>NC_134281.1:42056511-43256511 GCF_949628215.1 Phalacrocorax aristotelis | reverse complement strand
TAGCTTGCTTTTGTTCCTGACAAATAAACTCTGTGTATGACACCTATACTACTACATAGTTACAAGCCAGCTAGGATAAAGGGACATAAGGATAGATTTTTAAAGACTACAGTTTTAGATCTTAATTTTCTGCTTATTTAGGTAACTTTCAATGATGATAATACCATGATATCTATGGCAACCATGATAAGGTAAACCCCAACAGACTGAGTTAATAACAGAATCTTGCAGTGGTGACCTAATCAAGAAGGTGTTAATGAATACTAACCACCAGTAACACTTGGCATCTTTTACAGTGTCCAGCAAATGCTTTCATGTTCCTTCTGCAGTGAGGAGAAAGATACCTTTTTTGTTTGTTTGTTAGCAGGATTGACAAACTGGTCACCAGACTGGGCACTGCAGATGCAGATTCAATGCACAGTCTGGTGACCAGTTTGCCAGTTAAAAAGCAATGCTTAAGAAAAAAAAAAAAAAAGACAGACAAAAGAATATTACTTGTTGGGCTGCTGCATTTTGCTGGGTGCAGCACAACGTGATGCAAGAATGCAGCCTAGGAGAGGAGGAGGAGAGGGCTGAATTTCCTCTTTAGCCTCAAGTGAGTTAAGCATGTGATGCATGCTGAAGGTTGGCTGTAGGTCTCCCCCATTCTGTAAGCAAGCTCCTGGCTCTTCTCTGGCACCTAAGAAGGGCAGGGTCCCCCTAAGAAGGAGCAGGTCCAGCAGAGAGCTACCAAGATAATCAGGGGACTGGAGCATCTCCAAAAGCTGAGAGCTGGATCTGTTCAGCCTTGAGAAGAGAAGACTGAGGGGGGATTTCATCAATACCTATAAATATATAAAGGGTGGGTGTCAAGAGGATGGGGGCAGACTCTTTTCAGTGGTGCCCAATGACAGGACGAGGAGCAATGGGCACAAACTGAAACACAGGAAGTTCCACCTCAATATGAGAAAAAATTTCTTTCCTGTGAGGGTGACAGAGCAGTGGCACAGGCTGCCCAGGGAGGTGGTGGAGCCTCCTTCCCTGGAGACATTCAAAACCCACCTGGACGCGTTCCTGTGCCCCCTGCTCTAAGTGTGCCTGCTCAAGCAGGCGGTTGGACAAAGTGGTCTCCAGAGGTCCCTTCCAACCCTTACCATTCTGTGATTCTGTGATCCCCTAGTGTATGTTTCTGCTGTGGGCTGAGTGCTTGCTGAGTTTGTCCTCCTTCCTGTCCTGTCCCGCACACAGAAGCTCCTCATAGCCAAGCACAGTTCCTCTTAGGGAAGGAGTGATCTTCCTTTAGATGCTTCTGTCTAAAATGGACAGAACAGCAGCAGCAGTCAGGACAACAAAACCGGCAACCTTCCAGTCTCCTGCCAAGTTACCCCTTTCTCCAACTCATCCCCTGACAAAACACATCATACAGTATGTGCATGATAAACTGTGAACAAATAAACATATCTGCAGTCTACTGAACTGCCTGTCACAACAGGGCAGTCTTTTATTCTGCATGTTAGTGTACTACCTAGAGAATAAAGATCAGGTTATAGTTAACATATACAAATCATGATGATAAACATGAACCTAGAAGAAATCATCTTGTGCCTCATGTATCTGGAGTAAAAATACACTTTAATCTGATCTGATAAAATAACTTTGTTTATTGACTAAGTAGACTTTCTTTGATTTGTGGCAATGATCTGAGACACTCAGCAATTATTTGTGTGTGGAAAAGCTCTGTTTTGTGAGGGTTGGCTTGCTCTTTTTTAAAATAGAATTTTAATTTTATTTTAATAGGAGTAATTGGAGCAGATGTGAAAGGACATAACCTGCCATGTGAGAACCAGCCAATTACATCCCGAGTTGCTATGATCTGTGGAACATCTTCATGCCACATGGGGGTAGGTTGTATGCATAATCCTGATTTGTACAAGATATACTAATATTTTTGAAGGGAAAAATGACCTTTGTCCTTCTCATTCTTTTCCTTGAATTTTTTTTCTGGTAACTCTATCTTTACCTTTGGATATTAATTATATATTACCATGCATTTGCTTTTAAGCAAGAACTTTAATAGTAGTAGAAATCAATACTGAAAAACGTCATGGAAAGTAAAATCCACAATGCTAGAGTGGCTTAAAGAGCAGCCTGAAATCTGAGCCAAAGTCTCTGAGCTTGAGTTGTCTGTGACAGGCCTGTCACTGGTGTGTTATAGAATAGTGTCTTTGGAGAAAGAGTGCATGTCTTCAGTCGCAGCCCTTCTCCCCCACTTCTTCAGTTAATCAATATAAATCCTTCTACCTCTGAAAGTTGCCATGATATATAGAATTACGATACGTATCATGACTAAAAAGAAAAACCCCAATAAGCAATTTTCACTTTGCTAACTTTTCTCAGTGAATTAATACAAAAGCTTTTTCTGAGATTGCAATTAAAATTTAGTGTCTGCTTTTGAAATTATACCTTTTTAAAATGTATGAGTCTGAAAGCATTCCATTTAGATAAGTACCCTTTTCTGCCACTTTTTTTTATTTAAAACTCATTTTGATCTTAAATTTAGGCTGATTATAACTTGGATTTTTCCAAAATGAGCAAATGGCAATGGGAGTGCTAGAGGTGTTAAAGAGGACTAATATGCTTCATGGAGAGAGCTCCCGTAGAGAGAAAAGAAGGAAACTGATAATAAAACATAAGGCTTAACAGTAAGTTAAGTTGTCTTCGTAGTAACAGCATGGATACATGGTGATCTTGAGCATGAATAAATGGTGATCTTGTCACATGGATTGTAGTTCAGCAAAGCATTTAAGTACGTGATTGAATTTAAAGAGGTGAATAATCCCAGTATTGTGAAGCAGAGCATTTAACAAAAGCTTAAATCCTGTAGACCGGTTGGAATATATTTGGATTCCTTCCTAAGCAAGAGTTTCAAACCTGAAACTCCACCACTCTTAGCTTAACTCGATCTCTGAAAAATTAGGTTGGTATCTCTTTGTCTATCACCGGGCAGGTATTGCACCAGCTCTGGGGAAAGAAGTCACCCTTCGAGCCTACCACTACTTTTATTATTCCCAGGTTTTTTTGATGGAGGTTTCTGCCCTTTCAGTGGAAGCTGTTTATATGAACTCTTCCTAACCTGTTCCATTAGCTGAGTTAGTTTAAATTGTTAAAATGAGTTGGGTTAATAGAGACGTAATACTGGATCAAAATGAGCTGAGGAGCTCGCAGACCGTTTCCCCAAAAGGTCTAAGGGCAATGTTGAGCAGCTGGAAATGGGCCAGCTGGCTCTAACTTATTCCTTTAGTATAACCAGACCTGGAGGAGGCCATGTATGTGGTTATTTATTATTTTTTAATATACGTATATTAGTAAATTCTAATGTAGACCCAGTTCGCTATAGTTCGTCTTGCTTCCCAAGCTAGAGTATGGCATATCAGTGTAAACACTTTCCTGGTACTTTTTGTGTGCATACTCCACGACTGTGAGAGGTATGGCTCCATTAAATATGCTAATGTAACAGAAGTTTGCAATAAAGTCCATGTTGATATTAATCAATGTTCTGTTCTGTCACTAAAGCAACTCCAAAGTCATACACAGACTGTACACCATAGACAATGTAGAACTTTTTAAGGCTCTTAATCACTTGAATGCAAACTTGGGAACAGATGCTTGTGCAATTTTTGGCTAGATTTAAGTAGATTTTTATTTAAATGTAACTACTCAGCATTTTATAATCATTTCCTTAACTGCCTTCCTTCGCTCATCTGCTCAGAGATATAACAATCTCTAGCCAGCAGAAAATAAGCAAATTCTAAACCTCTGCATTTAATCTGTGAAAGGACTTTGGTTTACTGTTCTTTTATCTATTACCTGCATAGTCTGCATGAAGTGAATGTAGAGCACACAGAGCAGTTGTATTTGTGTTTTAATGAGATCTGTATGCAGCTGCATTTGGCTGAAATTAGCTGTTCCTTTTTTTAATTAGGGCTATAAAATGAAAGTATATTATACTTGTGTTTTGATAGAAATATATATTTTCTCTCTTGGTATGCACCAAGGGACCCTCAGGGCTACAGAGATTAATCATCGAGTTTAATTTAATGCAGTGGGAGAGAGACCTGTGTGGTCAGGCGGGCATTAAAAAGTGCCTTTGATCTGCCTCAGGTGCACTGAGCCCCAGTGAGGCAGCAACAATAATACCTTTGTGAGATGATCAGAGGCGAGAGAGGGAGAAAATGGCCTGTGTGGAAACTCAAGGCCATCCTTTGTTGTGGTTCTGGCAAACGAAAGCGCCAACTGTCAGGAGAAATTCAGAAAACAGAAAGCAGGGTGAAAGTATGGTTGGATTTCTTTCAAGGGATTGTAACAGGAAACTGTTCAAAATTGTCTGCTATGCCTTTCTTTTTCCCCCTTCCTGCTTTTTTGCTGAGGGCAGGGGTACTACTGTTGGTGTATGTGTGTTGGTACAGCATTTCCATTATCTAGACCCAATACTCCATGAGTCACCGAAGCAGGTATTGCTTGAACACAGCATTTATGTTAAACTTTCAAGAGAAAGTTTTAATTACCTCAAGGTCTCTAGAGATCTTGGACAAAAGACTTTGCTAATCATGCCTTTGATATTTTAGAAAGTACAAATGTGGAACCTAATTTTACTCATGGCTATAATAGTTTAATTTGTGGTAGAACTACCATTTTTAAGTGAGGATATGCTTTTGGAATTAACCACTGAGAGTTTGGGGTAATCAGACACACTCAAACTCTTTTGTGTTTCTGTTGAGATACTTGAATAGCTCATGAAAGAAGCAAAAAAGCATGCTGTAGTTACGTTACTGATTCAAGCCCAGGTCTGAGTTGGTAGTTGCTGAAAGTCACTGCCACCTCAGAGCTCATCCATTATCCATGAGGAAGAAGAAAATAAAAGATGGTTTTCTGAATATTTTTGGACAGTTATTCATTTTACATGATTCTCTGCGGCCTCCTTTGCCCTAGCAAAAGTCATTGGCAGAATCTGCATTTGGAATGGCAAATAAGCTGTCCTTTTACTTGTGAAGGATTGTCCCTTAGTTTAGGGCTGAGATAATTTGCTGCAGCTTTGATCTGACTGTGGAGCGTAGGTATTCCTTTCAAGTGACGGAGAGTCAGTGGCTGACTTTTCTGAGTGGGCTGCTGCATGTCATCATGCTTTGTAGACAGGGTCTGCAAGCTCCAGCACCCACATTTACTTCTGGAACTTTTAGGAGGCTTTCCTTGTGTAGCCATGGAGACTACCAAAACGTGTGAGTAGTTTTTCACAGTAAAATAACAGCAGGTTTGAGGCCTTGAAATAGGAGTTTGAGTGTTATTCCTAACTAGCAGCTTGCATGGGTCTAATAGACATGCCCCAGCCTCTGGGAATAAGGTAATTGGTTTCCCTAAAAGCCTGTGCTCCTGCCAGTGTCTTATGGGTTTTATGGGATATACTAAAGGTTTCAAAAATCCTTTGTTTTCTTCTTAAACCGTTATGTGATTGGAGGGATTTTGGGTACAGATATCTGTATTATCTTGTCCCAGTCCTGAACACAAGCGTGCTTACCTTTTGCAGATGTGTAAAACCACGAAGAATTGAGTTAACTCTCAAGTGCCAGTTAGCAAACAGCAAAACAGTAATATGAACAAGTGGTGTGACAGGGTACTTGTACACAGAAATTTCCTAGCATTCCTTGGAGCAAGTGATCTAGTAGTACTGCTCCTTCTTTCTCGCAGATAAATCTTGCAGTTTCCCATACCTGATATCAGCATAGCACTCTTCTTTTGGGCACTAAATTCACATTGTAAAACTTTTTTTTTCCTCAAAGTAAAATGTTCCATTGGACTGTAAGTTTTTTGTCAAAGAGAGTTCAGCTTTGAATAAACTTATGTGACACCTGACAGACTGGGACCGGATTTTGGTAGCCAGACGTTGTGAAAGGAATTTGAAGTAATTTAAAATGGTAAGCAGAAAAAAAATGATAGGTCTGAAGTTGGGAATATTGAGAGTGCTGAGGGTTTTGGAGTCACTAGGGCATAGGGCCTCTTCCCCCAGACCAAGACTGTTATGGAGGACAGGGGGGACATGCATGCAGAGCTGCAAGATCCAGAGATATTGAAGCCCATTGTGAGAGAGAGCAGGGATCATCTTCTGCAACACCCCATCTTCTTTTTTGTTGTCTGCAATATGGGGCCCTTGCTAATCTGGTATGCATACAGGATATGTGCTATTTATGCATATTGAATAAAGTAGGAGAGATCCATATAAAACAGCCCTGTTCATAAAACATGTATAAACTCTCATTTCTGCCTATTTTGTGGTGAATTAGGCTCAGAGATCAGCGTTCTGCTTTGCACTTGTCGCAGAACAGTTTTTCCGTTATGAAAATATTTGTCATTCTTGCTCTAACACCTTTTTGGATTCACAGCTGTAGTAAGTAGCCAGGGCAGCTTCTAATGGGAACATTGTCTGGCTTGATTTCAGCTTACCGAGCCAGGGCGAGTCCAAATTTACTAGCATTTTGAGTCACAAATATAAAAGGTTTGTGTTCCTTACTGTCCAGAGTGTCTCGTATTTTTTCTGTCAGAGAATCCTTTCACATTTAGATGGAGTCTTTTCCTTTGCATCTGTTTTTGTTACTTCTCTGAGTCTTGTCATTGGGAACTGACTCACCTGGCTTGGTGGGCAATTCTTTTTTCCGCAGGTGACGACGTGTGTGTGGTTTGAAGCTTATAATTGAGTCATTTTTTTTAAAATTGTAGAGGCACAAGTAATTTATCTTCTATGTTTTCAGATTTACTACATGGTCTAAAAGACAGTGCTTGAGCAACTACATGAACAGCAAAATGGGCAGATCATTTTGCTGTACCAGTGTTTATTATGGATTATTTCAGGAAGAATATCCCATATTCTCTTTTACCAAGCCTGACTAGTCTTTGCCTGTTTTCTGCTAAAGGAACTTCATCCCAATTTGCTTATTCTAAATTTGTTCATTTGATTCTCGTGATGACTGGCAAACACAATAGAGCTTCTTTGCTCCACAATATCCGGCCAAGCTGCCAGCTTTGTTCACACAAATAGAGTGCAAAGCACGTTTCCACCCCCAAAGCATGCACAGTACGTGTCCTTTGCAGTACATCCTGGAGTGGAGACTGCAGAGACATGCTGGCTCAAAGTGTTCTCATAGCCTGATCTCTGTAATCTCGGTGGGAGCCAGACCAGCAAGTGGATTCAGTATATTTTGGCTCTGATACGAGAGTCTCCTCTTCAGAACATGCCACGTTGTTAAAGCAGCAGACTTCTGAGTAATTACTGCACAGGGACTCCTCAGCTGCTTGAAATCATCTGTGATGAGGGGAAAACTTGCAGGGACTAAATAGGCTGGTACTTGCTTTGCCAGTTATATTTAATCTAGTGGGATGGCACTAAGCAATGTGTTTCTGGAGTGAGTCGGAGGACTGCGTGCAGCACTTCAGCCTTGCACCCTTCAGTCACTGCTACACATGCATCCCTGACGTGAAACGTGCAGTTTCCGAGGGGACAGGGCCAGAAGCCCGGGGCAGCGTGTCTGAGTGCCAACTGGCTGTGACCCAGGGTTTAGCAAAGGCAGCAATTTGTTCTCCTTCTGACCAGGGGAAAGGGGCTGGTTTGGGGAGGGTCAAGTGAGTGGGGGGAAGGGGGATGAATGCAGTAGGAGAGAAAAAAAAAAACAAAACAAAAGCAAACCTACTGAAGCTAGGGCCTAGACAACTTTTTCAAATGAGCTGTGCAAGCTTTATGAAATGGATAAGCGCCTGCCCTTTTGGTTTTTTAATAGTCTTCTCTAAGGCCTGTTCTGCACAGAGTCACAGGGCTAGTGTCTTTCAAATGGGAGAAAAAGTTAGTATCGCAGGAACCTCTCCCTTGCTCTGTCCTCACCCAGTTCAGTTCTGCTGGCTTATATATTGCATTTGGCAGCAGTCACAGTGCTGACTTCCCAGCTAATGAAGATGTTTTACATTCAGGGAGGGCTGCATGAAATGAAAACCACATTTACTTCGCAACTGTTGTTACAGGTTGCCCGTCCTTAGTGTACACAGATTTAGCCTTCTGAGGAAAAGGTCATAAAGTCTGTTTAGGTGCGTTTTCAGCCTATGACCTTAGAAGCGTTATATATTCATAAAATTGCCCCCTTCTTCTACTTGTCACTCAGAGAAGTCCTCCACACCCTTTTTTAATGAGTCTTGTCTTGTTCCATGTTCTACCATCCTTGGTTTGAAAAAGAAACAAACAAAACTGTAATATCCCCTTTGCTGGCATTAATTTGACATTGTATGCTTTGTTTGCTTTGTTTTGTTTTTAAAAGGCAAGAAGTAAAATATTTCTGCTAGCAGGGTATATAAAAGATAGTTGCTTTTCTGACCTCCTTATTATATTAATAAAAGCTAGGAAGACTTCAGTAGTGATGGGAGATCATGTGCAGGCAGCCTCCAAAACCCAAAGCACTTACTTGCAGAACTAGTAAACCACAAAGCTTAAGATCTTGAAATGTAAATAGGAAGTTGGAGAGTTTACTTTAGAGCCAGCAGTGGTGAGTCTGTATAATGTTTATTTCTGCTTGCCTCCTAGCCTTTCCTAAAGCTTGGCAGAGATGAAAGGGAGGCTTTCTCTGTAAATGAGTTATTAAAAGTTTTTCTTACGAGCAAGATTCCTTTGTTCCTGGCCTGACATAGTTCAAAGCTCAGGTATGTCTTGGTGACTGGGAGGACAGGATGTTCCTATTTAGTGTATGCCTGTCAGAAATATCCAAGTTTTGCACCCCATTGCTTTGCTGGTAATCAACCTGTTCAGAGGAATGCAGCTGAAAGCAATACAATCTCTATTGTACATAAACTAGATAATGCTTAGTAGCATGTCCAGAAAACTGTGCAGTCAACTCTCCTTCCCTTTTGTGAACAGATTATTTGAGTTCAAAGTTTCAAAGAATAGATGTGGACAGAGTGAATGCTTTGAAAAATATTCTGCTTGGAGACTATATGAAGGCTGGTAGCCTAGAGACGTCTCACTGACATTAGTGAAAATGCTTGCTTTGAAAATTCCGACAGATGTGGTGGTTTCCATACTGCGGTTAACTGCAAACTACCCTGTGTGACACAGAGCCATGTATTAGGGTGTCAGATTTATAATACTAAGCCTTTCTGCATTGTCTTCTCTTTGGTGGTCTTGGGGTTCTTTGCAACAGTGAATGAATGGAGTAAGAGAGTAGGAACTGTTATTCCAGTTTCATTAGGTGGGAGACTGAAGCTAAACCTGAAGTGTAGCAGGTTTTTAATTGTTATGTCTTTACTTTTACAAACTGCACCTATGCAGTGCTTTGGGAGTCTATGACATTTGAGTTGGAAATTTTGCCTTGTATGTTGCAAGGGTCTTCTGTGTTCTAAAATGACAGTGTTTACACACTACAGACAATAGTGTATTGCACTGCGTGATAAACGGTGTGTAAACCAGAGATCTGTTTTCTTCCTGCCTTGGATTTTCTATTTTTGATGTGAGCACAATGGATATAAGGGCTTATGTTGGGCTTCCTCCAGGTCTGACTGCTAATAGGGCTCCTTTCCCATTCCTCACTCCTTTTTCCATGTTTTGCCTTAGAGTGAGCAAGAGAGACTGAGCTTCTTACATACTTACGCTGACACTAGTAAGATTTATCTGGTCTGGCTGCCGGAAATATTGGGCTGCCTAATTTGGGCCTCTCTGCTTAAAGCAGTGTGGGAGTGAAGGTTGGTAGATCTAGCTCTAGAAGCTAGTATCTTGTACCTTTATTTCCTAACTAAAACAGTTGTATAGTTTAATAGGGTTTTGGGGTTTTGTTTCTTCTGTTGTAGGAAGGAGACTGTATTCTGGATTCTGTAGCTGGGAAAGTTATAAAACTGTCTTCTTTCATTGATGTTCAGATAGCATAGCATCACTCCCTGTAGAGGACAGGGTAAAGCAACTTAGTTTTTATTCGTTCTTTATGTATCGTTATTCTCACTTTTGTTCATGAAAGTCTATCAGCAGCAGTGGCCCTTCATTGTAACAGAATATTTTTATCTTTCCTTTTCTATATTCTTCAAAGTGATGATATCAGATTTGACAAGTACAAGACTCTCATCAGCGCTGCAGACTAACCAGTTCTGATTGCTCCTCTCTAGACCCAGAAGAATGTATTAGCCTGAAGCCCACAGCCTTGAGCAAACCCAAGTGTCTTCCTGGAGTGTTCTGTTCTGAGGAGAGCTGGATAGGGGATTTCCCTCAGATCACAGTCATATCTATGTATAATGAATAGCCTTTCCAGATCCCTTGTTTATCTTGTCTTTGTGTGTAGGTATGAATTTATTGAACAGCCTGCTTATTCTGTGTGTCTAGATCTGATGGTGAACAAAAAGAACTCCTTTTTGTGCTCCCTTTCTTACACAATCTTAACTGAACTGTAAAAGAATAACTAAAATACAAATGAAATTAGGGATGTCCCCTTGGTCATTGGTTAGCTTATCTCTGGGCCCTGAAACAATTAAATAGAATTTTCAAGAGAATACAATAATTGTATGAAAAACAGCTTAATAGTTTTCTGTTAGTTTTAAAATTTTTGGTATTAGCCATATTTGCAATGGGTAGCGTGGAATTTGGGGTCAAAATCCCAGATTTTGTTAGTGTTGCTGGTTTGCTGTGTGATTCTGTCAGACTGTTGCCTTTCTATATGTACTTGCAATATGAGCCTGAAACTGAAGCTACGCAGACAGTTCTTTCTAATGAAAGGTGTGATAGGTGAGTGCTGGGTATTAAGGACTCCATGGTCCAACGTGGTATAGATGCAGTGGTATTTCTGAGTATCTTTTTACTTCTCTTAACAGCAACATATCCCTCAGTCAGGCAAACTTCATCAACATTTGGGCAGTAGGCCTCTTACTAAGGCTTTTTTTTTCCTCCATTTCCAATTTTTTTCAGCCTCTCATGAATCAGTAGTTCTTCATGCAAGTTTCCTGGTGCTGCTCCAGCTGCAGGTGGGGGAAGGTCTTCAATGGGGCGAGTCTTATTAGGGAGAAAGTAAATCTCTTCTTGTACAATCATTCTGGAAGCAAAATGAGGAGAAGCTCATGAGGAGAAGCAGCAGGAGCTGCTGCTTTTCTCCCACTGTCGGCCGGGAATCACAGTTTCTGCTGAGTTCATTGTTTATAACTGTGGGTGAAGGTCTGAGGTCCTCTCTCAGTGTTTACTCTGTCCTTGGGAGTTTGTCTCAGTAAGCAAGGGCTGAATAAACACCAAATAAGGTTCTCAGGATTTACCCATTTAGTCATTCAAATGTTTAAAAATATGTTTAAAATAGTGTATGATAACATATCCCATATAATGTAAATCTGCTTCCAGTAACTCAGGGGTATTGCAGAAGAAGATTTATTTTACCTGTAAGTATGACACTGTTATTGGTAGTGGCCTTCACTAATATAAAAGGAATACTTATCAAATGGCGAAAAAGGAAAATAAATTCTAAAATGAACTCTATTATGCAATAAATAAATAAGAAAGGCCTTAAGGTAGGTGGGAAGGGCATCCTGAGTAGATAAATACACCAGAACTCATGTAAAAATATTTTGGTTTTCCTTGGTATTTCCCATTGATTGCAGCAAGAACTGCAGGTTTTGAAGAATAATTCTCCCCCATAAAGGATAAGGTTAGGAATAATATCTACATGGAAAACCCCTTTGAGTTTCCTGTTTAAATGCCATGTCTGAGATTTCTTTCCCACCCTTGCCTTGAATTTCTGTCACGTCAGCTACTATGCTGCAACTTCTTCAGGTTTGTCAACATTTGGTAAAGTGAGTTGACTGGATTGGGGTTATCAAGACGTGGCCTACCTACCACGCGTTATTAGAGATAACTACGAAAATACTTTTCAAGAGAAGACAAGGGTCTTATGATACAATCTCCGGGAAGGCGTATGGGTCAGGATAGCACATGTCTTCCTAGAATTCACAGTTCTGCCATCAGGTCTTTGGGAAAAGGTCAGTGCTAGGAAGCAATTAGGGAGACCGTTGGTTCCTGTGCTGGCCCAGCATGTCACACTGCTGTCTCCTAGCCACAGTGACAAGGACTGGGCCTGCCTTGGACTGCACAGAGTTTGGCTGGGGGGCTTGGTGGGGTTTTCTTAAGTATCATTTGGGGGTGGAATTATTTTTGTATCTGGTGAGTGAGGCGATTCATCCACCAGTCTTTGTAACACAGCTGTTCCATGTGCACATTTCCTAAACTTCCAGGTTGGGATGAGGTCTCACTAGTCTCCTAAAATGAGATAGTGCTGCCAGTGGTATCTGAGGCATGTTTGTTTAGTTCTGGTTAGAACTGAAGCTGAAGGGCTGTGAGCTAGAGGAATAATTCTGAGACAGTTAGAAAACTCCAATATTCTTGTAAAGACTTATATTGATATACACGTCAGCATTATAGTAAATTTCTTTTCTAATGCATAAATTGAGCTTTATACTGAAAAATTGCTAACATTCATGAAAAATAGGGTTTTTTTTGCAATCTTAGTCACTTTTGAAGACTTGGTCTCTTGTGCTGGTTGGAAGAACAGAAACCTTCTTGAACCTCAACTCACTGGAGGCTGGGAGGACATTCTGGGGAAGAATTATTGTCTGTTTACCCTGTTCCTGTGCCCCTCCCTAAATGATGTTACTGGCTACTGTTAACAACAGATTAGCAGAATATATGTATCATTGGTTTGACTGTTTGATTTTAATTTTTTAAACATTGAGAAGAATTAGTTAATATTGTGATGAGCTTTCAGGAATTGTAGTGTTATAAAGTGCATATTTAAAATGGCCTGCAGTTAGTTGTCTGTGCTGGAAGATTTATAATCTTCACATAAATTGGCATTTTGTGACAGTGGAGATCTATCATTGGAAGAGAAATAAAAATAAATGGGTGGTATAAATTGTTCTAGCTCATTTGTGGCCCTATATCCCCAGTGAGCTATTGTTATGAGATGCACAGAAGTAACTGCTGTGAGTCATGGAACACCATTGGTTTAGAAGGGTGCATTACAGCATTTCAGCAGAGGACACAAGTAGAAGCTATGGTGTAACCAGACAACCTTTCAGTCCATTTATCAAAACACTTGTAGTACTCATTTCAAAGAAGGCGACACAGTAAATATGAGCAAAAAAAAAAAAAAAAAGGTTAATCTGTATATCTGTATCCAGACATTTCACTAAATAAAACAATAAAATAGATCAATGCAGAACTTCCAGTGCTTAAGTGCTTAGCAAAAAGCTTCTGAATCCATCATGAATGTGGGCTTTATTTTTTTTTTGTGTTTTGGATCCTGAAAACCATTTAACAGAGTAAAGGTCTTTTTTTGCCCATTTATGTAAGAAACCTTGACCTTTGGGAACACAAAGAAAAGGATGATATGGTACTCTGCGTCTGTTGTATGCTTTGCCAAGCTGAAACAAAAAATATGCTTAGTGTTAATGGGTACTGATCAGAGGCAGAAGTAAATGTATGTGGACATTCAAGCTTGGCACAGTCAAAATTCATCTGGTTTAAAGGTTTTGTTTCACAGGTGATCATTCAGTCAGGGTCCCTGATAAGACATTTGAAGTTCTTGCATCTCTGATTTAGGCAGATGGAAATGGTGAACATTGAATGAGTCTGGAGTGATTACCCATTAATTCATTCTTCCAGTGCTGAAACTCTCAAGTTGTCCCAGGCTTAGTTCCAAGTTTGCTTCATGGACTAAACACAGGAGGTTAACCTCCCACCCAAGGAATAAAAACTTACAGGGGTGCAAATTTTCTGTTGAGGACGCCAGTATTGGTTTTTTGTGTCTGGAAAGAGCAAGCCCAGGACAGTTCCAGAGACAGATGCTGTGCTTAGACTTCTCTCTGCTCCCACTGTGATCTCCTTGAGACCTATCTCATATATGACCCTGAATGACCTAACTGTTAAGCTGAAACTGCTCTCTAGACCCTGCTGTTCTCTCCTTGTACTGATACAGAAGCAGTTTGATCCACTTGTGCCAGCCCCTCTCTGGGGACTGTTCTCAGTTCTTGGGTCAAGTGTCTCAACCGTCTGACAGTTCCTCATAAAATTCATCTTTCTACAAAGAAAACAGCATCATTCCTCTACAAAGAAAACAAGTACATCTATCTGTCTAACACCTTTTACTTTATGATATCTTTTTAGAAGATCATATGTTGGATCACAAGCAGCCTCCCCAGTCCATTGGTCTCAGGAGTACTTTTTTTACTGTCTTGGTCTTTTTGCCGGTTGCTCAGTTCAAATGATAGATTTTATTGCTCAGATTTTCTGTTAATTGGTTTAAGTTTTACCTGAACAGTGTTCAGGACTTGCCTCTTCATAACAGGAGTCTCAGGATCCAACTTCAAAGATGACAGAGCTGCCTAACCCCAAGCTGCCACTCTCTTCCGTCACAAGATGCCACTCTGTTCCATCACATGTGAGGTTAGTGACCCTGATTCATATATATGACTTGGGAGTTTAGTGCTTCATGGATGGATTACCCACTTGAATGCAAATATGAGAGTCTGCTGCTCACAGTGGGTGACTAAAGTGATCACTCAGCTGTTGGGAGATGGCTGGCAGAAATCTGCCAGCTCTCTGAGGATCTCACAGAAGGTTGAGAAGTTTGTGTCTATTCCAGAACATTGATTTTATCTTTCTCCTGTCTCATTGCTTGCCTCACAAAGTGGCTACAGGTAACATGGTAGTATGATTACTCAATGCTCCTGATACAGATACCATTAAGCCATGCTCCTCTTCCGGCTTGTGCTGTTAAGTGGCCAACTTCCAAACACTCATGTCCTATGACAGCTCCCATCCTTTGCAAACAGCAGGCAAATTTCAGGAAACAATGAAATGGGACATGAAGAACATGTTGTTCAGATGTGGCCCTCTCAGCTTGTGTGGCCAGAGTGCTCTTGGGTGAAGATAAGATGAGGTGGCTGAGAGATACATTGTATCTCCTAACACTTCCTTGCATTTTTTTCCCATGGTGCATCATCTGCTTTTAAACAGTGGGTCATGGGATCATGTGTTTGCAGTATCTCTAATCCTCCTCAGAACTTCTTTATTATGGCATAGAGATAATGAGAATATAGGTTGTAGGCCATCTCTTTTGCTTTTATCAAAAAGTACATGGAGCGACAGGCTCCATATGTACAGCTAACAGACAACTTGTTTGAATGGGAAGTTGCTGCAAGGGCATTGCTGGTAGCCTTGTGATGGTTTGGTGGCTGAGTATCATACATTATTTGTATTTCAGTATAATTTCTGAATTATATATGAAAACCCACTCTGTTTTCATCCTGTTGTGAGGAAAAAATTAACTGGGAAGGTTTAATGCAGCCCTAAATGCAGTAAGCCAAACTTGACTTTCTTACCGTTGCGTTTCCTTGCTCTGATGGGGTAGGCAATGTATAGTGAAAATAAAATATATACTCACCCTATTTGATTTAATCATGCTTGAAATTTTCTCCTCTCTCTCTGTCTATTTCTGTCTCTTATTTTACTAACATTTTTTTGTAGCTGAAAAGGAGACTTATAAAAATACATTTTTTGGCAGAGAAGTGGTATTTTATTAACCATTCACCATTTTAAAATATATACTAGTAAGGCAAAGAAAATTAAGAGCATTTTGCTTCCAACATAATTTTCTTTTTTTCCTGTTTTTATATTCTGCTTTAGAATTTGGAGTTTTGGTTGCAAAGAGAGGAAGTCAAAAATTTACAGTAGGAGAGGGTAGGTACTGTATTTTCTCCTTAGGAAAATGACAGAATATTATAAGTTGAAAAATATTATTTTAAAAATAAATCTCAGTTGTCCAGCTTTGCTGGTTAATGTTTGGAGGCTGATATTATTGCAAGCTTCTTTCATAAGATTGGTATTAAAAAAAACCAAAAAACCCCCCAAACAAACAAACAAACAAAAACCAAAACAAGAAATTTAAAATTCTGTTGTATGATCAAGTATTAAGAGTACAGGCAGATGAAGAAATTAACTGAGTAATATATAGTGTGCATTTGCACAATGTCAGCAACTCTGCAGTAGCACTCCTGGCCCTGGTTTCCTGTGGAATGTGCAAGGTCCCTGGGATCTGTCACACGATACACCACAGAAAGATGATGAGTAGAGGTGGTTTTGCTGGGCAACTGACCTCCTGGTTTTGCCCATAATAATTTCTTCATGCGGCTGTACACTAAGACATACTAATACCATACATACCATTGGCCAAAAACTGATGCAGTATATTGAAAAAAAAAAAGGATAAAATACTCATAGTCAGCTCAGATGAAGAGGCTGGACCTGGCTGCTGTCTAAAATTAGGCTGCTGTGTAGATGGGTCTGTTGCTTTGTTAAGGAGTACAGTGAGTTAGTTAAGCTGCATGGCACCCATTGTCAGAAGCTTTTCTCAGAAATGCAACTTCAAACTGGCTTCTGGTGGCAGACCTTCAGCTTTGCTACTTATACAAGTACAGCCTGTGACCCTTTGCACTCCCTGCTCTTGGCAAGGGCCTGATCTATTACATTTTAAAAAGTAAAATAAAATCCAGCTGAGTAAAAGAGGGCATTGGGTTTTTTTGCTAAATTTGATTTTTTTTGTTGTTGTCAGTTTTAGGCAACATTTTAATTGATGTGTTTAACTGTTTCAAGGACCAGGATCCTCTGGGCAAGGGGGGGGAAACCCCCAAACACTGCCTTATACTTTCTGCTGGTGGATTAGTTTTAAAACAGTACGTCGTGTACATGGTCATCCCCTTGAGTGAGGAGCATGCCTAGTAAAATCGTATCCAGTTGCCAGTTTTAGAAGTGTGCCTTAGGAGCTAGCGAGATTTCTTAGAGACAAAGTGCTGACTGCAGGAGCTGTCTTCAAGAACTCTATTCTTCCCCACTTTTAAGAAATGAAAAACATGAATCACAGAATCACAGAACGGTAAGGGTTGGAAGGGACCTCTGGAGATCGTCTTGTTGAACCCCCTGCTTGAGCAGGCACACCTAGAGCAGGGGGCACAGGAACGCGTCCAGGTGTGTTTTCAATGTCTCCAGGGAAGGAGGCTCCACCACCTCCCTGGGCAGCCTGTGCCACTGCTCTGTCACCCTCACAGGAAAGAAATTTTTTCTCATATTGAGGTGGAACTTCCTGTGTTTCAGTTTGTGCCCATTGCTCCTCGTCCTGTCATTGGGCACCACTGAAAAGAGTCTGCCCCCATCCTCTTGACACCTACCCTTTAGATATTTATAAGTATTGATAAGATTCCCCCTCAGTCTTTTCTTCTCAAGGCTTAACAAACCCAGATCTTTCAGCCTTTCCTCATATGGGAGATGTTCCAGTCCCCTGATTATCTTGGTAGCCGTCCACTGGGCTTGCTTGAGCAGTTCCCTGTCCTTCTTAAACTGGGGGGCCCAGAACTGGATGCAGTACCCCAGATGTGGTCTCACTAGGGCTGAGTAGAGGGGGAGGATAACCTCTCTCGACCTGCTGGCCACACTCCTTTTAATGCACCCCAGGATATTGTTGGCCTTCTTGGCCACAAGGGCACATGGCTGGCTCAGGGTCAGCCTGCTGTCCACCAACACTCCCAGGTCCTTCTCAGCAAAGCTGCTTTCCAGTAGGTCAGCCCCCAGCCTGTACTGGTGCATGGGGTTGTTCCTCCCCAGGTGCAGGACCTTGCACTTGCTCTTGTTGAATTTCATGAGGTTACCCTCGGCCCAGCTTTCCAGCCTGTCCAGGTCTCATGAGCATGCAGAAGCAAGTAGATTTCATTCTTCTTCTGTATCTGAGTATCTACTGTCCCTTGTTTGAAGAGGTGTCTCTCACCTGTATGGACATTCACTAGCATTCTTAATTATGGACACTAAAAAACTAAGGCCAACATACCTCCTAAGGGTAGGTGCCCAAATCCACATTTGGATACCTAAACAGCTGGCTTCATATTCTAAGCTCCTGAAGCAGAAATCAATGGGAAATTGAGGTCTTTGGCTTTTTTGAAAATCGGAGTACTTATTTAAGTGTCTAAATACAAGTGTTAGCCCAGATCTTCAGACAGTATAAATCAACATATCTGCGTGGAAGCTGACGGTTAATATGCTGGTTTGTACAAGTTGAGGCTTTGGCTCTGAAGGATGGAAGGATGAATTTCTCTTTATACTCTTAAATATCAATTAAGTGCAAGTTGAGTAACTAAAATATTCATTCATTAAAAATCATAAGATTTAAAAGATCTTCAACTACCTTTCTGTATTTAGTCTTGAATAAAAAATCTCACAGTGGAAATGTTTAATAATCTTAGCCCAGTTTTCCTCTAATTAGTTCTTGTTAGATATAAAGCCAGGTTGTGCAGTATTTAGACCCATCGCATAACTCACCTGAAATATTTTCAGAGAAGAGGCAATCAATTTGCACTGGGAGTGTGGTTTCTTTACTGGGCATTAATCACATACCTTGTTTCGTCTGTAGTTTGTAGACCAGTTAATGTTTTATGGAAAACTTAGAAAACTAGAAATAGTTCTACATGCCTGTCATTCATGTTTTGCTCCCCTTCTCATAAGGGTTACTATTTGGAATAATAGCTAACAGTAGTCCTTAAGAATTCATCTGTGTCTCCTACTTTTAGGTTGTACTGAAAGTTTTGTCTGGAAAATAACTAAAGCAGGGATTGAACTGGAATACTAGCTCCAAATCATCATAATCAGACATTTCAGATGCTAGTCTACATTTTGATGTATTTTCTCTGTATGTTTCTAATTCTGGTGATTTTTACTTAAAGGTGTTACTGTGGTTGTGGCTGGTTTGATTTTTGTCATACAAGTCTGTGATATTACCAAGTGCAGAATAAGCAGCAAAATAAAAAAGGAGTTTGTTTTAATATTGTCATACATGTCTTTTGTGGGTCTACTGTACTTGGAACCTTGCTGTGCTACTGGACTGAAATGTGCTGGACCTGTGCTCTTAATGTTATCATGGTGTGTGAATAAGCAGTATCATTGTCTTCTCCCTCGGCCTCTCAATTCCATTTTCTGGGTGTAAACTCTCCTCTGAGACCCTTCAGGCCAATTACTTCAGGACCTGCAAGCTAAATAGGCACATATGCCTCTGCCAGAGCTGCAGACCTGCAGGCAGTCACCCTTTACACTTACCTTATGTGGTAGTAAAGGCAGGGAGGGGACGTGGGTGACAGAAAAACTGTCTTTACTACTGCCAACACAAAAGAAACCAACTTGGGCAAAAGAATAATACTGAATATGTGTTTCTGTTTCAACTTTCCCACTACAGGCCATGTCCTGGCCATAAGTTTACATTCTGGGCAGTACCCAGAACCCTTTGATTCTCTTGAGTGTTGTTTTTTTCTGGTTTGGATGATATCTGCCTTCCTGTCTGTCTCTTTAAACTTCGCCTTGGCTCCACAGAAATCTCATCTTGCAGTACCTTATACTGCAAAAATATTCCCTGATGTCTTTGAATATTTTTTCTTGTTGTTGCACAACCTTGATAGATGCAGTTGGACAATTTTTTTTTGTTTTGATTCATTCTCTTGCCATTCTCATAACTAAATGGGAGTCTTTAAGGTAACTTTCCAGGTCTCTGGGTTCAGTAAACCTGTGACATAGCCTTGGCAACAAATGATGGAGCGTATGTTCAGCAAGGCATTTATGAAAGTAATTTCATCCCATAAGCCAGAATTCTTCAACTGCATGTAAGCAGATCACCAAAATCATCTGTGGATGGATGTGTTCAGACAGAATCCTGAAGTCCATGTTCCGTACCTATGCTGTTGTCACTCAAGTGACTTCCATGCTTCCAGTGGGATAAAGTTAGCTCTGTGCAAAAATTTTTGTGGCCTAGTCTTAATATCATTGCAGAGCAACGCTGTCACTGTGGATAGCCCATGGGATTCCAACCTGTCACATGCAAGAGAGCTATGTGACTTGCCACCACAAGCTATGCAGCTACATAGCAAACCAATGATGGCCAGGGGACATAAGTTTAAAATACAGTCAAATAAATTACTGGTGGTATATGACCTATAGGAATTGGAATATTAATAAATTTTAATTTCCTTTGTGTTCTGAAGTACATTTCTTGTGTCCCAAGACCTTACTTCTTAAATATATTTTATATCAGGTTAAAGCTTGAATGCTGTTACATGTTTAATATGTAATTACTGCTAATAGTAAATATATTTTAACAAGTTGATTGTACTCACCATAGTCTTAACCTAGAGAATTACCTCCAGCCAGAGTTATGGCGAAGCTTAGTTTTAAACCCATTTAGTGCTTGAGAAATAGTGCCAGGATGGCAATTTTAGAGTAGGTGTCAGTTCACTGAAAATACAATTGCATGCTCCAGCT
This sequence comes from Phalacrocorax aristotelis, assembly GCF_949628215.1. Taxonomy (NCBI): domain Eukaryota; kingdom Metazoa; phylum Chordata; class Aves; order Suliformes; family Phalacrocoracidae; genus Phalacrocorax; species Phalacrocorax aristotelis. The sequence goes on along the minus strand of NC_134281.1, from coordinate 43,236,140 downwards.
CCACCCAGTTAATATATATGCCACCAGAAAGTGCTATTATTAAATCACACATTCAGTAGCTATTACTATGACCTAAGTTTGAACCAGAAACCTAGAAATGAAATATTCTTGGGTTTCTCTTTGAATTTGCTCCTTTTTTTATTGATCTCTTTCATTCTTTGTCAGAGTGTTGTGGTTGAACAGCTATATAAGACCCATCTGTCAGCAGAAGCAAAATTATACAGTTTTGTTAATGCAAGATTTTATGCATCAATGTAAAACCCCTGAATTGAATGAATGTCAGTATTCTCAATCCACAGTCAGTCAGAAAGTTTGAAAGTTAAAAGTCAGCAGAGAAGTTAATGAAAGTATTTGACTTGTCAATGATCAAAGTCCAGAACTGTAAAGAGCATTTATTAGTTGGTGACTGATACAGTGCTTTTCCTTGTTTCTTTCCCTACTCTGTATTAATATCTTCGATCTTTCTTCATACCTGCCTTAGCCTAACAAAAGCAGCTGTTATTCTGAATATCTGGCTATAGAAGCTGGTAAGTGAGGTGATTTTCAAACAAGTTTTCTGGCCTAGCTTCTCATTAGCAAATGGTTACTGTAAAAAAGTTGTGACAGCAGAATGAAGGCTTAATTTGGCTTTCACGTAAGTGATGGTAAGTCAAGAATAGTTCTACTGAAATTTTATTTTCTCTCGCTATTGCATACTGTGAGTAAATAGAGAATCTGATAATGATACTAGAATGCTGTCAGATATCAGAGGCCCAGTATTAGGATGCAGAAATTAAAAAGGAAGAAGATGGATACATAGCAGTATACACTGTTAATATTAAGATTTTCTTTTCAGGTAACAGCTAAATTCTCCAATAGTGTTATTGTAAGGAATTTGTGTAAGCCTCCACCAGCAACAGATGGTGTCAACTAAGGAAGAAAATTCTGCTGAAACTCATGCTTCCGTAAAAATGCTCTCACCAGTGTGGCCTGTTTTATTTTATCTTGTCTCTTATTACCGTAACATTTACATAAAACTGAGGAGGAAACACAAGCGTGTGCCTGATCATTATGGCTAGTCTAGCAAAACAAAGCTAAGTAAAATGAATCTCCCATTGCGACTTGCTCATTTTATGGGATGGCTTTATGCATAGGTGATTCTTGTATGTGAAGGTCTGTGTTCTGTTCCACTCTTTGTACTAAATTACAGTCCTGAAAGCTGAACTTAGTTTGGATTAAAGGCACTGACTCCTTTGATTCACTTACATGAGCTGTAAGTTAGCCTGTAAGTGGTAAGTAGTGCTTTTTTCCACATAGACTTCTACAAGAGAGGTGGATTTTTTTGCCTGTTTTTGAGGGAGAGACAAGTGGGAAGTGCTAAACTAAATTAAATATGTTACAGAGCTCATATTAGTGCCATTTAAGCAGGTTCTTTCATACTTTAGCTGAGTTCTATATAGCATTATGTATTTTAAAGACATTTTTCATTTCTGTGGGATGCCAGATGTGCTGCTGATACCTTCTGATCTTAGATATTTTGACATTGATTTTCCTAGCACACGCCAGGGTTGAAATCTGGTCTGTAACTCATCCAAATGGTCTATTCATAACAAAAAGTGCCTTCTGGCAGTTGCACCACAGCTGAATATTGTTAAACTGAATTCATGATTTCATTTGTTTCTGATTGCTCTATAATGTTTACATATCTTACATATTAGTATGATCTTTTATGGAGCACACACTGAGGTTAAATCCTCCCAGATAGAACTTTTTTCTCCTTTTCCTCACTTTCAGAAGGTGTTGAATTCTTTTTCCCTTCAAATGAGCAGGAGTCTTGGAACTCCTTAATGCTCATCTCATCTGAAATGATGGGCTGAGCAAGTAGTTGGGGAGACATGGAAAGGTGACATTTTTGCACACAAAAGAATTCTTCCCCATCCACAGATAGAATAACTGTGAGGTAGAATTGCTTGTCTGACTGTAATACTTCTGTAAGTAAGCATCATCACAGATGAGGGCAATAGTCTCTGTATGAATATGTTCAACTGAAATATTTATAGATGCTGCTTATGACTCAAAGCATGAATAGGTTCAGATTCTTCTCATCTCCCATCTTCAAATTCCTGCTGCAATAATTGTTGTGCAGAGATCATACTAGCATCGGATATCCTCTCTGTGTTTCAGTTTCGCTATATGTAAAAAATAATAAATGTCAATATGCATCACAATAGGAGTGTATCACAGGATGAATTTAAATTAAATAGAAGGCAGAAAATCTGCGTCTCCCTTTGAATATGTATTTTAACTTTCAAAGAAGAATGACATCTCTTATTTGCTTTAAAAATAAAAATCAATTGCCCATAAATCTAAAACAGACCTTGTTTTTCTACTAAAAAGATTAAGGATTTTCTTAAGCTCATTAAAGAAAAAAAATTAATGACACAACATTGATCCTCCTATATCATCATAAGAATATCTGAAGGCAATAGAAAGCTATGAAAAGGACGTGGTATTAGTGTAACAAAAATAGCTCTGAGTCTGGCAAATAGTGCTTATCTTCTGGGTTCTGCGGCAAACTTTGCACTATTTCTCCAACCTTACTCTTATGTCTAGTCATGTGTTTTAGTGGGATTGGTTGGTATGTACACTCTAACAGAATTTGGACTTTTTATTATAAAAATACTAATGCCAGCTGCTGCATGGCTTGAAAAACTTAAGCATCATCCAAATTATTTCAAGGAGGGGAAATGGAAACCATTTGCTATTTCTTATGCATATCTCCACAAAAGAATGTTCACCTTGTTGCTTCTCAAAGATTGGGTGTCTGTTTTGGGGAGTATATTATTTCCCAGTTTTCTCACTTTCCACGTGCATCAAAGCCCAGAGTCTGCAAAACAGGAATTAAAGTTTTTAAGTGGAAGGAGGAAATAGGAAATCTGATGATGCGACATGAGCAAAGCCCAGCATGCTAGCCAACGTTCTTTATTCCAGTGAGAAGTTCCCACAGCAGAAAAAAAGAGATAACCTAATACCCCACTGGCTATATTCATCAGTGTGGCGATACACAACTCCCTCGTTTGCTCTGTTTATGTGTTGAAAGTTTGCTGGAATGCATACAAATGGTACTTTGGTAGTAAGATGATCGGAAAGTCTCAGTGTAATTTGAGAAGAGCCAGCACGGAAATATCCTGTCCTGGCAAATTCCTGTTGTCGTCCAAAATACTAGGCCAGAAGTACTGGCTCCAGGGAGAGTTTGGTCTTTTAATCCATCTAAACCTTTTAGTGTTGTCAGACATATAGAACAATTTGGTAAACTGTGGACTAATGACAGAAGAAAGGTTTTTTTGTTGTTGGTTTTGTTTTTTTTTTTTTAAACTACATTATCCTTCTTGATGTTTAGAACTTCCTGTGTGTTCACAAAGCATCTTTGTGCCTTTAATATCCTTAGACTAATTTGTTTCTTCAGACTATAGAGCAGTTGGATTTTAAGCTTGATACATCTGGTGTAGCTAGATTATTTCTTCAGAAATCACAGTAGAGTGCAGAATACTGCGAAGTTTGCTGCCTCAAAAGTATTTTGAGATGAGACTTCAAAAGCCCAGGCCCCTTCTGCCCTAAATGTTCCTTCCCACCTGTAGAGACATGCCTTGTGTCAACAGCTATAGGATGGGAGTGAGACGGGACGCTTGTGTTCTCAGCACACTTACATCACTAGTTCAGAGCAGATACTAACTGGGAATTTTGACCTTATGCTCTGTTTTCAGTAAGGTCAGTGATGTGGAATTGGTCTGAAAATCAGGTTATTTTAGGATTTGCTTTCTGTTGCACTTCATTCTGTTACTGAAATTTTAGAAGAAGGCTTGCCCAATAGAGGTGTTGAAAACTCAAAGCTGTATTAATTTGTAGTTTTAAGAGGAAACAAAACAAAACCAAATGTCTTTGCAATGTTTTTGACGTAGCTTCGTCCACTTGGAGCCATAAATGCCTTTTTAAATTCAGTGCAGCTATTCTTGCTCTTTAATGGGTTTAGCCAGCCAAAATGTTACGCAGACATGCAGACACATGTGCACGCATACCTCTTTAGCAAAAGTAAGTCTGCGCATTAGAGCTGAGAGCGGAGAACTGAGCAAGACTCTCGTATTTGTTAGATGCATACTTAAGAGAAATCAGAACTGCTTGACACTGTAGTGATGTATTTTGAGAAACCAGATTTTTTTTTTGTTTTGTTTTCCTACTTAACTTCAGACGAGAATGAGCTGTAATGTAAGTTTATGGCTTGAGCAGACTATTGTCTGTACAGAAACCTCCCTGCTGGTGTATTTACTAAACATGTGTGATGCACAAATGCCAGTAAACTGCATCTTGGAGCATATTCCCTAGCTGCTAGCAAAAACTGTCTTTAAAATTTGGCCTGTTTAAATACAGGCAGAATGTGCATCAAGTTTAACATGAACAGGCCTGAATTTTTAATTACTACTTGTCACAACTATTTTGACGTGAAGTCCAGGCCTTATTGAAGACAATAGCAAACCTCAAGCATCCTTAATGGGTCTAGAATTTTGCTAATGATGAGCAAGGTCTAAATAAACAAAAAGTTGTCCCATGGACTTAAGACCTTTCTTTTTTGCTGTTCCAGCATTGCAAACATAGAGACTTACTTTGTTAGGGACTTCTCATGTTTCCTCCTCTTGGAGCACTTCCCTCCTTCTAGAGAACAGTTGCAGATTCAGCCTTCCCAATAACATGGAGTAGTGGGAAGTGCATTCATGCCTCATGTGATGATACAGGTTTGCACTGCTGTCCTCTTTTTCACGGCGAAATCATGGCTGCATATACCTCGAACGTGTATACCTCTGTTGGTCCTGGAAGAGAAAACATGAATCGTGCTTCAAAGAGAACCCAAGTAGCCTGCCAGGGGAGTGGATGACCTGCCTTCTCCAGCCCCCACTGCAAGAACTATTAAAGTGTTCAACCAGTGCAGAATACATAACTACTCTCTGTAGCAAGTACTAGGACCCAAGTTCCCATACCCCATTCCCTGTCGTGTGCTGTTCCTTACTTGCTAGACTAGATAGCGTACCTCCTTATGATTTCTTTCTGGGCAGGAAAGGAAGTCTAGAAAGTCTGTCTAGTGTATTGAAAGTGGAACAGCTTTATAAGAGGAAGAAAAATGCCCTCCACCCTTAAAAACTGGTAATTTGCATCTTCTGAAGCAGAGAAAGGAAATGAACCAGTGTCTCCCACATCCTGAGTGGTCTAACCACTAAAATACTGTATAGGAACAGGATATCACCGTATATGTGGGTGTTATATTTGTATGCAAGCAGTAGAATACAGTCCTGTTCAGTTTTTGGATGGTAGGGCTTCATGAAAGGGTTTACAGGTGTGAAGGAAAGAGTGGTTTCTGTAAAGCTAAGCCTAAGTAAGGGGCAGAACCTAATGTCTACCCAGGTAAATGTTTCTTGTTGGCTAACACAAGCCCAGGTTTGCAGCTTCTACCCAAGGCATCAAACTCTCCTGACAGCACTGTGAGAACTCTGGAGCTTGGGGTTCCACTGCAAGCCTTGGGAGTTAATGGCAGATCTCAGGGGACCTTGCTGTCCTCTGTCAGCAGGATTCCCCCTCAACTCTTAACTCTGAAGACATACAGGATGAGTGCTCTGTTAACACTGTTGATTACATTAGCTGTATTTTCCGATGACAGTCAAGCAGAGCATTATATCCAACTGTTCATTCTAAGTAAGGTGATTTTCTGGAGAAACAGGGCAGTTTCTCTCTCCCTGTAATGGGAGTGAGTAGGGGCAGTTGTGCAGTCAGTAGCTGCAGCTGTGTCACCTCATCTAAAAATTATGCAAATGGAGGGTGTATTTCTCCACATTCTCCTTATCTCGACCTATACATCTCCATTCACATTGGTAACTCCAGTGGAGGAGCAGGAATCATTTCAGTATTGGGCTCTGATAGTTGCCAAACATTAGTTGTGAGGAACCTACTTGGACAGGTAGCTTGATTCACTAGAGCTTTCTCTTGCTTTTCCAGGTTAGTGAAACACCCATTTTTGTGCCTGGTGTTTGGGGACCTTATTTCTCTGCAATGGTACCTGGATTGTGGTTGAATGAAGGAGGTCAAAGTGCTACAGGAAAACTGGTAAGTGTTTGGAGACACAAACAGAATCCAAGATGGGAGGTCTGCTGTAACTGCTGTTATTTGGGGTAGCTTAGCTGTCAATTCAGCTAGAGCTCTGCCTGAAACACCTCCGTAAGATCATAGGAGATACCATGTTGCTGAAAGCAATAAACAATTAGTTGGTTGTTATGTCTTACAAACTGTTAATTTGCATACCAATAGGGAATTATATAAGGGGCGGAGCACTAAGGGCATGTCTTCCTTTTATGATGATGGTGATAATTATTGTTATTATTATACAGGCAAATAGGCGTTCATTCTTTACTTTAGTGGGAGGCTGAGGTAGACTTTGAGATAAAAAGATACATACTGTGTTATATAGAACTGTGCTCACTGATGGGCATAAATGAAAGATCAACCTGTTATCCTAGCTGGATAGATACTGCATATATTGTCACCTCAATTCTTTCCTTGAGTGCAAAGAGTCTAACTATATTAGGTTAATTAAATTTATCAATAAAACTTAAAACCAGACTGGATTCTCTAAAAATGAATTTTCTTATTTACAGGTAGACAGTCAGAACTAAAACACTGATGTCAAATTTAAAGAAAGGCTAGATGTATAAAACAGAATTTAGGCTTGAGTCCAAAAGTGCTGCGTAACCCTGGAAGCTTCTAAAGCTCCCTGCATGTCTCCCCACTCAATCTGCAGAAATACTGATTGGCCTTAGGGGTGAGGTGCCAAGCTCCTCTTGAGAAACTACGGGAGGTGGGCCCAGTCCCCAGTATCCTCTGTAAGCTCAGCAAACATAGAGGTGGGTTCAGCCTTTCACAAACTGCAGGCATAATTGCTCTCTTACTCAGACCTAGCACCACCTCCCTTTCTAAAAGCCTGGTGATTGGAGTATATGTGCAGGAAGCAGGAGTTTGGGGCATCACTGACTTTATACATTCTATATGAAACAGTCAGTGAATGAGAAACAGAAATAATTCTGGATCAGGAAGCCTAGACACACCCTAAGGACTGAGCTTTGAATTGGTGTTCCCTCCTGTGCTCTCTCCTCGGCCATGTGAATCTGATATTCCTCTCTGTACAGTGTCACAGCTTCAGCAGGAGAGTCATCCCTCTTCCCTTCTGCAGCCTCTGCTTCCCATCCCATCTCCAACCCATCCTTGGCCTCATGGCTAAAGTGCTCTTGCAGCAGGTGTGCGCTAACTAAGCTCTAGAGAGGATACAGCTAGTCAGTGTTTTCCGTTGGCTGGCTCAAGGTGGTTCTACACTAAAAATGTACCATGGGAGTTAGGGTGTTTCAGAAAGATTATTTCTTAAAACCCATCCATTCTAGTACCAGAGAGCAAGATGTTCCTGAGTCATTAAAGAAATTGCTGGAAAAAATGTATGACCTTGTTAGGACCCATAGCAAAACTCAGCTGTAAATACTGTTAGGTATATTAGGGAAGCTGCCTTATTAAAACATTCTTTGATACCTCATGTGGTTTTCCTGAGGTTGTATGTACTGAAAACACACAGGGATCCATAGGAGGAAACAGTGTATGTACACACTGGCGTGGAGGATCGGTTGCATTCATTAAGTTTGTAATTTTAAAGCTGTAGTCTTTTTGAGGCCCTGCTTTCTCATACTTCAGGGTGTCTGAAAACAAATTAAAAATTGACATGTTTTGGGATTCTTTTCATTGCTCAATCTAAGCCCAAAGGTGATGTCTTTTCATAAAATTTGAACAATCTGTTGAACTTCGTAAAACTGGTACACTTCCCTTTGAAAATCTCTAATTAATTTTTTATTGATAAAGCTGCGAAAAAGTCTGTTGGATTTTGAAAATTGGTTCAGATAGAGTCCAAAGAAAGAATTAAGAACTCAGACTGTTTTGAAAAAGCTTGTTTGTTTGGGCTTTTGCACTGGATTTTCAAAATTTATAGGAAGAAAGATATTGCACAACAGAGACAAAGGACGGCATGACATCATTACAAACTATAAAATAAAGAATAGCAGAAAAGGGTTTCTAGATGCAACCCTCATGTGGCCATGTCTAGAATTAAGGGCAATTAAATATCTAAATTCATAATGCCTGTAACATTTTTGTGTAAAGTGCTATCATATCACACATGTATATGTTCTATTTATTTACAGATTTAATTCTGAATTTATGAGCTGGTCCTATGTTCTAAAGAGATTATGCAAGATTGCAGCATTCAGGCCTGAGCTCTGTTTCTAATGCGTGTACGTGTTTGAGTTTTGTCTTTGTTGCAAATCTCAGAAAGAACAGGCATGCATTATTTTTATTGCTATGTTCAGATGTGTATGCTTCATTTATATGTTTTCCTACACTGGTTAAGGACTAGACTCATGCTGTTAAAAATTAAATACCTAATGTGGTTTGCTGCCGATAGGTATTGCCAAATATAGTCAGTGCTCTTGCGTAGCTCTACTTTTGCCTCCTTAGCCTTTATGGTCACCTCTGATGGGATATTATCAACAGGCCACAAAACCTGCTGAATTATTGACTTAAAAGCCCATGTTATTCTACCTGATACTTTGTTTCGTGAATAATGGTAGCTACTCTGGAGCGCAAGGACAAGCTGATTTATAAATGTAGTATAAGACAGAGCCTATATATTTTTTTTTTTAATAGCAATAATTGTTTGTCAGAGTATACATTTTATTTCCTGCAATGAACATATGGAGCATCTATCAGGATGACAAAACACCTTGTGTTTTATTATAGCAGTGCGATATAGAAAGATGTAGGGATTTGGGCCAAGAAGATGCTCCTGGTAGAATTCCAGTGAGGGTATGCAGGCAAGAGAATGGGAGAGACTAGAGGACATGTTCTCAGGTAGTGTTGGGCAGGAAAAAAGTCATCCTTGCAGCTTGCTCTTCGGACTGAGGAGCTGCACGCTTACCATTTTGCCTATTTTTGGTGCAGCGTTAGTTGTTTTTTCTTACTGTTCTTAAGCCAAATCCTGAGTCCAGTAATGTAAGTGGGAGTTTTGCCATTGGCTTCCCTAGGACTAGGACTTAACACCTCATGAGTAATTTAAAAGCTCTCTTGTGTTTTTAAAGTTATGACACTGCATTACCCTTTTCCAGGACCAAATTTTTAAGATGTAATCATCCCCAAAATATTGCTTTCCTCTTTTTCAGATAGATCATGTGGTTCGAGGCCATGTCGCCTTCCCGGAATTACAGTCAAAAGCTGCAGCCAGGTCACCATTCTTATTCTTTTATCTCATACCTGCCTTTCAAATTGAATGTACACTGTATTCCCAGCAGTGCAGAATTTGACTGCTGTATTCTTACTCTGAAACAGGGGAATTAACAAACTGATAGTGGGTTGGAAGTATTTGCAGAGGCTTGCCAGGTGATTGCTCAAAGATGAAAGCTTTAAACTACCTTCAGATACCTTCGGTGTATCTAAGTGATGATACTAACTTTCTGCTTTTCAACTTCTTTTATATCTTTTATATATTGTATCTTTGATACAATAGCATCAGCTCTGTTCTGCAGACCTTTATGCCGTGGGCTAATGGTGTGTCTTAATTCGTAGATGACACTATTAAGCTCCAAGGGTGGGATATAGCTTAATTAGGAATATATTAGTCAGTATTTTTGGAACAGTCATCTTCTAAAGGAAGGTATAGCCACTGTATGAAAAACTTCTGCATGGCAGCACAAATAGAACAGAGAAACCCAGGATGAATTTTCAGAAAAAAAATGTAAGATGTAGGAGTGAATTGGAGGTAACTCCAGGCTTCCTTGAGCAGGAGGCTGTGTGCAGTGTGGAATTTTAGTTTGGTCTGCTTCAGAAGTGAATGAAGACAGCCCAGACACTTCTGTCACACCTGGACTTTCTCAAGCTGTTTTGGCTTGGATTCCTTTTAAGATGGTTCACCTCACTCCCAGAGAGATCTTAGCTGAACAGTTAGGCACATTGAATGAAAATTTGATTCTCTTTTAATTTATTTTTCATCCTTAGATTAAAGAAAAGAACAGAAAACTTGGCATTTTGTCTTCAGTTTAGAACTCTGTTCTAAAAGGCAAGGGTCAATCCTGATAGATGTATTAAGCACATGCAGTATATAGTTATTTTCAGTCCTCCCTGGTTTCTCTGGATGCCCCTTCTATGCTTTGTAGTGCCCGATGCCTTACTTGTTTGTTAAGAACTTGACCAGGATTCCCAGAAATGTATTGGACTTCATTCAATATTAAATAGGTTTATGCTTCCTAGAATTCTCTTTGTTGTTCTTTAAAAAGGGAAATCAGGAAATAAATGCATCTGTACGTGTTTGAAATAAGGATTGATCTGGTTTTTTTCCAAAATTTTTGATTCCAGGCCATTTTTTCAGTGCCCCCATATGAAGCACAAGCCTAAGACAAACAATTAGTTTAGTCTGTAATACCAGGATAAACCGGGTTTTTTTTTTTGTGTTGGAAAAATAAGTATAGAGTAGCCTGCTTGTCTATACTGTGTCTGATACTGAACTGACTAACCACAACTAATTTCATAGTGCAAAAAGCTTGGATTGTGATGTGAATAGGACACTAAATACAGAATATCGGGAATATAAATCCGTGTTATCTGAGTGTATGGTGTTGTAACTTTGGATTTGAGTCTCCTGCAGTTAGTAAAACTGTGGAGGGATAGCATTGATAAAAAGGTTGATAATATTTTATAAAAAGGTTGATAATATTTTATAAAGTTATTTTGCTTGATTATATTTTTATAATGCTTTCCAGATACTACTCTCATAATGCAATGTTTGGATAGCTATAAATTCAGTCTCTTATTAATCTTCCCTATTGCCTTTCTCCCTGTCCTTCTCAAGTATTTGTTAAATTTAAAGAACTTAATTTGAACAAACAAAAATCAGGAACTTTGCAATTTGAACTGAATTTTTCTCCTTATTTCTTCATTTCTTTCTACATATGGATCATGAGATACAGCCTTATCATAGGGACTAGTGGCAGTAGCCATACAAATACAAGCCATTTTTTAGTGAACAGTGTTGGCCCAAACTTTGGATTATGTGTTCGCTTACATTAAGTCATATACTTAAGTGTCTTATTTTGGGGATTGTTGGTGGTAATGATAAATTCTTTGCCTGCAAATCTCAGCAGAACATGTAAGAGAATCTTGTTTACTATGTTTGGTATGTTCTCTGTGTGGGTGGAGGAATTTATATCTGTCCAGCCATTGAGAATGGTCATCGAAAGAAAACAAAATGAGAATTCCATTTTTAGGTGTGCAGTTGCATATTACCTTTTCTTCCCATGCTAGGTGCAACACTGTGGAGAGTCAGGCTGGTTTTGTAGTGACAAAAAGTACATGCACGTCTGGATCATTAAAAAAACACCATCTGAGGTCACAAATCCATGCCTCTTACTTTCTGCTGCCTATCACCTATTTCTACCTTCCCAAGTCTGTCTTTCCTTTCTCCCAGGTTCCCAACGCTGCTAATAAGTAGGTTCAGCAATGGCAAACTGCCTGTTGAGCAGCTGGTCTCGGAAGCTTCACTGTGCAGATTTCTGTTCCTTTGCCTCTAGCAGGAGCAAGAGTTTGCAAGCTGCATTTATCACTGTTTCAGTAATTTGTGGTAACTTGTTAGGGTGTGAGTGGCTTAGTCAGACTTGCCAGAAACCAGCGCCTACTGACCACTGGTACTGAAGACCAGTCTTGTGCAACCCTCCCAGTACTATTCCTATGTTCTCTTTTCCTTTCTTTTACTGGAAATGGAGAGGTCTGAATTACATGAGGATTGTCTGGACATCTGTAAATTTAGCACTTGGCCTAACTAATAGGCATGCTCTGTGAGCAACAACAAAACTTGGTTTCCTTCATGCAGAAATTGCTTTATAGATAGAACATTTGGTCTTCAGTCTATAAATTGTGTAGGTCTGACACCTAGCCATTACTGATATGGTAAAATCCAGTATAGGTAGGCTATATTAGGAAATAATAAAAAAAAGAAAGAATATGATCATTTATTCTTTAATGTTTAAATAATTCTGTTTCCTAGAATCACAGTTTCTAACTGTTTGACAACAAAGATTAAATGCCCTTTGGTGCTTTGTGAAGCACTATGTTTTAGGACAGAATGTCCTTTTCTTCACTTCTCAATGCCATCTCCCATCTAAAGAGATAGCTCGTGAAAAAAAAGTGGTGAAGTGACACACACATTTTCTATCAGCAATTCTGGGATCTTTCAAGCAGAACATAATAACCATATTTGGCAGTTCCATGTACCTCTACATGTTAAAGAGTCCTTTTTTTTTAGATTTAGAAATCCAAAATTTTTTTTTTTTTTCCTGAAAGATACCTGCTGGCATCTTCCAGGATTCCTGAACAGATTAAATACCAACCTCTTGTTGCTTTCTGAAGTTATGTCCCTAACGTGAACATAACCCTGGGCAAACTTGCATTGATTTCTTATTCTCCACTTCCAACATAGTTTCTTTTCAATAGCAATAGCTTGTGCTCAACTCTGCAATTCAGATCCAGCTGCTACTGATACCTTCTCAGAGAATTGAAAAGAAAGAGCTCCAAAGAGATGATGGTGTAATAGTACATATAACACAAACTTGGTAGAAACTGGAACTGGCAAGTGTTTGAAGGATTTTGCCAGTCACTCAGTCCAAATGTAGTGCCTTGAACCCATATCTATATGTTGGGGAAAAAAAAATAAAAGGTGTGGGGGAAAAAAAAGTGTAGTTCCAAGGTTATATGGGTCTTAAGCATATTTGGCTGAACTTCAGCCTCTTTTGTTCAGCCTTGTGTTCTGTCAGAGCTGCAGAAATGGCTAATCCTTGTGAGAGTAATCAAGCAACATGGAGAATAGATAGAAGCTGGGGTGACATGGTAGGTCTGTGGTTGAGCGAAGCTTTCCTTTCTTTTCCTTCCCAACAGTCAAGCCATGACTTAGACTGGAAATAAAATGACTTTGTCCTTAGTATGTACTGCTTATAATGCAGTCTTTAGGGACGTAGAAAATAGGGCCACTTTTACAACAAGGGGGAAAAAAAATGATTGTGACCTCAAAATTATCATAATTCAGGTCCAGGAAGACACATAAAGTACATTTTAAAGTACGTGAATAATGATGTGAATTAGTTATTTTAATGTCTTCCAAGTGTACTTCATTTTGAATGATATCCTCTGATAGCATACACATGGTAAGGTATAATTGAAAAAACATGCAGCTGAATGGTTGAATGCAAAGTATAAATATACAGCTGCTAGCAGGTCAGAAGTCAAACTAGTAAAGCATATGCCAAGTTCCCTTAGGGATCTCATTAGTGCATGATTGAATATACATGTAGAGGCTAAATGAATATCACTGTTTGGGTCTAGAGTGGATGAGACAATGACTAATCAATTGTAATTAGGGTTAGATGCTATTATTGACCCACATGTCTAGAATTAAATGCCCCACTTGGAGATTTCCAAGAAGTTGAAAAATGTATATGAATCTGTTTATGATAGTATGAGCGTTTGAAAAAATATTCTGAGCATAATTGCAACATTTTTAAAATGGAATGTCACTACAGTCATTACAAGCCAAAGCACTGAAGAATTCACCATTAGTCCTAAGATTTCTCTTGGTCCAGGAAAAAGTCTGTTGGATATTGTGGAGTTGGGTGTAGTATCTGAACTTAGATACAGTCATATTTAGGCCCATGTTTGGTTCCTCCCTAAAATAGCAGCCACTTGCTTTCTCTCCTCCACCCTTAGTGCTGCATTTTAATCATAACACATACTGAAATAATTATGGTTTAAAAAAGGAAAGCTGGAAGTCCAGCACTATTGATTAATCGGAAAAATTTTTAAACATATGTAAAGGAATTTGATGTTCATTTCTGTCTGGAATCCTTCTTATTCCTCTCTCTCAGCTCTCTTTTCTCTAACTTTCTCTTTCACAGTGTCAGCACCTTTCTGTTAGAGACAAGCATTATCAGTCCCCAACACATCAAACAGCTCTGGCTCAACTTGGGACCCATAGGAGTCAATATACAAACTCAAGATCAGAAACTGCCATTATCTTCCCTTGTCCTGTGGGACTGAGGAATTCAGATGGCCTGTTGAGTGGATGTGCAGATAGACATCCCCACTGCCCGCACCCTGCAATGCGATGGGCTCAGCAAGTGGTCGTTTTTGCCTTTCTCCCCCTTTGTTTTAGATTTGGGATTTGGCATTCTTTGATGGGTTTTCTGCATTTGATGGTAGTACAAATGTTTTATGTTTGATGAATAACCTCCCCCACTCTTTTTCCAACTTGTTTTTCTTCTAGTGCTTGCAGTATATATACATACTTGAACAGTCACCTGGATCTGATTAAGAAATCTTTGCCTGTGGGTTTCCTCACTGTTGATTTACATGTTTGGCCAGATTTCCATGGTAACAGATCTCCCTTAACAGATCTGACACTAAAGGGCATGGTAAGAAACAGCCTTTCTTTGCAAAAAGGTCAATACAGGGTAAAAAAAAAGCTCACAAGGAGCTTTTTTTCAATTTTGAGCATACTCCTCCTGAGCTATTTAAACTATCCCATAGGATTTGGGTTTCTTGCTGCATTTCGAAGTCTGCTAATGTTTCAGTGGAAAACCAGAGATCATTGTAGTTGAGATATCACTGCAGCGACATTTCTTTTCTAAGAATATGAGGAGTGTTGCGTGTGTCCCAGTATCCTTCCTAGGAATTACATTTCAGAACACCGACTAGCAGCACTTGCTGCTGTTAACTCACCTGTCTACCGATTTTTGCATATCTGTTGCAATGAATTTCAACACAAATTTGGCCACGCTTATCTGGGAAAGCAATTAAATATTCTGAGGAGAGATTGCTTGATTTAAACAGAATAATCTCCAGTAAATGTGCTGTATTAGAGTCGTTGGGTGGTAAATTTCAACAGAAACTGGAAAGCACCTCTCCTTATTGTTAAAAATGGGTGTAGATGCTCTCATGATTGGAAATATGCAACCATTGTGCTTCATACATCTTTGTTCAAAGGTAAACCTGCTCTGATTCTGTCTTGTGGTTTTAAAATTGCTACTTTTGGAACTTAAAGGGATTGAAATATTGTACAAAGAAATTTGCAAAGACTTTGCAAAGAAATCAAAATCTGGGACCAGAAAGAGCAGCATTTGGAAGCTCACCCAGAGAACCTCTGCTGGGGAGATTTTCAGCCCATCTTTACATGTTTGGACGTTTCTTTTCACTGAACTTCATGTTGGTAGATTGACTAGGTCACAAGCCAGGATGTTACTGTGTAGAACTATAATAGAAGAATATCATAAGGGTATAATTTGATGTTATCAAAATACCTGGTGATTAATGCAAAAATGTACTTCAAAATAGCATATTGTCCTTGAAGTGAGCATCTCAAGCTACTCAGCAGCACCAAAATATGCTGTATTTGAGGTTGAGATAGGAAAAGGTAGGCGTAAGCACTGCAACACATTTTAAACCACAAAGGAAAACATTAAAAAAAAAGAGTTTACTTCTATATTTTTGGGTCCTAATAATACCTGTATTGTTTTATGAAAGAATTATATGCTGCAGCAGAATCAGAATTTCCTTGGTATGATGGCTGTATGCAAATACTGGTAATAGCAACACATTTTTCCTGCCACAGTTATGGTTGCACTCAGGTCTTGCTTATGCTGATATTAATCCAGAGTAACTACATTGCAGTATTGATTTATGTCAGAATAAAGGAGGTTAAGATATAGTCTTTAATTATTAATTGTGTTTCAGTGTTAGGATGCTTGGAAGGGAGGGGGACAAATGCTTTTAAAAAGTTATTTTTATGTAATAGCATTTTCATATTATTACATTAAATACATTCACAAGCAATATCTGAGTCATAACATAAAGCTGTCAGAGTTAATCTATCTCTAATCCCATACAATACGCTGTTTGTTCTTTATTTCTTTGGAAGGGCAAGAACAATTTATGTCGTTCTTCCCCAGATCAGGAATAACATGTTTAACATAACATTATGTGTACAGCTCACAAAAGTAGGGCTTAGAATTAGCACTTAAAACTTGTTACAACAAGAAACCATAGAAAATAGCAGAGTTTTACTTTGGCTGGATTTGTAGATTTTCTTTTTGATCTTTGCACAGGTTGTTGGACTAACATTGTCTCGGGGTCTGGATGAACTTGCCCTTATCTACTTGGCCACGATTCAAGCCATTGCTGTAAGCCATTTTAAGTGCATAAAAGAATAAATGAATTGTCTCATGTTCTGTGGCAGACTGATCATTCCCTTCTGCTAAACAGATTTCTAATAATAGATGAATTCACTTAATGGACTTCTTAAAGGAGCAAGATATTGTTTAGCCACATTGGTGACTACTCCCTACTGTAGGATAATCGACAAACTGTGGAGAAAATGTTCCCCTAAAAAGCTTTCTCCTTGTCGCAATTCTGTAAATGGAGCTTTTGCCTCTAGCACAGATGTGAGGCAAGAGGCTGATAGTATATGGGGCAGCGTTAACATCATGGGCTATCTAGAGGGAAGCTGCGAGAGTGGAAGAAAAGCTTTGGCAATTGTATGAAGGAACTTGCGCTCCCCTAAAATGCCTCAGCTTCAGATTATTGCTAAATCCATGGATTTCCCCTGCTTGCCTGTTAGATGAGCCAGAACTCTGTACCACGGTGAGTCGGAATGGGTCTGTGATTTAGTTTATAATGCTACAGACCGAACAGACCAGATCTCATTCCTCCTTCAGTTTCCCTGCTGCAAGGCAAGCAGTTGCCTCGTGCGTAGCATTTCTAACCTGTGGCTGTGTTTCTGTGAAAGCAAACAGAGGGACCGTCTTTATGAAGTAACGCACTCACTGTGTGCTAACATGCAGAGATGGGTAATTTTTTTTTAAATACTTTTGTTCCTGCCCTAATTTTCTCTGGAACCCAGGATTTCCAGTTCACAAGAAGTTGTATTTTGAAGTGAAACCTGGGTCAAATAAGTTGTTTTGAAACCCTGGTATAGGGTATTATCAGTGGGGCGTGCTATCCCCAGGCATTTGGTGACTGAAATCGGCATTCTTTTGACATCCTTTTTGTGATTTTGTTTTCCTTAAGTTTGTTGAACTTGAGGTGTTTTTGCAAAACATTAACAGTTTGATGAATTGGGGAGTTTTCCTGACGAAACTGTTCAGCTGGAAAAATTCCAAACTCCTCTACTGGTTGAACAACAACTTTGCTAGGCTGGGTCAGCCATCTGGGATATAGAGGGTGGGCGGCTGCTGTAAATTTACTGTGAATTGTACATCTTATGTGTTAACCCTCCCTCTTCAGCAAATAACTAGAACTTAACCCCAGCCTGGGGTTCATTGTTGTGAGTTTTGATCTTTTTTAAGATTACTATAGCCTGGTTATACCTGATGCTTCAGTATAATCCCACCATTTAAATAAGAATGTCTAGAAGAGTTTAAACAATGCCAGCGACTGATACTGCCCCCTGAAAGAAACTGTCCAGTATGGAACAGGTGCTCTGTTATTATATCGTGCTAACGAAGTGGAAATGTTCTCTGCTGGAAATCCTGGGAAAGTCACCTATTATCTCATTGTATGATACAACTCAAATTTTATTTTAAGACTCAAGTACTGTGTTGAACACTAAATTCAGCATCTGCATATCTTTTTGATAGCTAATTGCACTGATCCTGAGATTTAATGTAAAAAGACCATACCATAGTTTTTTTTGTAAGTTAACGGAAATTCATTTTTCTTAAAACACTATTGAAACAGTAACTAAAAAGTAGACAGAGTAGACTTTGTTTTACTTGATATATTTACTAACTGCTAATGTGATACCGAGGAAATTTAATTTTCCTCTCATACTCTGTCACTAACAGTTTTAGCTTCACTTTTGTTGAAGGAAACAGTTCGTGTTCAGGACAGCCCCAATCCTGTACCATTTGCTGTCTTCAGTGGGTGCAAGATAGACTTTAAAGCTAAGTAAAAATCTTGTAAAAAGTGTAGGCCTGCCCACAGAATGTTAATCTCTAGTTTTCCTTTCAGCAGGAGACGCTTTTTTCTTTTTATATAAAATTTGCATTTGAAGCCCCTCAATTTGCATTTTCTCCAATCCAGGATTAAATTAGTTCCCCCCCACCCACAGTGAAATAAGTCTGGTTTTAATTTAAATTGCTATGTGAATACAATTTTCCAGGCAGGTAAACACAAAATAATTTTCACAGCATGTTCTTTTTCAGGGTCTTTGACATGTGGATGTTGTGAGAGAAGTTGTTAATAAATTTGAATTTCAGAAGTAGTGAAAGAGAATATCCTTTTAACTATTCATTGCAAAATGCGATGCAACAGTTAGACTGATGAGAACATGATCAGAGATATAATTGTGGCCGTCAAGCCTGTTCTGAGGAGACAGGCTCTTTTCAGAGCAGTTAATTTTTTCCATAATTAAAATTGTGGCTGTGTGATTTGGAAATTGGCCCTCTGTGTCAATAGGGAAGCGGTGGATTTAGTCAGCTGGTATTGTGGCTGCTGAAGTTCCTCATAACCACTTGCCTGAAAAACCAAAACACATTTGAAGACCTATCCAGAGTAGTGCCAGTCACTCATAGTAAACGTCTCCAGTCTGATGAAACTCTGCTAGCTTCAATTTTCAGTAGCTTTTATTTGAAGAGGGGTTTATTGCAGGCTGCAGACCGCTTAATGAACTTGCAGCATAGCATAAAGAAAACTTAAATGACAGTTTGTGAATACTTTGACCAGACTGTTTTGTGGGGAGTCTATCTACAAAGAGTCAGCTTGGGCAAATTTTGGCTTGAATTTGGCATTTTGTCAAGTCTGAGCTTCAAAATTAACTTCCAAGGTATTAGAAAGAGCTGGGAATTATTTTTGGACAAATAGTTTGTCAAAGAATTGGAAAATGTTATTGCAAGAGGAAAGAGGGAGAAGACTGACTTCAGTGAGTAGTTGGAGGCAAGCAAAGCAAAGAAAAAGAGAAAAGATATTTTTAAAAATGGCAAAGCGTTTGCTTTCATCATTTGCAGAGCTGAACACTGAGCTGTTCTAAATTGAGTTTCTCAGAATGGAGACTGTAAATTAAAAGTTTAAAAATATGCCTACATTTTAGATGTTTCAATTAATCCAGGCACAAGATGGAACATTTTATTTTGCACAGGGCAAAGGCCAAGAGAAATAGTTAAACCAATACAGAATTCTTCAGGTTTTCATTTTTGCTGAAAAGACAGAAAATAAAGATTTTTTTTTATTATTTGCTCCTCTTTTTTTGTTCTGTTTTGCTATTTGGCTTCAGAATTGAAATCTCTCTACTGAGAGCGATTTTCAGGTGCTGTTATACAAAGTAAGTATAAGTTTTTGGTGGGGATGTCTTTGCCATATAGGTTTTAGTTCTGGATCTGGAAATGTGTTCCATATCCTACTGTGCTTGGTCCCAAACAACTGCTTATCACTGCCATCAGTTTTTTCCTGATGCCCATTTCTGTGTTTTCTCATAATCCCAGTCTTCACCCTTGTTGGTACTTCCCTGTAAGCCCCATTTCCCTGTGTTTATTTTCTACTGGTACACCTTCACTTCTTCAGCCAGCCCTAGGATGTTTACTGCAATATGCTGTGCCCATATACTTCCCAATTCTTTGTGCCATCTGTTTGATTTTTCTAGTTCTTAATTACAGTGCCTGTTACTAGCTGGAAGCTAAGCAGAGGCCGTACCCCTGCAGGTCTGTTCCCAGCCCTGAGATTACGGGTGGGGGCAATTAGTAGTATCATTCCTTTTAGCAAATGGTGCTTTAAGATCTGTTTCTGTGGCTGCTCTCCTGTGCTCATCTGTTCCCCCCACTTTCCTTTTTGAAGTTAGGAACAAGACATATTTTGGAAACTATGAAGGCTGCAGGGCATCATATCGACACACTGTTTCTGTGTGGTGGGCTGAGCAAGAACCCTCTCTTTGTGCAGATGCATGCTGACATTACTGGTAAGTTAGAGGAAGTGCGGGGAAAGGGGTGTAAACTGCTTTATTTTAGGTGGTTAAATACTTTGTCTTTGGAAAAATAAATACTTTCTTTATATAGAACTGTATTTTGCTGGTTGGCCAAAAAGTGTGTAATGAAATGTTACTTCCTGCAAGACTGGATTTCCTGAAATTTAAAGACATTTGAATAACACAGAGATGCGGTGCAAGTAAAGCTCCATCCATGCCTCATATTGTTAGGGACAATTTCTCCAGACTTCTGGAGAAATCTCCAGCATGATTTCCAATTTGTGGATCTTAGACTTACAGGTTTTTTAAGAAAGTACAATTGAATAAATACAAGACCTTTGCATGGATTTTTTAAAACCAGTATGTATAAATTATATGTCAGAGATTTTTCTCACTATCAGATTTTTATTTTTAAAAATTATTTAAAATGTTCTGTAGAAATTATTTCATTCAGTCATGTTACAAGAAGTTCATTCATTGAGGATGATGCCCAGTATATTTTGTGAGCATGTTTGGCATAAGATGTGTTTTACTAAAACCTCTATTAGCTTCATCCTGTTTGAATTCTGTTGGACTTCTGACACTTTCTGCTCATGCTGGACATTGTATCCATTATATAGAATAATTCTTTTCTGAATTAATTCCGTGTCTGTATCATTAATATGGTTTAGGAGACAATTTCTGGATCCTTGCTCCTGCATGGTGTTGCATTTGGTTTTGTAGAATTCCTGATGGGTGGAAGGTCCTGGGTATATGATTCATTACAAGAGGAGATCTCAGGCTTCCACAGTATTTTTGGTCTCCCTTTAGCCTGTGTTTGTTGGGCATCTTAGTACACCTGTGAGTCAGCTGAACATACTTCTAAAGATGTGGAAAAAAACCCCTAAATTTAGTTTGAAGGACTACAGAGAAACTTTGAATGATGTGTATTTTGCATATCTTTCAAATTAAGACCAGCTGAGCTGTCATGAATAAAGTTTAAAGCTCAGATCTGGGGCATTTGGTCTGGAGACCTGACTTGCCCTAACATCAAACCACACATCATAACCTTGATGCAGAAGGGAAGATGAAAATATGCTTTATGTACTTACCTGAGATGAAAACAAATGGAGAAGGAAAAATCACAATGCATATTGACCTTAAAATTCACTAAATAGTCAAAGGGATGCTTTCTGTTTGTGAAAAATGATGTTGTCAAGTGCATGCCTTTCCTTATATAACTCAAATGTTTTAGGTGAATTTCAGTTACGTGTAGAGTTGGGATGCTGGTTCATGATGTGTAAGATAAAAGATCTGTGAAAAGGTATTCTGATTAAAATGTAATCAGAAGTTCTTTGACTGTAACTAATGGCCAAGTACAATTCAGCACAAAAAGGCCTTTTTGCAGTCTGGAGTTCTCCCCCATTTGTAAAATCAGTGACTGACAAGGGATGTCAGAGTTCATCTAACTGAAATGCTCTCAGTTGTGTTGAACTCATTAGAGCCTATCAGATAAAATAACTAACATTCCAGGATCAATCCCCCATTCTTTCCTGAAAAGAAAAAAATCTGAATATATTATTGTTAGCTGCAAATGCCCATGACTCAGCCATGCAGACATCCAATAGATAATTTTGCAGGCCACTTGTATCTTGATCTTTTTGTTTGCCTGGTAAGAATTCTGTATTCATCCTGACGATGCGGGAAATGTGCAGTAAATTTTAGAGCACGCTGAAAATTGCTTACTGCTTCAACGCCTGGCGAACAGCAGTGCAGCTGTAAACTTGAGTGTGATATTCTCTGTTCCAAGTTGACCCAAGTCCTGAGCTGAGGTCCATCTGAACCAGAGTGACTGATCCTACTCTAATATTTTTAAGGTGGATTTATTTGGTCAAAGAAATTTAAGGGATGCTGTAATTATACTAGTTTGCTGTTAGTAGTCATTTCAGCAATCAAAGAAGGCCTCACTGGATCCACTGTCTTTCACCATCACTCTGCCTGTGCTAACCGTAGGAGGAAATGGCATAAAGACTACTGTGGCACCTTTATGTCATTGAGAGTCAATGGTAAAGAGCCTTACACTGGTGGAATAGTGCAAAGTTAGCATAATGTAAGTGGGTGCTTGGGGGACAAGGTGAATTTGCTTTGTGTCAATAATTGTTTCTGATACTAATGATTTTATTCTCATTTTGAAAAGTGTGTATTTGCCTTTTGCTCTGTAGGAGTTGTTCATGGCTCACTTTAGATCTTCCTCCAAATTTCTAATTCTAATTCTAATTCTAATAGCTCCTTCTAATCTTACAGTTGGCCCTAGGAGCAGCATTTTTTAGGGCATAATATCATTGAGGCTATTCACAGAAGGAAACCCTCCTCCCACCACTGTGTTGCATCATCATTCATTGAATGAAATTATCTCAGTAATGGAAATTCAGACACATGCCAAATACTGTAGGAATATTAAATTCGTTGGCTTAGTGAGGATGAACATCTAAAGCGTAGCTAGAAAAGTATTTAGACTTACGCTATTGTTTTAGATTTTTTAAGGAGAATTAAGAAAGCAGGCCATTTTTATTTATTACTCTTTTTCCTGCAGTTTTTACATTAATAATACAGGTCTTAGAAAACTTTGTGTGAACGAAGGGAAAGTACGTTCATGACAGTACCCATGCGTGATGAAACAATCATTTTTAATTCTACTTCAGAATATATATTGAGTTTGTTCGTTTTTCCAGTGTTTTAATCTTGTTTATGAATGTCTTGCATAATTTGGAAGACAAGATTTCTCTTACGATTTCATACATAGCTTGTGAAAGTTTACTACTCATATTTTCATGTCTTCCAGCAAAACCAGACTGGCTTTGTTGGCTATATACTTAAAAACAAACACACATAATCTTTTTGTTTGTTGCAAAAGAAACAAAAAGGATGCCACCTCGTTTTCCCCTAGAGGTCAACTTTTAATAGGCACCTGGGTTTGGAGGGTGTGGGTAACAGGTTTATACCAAGCCCTTTAAGATAAATAGCCAGTGTCAGAGATCTGGGGCTGTGTTCTTTGTATGCTTTGTGTATTTTGCTGAAATTGTTTTATTTAAATTTTGCATTTTTCTTGGAGCCTTGAACCACAGAGCAGGGAGATTTACATGAATCTACAGTAAATGAACTGTAGACCTCTGAATGGAGTTGTGAACATGGTTTTCAAGTCCCTTTTGATTTCTTTTTTTTTGTATTTTTTGCTTTAATTATTTACTGTGCCACTAGTGCAGTACTGCTATATGCTTCCTAACAGAGGCATGGCTTTTTCTTGTATAGGCAAGCCTGTTGTCCTGTCCAAAGAAGTGGAGTCTGTTTTGGTGGGTGCTGCTGTTCTTGGAGCTTGTGCTTCTAGGGATTTTGCGTCTATACAGGTATGCAGTACTGATTTTTTTTTTTTTGTGTCAGTTTTAATGCATTTTACACTTTGACATTTGGCACCATGCACAGACTTTAATTCAAGTGGAAAAGTTTGTATCTTCTGCACAGCTGGACAAGAGCCAGCATTGCTTTCTTTCCACCATTTTTTAAACTCCATGTGTTATTTAGGAGTATTGAAGATTCATTTGTCTTTTGACTGTAGGGACATGCAGGTAGAAGCTGCTGTCTATGAAGTTAGGCCATGTAATTTTACAGACAAAAAAAGGAATTTGGCAAGGCTGTGATCCTGCAAGAAGGTCACACTTTCATCTCAGTTATATTTGGCCTACTCTTCTTCCTTCATATTGAGGAATGTTAAACACAAGAACCAACATAGCACTATTTATGCAGTAAAAAAACGACACACCTATACTCCTTGTCTTGCCCACAGTGAATGCAGACTTAATAAGGAGGATGGCACTTCATGTTTATTCATGTTATTTCAATCCATTAACAGTTGAAAAAGTAGCAGTAGGGCTTTTATGTTCAGTGGATCAGCCAAAGCACGGCTTAGTTTCATTTATAAAAACAACAGTAGTATACAGAAACCTGAAGAGGGTCTGAATGCCCAAAATAGTATGTGTTTTCCCACCTGTCAGTTCCACTGGTATAAGACATGTCCTCTCCTCATGCTACACAAGGACACTAAGCAGTACATTGCATTCACTTCATCAAAATTATTTATCAAGATGGTCCCTATGGTGCCTATCAGGCACAGATCTTTGCAGATGAAATTGTGCACAAACACCAGAACGTATTTTCTGAATAGGGGGTCAGCTTCCCAGCCCAGTTAAATTGACACAGTTCCACTGGAATCAATGAACAGCACAACATAAGCTGAGGAACTGGACCGTGTCTGGCATTTTTCCAGATATGAAACTTCCAAATGTGAATAGACTACAGTGCGCTCTAGGTTAGCAGGAAGAGCAGTTTCCTTTCATAAGAATTTTCCATTAAAGCTAATCCCATTGCAACAAATATATAGTACAATATATATCTGTATTTAATAATTCTAGTTCTTGTAAGGAGGACTTGTTTTGATACATGTAATTTCAGTAGCAGCATTTGGTGACGGGACTTCATATTTAATTCTTACTCTTCTGTTAATCTTCTGCCTTCAAATACACAGATATATCCTTCCAAGTTTAAGATGTTTTGCACTATTAGGTAATAATTGAACAATTCAAAATTTATTTCATTAAGTCTTTCTTCATAAGCATTAGAAAAATCTAATGCTGTGAAATTTTCTGTGATGTGTTTTTATATAATTTTGGTATATTCATTTACCTTTAGTTTTTAACCCTGCCTTTATGTATAAAAATATTTCAGCAGCATATCCAATAATTTCAGAACAGATATATATATTTTATACATATGTACATATATGTCAGTCTGCATAGCACACTCCTTCCAAAATCTTTTTCAGTGAAACTAGATCTTTTGAACCAGTCACGTTACAGACTTTTTCATTTGAGAAGTGTTTACTCTTTTACTGTTATGATATGTCAGGGTATTCCTTTCTCTTTGGCTATAGGAATGTGTTTTGGCTTGTCATAAGTATTGCGCAGGTTCTGTGGGTCTCCCTGGAGTAAACTTCTCCTAAAAACTTACCTGTGAGTGTTGGGAACTGGATTGGATGATTCCTTGTGCTCCCTTCCCATCTTCACCTGCACCAAATAAGTTAATACTAGTACATTAAGAAAAATAATAAATACAAATGTCAATCCAGTGCCTCAGCACAGCAGAAGGAGTCTGATTTCCCAAATGCAGCCTCTGCCTTTTTCAGTGCTCCAGCAGCTATTTGTGCAACATCTGGTTCCAAGGGTTTTGCTAGTCAGCAGGAGAATTTCCTTTTGTTTCACTGAGTTACAGGTTAAGCCCATGGGCTTCCCTCGGATATCTCTGAAACAGAAAGGGGAAAGTAGTTTGGAAACTACTGCTATTATACATCCCACTGGGCATTTGTAGCATGTTTCTTTCCATCGTACTGCCTGCGGTGATCACTGAGAGACAGGTGAGGTCCTGAATCCTATCCAGGATGCTGCAACATCTCTGCAGAGTGAAGAAACCACCCACTAAGTGTTTTGGCTTGCTTACTTAATCTTAGAAGATTGTTGTTAAAGAGGTGCCACCTATGGCAGTAGCAATTGTGTCATGCAGCAAATATTATAGATTATGTAAAATTAGTTTTTAAATATTTCAGCTACATGAAATCAAGAAAAAAGAAAGTGAAAAAAGAGAGTCTTTTGGGGGATGGGGGAACGTAAATGCGTATCTAGTATTGCAGTTCTATAGCCTTATTTTACATTTATTTTTCTACCACATCTTCCAAAACAAACCTTACTCAGAGGTGTTGCTGCAAGTGCTCAGCATTGTTGTAGACTCTGCAAATAATAGAAGTTATTATCTGTCCTCTCAATACATGGTTTATGCTTAAATATTGTGCTTTCCAAAGCTTGTTGGTTGCTCAGCCTAATAGTAATGGAGAAAATAGTGTGTTTTTTACCCTCTTTTCTTATGTCTGTGTTTGTTTGAAGAGGAATTTTTACTGTATTTGTCCTAGTGATTTTGGTCACATTTCTCAATCATTTTTGGACATTTCCGCTCAATGTCAAAATCAAAATGTTTAAAAGTTATTTGGTTTTCATGGGTTGGCTCAAAATCACTTCTGATAATCTTAGTCCGGCTTTCACAACCTCTGCTGACAAAAGGACCGGCTGCTGAACAGACATGTGAAA
Organism: Phalacrocorax aristotelis; assembly: GCF_949628215.1. NCBI lineage: Eukaryota > Metazoa > Chordata > Aves > Suliformes > Phalacrocoracidae > Phalacrocorax > Phalacrocorax aristotelis. Next base: position 43,209,878 of record NC_134281.1, on the reverse strand, counting down.
GCCACTAGTGATAGGCAATAGTAGTAGTGCTGCCAGGCCTCTGCCAGGGAGTCTCATATGGAGACATATGCATGTGTGCTGCGTAGTATGTACACAGTGAGTGATGCTTTAGGGAACTGGTGGGACTGCGGAGCAGGGCTGTTCTTGTGTCTGAATGCTAAATCAGATGCTTTGGGGATGTAATGTGCATAAGACCTGCTTGTGCATTCTGTCGATGTGGGGGTTTGGGGGCATGGGGCAGCCAAATCAGAACCCCTGCTCCAGCAGTCTGCTCTCCACTCAGGAAATATGGACACACAGAGAAGATCCTCAAAATCTCCCAGGGCATCACCTTTCAATAGAGGAAAGAAAAGATGGGTCATTGAGGGAAGACCCAACTCTATGGTAACCTTATATAGTAATTAGAGTTAGGCTTTATTTAGTGTACGATTAAGAAATGCATTGGAATTGGATGGTATGTCCTTAGGGGTAAAGTATGGGGATGTGGTGGTTGCTGTTACTCTCATACTCCTATACTATTCTGATGGTTAGTCCTGTGGCATTCCATCATTGGGATTTGGAAATGGGGAAGTGTCTGCTTCAGAGACATTTTGGAGGTTTGTTTTTCCAAGGACAGGCAGCTTACTTACATACACATCGCTGTATTATGAACAGTCAGAAGTGTATGTGAGACAACAGGATTCTCACCCATCACTTTCTTGAGCAATTGGCCATAGTGGCTGGAACACTAATGAGCTTTTCCTCTCACAAAGAAACAAGTTTGCTCTCCCAAGGAAATGAGCACCAATGTACCTCCTGTCTTCTTCCCCTTTCTATAATACAGCAGAGACTATTTGTAGGATGCAGCATTTTGTTCTAATTCTCAATTCTCATATATTTTTATTCTTATTTTCAGTGATTTGTGGAGTAAAGGTTTTCATGCTTTCTGTTGACCACATCCATATTAGTACCAAAATTCTCAGTATGCTGAGCTTTTGCAAAGAAACATTGGAAATGAAGATTATTGCAAAATTTGTAGCCATGCAGGTTAATTTGCTAGATTCTGGTGTGGTTTTAAAAGCTCAAGCCCCTTGAAGCTGCAATTTCATCTTTAGGTAATTCTATCAAGGAAAGATTTATAACCTCCATCTCTCATGCCTGGTCACCATATGTTGTTGCTTCAAAGAATGTTGACTTCCCTATTTTCCTCTTCATTTACTCTCTCTGAATTTTTCTCCTCTGTGGTAAAACTGAATTAAAGCAATTGGTCTATCCAAAAAAAAAAAAAAAAGAATATGCAGTGTGGTGAATTATTCCCCATTTCATCTTTGGTTTATTTAGTCTCTAGAATCTCTGGAAAGGCGAGAAAAATCTTGTGAATTTCTTCTTGCAGTTTGGGTTATCTTTTCATTTGCCCCTACAAATGCTACACCTTTTTTCCTTTAGTGGTTTTGTTATATTTTGATTGTTGTGCCTATGAACCATAGCACAGCCTGGCTGAGCCAAAGAAGACAGTACTGTGTAACTAGTATGACATAAGGATTCTTGAAATATGCACTGTATTTTGGAGGGTTTGATTTTTGAAATATGTGCTGCACTGAATGAAATAACCTTAACATTGCTGGCTTAGATGGGTCAATTTATTGCTTCTAGCCATTCCTTTCATGCTGAGCAGCAGGATCCTGGTTTTCTATGTGATTGTTTCTGTAGTAAAAATATAGTTTCCGGTTTAGCAAGCCAGCAATTCCTTCTCAGTAAAAATGTTCAATAAATAAATGTCAAAGTTTCCAGTATATCCTCGTTACTCTGCCTCACTTGTATGTAATTGAAAATGGGAAGAAGGTGCTGTTTGATTTGGCAGTCATCCAGATCTTTTTTTTGATAACGCACTCTTTGGGATAAAGCGGTACACCAGGGAACAGGATTATTGCCTTATAAAATCCTGCAGCCCACTGACTATTCCTTAATTGCATATTAAAACAATTAATAAAATTACCTGTATGAAACCAGATTACCAGATTTATTTTGGATTTGCTCTCTTAACGTGGGTCATTGTTACTGGCCAATACAGAAAAGAAGAAACTTTGTATGATTTACTATAATACATTTTACTAATAATGCTCTGTAATCAGCCTTCTGTAATAATTTTTGCTTTAAAACATTGAGCCAGAAATTAGAGTCTACATGACTACAAGATTTTTCAGGTATAAAATTGACTTTTAAGGGAGGTGTAGTCTTTTCTTTGTTAGTTTTGGTTTTTATGCAAGTTGGTGGTATATCCTGCAAAAAGATAGGGAAAAGCTTTTTTCATTGTTTTTATAAAGCAGATTGGAGGTATAAAATTAGCCAGATTCTATAGAGAGAGGTATTAGGTAATTACCTAATGTGGATTAGCTGAATTATTTAGCAGCAGTAGCAGCTGAGCAAGTGAAGTGCCCCTTAGGCACAATTTGCATCCCTGGAAGCAGCCCTAGGAGCTATGTGGACCAAGGTCACATGGCTCGCCTTCAAGATAATGGACATAGAAGCCATAACCATGAGGGAGATATATTACAGACAGGGGCTTGAAGTTGTGATGGTACAGTTGAAAAGATTAACTTATAACTCTGTACTAAAGGGTCTTGAAAGTTTTGTTTGTGCACTGCTTGATTATGCTTAATTTAATGAACAACATCTCTCGGTTGTCTAAGGAAGTTGTTGCATGGTATAGCATAGAGGATGAAATCAAATAACAAAATCCACAGATAATACAAGGTTTTATAAAAATCAGCGAGGAAGAACATGCGATATTCAGTGTATTCACCTCCTAACAATGAAAATATTACAGACTATAATGGATGTAAAGAAGTTCTTTACTGCAACAGTTAGTCCACAACCTTGGTAATGAACCAACTGGCAATTGCAAATAGACAACATTTCATAGGAACACCCATAAATAGTACTGGGACATGCTCAACATTTCTGCTGACAGAACTGGAGGGGATTAGGCTATTTCCATTTCTGGATCAGGCAGTCCCTGGTGTAATTTTGTTCCGCTTATTTCAATGAACGTGCTTCAGTTGACAATCTGATCCTCTATTCCTTTTCCAAAGCATTACCTGTCAGGTCATGGATTGAAATTAATACAAGCGTCTTGTTGATTTCCATATTTTCAAAAGCAAGAACTGAGTGAAAGATCAGGGAGGGGATTGTTTTTTCCTTAGAAATGGTAATAACTTGGGAAATCAAAAGAGGAAATAAAATGACTTCTCCCTCTTGAGTTAGGGAATGTTGCCTTCCCTCATCTCATTAAAAATTTAAAGCACTCTTGTTTTTGAGCAGGGTGAATTAGTAATTAAGTGCTATAATCAACTTGTGTAAACATAATATTGAAGGAGAGCAGCAAATTAATCATTTTGTTGGCTTGACTTACCCAATTAATGCACCTTTTAGTAAAGGCCTTCCTGCCATGTTGGGATGTTTTTTTTTTTTCTCCTGTTCCTTTAATCAGAGGATTTGGGAAAGGCGGAGGAAGGAGATGGTTTTTCTTAGGCACCATGCTGTACACAAGGAGTGTGTTAGAGTGCTGTGATCTTGCCTTCCTTGTCTTCAAAAGCTCCAAATTTGTATGTGTACAGTTTAAGCCCAAGGTTTAGCAGAGACGATCCTTGGGCAAGGCTGCGTGACAGCTTTTGCTTTTCTGAGTAGTGTTTTGGCTGAGTATGGCCTCTTCATCTAAGTGATTTTTAAAAAATTCCTTCCTGGATGTGTATATCATCAGTCTCAGTTGACAGGACATGTGCTCCATAAGAAAATTACTTTAAATGTCAGTACATAGCTTATATACCTACTGTTAGAGACATATTCTAGTGGTGAAAAGAGCTGAATCGTCACAGTCCATTCATTTGTTGTTCTCTCATTTCTGACTGACAGCAAAGTTATCAAGGGATGTCATGGACATTTCCTGATGTGGACTCTACTGCTTACTGAGCGCCAAACTGCCTTCCCCAGAAGCAGCTAAGATGTTCAATGACTGTGGAGTATACTTGCAACTAACCAGGCCTGGACTCAAAAGCAGTGACTTGGCAATAGAAGAACTCTGTCCCTTTACCTCTTTCCTTGGTGTTTAGACACTGAAATACATCTTTGCCTAATTGAAAGGTTTGGGTTTTTTTTCTTGCATAATAAAGTTAGATTCAATATGGCATGCCTAAAACCACCATGATACCGGCAATGCCTCTGGCTTTTGTATAGAGTCAGCTGCCTTCTTACCAGAAATCTTTAGAGAAATATAGATGAGAGAGAAAAATTAACAGGCAGTGATTTGATGGCTACTCTCCAGTTCCTTGTGGCCTAGTGTTTATGGTACAAAGAGTGCCTTTTTAGTTAGCATATTTTGGCCTTACTGTCAGAAGTCTTTGCAGTAAGGGTAAAAAGCAGATGAATCACAACTACTCTTTTGCCCTAAGGATGATCCTTCTGTATTAAAGCTGAGAAATATAAATGCTTGTCTGTCTCTGCCAAGCACAGAATGAGCTTTCAATCAGTTTCAGTGTGATTTTTTTTTTTTCACTTTTCAAGCCACAATAAATATACAGCAGCATTTCTACTTTCTTTCAGCTGACTTCAGTGGACAGTATTTCCGTATGGTTGGAAATCCTCTCTTAGTGGGAGTTAGATCACACATACAAGCACCACCACCACCACTTAGAGAGTCAAACAGCTGAGATGTGCCTGTAGCTGGTAGCGTGATGCTTTCACAAAAGTGCTAAGAAAAGTGCCCTCTGTCTTGTTGCTGTTTACTGAAATGTGATACTGGTTGACATCTGTTGCCCTTCTCATTTGAGGACTGTTTGCTTTACTAACTTTAACATTTCCACATTGCTATGCTGTTGAAGTGCAGATACACAAATCTCCTTGGAGTCCCCAAGGTCCTTTTATGAGAAGCAGAGCTGCCATCATTTGATATCATCCCATCCCGCTGGCTGTGTTTTATATTGGAGTTGAGAGAAATAATGCTGTTGCTGTTAAATGTTCTTGGTGGAGTGCAATGGCTAATGCTATATGTTGTCATACATTTGATGTATTATCTGATCAGTACATGCTGTACGGTAGTATTTGGTTCATTGTCATGTTAGATGATTTATAGTCGGTTTATACCGCTTGAAATTATTACAGGTAGAAACTTGTCTAAGAAGGTGTCAAAGTTTGTTGTGGCAGGTCATATAGCTACTGAAATGACAAATGATCTTAGTACATAATAATAATGCAAAATTCTCAGTTAATGTAAATCAATATCACTCCAGGATTTCAGAGGAGTGACACCGGTTTACTCCAGTGCCCTGATCCAATCAAACACTTAGGTACATCATCTGACTTTCAAGTAGGCAAGAAGCTCAGTTGAAGATAAACAGGACTGCCCATGTGCTGAAGTACTTTACTGGATCAGAGCCCAAACAGGAATCTGACACACAGTTCACTGGTAGATGACACATCTTGAAATGATAAAGGCTATTACAGCTCTTGCAATGGGTTCATATTATTACCCATTCAGAAACAAGCTGTGGATGCTACAGGTAATAGGAGGATACAAAGGCGGTGTCTTTTGTTAAGTGCTGTCCTTTTGTGGAAACTTAGCATCCTCCATTTTAAATGTCGTCCAATACACAAATGTTCAGATTTGGAATTTCTCGGTAACTCCTTAATGACAAGGAAAGGCAGCTGCAGTAAGTCAGTGTAATATATTGACTATAACAGAACTACCCATTTACATTAGCTGAGTATTTGGCACAGAACTACCAAAGTTGGAGGCAGCAATCTCAGAAATCCAGTACATAAAGATGTGGCCATATTATTTTTCTAAAAGCAGGTGGTTTCATGAAATACCACACTAATGAAATAAAATGAAACATGGCCTTTTATTTGGGCATCAATGGAATGAGATGGGACACTGTGTGTTGGGATATCAATGTGACTTACCTGTTTATTAATTCTGTCTGAAAGTTGTGAGATTTTATTACATATTTTTTACGTTCATGAGGATGGACTGAAAGGGTAATAAGGACCTCTCAGATGATCGAATGACCAAAGAAATCTATTTAATTCACTGTCTTTATACTGAAGGTTCAGCCAACTTTGTGCATTGGCATAGCTCCATTGACTTCACCTGAGTTCTGTATCTTGCATGCACATACCCGATTACCATATTAGAAAAAAACATATGTATGCAAATACAGTCTCTTCTCTCTGTAGGCTCAATGTGTAGATCGTCATGCCTTTTAGCTTTTAATAAACTCACATCAGCTGATGTTGGCAAAGAATAAGGTTTAGTGTTTTGTTAATCTGCAGAAGTTGAGACTCTTACTAAACCAATGGTATTCTTCTCATCTGTCAGTAAGCGCAAGACCTGGCAAGCAGGAGAAGATATGTTGCCTAGAATAGTTCAGGTTCTGCTGCTGCATATTTTTGTAACAAACCATGAAATGACCATGGTAGAGTTTCTCTAAGGAGATGTACAAGTACAATTAGTTGATGCTTTTTCAAGCAGGCTAAGATCAGCTTGTAGAAGAAGTTCTATAATATCACAGCCTTCGAGTTTTTCTGGATTCCTGGCCCTGTCTTTTCTTCAGGAAAACCATAAATATGAGAAAACCATAAATGTGTCTTTAGAGTAGCTAGGTACTTTCTTTAAAATGTACTATGATCCATCTCCTTTCTATTTTAAGGACAGATTTTACCCACATACTCAGAGACATAGCTGAAGTCACTTGAACCTTAGACTCCCCTTCTTTCCAGGCCATTTAAGCAGGAAAAAGTGTGATAGCAATATTTTATAGTAAGGAAGAGTACAGAGGAGGATAGCATGGATCCTTTGTAACTGTCAGTAGCCAGTAAGGTCCTTTTCAGAGCATATCTTGCTTAAATGATGTTTGGGATGTCAAACAAGTTAAAGTCTCTCTGCCCTCACCTCTTCAATAGCTGAGCAGAACAACCTTCAAGTTATGCACTGGAGAATTGGAAACTCAATCTGGCTGCATTGTGAGATTAATTTTCCATCTGGGATTTGCACTCTTGCTATGTCAGCGCAGGGGATCAGACTGTTCTGTGGCAAAGCACAAGCATGTAGAGTCACAGCACTAGCTGTCTGAAATGCTTGAGGTTTTTTCCCAATAAATTTTTTGAAGGACATTATGATCACTTAGTTGTGGGATTTGTTGCCAGGGGTTGATACCACCAGGACATACTTTTGCCACCCTATATTTGAAGAAGTTCTATAACTTACATGTACTACCTTGCCTTTCTCCTAAAGATGTCTAGAGGGGGTTATTTCTCAAAATTTGCCCTTTCTGTATAGTTTAACGAGACTCTGTTTGCTCTGCTATCTAGGCATTTCCAATACATTTCATTTTATTGTGGTTAACAGTAAAGGCATTTTTCTTTATTCTCTTTCTCTATCATGGATCTGAAATGGTAGTAGGGAGACCCCATAACCTTTATTAGTTTTATTAGCAATAGAAGGCAGTTGCTTTATTAGCATACTGGCTTTCCTCATCCTCAGGATTAGAATCCAATTCTCATTCTCCTTTCTTTGTTCAGCTAAGTCATAGGTTCTTGTTTCCTTGGTTTCTTAGGTACAGACATATAACAACCACTCCCAACCCTTGCTTTCTTTCTTATTTTGAAGCAATTTATCACACCCACTGTGCTTAAACATTTCTGAGGCACAGTTTGATACTAGAAATTGGACAGTGACACGTACAGGGAATCCATATGAAATTGCTTCATGGCTCTGTTTTGTTTTTACTGGGACAAGTGTTCACATAACGATTAGCAAGACCATAATTGTCACTCTTGAGGGAAATACTGGCATAAAGTGTAACCACCAAATGGGCATGGAAAAGCATAAGTTGCAGATTTTTGCAGAAAGACACTCCTCCAGATGAGGGTTGAAAAACAGTAGAAGAACACGAATAAGGAGAACCGCTGTGCCCATATCTTATAACCAACATGCAATAACAGCTGCGCCTTTTAAGCGTGTATAAGCAGCAAAAGTGAGTTGGACTGTCAACTTTCACAAGTGCACTTTTCAGCTCAGAACAATTTATAGGGGATATGCTCAATGTGTAGTTCCCCTAGGGGCTGCATTCACCAGAGCATTACTAACCTTCTGTACATACATACATTTTGACCCATGGAGGGCCTGTTTGCCTGAGCACCTGCTATGAGTTACTCTTTTCTGCACAGCTTCCAAATAGTCATTTACCAAGTAGAAATCTTAGGGAGAAGTGTGGGTGTGGAAGTTCTGATGGGAGCACATTCTTTTGTGAAGGAACACAGTAAAGTGATGTGGCAATGCACTCCTCACTAAGCAGAGTGAGGAGTGGTTAGATTTCACCATGTCACTTCTTTTGGAGCTTTGGGAGCATAGGGGACCCTCCAAGGGAAAACACTCTGGAAAATAAAATAAATAAAATTTCTAATCAATATTTTCTCCCCTGAAGAATCCCTTCACAACAAGAATGTGTGTGGAGGGCTGTACCATCACCGAGTCCAGCCTCTTCCTCCCAAAACAGTGGAGTGGAGGATGATAATGTGTTGCATTTAGAAGGTCCCTTCATTGCCCAGTCCCATAGCTCAGAACTGAGTTAAATGCCTTGAATATATTCAGCAAAATATTGCTGAGTCTACAAGCCTTGCGTTAAACTCCTTTTGCTTTCAAAGTGCCTGATAAGACTTGATTTTTGCCTAGTTTCCCCAGACATGTGTCTTCCTATCTGTTGTCATGAAATCACTAACTTCTGCGAACTTTAAGTAGTTTACATATTGAATCCTGTATCTTTAGACTTGAGTGTCTTACAGCAGATAAATTGGATATGTGTTAGCCTCTAGGTTGAGAGCTGGCACGTAGCTTAGGTGAAAAAGATGAGTAATAGCCCTGAAGATGCTAAGCTGTTTGAAGCCCTTCTGGTAAATGGGGTCTTTTTGTGATGAGCTATCCTCACTTTATTTGACTGGTTGGTATAAAAGCTTTGTGTATACAAGTACATTACTCATTATTTACTGGTCATGGTTGTAAGGTTGTTTAATTTTGCAATAGTCCCATCTAAGGGATGATTCTTGCATTGCACGAAAGGGAGAAGAAGGAAGCTTTGCTATCGTTTGCTTTGTATAACGTTGCCCTTGTGGAAACATTGGATAGCCATCACATTTGCTGTAAGACACAAAATGCCAGACTTGTGGCTTTCTGGACATGGACGTTCCACTAATCCCAGAGAAGAACCAGAGGACTGGCATGGAAAGAGAATAAAAGAAACATGAGAAAGAAGATAGGTGTGGTGGAGAATGGGGCTTTTCTTTTTTGGCACTAAATCCCCAGTATCCCCACCATCTCCCTCTCCTTACTCCCACTCTGGTACTGTTCATTCTTTCCTCTTGTATTCTTGCCTTCTTCTTATTCATGCCTTTCTTTCTGTTTAAAATTTTCCACTTCTTTTCTCATCTTTGATTCTTCTTCTCTTCTCCTATTCTGTCTTATTCCTCTTCTTTTGTTCTGTTTCTCTCTTTCCCTGCTCTTTCCATATCACAGTCCCTTGTCTGTGTCCTTACATAATAAAAAGTGAAGAGGAAGGGATGGCTTTTATGGCTTATTCAGTGCTGCTCCCTCAGGTCTACTCTCAAGGCTTGTAGGAGTTCAGTGTTGTGGTGCATCCTGGTTTATGGGTACAGCATAGCCGCACAGCACTGACTGCACTGTGCCAGTGTTCTTGGACTGGAAGAGGAAAGATTTATGATGGCATTGATCACAGTGCTAAAATAAACTCCCTCCCTTAGCCAGAGGAATACGAGTTTGTAAATGCCAGCATTTTATACACAAAATGAAGGATACTGGCTAAGGAAGCCAGCTGCCTAGGTTAGCTGTTCAAGATCTGAAAATGGCAAGTCTCTAAAAGCCAAGAGACAGAAAAAGTCATTTATATTAAAACAAACTTTGTCATGAGTCATTTGACTTCTTTTTCTCTTACACACATAGTTTATGTCTCAGGCCTTCTAAGGCCTGAGTAACATCTGATACTCTTTAGGCTGAGACAGCTCTAATAGGAGTAGGTTCCTGCTTCCAGTTACAGTGTACCACTTAGAATTCTATTTAATTTGAATCTTGTGTTTACAGGCTGTAACTATTACTTATTTGTGATTTTTATGGTAATAGAAAAGATTGTTTGTCTGTGATTCAGCCCCAGCCATGCTGTTGAATAGCTCTATGTCCTCAGCAGCAGCAGAGAAAAAGTGACCCAAGAGGGGCTTTGACTTTTTGCCTCATTCATTTTTCTCATGAGGCTTCAGTCGTGCAGGTCAGGCAGGCCAGCAGGCACGACTAGGGATGCAGGTCCCTTGCCGTCCCTCCCAACCACTATCTCTGTCTAACAATATCAGCAGAGCATTGCTCCACATTTCTCACGCAGCTTGCATATGAGCTGCATGTGATTTTTCTTCCCTTCTACTTTAAAAGAGATAACACCGAAGCGTACACTGTCTGAAAAATATAGCTTTGGGGTTTTTTTTCACTTTTTGTTTTTTTGGTCGTCTTCCTTTCCTTCGTCCCCTCCTTTCTGCTCCCAGGTTTTTGTTTAAATATTTTTACCAAGTGCTTCAGGTGTGAAAATAGTTAATTGCAGCTAGAAAATATGAAAGGTGTATGAATTCTTCAGGTCCCATTAACTGCTTGTGGCAAGGCTTTTACAGCCCTGAAAGGGGAAAGTGAAACACAGACGAAGGTCAGAAAAGCTTATGGGGTAGAAAAGCTTACGGGAAGAAAGTGTTCAAACACCCCAGCCAGCTTCCCCTGGCAAGGGTAAGCTAGAAGTGACTGCACCTTAATTAAGCAGCATGACTCTTGTTCCCCCTAGTGGCTAATTAAACGGCATGTTTTTCACACGACCATTTTACTTAGCTTTCTTTGAACTTCCCTGCCTAATTGTACTCCCATCCACATTGTTTGCTATGTTTTATAACTTTCTCAATTTCTCTGAATTATGGCATTTGCCATTCATTTGATTGTGACTTCAGGAAGCAGGAAAATGTGCTATGAATAGGTAATGCCTTACATCTGCAACACAGCAATACAATTTAGGCTTGGAGAGGTTTTTGCACATATTCCACCCATGCATAGTGGATTTTTTCTGCAGCGTTAGCAGTAAGGGTTAAGGAAGAAGGGCTTTTCTTTGTTTATCAGCATCGCTGTTCATATTGTGACTGCTCAAGTATGACCAGATACAAATGTCCAGAAATGTTAGACGCTTCAAATCAGCAGGCTTGTTTAATGTCCTTGAGATAAGAACTGAATTGCCTGGCTTCACAGTTCAAACAAATACCACTTAAAATGTAGTGTAATATTTCTTAGTGACAGAGGAAAAAAACCCTGTATTTTCCCTTGCTGTTCTTATTAGCAGCCTGGTAATGGGAGATAATGTATATATTGGGAGAAACTCATCAGCTATACTAGTTCAAGTCTAACATAAGCCACTGTAGTATCAAGTTCTTCTGAGTTTACCTTGGTATAAATAAAAGGAGAATTTTGCCATGAGAAAACAATGTATGTTACTTAACTTGAGAGTCAAGAGTACATGGATTTTACTCCCAGCTTTGCCACTGACTCTGTCTGTGACTTTGGGCAAGTGTTTAAGTTTGTCCTTCATCCAGTTTGTGAAACAGATCTGGTGTTGTTTAAATACCTCATAGGCTGGTTTTATAGTTACATTAAAGGTGATAGAATGAAAAGTGCAAAGAAAATGAATGATGATGCTAAAGATATTGTTCTGGTGGATTGAAGTAAGTAAGAAGGGAAAGGCTAGTAGGCTGACAACCCAGTTGCACATAATTGGAAAAATCTTTTGACTTCTGCACAGGAAAACAAAAGTTTACTTTAGAACTGCAACCAGTTTCTTATGTGTGTGAATTTTCATTGCTGTGTATATAATATGAAAGGTGGCTGATATAGTATGGTATGAATACAACTCAAAAGTTTATATCAATTTTTAATATTTACAACTCAGAAGTTTATATCAATTTTTAATATTTACAGCATTCATGACTTTTAAAAGTTGTGTTGTACATTTACAGTGAAATGCACTTCATGTGCAGAATTCTTGTTTTTAGAAAATATTTGGGCAGCGAAGGAGACCACATCCTTTAAAGCACAAATTCACTCATGGTTTGTATTGGCAATTCCTTAGGAACAACAAAGGCTAATTCAAGATCAGCATTTTCATTCACAGGCATGTAGCTGTAGACATCTAAAGCTGTATCTAACATGTAACTGAGAGACTGGGTGTTCTTTTTGCTCAAGTACAGAGCCTTCTAAACTGCAGTTGAAGACATTGGCTGGAGACTTCTGCAAATCAGATGTTATCCTTTTTTTACTGCAGTGTGATCAGGATTAGCAGAAACAACAGATGCATCTTGCATTGCATTTTTTGATTTGCATCTGAAACTGGTTTGTGACAGGTCAGTAACCCAATGAATGTAATGTAAAACATTCAACAGGATAAGACCTCCTTGTTAGAACTGTATCCTTTTTCTTGCATGTCTGGGTTGTATTTTTTAAAAATTAAGTTACTGGGTTGTAGAATGGCCTGCATTCCTTCTATTCCTGTAAAAATGAAATGACTGACAGCTTTTCAGTTGCACATGATCCTACTGTTTATTAGAAGAGGAAAGGGCAGGAGGGGATCCTACCAAATTTTTCATGTATTATATATATAGAACAGATGATTGAACATGAGATAACTGTATCTTATCAGGCATCAGTCTGTTACTGATCTCATCTGATTTTATATAGGTTTGCACAAATTAATCTAAGACCAAAACCAAGCCTGAGCAAAACAACAGGTAGGTGCATTTAGGAAAGTTGTGTAGTAAAATTAAAGCTTTCATCAGATGAAAGTAATTTAATTCCCCTCTTTTTCTATACTTGTCACAGACAGAGAAATACCTTTGAACAAAACCTAGCTTTTTTTAAAGATTTGCTGTATTAAGCAATTGCCAAAGTACAAAATTGCTGCTAATGGAAAAGCGAAACAAATCTGGGATTTTGAGCTAGCTCAGATTCATGCAAGTAATTAGCCTGTACAAAAGGAGCATTCATCTTGAAATGACAGATAAACGCTAAGGACAGGATTGAAAACCGTAAATATGTTAGCACTTTAAGCGAGAGCACAGTTTCAGCACTTGTTAGACTCATCAGCTGCTGTAAACAATATGGATCTTTGAAATGATCTCTGCCGAGATCTCAGCACATTAGATAATGATATAGTTGTTCATTTTTGCTTCTTCTAAGCTGTTTTTTTCTTTCAGAAAGTACTTTCTGCAAAGAATAGGCCTATGGTGCTGCCAGCACACACACTTCTCTTTCTCCATGAGTAGACCCAGTGAGGGCTGCATTGTCACTGTGGGGAGTAAAGAACAAGCCTGCAGAGCTGGGCGCTGCCTTTCCCGATTTATGCACAAGTGAGGAACAGTATGTGCAGTTGCAGTACAACTTTCCTGTCGTGGCTGTGCCTCTACCCAAGGCTAGGAAAGGCTCTTTGAGGTCATCCAGGCTCAGTTCACAGTTAGGATGCTTCTTCAAATACGTTTTTTAAAAGGCAGGCTGTTCAGGTGGCAGTGGTGGTGGCAGCAGCTTCTCTTGTGTAGCTTTGTGATGGGTTAACAGTGACTGAGCTGTAACAATGGAAGGTTTCGTGTTGTGAAAACTATGTTCAACAGAAATTTGAAACCAATAAATCCGCTTTGCAAAGGATGGTATAAAAAGCTTGGTACTATGATAACTTACAAACATTCACTGACCTCGCCGAGGTTCTGATTGGCGACCTACAAGTAAAAAGCTCCATGAGCCATTTGAGCCTCTGCTATTCATCTCTTCTCTCAGCTTGCTGTCTTCAAATGAAAGGCCAGAACCTCAGCAGCAGGAATTGGCTCAATTCTTAGGGTCAGCTGAATCATGAAGCACAAAGTGTTTTTTCTTCAGTTGTGTCCCACATTGGCTAGACTTCCCTCCTGTGTGTTTGATACTAATCTAGTGATGTTACTGATTCCCATGGAATATATGAGAAACTGAGGTGCACAAAGTTTGTGTCATTTGTCCAGGATTAAAATTCAGGAGCTGGCGTATCCAACTGCCCACCTTACAGTCACAGAAGTTGTGCTGGAAAGAGCTTTCCCCTATAAGCACTTCAGGAGCAGCAGGTTAGAAATTCTCATCGAAGTGAGTGAAGGGGCAAGGTTTGCTTAGGAATAAGAGCCACAAGGTGCAGCTCACTGGAGGCTTCTAAAAAATGGGAAATGGGATGGGACAGCAAAGCAAAAGTAGGAATCGTGACTGGCTGGGTGTTGTAAGGTGAGAAGTCCCTCTGGAGGGTTTCAGTGCTGTTCGCCTTTCCTGGAGATAAAAAGGACAGATTATAAACAAGCTCACCGACCCTCCCACCTAGCCAAAATTTGGAGGTGGAGTCTGTCTAGTGTGCTCTTTTCTGCAAGATCTCAACTTTAAAGATAATGCCTGGGGCAGGAGGTGCTGTATTAGATCTCAGGCTGTGAGCCAGACAAACTCTGCTACCGCTTGATGACTCACCCACATGCTAACTGCACTTTTAATTCTAACTGGTATGTTTTCAGACAGAACCAGCTATTGTTTTGGGGCACAGTCAGTTATAAAATGTGCTCTTTTTCTATTTGCCAAATGAATACAAATGCTTTCTTAGAAGGTCTCCTAAGGAAAAAGATGCCTCAGATACCTCCAAAAAGTCCGGCTGGCAATGCTGGGTGGCAGGTTTAGATTTGCTCATTAAAAGAGGTTATGTAATATTACTGTAATCAAAGGCCCTTTTGTGGCTTTGGGGCAGGTGGGGATTAATAACCCCTGGTTTTGATTTTGGACAGAAAAAGGTCAGGCCTGACAGATAGCTAGAATAGTACTGAGGGTAACTTTTGACATTTATTCTCAAGAATAGTTTCTTCCCAAAGAATTTGTGTAGGTTGGTACCTACATGTTTTTTCTATGCAATAAATCTTATTGCAATACACAGTGAGGTTGTGCACATAAAGAGGTTCCTATTTACAGAGAAGTTGTAATGCTAACGCTGATTGTATTTACCATTTCCCAATGGTCTCCAAGAGATACAAGCCAAACTTTTTAGGAGTAAAGGGAGCAGAACACCTATTTTGATGTGACTATTACAGTTTCCTCATTTAAATCTCTCTGAATTCTGTGCTGCAGGAATCCCATGGTTGAGGTTGGGATTTTCCCTTGCTGCTGTTAGAGCACATTTGGCAACAGACTGGCCATCCCATCTGTCAGACCAGGCTTCCCAGGTTTTTAAGGAACCCAGAGCTTTCTAAAATTTTGTAGCAATATGTATCCAGCATTTAAAGTGCTGTTTAGGAACAACACTCTTCTTAAAGGACAATTTTAATGCAGAAGAGCAAATGAGAGGAGCTTCTCATCCCTGGCTGCCTCTGATTTTCAGACATAGAGAAGTGAGGGTGCCCCTGTTTTTAGAAAAACAGGACAATACCATCAGCTGATCAGTGTGCCTTGCTTCAGCTCTCACTCTATTTAGTCACTTGTAGCCTCTAATTTGGGAAAGAAAAACACTTTCTTGAACAGTGTGCTAGAAAAGGTTGCTAACTCCTTGTCTGTAGTGATCATGGCAAGGAAGCCAGATGCACTCTGCCATAGACAGCTATCATCTCTATACTGTGCTTCACAAGGAGAAATGGCTATGCAGTCCAGTTCTAAACTCTTAACAGATTTCTCATTTCTAGGTTTTACTCTCTGTCCACTGCATGTTGGATAGCTATAAAATACAAGTTTTCTCTTAAGCGGTATTTTAAATTTTTTCTTGGAGATAGGATGCCTGTAAGGTGTCCAGAAAAACTCTCTTACTATTTTAATGCAGTTGTGCTCTCTGTTTTAACATCTCAACCTTCTACTGCTGTACAGTAGTGAAATACTTTTTTTTTTTTTAAAAAAGGTCTTGTGTTTTTTATGAGCCGCTGTCCAGGATAATTTCCCAAATGCAGTCCAGATTGGGTAAAATATAAGCATAGTTCTGAGGTATACTTTTTTTTATAGTAAACCACACATCAAATTAACTAGATAAAAAATAATCCCAAATCAAAACTCACAGCAGGGATTTCCCTCATTAACCTCAGGTAGACACTGGAGCATGGCAAAGCATATATTTGAAAGATGAGGAGAAAAGGAAAGTCTCCTTGGCCAGTGTGGGAAAGATGGAAAGAATGATTAGATGGAGAAGAGTGAAATCTCACTAGTAGTTTCATTTTCTTGATGGAGTAACCCTAAAGAAAAGTGTAGGCAGAAGTTGTTTTTATGACAAAATCCCAGCTAGATACCCCAAAACGCTAAAACCCATCGAGTGTGGAAATGAACAGAGAGGTGTGTGCAGATTAGTTAGGTTGAAAAAATGTTTTGACAGCATAAGTGAACATATGGAAAGAATTGAGAGAACCCAATCCAGTTCCCCATGTGTAAATGATGCCTTAGCTATAGCTCATAAAGCAAATACAGATGCAAAAAGAAAAAAAAGCTCCCTTTCCTATCCCCTCCCCCTACTAAACCCCAATCCATTGCCAGATGGCAAATAAAAGTTTGAACTCAATGACTAAACGCAAGGAAAACATTTAGTATGTTCAGCATGAATGTAAAAAGAGATCAGCTGAATAAATCTGAATTTTTCACCTTGAAGGAAGTGGTGCAATTCAACTAAATATTGTGTCAAGTACACAGCCGAGTGTCAGGATATCCTGTGCGGATGCAACTTCTCTCTTTTACCCTCCCCTTTCCAATGACTTCTGCTTTCTGTCCAGCTCATTTCTCTTGTTGTACAAGTTAGTGTGGAAACACACACCTGCCCTGTCTGGCCCGAAGTTTTTACCACCTAAAATTGAGGGTAAAAGCATTAGGACAGATACTGCAAGCAGAGGGTGAGAAGGGAGCTGGGGAAGCAAAATAACTTGTTCCAGGAGGTGCAGAAGAGCAGTGCTCCCAGGCTTAGTTTACTCCATCACCAGCAGTGATGAGTATGGAGAGGGCTGATTTAGCTTGTAGCTACAGTGTAGTACCCTGCACTGGGATCTGATGTAGGAATCTGCTCTCCTGACCCCCAGGTGAGCTTGCATTCTGTTGAACAGAGCTGCCTGTCAGCATAACATTTCCAAGCCTAAAAAGATGGTTAAATCAATGTATTTTCATGTGGTTTATATGGACAAACCTTCTTAGTCTATTGTAAGAGCAATGCTGTGTGTGGTTAACAAATTTATTCCACCTCAGAAGAGGGTGAGGGAAATATACTGTCTGTCCCAGCTGGTGGTGTAGTCAGGGAGCCTCCCCTTTGGTAAGGAAGCTGTGGCATTGCCACCCACAGTGTGAGACTGGTGAGGAAGCAGAGTGGGTGCCAGGTTGTGGAAACCAGCCTGGTGAGCAGGCTGGGCAGGCCTCCGTGCTGCAGTGATTGCATCTTATCAGTATCCATGCTAGCTGTATTAAAGCTATCTTGGATCTTCATACACAGACATTGTAAACTGGACACACACTTCGTGAATAATCTATACGAGCTCATGTCAGGGTAAATGTGGCTAAACCATGCCCCAGCTCTGGTGCAGACTGCTTAGATGTTACCCACAGACTGTTGATTCATGGCACCCAGTGCCCGCAATCTATGAAACTGAAACAGAAGCTAAACACTTGGGCTCTTTCCATTGCCCAGGTAAGCTGAAACCCCTGCTAAGCTGTCAAGTTTGCATCCAAGCAGCTTTGGGCACTAAGAGATGCCAGCAATGGAGCCCTCACAAAGCAAACTGCTTAATAATTTGATAGTCAAAGGCAACTTGGGGGAGTGCAGAGTCAAATCAACAACAAACCAACCTATATTTAGTAGCAGTGTGCCTGGAGCTTAGATGCAAACATAGTTTCCAACTGATAGATGATGTGGCAATCATAGCTGACCCTCATCCCATTCTAAATTTGGTTTGCGGAATAAGTGGTTAATATCAATCCTAGCACAAGCCACCCTTTACAGCAGCTACATTGCCGCTGCTGCTCGTCTTATGGCTTTGTCAGCTAGCCAGCCTGGGTGAAGCATGAGCTCTGTGTGGCACTGAGCTACAGTGGCTACAGTCTGTCTGACACCCAGTGTAGTTGCTGAAGCAGAGTATAAGTAGGTGCTCTGGAGGTAAAAGTGGTACTGTGGCCTTATCTGCACTTGTCTCTACTGTTACATGATCTCTTTTCCATCTGTTCTTGTCTCTGATACTAAGGAGTGAAAATCATGCTCCTACTGTACAGGACAGGTCGAGTGATACATACTTTAATGAGGCATGGAGGACGGCCATAGAACTGAGAGATCTCTGTACCACCTACAATACAAAATTAGGGACAGACCTAGAGTTTATAAACTGTGTGTACAAGCCAGACCAAACCTGAGGGAAAGCAATGGGTGCAGCCTATTTCAGAAAGAGGTAACTGAATCTTAGAAAAGTAAATTACATGTCCCGAAAAACTTGGGGAATCTGTGGCAAACTTTCTGGATCCTGATTCAGTGCTTGAACCAGAAAATTACCTTGTCTCAGTACTGAGGATCCATCCAGTTGGCCTCTGTCAACTGAAGTTGGATGGTTTAGGGATAGCAAAATGTTGGGCTTCTACTAAGCTACCTGTCTGATTTCCCTCCACCACAGTAACACTCTTTAATAAAAAAATGCGTAAAATATTCCTCTAAGATGGGCCAGTGCTGTTATCAAATGTATAGCTAGTGAGATTCAAAAGGCCAGTGACTCTTCCTGTAAGACAGACTTGAACTCAAGTCCCAGGCTGGTGTCCTGCTTGCTGGACCTCCATCCTTCCTTCTTCTTTTCCCTTCTTCTCTGTAGACTCACTTACACAGACAGACAGACAGAATCACTCTCTCTCTCTGAGGTTTGATATGAACACAGAAATCTATGTTGGAACAGAGCAAAAGGAAAATACAAGCTTGTGTGAAATTTTCCACCTTTTCACTAAATGTATGAAAGCCAAATTTTCACACTTTGGTCTTAGGTGTGAAATTTTTGCTCAGCTCTAATATTTAGCCATAATATGTTTTAAAACTTGGCTCGCTCTGTTCAGAATACCACAGAGAATTGAGTTACAGATTTTGGGCTTTGTGCATGCTGCCAAGATCTGCCCTTATAACTCAAACAAATTTAAGGGGGGGAAAAAACCCACTAGAAAAATATTGTATACGGTCCATCACATGCTTTCTTCATGCAGTCATATACCACTAAAAAGTAATGTTCTGCTAGGGCTCTGTTACATAAATGTGTTCATGTAACGCCTGTAAGCACAGATAAGATGAATTTTGCATCTCCAGGCCATAGGGTAAGCAATCCCTAAATAAAAGCCTGTAAGAAAATAGCAGCCTTGCTTACAATTCTTAGAAAAGTTTAAAAGTATTTCTTGAACATCAGCATTTCAAGAAATCTATTTATTCCCCTCAAATCCAAACATATCTGTGACTAGACTTCTTAAAATGATGTTACTTAGCATCTGTTAGTCTCAGCTTATGTGTGTGGAACAGCGATGAGAGAGAGAGGTTCTTCACTGTTGAACAGTAAAAATTATTACATATAACATTACTTAGTGTATTTGTTATGAGGACTTAGAAGTGTAAACAAAGTCAGTCTGTTAATTTGAAGGCACTTACACCTGCTGAACTCTGCAAATCAGAAATATCTGGTGGGAAAGAATGTTCCTACATTTCAGTCTATTGTGAATGGGGCAACTTTTAAATTATTTGTCTCTGATGCTGGATCTGTGGCAGCAGAGCTGTACAAACCCACCAGAGTCAGGACAAACCTGAGTGGGAGTCTGGGTAATGTTTTCAGGGTAATGAGGGCGAAATTTATGTTTCCAAGCTCTGTGTGGTTCAAAAGTGGAGACGGACTTTCCATGCATACACTCGTGTCATTCTCAGGAATATGTGAAGAACGTTTGCTGGTACAGATTTCTCACTGCGTTTGGCTGTAAGAATGGCAGCATTTGATCACTTGGCTTGTATTGCGACAGTAAAAATGAATATCATTTCCTAATTTTGCATAAGTACTAAGATGAGGTGAATTAACAACTTTAGTTTGGGAAGAAGAGTAAGCCATGCATCTCATTCCAGCTTGTTTTGAGATTCCTGAATTAGATATATATATTAGATATTTATGATCCAAAACTGATTTACAGCAGAGTTGTTTTTCATTCTTCCCATCATTTGTGGGCCAGTCACTCTTGATGCAACAGAATCATGGATGTCACTGGACAAGCCATAAACCAGCAGCATTCACAGAGAAAACTTGCTTAATTTGCATTTGAGTACACCTCTTGGTTTTCATATTACCTAAGGATCCTCCCTCCAAGTAGCTGACACAGTGTTGCTGTAACTGGAGTATGGTATACCCACACAATTTGTTGAGCTTTGCTGTATGCTTTTGTATGTGCAGGCCAAATGTTTTCAGGCACTGAATTTGTACAGTAAAACTTCAGATGATATGTGGTTGTTTTCACTGTTAACAACTACGCTAAGTCAAAGTCCAAAGATTTATTGGGATTATCAGAATGAGTAAGCGGGGAGAACACAGCTGGGAACTTGCATTTGTGCCCAAATGCCTCACCCATTTTACTTTGGATACAATTTTTAAAGTAGAAGCCCAAATTCTTAAGGGGACTGATGTTCCCAGCTCATTAATTTCAATGGGATTTAGTTACTTGACTTTCTTACCTAAGGCTGGCATCCCTATATCTCATTTGGTGTATGCTTTTAAGATCCTACATCCCATTAATTTTCGGTAATATACAACCACGCAAGTCCTTGAGTCACTACTTAAAATCAGACTTAGGGACTATTCACAAGTGGGCTAATCTTCCTTGGCTCCCAAGCTAAAGATAGCCCCTGTAAGCGCCTCCTGTGCACTCCTGATGCCAGGCTGATATGCTTTTCCTGGTGCCTCCTGGCATATGAGAGTAGCTTGCTGCCCTGCAGCTGCCACACAGTGTTAAAGACCTTTTGCTTTTCATTATTAAAGGGACACGGTTGAAATTTCCAGCATTTACATTCTGCATCAAAATAGGGTTTCCCTAGGAAATAGGGTTTTCCCTGTGTTCCAGAAAGGGTTTCCTTGGGAGATCTACTGCCTTTTGAGGCTACCCTCATGTCTTAAACTTATCCCCTGCCCCAGATCAAGCTGAAGAACAGAATTCAGCCACCAGTAGCAAATGAATTTGAATGACTCCTGACCTTCCCAGCTGGGTTGCCCTTCCAGCAGCAAAATGGCACCCTGTTTTGAAATCTTGGTGGGCCTTGGAGAATTTCGTTCCCTGGGCCTGTGTTCCTTCTGTCCTGGGCAGGGTAACCCCGTTTGACTAACTCTCTCTGTGGTAAGCAGAGTGTTTACTGGCTTGTATCTGTCTCAGCTTTGACACTCTAACAAAAGGTTAGAAAGCATGAATGCATCCCTTTATTTCTGCTCCACAGTGCCTCTCTTTTTTTTCTGTGTAAACCCTTCACTTGCCTCTTGCCCAGCCTTTAGAAATGATGATCAAATGCGAACTTTCAGGGTTTATTTATAGCATAGCCTTTATGGAAAGAGAGAAAAGAAATTATTAAAAAGCAATTTTACAAAATATTTTGTTTTAAGAGAGAATTCATTGTGTTTAAATCACTGTATTCATTGTACTGTCTAGACTGGCAAACAAAGAAGATAGAGCATCATTCAAATTAAGACTGTGAAATTCTTGGTGACTGGAATTATGGACTTGGATGTCAACCCTCAAACAAACTATTTCTGAACAGCAGTATTATCACTTTGCTATATTTAAGGCTTTTGGGGACAGAACAGTGCACAAGGTTGATCTGATTCAGTACTGCGATTCTAATGTTCCTTTGTTTCTGATTTCATTAGAAATTCATATTTTCAATGTTCTGTTCCTCTTTGTCCCCAGAAAATTGTTGAAAAGACTCTCCTCTGGGAGTAAAGTTTTTGTTCAAACTAACAATGAGCAAACTGACTTTAAAAAACAAAAAACCACATAACCAAAATGCAAATTAGGAGAGGGAATTCATTTAGGATATTTTGAGCAACCTAGAATGAGCAAGTTGTTGAAAATTGCTGGCTGTGTATTTTTTTTAATGTGTTATTCCACATTACTGTGGTAGGCGCTGTGAAACCTTAATGCTGTGGATTCTCAAAGACCTATGTACTTCCAGTAGATTTAAAAATACAAAAGTATTTTGCCTGATAAACTGGAAAGACATGGCATCTTCCTTCTTAGCTAAACATGGATAGATGGGTGAACCAGCAGAAGATAAGCAGCAGCCAGGCCGTGTTCCGTAGTTTAGATCAGGGCTTGAAGGACTAGTTTTCCTTGAGGGATCCCTCTAACCTGTCCTGCTGCCAGTCCCATCAAAGAATCATAGAATCATTTAGGTTGGAAAAGACCCTTAAGATCATAGAGTCCAGCCATAAACTCAGAGCAGTGGTTCCCTCCCCAGCTGCCTGTCAGAAGACAGGTCCTCTGTGCCAGGGGTTTCAGGCTTGGGGAAACCTCACAGGGAGCATTGGGAAGCTTTCATCTGCCCTGCGCTGTGGAGGCTTGGTTTCACCCTTTGAAGACCACTGCTGCAAAGCACTTGATCTGAAAACTGGAGTGTCGCAGGTGCCCCGTGTGGTGTAGGGCCCCAGCAGGGTGGTGGTGGCACAGGTGGGGAGCGAGGGGATGTGTGGGAGGGAGCCAGGGCCAGGGCTGGGGCTGCAGTGGCCAGTGGGACAGCTGTGCTGACCAAGGCTGCCCTCACACCTTCCATGCCTGGCGGAGTCAGCGCTGGTGTCTGTTCTCGCTTGAACCAGCCTGGGGAAACCTGTAGTTAGATGAGTAACAGCGTAAAAATAAAACCTGTCTGAAGATATGTTTATCTCAAAAGGCTGGCTTATTTCCCAAAGAAGTAGTAATGCATTTTTCAGCACTGGAAGTCGTAAGAGGCCCCAGAGTAAAGCAGAACATGAGTGTGTGGGATACTTATGGCAGAAGCAGAACATGTCCTGGGAACAGTGCTGTGTCCTGTTCTCTTCATGCTGCCCAGAATGGGGCAGCAGCAGGCAGACCCTGCGTGTGCATAGACGGGTGGATGGCAAAGTTTGGCCCTCCCTTTCATTTTTGTTACATCTGAGAAAAAAGTGGATTTGTCTGAGACATTTAGACCCTTTAGATGCTTCGGGTTTATTTTTGTGCAGTATCTCCAAGGCAATTCCAAAAGAGATTTAAAGCAGGGAGCAAGGCGACTCTTTCCATTTGTGAGAGTGCTTCAAGGGGCTTTGCCTTTGCCTTATGTTTTCTGTAAGACACGAAACTATCTGGAAAAGCAGTATTGACTGTAACAGAGGGGATTGTCTTTACTTTCAGGTTTTTTTTTCTGTGTGTTTATTTATTCTTTTGGGTAGCCTCAAATCCAGCTGGCCATGTAAGGGATTTGTAAAAGATAGACTATTGTAAACAGGAACAATGCTTGAGCAAGTATCACCTGTTTAAAAACAGGGAATAAATGCTCCTTTCTCTCACTGGGAAAGACATCAACCTTTCAATGACAATATTTTAATCTGGCTGGTGTGCAGAGTCTCTGTGCCAGCAGGCTCATGTGTTCCAGAGAAAAGAACACACTATCTCACTGGAAGTGTTATTTCAAGGGTGTTTCTTGGGGAATCAAAGCCCAATCAACTTCTGCCTGTATGAAAGAGTCTAGGCATATGAGTGCACAGAAATACTCCCTGCAGTTTTATCAGAAGCACTAACAGTGTAGATCCTGACTGCACCATCACTGGCAGGGGTTTTTACTTTGGTAGAGCCATGATTTAATCCAGCATTAGCTGCCTGAAGTTGATAAATGTAGAAAGTAGGCATTCCACATTCTAGTAGCGCATTTGGTCTGGTGGTATAAAAGGACATGTTGATGCTGAAGGATGGAGCAAACACACGCAGAACATGCCAGTTACTACTGCAGGTTCAGCCAGCCAGGCAGGGCTGGGGACCAGCTGCTGCTCTGGCGCATGGGTGGCATCCCAGGCATTTTGTGCCTAGCTGAGCAAACACTGCTGTGTATGGGAGAAAGAGTACCTGTTGGCTTAACAGGCAGCCCACTTACATCCCGGCATTTAGGTCGTGATCATATTTCTTATAACACAGGGCACATGGGAAACCAGAAGATGTATGGTCTGCCAGTCATCTTGCTTATCCTCAGAGCCTCCCTGCCTGTCCTGGGCCGGTGAAACCGTGCTTACATTCTGCATCTACGTTGTAAAGTTCTAGATCCTCTAGGTCCAGATGTAAATGCTGGATTAGTGGGAAGCAAAGATTTTACTACAGCAGGTATTACAGCCAATAAAATAATCCAACCTTTTTAAAAACTTAGCCATAGTATTTGTCTAGATGGCTTCCAGCAGCAGCAGCACAGGCTGACTGTTCTCCAGGGGTCATTCTGGTACTCTGACAGTGCTGTGCTTCAGGCACTAACATTTGAACAGATTTAGGGTCCTGCTTAGAAACTATGAAGACTGACAGAAAGTTAGTCAGATGCTGATTCTTGAATCCTGAGCTTTTATGTTTAACACTGTTGCATCTGAAAGCTATTGCTTTAATGCTCCTTGTGAAATAACTTCCACTGAAAATAGTCTGTTCCTGCTGCCTCCACCCTTGCCTGAGAGCTTGACCCTCTACTAACATCAGTGATTAGTGTCTCATTCTAGTGGGATTGTTCAGGAGAATCCACAGAAAATCAGAATCTCACAGAGATCAGAAAAGGAACCAAATTATTCAGTCCGCTCCCTTCCACATGGGGCTCTGTCCCAGAGACTCCTTCTGCAGGGGATTCTGCAAGATCTCTTCATCTGACTTTGTTTTGGCCGAAAGCAGAGTAGGATCAAAGTCGGTCTCTTAGACCTTTATTTTGGAATGTGAGGGCAGCTTTGGGCTCCGTAACAGAACTTTGCAAGTAACCTTTAGCTTCTGGAGCGCACTCGAGTCCTCCCTTGCTGCAGGGAATTGATACTTTAAGAACATGATTAAGGGTTCTCATGTACAGTGTCATTTTATTTGAGAAATCTCCCCTCTGGGGATGCAGTGTTTAACATTTCCTTTGGTTAGTGTAAATAATAAAAGATAAGTCTGTTCTGCCTCTGACTCCCAGTAAGAAAGAAGAACAGATTTTGGTTTACTGAGGGGTCTGCACTACTTTGTTCTCATGACTACTATATAATGGGATTGAACATATTTTAAGCCATCTGGTCTGTTCAGCCGGAACAAAATACATCAGTAATGTTCCGATTGGTTTTGAAACATCTTGTTCTTGTCAAAAAGTATTTTAAATCAAAACAGGCTTTTCCAGTTTGTTTTTGCCTTTTACTAGGAGGCCATGGCGAAAATGGGGAAAATTGGGAGAGTCGTGCAGCCTAACCACGAGCATAAAAGGTAATCCTGACTTTGCGTGCTCATCCGTGAGAATTTACTGAAGGTGGAGTTACGGTCCGTCCCTGTATGGCTGTGCCTTGAAGGCAGCAGTATTTATCGCCCGGGTTTTTTAAGGGTGGTTCGGGCGTCCGGCTCCGTGGGCTGGCCGCGGGCAGGCGCTCGCCGCCGGCGGGAGGCGGCTCCGCAGCCCGCCGGGCTCTGCCCGCGCCCGTGGCTCCCCCTGAGGGCGAGCGGGCGCCGCCAGCAGCGCGACGGACGCGGTTGGGACCGCCGCGGGGCCGAGGGCAGCTGGGCTGGCTTCCCCCGGGGGCGGCGCTCCCCGGCCCCCGAGGCCCCCGGCGGCGGCCCGATCCCGGCGCGGCGGGGGGCGCGGCGGGGGGCGCGGCGGGGCCGGGGCGGGCGGGGCGCGGGCGCCCCCTGGCGGCGGCGGGGCGCCCTGCGGGGGGGCGGCCACGGCCCGGTGCCCCCCGCTCCCGCCGCCGGGGGCTGCCGGGGGAAAACCGCCTGAAAACCAAAGCTGGCCGCAGGGTAAACAAAAGGTGTAATCATAACCTGAAATCACTTGTTTGGGTGGAAACTGAGTGCGGCACGCAGGACGCTGCTCCTAGCAAAACTCGTAATAAGGATGGTAAGTGGAGGAAGTAAACGTGTTTATTACAGGGGATTTAAATCGAAAAATCTCAGGTTTTGTTGAAATTAACTTTCTTACACAGATTTTATGACAAGAAATACAGAGTGTTTTTGAAACTTGTGGAACATCAGAGGGAGTATCGCTCCATCATGAACAGCTCCTAATCCAGAGTCATGTAATCTGGGAACAGCAGGGTTAACGAATTTCCTGACACTTGTGATGAGGGTAATTTCTTCTTACTGTACTGTCCATATTAAAAATAATCTTTTATCATTTGAAGTGTACATTTTAATTGTTAATGAGAAATAAAATGCACTCACTTTGCTGTGAAGCACTGTGTATTTTCTGTCAACAATCCCCACAGCCAGGGATGAGGAAGAATCATTTGCTCCAGTCAGTGAAGACACAACAACCAGCCGCGGGTACCCCAGTGCCGGTATTTAGACTGGCCACAAGCAGGATCAACAGCACAAGGAGCAACATAACTAACTCAATGGACTTGAGTCGCTGCCCTTTGCCATGTTTAATCCCAGGTAACTACACTTGGCATTGCACATGGTGCTTTTAAGTTCGCTGTCTGTACAGCTAAGACCCAAACATGATTTCCATTGGAAAGTTCTGTTTGGGATTTTTTTTACTCTGGTTATAGGACTTCTTTGGTAGCTGGTATTTGAGAATCACTTTTGCAGATGTGCAGTGCTTTTCTCTCTGTTTTCTTCTGTTTCCTGCTGTCTTTTTTCTGTCTCCATTCTTGCAGCACAGTCGCTTTGCTATCAATAATTTGTGCCATTTTGTCTTTGCAAGTAACTCGCCCTCAGTGTGCGTTAATCACTGTGCAGATGTGAAACAGCCTGCTGTTGACATTGAAAGACTAGGTTGAGCAGACACAGTTGCTGAAAATATGTACATAATGCAGGTGCGTTCCTTCCATCCTGCCAGCTGCCTTGTGGGGAGTCAGCCCTGAAACAGCCCAGCTCTCCCTGTCCGTTCTCATCAAATTGCTTCAGCCAGACCCAGCTCAGAGCATGTGCATCTACACAGCCTGCCAGCTGCAGAGCTGAACTCAGCGACAGCAGGCACGGGGAATGCAGAGGGAGAGAGATAGGGGTTTCCTTCCTTAGACTTGCATTTGTCAAGGCTCAGAAACCTTCCTGGCTGCCTGCTGGCCAAATCCAGCTTTTATTTGTTCCCAGGTGATTTCGAAGATTGCTCTGTATAGTGAGTCCTACAAGGTACTGCCAGGCTCACAACGACAGGTCGTGGCATAACTGGGCTGTGGAAGGAGAGAGTTTGGACACTCTGGTTGTATACAGCAAAAACGTTTCACCCGACAGTACAAATTGTTTTGATCTTGCAAGACCCAAACACCGCGAGTGCCTTCAGTGACATTCAGAAATTCTTTCTTTCTCTGCCATTTGTCTGTTACTTCTTAATAAAAGATACTATTTTGTTTAAAAAGCAAAACCAGGGTACCCAGCTGAAGGAGGGGATTTAGAAGCGAGGGGTGGCAGAACAGAAGAGCATATTCAGATCAGCTACAACTCTGGTATAAGTCACTCATGAGAACCCTTCTTTTCTTCACACTGCAAACTGCCACCCTCTTGGCGAGCCTGTGTTATGCAAGAGGAACAACATACAGTCCCTTTCCATGGAGTCAGTATTTGTATAGATGGACTCCATCTTTATACACTTAGCTTGATAGAAATTCCGTTCTTTAGTATTGCCATAGGCTGTAATTCCCAGTTAAATGCAAACAGAAGTTACACAATAACAAAATTGCACTTGGAGAACTTGGAAAATAATAGTTTCTGGGTTTTTTTCATGTCAGTAGTCAGCACTCAAAAACATCTGGTAGTTTTTTTAAAGAAACAATGCACTTCCTGCCTTGTAGCTCATGGAAAAGCAATTGTTGCCATTTCCAAAGTACCCATTGTTAAAAGAAACAGCTTTACAAGTTCAGGGACATAATTAAAGACAATGAAAGTTGATGGGAATAAAATGAAGAAACATCATAACAAAAAGAGTACAACAAGCAAGAAAACAACTGCAACATAATGGTATATCATAGCTTACAATTCAAGGGCACAATAAAATATGTCAGCTGAAAATACATAGAAAGAAAAAACAGTTGGAGACCTGTGTATTGTGAACAATAAATACTCATAAATTTTAATATATCTATTTCAATATACAATTCATCTGCAAAAATGAAGTCCACTGACTCCAAATACATAGCAAATGTACAGGTTATACAGGGACAGATGCACAGGGTTGTCTGGCACTGTACCAGCATTTTTAACTCTTTGCAGCTCAACACAGACATACACACACACCCCAGCTTCGGTAAACTTCCCATAAACTTCCTGTTATTTATGTTATCATCATCATAAAATTGGCCTTGATTTCTCTGGCTGAACTGGTACCAAGACTTACGAGGAAATCACAAGGACTGTATGAAGTCTAGAAAGGAAACAGTCATGCTGACTTTGTTAAAGCTTAGATGCACAGAGTTCAAGGAAGCTATGTACCTTGCATAGGCTTATGTGAAAGCTACACAAGAGATTTGTTCACATTTCTTGCATGATTTTTAATGCTTTTCTCCCCTTGTAATACTTCTGCTTTTTAGTTGCATTTTTGTTCCAAGCCAGTGTTACTACCAGTTTAATATTATCCATATTTAAATCAGGACTGTACTTACTGCAGTGCTGTACAAAATCTGCATTCCAGTGGATGTGTAATCAGCTGTGATAACACAAAGCACTGATACAAGATTTTGTAGTGATACTATCTAACGTTCCTTGTGTCATACAAGACTTAGCAAATTGTACAGTTTGCTAAGTTCTCAAGATTCTATTCAAATCGAGCCAAGATATAAAATGTTGAAGTGCAAGAGTTCCAAAACTCTTCAACTGCAAGTTGATTGGCATTGTAATTTTAAGCTCTGTTCATAGCTTTAGGCGTTTTCAATTCAGGCCCTTTGTATGAAGATAAGTTACAGAAAAATGCAGCATGAAAGAGTCTAGCAAGTGTACAGTGTAAAACTAGCCTTCTAGGCGCTTGCACGTCGAATCATTTGGCCATGCCAAGTATTGCTGAGTCCTGCTTCAGCCTTTGTCTGCAGCAGAATAACAAATCCATCATACACTGCCCCAAATCGAAGAGAAGGTGTCATTGCTTGAAGAAGTTTGACCAAGGAATCCAAGTCTGAGTCACTCAGGACTCTGACAGCATGCTCTGAGCTGCAGATCTTGCCATATTTACCTCATTAGATGCCATTTGCTGACAAATGTTTATCATGCAAATTAAAAGAAGGGAAACAACCACCATGTCATCAGCTGTTCCAAGTGTCCTACAGAGAGGCCCAGGCTTCATGTCAAACAGGGAAGACAAGCATATGATAGTTCCAAAGGAGCAAACAGCAACTCTTAGGAAAAAAATCCACATGAGACCACCCCAGGTGAAGACACCTCGCAAGGCAAGAGTCAGGAAAAACGGCATGTCATAAAGGTAATCTGCAAACTAAATATTCAGATGAGTTAAGTTATTTTGCCTTCTGATGCATGCAGTTCTTTCAGTTCAGTGTGTCTCCTGAGCACTTTTAGATTCAAATTTCTTGAATGCAGAAACTTCCTGTGCTGTCCAAATCCACCTACACCGTCCAATTATTTTGCAGTGTCTAGAGGCACACTTCTAAAAGGAATCCCCGCTGCCCCACCACTTTGAAAAGAAAGTGCTTGACAGTTCAGAAACTGGACATTAATGGCTGCAGTGAGTATATGCCTGTCTTTACAATCTGGCATCAAGTGTAGGCTAGGAATGCTTGAAAATGAGGCCTCGAGTCTTGCTTTGGTGTGGACAGGGACCATAGGGCTGAGTGATTATTCCTCTTCATTAATGCTAGTTTGTTGGGTTGAAAAATAATATTCTCCTCCACAGTGCTTAGTTTAGCCCATAGAGTGAAACAGACTCCACAGTCCTTTCAGGCCCCCTACCAGGATGTGACAGGAGAGGAAGATTTGCTTTGGTGATATTCTACACCCTGTCAAGAAAGGGCCTCACTGGTGCCTTCAGCCCTCATCTTTCACATCATTTCCACTGCCTGTCATGTCTCTGTACCAGCTGGGATTCCAGCTTTAAGAAAGTGCAGAGCCAGTGTGGACTGTTTGAATTTGGCAATACCTGGCAAAAACCCCAGCTACTTTCTAAGCTGGAATCTGATTTGACATTTTCGAGGCAAGTTAAAACCCTGGAGTTCAAATCTGAGTTCATATTTGAAAGTTCCAACCCAGACATCTTTAGTTCCGCTTTGCTTCCTGTAATTCATCCCACACTGCTTTCTCCTCCCTGCCAAGATGACTGCAGAAGGACTCCTGTGAGCTAGGAGCTCTAAGAAGCACCTTTACTAGAAGGTGCTGGACCCAGCAGTGGATGGCAACACTTCCACTATGGTATTGCCAATAAGGGCATAAAAAGGTAATTCACATAATGATACAAACTAATTCTCATTACTGGGTCTCTATGTGTTATGCGGTACTAGGTAAATGTAGATTTATAAATACTTACGGGTCGAGGTTGCCCTGAGAAACGCTTGTTGTAATCTCTAATGTCATGTACAATTTGTTTACATGGATTATCTTGTTGCTTTTCACAAGAGATGTTATCCAGAAGAACCACCTTCATAAGAAAAGATCGGAATTAGCACAGTTTATTGTAATCTCCTGTATAAAGGACAGTGTTCTGTAGTATGTGTCTCTCCATAGTCTCTCTCTCACAACTGGACTTTTGTCCAGTTCCACAATAGCAAGAACCTTTTCCTTTTATAACCTTCATCCAACCTTCCAGTACAACAGGCAGCCTCTGAGCAGGGTCAGATGAGATTCGGAACTTCCGTGTTGCTTTATATGGGAAGTTATCCCAGAGGTTCAATAAACTATACAAAAGTAAAATGCTGCAGGCCTGTTTAGTGTTTCACAGAGTTGCCTGATACGATGTGTCGAATGATAAATGCAAATGGTTGCAGGGTCATTCAAGTCTAAGTGCGTTTTGAAATGCTATGGAAAATTATAGGATAAATAAAGTTGATCCTAAGAGCACAAGCTTGTCATTTTTTATGTATCATAATGCAGATGTCTACAAGGGAGGTAAGTCTTACCTTTTGTCTGCAGAGAGGGCAGGTTATTGCTGCTAACCAGGGACTCTGTTTCCAGTATGTGATCAGACAGGAACCTACCAAAAAAAAAAGAAATTGTATAAAGATACATTAAATGTCTTAGAGGATATTTAATGTTTACAAGGAAGTTATCAGAATTAATAAACCCTCTTTCTACAACTGACTGTAAAAATTAATGTAATTCTTTGTTTGCATTTTACTACCTGGTTTTACTCTGCAAAGTAGCTGTGTAAAGATGGAGCCTTAGCTCTTCTATACTGGTATACGGAACTATACATGGACCTCCTAAGGGAGACTTTGATTCAGTTTCTTTTCCTGTGGATAGCATCTTATTCTTGAAGCTCCCCTGACTGTGGTTGAAGCGCTCAGGAATACAGGCACCCTTCAGAGCACAGCGTTTGCTGCTATGGACAAAAGCAGTGCAGCTGCATAAAGGTGGAGTTCCTCCAGAGCTAGTATGAATTTTATGGGTTATGAGGGCCAGTTATTCCAAACAAACCAGCATGCACAACCAAGGGACAGCCTGGGGATGCAGACTCCTGGTGGCACAACATATGTATTGGGGATGAAGTATCATACATTGGGCTATTTTGTATGTTTGCTCCTCCCCTCCCTGCCTGTACTATATTTCAACTCTCTTACCCTTCTGGAACTGTGTAGCCCTGGAAGAGCGAGTTACAGCATTCCTTTTGGTTCTTCTTACCCAGTCAACTGCTAACTAATTTCCAAATGCAACATACTAAGGTCTCAGGTGTGAAAGAGGGCAGAGCCTGAGGACAGTAAGATTAGACCACGCATATAACTGACAGCAGTGGTTGACATACATGAATGTCAGTGCTGGCACTAACAGCAAAAACAGCAAAGCATAAATAGCATCTAATCAGAAGCAGCACTGCTTGACTTTCAGCTCCTGGGCACAGTGTGCAGTGTGACAGGTCAGGAAAAAAAAAATCTCTCAACATTTAAACTGATCAAATTTGACAAGAACACCAGTGAAACAGAAGCAGAACGCTGCGCGGCCAGTTTGATGGAATGGCTTTATTGAATTGAACAATGCTCTTTGTTCCTAAAAATAACCAGCAAGTAGTTTCTTGTAAGCAGAATTCTTCAGTAACAAAAAGTCTTCAGGAGCCCTCAGTGCGGGTTTTTTCTGCACCGAGGCTTACTTTGTCTGTTGTCTCTGAAAAGGGAAATATTGGAGAAACTGTGTTTGCAATCAAGGATAAAAATGTTCATGATGCTATCAGTTACATCCTATATACTAGGACAAGGGATGTTAAATTTGGCCCAAAGATATTTTTAGGAACCTTGCTCTGACTTGTGCTTTTTACTTTTGTTTTTGAGCGCAGGGTTTTTCTTTATGACTCTTCTATTTTGTTTGCATATACAGACCAGTTGGCTGAGCACATGGCTGTGTTTATACCTAAATCCCCATGCGGTATGTATAAACTCAGTCTGGCAGCCAGCTTCCAGCTTTCGTTTGAACTTTTGCATTTGACAAACATCATGCCTGACTTCAGGAACTGCTTTGACCCTCTGGGTCCAGATCCTGTATCGTGACCCACAGGGCTGTATTGCTGTGCCTGTGCCTGTGCTCAGTCCCGGTGATGACAATGGGCCACTAATGGATCCCATAGTTCTTCAAGGACTTTCAAAAAAAGAAGCCTGTGGAAATTAAAATTTGCTGCATGCAGAATCCTTTGTTCAGTAGAACAGGAAAGGAAGGACTCCTCTGAAGTTGACCTATTTGTGCTCGGGTGCATTTTTCATAAAATAGACAAAATCCTGTTTTAATCTAGCCTGCTACACAACCTTCTGAGGGAGTCCATAGGTTTCTCTAAAATACCTCTGTGGTTTTGTTAATTAGAAAAAAATAATATTGCTCAAGGATCGCTTTTCAGTTGAACTTCCTGAACATATGGTTCAAACTGAAGCTGAAAAGGAAAACTTCAGGACAAACTGTATGAATTACTACTAATAATAAAATCAGACATTTTTTGTAAGTCCACATTAATCTTCTTTAAAAGCTCTGGGTTGACCACATTTTTTAAATAAAACTTTTACCAGAGTGGAATTTATTAAGAGAACTCAGCGTTGCCTTAGCTCTGTTCCACAGGGCATCAAGAGAAGTTTTATTACTGATTTCAGTCACAACAGACTTAGATCTACGCAGAATGGTTTTGATAAGCCCAATGTAAAGTTTTATTGGTTTAAGACATGAAAAACAGACATGTTACAGAGACCGCTTCTACTATATAAACATAGTTATATATAATGCCTTGCACTGGAATCAGTGCTTCAGAGTGTAAATGGTGATGAACTTGGGGAAAGTAAAGTCCAGCTAAATACGTACAGCTAATGACAACCAATATATACCAAGCCTCTATATGGGACTTCTCCTCTGCGGATCTCAAAATAAAAATAAAGTCCATATGATTATGTCATGTTCACAGGTGGAAAAGGGAAAATTAACCAGGCCAGAGAAAGAGGACAGTTGATGATCTTCGTTGCTATGTCTGTTTTTGTACTTGAAACGATAACTACCGTGACATTATCTGAAACATGTTTTGAGGCCTTATGCTTACTGTTTGTCCTGGAGTGAGATATATCCAAAGCACCCTTCTCCTCTATGTTATAAATCAATGTTATAAAAACATGAAACAACCTGAAGTATTAAATGGTGTCACTCATGAGCCCTACAAAGTGTCCCTACGTGTTGGTGATACACTGATTTCGTTGAGGATTCAGAGGATGGAGATAGTGGCAGTGGTGATGAGGAGTT
Organism: Phalacrocorax aristotelis; assembly: GCF_949628215.1. Taxonomy (NCBI): domain Eukaryota; kingdom Metazoa; phylum Chordata; class Aves; order Suliformes; family Phalacrocoracidae; genus Phalacrocorax; species Phalacrocorax aristotelis. The sequence continues at coordinate 43,175,782 of NC_134281.1, read as the reverse complement.
GTGCTGTGTGAGCGTCATTTCAATCTAGAGAAAAATGACACTTCCTGAAGATAAAAATGTGTTTTTATTGCACCAGCATTAACAACACAGTCCCTTGCTCTCATTTAGGCATAGGTCTTTTTATAACGCTCTTACATGGTGAAAAAAGTGTAAATGGCTTGTAAATATAACTTGCACTTGCTTTGAGGTCTCTGTAAAATGCCAGCGCAGTAGAAAGGAGCTTTACAGTTCTGACCAGTGTCTTCTGATGTGTCTTGCTGTTGCAGTGTCAGATAGTACTGCCTCCAGCAGCCTGCCTGCCCCTCTGCCAGAGATTACTGATCTCGTGCTGCACAGTAGCCCTGAAGTACCTTCATGGGCAGTTTCAGCCTCATCAGATCATGAACTCCAGTTCTCTTGTAGATGTGAAAGCAATGAGCAAATAAAAATACTGTTACTGATTTTTGGGGGTGATATAAAGATGGGACTTCTGCTTCTAGCGTGAGCACTTACGTTAATTCCAGGGAGGAGGGCTTGGTCCTGGTTCTTACACAGGACTTGAGATTTCTGTAAGAAGAGTGCTTTATTTAGTAGCCTGTATAAGCACGGTCAATCCAGAAAACTTACCACAGAATGAATGTCCACAGTTGGTTTCTACTGGGAGAGTAGCTGTCTGGAGACAGATGGGGCAGCTGAAGTCACTGTGATCACTATGCTGCCAAATCTGGAGTGCTTCCTGGAAGAGGAGTAGTACAGAGTCTTCAGTAAATTAGTATTTTGATTGACATATAATAATAATGTTCCTTAATAATAATTTGCTATGATTAGCAGAGAGTCACAGAAACTAACTATAGATGTCACACATAAATAATTGTTACCTCAGCAGATAATGAAAATTAGGCACAAAGAAATTAAAAGTGCTTTGTGTAATCCTGCAGAAAGGACCAGCATCAGAGGTAAGATCATGATGCCTCATTTCTGCTTTTGATGACATATCCGCACACCACTGGGTAATATTTACATTTTGAAAGCCAGTCGAGTTTGGAGCACTGGCTTGTCTAGCTGTCATCATTAGTCGGACAGCACCCGAAGTCTGCCTCAGAATCTTTTGGATCTTTTTCCTCCTCCTTTGTAGTTAGGTCCATCACTTAAATGTACTGAAATAAAGACCAGTGCGTTCTCTGCCTTCCTTGGGTGGCAGAATGGTATTCTTAGTGTATATCATAAGCTATGCAACCATGAATCCTTTATTTAAGTAAATAAATTGCTTCCAAACAATCCTTCCCTTTGCTTAACAAAGTCTATAATTAAGAATAGTACTGAGCTTTGTTTCTAGAGCAGGAAGATAAGAATTCTTAAACCTCTGAAATGCTGAAGAGGCATTTTGAAGCACATTTGTATTATAATATTTCTGCAGGGGAAAGGCTGAAGGAAGTACATTGGTCTTCCAGTCTTTGCTCCTAAATCATTCCCTGAAAGCAGTGAAAATCTATTTGGCAGTATATTCATCCATGCCAGGATTGTTTGGTACAGTGGGAGATAAAAAACCCATTCTTACTTGATATTCGTTCCTTACCACATTGAAAGTTTTTGCTACCTTTAATATGGTGCATTAGATAACCTGTAATGGATGATGGACCTGCTTCGTCTTAGCACACCATGGAGGAACTTGCATTTGACCATATGTTCAATTGCCATAACCACAACGAGATCAGTCTTTGAAGAAAATGTAATAATAATGTGGTTAGTGTCCTTTCTTTCTCAAGATAAAGTTACTTCAATGTTTCTATTGGTCCCAGAAACAGATAGAAATTGTGGGGGAGCTTCCGAGGAAGTTCCTTCACTTTAAGGCAAAGTCTTGAAGTCTATTGACTGTCCTCCACTGCCTACACATGCTTAGCAAGCTTCAACAGGAGATGGTGTCAACTGCAGTTTTATTTTGTACTTTGATAAAAAAATTATGAACTTCACATGTTTCTTAATAACCACAGAGGTCTAGCATTAGGTGGAATGGGTATTATTTCTCTCTCACTGAGGAAGGGCATTCAGATGAGATGATGGCATACTTTGGGATTACAGTATCACTGTATGCATGCTGGCCCTTGATGCCCGATTTGGACTGCTTATTTGTTTTTTAGGTATCTGGTTGGCATTGGTCTATGTCATGGATCAATGAATACACTTTCAAGTATTTGACCTATTTATAGAAGTTTTGATACAGAGAAAATTAAATAGACTCTATATTTTGCATGTCAAATACCGGAAGATCCAGAGGGACTGTGAAGATTCAAGCTTATTTGACAACAAAGATTTTATTTAATTCATTCATTTTTCTAATGTAATAATTCCAAGAAAGAAGAGAGAGGTTGTCATGTAGATCTGCCAAATGAATGAGCAGGAATCCGGGTCTTTTAGACACGGCCACAGCCATGTCTAAAATGACAAGTTTACCAAATTAATCATTTTAAATCAGCATCTTTAATGCCAGTCTTTCCTTCCTATAATGAGGATCTGTAAATAAGGACCGGAGGTTTTAAAACAATGTGCCATAACTACTGGAAAAAGTCTCTCTCTTTTACTGTTTGTGAAGTTATAGATGTATTTATTTCTGATTCTCCAGAGCAAAATTTCAGATGCTGAAGGCATTTACACTGTTTTCAGTTTTTCCTCTTTATGCACTGAGAAGATGATCTCCTGCTGAGATAACAACCACACAATAGCCCAACAAAGCTGGGCTGACTGAATATGTGTAACTAAAACATAACAGTGATCAGATTCAAGTCCAGTACACTGACAGGTGAATTCCAGGCAAGCAAGATTTAACAAAATGCTACCTAAAATTCATATGGCACATCACATTCCTATATTTTGACTTCCCACGCAATACCGATGGGGTATATGCAGCTTTGGAAGAGCATTACTTCGACTGATACAAGCTGTAATAGTTTTCATCAGCTGAGGAACTGCCCCAGAACAGTTGTGTTTATAAACACTGCATACATGACATAAGCCAATTAGGTATCTACTCTTTATTTTTGCAAAGTAATAATGCACACATTTCTTTAGCTTTGTCTCATACAACACAGGGCACCAAATGTGTTTCTGATTATGCAGTAGATACTGAGTCAAGGGAAACCCAGCATTCCCAGACCATAACCAATGGAAAGTTTGAAAAACTCTCTTGCCCTCTGCAACCTCAACAAGTTGAAAGTGCTCGTGTATTTTGTATTAGGACGTGTTGTACAATAATTAGCTTACTATATGACTCCTGGGGGACAAATGATTCTAGTTTTTTTCCAGATGACTCATCTTCTGTTGACTTAATGAGCAAGTCTGCAGAAACAGAGTTTGTGCTGTTCAGAAAAGAGGAGAATTGACTGTTGCTGTGTTGCTGTATGATACCAGCTCTGGCTGCTGAGGTAAGCTACCACGCGAAGGGGCTGGAAACTCGTCAGCTAAGGGCAAGTTGCTGTTGAGACCTTGAAAATGCTCTCAAAGCATTTGAGTTAGAGCTAGGACTCTATGAATTAAAGCAAAGAACCAAGCAATGACCCTGTACTAATGACACTAGGTGAATACATGCATGTATATGGTGAAGAAAAATCACTCAAACTCAGTACCATGAAGCAGAATTTTTTATCCTGTAATCTCTCTCTTACTGAATGAAGCAAGGTGGGAAGCAAGCAGCTCTGGCAGTATGACTAACAGGTGACACATTCCAAGGAAAAAAAAAAAGGCAGTTCTTTACAATTAAGCAGGGGATGTTCTTGTTATAGATGCAAGAAACCTCTGAGTTCAACAGGTACTGGGCATCAAGTACTATTAAGTGTAAAGGTGGTACCTCTGACTGAGAAAGTTCCTGAACCATAAATTGCTAGAGAATGGAAGAGTATTCCAGGGAAGTATCATTAATGTTTTTTTTATTCTTCTGTAGGCATCCATTGCTGCAGAGATGGCAAGATGACCCTGGTTTGACCTGATGTAGCCATTCTTACATAAATAGAGCATTTTGGGGAAAGAAGAGGCTCAGAATCACCTTCAGCAAAGATATCAGTGACTTAGTCTTGTCCTGAGTAGACAGGCTAGGAAAAACATGCCAAATCTTTCATTTATTTTTAATAGATTATGTGCACATAATCAAATTTCTGATTTATTTAGTCCAAGCACTCAAAACAGTGTTCGAGTTGGCTTTATCCTAGTAATAAGGGGACCGCCCAGCTGGGTCTGACAGCAAGAGAAGACAGATTATATCTGATATAGCTGTAAGTCTGCCAGAATTAATTTACCCCTTCCAAAACCTTGACCCAGCCTTTGAACATTTGAACTAGCAGATTGAATTAGAGATTGAAGTAGCGATTATGGCAGTTAGTATTTTGTGTCATGAGGCTGTGAGGTTTTGATGGCATTAAATAGTCTTAACAAAATATTTAGTGTGACTTTGGCTAAAATGACAGCTTTTTAGGGAGCTTCCTCTCATACGGTAGTTCTACATGTAATTACAAACAGTAATTAAAATTGTCATTCCTGTTAGCATCTTAGGCTGGAAACTTTGAGAGTGCCCATAAAAGTTGTTACTACTTCAAAGCCTTGTATTTGGATCTTGGTGTCTGTCTCACCTTTGAAAATCCCAGGCCCGGATAATGCCATACTGATACCGTAAAGCAGCTCTGATGAATAAAAAGGGGACTATGGAAGTAGTTTTCTATGTAGCATCCAGAAATTATGCTCCTGTGCCAGGAACATCTCTGCTTTGGGAGACATGGGGCAACCTTGCACCATTTGTCACCAGAAACATCATTTTGCAGTAACCGTTGATTACCTGCAGTCAAATTAGAGAGCACCACAAATTATAGTACAGAAAACCAAGTGTGGAAGTTCCTTCAGGATTCATACTACTCACATTGGTGAGGTTTGAAATTAGTTTGTTCCCAAGTCTAGGGGACAGAGGGAAGCTCAAGAGTTCCTTGTACTTGAAACCACAGTATTCCGGTTGTGTTATATGAAGGAAGATACCAAGTCAAGAGTTTCCATATAATTTTCTTAAGACTACTTTGAACACCTAATACTATAGTTTTTGTCCGAGGTTCATCTTAAAAAATCCTAAAATATTGGTGTTTCTAACCTATATGTTCTTGGGAATTGTGCTACGGCCAGAATGGGATGGTAAAAAGTTAAGTCCACTAGAAGTCAATTCACTTCATTTGGAAGACCTGGGGGAAAAAAACACCCAAAGTTCGGACACAGATTATTCTGAAAAACAGACTTAGAATCCAAAGATCCAGAGAGAGCCCTAAACTCTGCCACCTCAAAGTTTAAGTGCCACAATACCTATCTTTTGGGTATCCCTCCCACCATGAATTCCCTAGTCTGGAGTTATGACTCCCAAGCACCTTATATAGCACAGAGGGAGAGTGAGATGTAGAAGGACGATACCCAAATCACGCAGGCCAAGTACTAGAGATGCCTACCACTAGCCAACGGTAATACTAAACACATAGGTTATGTCTAAAGTCTCACCATTTGCAAGGAGAACCCTGTCATGTTGTGAAGCTGGGGGACCCAGCATCCTCTCAAGGGCACAGGAGTATTCTTTGAAAGAACTGGGCAGGGCTCAGCATTCTAACAGAGTGGCACTGGCCACCTTTTAAATAATTCTTGGTAGTGAAAGCTTTCACCCACGTAGGAAATGCTGGCATAGTGCTTTCACTGACCAAAGAGATTCTGTCCGCATGTCCAGTGAGAAAACCCTCACCACCACACCAGTGGGGACCATCAGCAGTTTTCACCAGTCCATGTGCCTGAACTAGCTAATGGACATAAAGTGACTCCCTGTGTGAAAACACTGAGGGAAAATGAACCCACCTACTTCAACAAACTAGCAAGGCAGCAACTTGAATGTACTGTGACACACATGCTCATAAATGACACAAATGGCTTTTGAAGACTTATATTAAGATCATAGGAGTTGCAATGGATGACGATGTACAGCGTTTCATGTCAAATTTTAAATTTGTTGGTTGGCAAAGGCCATGGGAAGTTTGCACGTTTATTTTTAAATACCGTTTGAACTTTTTCTAAAGTCAGGTCCTTATGTTTTTATTTCTTTCTCAGTGAGCATCACAGGTGTTACTTGCTTTTGGGGTCAAATTTGCAAAAGAATTCTCCATGTAGGTACCTCAGCAGGGGCCAGGCTTCGAAGCTGGTCAAGCCCAGAAGTTTCCTATGTGACAGTCAGATTTTTGAGAAAAAGGAGATCTTTTAAAATCCAGACAAATCTTTTAGCTTAAAATGAAAGCTGAGCATTTCAGAAAATAATTGTAGTAGAACTCTGCAAAAGTAAGCCTATTGTTTTAAAATGCTGCCACTAGATTTGACACATTTTTAATACATAGATGCAAAAGAAATGCATGAAGTAGTGATCAGGCCCTTGATTATGAAGCCAGAAACCCTTCTCTCTGACACAGCTCAGCTCATGACAACAAGGAAATTCAATTTTAAAGCATCAGTGATGAGCCCCTCCTCATCAGCATGTTTGAAGAGAAAGACTTAAAGTTTAAAAGCACTCAGCAGATTTGAGTGCTAACAAGCATTTATTAATTTTTCCATGAACATGTGCTACTATTTAGAAGTAAAATAGACCTTGCTTTGAGGTTTAAACTTGTTAGGAAGGCATGATACTGTGTGACCTCTCGGTCAGATTCCTGTGATAGTAAGCAGCTGCTCTGTGTCTGAAATACAAGGCCAATTAAGATGATCAGGGAGGATACACAGGACAGCTCATTATTTCACAATATATATTTAACGTAATCAGAAGCAAATTAAAAATATGACACATTTTAAAGGGAAGAATTTAGCAAATTTTCCAAACATAATTGAGTGACTAAAACTATAAATAAATACTTCAATTATTTATTCATAATCATTCTAACGAACACTTCCTACCGTGGTTCAGAAGACCTACATAAAGTTTGGCTTACCATTCCTCTTTCCAGTAATTTTTGAGAGGGGCCGAGTAGGTTGCACCAGCTGACAGTGTTGGTGTGGAATCATTCATTGAGGCCAGCTATGCCTCTTTGTCAATTATTAACTTAGTTGCCCAATGGCAAGGGTCTGTCAGGTTTTCTAAATTACGGTTATGAAAGAAACATTGTGGTGTTCTTTTTTTCTCCTCAAATAAAGGAAACCTGCTAAAAAAGAAGAGGACTCCTGGGAGAAAAGCCCAACAGCCCTCACTTTCTAAAACATCTAAATAAATCTTCTCCCCCCCAAAAGATGTTTAACATAATTGAAAAGATACCTGAACCTAACTAAAAAACCCCGCATTACTATTTTTAAATATTAACTCGATCAAGGGCACACTACAGGTATTTTGATAATCTGATAGAGTAGTAGCTTACCAGTACTCTTGTGAAACAGGCTTAAAACTTGCCAGACACTTGTGATACTTTGGAATTGCATAATTGCAGAATTAGATTGTGTAACACAATATTGTCCAATTAATCAAGTAAAGTGTAGATTTTAAGCAGAAGGTCCAACATGGTAAAATAATTTTAATAGATGGGCATATATACTTCATAAGGTATTTATTTTTGGCATGCTCTATGGTCCTTAAGAAAGGCTTGATTTCTGTAAAGACGTTCTCCAATTTAATGCAGCAGAATTAATAAGGAAACCTTTTAGGGGCTTGGGTTTGTGCAGTGTTGGCCATCCTGATCCTGATTCAGCAAGGCATTGAAGCACATGCCTAGTTTTCAGCTCTCAGGTAACACATAACCTCATACGGAGGGGTTGAGTGGGAGTCAGTAATATCGGAATAGAAATACACTTAGAAGAAAAATAATGCCCCTGGCATTCCTGCTGAAGCACTGATAAGCTAAACAAAGCACTTTTCAAAGACTAATAACCGGATGTGATTCGTAGCATAAACAATGCTCCTTGTTAGTCACCAATCCCCAGGGCATCTTCCTCACTTTGTTACCAATAAATTGGCAACAAATGAAATTCTGTATGTGATTTCCTGCCCTGGGTATGCAGGCGTGCTCGCATGCCAGTGTGATAGCTGTCATTTATTATTTATCCAAGTATGTATACAAGTCTGCAGTGTGATTTAATTACTTATTAAAGGTGCCAGACTGACAGATGCAGAAGCTGGAGCCGTTTCTTTATCCAGAGAACTGACACAGTGTAAGCTGTGGCATCCTCTCCCGGCTGTTCTAGTAAAATCCTCACCCCAATGGACTCCCCAAATATCTGAGCATAGCTCTCTCTTTCCAACCTTTTCCCAACTACTCGGCTCAACCTGTTGAATTCATAAAGGCTGCTAACTAACAAGGATGTCAGTTATTCCTGTGACTTTTAGACACGAATGCTTATATACTGGAAAACTGGTTTGGAAACATTATATCTGTTTTAGCTAAACCTCTCAAGTATTTGGTTAGTACCAACTTAAAAAAGGATTTGAATGGTTTTAATACAGAGGTGAAGCCCCCTCTAACTAAATAATAGCAAAAAGAGTATAGACGTTTTGTAAAGGTGAAATGAGCCCAGAAGATTTCCTTTTACTTGCCAGGGGCTGTATGTGTAGTGCTACGGCTGTTTTACAGTCACTTATGCCCTTACCTACTGATAGGCTAGTCTTGGAAACTGGATGCTAAATTCTGCACTGTTTCAATAAGCAGGATTTTAGTTCCATTTTTTATGTCACTCTAACCCTATTATTTCTCAGTTATCACTACAGTTCAAAGCAGTTCTCCCCACCCCCAGGCACGGCTAGATGCAGGACAGCAGGGAATCTGCAGTCTTCTCACACTTTCACTCAGCACCCAGTCTTTTACGGGGAAACTGAGATTTTATTAGGCTTAACTCTTTGAATTTGACCATACCTGTTTGCCAGAGCAAGACTGTTAAATAAGAGCAAATTTCCCTTCACATAGCTCCAGAATATTTTGTGAAAGATAATGGACCCAAGAAAAATCTCTTAAACTTCTATGAATCCATATGTTAAACCAGTAAAAACATGATTGCCCACGGCCAGCCGTTCCTATTGCCTTGCTAACTTTTTTGGTCCCAGTACATGCCTGAAAGTTGCAATTCTGGACCTGTTTTGTCTAATTGTAGGTTGGGCTTTTTTGGTGCTGGATCTTTGGCTGAGGCCTTAAAGCACAAATACAGTGCAAGTAATACTGTTTACTGATAATAAGCTTGTCATTTGGGCTTTGGAGTTTGAGCTGGCAAACACTTAGGTGCCTGAATTATTTTGCATAGTTGAATAGTTCCATCAAAGCCAACAGGTCTGTTCATGCCAACCACTTGTATTACTGCATTATTAATTCCCAATTTTACAAACCAAGTTTCTTATTCCACTCCACAAAAGTCTACCTAACCAAAAATTGGGACTGAGAAGTATAAAGATGGGACTGAGAAGTATGAAGATGTGAAAGAACACTTCCTGGCAGTGTTCTGGAGCAGGGCCTATGTAACGGCATTGACACAAAGCAGGGGGTTTTCGGCTGAGATGGGGTTTTGCATTATACGCTCTCAGTGTGTCCCAGCTGTGACCCAATTCCACCCTGGGATGTAAGAGCGGTGGCTGCTGTCAGCTGGATACGTAGGCAGGCTTCACAGTGTTCTGCTAAAATGAGGAGCTAAGCTACCAGAACTGCTGTGAACCCGGTTCCGATGCAAGAGCAAAACCTGTCAGACCAGCTGTCAGCGAAGAGCATCATGAAAGCAAGACAGAAATCCCCTGAAATGGAAACATAAGTGAATGGCTAGTAAAATCAGACAATCAATCATAACTTTTATATTAAAAAGTGATCCAAGTGCAAAATGCAATTTTGTTAGAAATGCCAATAAAAATAATTGTAACCTCCCTGGCACTGCTTAGAGAGCAATCTGCTAAAAAGAGGCTCGACCCCCCTGCTGTAGGAGTTGGCTTTCACTCTTTGGAATATGCTGTATCCAGAGAACCTTAAAATATGTAAGAAAATGTGTTCAAAATGTTTAGGCAAATCGAAACTTGTTTTCAAAGGAAAAAGGAAAAATGACATCGATACAAAAATGATGGGAAATCTGAACTTGGTTTTGACAGGTGCATGCTAACTTGCTTATTTAATATGTAAGTGTGGTGAGTACCAGAACAATTCATCTTATGCTTTACATACCTACAGCTATCCTACTCTGTTTAGCTATAGTTGGCTTTTAGACATTTCTGTGTTATTTAACAGCAAGTGATAGCTATGACATTTTCACCTAGTGTATCTATTTTTGAACACAAGACTTCTTCGATGAGAGAATACTACTTACATACTCCATTTAAAAACATGTATTTTAGTAATTTTTCACACAAACTTATTGATATTGAGAAAGTAATACTTTCTAATTATCCATTTTAAAATAACATCCAAGTTATTAATGTTGTATTCAGTGAATCTTCTGTACTGATGATGATGTTTCTGAATAATGAGACAACCGTATATAATGGCATATAATAGGTACAATAGAACAGAGATTTCTGAAAATTCTTTCCTGTTTAGAGAGATTAGATATATTATCAGAATTAGTTTCTCTATGCAAGACTACATACCGGTGCCCTGGCACAGAATCAATCTAAAGGGATTACTTCTTTTTGGAAATTAAGGTTGTGATTTCCCTCATCTTGAAAAAAAACATGCTTATGAGCTTAGTCACGGAGTAACCCCAGACTGTGGTGAAAACTGGAGGTATTTGGTGCACAATATTAAATAAGTGCAAGGATATTCTCAGGATCAGAATCTACAAATCGAGTGGTTGTGTTGGGACACAAAACCACCCACCGAGCCGGTGCCTTAGAAATCACAACATTGCACTGCCTTTTCAATGCACCTGTGGAAACAGGATTTGAGACAAACACGTCTCTGTCCCAGTTCATATCCCAGTACTGAATTTTTTGTTACTGGCACCAACTGAAATTGTATCTGGGAAATTTGATACATGTGAACTTGTAAAGCCAGGAGCTGCTACCACAACAGCGCAAACAGTTCCATGATGTCAATTAATGCCAGCTAGCTAGCTAATACTGGAATTGCCAAAGCCCGCTTTCACTTGTGACCTTGTTCACTGAAAAAAAGATAAGAGTACTAAAATAGAAGTGCAGATATCTTTGAGGAAGTAAACAAAAAGCCAGAAATAGAAAAGTGCAGATATGAGATTGACGAATGTTGGAGAAACAACCAAGGCACCGAGCGAGCATGCTAGGAGGGAAGGTTACAATGACAAAGTGAGGTCTTGTTGAGAAAAAATAATGTCGTAGAGGTATAGATATTTTATCCTGCTCGAGTCACTGTTCATAGAAGTTCCCAATTCTGAGATGTTTCCCTGGGGTAATTGAAGTAGATCACTCCTTTAAGACATTAACCATTTATTCTCCTGCTGTATGAAGCCAAAAGGCACAATTACAAAGATCTCGTCACAGTCTTATTTATAAATGTAGGTAGGTAGTTCTCCGCCTCTGACCTGCTTTGTTTCCAGTATGGCTTTTTATGGAATTTCATGAGATACCACAACTCCTGTCTCTGCAGCATTATTGCCATCTTTTCTCTAACCGCCCGCCCCCCAACATGGGAATTGCATTATACTAAAGCAGAGATAATCCATTGTTCTCTGCACTCATCTTTTCTAGTTCTTTAAGGAGTGACCAGGTAAGCTAGTCCTTAGATAGTCTATCTTGTCTTTTTCTTTTTGACCCTGCAAACTGCATTTCCTGTCCCCAGGAGAATTTAGAGACAGTGGACTGGTCAGAGACACTCACATATATAATTTAAAAAGAAGCCACATTTCTGCAGAGCCTGTGGTTCTGAAGGATACTGAGGCAAGCAACTTAACAATTGCTTCAAATCAAGTCCAAGCAGCCTCTCTGTCCGTTCAGCTCCATTCCCCTTCTCTTCTTTCTCCAACGAAAGATAAAAAACTGTCTAGGTTTTGTTTGTCATATGCATGAGATGATTAGCAATAGATTCCTACTTTGCAATTTAATATTCTCTGTAATAAAATGGGATCTGCACATCTCATGTTAACAATATTGTTAAAGTAACATCTGTTTCACTTTATCAATGCCTACTTCACTGACATATGATAAACCTGAATTAATATTTTTATAAGTACTTGCGATTATTTTCTGAAACTACTATAATAAACTAAAGATACTAAAACAATAACACAACAATTGTGTTGTTATTTTTCTGTGCAACAGGTGTAGGTGCATTTGTACTCTATACACACACTCACTGTATCACATGGGCTAAGATAACTATACCTGAAATTTTGTAACCAAGGACCCCAGAATTCCTCCAGTCAAAACAAAATTCATTGTAAGACAGACTAGAAATGCCAGTGCAAGCCTTCACGGTTTTGGTGAGATGACTATTTCTTACCACCATTAAGTCTGTGGGGATCAAAGAAAATGTCCATTGAGTTAAGATGTGCTAAGAAAAGTGTAAAGAGCATAAGTGGCTCAGGAATTCCAGGAATCCCACTGGCTTAAACAGTCTTTTATAAAAAGCAAGTGTTCTCATAGTTGAATGACTTCCAAGAAGGGCCTCAAGTGATGAAAGTCTTTCCATCAAATGTGAAAATACTTGAAAGATGCTTAGTCCATGTGAAAATATTTCCACCTTTCAGAAAAGCCTGAACACAAGACTCCTTTGATGAATATACTCTCGTAAAAGGTATTAATTTTCAGATTTAATATACAAAATATCCAGAATTCCTAGTATTTTTGAGAACAAATAGGTTATAATGACTTTCACCTCCTACAACAACCAGACAAAATATCTCAGGGTATTTTACAAAATAGATACTCCAGTTATATAGTGAAAAATTTTACATTCATCATCATGACATTGCTCCCATTTCCGTTAGGGCATAATTGACCTGGAAAGTATTGCAGAGCATCTTCAGATAAAAAGCAACAGGAGCTCCTTCAAACACGTCACAGCGCAGTAGTCAGTCATGTTGGCTAGCTGTGCAAGTTAGACACACCCTATATACCCTATAGCGTCCTCCCCCCCTTACCTAAAATAACAATAACAGTACCTCCTGCCCTCACCAAAGTGCATAGACCAGAAACACTGTGAAATGGCCAGCTATCCCAGTAGTATGTCAGCCACCAGGACTGTCTCTTTTTACTGTTTCTGGTTTTGTCCTCCTTTTCCGTTTCCTCAAGCTGTTTTTCTCAGCTAGAAATAAGGAGGTAAGCCAGTATCATGTGCCCAAACAGCTCCTTTTGTAAGATTTTCTCTGCACCTCAACTACTCCCTGCTCTGGGAGTTATGACTCTTGTAAAAGGCAATTCATGGCAAATTGGAAAACAATAATGAAATAAGGCATCCGTCCCCACCCCCCAACCCGTTCTTACACTGGAATGGAGTGAGCAATGAACTGGTATGCCAGTTACAGCTGACACGGGGCTCTTGGGTAACCTTCTGAGGAGCTCTCGGGCCCTGGGGGTGCAGCAGTAATCACAAGACTGCGAGTGCTGCCTGCCAGCGACTGGCAGTTTTTAGAAGCTTGTTCTGTCTCTTGTGCAATCGGGAAACAGAAACCTGGGTGAGACCAGCAAGGTACTGATAATCTCCAGCCATTCAAATAATGTGAGTTCGCATTAGAATCATGACGTGGTTTTTTGCTTCGTATTTTGTGATTTTTAAGTGTTCGGTTATGCTGAATGTTCTTTATTTGATTATAAGGACTTCTAAATCGGCCACGTTTGGGGAACAGACAGATAGCCAATGCCTTTTTCATGAAAATATGGTAATTTCCAATACACAAAGAGCTTGATTCAAAAGGAAGTGGGAGTGTATATGCCAGTAAGAGATTATGACAGGACAGGAAGAGTTGTGTGGCCCAGGGAACACAGCAGATATCAAATCAGTTTGTATTGTGTAATAATTAACCGCACATATTTTGGCAATTGGTTAGTTTCTAGTTTCTGTGTCTGAAAAACTCAAATATGCCTCAGCGCCACAGAACATCCTGAGGCTTATTTGATGCTTCTAAAGGTTTTGAAAGAGGCTCGGGAAGTGCAGATTGCCATAAACCGTATCAGTCAAGCCACTAAATATGACTGAAAATCTGAGGATCATTTTTCATCTCGTGTATTCTAGTGGCGAGAAATGTGCAAGTTACATAACTAACCACCAAGTGTCACTGTTCGGTATTTTTCTGTTCTGACGTCTTTGTCCCAAGTGCTTAGAAAATCCCTTTTAGCTGCAGTCCTGTAAATAAGGATTTTCCAATAAGAGCATTTTTAAATTACAAGAGACATGCATATCTGCCACACAAGGTACAGAAAAACTCAAGTGTCTGCATATGCAGCTTTCTTGAGCAAGCCACCAAGTAATGTCTGAACTCAATATTGCCCATATTACTGGATATAACAATATAAGTCCCACTGAAAAAAAAACCAAACCCTTAGGAATCGGACTTTAAGCTAGCAGTTTAAACTACTGTAGCAAATGCCATTCTTCCTTTTTGTTAAGAAATGTAGACAACCCTTTCTGCCAGATTGTCAGATGCTTTGTCAAGAAGGCAAAGGATGCATTATCAAAACGAGTGAACACATTTTAACTAAGTTCCCATTGTGAGAAGTAATTTATCCTGACTTTAAAATGTAGTAACAGCAGACATTAGACATTGGGAGATTGAAGCAGTCCTGGTGTGAAGTGCCAAGCTAGCCTTCCCTGTTTCTAGAATGTTAATACAGGTCATAATCTTTGATTGGCACGAAACCAGAATTTGCTGACAGACGTTCATGTCAGCTGCAGCTCATGAAAAAATTTCCAACTAGGCTTAAAAAAAAATTAAAACCAAACTACCTTACTCTACATAACCTAAATAGCTTCCCTTTGTTACTACTTCTGCCCGCAGCTGACCTCTAAGCACAGCTTGCCAGTGCCATGGTGCTCCTTATGTGCCCTGTGTAGCTGCAATTGGAAAGAAGTGAAATAGCTGCACAGGTTCCCACATATATTTTTATTGTAGTTCTCTGAAGAATTTGGTGTGCCATAAGTTTAACGCTCCTTAGAAAGATCCTTGCTGTGTGCTAATACTGGTTTATCTGGGTGAGCACTCAGTCATCCAGAGTCAGCCATTTGACATGTACGCAAGAGCCAGGCGTGCACGGGTGAGGCAATCTCTTCTGACATAATCCCAGATGACCAAACCTGTGTAGCTTGCCTTTTACTTCAAATAAGTGCCTCTCCCACAGATCTCAGCCGAGCTCCCTGCACTACTGACAGTCTGTAACACTTTCCCAGCATAGGCATCTCTTATGAATAATAATTCCTAGATTCTTTTGAATGAGGAACAACCCTGAAACTGGGGTACTAGGCTTTGGCCGGGTCTGATGACACTCCACCCTTCCCTCCTGTCTGCACTGTATAGCCCTCTAGTGGAAAACTGCTCTCTGCCATAGTTTTTGCATGTATGAAAGATGACCCGACAGAAACAGAGTATGTTGTCCGGGCCCTGAGTGCATGAATGGAGCTTAATGGCCTCACCTGCTGCCTCCATCCACACCCTCTGCCCATGGACCACTCTATTTAAGCTCAGCCCTAGGCCTTTGGCAGAGCCACAGTCATGCCTGGGCCTGGCCATGGACTCCGCTGATCTGGACTGTGACCTGTGGACTGAATGCCCAGCTTGACCTCAGAACCGCCCAGTGATCATGGGACTGTGCCTGACTCTGGTTAACCTCGCTGGGCCTGACCCTGACCAGCGGTTGGCCTTCCAGGCTTTACCTTGTACTTGCCTCATCACCACGAACTTGCCTGACCGTTTGAACTCAGGGTTGAACATCTCTGCACCTCCCCTGCTCGGATACTGTGGGACGGGGCCCTGGCTGGTGAAGCCCCTGCCCCGCTGGCTGCGCTCTCGCTCTTGGCTCCATGTTCCCTGGAAAGCAGCTAGCTTTTACCGCTCCCTGGCTTAGGTAGCGTAACCCCAGGAAAAAAGGAGTTGCCTATAGAAATTGTATAAAGAAAGCAAGTGCCTGAGAGGTCAAATCTGCAGAGAAAGTGCATGAAATCAAGCAACTGAAATACTGAATTATATGTCTCTATGAAATTGGTTGTAGGAAACTGGGTAAAGGCTGGTAGGAAGTGACAGAGGCTAGAGTGTGATAGTTCCTGAGAGGGGAAGGACGTAAAATACTAGAAAGGAGAAAGAGTAAGCAAATGAAGAGGGGTAAAAGAAAAATTAACAAAAGCTAGTAGAAATTATAAAAGAGTAAAAATATTAGAAAACTAAAATAAGCATGCTCATCAGTACAAATTCTAGCACCTAACTGTAGGATTTTACTGTAAAAACCTTTTATTCCTTATTCTATTTTTAATAAGGATTTCTCATAATCTTCCATGGCAACCAAATCTCTTTAAGAGCCTTTGGTGAAGGAAACAGTCAAAGGGTTTCCAGAAATCCAAGTCCACTCTCAAGCCTTTATCAATTCTGGACAGCACCATGGGGGGAAATAGTCACGTAAACACTGCCCATGTCATCCACCACAATTTTAATCTTTGTGAGTCAAAGTAGAATCAGTAACAGAAAATTAAAGCATGCATCTTAAGGTAGAATAGGCAAAAAAGAGGACCATATGGTGCCTGTAACAGCCACTATTCAAGTTATTCAGTCCACTCTTAGGCTGATGTAAACCCTGATGTGTTTAACGCCATCCTGCACATCCCAGTAACAACAGGCAATGTAAGACTCTTCATAAAAAAGAATCAGCTAACAAAAATTAATGGTTCAAATCAATTAGTAAAAGAGGCTGCTGGAGAAAAGAGTTGCTGAAGTTCTCGTGCTGAAACAGCAGAGGGACAGAGTAATCGCCTCTTCTTAGTGTAAGGTACTTAGACTTTTTGCTGAAGTGTCTGAGGCAGGATATTAGAGAAGACAAAATCCTGCACCAGGCACGCCCAGGATCTGATCAGTCTCCTCTTGGAACAAATACAGCAGAGGAAAGCAAGTGAAAGAATTTTGGTGTGGCTTTTCCTCTGGAACAAAAAGATCAAACACGAAAAGCGCTCCCACAGTTCGGATACCACGTAGTGAAACACGCAAGACGGAAAGAACGTGCACGTGCGCGGTGCCAGCCTGTGCGCGCGCCGTCCTGCGCCGGCCGCGGCGCCGCCGGCCCCCTCCCGCGGCCCGGCCTCCTCCGCCCCCCGCGACACGCCGGACCGGCAACGGCCTCCGGGGCCGCGGAGAGGAAGAAATGACGGTATAAATGATACAAATTAGGAGATAGAACTGCCGTAGCCCTCCTCAGTCCCCGCGGCGCTGCGGGAGGGGCACACGCTGCCCCTCCTCCCGCGGAAGGGCTGAAGCAGCTGCTCAGCGGCCTCGTGCTCAGGCGCTTTCCGGCCTTCGCCTCCGCAGAAGGAATTGGTATTTTTGCCTCATTTAACAATGGTAGTTTTTGAGCAGCTCCGTATCCTGCTCTGAAAGCACCACCTGTGGCTGGTGCAGGTACACTGACCCGCCGACACCCGGGGCACAGCGACGCCGGCACAGCACCTCCTCGCGCCGCGGCCCCCCCGCCCACCCCGGCAATGACGGTGATAGTGACGACCGGGAGGCGGCGGGGACGCGGGGCGGGAGAGCAGGGGCTGCGCCCGCCGGCTCCCCGACCCCCGCTTCCCCCACGGCGGGGACCCGCCCCGGGGCCCGCCGCGCCGGAGCCCGCGCGGAGTGGCGCGGGCCGCAGGGGAGGGAGGTGTTGGGCGGCACCTCCCCACCCGTCGCCAGCGATTGGCGCGAGCAGCCACACCTTCTCCCTTGTGATTGGTCACGCCCGCTACCACTCCCGGCGTTTGAAGGCATGGGCGGGCGCTGACGTGTTCGTCCCGACAGCACCCCCCGCGCGGAGGTGGGCACCGCTGGGAGCGGCGTGGGCGGGGGTGTTCCGTCACCTCACGTCAGCTGCGCGTCGTTCCGGGCGTCAGCGCGCTCGGTGCAGCGGGTGCTTACGCAGCCGCGCGGAGCGGGGGCGGCGGGGGCTGCCATGGAGGCGAAGCCGGCGGACCCCCTGCTCTGCGACAGCCTCATCCTCTGGGTGAGTGGCGCGGGGCCCTCCTGCCCGCGAGCCCCGCCCCGCCGCCTCACCCCGGCCCGCCGGTGGCGCCTCCCCCTTGTGTCCGGGGGCTCCTGCAGGGGCGGCCTCCCCGGCGGAGGGGGGCTGTTCCCGCCAGCCCCCGGGGCGCACACCTACTGGACCGGGGCTGTGGGGACGGGGGCGGCGGGCGGGGGGAAGGTGGCGGCCGACGGCGGCGCGCTGGGCCTGTCAGCTGTGCGGCGGCGGGCGGGGGCCGAGGGCGGGCGTGCGGGCCCCCTGCCTCCGTCCCTCCCTCCCGGCCCCGGGGCGGGCAGCCTGCTCCTCGGGGCTCCTATGAGGGGTGGGAGAGCCGCCCGAGCGGCGAGTGAGCAAAACCGGAGGCGGCTGGGTTGGAGCCATGGCTTAATGGGGCCTGCGGGAGAAACGAGTGCTCTTACAACGAGTAAAACGTTCTTGCAAACACCCTTGAAGTGTAGATGTGGTCGTTTGGGTTTCCCCTAGGCCCAGGTAGTGGTTCTCCAGCAGTGGCTTCAGTGTGGAAACTGCTCAGTAATTAATAATAATAACGAGCATATGCAGTTAATTTGAGCTGACAGGAGCAGAAACCTCAGAACGTTTCATACCAGCTTTCAGCTGGTTGAAGTATTCACTACCGTCAGCCAGAGTGCACCTAAATGTGTGGTGTTGCCTGCCCAAGAAGTGCATGCTTGTTCAGTTCATCAGTCAAACTTGCTTTTTTTTTTTTTTTAATCCCTTGTCCTTTCCAGGTTTCTTCTGCATCCTTGTCTGTAATTCTGCTCTTGCAGGTGCAATATTATTGGTGAGAGTGAGCTCTACTAGATAGATATTTTGCATGAAATCTTGTCAGGGAAGGCTGCAATTACCTGGTGTGAAGGGCTTCCCTAGAAACAGCAGGTGTTTTGCCTATGGGAAGTGTAAATCAGGGAAAGAAGGGAGTGTTTTAGAAGCATTGTGAAGGTCCAGGAACAAAACTGGCAAAAGTGATAGCAACAGTTACCAGAGCAGGTGTTCCTTTTGCTTTCTACATGACAGTACAGAAGTTTTAATGAGTTAAATATTGCAGTAAATCACGGAAAACCAATTTCCTCCTTTCTTATCCTCCCTCCATTTTACTTTTAGTGACCTTGTATGCTTCCAGTGTTTTGTTGGTCTTTAGAACTTCAGTTGTCTTATGCTTCCCTCTCTGGAGTTGGATATCTTTTGTCATTTAATCTGTACATCCTTTTCTTTCTCTTTTTTGGGGGCTCTTTAACTTTGTATTTTCCTCACAGGAGTCAGGTTAGAATAACTCCATCATAATTAATTTGTAAAATAAAACAATGTGTCTCAAAATCCTGTCAGCAGTGCTGAACTCTTTTATAATTCTTACAATTCCTGCTTAAAATATTCTAAGCCTAATTCTTATTTTTAGTATCATCACAGTGCATAGTTGTAATTACATCGTGAATCTTAAAGGGAATGCTAATGGAACTTTAACTGGCTGTGAACTGAAAGAGCTTTGTGTAGTGTCGTTGATGTAAATGAACATCCAACTCTGTGTTCAAGGTTTGTATACAACACTCAGCAGATGCATTGCCAGCTGCATGTTTTTAGATTTAACACCCTATTTTTCAGACCTTGTTTACAACTTGGTAGAAACTGATTGTTAACACTAGACATCCTTTCAACTTGAACTTCAGACTGAATAATAGAAAAAAAATGACCTTCTGAAGTTGAGCATATTTGGGTTGAAGTGCTGTGTATCCAAAGAGGAAAGGGTTCTGTAACTCTGTGGTTCTAAATGTTTCTCAATTTATTTAGTCATTTATATAGCATAGAGATGCTTGTGCTTTTCTTGTGTACTGCTGCCAGATCTTGTATTTTTTTATTATAGCAAATTCCATATCAGAAAACATGCTTTGTCGAGAAAAGAAAGAGACAACGCAAATAAAAATGTTATCTATTGGTTCTGTAAACCAGGTGTCATTGAATTTAAAGTTTTGAGGATGTTACAGGAAAACCATAATGGAATTAGATTAAATTATTATAGGGGAAATATATATGAGTTTCCAAGGAAAATTGACTTAAGTAATATCTGTTAAGATTGAACTCAAGTCTGTTGCAGAAACAACTTTCTAAGTCAGAAAGACAAACTCTGGTTAGTATATGTGAAGTGAACCTTAATATTTTCCACCCCTGGATAGCAGTGTTTCTTGACTGTCTTTTGGTGCTGTACTGCTCTGAGGCTGCGTCTGTTTTTGTCTCCAAGCTAGAGACTAGATGTATAGTAACATCTTAAACAGAAAGCTTTTTCCACAATAGATGTACTCCTCCTGTTTAGCACTGGCAGCATTGGTAATGTTAACTTTGGCAGTGCCTGAGTTATTCTATTAATATTCTTGGATTTAGAATGGGAATGTTTATAGTTACGTTACAATCTCTTTGACTAACTCTATAAAACTTCTGTCCCTGGTATGTGTAATCTGGGTTTAAAATGGAGAACCTCAACTCTACATTGTCTGGATGAAATTGAGGGCATACCTTCCCAAGAGTTGAATGGGTTGATTTCTACTGGATACTGTGAAGAGTCTTGTTTAATATTCAGCTGTTTGGAGGTAGAGTCTTCAGCAGATCCAGAGAAAAGTCATTAAGTGTTATGTGGTATAGAAATAAATTTCTTTATGTATAGTGTGAGCATAGTAGCGTATGTCCAAGAGAAAAATATTTGCTTCTCCCGTAGCAGCAAGTGGCAGGATGCATTTAAGCTATTCATGAAGTAGTCTTCATCATGAGTAGCAGCATGTACTTGAAGCTACGTGTAGTAAGACCAATCAAATTTGAAAAAAGATTAGGAATACTACACGGTGCTGAAGTCTATGGCTGCTTCTACCAACCTCTTCCCCATGCCCATTACCTTTACTGGCTTTGTAAGTACAGTAAAAATCTGTTTTGAGGGAATGATTGGGCCGGCATGGTGTTTAGAGAACCTGAAATTAATACTGCTCTCCTATAATTTCTAGGTGCTTATGTAACTTTAAAATACATGGAGAAACTAAGACTCTCCGTCCTGCTTTTTGCTTAATTAAAATTAGCTGTTTCTATTCTGGGCGATACATAGACCAAGCAGCGTTGTATGTCACAAGGTTTTCTAAGGCTTTATTCACCTGCTCGGAGAGGCTTGGGTGAAATGGTAGGCCTGTACTTCCCAGTTTCTTTGGTTTACGAGGGGGTATATCCAAATGGCAGCATCATGATAACGTACCATAAAACTCTGCTTTCTGGCATGCCGAGTCTTGACTTGTCAGCGTGTGTGCCTGTTCTTGCGTTGGCATTAAGGCTGTTATACTATTAGGAGCAAGCACTGTCAATCACAGCTGCTTCAGTTTCTGTTCTTCTATTTAGCCTTTATGTAACCTACCAGGGATTACTGACTTCTCATTTGCTGTAATACAGGATTTAAGAAATACCTTTTTAATTGGAAAGCAAATGAAAAAACTTGCTCTACATATTTTTCTCTTCTTGGCTCGATCAGACTCTCTGTGAAGCAAGTGATTAAATATTCAGAGTATATGGTCACTCTTTATAAACACAGAATAGACAAACAACTGCCTCAAATTCTCACAGCTGGAAACTGTACTTGTCCACCACTCTTTTCCAAGTAGCTCCATTTCCCAAATGCACTTGGCAAGGTCGTTCACCAGTGACCTCTGAGGAAGCTTTGTTTCACAGGATGTTTCTGAAAGCAGTCTCACAGATGGACAGGTAGTTCAGGACATTGTAAATGTAATAGGTTTAAGAAGTCAATTTTTGCAGTGGACAGGGATTATAAGAATCTATTTGTGTTTCCATTCTATTCTACATATACACCTTTTAGTAGTTTTAACAGAAAACTTTCCCCTTTCTATTTTATTCATCATCATAAAGAAGGCTGAACTTAAAAGAATTGCCGATGAACTTTTATTTTCCTGAGTAACCATGTGATGAACTGACATGCATGTGGAAACAGCTCTCTCACCTGGAGGAGTTAGCTCCAAGCTGATTGGGTTTTTGGGAAATAAAGTATTGTAATTATACTAATTCTGTCAAAATGTTAGATATAAGCCTGGGATGGTTTAAGAAAATATACAATATCCCAAATAGAGAGATATTTTTAACTTTGAGGTAATCCCATCCTACGGATCTTAAATGCAGGAAAAACAAAACGAAGAGAAAAAATTACTATCCTCATGGGAAGTATGGAAGAGCTTCCAAATGAGAATTGGCTGAGTAGATGGGGACTGTTGATCATGGGAAAGACAGAGTGGGAGGAGATGGGTATGGTAAAGGTCAATACAGATGAACTCCTAGAGAAGGCAACTGGGGAAGAGTCTGCACAAGTTCATGGAAGAAAACTTCATTGAGGACTGTTAAATAGAAATGTACTGTCTGTGCTCCAGGGTTCTCCAAGACACAAACTCCTGGAGCCCGATGGAGTATTTTGCAGAATTTGCAGTCACTTGTGACAGTCTGTGGAGTGATCTGAGGACCAGGGTGCCTCTGTGTATAAAGCCTTAGAACATGAAGCAGTCAGAATTGCAGGCAGCAGAAGAGCTGCCTATGGATGTGTAATAAGCTAGTATTATACATCAGGTTGATGATGGGGCTCTTACGTATAGAGCTGTCTGTTGGGCATTTACTGCAGTGTTTGGTAAGGACGTAGACATGTTGAAGGTTGAGTTGCTTTTGGAGAAGGTAACTGCAAAGCTATTAAATTTTATTCTTTAAGATGGGCGTTGCATCTTGTTTGTATAGCCGTGATACAAGCACTAGTTAGAATGCAAAGATTGCTCATAACAATTCATATAGACTAGATCAGACAACTTAATATAAAATGCTTCCATCTGTAATCTGGTTTTGTAATAGAGGAGGAGAGTGAAATCTGGGCCTTTGTTGCTTAATCTTTAGACAGAAATACGTAGACAGGGTAAATTACATCCAGCCCTGTGTTTAAACACTACATAGTGTGATGCTTGGAAAATAACAGGAAAATATGTATATATTAAATACCAGGAATAATATATGAATAAAATACAATTACCAGAAAAAGATGTATAACTTCAGGTTATAGTAAAGCTTCTTGGGTTTATAGCAGCATTTTGAAGTTGCATATTTAAATAGAAACATCTTTAGAGTAATTTTAGAATGCCTGAATTGCAAGGAAATACATTGCCAGCTCACAGAACTTGAAATGGTTCAGTCTTTTTCAGCTATCTTCATATCCTTAAAGTGTGTGGTAGCTCTCAGACAACTGTTTTTTCCACTGTTTTTGCATAATTTTCTCCCTTGTATTCTTAACTGCCACATAATTTCAGGGGTCTCTATTGATGTCATGACTTCTATTACTAAATGCTTGTAGTAGAAGACTGCAATTATTTTTTTTTTTTTTAAACTTCAACTTTTGCCTGTTCTTCTGATGCCATTTTCTGTTTAGGAAGTTATGTGTCCAGAACTAAGCACTCCAACATAATTTGAGATATGGATAAATATAACTTTAGTTTCTCAAGTTAGTATTCCATAATCTGATTTCCAGTCGAAGGACTAGCATGAAAAAGTAAAGCGTGGTAATACTAACTTATGAAGTTACTAGTCATAATCAATAGTCACAAGTATTGAGATAATTGGCTTGGCTTAAAATCTACGTAGTTCAAAAAGGATTTCAGCTGCCTCCAGTAGAAAGACATCTTGCTAAATGCTTCTGCCTTAAAGAGGAAAAGGAAAGTGGTAACTAATTTCCTCTACCTGTCTGTTGAGTGAGAAATTGAGTGTTTTTTCCTCTTTTAGTTGCAGACGTTCCATACTGCCGCACCTTGCAGAGATGTTCAGGACTTGACTAATGGGGTTGCCATGGCACAGGTGCTTCACCAAATGTAAGTTGATACTTAAGTCTGAAGAAGAGGTATTTAATTTCTTGAGGTTGTTGTTTGACAAGCACAGTTGCTTTCTCCCACCCAAAGGTTTTTTGTATAGTTAAAGTAGACAGAAACTTAGACAGTTTATAGCAGAAGATAAAATAGACCTTCATTGTTGTTTGGGATGATATAATAGTTGAATAATGTGCTAGAATAGAGAAGGCGATGAGATATTCTAATATTTCATTATTAAATTCATACTTAAGGAAAATTGGGCAAGAATGATATCTTTTTCACTTTTCCCATCAACGCTATTTTCATGCGTATTCATGCTTCAGGCAGTACGTTCCTCTTTTTAATGAAGAACTAAAAGTTCAAAAGGCACATCTTTGTGTTCTCTTCCTCATGGGATTACTCAATTAATTTAGATTTAAGTTCTAGGATTTAAATGATAACTTACCATTTGTGTGGGGAAAAAAGAATCATGAAACTTCTTATTATTAAAAATAATAGTAAGCTAATCAAAAGCAAAATCATTCCTGTTTTATCGGTGTGATGACAAATGGTACTGGGTTGAGTGACACACTAGTCTTGAACTTTAAAGTTACTTCAGAGGGTTATAACATGAGTCTTTTATTTGAAAGAGTATCATGCTACAAGTCATCATTGCAATTTTGTTGTTGGCTCAGATAATAAAGAAGTCTGAGTTACCATCTCCTGCTCAAACTATATTTTTGATTATTAATAAATTACTTACAATGAACACTACCACCCCCAAAAAACCCAGAACAACCCCCCTCCTTCACCTCCCAAATAAACCTGCCATTCAGAAAACCCCGTCTGCTTCAAAAGGTTTTAAATGTGCTGTGTAATGACAGAGCTTTCCCTTTTCCTGGGATGTGGCAAAAATTGATTTAGCATTGCTTAGTGAAGATTCACTGAGGGTCACTTCCCATGTGTTTGTCATACTAGGCTGCCACAGGCTTTGGGGAAACTTTTTTACAACCAAGTTGGTTGATATGCAAGTAGGGATAATAATTGTGTTTTATTAGGTGCTTTGAGACCAGTGAGTAAACAGTATGATGTAAAACTTAAGATATTGTTAGATACGCTGTGATTATGAGCTTGGCGGCTCAGTGTGTGGAAACAACTTCCTCAGCAACTCATCCTTGTTTATGCTGGCAAAGCATGAATTATGCTGCCCGGGGAACCAAAGACATAAAAAACCCCATGATATGCCAGTAGTTCAAAATGTTGTGGGTTTCCTTTCTTTTTTTCTTCTTGGTAAATGCCTTTGAATTGTATCGAATGTTGGAAAATCTGGATGTACAAGAGTAGGTACCAAACTTAACATCACCACTAGTCAAAAGAAGATGTTTCTTTACATCATTATGATCACTTTGTCAGGTATAAAAATTCAGCATGACAAAGGCCTTCACATCCTTGTGTTCCTAACTGTAGCTAATTCAAGCATGTACAGAAATTCTTCTGGCCTTGAAGGCGGTGTCTTAATTCAACCATCAGGATGGAAATTTCCTATGACATAGGTATAACTTGCAATCTCTAGGAATTCATGCCTCATTAGACACTGAGTCAAACATCTGATGATTTAATGCTGGGAATATGGTATCTTATTTGTGTGCTTATTGATGTTTAATAATTTAATTTTGTTTCAGAGATGTTGCTTGGTTTGATGCATCTTGGCTAAATCGCATTAAAGATGATGTTGGTGACAACTGGAGAATAAAGGTATTCAAAACTGAAGTTAGTGAAAGTTTGTGGGCGTGGATATCATGTCTGTCCTGAGTGTATCTAGCAGTCCAAAAGCAACAGAACTAAGTGCAGGCTTTTTAGGTTATTTTAAATTAAATTGAACTGTCTGCTGGTAGTTTAAGTGCCTTCCAGCATTGTGTTGCATGGGGATTTTCTGTTGCAATATTTCTCTTCCCCTGTTGTTACAGGGTCCTCTTGTAGAGCTGCTATGTAAACATCTTATTATAAATATTATTTAATTTCAGCAAAATTAAGAATTTTAATAAAAGCCTGTAACCTTATATTTCATGTACAACGATTAGTCCAGTAATCTGAAGAAGATACTGCAAGGAATTATGGACTACTATCATGAGGTATGGAAAAAGCAGCAATTTTTTTTCTGTTCTAATCATTAAACATGATTATTGCCCTCCTTCACCTAGGTTTTTATTCCTTGGCAAAATAACTTATTTTAAGGATTACTTTGGCAGAAAGTGTGTGATAATTATCTGGTTAAGTGGGAGGTCTGAGTGCATATAAAATTAATTTGAGCAGGTGTATTTTAGATAAGACTTGTGGAGTATAATCTGGAAACCATGTCTGTCATTTCCCAGGTGAATGTCATAAGGGCTGAGCTGCAGCATCCTGTTGACATTTGTATGTGCATGCATATTTGCTCTTATCTAGTGAAGTTTTAATCCTTCGCTACTCAACAGAACAGATCAGGCAACCCTAGTCTGGGTTTTGTGATACTTACTTGGAAGCTGGGAGTTAAGTTACTATGTCCTCCTGGACATAGTAAGGATTATAGTCTTTTCTCTCTTGTGCAGGATGAGTACAGTAGCCATAAAAGGATGCTGTATTTTGAGTAAAAGAAACCAATGCTGACGTTTGTATGGAGCTTGGTTATGGTTATATAATGGGTATGGTATAGAAAAACTTGCCAGATCATATTATGGCTTCCTGTTTTTGTCTGGGCTTAGTTGTAATATTGAGTGCCAAGCCCTTTCATATTGCCAGGACTGAGGTTCTCTGGCAAGCCCAGCAGTAGGCTGCTTGTAGGAGGCCCATCTTTAGGCTTACGAGGAACTTTTTGAAGGATTATGGAGCAACTGGATTTGGAAGCATTTTAAATTCATTTCTTAAATTATGTTGGTAGAATAAATTAATTTTCTCATGTTTGAGGTCTATCCCAAGAACTTTTAACTTATTACTGTTGCTTTTTCTTGTGTAAGTGGTCAGTTAACTAAACCCCCAGATAACAGACTTCAAAAAAATGCTGTTTTGTCAGAACAGTTTTATAGAACTCTTACTAAGGGCATAACTTCACTGCACTAAGTAACTGCAAGGTGTTTTGCATGTATTTTTAATGCTGTCTACTTCAGATTAAATTTAGGCCTATTCAGAGAAAAATCTGAGGTGCCTGGTGTGGCAAAGGTCATTGGCTAGCAGTGGATTGAGTACCCCTTCCCCCAAACACACATCCACACTGAAGGCTGGAGACAGACATTTGGAACAGCCTTTGGCCCAAGAGAGGCAGTGTGTGTTGTCTGGGTTTCATGTATGAAACCCTCTAACAAATGAGTTAAGACCATCTGCTTTATCTAGACCTCTTCAGATTTTCTAATCTGATACTGCTTTTTATGTACTATTTCATAATCCAATATCTTTAGTGTGTATCTCCACGTTTAATGTTTAAAATCTTTCCCTTCCATAAATGTTATAGTAACAAACTTATTAGTAGACTGTTTCGTCTGGATGGCTTCATGAGTGCAGATTTCTTACATGATAGCAGATTTTCATGTTGTACAAAAGTGGGAGTCCACTTTCTTAATATTTTTTTTTCAGTTCTTGGGTCAGCAGATTTCAGAAGAACTTATTCCGGACTTAAACCAGATATCTGAGAAATCGGATCCTACTGAACTGGGCAGGCTTCTGCAGCTTATTTTAGGTTGTGCAGTCAACTGTGAAAGGAAACAAGGTACGCGCTACCTTACTCTGTTCAACAAAACAGCAGACTGCCTCAGGTGATTGTAAAGGTGGAAGACATGTAGAAACTTCTTTCTTATGTATCAAAAAGTCTCTGTTGTTAATGTGTTGCATGCCTATTCTGAAACTGGAGTTCACTTAAAAGCAGAAAATCTATGGGAAACATCTGTGAATAAAACTCAAACTTTGCTCAGGGTAGGTTTAAAAACATAGGCTGAAGTGTGTGTGGATTATTCATACTTGTTAAAATATGTACCAAGACCTAAAACTTGCTATTCAAATGCGAATCAAGCAAATTAAATTAAAAACTTTTATTAGAAATTGCCTTTGTTTATCTGCAGAAGCTCAAGACTTTTCTCTCCCCTTACCAGAGCTAATGCTCAATTCTTTGATGGATAAGGAATCGCCAGCATGATTCTGTTAGTAGAATAGGAGTGATTCCTAGGTAGTCTGAAATACCTGCATCAAAGAATAGAACAGGATAAAACAATTTAGGTTGGAAAAGACCTTTAAGATCATCAAGTCCAACTATAAACCTAACACTGCCAAGTCCACCACTAAACCATGTCCCCAGGCACCACATCTACATGTCTTTTAAATACCTCTAGGATTGATGGTGACTCAGCCACTTCCCGGGAAAGCCTGTTCTGGTGCTTTCAGTGAAGAAATTTTTCCTAATGTCCAATTTAGGGGGTGTTCCTGTGCCCCCTGCTCTAGGTGTCCCTGCTCAAGCAGGGGGGTTGGACAAGATGATCTCCAGAGGTCCCTTCCAACCCCTACCATTATGTGATTCTGTGAATTTAAACCTCCCCTGATGCAACTTGAGGCTGTTTCCTCTTGTCTTATGGCTTGTTACTTGGGAGAAGAGACCAACACCCATCTTGTTACAGCCTCATTTCAGGTAGTTGTAGAGAGTGATGAGGTTTCCTTTCAGCCTCCTCTTTTCCAGACTGAACCACCCCAGTTCCCTCAGCTCCTTCTCATTAGATTTGTGCTCCAGACCCTTCACCAGCTTTGTTGCCCTTCTTTGGACACGCTCCAGCAACTCAATGTCCCTCTTGTAGTGAGGGGCCCAAAACTGATCATGGTATTTGAAGTGTGGCCTTACCAGGGACAATCACTTCCCTATCCCTGCTGGCCAGACTATTCCTTATACAAGCCAGGATGCCATTGGCCTTCTTGGCCACCTGGGCACACTGCTGGCTCATGTTCATCCGGCTGTCAACCAACACCCCCAGGTCCTTTTCTGCTAGGCAGCTTTCCAGCCACTCCTCCCCAAGCCTGTAGTGTTGCATGGGATTGTTGTGACCGAAGTGCAGGACCTGCCATTTGGCCTGCTGGATTTCATACAACTAGCCTTAGCCCATCCATCCCGCCCCTCCAGATTCCTCTGTAGCACCTTCTTACCCTCGAGCAGATCACCATTCCCACCCAACTTGGTATTGGCTGCAAACTTACTGAGGGTGCACTCGATCCCCTTGTCCTGGTCATTGATAAAGGTATTAAACAGAACTGGCCCCAACACTGAGCCCGGGGGAACACCACTTGTGACCACCCACCAACTGGATTTAATTCCATTCACTACAATTCTTTGGGCCTGGCCATCCAACCAGTTTTCTTACCCAGCAAAGAGTATGCCTGGCCAAGCTGTGAGCAGCTGGCACTCTCATAAAGAGTGTTTGGGAAGTAAGCCATCAGGCTGCATTGAGAATGAATATGTGAGAAGTTAATTTTTTTTATTAAGTGTTATTTAACTCAATTGTAAGCTTGTTGACTCCTTGCAAAAGCTTATGTATATACATACATAGAAATATGTAAGAACAACCATGGAAATACAGATGTCTCAATCTCCTTGCTCTATTACGCATAGTGTAAGTTCATTCACCTAAGAGATTATAATCCCTTATGTTTATCTACCATATTACTGGATATTAATGTTGTCAGTTAACGGTAGTGCTCTGTATAAAAAGAGTGCTACCTGTTTTGAAGAAGCTTTATAGAGAACAGTTTATTATGGATCTTCCTGCAAATGGTATGTAATTTTATTGAATCCATTAACATGAACAGTGTCACGAGTCGCTACAAATTCTTTTTCACAGAACACATACAGAATATCATGACCCTTGAAGAGTCTGTTCAGCATGTTGTCATGACCGCTATTCAAGAGGTAAGTAAAAATTCATAGCCTAATGCTGTCAGTTGAGAAGTCTGAATATCCATTTGTTCATCTTCATGAATTCTTTCATCCAATCAAAGGTCAGGGAAGAGTGTAAGCACTTCCCTATATTATTTGGGAGGATCAGGACCAAGAGGCCCCAGACCTCAATGAAGGGGTTTTGATTTTAGTCTCATATGCCCAAACGTACAACTTACGGAGACGATAAATGCTTCAGATTTCCTGTTTCACATAAGAAATGTATCTCGTTGCCAACTGCTGATTATACTGGAGTCAGGTTCTGAAATTTCTGTCCCAGTGCTGTAGTCTTGGACCCAAAGTTCAACTGATCATAACCATGAGGCTGCATTGTTCTGACAGACCAGTCCAGCATCTGATTTTATAAACTCCCAGCTGCATCTCCTCTATCCTTGTCATGGTGTACTCCCCCTGCCATCTCAATTTGTTCTTAGTTGGAGCATCTTAGGGATCCAGGCCACAGCATAGCTCTAGTCACTCACTGTCATAGTTTAACCCCAGTCAGCAACCAAGCACCACACAGCTGCTGGCTGACACACCCCCCACCGCCAGTGGGACTGGGGAGAGAATCTGAAGAGCAAAAGTAAGAAATCTCATGGGTTGAGATAAGAACAGTTTAATAATTTAAATAAAGTAATTATAATTAAAAAATGTAGTGAAAAGGAAAACAGTAACAGTGAGAGAGGAACAAAACCCAGGAAATACAAGCGATGCAACTGCTCACCACTCACTGACCGATGCCCAGCCACTTCCCGAGCAGTGATCGCTGCCCCCCAGCAAACTCCTCCAGTTTATATACCAAGCATGACATCATATGGTATGGAATATCCCTTCGGCCAGTTTGGGTCAGCTGTCCTGGCTGTGCTCCCTCCCAGCTTCTTGTGCACCTTTTCACTGGCAGAATATGGGAAGCTGAAAATTCCTTGACTTAGTATAAACACTGTGTGACAACAACTAAAACATCAGTGTGTTATCACATTATTCTCATGCTAAATCCAAAACACAGCACTATGCTAACTACTAGGAAAAAAACTTAACTCCATCCCCAGCAAAACCAAGACACATCTGTGAGCTTCAGGACTGTAAAGCAGAGTGTGGAGGGAGGCAAAAACTGAGTGCTGACTTTGAAGAAAATGTAATGGGTAACTGCACCCTCATCAAGGTAATAGTGGAGTTTGTGGTAGGCTTTAAAACTTAGGTTTAAGTTGACTATATAGTCTTTAAAACTGTAAATGTCCAGTTGGAAGAAATAAATCCATAAATCTATTGTTTGTTCTATTCTGACTAATGAAACTTTCTTTCTGAAGAAGGTCTAGAAATAATACTGTAATTCCTTAGTAAGAAGTAAAGCCCTTTAATTGTTGATAAACATACTGTGTACATCTTTGTACTGGGGATCAGTGAGAGCTATGTTAATGTTCCTGTTGTTTGCTTAGTGGCAATTAACGTAACACAAAGAAGTGTGATAACTACTAAATTAACTGAGTGAAATCCCATCCTGTGCTTCACTCCATTTTAACTTGACTAAGGGGTAGCAGTAACTTCAACAGATCACAGATTCATCCAATAAGATGTTACTGCTAAGCTGGTTAATTTGGGTTGGGGGGAGGTAAAAAACAGTCATCAAATTCTAGATTTGTTTAAATCCTATACCAACCATGAGGTGGTCTTTTTATTATTATTAATATATTTTGATATATTGAAGGGATGTAAGGGCATGGTGGAAAATACAATTGGTATTCAGTAGACGGTGAACTTAAAGATATTTAACCTCTAATTTAATGTTCTTTTCCTGTGGGCTCTTTCTGTAGCTCATGAGCAAGGAGATACCTGGTCCGTCCGCAAGTGATGCATCAAGTGAAATGGAGCAGCAGGTAACTGCCTAATATTTGTTGCTCTTGTAGTTCCAATCTCAACAATAAGTTGGTATCTTGCCATCACTTAAATGAAGAGGATGGCTGCTCTTCCTCACCAATTCTAAAAATAATTTAAAAAAAACAACCTCAACAATAAACTGCATTCTCTTGTCTTCTATCTGCACAAGCTGATGGGTCTGTTTTCCACTCGGAGCTGCTCTGGCTAAACCATACTGGTTCACACAGGGCAGAGCAATATACTGATGCAGGCAGAGAATATACAATAAAGTAATGCTATTTTTCAGTTCTGATTAAGTGAAAAGTTACGTGCTATTTTATAGCTTCTTTAAAAAAATGCAGTGACTGCTATGTCGTCTTCCTGGATGGGGTAAAACTGGCCAGTGCAAACCTACATTGCAAGAAGAGGTACATCAAGGGGTACATCAAGGCTCAGCCATATTAGGCTAAACACTTCAGGTTATTTTTAAGGAGTCATGAAATTTCTTGGCGACCTGAACACTACAAGGTGTTGCACATAAAATGAAGTTGTCTTCAGAAGTACCTGCCGATAAAGGAGCATCACTGTTTTTATGCTGAGATGAAGGACATTTGACTTAACGGGCAGGGATTTTGAAATTGTGACAACAGGAATGCTGCTGTGTTTGCTTTTGTTATGTTTTTAGCTGAAGTTATTGTGTTGAATCGGGATGTTATTCTTAAGTTTCAATAATCTACTTACTACATGTGGTAGTCATTTAAAATGAGGGTGAAAGTAACAATCTTGATCTAACAGTATATGTGTACATTTCTGTGTCAATGTGTACCTAACATCCTTCTTAAACAATTGGTATAAGCAATTGAGACATTTTGGAAGTTAGAACCGTGAGTACTTTGGATATGGGCCAGAATGATTAACTGTCTTATTTTTTAAAAGCTTAAAAAAGCTTTGGAAGATCTTCAGGAAGCACTAGCAGAAAAAGAAGAGTTGGCACAAAGATGTCAAGAGCTAGATTTACAGGTAAGAAACAGCATGTCGCTTCTTTAATATGTAATGGTGCTGCTATTAAGATGCAGAAATTCTGAAGGGCAAAGTGAATTTTGCATTTAAGTTTCTATGAGAATTCTTAGCTGTTTGTGGGGGAAAAGCAATCATTCTGTACTCCAAAATGCAATTAGTGGAAATAGCTTCTGGTGGAAACGTAAGCTGAGGTCCTGTGCCAACTGTTAACTCAAAGGTGGTTTGGTCTGCTAGCTTTATGTTTACCCTTAGCAGCAGGTAGCCATCAGAAAAATGTTACCATGCCCATTTCAGTTTTAGTCACTGCTATCTCTAGTCTTTTCAGCTGTGTCCAAAAAAATCCAGTTCATGTAATAATCAGTCATTAGATTTAATGCTGTTTTCAGTAGGAGTTGATGAAAAAATAAAATTTGAAATTGATCTAAAATGTACGAGCTTCTTCTTGTACACAGTTGCAACATGGGGGATATTTCAGGAAATAAAAATCATGGAAACTAATAGATCGTTTCAAAACACACTGATAATAGGCCTGCTTTTTGTTTTTGGTGGATATAGAAGTTGATCAAGTCACTCTTTAGAAAAAGGAGGCAGGACTTCATAACAATAAACAGGAACTTCCATTTCAAACAACTTTTTAAAGAAAAAAAAAATCCATGTGATTCCTCTTTTATGGCACTATAATCTCAGAATTGAAAGAAGTTTATCTGGTAAGGCAGTTCATCTCAGATTTGATTCTGCACAAAGAGAACATTTGGGTGGCATCTTCTTACAGGAGCCAGAGTGCTATACTGGCTGTACTAGCATCTGAAAAAAACCTTGCAAAACCAGAGGCCAGTTTTGCATTTCTGACAGGTAATGATGCTGAAAAAGTAGAATACTTGTATGTAAGTAGCTCATAGCTAATTACCATGTTGTTGTTAACTGTTGTTAGAATTGAATTGATATTTCATTCTTTTTTTCTTGAGGCAGTAGTAAGGCTGCCTAGTGAAAACAGAGATCTAAAAATGCTTGTGAGCAGAATCTGCAGCAGAAAATTATTTCTTTTAAATGGGCAAGAGGATTGATTTGACAGCTGAACACACAGACTACAGCAGTTAAACTTCAAAACACGTGTTCAGTGTTCAAAAGGTTCCAGAGGTGCTGGGATAACAACTTGCACTTTCTGCTTCCATTAGGAGATTTAGTATGTCTTACTAGAGAAGTCCCAGTGTTAGTCCTGTCTCCCACAAACTTCTCTTTTGAGATTTCTCTATTAATTAATAATAGGTTACACAAAGCCAGTTGCTCATAACATAGCATGGGCCAGGTAAAGGTGTGAAAGGTGTTTGAGGGAAAGGAACTGCTGAGTATAAACAGATGAGTTAATGACACCATAGGTGTCTTTAATACTGGGGTGTGTTCTTAAAATATCTCTTCATAATTTGTGTTGACTTCGACACCACTTCTGTTATGTTGAAATAATAGAAAAAAAAAGAAAAGAAAGCTATCAGAAAGGAACTGAGAAAAGATGAAAAACTTGCTCTGAGTTGTGTGAAAGTTTGTTGGTTTTTGGGGGTGGTTTTGGTTGTTTTAATTCTGACACATTATTCTAAAAGCGTGAATGTTGTGCATGTTGACGGAGTGGCTGAACCTTGAACAGGAAGTATTATGCTGAGCAAGGCTCAGATATGCACTCTACTCACAGGTGTTCGTGTGTGCATGTGTATAGTAAAGTGGCATCTGTTATGTAAAAAGCAGTGAACCTAGAAAGCCAGCACCTAATGAAGTAGTAGATTAATTGCCGCTTTGTTTCTCATATCTGTTTGACTGGTAGACTTTTAAATTATGGTCACAAACAGTTTCCTAATATTGCATACTCTAGGTTATATCTGATGTTTAATCTAATACTGTCACCATGATTTTTTTTTAATTTTTATTTATTTGAAGCCATAATATTGACTGACGCTTCTCATTTAAACTAATTCTTAATAAATTCACTTGTAAGGTCTCAGTCTTCCTTGATATTTTCCAAGAGTATAAGAAAGGTAGGTTTTCTTTATGATTCAGGAAAACATAACCCAAAAAGCATATTGTCCCTGTTTAAATGCCAATTAACTAACACATGCTACATGCTCTTATGTTTGACAGGATGTTAAAATTAACACAACAGCTTTCACTAGAAAAACTTTAAAGGTTCTATCCTCTTAATCCTTCCCCATTTTATGGCTGTTAATATACTTACTGTTTCAATGAAGCGTTGTATTCTCATTTGCTTAGCTGTGAACACTTTCAATATCAAACTTGTTTGATTGTTGCAATAAATGCATGCTCTATATGAAGCTGCCTAGGTTTTTTCTTTTGCGTGTGTGCTTACTAGCTTATGGCACCTGAAACAGCTTCTTGCGCAACCATTCACTGCTGAGCGCACGGCAGTACTGTGTTAGTGTGCTAGCCAGTGCCATCCTGCTGTTTATTGTTAAGTACAAGCAAGATGGAGAGTACTTTTACACCAATACTTAGTTTTTTGTACAGCGTCCGTGGTACCTTTTTTAATGAAAGTACCAGTTTCTCTCCATATCATATTGTCTGCCTTTACCGTGGTTTCAGTTACAAAAATTTGTCATTTTTTTAGAGGGATTTTAGTGCTTCATAACTGTCATACACTAAAGCATCTGTATGCTCAAGTGTGCTATGTAAACTACATTCTAAAATTTCTAAACGCTCAACCTTTTTCATAAACTAATTTGGTGATGTACTGCTGTCTTGCTTTAGTTCTTTCCAGTCGGACAGGTCTTACAACGTTGATGCTGTTTTGTCTGCACTAGGTGGCTGCCCTCCAGGACGAAAAAAACAGCTTGATGTCAGAAAATGAGATTATGAATGACAGGCTAGAGCAATTAGACGACACCCTTGATGATCCAAATACTGTGGTTGCAAAAAAGTATTTTCATGCACAGTTGCAGCTGGAACAACTGCAAGAAGAAAACTTCAGGTATTAAATGATTTCTCTTAAAAATCCCTTGCTTGTCATGTCAAATATATCCTGAGAATTTCTGGTACTCTTTCAGGATTTTCCATCTCGATTTCTTTTGCTAGGAAAGCTTTCTAGTTCTGTATAAACATATTTAAAAGACAGTCCTTGCCTCTAAAAATAAAAACTATTACTTTTTATAGAAAATATTACTTTGTAATTGCCATATTGTAGCCATTTGACACTTCAAAACAGGGGATGGAAGGCAGAAAATGAGTGCGGAAGTGATTTGTGTGTAAACAAAACAAAAAACCCTACCCCTTCCCCCCAAAACTAGCATATCTCTTTACTGTACTTATTTCTTTTACGTATTAGTCTTTCTCCCTGGGATCCCTATGGGGGAGAAAAATCACTTTTCATGTGATCCCTTGATACTGATATGGTAATTTTGCAGTACACAATCCATTATGATTTAACAGGTAGATAATAAAATGTTCCATGCTTACAGTACCATTTTTTCTGGCTACTTAAATAAATAGGTTTGCTTAGTCTTATTTACTTTTGGTAGATCTAGCACTAAATGAAAAATGTATAGTAACAATGAGTTCTTAACAGAGTTCCTGGTTTTGATCTGGTAGGCTTGAAGCTGCAAAAGATGATTATCGTGTCCATTGTGAAGATCTAGAAAAACAATTGATTGAACTGCAACACAGAAACAACGAACTAACCTCTTTGGCAGAAGAATCGAGAGCCTTGAAAGATGAAAATGATATTCTTAGGTATGTAACAGAGAGTGCTACACACACACATTAGAAGGATTTAATCCAAGGCTTTTTATTTTAAAATATGTTTTTTTCTGAGGCATTATGTCTAGAGATAGGTCTTATCTGAATGAGATCTAAAATAAATGTTGGAAAAGGGCCCTTTGACAAAGCAGAAATGGAGTACAAGCTTTCAGGCATGGCCTCTATGGTCTGCATAAGAATAGCAACGTGGAATTTTTCTGTGAAGCAGGATTAATGATTATGGAAATAATTATTCTTCATGTGGGATGGAAGGTTGAAGTTCTGCAAGAATTAAGAAATTTTTATGGTGGTGGGTGCACTCTTATTAAGGGGACATTTGTGTTAGCAAGAGGCTGCATTTTCTGATGTACAAAAGCATATATGCAGCTAGAACTTTGACATAACTTTTGGTGTCAGCATTCTAGGCTAGATTTAGGTTAGTAACATGATTAACAAAATGAAGATGAAATACACAGTAACCTTGATGAGAATCTAAGGCAACATTCCAGCTTGTGTAAACCAAATTGAAAACCAGACCACCCAGGAAATACCCAAAGTAAATAATTTTGCAAAAGCAGGTCTGCTATTCATAAAATAGTATGACTATAACATGGAATGAAAAGTGGTTTCAGGTGTTTAACTTATAGTGGTTCTTAAATAACATCTGAAATAAATCTTAACCTTACATTTTCTTCCATAATTTCCTTGTACTAGCTTCTAGTGATGTGAGATGGCAGATATTAAACACAGGTATTAAAATTGTGTGTTTATTATCCAAATATTTTCTTACCATGTAGGTTTTTGTTAATGATCAGCTGGTAATTCTTGGTCATATCTGCCAATGTTCATTTTCATAGTGCAGTTATGTTTTAATTATGTATAACCTCCCAATGAGGACATCTGTGTGGTTTTCCTTACCAAGTACCTGTACTTCAAGATGACTATCTAGCACAGGATGTTGTGGTGCCTTTACATTGCACCCCACAGAATTCTCTAGAGATAGTTGACTTACTAACCCTTGCTTGTACTGCTGGCATACAACTGTCAGTCTTACTCCCACTTAAACCCTGTGGTGATTTCAATTTTTATAAGCAATCTTTGCATAATGCAAGTTTGCATTGATTATGCATTTAAAAATAAAGCAGGAAGATTTAACTCTGCTGTTAAGCACATTGCATCTCTCTTTGAAAATAGCTTGAATGTGCATGAAAGCAGAATTTGACTTTTTTAATCTTTTGAAGAAACACACTTTCTTCTAATTCCTGTTTATACTTCAAGGACTACTGCAGACAAGGCAAGTAAGCTGGAATCAACTGTTGAAGTGTATCGTAAAAAGCTACAGGATTTGAATGACTTCCGCAGACAAGTCAAATCTCTGCAGGAGACCAACATGATGTATATGCACAATACAGTCAGTCTGGAGGATGAGCTGAAGAAAGCCAATGCAGCACGTGCCCAGCTAGAAAGCTACAAAAGACAGGTAAGGCTGCGTCTATACTGAAGATGTTCCTTTTTCCTCAGAGTCATCTTACCTAAATAAAATTATTTTAATTATGTTTTAATGAAAAATATTGAACAACTTAATTTAACAGCCTGTGGGCTTAATCTGCACTGTCCCCTTAGAATTTCTTATTTGTGACAACTCCTTCATACTCTGCCATTCACTTTGTGGTTTTCCCTGTTTATTAAACCATTAAGCTTAACTGTAGCTGCCCTCTCAACTGATTGGTAGTCCGTGCTTTGCTTTTCTTCTTCACTTTAACTGAGGTAATTTGTGTGCCTGGGAGAGGTTGTTCAGCTGTTGCTGAGATCACTTGTATGTAAGATTCTTAACTTTCTTCATGGAAATTTGTTTTAAACTGTAGTAGTTTTATTTCAATTTCACTTATTTCGGTAGTAATTAAGAGATGCAGGAGTTAAATATTTAAAAAACCCAAAAGAGAAAACAGAAACCAAAACCAAACAAAACAACTACAGAAAAAATCCAAACACAAAGGTCCCCATTCCATCTCCCCTTCTCTAACCTTGGAGGACCAGCTGTTTATTTTGGCTGAACTGGGCAGGGGTGAAGGTTTTAACATAGCTTTTAAAGGTAGCATCTTGCAACATTCATGTGCTGAATATAGTCTTTTTATGAAAAGGTCCAGGAGCTTCATAACAAACTGTCTGAAGAATCAAAAAGAGCTGATAAACTAGCATTTGAAATGAAGCGACTTGAAGAAAAGCATGAAGCTTTAATCAAAGAAAAAGAGGTAAGTCTTTTAAACAAGAGTTTATCTGAACGCCTAATAAATCTCTCTCAAGTGCTCTGCTTGAGGAAAACCTTCCCAGAAGTAGTGTTACGATAAAAATGAAGTTCAGTGCCTTGTGTGTGTATGCACATATAAACCATAAATATGTCTTACAATGTATGTGTGTCAGTAGTAGTCCTAATTAATGTTCTTTGGTCTTAAAGTAGTGCAGTATGACTTAATTCCACCTCAAATATATCTTCTTAGAGACTGATAGTACAGTGTGATGCATTAAAAGAGACAAATGAAGAGCTCCGGTATTCACAGATGCAGCAGGATCATCTGAGTCAAACAGGTATTGCTTTATCTTCAGAGGCTTTTTAATGTATATTAGTGATTTCTCTAAATTTGTTAAACTTCCCATGCGATTTCAGGTGCATCTCGTGTTAAAAGCCATGAGAATCTTGCTGCTGAAATTCTGCCAGTGGAATATAGGTAAGCCAAAAAGGTTGAGGTTGTTTTGGGATTTTCATGGGTTGAAGCATAATATTGTTTCTGTGAAAGTTCAAGTCTTTTTGGCAGCAGGACTCTGTATCCCACTTCTTGCTTTCCCTCCATGATGCTTGTCTGGACCCCCACGTAGCTGTTAATAATTTATTTCCCCATACTATTATTAGTTTGCATTCGTTCTTAGAAGCATATCAGATTGCTGTGTATAAAGTTTGGCGTGAAACATTGTCTTCAAGGAGCGAAACAATTATTACCTTGCCACTAGCAGATGGAATAAATAAATAAATAATGCACAGACAGAACAGCTAAAGGCTATCTGATACTACTTCTAAAATCTGGTAGAGAGAAACATAATGGCACGATAAAATCTGAGGTTGGAGTGACTTAATTTAAAACTTAGTTCATATCCCTTAAACTGTTGTGGTGATTGAAAGTTGTAAGCTATCTTTTAATAAAAAATTGCATTGTTATCCCAAATATATCCGTAAGCAGAACTTGTTTCACTCACTTTAAGGTTGGGGGAGCGAACAGGAATATTACCTCCTACTCTTAGTCACCTTTTTTGTAATTAACAGTGACTTTTCCATTGTTTTTGATTCAGAGAAATGTTTATTCGGCTGCAGCATGAAAATAGGATGCTTCTATTACAACAGGAAGGATCAGAAAATGAACGTATTACAGAGCTCCAGGAGCAGCTGGAGCAAAAGCATCGGACAGTGAACGAATTAGAAACTGAGAAAAGGTGATGGGTGAAACAGCATCTTAAAATATAGAAAAAAAAGTTATTTCTGGACCTTCAGAGTGGCCTTGTGGTTTGCATCTCTAATGTAGCACTGTGCAGGAAGCCAATTATTCTTTTTCTTTTACCATTGTAATCATAAACGAAGGGTTATGAAGCAAGCAAGAAGGAAAGGAGCTTAAATGTGGTGGTGTAAAATGTGGTAGATCTGTGTGTAGGGTACTTGGAAGAAAGTGTTGCTTACAGGACACTCTTCTTAACTCTGAATGATTCTTGGTAGACCAAGAATAGATGTAGACTATTTCTAGAGCTTCAAAATAATAATCTTGCAACACTGGGTTATGGTCTGAATTTCTGTGTTAATGAATGCTGAAAGTAGTTTACTAGGATATGAGAATTTTGGGTAGTTAAGTTTTCTCAAAACTTAAAATGATTCTAGGTGTATTATTATAAAATGTTTAATAAAACTGCCATGTGTTTGTTTCAGCAGAAGTTACAAGTCAGACTAAAAGCATTTGAAATGAGTTTCTTTGTGGCTTAAGCCCTGCTGGGTAGACCCTCTGAAAAATTATCCAGACATGAAACAGAAAGATCTGTCTGTTGTGATCTATTTAGATGGGTAATAACTGCCTTTTCTTCCTAAAAGGCTAAATGAAGAGCGTATTGGGGAGTTACAGCAGCAGATTGAAGATCTGCAAAAGGCTTTACAGGAACAGGGATCCAAGACTGAAGGAGTAAGTGAAAGTTCAGGCTTCTTGACCTTGAACACATCTTGCTAGTTTTGTTTAAAATCCTTCAGTGTAACATCAAGTCCTTTGTTTAGATGTGCCTCTTCTTTTTCAGTGTGTCTAGTGCAGATAACTACTAAGAAGGCAGGATTGTGGTTTGGTGTGCTTGCTTTTATGTTTTTTTTAAGTTAGTTTGAAACGCAGAGGTTTAAGCAGTAGTAAGAGTAAGCAAGCTCTGAAGCCTCTTTGAGTCACCCACCCTCCCCACCCCCAAACTGAACACACACATTTTAAGAGACCTTACAAGCAAAGATCTTAAACAATTGAAGCTGTTCAATGTATTCTAAAAACTCTCTTCTGCCTTAAAAGAGGTCCCTCAGTTTAGGTAACATGGACTTGGCTCCACTGTAGTCAGAGCAGATGAGCTTCATCTCTACAGAATGAGAATCCATGTGACCCCCACACCAACTGCATTTCAGCTGAAAATTTCGTGTTTTCACATGTTCTCCCCCTCCCCCCACCCCCCACCCCCCCTTCTTTAAGGAACTGCAACTTTTCAACCTTCTACTTTACTTTTAAAAATCTCCAGTTTTATCATTAAATGGTGGTATAGTGAGAAGGATAGCTTTAAAGAAAAAATATGCTGGACTTGGTGTGATGCAAAAAATATGAATGCAGTTACAGAAATGCATTAAAAAAATGCAGTTTTCTTGGGATTTATTTGCTTTGACTTATTTAGGTGTGCTAAGTATACTTGGCTGATTTGTAAGAGCACTTTAACATTGAATGGTATGAGATACTGAAATATAACCGAATTTTAATTCTTTCCTTTCATAGTCTAGCAACCTGAAGCAGAAATTGGCAGCACATATGTAAGTAAGAGACATGCCATCCACAATAGCTTATTTACATTAAATAATTTGACTGTTGTATCACAGAAACTGCCTAAGTCTTTTTAGAGATGTCTTGTATTTCTAAACCACTGATCTGAGAATCGTGCGTGTTGTGAGTTAACTATTAGCAATCTAGTTTTGTCTGCTCCAATTATGATAATCTTGTATTACTAGTATTCACTTAATTGTCTCTTCATCACCAATAGCATTTTAACTGTTCTGATTCTACAACAGACTGCTAAAACCATCACTCTCACTGGCCTCAAAGTGTATTTCATTCTTTGGAAATAATTCCATCCTTTCAGCAGGTGTAGTTCATGCTAAGGGAGATGCTGAAGGGGTTTTTTGTTCATTTCCTTTTTTGTTTCTAGTTTTAGGTAAGTGAGACTCAATTTAGAAGTCACAACTTCTATGGTTCTTCAAAAATACATACTAATATTTCTATTTAAACTGAAAAGAATTGCCAGAGTTTAAAATAGTTGTTGAAACACTTCCACCATCAAGTTATGGCTTTCAGCTCTTAAAACTGTGCATGGAATTATTTGTGAGCTTAATCCTTAGCCCAGCCTTTCATTTGTAGGGAAAAGTTGAATGAAGTTCATGATGAGTTACAGAAGAAAGAGGCTGATCTTGCAGAACTCCAGCCTGATGTTAGTCAGAACCGTAAGTTGTTTTGTGTGTTTTGGGGGATTTTTTAATGAGACTGTGTTAAGTTTCTTCTGAAATGATTCACATAGTCACTGGGCTATGGGATACTTGTCTGGATAAGGCTTTGTGCCTTAAATCTGAAATGGGGTGGATGTTGTTTGGTTTTTCTTTTTTACACGTGGTGGTGGGGAAGGAGAGGTTTATGGGGGCTTAGGTTTTTCTTGAACAATACTCTGCAAAATAGGAATTCAGGGTCAGGTGACCCTGGTAAAACTGAAACAAAAATAAGAACCTAAGAAATTATGGAGTAGCTATAAAGTTTATTGTGTAGTAGCTAGAAAGGTGGTTAAATCAAGAGAATACGAAAGCCTTGAAAGTACCATGTCTATTTTTATTTTGTATGTCTTTGCTGATAATTTCTGTGAATAGCCCAGAAGATTGGAGAGCTGGAAGCAGCTTTGCGAAAAAAAGATGAGGATATGAAAGCAATGGAAGAAAGATATAAAATGTACCTTGAGAAAGCAAGAAATGTGAGTGGCATATTTCTGAACATATACATTGCTCCCTCGTAAATTGTTAAATAGATTGAGTCCCCCCCCTCCACCTCCCAATTCAAATTAGTAGCTGAATGTTGCATTTTTAGTCAAATTGCTCAACTGCAGTCAGTAAAGTGTATGAGAGAATGGGGTTTAGGCTAAAGCATGAGGTGCATTAATGATTCCTTTGTACCCTTTGATATCTTCTGTTGTACAGTGCAACAGCCTAGTTTTCATCATAATTGCCTACCTAATATTCAGTCTGTTTTCATATTTCTGCTGTGAGCAAATGAGATGCAGAGCTGGTGAGAATCAAACCTGACTTGTAATGCTTTTGTTTTGCCTTGTACAGGTGATAAAAACCTTAGACCCCAAGCTAAATCCAGCTTCAGCAGAAATTATGTTGCTCAGAAAACAGATAATGGAGAAAGACAAAAAAATTGAAGCACTAGAGGTAAAAATTACATATAATTACTTCTAATATGTTCTGCTGTCTCAGATATTAGACACTCAAGTTACTGTTTCCTGATGATCCAGTACTCTTCAGCGCTGCATTTAGTTAGAAACTGCACAGACCATCAAACCTAGAGATTTTTAGCTTGGCTTAATTAACCTTGTATCCTAGTATAAGTCTCTCAGAGCAGTTTACTGTTCAACAGTGTTTTTCAGTGTACAACTGAAACTCTAATTCGGATTCTTTCTAAACCCTCTGAAGAGCTATAAGTGAAACACTTCATAAGACTAACAGTTTTGCCATGTTACGGTAACTTGTACAGAGCTGCAGAGTCTGACCTTTTTCAGTAGTAATGTAAGTTGGCTTGTATGAGAGGTTAGGTATTTGAACGGTGACTTGTTTGATTTACTAGACATCTGATATCAGTGGCTTCATGTACTGGAGTTCTTGAAACTATATAGAAGAGTAAAACCTGTTACTTCAGTAAAATCTGCTTGGCTGAAATCCTGAAGGGGTTGTTGATGGTAGTCCAATAACCAAAAAAACACGTGGGAGATGCTGCATTCAGTTTTATAGCAGTATTGATGGGACTGGTTAGAATAGTTACCTGAACAAATACAAAATTCCTCAACACAAGTTAGTAGGCTGAAAGACCTGACTTTTTAAATGCTGTGGCCTGTGTGTATGCACTAGGTAAGTATA
This sequence comes from Phalacrocorax aristotelis, assembly GCF_949628215.1. NCBI lineage: Eukaryota > Metazoa > Chordata > Aves > Suliformes > Phalacrocoracidae > Phalacrocorax > Phalacrocorax aristotelis. Next base: position 43,131,842 of record NC_134281.1, on the reverse strand, counting down.
TTATATAATAGTAATATAACATGATAAGATTATTCAGCCACTAGAGGTACATTCTTGTCTTTGCCTTTCAGGTGAATTACTAAATTATTTATAGACTTTCTGATACACCCTACATTTTCATGCATTTCCCCCCCATGTACCCTCAAAGTATATTTCTAAGTCGAATTGCAACTCGTGTAAAGTTTAGCCTCTTCTTGAAGTAGTCTATAACTTCTCTCGTAGTCATTTATGGAAGTATCCTTACATTTCTAAGCCTTCTAGTTATTTTGCATGTTTAAGCATTTTTCCTGCATGTGTTTATTTCACTCAGTGGGCTGCAGTAAGTTTATGCAGATTATTTTTGTGTTTTATGTGAGATTGTCTTCTCTATTGTCTGCTTACAGGCCGAATACAAACTTGCTAAGTTACGTGATTATGAGGAGAAACTAATTGTAACTGCATGGTATAACAAGGTGGGTCAAAAGTTCCTTTGTTGGTATCTCGGAAATCAGAAAAGCACATTTTGCTAAATGTGACAATAAAATCTTACATTGCCCTTTTCCTCACTTTGAGATTCACTATAAAGTGGCGCTTAGGAGAGAAAGCTGGCAGTTTAGCTACTTGTAGCAGAAAAATCAAACTGGCAGATTAGTTCCCTATTTCTAGACATGAGGCCATACTAAAGACAGGAACAAAGCCTGAGAGCTACAGTTTAAAATGAGGTTGTCTTCCACTTGCTAATTTTGACTTCAAGTCAGAAAGCAAACTTGAGTGAGTTCTAGCTGGAAGTTCCAGTCCTATTGGGTTAACTCGGAAAATACCAGCATCAACATTTTTGATAGCAGCGTAAAAGGAAAATATTTTAACAATCAACTATTTTGTAAAATTGTTTTGTTATTTGTTTTCTGCTTGTCTTCCGTGCTTTGGAACAGTAGACTTAAAATTCAGCATAGGCCGTGACTTCCATGTCAGTAATGTACTATTTGCTGCCACAAGCTTCCACCTGGATTTAGCCGACTAAATCCCTGAATATTCAATAGCATTCATTGCTGAAGTTTTTGGGCTTGAAACAAAGAGAGGCCATGGTTCAAAAGGTTTCCAGACTCCTGCTTTAGATGTTCTGTGTCTTTAGCACAGTATTTGTGAAATAAAGCTAGAGCCACCTTCTCATCCTGCAGCAGTGTTGCAAAGGTTGTTAGCAATGTTAGATTGCTGTGAAAAGGACTGGAGAAAGTTGTTCATCTTCATATGAAGCAATGTTTAAATAGAGTTTCATAAAGACAGACTGGAATGGGAAATCAAAAAAAGGAAAGTAAAATCAAATGGCTTGCTTAATACAGGAACAACTTTTCAATAAGTTAAAATTAACACATTCTATATAAATGTGAATTAATCTTATTTTCTTCAGTCTTGATTCAAACCTTTTATGTCAACAAGAGGGTGTATAAGAAATACAGTAAAAGAAATCCTGTGTGCGTATTAAGTAAGCATGAACTTTGTGTATGAAAGATGGCCAATTTTTTTTTTCTGTTTTTGCTATAGTGTAAATGTCGTTTAACTTATTTGCAGAGCCTAACTCTTCAGAAGCTAGGTATGGAAGCAAGGCTCGTTGGCAGTAGTGGTGCCTGCAGAGATGGTCCTGGACGTTCGTTCCTAGCTCAGCAACGTCATGTCACCAATACAAGAAGGAATCTCACTGTTAAAGTACCAGGTGCAACATCTGACTAAACCACAAGGACCATGAGGAAAACTTACATGCTAAAGTGTCCTTAAATGTTTTATAGCTTCTGCTTTAACTACTTGATGAAAGAGGAAGTTAGAATGGTTGGGCAACTGCGAATTCAACATCAGAACCTATCAAGAAGTGATTAAATTGATCAGTCGTATGTCTAGAAGGTAGCACATCGTTTTGCAGGTAGAAGTAGGTTTAATAACTGCAGTATGTATTTACAAGCACAACTTAAAAGATTTATATTTGCCTTCAGAATATATTGTAAATATAAAAATTGGCACTATATATTTAAAACTTTATTTAATGGGTCTGGGCTAGAAAGTTGTCTTTTCTATTGGGAAGACGTTATGCAAAAATGTACTTCAGGAAACTGGCAATGTTGGGCATTTTTGCTGGGCTCTTTTAAAATTTAATTTAATAGATTGGTACCATGTTTTAAAAAATACTTGCTTTTAAAATTGTGCTTTGTATTCTTAAAAAAAAGAAAATACTTGCATTTGTAGAAAAAACCATGGTGTATTACCAGTTGACTTGTTATACAGTAGAAGACAGGATTTGTTTTGTCATCTCAAGTGTGAAGCAGAATTACTCAGTTTATTTAAGAGATTAAGTTTGTGCATATATACATTAAGGAAAACCTGTCTTCAAGATGTTGAATTCACGAAAGCCAAATAAGCTGTCTTTTCCTGTGTAAGAAAAAATCTATTATAATAATTCAAAAGTCTGGGCTATGTTTTAAAAGTCTGGCATATTGGTACACTGCATTTATTTGCAGAAAGTGGGTTAGGTGGGAAGGAACCCCATTTATTTCCAGCTATTTATACAACCCTGTGCATAGAAATCAATTTTCCTCTTTTGAAAATGTGGTTTCGCTTCAGTTATTCTGAGCTAACTGTGCTAGGCAGATGAATGAAAGATAGCTTTGCTAGTTGTTGGCAGCAAAGATTGTTGGCATGCAAAAACATGCATAAACTGTAATAGTTTTGCAGTTTCTAGATTGAAGAAGATGAACTGGGGACCGATATCTGAAATTTGTGTGTGGGAAGTTGCTCTCTTTCACAGAATTTGTGTCACTTTGTTTACCAAATGTCTTATTTTTGTTGTGAACTGTAGTTTTAGGAAACTTGTTCATGTCCATTCTTCTTTGCAAACTGTGTAGAACAAATTCATTATACCCGTAGTTAAATAAAATTTCAGCAGCCCTTCAAATAAAATTAATACAATTGAACTAAGTATTTGAGGGTGCTGTACTGCTCCATGACCTAATATAAAGCTCAACCGTATGCGTGAATGAAAGCGTGTCTGCTTCACCACTGAGGCCATCTTTGATTTGAGAGCAGGGTTCAGCTTTGCAGAATTTAAGTTCTTTACTGTGAAGTTTGAGTAGTCTTCCATTTTGCATGCCCCTCAGTATGGCTTGTTCCTTGATTTCTTCCTTCTCTAGCATCTTAAATTCTTTATTGGGCATTGCATGCAATGCTAGAGAAAAGGGAAGTATTCAATTTTAATACTTAGTCAGCATTGTTTCTTACTTGTGGTGATAGTATTACAGTGCTATACATCTAGGCATTCAACAGAGTTTTCCTCTTTCAACACTTCTGTCTACAGAAGGCATTGTTTAAAAGCCAGTCTCATGCTAAATGTGGTATGAGCAGAGACTACGCCAGCCAAACTGCCGTTGGACGGTTTTGTCTGTCAGGTTGTGTTCTTCAGGACTTTGTGCTTCTTTGGACTACCTCTCGGGTTTTGAGGTCTTTTATTGCTGCAGTGATATTATTGGGGTTTGTATTTTTAAGATACAATTGCTTGTTTAATCTGCTAGTGGCGTGGGAGATGGTGGTGAGCAGTGGAACAGGAGACTAAGTCTTAGCAAGATGTTTACGTTTCCAAAGCCTGGTACTTCAGTGTGTTGTAGTGAAATGTGAAACTGTCACTGATGGTGTTGAATGGATCTCTTAACCCTTGTTCTTTACAGCATGGAAAGAACATCTAGTTAGTAGGTTTGGTGCATTTATCATACTTCTCACAGTAGTAGAGCTGTATCAGTAGTCATATCAGGTGCTGGATAGTGAAAAACTTGGAGCAGATGTCTTTGTACACTTCTCAAAACTGCAGTCCCTGGCACCAGAAATTACCAAGAACCTCCCTATCATTTAATTGGAAGCTCGTCTTCTGATTAGCAATGGAAGAATTTAAATACAGAACAGCAGACAGGGATCAGCCTTTTTCAGGGCAAGGTTGTCCCCAATAGTCTTTTTGGGGATGCCAAAAATGAATTGGGTGTTCAGGTATTAGATAAAATTTTACTTATTTGGGACTTTTCCAAACTGTTAAAAGTTAAGCGTTTCTTTGGGATTAAGAACCTCTTTAAGAGTGGCTGGTTTATACCTGGTTAAACTTGGGTTACATACTGTGAATGAGGAACCGATCTGTAGAAATAAACGTTAGATTATAAGCCATGGTGTTGTATTCACTTCAGCTCACCTGGGTGTGCAGAAAGGATCATTAGAATAAGTATAATTTTAATGTTAACTTCATTCATGTCAAACAAAACCCGCTACGAATAGCTTTATTGTGTTACAGCTGAGTTGTATGCAACACGTAGCAGCAGAACAATGTCAATACAGTGTTCTTTGATGTCATGGGCACCACTGCTGAGGCAGGACAAAGACAGAGGCTACTTGTGTCTGCTGCAAGATGAATTTGTATCATGCCCAGACAGCACAGTTAGGAACAGATTCAAATTATGAGATTAAGTTGTTGAATATTGCTGAATTTAATCAGCGTTATTAGTAAATTTAGCCAGTTTCCAGTAAAATGGGTAACATATCCAAAGAAAAAAATGTTCTGATTGACATGTCATTTGTTAATATTTTTGTATATAAGAGTAACCACTATGGAAGGGGAGAGCTTTTTAGCAATAATACAGATTTTGGACTAGTAGGTTCTTTTACTGAAGGTGGACCAGGCAGCAGTTCTGAGAAGATTCTTTTGCAACAACTGTATTATAGTGGATTAAGAAACATTCACTGAAAATAAATTTTCACCTAACTGACTTTTTTGTTTGTTAAAAATACCTATATGGGTACTCTATTTTCTACAATATACACTTACTTGGTAATAAGTAATACAAGCAATACTGATGTTTTATTTAGGTAGCCATAAATACTTTAGGAATTAGAAAATGAAACCAATTGTTTAAGAGTTGGTAATGTCTGGTAAAGTAATTTTCTTAACTTTTTCCCTTTTTTCCCTTCCCCCCGCTAGTCAAGCTAGAGTTGAGGTTTTCAGTGTATCGGTGTCTACATCTTCTGTTTAAAACAAATGTAAACACTGTGTGGCATAGAACTTGAATAATTGCACTAATTTTTAAACTTTTGCGTTTATTTTTCTTTGGAAAGAATTCTTTTATATTCACATAAAGACTTTTAAAATTAATTCTTTGGTGTCTTTATTGCAAGCAACGCATTTAATGGTCCCTAGCTGATGCAAGCATCCATGCTTCTGGGCAACATCTGAACTGAGCCTGCATGTTGATATAATTACACTGTCTAAAATGTCATGTTACAGGATATGGAACGTGTAAGTGTGTATGTTTTTCTGTAACAACAACAAATCAGAGTTGCGCTTCCTTCCCCTCCTCTTCAGTTTGTTCCCACTTGAGAGTTCTGCTGCCACCCAAAGCTGATTACCTCTGCTCAGTGTGCTGACAGTCATCTGAGAGCTGGGGCAAGGGACCTTGTGAAGTGGAAAGACTAAAAGCCATCACAAATTAGCTGTCAAGTGACCTCAGTAATTGCTTATTGCTCCTGAAATAAGTTAGGATCTCTGCCTGCTCTCCTTAGCTCCACCTAAGAGGACACGGGACAGGTACGCGCTCCTAAATCACCATGCTTGTTGTTATTTGGAAAAAAACAGTGAGTGTCCTCTTCAGTCTGCTTTGCAGGTTATTTATGTGCCCAGTTCTTAGTCTCATTGACAGCTTGCTTTCTCTTAGCACTAACCTCAACCCAGAAGTGAGGTTGGGAATGAGAGCAGGCTGCCTTTCAGCCCTCCAAGTGAAGCTCAGCAAGGAAAAGGTGTCACAAGTTTCCTTCAGGGCCGTTTCAGGGCTGTTTTTATCACAGACCTTGGTTTTCCCTTTCTCTGAACTATAATCCACGGCCTGACTAGCCTGACATTGCGAAGTAACCATTATTTATCGCCTTGGGCAGTTACCCCTATGAGGATGGGGAGCTGCGTTATACCTTGACAGAGAAGGGCCTTTGCAGTGGCAGAAGTGTCCCAGTGAGCATGAAGTGAATGGACAGATGCAAAAGAATCATTTTTTCCTTCTTTCTCAAGTTGGACTTAAAAGCATTTTCAGACACTGAAGGCCAAAAACTGCAGGTGTGTGTTTGAGAGAGAAGGGAAGGGAAGAGGCTCAGCTGTGCAGGAAGCCTGAGCTGGGCTGCAGGATATTTTCAGCCTGTATGTGATCTGTCACAGGACAGACACCGCTAGCCACCACTGCCTTCCTGAGCGCGGGAGGAGTGAGCAAGGGGTGGTGTGTGCAGGGGAAGCTCTGCTTCCAAGTGCTTGGTCATGAGAAGCTACGTTTAAATGCAGACTGCCTGTGCAGAGCCTGGGTCTGTGACCCAGTTTGCTTATGGCTTTTCTGGCAGCTCCTTAAGAGCCAAGCACTGCAGCAGAAGGTTTGTATGTTTAGGGAAGGGGTGTCCCTGGAAGCGAGGTGCAGGAGTACAGCCCTGAGCACGAAGAGAGGAGGTGAGGTCAGTCGTGCATGGGAGGTGGTTTCGGTGGAGGGGGCAAAACATCCAAGGAGCCCCTGTGCAAAACAGTTCTGTGAAATGTTATCTTTGCTCAGAGTACAACTAACCCAGGCAAGCCCTGGGGAGGAGGGGGAGGAAGCTTTTGGACATAGCAGCAGCCTGGGAAAGGAAACAGGATTCTAGGCCAGGGAGTGAAAAAAAAGAAGTCAGATGACACCTGCAAAATGGAAGTGATTTGGGAGTAATCCTGCACACAACAGAAACTCGTCACTGCTCCTCTCTCTTGTTCCCAGTTGATTCCAGGCCCACAGCCTGCTTCCAGCCTTCCCCTTCTGCTTCTCCCAAGGAAGGAAAAGAAAGAACATAAGGTCTAGAAAGTCAAATGAACTTCCTCATTTCTGCTGTGAAGGGAAGATATGGGAGCCCCTTGCCAGGAGCAGGTCTGGAGGGCAGCTGCAATGGGGAGAGGAGGGGTGGAGAGCTGGGGTTGGTGGTGTCTCATCCCACTTCTCGTAAGAACCTGGTCAAGTCTCCTGCATTTTATAAATAGGTTGGTTTGGTTCCCACCACGTGTTCTCATATCTCCACCTTATGACTCTGCAAAACAGGAGCCTTAAGTACCAGAAATAACATCTTAGTCTAATTTTGTGTTTGTGCCTCGCACAGAAAATCAGAGGAGGGGGAAGAGCCTCCCCACCAAGCTCTGTGTTTGAAGGAGCCTTGCCAGAAGCCTTGTTCACCTGCTATAAATTTCGCTTTATGTTGTACGGCTGTGCTTGGCCTCAGTGTGCAGCTGTGGGGCCACACGGTGTTTTTGCCTTTTTCTGAGCAGGTCTGCAGAGCGAGCCCAGCCTTCCATGCTGCCTCCCCTCTGTGCTCGGAGGAGAAGAAAATGCAGATTAAAATAAAAGGATTTAAAACCCACCCAGGCATTAATGCTTGCGTGAAAAAAGATGCTTTTAATTCCTTCAGGAGATTACTTAATTCTCAGAAGAGATGCTAGGAAAAAATTGTTCCCTCTAGGAACATGCAAAAAGTACTCCAGGAAAAATAGAAAATGAGCAGGAAAAGATTGCTTCCTCCTCGCCTCCTCAGCAGGTGAGCAGGAGCTGGAGGTGTTTGTTATCTGCGCTGTGCTGTGGCTTCCTGCCTGGAGATGCCGTTTCTCACACCTGGCATCCCACAGCACGACTGTTACTTGGAACTGTTTAACCTTGCATGTGTTGGTTTAAAGTAATAGTAATTTGTTGCTAGTATTTTCCAGGGGACCCTTTTATTCACCAGACTATCATGCTCAGCAGGCTTAGCCGTGCATCCTGCGTGGCTGGAGCTCACCACTCTGCCCCTCAGGCTGCTCAGAGATGCTGGCCAGGTAAATGGGGAGGATTTAGCGTAGTCTAGGAGGCAGGACCCACAGCTTCTACGGCTACAAGGACAGATGTTTTATAGAGATATCTGTCAGCATGGAGAGCACGCCCTGCTCTTCATGTGGGTGCAACACTGTTAATTGCTGCAGCATGCCAGGACCTGGCTGCAGGCTTTGGTGGTTTCATTGCTGCTTTACTCATACTGTCAGGGTCATTTGTCTTCATCAGTTCTGTAGGAATTGCCTTTGCTGTTACAGGGCCAACCTCTCTGCTAACGGAGAGCAATGCCGCAGCGGTGGGGGTCAGGTGCTATGCAGCTGCCTCAGCCTGCGGAGGCTGTCAGCCCCCTGCCACCCCTGCTCTAAAACACAGGGCACAGCTGGAAATTGCCTGTGTTGGTCCTCACTTCACAAAAAGCCTCATGGTAAAAATGTTTCAGTAAGGATTTATTGTTGAACAAGAAAGAGATGTTACAGAGTAACTTTTTTTTAGCAGATTATTTGTCAAGTACAACAAAATGAAAAAATGTTGGCAATTACTATCTGTGTTACAGTTATAAAACAAGGACTGGTACTGCTCTTCCACAGTACGGAGCCACAGCCTGAACACTCCAGTCTATTAAAGTGCTGCTCATTCTTTTGTGGCTGGGAAGCATGGCCATCCGTCATAAAATTAGGAAAGCCAGAAGCCCCTCATTCATTTCAGTGCCGTGTTGCAAGCCTAAAGGTGCCCTGGCAGATACCACGCTGATCACCTTTCTCATGTGATACAGAGTGCAAGGTCTGCTTGTAAAAGAAATTATTTTGCAATTGCTTTAAAAGAAACAAACTGCCCAGCCCCTCACTGGAGCCATGTGGTCGTTACCACTGCCTAGGGGAGCTGCTGAGGGCTTGTTTTCAGCATCCCTGCCAAAGGATTTTTCCATTCGAGGATGGTGGCCAAGGCTTCCTTACCGAGGCACGGCACAGATCTTGTAGGGCTGCGGGGCTTTTGTGATGCCCAGCTTGAACTGGAGGCTGAGTGTGGTGTCTGGGGGTACCTGGAAGGTGAATTTCTGGAGCAGAGCCGTGAAGAAGAGGAAGAGCTCGGAGCGGGCCAGCACCTCGCCCAGGCAGGCACGCTTCCCTGCAGAGACAGCCACCCATGGCATCCTCAGCATCTAGTGGCTGCCCAGCTGCTTTTGCTGCCAAAAAAAGCCTCTGCCTTCCCTTAGGGCTATGGTCCAGCTGTGTTACCCCCTTCCCAGGATGAGTTTTGCAGCCCAAACTGAGCTCCCCAATAACAGCATTGGCGTTACATCATGGGCTGCCCCCCGAATTGCATGACTTTGTGAGGACACGTGCGTAACCATAGGCACTGGCATTTTATCCTTCCCTGCTTCGTTAAGCTGTGCTGCCACACATGGTCTGGATGTGCTCATGGCGGGAGAGGTTGTTGGTTTGAGCTACACCAAAGAGAGCTACCAGAGAAGGTGTGGGATGCCGGTACAGGAAACTGGGATTCTGAAAGCAATTTCCCCAAGGAACCTGTTGGCTGGGGTACCCTGTGGAGGCAACAGTGAAGGCCCTAGTGACCTCAGCCATGTGGGAGCAGGAGCATCGAGCAATGCTCTTGCCTTGGTGAAGGTGTTTCTAGGGTCTCTGGCATTGTAATGGTCTTTTATTTATCCTCATCTCTCTTCTGTGCATGTCAAAAGAGACAAGAAAGGGCTCAGAGTGTGTTTGTGGTGCTTTGGGGTGGCCAGGTGAGCACTGCTTGAGTGGCACCTCCCGAGGTGCAGCCAGTGTCTGCCATTTAGAGTTGGAAGCCCCATCCTACTGCCTCAACACAGCACGAAAATGCAGCAAATCTTACCTATAGAAAATGGCACAAAAGACTCCCGTTTCCAGAACTGACCATCCTTCAGGAAATGCCCAGGGTTAAAAGTGTCAGGGGTTTCAAACTCGTTCTTGTCAAACAACACAGAGGTTAAATTTGTGAGCAAAACAGTACCCTAAAAGGAGAAAAAATAAAATAAAATGCACATTCTCTGTCATTGACAGCAGGAGAGGCATTTTTATCTTTCAGTCTCCTTTCCATAAAGAATATCCATAGTCAAATTCTGCTGCAATTATTTGTCCAACACCTCCTGCACAGCTGATTTTTCCTACTTCTTGTCTGTTCAGAGGTGCAATGATTATATACCCATGTTTTTCCCTCATCAGCGTCATTTTTATCTGCCGTAATCTTGGGCCAAAGTTTCCGTGACAGCTGTGTGAGACGGATTTGTGCCTCGATGGTGTGATCAGGGGGTGTCTCAAACCATTCGATGTGCCAGACAGACATTGGACAACAAAAATACGTGTTCAATAGGAGTGAACTCTGGACAGGGCAGAGACAGTGTGGCTCTGCCCCTCCTGTCTGCACAGGAGGGACCTGGCCTTGTGAACCATGCCTGTGGAACTGGGAGTCTCTTGCTAAAGTCTCAGTGCTCAGGAATGGGGTTACCTTTGGTATGTGGAAGCCATCCAAGACCGTGTCCTTCACCGTCAGTCTTGGCACGTTGAAAGGGATGATGTTGGCTTTCCTCTGCACTTCATGGATGACAGCATTGGTATAGGGCATGTTGCCCCTGTCCTCTAAGGCTGGCTGCCGCGCCTGCCCAATGACTGTGTCAATCTCAGCTTGCACACGGGCTGGTGGGAAAAAGCAGGGATAAGCTAAGGTCCAAGCAAAAAAACCCTTCGAACAATGCAAGGTGGTTGCTGTGAGGGTCCCCCAAGGACCAACGTGGGACACCAGCCACTGTGTGACTGCAGGGGTTTCTCTTAGTCTCTCATGAAGCTGTGAGGGCTAAAACCAAGGAAACACCAACCTTTTGCTAATTGTACCTTGAATTTCCGGATATAGGGCCATATACAGCAGAGCCCAGCGGATCGTTGTGGAAGTGGTCTCGGTCCCGGCAAACAGCAGGTCGAGTGTGCACGCCACGAGGTTTTCCTCCTGGAAGATGCCGTCACCGTTGTCCTTCACAAAAAAAGATGCATTAGTGCTGGAACAGTGAGGGCTGCCCTGGCACCAGGCTTAGTCAAAGCCAACCCCAAGGGTTTTGCAGCAGCTGCTGGCCCCCTGCACCTCCATCCCACTGGCTCTGAACCTGATGTCCATCCTAAGCTCATAAATGGCCACACAAGCAGTTCAGATGGAGAATTTGGGGTCATTTCTTGTCCCTCCTGATTTCTAAGCCCTGCTGCAGAAGGGTTTGCTCTGGGCTGCTGACCTTGGCTATCTCCTGCAGGTAGCTGTCAATGAAGTCCCGGCTCTCTGAGGGGTTCCAGTCCTCCTTGTGTTTGCTGATCTTCTCTTTCACAAAACTTTTCAACAACCTCCAGTTTTTAAAAATGGTTTGGTGGGATCCGGGGAGGAACTTTATTATAGATGGGAAAGAATTGTACAGCTTTGGACACAAAAAGAGAAAGGCAAATTGAATGAAGGACTGAAAAAACCCTTCTGTTATCACAACTGGAGGAGCCTGCAATACCATGCCTACTAAACTGCTGGAGTTGGTGGAAATAGCTCAGCTCCAGATGAGCATTACAAGGGATTGGGATTCCTATCACGGAGTGACTTGTGCATTACCTGATGTTACAGCAGGCAGGTAGGCAGTCAATGGGCAGGAAAGGTGATGTTGGGTGAAAGAGAACAACATGAGCATTGCGCAGCGTGAAAATAAGGCAGAAAGAAATTACAGGCAAATCTACCCTATGCAAAGGAATAGGGAATGACAACGAAGTTTGGTGATGAAAATGCTGCAAGTTTCAAAGTTGACTTCACAGAAGAAACTATAGCCCTGCAAAGCTGCACACTGTCCATGTTGGTGTCATGAGGGCTGTACCTGGCTCATGATGGTCCCATGGAGGCTAACCGTCTCATCCATCAGCTGCAGCAGCCTTTGGAACTCCTCATCGTGGTAGTCAAACCGATTGCCAAAGGTGATGGAGCAGATGATGTTTGAAACAGCATTATTGATTTTAAAGTGAGGGTTGAAAGGTTTCCCTGGAGAAGGAAAAGGGAATGATCAAGTCTCTTCCAGTCTTCATGGACAAGGAGAAGTAAACAAAGTTGTCAGAGGTGAACTATTCATAAATATGAGTGAAATGAGTGGCCCCTGATGGGTACCCGCCTGTGTCACTGCTCTCCCAGGATGCCTTGCGGCCCTCACAAGCTGGCCAAGCTTGGCTGGGCAGCTCCAGCGGTCCCAGTTCAATCAGATTACAGAGATGTTTGTTGACTTTGGAAAGCAAGGTCTGCAGAAGAGCAGACGTCATTTGAATTAATTGGAAAACTCAGTGTTTACACACACACGGGATTTTCTAGAGATCTCCAAGAGAGCAGTAGGCTGAAGGTGGGCTATGAATAATGCTTTGGGTGTTACCTAGCTGCATGGACCGGCCAGTTTAAAGGCCAAACACCTGTAAAAGGGAGCTGGGATGCTGGCAGGGTACTAGCATCACTTGCAAGGCGAGGTATTTTTCAGCCTGCAGTGAATCATGAGTGAAATTATAATGGACCATGCTAGTTCCTGCCTTCAGCACAGCTTATGAGGGCCATGGCACTCACCCTGCTCATCCCCGAACACATCCACAAGGCATCGGCACTCCTCCTGGATGCGCTCCTCCAGGGTCCTCTTCCCCAAGCCAAAGTTTCGGAGGGTGGTCAAGGTGAACCTCCTCTGCTGCTTCCATAAATGCCCACTGGAGGAGATCAGACCTGTCAGAAACACCCCACCATGAGCCAAGGCAGGTCCCTCCACTGAGTGGAAAAAGCTCCAGGGCTCTGCCTTATCTCCAGCTGTCCTGGACCTCTGCAGGGTCAGTGCTTTGACCTTACAGCTGAGATACGTGTCCTGAGGGATAACTCACCCATCTTGCTGAAGACATCCCTGTCAAGAGGAATTTCAGGGCGATCTATGAAGTTTTCCCCTTGGTTTACAAGAACTTCCTTAACCATCCGCAGCCCATTTACGAACACAAATGATGTACTGCCCATCTGCATGCTGAAGATGTCCCCATATTTTTCAGTAAGCTGGGAGGCAGGGGAAATAAATAAAAGGGGTTTCATTTGCAATGAAAGTGTCTGTTGAGACAGGGACAGCCCTGGCAGGAGACACGGGTGAAAATAGGGGAAGCTGAGAGCAGGAGGGGAGACAGGGCGTTTGCAGAAGTGTCTGCTTGTCTGTGTACGGTCTTTTTTCTTTCCTCTTTTCCCTAATCACTGATCAGGAGTTGGTGTTAACTTCATCCATGTTGCTACCGCCCGAGGGCAAACCTCCTGCCTACCCCAGGGTGAGCTCCTCCAAGTCCTCATGGGCCATGGAGTTTGGGTTAACCCTCTCCCCATGCTGCAAAGGTTGCATAGCCACAATCCCCTCCGACCCCTTCCCCATCATGCCCACGACCCCCATACCTTCTGCACCGTAATTTGGGGATTGCTGAAGTTCAACAGGTGGATGTGCCCGACAAAGGGGAGGGAGAAGGGGCTGGGAGGGAAGTGTTTTGGCTTTCTGTGCTTCATGTGGTCGGCGACGAGCAGGAAGACAATGAGGAAGATAAGAAGCATCTGCAAGGAGATGCTCTCCCAGAGGAAGCGCAGCATGGGCGGATGGTGGGGGTCTGCACGGATGTGTCCTGCAGTAGGTCAGGGCAGGTCAAGCTCACAGGGCACCACCAAAGCCCCCAGGGACAGGGGAGATGGGCAACGTGCTGGTGCACCTGTGGGCACAAACACAAGACAGCATGGAGCAGCTTTTGCTGACCTGGCCTGGAGGCTGCACTGGGACTCCAGCTTTCCCAGGTTGCAACAAGGACTGTTTGATTAAACCCCTCAATTAAACTCATGCATTTATCTGACCTCATTAAAAAAACCACAAAGCCAAACACAAAATACAAACCAAAACACCCCCAGCTCCCCCTTTCACTTCCTGCCTCCCACCACTGTTTTACAAAACCCCAGTGATCCATGTCCTGGTCTAAAGGACAGAAATGAGCTTTGCAGAGCTGGGATTAAAACCTTCTGGCAGCCTCACCATGCCATTTCCACAAGCCCATGGCTCGGTGCAAGCCCCGCTCTCTCCTCCCTGTGGTGCCCTCACCGTGCCACGTCCCGGGGTCGGCTTCACGGTGCAGGGGAGGCTCCAGTCACTCTGAGTGCCTTGCACTTTCCTCACTTGCAGAAGCTTGTTCACTGGTATGAAGAGTCCAGACCAAGCCCCAGGTCAGTGGGGACATCTGAGATAAGGCTGCATAAATCTTTCACAAACCATCTGACTCATGGGTTGTGGTTTCGGTGTGTCAGGGTGATGTGGGCTGGAAGCACAGAGCCGTCCAGGATCTGCAGCAGTTTCTAAGCACAATAATTTTCTGATCTCCACCGGACAAGTGCAAGCAGAGCTACCTGCTCCAGCCATGAGGTTGGCCCTGCCCCAAGCCCTCCCTTCCGGCCTGCTTTGGCCTTTGAGTCCGTAGCCTGTGCTGAAGCCTTGCCCAGAGCCTGACAAAGCTAAGGCAGCTGCTGAAAAGCCAAAGCAGATGCCCAGCTCTGCAGGCTGTGGCCCTTCAGTGGCAGCTGGTAACAGGCTGTGTCAAATTTTCCTATCTAAGAGTGGCTCTGAGACAGGTAGTTGATCATGCACGTACACCACACTGAATTTTGATGTATGTGTTATGTTTTATTGTGAAAGAAGCAGGGGCATTTGCAGCAGCAGTTTGCAATTGCACCATGCAGCTCTGCTGTGGCTGTTTGCAGTCGTCATCTGCCACCTCATGCTCTGGGGGACGATTTGGGTTCGTCTTCTCACTTTTGGGGACATCAGTTGTGTCTGTTGGGGTTGTCCAGTGCCGAAGACAAGGCACAGAGATGCAACAGTGCCTCTGGAGCAATGCCATATGTGTGAGAGCAAAGCTGCTGCATAACCTTTACACTTGAGAGATTTGAAAAGTTAAATCACTGTTTTATTGTGGAACTTAAAGGGGAGGAAAAACTGTTTTCGAGGAGAGTCTTTTTACCTCTGGCTTTTAAGCACACTTAGGCATGAACCTGCGGAGGCACATGTGCTCCCCTTCATTGACATGAGATGTTCCACTCAAAAAACAAACAAATTTATGCCTCCTGCCTTTGTGGTATGGAATCATTACATTTAAAAACGGGTTGTGGGTTGTTTTTTTTTTTGTTTTTTCCCCAACTGATTTAAAAGAAAAAGAAGAAAAAGAAGACAACTTCAATCATTTGTTGTCTCTATGAGTAGGAAAGAAAACCCTAAAGTAACAGGGAAAGGCAAGTTTGAAATGGAAGAGGGAAGAGATCAACATTTGTTTGCTAAGCCTGTGCAAATAATACAAGCTGTAGCCACATACCAGAGGTCAGACCTAAACCAGAGTGAACAGAAAAATGGCAAGAAACTAGTGTCAAGTCCCAAATGGCTTTGAAAACTTCATACATGAAAATACGTTCACAGATCTTTTATGTTTTCTCTTTTAGAAATTAAAAAAAAAACAACAAACCAACCACAGGAGCCTGTAACCGCAAAACATTAATTAAAAATGCAATAGGATTAAAGTGATCAGTTCGAAGGACAACTCATCGACAAAATCCCTGTGTGCCTGGCATGGCAGGGATGTGACATGCAAAGGACTCTCCCATGTGGCATAAATCTGCCACTGCATGGTGATTGCTTTATAATGCAGCAAAGCAGTTATTGCTGGAGATGGAGGCTAAAGCCAGTGGAAATGAAACTTGATTTAATCCTTTTTTCCTGTTAACTCTTCAGTATCCTACATGGGTGCTCATATAAAAGCCATTTATGAAAGGTGAGAAGAAAAAAAACCCAGGAAAATAACCCCAGTCTTTGCTGTGGCTATATTCCAAAGAAAAGCACACAGGAGGCAGCATTTCTAAGCAGTAATAGTTGGTCCCATAAATGGAAAATTCTCTACAAGTTGCATACGTAATTAACTGTTTTCCAGAGTGACCCTAGTATGGGCAGAAGCAGTGTCTCCATCACAGGCAGCGCCATGCCCCTGACCCACCTCCTTGGCCCATACGCTATGGACATGCCCTTCATGCGTGGCCACAAATCTTTACCAGAAGTGGAAGGGAAGTCGGTGAGCTTGTGACTTCCCACCACAAAGCCTCCATGCCACCTTTTCCTTCCTGCCAGCCAGAGGCAGGCCACCACAGGCATGACCCTTCTGACACTCTCTGCTGTTTCTTACTCTGTTGGGCTTCAGCTAAACTACTCCTAAGCAATGCCATGCAATTATATTTTTGCAACTTTTCTTTCCCGTTGTGTATTTTATTACCACAAATCTTTGTTGATAAACTTTTCCTGCTCGTACAACTGCAGTACTGCACTTTTATAGCCATTTGCAGCCTGGAGGCATGGTTCCTCATGCCATCCCACTTGGATTGGCCTACAGTAGAAGCTGCTCCTAACACCCTGTAGCCTCCTAATTAAAACTTCCATACACGTATAAGATTGAAAAACTACATGCTCCTGCTGCAAGGATATTTCCCTTGCAATACAGCAACGTGGTGGTGTGAGGAATGCACACCAAACCGAGGCTGAGGCTACCTGAGCCTGAGGACCGTCCATGGCCACCTGGAAGTCCAAACTGGTGCTGAGGTGTGGACTCAGAACTTGTACATCCAAGGTCAGCTGCCCTCACTGACCAGGGAGACCTTGGAAAACATAGCCCATGGCCATTGAGGGTGCTACAATATTTGGATTTAGGGGTTGCTAAATGGTGTCTGGGTGGTGGACATACCCCCTTTGGAAGAGCCACCATGGACCCAACTGTGCCCATGGTTTTGCAGCTGGCAGACACCTTCCTGGGAGGTGCTAATGGCAGAAATTAAGTAATAATGCTTTTACATTCATGCATTTTGTGAAACTGATATAGAGGAGGAGGCAGGAGGTGAATGGAGAAGGCTCATGGGCTGTCCTTTTTGCAGTATACAGGATTTGGTCCTCCTGCTTTTCCCTCTGCCACCCATTGGTGGGTGCTAGACATCTGTGGCTCATCATTTTGGCCGAAAATCTATGGGTTGGATAGGAGAAGGGGCACTTTCCAGGCTTGTGGAGGGCTGAAGCCAGTGAGTGGAGGAGTGCAGGGCGGCCCCCACGCCGGCCTCAGTCACGAGGCAGCGCACAGATCTGGAAGGGCTTAGGACAGCGTGTGAGGCTCAGTGTGAAGGCGAAGGTCAGCGTGGCAGCTGCTGGCACCTGGAAGGTGAACTTCTGCAGAAGGGCTGTGAAGAAGATGAAGAGCTCCGTCCTGGCAAGCTGCTCCCCGGGACAAGCCCGCTTGCCTGGAAAAGGAGCAAAAATAATCCCACCAAGTCCCGAGCGAACTTCAACCACCTCTCAGGCTCCTCTCTCATGCACTGCCTTGTTCAGGCTGCGGGAGCTTTTCTTCCTTGAAAGGTTAGGTGGCAATGTTCACCCACACATTTTGCAGAAATCTTCCCCAGAAGTTTACTGCTGAGCAAACCATGCCGACTGTTTGGATAGACAAAGAGGGGAAACTTGCTGAAAAAAACCCATTTATGCAGCTTGCACAAGAGGAAAAAACCTTATTTTTTTATCCTGTGATAACAAATTGATTTCCCTCCTGCTCTGAGCAGTCAGTATTAACTGTGACAGGGATTTTCACTATGGGAAATGCTGGGCATGGGCTGAAAGCTGGACAAGGATCAGTACCCCCACTCTGGAGGGGGTGTCTTGGGGGAAAAAGAAAAGCATTGCAGAAAGGAAAACCATTTTCCCATCCATCATCCTACCTGCAGAGAAGGGCAGAAAAGCCTCCCGCCTCCTGTACTGGCCGTTTTCCAGGAAATGTTCAGGATTAAAGGTGTCTGGAGTCTCCCACACATTTTTGTCAAACATTATCGAAGTCAGGCTGGTCATCAGGGTGGTGTCCTGCAAGAGGTGGAGAAAACGGGTGATTACGCGACAGAGAAGAGACGATGTGTTGTCAGACTAGTTTATTATTAGCTCTGTTCCACACACAACATAAACTACATTTTTTTAGGGGCAAAATGTTTATTCCTAAGCTCTGTAATTAAATGAGGGTGAAAGTCTACAAGATTGTTCACTTCTGTGCTCCCCTATCTATCACCATAGTGTTGATCATACCTTGTACTGCTGCCACTGGTGATGTTAATATAAACCATCTTTGAATTTATAACATTGTGTACCCACAGGAATTTGAAGCAATCTAACCAAATAATTTTCAATCGATCCACTTTATTGTGCTTTTTTAAAAAAACCTGATCTGGATTATCTCCACATCCTCCATCGGAAAAAGAAAAAATATTTTAATCAGTGTGGAGCAGAATGCCCAGATTTTTTTTATTTTTAATTTTCCTTGATGCAACCAATCATACAGATGGAAGAGACTAGATATATCTAAATCTCATGTTTGCTTTCATAATGCCAGAGCAATGTGTATGCATCAATGCCTATTACCTGGCTTTTATCATGTGCTACTTTTAACAGATGATTTTTAATCCTCTGTGGAATTAACAAAACCAAACTGTTTGTTTTCCTGTGTTTCTTGGCCCTTTATTGCCATAATACCTGGAGGGTGTCTTGTGTAACATTTAAGGTATAAACCTTGTAAAACTGAAAATTATGACCAACACTGTAGGCTCTCACGATTCTCCTCCATAAGGAGGTGAGACCCATAAAAGCCCTACAGTGTCTGTCAGGAGGGCTTGTATTTTCAATATAACTGTGATATCTCCATAAGACCCTGCTGATTGATTCCCCTTCAGATGAGATTTGGGACTTGGGCCATGAAGACCTTGCTCTGGTGGGGCAATGGGAGGGCTGGTGGTATCCACATACTTTGGGCAGGTGGAAGCCGGCCAGTGTGGTGTCGCTGGTGGACATCCTGGGCACCCCCAGTGGCACGACGTTGCCCATCCGCAGGACCTCGCTCAGCACCGCGCTGGTATATGGCATGTTCTCCTTGTCAGCCATGGTGGGCTGGCGGGACTGACCCACCACTGTGTCGATTTCGAGCTGCACTTTCTCTATGGCAAGAGAGAAAAAAAAAAAAGACCTATGCTCAAAAGGTTCTCAGTAAGAAAACTGTGGGGTGGGCATGTCCAACATGTGGTAAAGCTGGAAATAACTCTGTTTTCTGAGTTTCACTTATCTGGTTTTGGGCTAAATGAAGGGCCCATCGGTGGCCCTACCCTGAATGTGGGGGTATGCAGCCATGTAGAGCAGAGCCCAGCGGATGGCAGTTGCCGTCGTCTCAGTCCCAGTTAAGAACAGGTCCAGGGTGGAGCACAGCAGGTTTTCCTCATGGAAATATGAGCTGGTGTCACCCTTAAACTTGGGGAAAAGCAAGGCAATGAAAACTCTTATTAAGGAGGATATGCTTTCAAGAACCCAATCCAAAACCATCCATCCATAAGTCAAGTCCTGCTGCCATTTTATTGTTCATCACTCCTGGACTTGGAAATTTCTACCCCTTACTTTCATTGAATTACAAGCCCTGCAGAATGCTTTGAAAGATACCCTGCTTGCTGTAGAGCAACTTTTGAAAGCAGGTAGTGTTTTTAAACATGAGGTTTCACAATAGAAAACACAGGCCTGTGAGCTCTCATAGGAACGTGAACACATTCCCTGAGGAACACATACGCCACATGACAGAATGAAAAATGGAAGAAGACAAAGGGTAAATACTTCCAAATGAAAAAAAGATTTGTGTGTTTTCAAAGTGATCAGGCTCTTGCTGTTGCTAAAATTTTGACGTGGAAGAGGTAGGGAGGAGAAGGCAATGCAGGAGGCATGGGCTCCTCTGACAGAACAGCCTTGAGCCTTATCTGCTCATTTCTTGGTTTAAGCTTTAGGTGACTTTAGGTATTTCCCTCTTACCTTTTCTATTTCCTTCAGGTAACAGTCAATATAATCTCCTGCCTCAGAGTGGTCCAAATCCTCCTTGTGCTTTGCGATCACGCCCTTCACAAAATATTGAAGTTTCTCCCAGTGCCTGAAGATTTTCCTAAAGGGTCCTGGCAGCCATCTCATGACCAAAGGAAAAGCATTATACAACTGGTGAGAAATCAAACAGCAAAAGAGCATTTCCTGAGTTAAAAAAAAAAGCAGGTATCACAGTTGAGATGATAGCATAATCTATTGGTTCTGCTTGCTACCAGGAAAATTATCAGTTTAGGTCATTTAGTTATGAAGATGTAAACAAGTACAAACAAGATAAGAATTGGCCGGATATTGTCCGCTGATAAAGTTCTCTAATGTTGTGTGACCAAAGCTATTACCTAATGTAAGGTGGCCACCGGAGTCACAAATCAGTGTGGATGCAGAGGAGCCCCTTAGTGCTGGGGTCCATGGAAGAGACAGAGATCCATCTGGCCCATGTTGTGGGGCCATGCAGAAGCTATGTGCAGTCTGTCCCCAAATCCACTTACTTTTGTTATAAACCTGGAATGTCAGACAGTTTTGTCATAAATAAAAGTTATTTGAGAAACTGGTTGGGAAAGGGGTGAGGGAAAAGAAGGGAATTTTCACTGAGAGTGCTAATAATTGACTCTTCTTTTTGTAGAAACATAGATATTTTTAAGATTTTTCCATTGCTTTTCAGTTATGTCAGGCATAAGATTGGTTTTACAATCCTGCAGTGTGCCTCAATAATTTTAACTTGCTTCCTTGCTTTCCTGATGGATTTTGTGTATAAACCCAGTCTAGTGTAAAACAATACTTGTGGCCATTTCCCTTATAACATGACTCTTTTTCTGCAGGGAAAAGCAGATTACATCAGTGCCTTAGAAACTCCAGTTTCTGAGCTCTTACATGCAGCTGAAGCTAGAAGAGCATCTGACTGGCTTTACCTGGCCCCAGAAACTTCCAATGAGCAGCAGCGTTTCAGCCAGCGAGTGCAGCAATTCCTGGAAATGGTTGTCATGGTAGTCAAAGCGGTTCCCAAAAGTTATGGAACAGATGATGTTTGAAACAGCACTATTAATTTTGTAATGAGGGTCAAATGGCTGTCCTAGAGAAAACGAAATGAAATACAACTCTTTTTTTCTTTAAAGTCTCAGTCAAAACCACATTCTCTGTGAGAGCAACAGTTGTGAGGTTGGGGTGATACCTCACCTACTTTTCACTCATGGTGATGCTAAGGCTGTCCTTGGGTCCCCAGCTCCCCCATCACCTCCAGCATCCTGCTGGAGGTTGGACATTATATGCCACGACATCCTTTCCCCAAGGACGTTCCCTCCCATCTCCAGCCCAGGGTACTGGCACACACTACCATTAGCACAGAGCTGCTGAAGCAGGGTTTGAACTGTTTTCAGGGAAAAACAACCACTAGGATGCCATGCTATGCCTGTTGGGTTTGCATGCTCCAACCTGGTTTTGTGCCAATTTTAAACGCCAAGAGAGGGTCCCTCAAAGCTGAGTCTGGGACAGGGAGTTCAAGACTAACCACACTTCAAAAAGGCCATTGCACTGTCCTTTAACTGTACACCACAAAGAAACAAAGTGGGATGGGAGAGAGGGGAGAGGATCAAGATTGCAAGTCTTCACAGCCACCTATAAAATCCAGCAACAGCTCAGCTCAAATGGTCCATAGACACATAGCTCCTAAAAAAGCGAAGTGTGGTGTGACTTTCATCACACCTGCATTCCTTGGGAGACCTATTGAGCAAAGACCACCACAGCCTAGGGCGCATTTAGGCAGCCTGGAGAGGTGCTATGATATGGGAGATATGAGTCACTATTATCAGTAACAAACCCAGTCCAGCCCTGAGCTGCTGTTGGTACGCTGGGGAGCATCGCTTTGAAATGCAAGGCACTCTGCACAGGACTGCTGATCTCTCCACTCTTCAAGAAAGTAATTAAACTGGGCTGGTGCTCAGATATTAGAGTGATGGACATGATCACCATTTGTCATTACTAATGGGAAGAAAGGCTGAAAACAGCAGCTTAATTAGTTTATTGATTAGGACTATAAAGGACTATAATCAATTGGCAACATGAAGTATTTGGCCTGTTCACTGCAACGGCAATTAGAATGGAGCAAGTTCAGTATATAATTTCACAATTCCTATTTAGATCTTTCTTATTTACTATATATAGCTCCATAGAATTAGCTAAACCCCATCTGCTTCTATTTAAAGCTGAAGTGCAACATCACCCATGTACCAACATACAAATTATTCTTACTAATATCCCTCTGGCAGTTCTTAAAAGCTGGACCATAAAAGAGCAAGGCACATGTTTCATCTGTGCATGATACAAAAGGAAAGCCTGACTAAACAAGTTTTAAAATACTTTGCAAAACCAAGGACAAGCAGAGGTTAACTAAGCCTCTGAGCATACGTGCCTGATAGCGGGAGAGCTGCATTTATTCCTTTGCAGAATAGAGGAGAGACTTTCTTAGCCATCTAAACATGCAAGTTTTAATAAACACCTAGTATATATTTGCTTAATATTAATAAGGAAGAACTAAAATCATAGGCCTGAGGTCTAAAATAAGTACTAAAAAGCGCAGCCTGGAAGTATAAGATAGAGACTTGAAGGAATGAAGAATGTTTTGTATGTTACGAGCTGCCTCTTGCTGTTCATTTAGCTGAAAGCTTTGGGCACAGTCCTATAGTTTAACTGCCCACCTTTCTCCTCCTCAATTGTCTCCACAAGGTACCGGCTCTCCTCTTGCACTTTTTCCTCAAAACTTACAGCGATGCTTTTCAGCGTTGCTGAAGCAAACTTTCTCTGTTGCCTCCATATATGCCCGTTTGATGATATGAGCCCTGTAGATGGAAAAAATAAGTGAACAAACCTCACTCTTTGTCACATATGAGTGATAGGAATGGCCATTCCTCTTGAGCAAAAACCCCATCCAAAGCAAACAGAACCCATAGACATTAAAAAACTATAGCTCTGGGAATTAAAATTCAAGAGTAATTGGCTTATGCTAAAGAGCTAGCTTTATGGATTTGCTTTAATCTGCTACTTTGTCACTTTGCGTGGGAAAAAAAGGTGTAAGCCAAAATACTATAAGTACTATCACGCTGTTGGCAGAGCTGCAGGCAGGAGCACCATACCCCGTCTCTGGAGCCATATGCAACTGGGGGAGAAAAAGTAAAGGAGAAATTAAAACCAAGGGGAAATGTCTTCAAGTGTATCAACCACCAGGCAGCTTGCATTTATTTCTCCTCTTTTGTCAAGACCTGACTTTGACCCTGTCATCATTCCTAAATCTCAGAGAGATTAAATTGTACATCTGTGAGATTATGAAACCAAATTCAGTTTTTGCCTTCCTCTGGGCAAGCTTTTATGGGTGCAACTATCAAGGGTTGAATTCAGCCTGTTTCTTTCACTCTAATGCTTATCATTTCAAAAAGATGAAAAAAAAAGTACCAAAATCCTGGTAGCTGTGCTTACCAAAGCCTCTAAATATTTCTTGAAGAAGTGGAATATTTGGCCGACCTGTAAATATTTCAGCCTGGTGGACAAGAGCTTCTCTCACCATTTGGTACCCATTGACTACCACAAAAGTCAGACTTCCAAACTGCACGCTGAAGATGTTCCCGTACCGACCAGTAAGCTGAAAGAGAGTTCATCATCCTCTGAGAGCAAGAAGGTGGAGATTTTCAAAACTCAGCTGGACAACACCTCAAGAAATGGCATATAACTTTGGATTTAGTCCTTCCTGGAGCAAAAGCACTTAAGAAAACCCCAAATCCAAGACTGTAGGTCCCATCCAGTCCAAATTACTCCACGAGGGCTGGAGATAACATAAAAATGCTGGAGACCTGTGGCGTCGGAGAGATGGCTTGCTTATATTTGTTAGCAGGTATGACCTGAGTTTCACGGTGGTTGCACCAATCTGACTTACAACAAGGGCATGACTTGCTTTGTAACCGATGGGGACCTGCTCTGTCCCTTTTTGTTACAGGAAGGGTACAAGAGGTGAAGGCACCACCTGGATCACAATGCCCAGGCTCTTGTTGCTGAGGGCAAAGCACAACAAAAAATCCCTTTCACCAACTTTGTGTCTAAAGTAATGTGGTTTCTTGCTCCAGTTATCCCATTTAGAAAGTGGCTCCAACTGCTGATGGCTAGAAACCTACTTCTAATTTTAAGCCTAAATGCATTTATGGCTAAATTATAGCCATTTTCCTTGCATGGACTTTGTTAGCATTAGTGTCTCCTCTGCAGCATTTAACTCCCTGATGTATAAGAGCAAAGGGTGATCATATTGCCTCTTGGGCCCTGCTCTGCCAAGGAGCTCAGGCCATCCTCTTCTTAGTATGAGTCCACATGAAAGGACACACATGGTCACCATGAACTGCTGTGGTGACTTATGAAACTAGTCTGGGGCCAAATGGGTGTCTCAGTCACTGTATCCATGTAAATTACTAATTTTATTAATAATAATTGTATGTATTGACAACATATCCTGAGTATGCTGCCTCAGCCTTCCCCAAGGGTTCCCCTAGGGGACACCAGTGCTATCAGCCTATGAAAACCCAGGGCAGGTAGGCTAGCATCAGCCTGGTAAGTAAAGAGAAAGGATATTTGCAGCCAGCAAGTCAGAATTTTTCCTTCCACTTTTTCAGAGAAGCACACTCAGGATGTATAAAATATCTCTCTTTTATTGGTTTTGGTGGGAGTCAAAACTCTGGAAGCCTTTCCAGAGCAATCACTGCCTCTTTCTGTGACACAAAAGAAGCCACAGGGATGGTTAACTCACGATCTTAAATGTTTCTTTCAGATGCAATGGGGCACATCACTGGCCTCTGAGCAAAGACAATGACAATACAATTTCCAGAGGTGATGTTCACAGTTCAAACAGTTAATTTCTCACACAACACTCACCATCCCTCTCCCAGCCTGGCCTATCCCCTCTGAACCCTTCCTGGGCTCCAGCAGAAAATGATCATGGTCAGATGGAAAAAAAGTGGAGGAACATTTAGGTCTTCCTCCGTTACAGGTCTCTTTCTCATTGGACCTTCCTACTCCCATGGAAGAGGAGGTGGTAGTAAGAGAGAAAACCAAGAAGGGTTGTCCCTCATACATGGTTATTATATAGCTAGTTCCTCAGAGGCTGCCCTTGCTTTGCAGGTTTGGTGACAAAAGTCACTGAAGAAGTAAAATATTGTTAGTAGGAGAAATGTCCATGGAGCTCTTACCTTCTGCATCTCAAGATGGAGAGGCTGCTTAAAGTCCACAAAGGTTCCCACGAGAGGAAAGAGCTGTGGCCCTGGAGGGAAATTCCTGGGTCGCCTCTTTTTCACAAGGTCAATAATCAAAAGAAACATGACCAGAACCACCAGGAGCATCCGACAGTTCAGCTTTTCCAAGAGAGAAATAAAATCAGGCCAAAACTGAAGCTCCATCTTGGCTGATAACTCACAGATTTTTATCCCAGGAAGGGACTTGATGATGGTGTTACATTTGCTAAAACAGGAGTAAGAAAGGACTGGAAAGGAAACAAAACACGCTAAGATGCTGTTAGCTTACTAGGGACAGGGCTTGCCATGGGTGAGCTGCTTTCTCATGTACAGCTACTGCCAGACCACATGCTGAATAACTAAGTTAAAACAGCGGGATCTCCAAAAACAACCCCAAATCTTCAAATGTTTGCCCAAACAAAAGCAATCTCAAAATCCTTTAGCTTTACATCTCTGTCAACTACCTAATTTTCTTATGGAAGAATATTCCTCTCTTCTGCCCTTAACAAGGAGCTCCTTTATACAGACACCTCGCTGGATTATAAGTATTACAAACATTTGAGGTTAGGAGAAAGCAGCTTACTTGGCTAATTACTTATGGTGGGCGTTGCATAATTTAAAAAAAGGTAAGGCAACTGAGGTGATGGACACCATATGAGTTGCTAAGGGGCTGATCCTGTTAAGTGCTAAGCGCCGTCTGCAAAGGGCTGGATACCTTCAGCGCCCACCAAAGCCTGCCCGGCTTTGCAGGAGTCATCAGGTGAAGTTCCGACAAGGGAAGCACTGCGAGAGCCCAGGGCTCTGTCCAGCCACTTAAACAAGAGTTAAAGGAGCTTAATTTCAAGAGTGAGAACATAGACTCATGCACTTTCCAGCTAAAGGAGATATTGGACCGTATGCATTTAAATCTCCTGGGTTTTTTGAAAATCTTCTTTCAATAAAGCTTCACGCTGTCCCGAGGGAAGGCTGCAGTGGACCGACAATGACCTCTGTGACCATGAATCAACCTCACATCGCCTGCCAGTATTTTAGCTAAACTTGTTTCCAGGTCTTTTTTTAAAAATTATTTTTAGATATTTATTTTGCAAACCATCTGAATTTATACAGAAACAAAACTATCAATAATGATTTTTTTTCAAATTATTTTCCTAGAAGCTATGGTGAGAAGTTCAGAAGAATGGTAAATTTTTATTCTCTTCAATATTTTTTAGAAAGCTTTAATTTTTCAGGCCAAAAGAAAATTTTTATAGGAAATAATAATTGGGAAAAAGTCTTGGTATTCTTTACTCTTTAAAAACTTTTAAAAGCTTTGCTGTCCATGTCTTTCATTACCTCGGTGACTGCAGTGCCAGCAGAAGCACGCACAGGCTGTATGACAGGCCTCCATCTTAGTTATTGCAGGAGTCCTTTTTAAGGGTAATACCTACCTGCAGCCCACCACTTCTTGGTTTGAAATGTTATTTACAGGTTTCTGGATGGTATTAGGCACCAAATGGGGAGCAGTAATGGGAGAAACACCTCACATCATTGGTCTATAAAGTATATTTTACATGTTTACCATAGTACAGCTGTGAGCAGCAGGGGTTGGACATGCTTTGCTTGTGGCCATTCCGGTGCACCCATGATGCTCCTGTACCCATTTGCATCAATACACCTATTCCACCCTTCCCCATGTGGCAAGCCAAGGCTTGCTTACCAGAGGCTAAATCAGGATAGTGGGCTCGTGCTCTTCATCCTGGCATCAGGGAGATGACTCGGTTGGTGGAGGTGTCAGCCTACAGCATGCTCAAAGGGACTGTGATGATAAGGCGTCAACTTCTGCTAGCCCAGTTTCACTCCTCTGTTCTTCGCTATGCCATATGATTTGTCAGCATGCACACAGAGTGCAGATCCCTCTACCACTTGTGGCTGCTGTGAATCGGGCTACGTGCAAAGCCAAGGTGTTAATGTGTTCTTCTGGGTGGTGTTGTGGGGGTGGATGCATCGTGGTTGACAGGAGAAATGTTATTTTTAGCAGGAGGAGCACATTTTGCATGTACTCACATGTGTCTTGTCAGTCAGAAACCTCAAGCCTCTTACTTTGGCTTGAAGCTTCACATGTCCAAATGCATCTCTTCACAAAGCCCTTAACACACCAGATCTACTAAAAATTAGGGAAGAACATTCCAATATTACCAGGGCTCTCCTAACCTCAGTAGACAATAACACCATCACGTTACCAAAATGCATTGTGATGATGCTATTTTGGGTCTCAGGCTTTAATCAAATCAGTTCCCAGCATGTGGTGTTGTGCAAAGCCCCAGAGTACTTAGGAAGTCATATTGCTGTGGCACATGGGCAGTACAAGAGTGTTGGACAACTCCTATTTTTTCAGTTTCAACAAGACCCTTAGCTGTAAGATCCTGATCACATGGAGGATGAACCTGTACCTCTGGCCAGTCCCAGCAACATAGAAGCATCAGTCTTCTGTGGTCCAAATAGCCAAAATGTGAATTAATATGAGATAATGATGTACACCTACATATCTAATAGGGAGCGGGATGTAAACTCACCTTCCCCAATTCCTCCTTGAATACCTCTTCTGACTGCTGTACACAACTTTTTGATCACCTCACCTGAGCTCATGGATACCGGGTAGATAAATTGTGCCATATTGCATGGACACACACACACACATCACTGCTTGAATATTAAGGCATCTTGAACAGCCAACAGACAGAAATTGGCCCATATGCTTTGTACCTTCTTCCCTGGCTAGATGTCTAACTGTGTGCAGAAGGTTTTGAAACACAAAGAGAAACATTCTGTTAAAAATGCAATTACCATTTGTTTTTCAAGATATAGTATCCCATTATTTTTTCCAGAGAAGTGAAATTCAATAAGGTTACAACAGAATGTAGTCCAACAGTTACCGTACTTTCAGAGCATTATTTAAGCTACAGAATTTCTTAATGATTAGAAACATATGTAGGAAAAATCACATGCAAAATGAGAATGACTGGAGACAATTCCCCCCCCAAACACTTTTTTCAGGCAAGTAACAGCTCATCCACCACTGTGGTTTCATCCACCACGTTGGAGGTGTGAGACCCACACCCACCCAGGGAGCCACGTGCTTAGGTCACGTCAACTGACAGGCTCCAACGAAGTCCAGGAGACCCATCCTGATTCACATAAAGGAATGTTTTGCTGCTTCTTTCCTCCTTATGTCAGACGCAAACGAATGATACCATTTTCACCATGGTCAAGCAGTGCCCACCCCAGTGTGCATGTTAAGGCCATGCCCCAGAGGGCTTCAAACAGTTAGAGCTGCCATTTCACAATCCAGCCCAGGTGAGTCCCAGTGGACCTAGTGGCAATGGCAGCTCTGGACACTTACTTCCTTTTAAGCTTTGCTTTACTGGATCAAATGAAATCTACAGGACATTTGTAATGGCAGAAGGCGAGGAACAGGGAGTGCTGGGGCACCCATACCTCCTGGAGCAAGCTTAGGAAAGCCATGCTTCGATCCAGTTCTTAAGCTTCAGTTCCCCACCTGGGGTGGCTTCACTGGCACATAAGTGCTCCCATGGAAGCTCAGGGCTCAAATATCTCTGGGAGTCTGACTCCAAGCCCCAAAATCAGGGAGCCAAGTCCATATTGATTGCTGTACATGCGTGGCAAATACTAAAGTATCTGCATCTCCTCTCTCTCCTACCTAAGACTAGATGCAAGTATTCTCCAGGTTTTCCTGGGACTCCAACAGATCTCTCTACTATAGCCTCCTGGCCACAATGTTTCCAGCACTAATTAAAGCTATAAGACAGGCAGCTCTCACCATTAATGGGTAAACTGAGGCATTACGAGCCTAAGTGAAGCAGTGTGAGTAGACCTACAAAATATACCACTGTGCAATCCAGAAAGGATCCCAGGAGACAGGACACTTGGTCTCCTTCTGTAACAGACCAAAATGCCCCTTTTCTGCTGTAGAAGACAGTTATATTGAAGGGCTTGCATTCAGATTTGACAGCCAGATAATTAAATGTAGGTAGCAGAAAGTGCCACAGAGAGCAGTCCCTGTGCCTCCAGACCCTGGATCACACCCTGACTTTTTGGTCTTTGGGCCAAGATTTTATTCCCTTCACAGCCAGGAGCTGCATTGCCTTTGCCAGCCCCGTGCCACCCCACATGGCAGACCCCATACGGACATACCGAATCAGATTTTGGGGGTGCCGGGTGCTTCCCCCTGAGGGGGCTGTGCTTGCGGCGCTGCCGGCAGCAGCCGCCCACGATCCCCCCGGCAAGACTCTGCCACCGTCTGCCACAACCTGGCAGAGCCGGGGCTGCAACCTCGGCTGTTCGCACAGGGTGGCTTCCCGCATCCGAGCTCTTCCTCCGACTCTCCATAAACCTCTAAAATACTCTCCTTTCTAAGATGCACCTTTTCAGTATTCACAGAGAAGAGTACAGTCACATATTCCTCTCAAAGCCACAAGGACTTGACTAGAGATAAAATGTCATTTATGTACATATCACAAGCGTTTTTCTAGGCACAGATGTCTTTCTGGTGCCAATATGCTGTTTATGTACTTATCTGTCACAAGCACATGTCTACATACATATGCCCTGCTGGCAGAGGCACAGAGCATTTTGAAACTCTTATTAGACTGCTAATGAATAATACGCATACAAAGGAGAAAACAGAAGGTGGATCTATCAGGAACAGCCTCTTTCTTAACTACCTTTTAATTGTAGGAGAGGAAGAAAAGAGATGAATTTTGATATGTTGGCATCTGTGAAGGCCTGCTTAGCAGCATCAAATGCTATCATTTTAAAAGTGGATTTTTCACAGGTTTGGGTATTTTGGGGGGGGATTTTTTTTTTCTTGGGAAAAAAAAAAAAACCACAAAATTTTGACACTGAGAGTATTGCAAATCCTGGTGCCAATGATGTACGATAGTGTGATTGTCACCACGGAATGCTGAAAAGCCCGAGCAGCTGTTTGGCATATTGACAGTGTGAATTCAGAGCGTTTTAAATGCAAATGACAGTATTCAATTGATCGCACGAAAACAATGGGTCATAGCCTTACCTTTCCTTGGCTACTCTCTGAATAATCAATCTGCAAATCCATGCACAATAGGGATATTGTACATGTTCTGGGGATTTTGTTCCCCATGTACACGGAGGTCAATACAATGCTTCTTTTGGGCAGAGCTGAAAAAGAGGCGCTGCTGCACTGTCCTGGGCACCAAGCTGGGGTGAGGTGGAGAAAGGGGCATAATTTGCTCCAAATCCACCACGTCCTAAGTGTCAGCCTGTTTTTCTTCCATCCTTTTCTGTGTGCTCTTTAATCATTCCCAAGGGTGGCTGGCTTTCTGCCTGACTTGTCTCCATTATACCCTGCTGCAATCAATATGGCAAGCAGAAATCAGCAGGAGAAGGCATGTTCTGCTCTCAGTGAGAGCCGGTGGGAGGGAAGGAGATCAGGCCAGCCAGCTGCAACCCCAGCCCGGCAGGCAAAATGAAATCCTGCCGAAAAAGCTGCCGCCAGATGCCTGGGTCCTGTTCCTTCGTGGTGCCCCCTGCCCTGCAGCAAGCAGCAGGTAAAAGTCTGCTCCCTTTCCCAGCCCAGGGAAGGCAGGCAGCAAAATCTGGCTGTGGTAAAATTTCCACTGAAAGCAGCTTTTTTTCAGTGGTGGAAAGAAAAAGGAGACAGGTCATTCCAAAGCAGCAAACTCCAGGAATGGAGGACCCAGACTTTCACCCTGTGTGGGACTGTTAAGTATGGACACTGCTGAGTGCTTGATGGTACTCATACTAGATCAGATCTCCAAGGCTGGCCATGCTAAATTAAAGGCAGCCACTGCCACTCCTGAATATCTCTAGACATAGCTTTTTGTTTTCAAGATGCAGATTTCTTTAAAAACAAGTTCAAAAACATGCAGGAGTACTGTGGGTGAGGGCATTACCCAGACAGTGCTATCTGCCCATGGCTTTACCTTACAGCATATACACATGACATCTCCCTCCAAGAATTTTATCTTGGTGAACTTCTTCCTTTTCCTTATTTTGTAAGCCTGAAAGAGCTTTTCAGGGTTCCCATTCCTGCATTCCCATTCCCATACCTTCCTCGATTGCAGCTAAATTGTACCAGTGAGCAGTGCTTTTCTCTCTCCTGTGCTTTTATCCACCCTTCTGGTATGTCAGTCATAAGCATTTTGGGTCAAGCACTGTTTATTTGCATCTCCTTGATCCATGGGTTGTGTTTTCTGAGACAGCTCTGAGTGCCTCTACAATATAACCAATGTACAACCAGCATCACAGTTGCCAGAGTAGATGCTAAGATGTCTGTGAGGTGCCCGTGCTCAGATTCATACCTAGGGTCATAAGGTTGAGCTGAACGTCACAAATGGCTGATGTTCTTGAGCTGTCTGAATGTGGGGTCTATGTGGTGGGCTCCTTGCACCAGAAATCAGCTTCTCCAGGGAGTTTGCCAATTAGAAAATGTTCCATATTAAATGGGGAGGTTCATGAAGAGTTAGAGGCTGGAGATCACATGGCTAATATCATCCATTTATGGAGTCCTTGTAGGAGGCTCCACAATTTTTCAGGCTTTCCCAATCTTTTCCAGCAATCCTGCCTGGGTAGGAATGTCAAGTGACTTCTCTGTACAGTTAAATTACACCTATTTGAGCATTCATCTTGTAAGTCTCTGAAGGAAGGCAATGAATAAAACCCAGCATCATTATTACCTTTGCCTTCCTAAGATAAATCTGTTTACCTGTAAAACGGACGCATTAAAAAACAATCAGCCAATAGAAATAATTAGTTACAACATCGGCATGTGATTTGCTCAGCCTCTGGAACAGGGTAGTGTCTTGCTTAGCTTGAACTCATTGCTGATGGATGCTTGGTGAAAGGTCTTGGAGACTATGTACTCAGCTAAATGCGGGGGAGATGGAAAATGATTCCTTCAGAGAGACATTGCTCAAGTCAGCTCTGCAAGAAATTCATCACCAACAGCATTGGCACCACACATGAGCAGCGGCGTATGGAAACTGAACTGTAAAAAGTAACAAAATAAGTGAACTAAGGGAATATCGCTTACCATGAGCACAGGGGAATGCATCATTACCCAAAGGGAGAAATGTTCTTATTAGTAGGCTTTTGTTAAGTCAAAAGAAACTCTTGTTTGAGGGGATTTAGCTGTGAACACAGAGCGTTTGTTTTCTGGGAACAAAAGGAACCAAAACAACACAGGTTGGTAATGGATAAACTTTCTATCAAACTATACTGAGCTGGAAGGTAAAGCCTTGAGCTTGCTATCAAACACACAGGATTGGCCTCTTGTGCCCAAAACGCCATGGCTCAAACAGTTGCCCTTGGAAGTAAATTTATGCTCACTTCTGTTTAGCTCCAAGTGGCCAGAGGGCCATCCTGAAATAAAGCCACTGCCAAGACCATGAGGACAGGCTGCTGCAAAAGGCTGCTTCACCCACATCATGCGTGTGTCTTATCAAGATGCTCCTAATAAGTATAAACCTTTAAAAGAAGTAGAAGGTGCATTTAGACTGGAAGGTCAGTGCTTGGTCTGAGTCCTTCTGGGGAAGTCCTCTTGCATGGAAACTAGTAACTGGGGTCTTCTTTTCCCCGAAGACCTTCTGTGATCCCTTTTACCTGAAAGGTGGAGCACAGCAGGTCATCAAAGGCTCATGAACATGCAATGAAGTGTTCAACTTCATGTTGAATTTGAAAAAATCTTACATTGTTTACAAATAGCTTAGCACATCTGGAATGAAAAAGAAGATGCCTTGTCTTTAGCTAAATGGAGGGTCTGATCTCACACTACCAGAAGGAGAAGGATAACAATAAAACCACTCCACAATTGTCCCTCATGATAGCAGGGCCAGTAGAATTTTTCCAGCCTTCCTCCTGCTGGTAAATGGTAGAAGGCAAAAGCCTTGGGAGACAGAAGGAATAAAACCAAAATGTCTTGCAGAAGGCTAGCAAACTTTCCCAAAGCATTTGTCTTTAAACTTAACCACATGATCTACAAGCTTATTATTAGTTTCCCCCCTCCTTACATAAAAAAGAGAAATTTAAAAAGTGTAGATTAACATATTTTTGGATATCTTCCAAGCTCTCGATTCCTCTGCATAAAGGATTATTTTGACAAATCAAAGATCGCTTTTTGGGTGGCCCAGCGAGATGCAAATTTGTGTTCTCTTTGTAGCAGAAATGATAGCTTCTCGAGGGGTGCTTACTTGTGTCTCTCAGACAATTACAGAGACAAACCCAGTCCAGCTTTTGGATTCTGGATCTAACTGTAATAAAATACTAGCTGGTGATTCTTGAGAAGTTTTTCCACATTGGTCAAACATGGGCTGAGAACTGCCTTGGGTATCTTAATCTCTCTCGTGTAAGTACACAGAAGATACTAGAGGTTCTTCAGTGAAGGGAACCCTTGGGAGGTGCTGTGAGACCATCTTCAGTAGAGGCCTCTACTGACAACAGGCAGTTTATTTGGTGATAATTTATTCTTAATTTTTAATTTATCTGTTTCTTATCACATGCTGATTGTGTTCCTGGATTGCCTGATTACTCTTTTTTAAAAGATGTCTGGCCATTGAACAACACCTGGGCCATACTAGCTGAGTGCAGAAAATGCCCCTGAGCAGGTGACTGAACAGCGTTGTGGTAGAAAGCACATATCATGGCAGGGAGCAATAGCTGGGCTATCTATTAACCTTGCTGCTTCTTCTGGTAGCAGCAAGTCCTATTTTGGGGTAACGAAAAAGCAACATGCCTAAACGGACTCAGCCTGTTGACCAAGAGCAGCACTACTTGAAATGCCCTGGTGTCGCTCACCTTTGTGGAACCCAGGTGGACACCATAATGCCATCTATGGGGCATGACGGGTTTCTCACCGGGATCTAGCCGCAGGTCATGAGCTAGCCCTGCCACAGGTGATCCCTATGCATTGGACAAGAACACCTTGTGGCCTTAAAGTATATGGTCACATAGATGGATTAAAGCATGTATTGGAAAGGTAAATGGGTCAGCAGAAAAAGTGCCCAGAGTAGTTCAGAGAGGCAGTTTAAGAACAAATCAAACCACTGTGAAAGAAACAATTGTCCTGGAATGGAAAAAAAAATAATATATATTCACTTAAAGGCAATATTCGTAAACAGGTTGAACAAGACTATGAGGCTGGAGGAACAGATGGGAAAATGGAACAAACAGATGGAAAAACTCTATTTCTGAAAAAAAAAATCTATTTGTAAAGCTATAGCTACTTTGAATGAATACTTCAATGTTGGGGAGCTGAGGCATCAGAAAATTCATAACAAGGCCATAAATTCATACATCTGAGATCAATAGGATACCAGGTCTTTTAGGCAGGTGAATAAGGTGCTTCTCAAACAGCCATGTACATTATTTATCCATGTTTAATGCCTCCATCCACATGGATACTTTGCTGCCCATATAGGCTATATCTTACTCACTTCACAGTTAAAAAACACCTTTCAGCTTTTCATTAGCCATCATTGGCTAATATATTAAAGAAAAGGAGCACGCTCACCTTG
Source organism: Phalacrocorax aristotelis (assembly GCF_949628215.1). Lineage (NCBI taxonomy): Eukaryota > Metazoa > Chordata > Aves > Suliformes > Phalacrocoracidae > Phalacrocorax > Phalacrocorax aristotelis. The sequence continues at coordinate 43,097,176 of NC_134281.1, read as the reverse complement.
CTTTCTGTCATCTAATCACAGGAAAGAAATGAGCTTGATCTCACAAACACCGGTAGAAAATCCTTCAGGCAAGAAGGGGAGAAGGAGTGAGCACCGTGTTTCAGTCCACCGACTTGATGGGGAAGTAAAGGCATCACCATTAAACACCCCCTATCCATCCAGCTGTTCTTGGTCAGCTCTATGTAGTTAGGGTAGGGAAGATCAAGATAAAAAGAGGGAGGAAAGGTCTGGTGCTACACTGACTTCAGGAGGAAACTTCACTTGCAGCAACCAAGTTGCAGTGCATGAAATGAGACACAACCCTGCAGAAAAATGGGGGTCTTGCGTTTTAGTCAAAGAACCACCACTCTGCAGAAAAAAATCCAGCCCATGCTTCACACAGTGTTCCTTGGTGAAGATGGGTGAGATACTTGCAGCAAAAACTTCCAGCCATGGACCAGGTATCCAGAAACTCTCCCTGGAGTAAATGAGTTCAGTGACCTCCAAGGAGTGACTTGCATTAGCAACAACAAAAATGCATTACACAAAATGCTAACTTACTCCAAGGACTCGGGAGATGGGTGGTTTGAGCTGGGCAGGCACTGTTAATAGGTAGTGGCTTATGATCTTGGCTTTAATCCCTCTGAATCTCAGCTTTGCGGCTGTGAGAAGGGACAGTAGAAGTGCTCCAGCTCACTGGGGAGATGCAAAGATTGAATTTTTAACTGAGTGTACTCAGTAGCATGGGGGTAAAAAAGAATGTTTGCTTTCAGCACAGGGACCAGGATGGGGGTATGACAGCGGGGAGCCACCTGCCAAGTGTGTTTTGCTCTCTTCCTTATTTCAGGGCATTTCTTTTAAGTCGTGCAGGGCTTTTAAGGACTGTGTCCCATATCTGGGTCTTAGCAGATTTGCCCACATGTTTTTCTGTGCGTGTTTCTGGGATTCATAAAAGCGTCTTTAGTGCTCAAGTTGCCCTTTAAGGAGGGACTGTCAAAGATGGGTGTTAATGTCATTAGGAGGTTACAAGGGGGAAACAAGAGAGAATTTGCTACAGATCCTCATTTCCATAATCTTGCCTTGACATCCTCGTTTGTCAGTTCTTAACCTCAATTCCTTAACCTCCAAATCTGTGGAGTCGTTGACCTTGGGGATTTGTCTTCAAACTGATTTCAAGTTTTAGGCAATCTAAATTAGGCTCCCTGTGACAGAAGACAAAACTTGGTCTTTGCACCCAAATGTGAAAGACAGGCCCAGAGTGCAAGTGAAATCTTGCAATCATTTTTTCAAACCATCTGCCCATCTGCAGTCCCAGAACAATATCAGTTCAGTGCTGCCTTCCCTCTCTCTCTCACAGGAATAAAGAAATTACCATAAACAAAACAGATCAAGGGTCTATTTAAGCCAAATGCAGCCAAGACACATTGCTTCAGAAGGGAGCAGGAGAAAAAAGAGCTACAGGGGAAGTTTCTTCCTACCTCCCGTTAACTCCAGTTTGGCCAGTGAACCTGGACACAACAGTGTAATTTGGAGTGGATGGTGCTGTGTCCCTCTCCATGGGCACTCCATTTCCAGGGTATTTCTGTGGCAAACAAAAGTGATCACCACAAAGTGTTCTGGCAAAAAAGAAAAACAAAACAAACAAAAAAAAACCACCACAAAAAACCTGCAGAACTGCTCACTAACTATGCAGAGGAGGGAGAATACAAGAAAATTAGGCTGGACACAAAGAGCCTTTTGGTCTCTCACACCATTTCTGCATTGCACATGGCAGTCAAACCAATGCCTGAATAATGCTATCATTTCAGGGTGTAAAGCCATTGTGAAAAGATGCATTATTTCCAAGAGTGTGCTCTGAGTTAAGAGAGTCTGCAGCAAACTGGCAGGGCAGCTTGGCACAAGGATTTTCTGGAGCAGCAGGTAGAGATGAACAATGGGAGCTGGACCAGTCCCCGCATGACAGGGAAACAGGGGAGGCAGAGAGTTTAAATAATTCAGTGTCTAGGTTGATGTGATGCACGGAAAAATACCGCCAGAAGTCGTGAAGCTAAATGCTCGGGTACCTCTTCAATGGGTCTGACAGCAGGTTTGGAGGATAAAGAGGAGGAAACAGGTACATTCAGGGAGCAGCTTGTGCAGCCGCTGTGCGAGTGGCAGCATGCGGGGCTGCACATGCTGCAGAGAGGCTGCCCCTGAGGTGCCGAGAGGGGGAAGGAGATCCGCGGGAGCCTCAGCCTCATTATTTTTATGTTCAGCTGCCTAATTACTACATGTCAGCTGTCTGTTGGAAGGAACGATGTACTGCAGCCTCTCGTTTGGGAATTTATAGTGATTAATGGGCCTGGAGGGAATGACTAACGAGGAAATGTTAGAATTAGTAAATATGCATCACCATGCAATGAGTAAACCAGGGGACGTGACAAATGAGCCCAAGTATGTGAAAGATGTAAATGTCACAGAGGGACAGCCTTTGGGAGGCCTTGGGGACCCACAGAGACCGTGAGGAACAGGAAGATGGGAGAAACAGAGGTGTGATCCCATTAACTGACAACAAACTAAGTAAGAAAGATCTTCCAAAGCCTTCTGGACAGTCCAAGGCAGACCTGGAGGAACAAACTCACCCTGAAACAGCACTGCAATAGGACTGCTACCCTGTTTCCCATTCACGCTGTTGTCTCCTATAGAGCACAGCAACGAGCACCAGTGTAGTGGCCCTGTGTTGGGCGGTGACGGCAATCTGTCCTACATGAGGACCTGGGTCTTTGAAGGCACTTAGGCACTGCAAGACCTAAACCACTTAGCTTATCCATTTCATGTGCAGAAACTTGTTTCAGTTTGACTGTTTCAGAAGTATTTGCCTACCAAATAATGGCTTTACTGCATGCCCAAGACCTGTAGCTGGTCCAACACCCATGCTGAGTAACACCTGCAGGTTCAGTCTTATCGGCAAGAACAACAGGACACAGCATCATGGAGGGTCCTGGATTTTGGGGCTACTTTCCTGTATATGCCTGTATAGGAAAGATGTATAATCCCTCAGAATAACAGCCTGTGGGTGTTCTTGAATTGCTGGCACTTTAAAACTTCAACTCTTGGAAAAATTCTATCGATTGCAGTAAATTCTATTAGAACCTGTAAAATCATTCAAATGAACAGAGTTAAGGAAGAAAAGCAGATCTCTTACTTTCCTGGTTTAAAATTTCACTGAGATAATTTGACAATCACTGGTCTGCTACATCTGTCCATTACCAACACCTTCTGGTGAGACCATCCCTGAGCATTCTACTGTAGACCTTTGTGTCAATGTTGCCATCTTTATAAGAAGAAACTAGAACCACAGGTTCAAATTTTCTTGAGTTTTGGGTCATGGAAAATCTAGAATTATATCTGGCACAGAATTCTGAAATTTGGTCTCATTTGCACCTACCAGATCAAACCCCTCACTCCACACATCTCTTTTTTTAATTTTATTTCAAGCACAACAATGTTATTCGAATTTCACCCAACTGAAGATGCAGCTGTTTCTATTTTTGGTGCATCCCTGTCAGAGAATAGGAAACAAGCAACAATTCTGCACTGTGTTTGGTGATCAGCAATATTCTGTCTGTAAAATATTTTTCACTCATAGGAAACAGAAGTCAGGGGAGCAATAGCTTAGGTGCTTCTGCCCTTTGAATACTGCAGAGCAGCTGTAATGGTATGTTTCCTCTACAATAGACATTTCTGAAGGCTGAGGCAATTTTCAGAGGACAAACTAGATCCTAGCTAAGGCTACAGTTATGGAATAGATAATTTTCCTTTTCCAGCATGCCTAGATGCAAAAAGAAAATTATTTATAGGAAAAACCCAACAAAACAAACACCTTCCTCCCCCAGACCAATCAACTAATTTCCTTTGTGAAAATTAAATAACCTAAATAACTCTTGCTTTTGTTAGTGTACAGAGTCTAAATCCCATAAAATGGAGGGTGAGAAAGGAGTGAAATAATCTCTGATAGTATATTGCCATTCAGTCTGTGTATTAGCACATACTTATCATGCACTCTGGTTTGCCAAAAAACCAAGATGTAGCAAACAAGGAGAGTCACACAATCCCAGAGGAGAGCTCAGAACCCATGGTTTTAGGCTCTATGTGTACACCCAGCTACACAAAACTGGTCTAACCAGATCCAATCAAATCCATTATGCAGGGCATGAGCTTCAACCTCCACACCTTGGCTGGCACAGGTTAGCTGGTCTGGAAGACTATGAAGTCAGATAAAAGACTAATATGGGTGATTTTCTAAAAAGGACAAATACGTGCCTCTCTTGTTTGTAGAGATATAAATTGACACCAGCCACATACCAACAAACTTCTTCATCGGCTGCTTGACTTCATCCCTTCCACCGACACTGCCTGATCATCGCCAAAGTCACTGCAGAGTCCTTCTTTTGTCTTTCTTAAAGCAGAAACAGCAATAGGAAAGCCCTTGCAACCACTCCCCTCCATAAAAACACTCATAAAAGCAAGTTTGGTAAACTGAATAGCTTCTCCAGTGCTCCCTGCAGATGATGGGAAGCACCTTGTGGACCCAAACATACCTTCAGGAGTAGCCCAGTACTGCCCCTTTCTCTGGGAGCAATGATGTAAAACATTAAATCCCAGTCTCAAAATCTGGACTTTCCCCTTTTCTGTATGCCCATGGCCTCAGCCAAATACCACCTCTTGTCACTCATAACGGTGTGAAAACCACCACGCATCATGTGAAGGGAGAAGGTACCTTCTCCTGTACCTTCTCCCATAGGAAGGTACAGGACTGAACCATGGATCTCATGTTTCCTGTCTTAACCAATTGGCAAAAGCCTTTCAACACTTGGTTGAAACAATGAAAAAAACACAATTATTTGAAATATTATATACACTGTAATTACAATCAGTCCATCCCCAAATAAAATGCTTAATTTCAATTTTCCCAGTGGGGACTGTACATAAAGGGGGAAAGGACTTCGATTTTTCAAAAGCAAAATTTGATGTTTTTGAATCTACTTTTTCTGTTGGAAAATGACAGGATGGAAAATCCACAGCTATCTCTACTTATAACACATCATGGTTAGGTGTGTGTGCATAGCACTTAACACAGCATAAAACATAACATAGCACATAACACATCCAGGTGGGTGTGCATATGGCATGGGCACAAAAAGTAAGTTTTAGAGACAAAGTTTGAGGACACAGAAACTATTGGAAAAGGAGGGTTAAATAGCATTCAGATGAGATGGTAAAAAACAAGCTGTATTTACTTGATCTCAGAGAAGGTTAAAGTAAAAAAAACAGTTTGCAGGTGACACTGAAAACACTTGGAGGTCCCTTCATTCGTTATTTGGTATAGGGAGGTCTAGTTAAAAAAAAAACAAACCAAAACAAAAACCCAACCCAAAGTAATTTGTGCTAGGGAAACAATATCCAGCCCTCAGCAGAGATAAAGTCAAAACCCAGCTGATGTTTCTGAGTTGGAAGCAAGTGCAGCTGGTCAAACATGCCACACACTTTCACCCCCTCCATCTAAAAATAACACTTCTTTAAAATTTTCTGGGAGCATGAGGATTTCAACAACAACAGCAGCACTAACAGAGTTCCCCATATGCTGCGTTGTTTACTTTTTGAGCAACATTGACTGATTTTCATTTTGTCACATGTGAGATAAAACACTCTACTACCCTTTTATTCAATAAAATCTTTTAATATTCCAAGTTTCTCATATGATTCAGAAGGAAACCATTCCTGCTGGGGGGTGGAAAAATGCCTGTTCCTGGCTTGGTTTAGCGGCAGGCTAGCGGCTGATTGGCCTTTCCAAAGCAAAGTGCCTTGGGCAGCGACAGAAAGAGGTGCCCAACCCTCAGCCAAAAAAGACCTAAATATCATCCAAACCGAGGGGAAGAAATTTTTTAATAGATCACCTAAAAAGGCAAAATTATTTGCCAGGCATTCCAGCAATATCACAGTTAATGCAGAAGTTTCTTGTGGCAAACAGAGGGAATTGCCTGAAGTGGGTCAGTTATTGTCCTGGGAGCTGCTGGCCAGGTCTGACCTCTCCACCTAACACCTGTGTGTAATTTCCAGCAGCCCAGCCGCTGTTTCCAGTGAAATCAAAGCAGATACAGCCGTTGACTTCTAAGATCTCTGATAGGGAGATCTCAGCTGTGGTTACCAGCTGGGTTCTGCAAGTGTCATTTTCCAAAAAACCCATCTGCCACATTGAGGCTCCAGTAGCCAAGAATCTGCTACTTACTACCACAAAACTGCTCCAGATTTTCACAGGGGTAACTACTAGCATTTACATTTCAGGAGGGACAGAGAAGGTGGATTTTAGAAACTGTTACTTTCAGTGTTGAAAGGAAATTTTCATCTTCCTGCACTGGTCCAACCTTGCATTTTTCTCTGTTGCTCTCTTGTTTTGCTACTTCATTTTTAGATAGGTGCCCTTAGCTTCCCAGGACTATGGCATCGTTTTATGACTCTAACTACTGCCTTTGCCTTCAGCCTGGCTTCCCTTTACTCATATTCAAGCTTAGAGGCAGAGACAACCCAGCCGAGATTCACATCTCCATGGATGTTAGATGACTCCAGGGTTGATATCTACATTGGAGCTAGTGCTCTAGATTCCCTTTAGCATCAATGGAGAGAAATGAATGACTAAATCATGATTTATCTGACCTACTTGAGGCAGCTGAACTTGGTGGTAAGTAATTCCTCTATAGCAAGCATCTCTTGCACTCAATTAGCAACCAACAGAGAAGTCATGCCAGGAAAGATGACTCCTATCCTGTATCACTGTAATGAGTTTTAAAAATGTTCTGCATGTGCCTTTCCTTTGGGAGGATCCTGCCCCCTTTGCAGGTATCTTTCTATACCCCTTAGCTCAAATGATGTATGGGCACCTGCCTTCCCAAGTGATGCCACCAAGGTGCATGTACCTAGTGGTGGATTTCTGCAAGGTCTGGCAAATCTACACACCGTTATTGCCAGGGTGTCTGGTGTGAGTTTTCTCCAAGAGGCCACATGAAACCTAAACAACCATCAAAGACCCTATTTGAAGAGTATGGTCATTTACACATAGGGAGGTAAGCTGCAGAATGAAGGTTTGTTAGTAGGAAGGGGGATTTATCATGATGGATGAAGGGCTTTTTTAGCTCAGGAGGCAGCTGGTTTCCCTGCAGCCAGATGGCCACGGGGTCCAGGCCAAACTTCACATCTTGACCATGCTCCAGTGTGATGATTACGACTGACTGAACTCGGAGTTTGGCCACCGTATGAATATTAAACACCCCAGAACAATTTCTAAAGGTTATTAGATTAGTGTAGCACTCAGCTTAACATCTTACCACTGAGCTTGGAAAAATGGGAAGAAGAAATCAATAGCTTTAAAACAGAGGTGGTGGTAAGAAGCACTCTCTAAGAACAAAACACTAAGCCGTTCAAACTGGACCAGGATGGAGATGATGGAGCCCACTAAACATACAAGGAACTTTTAAAAAGTACCAAATCTGAGCTCAGATCTGGATCCTGATTTTAAAAACGTGCATTTTATCAATGAAAGTATTTTATCAAAAACATCTCAAGACCTTCTTGTTCTCCAAATTTGGCTTGGAACTGAAATTCTGAAGTTTGAGCCACCTCTATTAATTACTCATAGAGATGGCATATGATTATCCAGAATTACATCCAAAACCACTGCCAAAAACTTCAGCTTGAGTTCCTCTTATGCTAAACATCTCCAAAACAGATGCATGAAAACCTGTTTGCAATAGTAGTCTTTAAGTTACTTTAGTAAGACAGCTGAGCATGGTGGCATCTTGGGAACTTCCTGTCAAGTAAATTCCTGCTTTGGGGAGGGGCAGATGGAAGTGGGGAGCTAGGTCTATCTGGAGGGGGGCAGGATGAAGGTCTGGTACCTATCTGCTCTGGTTGTCTGGTATTAATCTGCATCCAGGTGTCTGTCAAAGCTCCCAAAATCTTTGAGTATCCTAAAGACAGCTGAGAGAGATCGTGCATGAAAAGAGTGTCAGCTCTGAAAATTGATCAGGTGCACAATACACCCTGAGCACCCAAAAACCACGGCAACTGATACCACTCACTTTCCTGCAAAAAGGCAGACCTTATGCCCATGTATAATATGTATTTTAAGGGCTAGACACAGGGACCTGATGAACCATGCTAGCACAGAAAAGGAGAAAATAGGAAGATAAATGGAAGTAAAACCCAGCTGAATTAATTTTACTGACATGGTAAGCTACAAGGGTGACTGAGGTGTATAACACCTCTTAGTCCCACTAACAGCCAGTGCAACTACTCTGGCCCGTGACGCCTGCCACTAGCTCCCACAAATTGCATGACACAGCTTCTCAATGCATCCCTGTCCAGGGTTCATGCATTGAAGGAGGATCTTCCCGAATGCATCTGCACTTCGTTAGTAGTTTGTAGACTGCTAAATGAGCAACAGACCCCAGCATGAATACGCATTGTCTGAGCTCGGCTGATCACACTGTGTGATAAAAGGGAGTGTTAAAAAAAACTGCTGTTCTTCAGTAAACATTGGAAAAGAAGACTGAAGATTAATTCAAACAGTTTGGATAACTGAAACAAGAGAAATGAGCTGAATATTTCCAAATATGGGCTACCTTACTCCAGTATCAAGCCAGGAGAACCTTGGGCCATGTGAACCAACTGAGCTGCAACTCCCTGGATAACAAAGCTTTAATTAAAAGCTAAATCGCACATACATTAAAAAACCCGCAGGGCTCACTTCAGCCACAGAGGTCATGAAAGCACAGGCAATCATATGACAAACATTAATCCAAAAGGGTCCAGAGAAAAACTGCTCTGCACACACTCACTCAACACAAGCCACAAAAACACTTTGCAAAAATGCCATAACGAGCTTAAGGCTTTTAGTACAAATAAATAAAGCCACAAATAGAAACAGCAAAGGAAGAGAGAAAAGGAACCACCAAGGGCTCTGGTCTTCTATAGCAGGGATTTGTTCAGTGAAAATACCAAATTAATTCTAAGAGAGAGATTATATTCATTGCCCCCCTCCCCCTCGCCCCCCAGTGCCTCACTTCCCCGCTTTCCTCCCCCAACAGCTCCTGCTAATCTGATCTGGAGGAAAAAGCCTTCCTCAGTCCAAATCTGGCACTCATTTTACCCTCACATATAATCAAAACACGCCAAGCAGCACTTGAGATGTTTTTCTTTAATACCATTAGGAGCAATAACACACCATGTTCAACATCCCATCTCCAGCTGCTTTGGAGAAAAGCAGAAAACCCCAACTCAGACACCAAACTATGCACAGGGGGTGCACGGAGAGGAATAATTAGCTGATTTATGTAATTGCCACATTCAGCTCTGAGTTTTATTTCCAGAGGTGCAAAGCACCGAACAGCACCCTGAGTTGGATAGTCCTGACTCTGACCACCTCAAGCATCAGATCTCCCCACATGTGCTGTGGCACTGAGGATGAGCACAGATGGTCCCGTGTTGCCGTTGGATCCAGGAGGTCAGTGCAGGGTGATTTATCTCTTGGAGCACAGCAACCCCGAGGCTCAGCTGGTGTAATTTGGGGGCATCCCAGCTACTGCCATGGACATCTGCTGAGGATCTTCTCCTCTGTTTCTGCACTATTTTTGCCATTAAAGACCAGCAGCTTACAAGAACAGCAGTAAGAAAACCTATTAAGAGAGAATATTTATATAGGGTGCACCAGGTGTGTTGTCCTCATTGGTGTGTACTGCCTTTTGATGAGAAGTAACATTCCCATGTTGGTAGCGCTGACCCACCAATGGCATGCTATGATGCACAACCTGCCCTTGCTGACTCTGGACTGCCAATTCTGACTCAAGAACACTATTTAATAAACTTTTTTTTGCCTTTTCATTTCAGCTGGAGGCTTGCAAGACATTTTCAATTGGATAAAACACCAACCCAAAGCTCAGCATGGTGCTTGGAGATGGTGGGGTTGCCTATAGTGGGACTCCCCTTAACAGAAGGCTCCCTGTGCCTCTGGGTCCTTTGTTCTAGTGACTCATTGCGTCTCCCAGGTGTGACATGGAGTGACAAGCTCTTATCCCAGAGGACCGGCAAATGAGACATCTCATGGGAATAAGTCGTCCCAAACAACTCCACATACAACTTCTGTCTGCAGGAGGGAACATGTCAGAATTATATACACAAGGAAAAAAAAAATCAGATTTTGCAAAAAATTCCTGAGCTTCACTGGGTAGAAGGCCAGAGCCTTGCCAAGAGCAGGAAATGAGCATGCGGATGTACTCTTGAAATAAACAATGTCCTCTTGAATAGGCCACAGAACAATACAATTCAACACAGTCTGCCAGTAGAAATACACTTGGAACAATGCTGCCCAAATCTCCCTTCTTCACCCACCACCATGTGCACATTGTGGATGTGGCGGTTTTTTTTCTGGTTACTGAGAGAGGAAGAAAGCAGGCCCAGCAGCATCACTGTTAGGGCCGGATCCGGAGGCAGCACCAAGCAATACAGCTGGATTTTCCTCCAAGTGTCCAACCGGCAGGGATGTGGTCACACAGCTGTAAGTGAAGAAGCTGTAGCTATAAATGAGTGTTGTTATTCCATTGCCTGACGTCAAGGGAAGCTTTGCCTGTGAGCCCTGCCAAGCACTGAGCTCTGGAGAAGCTCTCCCACCCCACGCAGCCCCCACACACCCAACGTGAGATTGCAGCCATCTCCCTCCCCTGTGCCAGCATGCACCCAGCCGGGTACTGGCACACCTCCACCCCCCCAGTCCCAAGCTGCAGCAGGGGGAGGGGGGTGATGTTACCAAGAGATGCTTGCCCAAGAAGCAACTTTCCATCAGCATCACCTTGTACTGGACCCAGATAGAGGGAGGGGGTGGTGGTCTGTGTCCAGGGGACCCCAGGGCAGGAGTGTTGTGAGTGGCCCTGAGGCACAGCAGCACGATGGAGAGAAACTGTCTCACCACCAGCTTTATCTTCTAATGCTTTTCAGTCAACACTTGGTTTTGAGTTGCTGCTGCTCTTTATTTCTATTACTGATAGGGGATGTGACACTGCATCTCTCCCTTTAACAGGGAGGGAGATCTTCGTGCTTTTCCAGGAAAAAAAAAAAACAAACCAAAAAAAAGTCTTACAGGTCTGTGCCATTCCTGCTGCAAATAGTCAGGACTGAGCTGGAGAAAAGATGACACCAGGAGAAGCAGGTAACCCTCCTGCAGCTGAGACACAGGATTAAAAAATGCCATTCCCAGCATATCCTTAAACAAACCCATGAAAGAAGCCAAAGCCGCCCCAAACTTTCCCCTTCAGCCTGTAATTTTCAGACAACAAACCAATCCTTTCACTTTTCCAAAGGAGCAAAGATAAAGACAGAGAACTGGAAAAACCCTTGAAATATCAGATGTTCCTCCTCATTCCCACCCCCAGTTCTGTTTTTTGACAAGTTAAAGTGAGGCCATAACTTATTCTGCTTTGTTCGACAGGGCTAATCACACGTGACTCTAATCACTCATGATGTTTTATTGATTTTAAGCACATTTAATCAGAAATTGGCTCTGAGTTAGATTCCTGCTAATTACTGAGAAGCAGCATTTTGAATGACTTCACAATTGGACTGCAGATTAGAATGGACAATATGTACTAAAATAATGATTCATGCATTCAGCTCCCTGGATTTATTTTGTTTATATTGGATTTTTTAATCTTTAAAGACATAATTCTGCATATGGGCAATCAGCATTTAAAACCCTTAACAAAATGGGTTTAATTTAACAGGCTAGGCTTTAGCCAGAGATGGGCTATGTGGGGAACAGTTTATCCCCTGCATATGTAATTCTCTGAAGGTCACTGGAGGTGCCTTGCCCATGGTGACACCATGCATGGGTGGTTGTGGCACCACCGGGAGGTGGGAGGCCACCTCATGGGACCCCTTCAACGTTCCCACTCTCCACATAGCTAATGTTTTTCAGTAGCCATGGGCATCCAATCTCCACCAGTGCCTAGGCTGGAGATCTGTGGCAAAGTGACTTCAAATACTCCAGCGAATTTGTGCTTAGAAGCAGCCGTGGCCAAGCATGGACAATTTCTGAGCTCTGCAAAGCTCATACTGCCTCTCAGCAAACACTGATCCACGAGCTACAGGGAAGCCGGAGGCCAGCACACAGGCCACACTAGAGACTACCAGCTATCTGAGCTGGTGGGATACTTTCCTTCTAAATCAAAACAGAAATCTTCCATTTCCATCTATGCTATTTTATTTTCGCTAGAAGACAAGAAGCTGTATCAGGGAAGGCTCCCACAGTTTTCAGTTAACATTTTCAAATTTTGGGTTATAAAGTCAAAATTTTCCAAGAAAAAAAGGAATTTTTTTTTTCCCAACACAGCTTTACTAGGAATACTTACTGTAATCTTTCCAGCTGATTGCTTTCATACAAAAATAAGCCCAAATTCAGAATGGCGCACAGAATACTCTGCAATAACTGGAGTCTAAAAAACAATAGCTCTGAAATCTCCCATTCTGCTCCCACTCCTTTCCGCAGGTCCATGACACTACAATTCAGTAGGTGGAACTTGCTCACAATGTGAAACTTCAGTTTCACAGTAAGGTGAGAAATCCACCCCAGAACTACCACTGGCCTGCAACTCTGTGCTAATTCATCTATCATTGAGAAGTGGTGGAGGTTTTTAGTCTTTAGGTACTGTTGCACTCCTTGGATATAATATAGCAAGACCCTACCTTTCACGTAGGACTCAAATAATAGTAAATCCAACATGTAATTCTGACTCCTCCATGCTTCTCCACATCTCCACAACCCTCCCCATTCCCCAATGTGCCATTTTATCACCACTGAAGAACTGGATTTAGAGGCAAAGGACACTTTCACCTTGGTATAACTTCACAGGTTATAAAAAGGAACCATCTCTCTGAGTTGGGCCTCTTAATCTTTTTTTCTTTCCTTCTTTTTTTCATTTGTTAATTCATTCTTTCATTCCTTTTGTTCTTTCAGTTGTCTTTCATATAAAAATACAGATTTCATATATGTTCTGCAAAAGCAAAAACAAGGGTGTCTGTCTTATCCACTTTACTTGACATATTGTCTGCAGTGGCACTGAGGGTTGCAAAGGTGGTATGTGTGGTGATATAGTCAGCCCATGCCCTGGATGTGTGACTTCGTACCTCTCAAAACTGAGCAATACTTGACTTCTTTCTGAGAAGCCAAGGTCAGCCCTTCTGTTTTCAGTTCCTCCCTATAGCCCTTCAAATTGGCTTCAAGGCCTTTACCCGGACTTCAGAAGACAAAGGCCTAGAAAGATGCAGTGTAGGTAACAAAAGTTCACCTTACATTGAGTAGAGCTGCAGAGAGGAAGCCACTGAGTCCCAGGATGCACAATCTCAACGTTTCAGAGGCTCTGTGGAGGTCACTAGCCTGGGCCCTGGCTTGCCTGTACTGGTATTGCTCCCTGGGCAGCAGGACATGGATAACAGGAGAAAAGACCCCCCTAGTCTGATGTTCAGTGGGTCTTCAGTCACCTACAAAGACGATGGTGTTGCGGTGCACTGCAATGGCAAAACTTCCATCAGGACAGCGAAGGTGGAAGTCCAAGCACACACTGAGGGCACCCACCTCCCTCCACCACCTATAGAAACAGCGCTTGGAAAACAGCCTCTCTGAGCTGCAGTCAGTCATCAGGACTATTCCTAGGAGAATTCCAACAGAGACATGACATCTCTGCACCTCCCTGGTGTATTGTCCATATACTCCTGGGGAAGGCATAGCGGAAAGCCCTGGTGTAGAAGCCAGCTCTGGTGTTACTGCATGGAAATACATGTCTGTCCTCAACATGCCAGGACGAACCTTCTTCCAATGTGAGCTGAGGCTTGCAGAGGAAGGTCACCTACCAATAAAGCTAGAAGATAAATGAGGAACAGAGGACTGATCCTCTGAAGCATTTTCCTTATGACAGCTATGCAAAGGGGATTCTGCATCAAATATAAAATTCTCTGCCTCAACTGTAAAAGTCACTGCATCCAGCATTACCGGGTGTAGGTGTTCACAGCCCTGAGACGTGTTGCTTTAGTAGTTTTCTGAATGGACATGAGTGACACAAAAGCAAATCTGCATTCTTCCACTCTCTGGTTGACTCCAGCTTCAGAGTCTTCAGTGAAAAGTACAGGCTTGAAATAATTCTGAAGTTACAGCACCTACAAGACTTTTACCAGATGGAAACCTGAAAAAAGATTACTTCTCAGATGCATTGCTCACTTGTTCAGAGTAATTAGTATATGTAAAACCAAAAATAGACCTTTTTTCTTTGATCCTCTCCAGTTGGATTCTGTGCATGACGACCCAGAGCACATGTCTCGATATTCTGCACTGAAACTGAAACTGCTGCAGTTTTCATTCAAAACCCAACCAGTGTTTCACATCTCACCTACAAAAATGCAAATGAAGATAAGCTCCGTCAAAGGACACTGGTTAGCATCAACCTGTCCCAACCCCTCACATGTTGCATCCTCCTAGGGGAAAGAAATCACATGCAGGCTCACTCACAAAATTTGAAGTGTCCCAGTGATAAGCCTGTGCTGTTCTACTCTGGTTATGCAATCGTCTATTAAAAATCTATCCTGAGGTGACCAGTCTCCTGAAGTTAATGGCAGCCCTTGTTTAGATACCACTAGCTTTGGGATTAGCCCTTTATATAAAGCCTAGGGCAAAGGGTGAGGAAGAAGAGTGGTTTCCAGGACATGCGGATGAAGGGTGGAGCAGATGGGGCCAGGGCAGAGCTTGGCAAGCAGGTGCATGTGTGTGTGTGAGAGCCGAGGGGAGAGCTGGCAGCAAGAGCTCTGGGGGTGCTGGGGATGGGCTGTGTCAGGAATACTCAATGCTACCAAAATGAGCCCATAGACACAGGCTGCTGCACCACAGCTGATTGCTCTAAAAAAAGAGACGATCCTCTTACAGTGCAAAGTTGGCTAAGCACACACGTGCTGGTCATCCTGCTCAAATACTCCTGAACAAGAGCTGCCTCATTCCCCTCCACACAACTTTGTCAGCTTGACATGGGCACCTGCCTCTCAGGGATGTGCTGGGAGGTGGGAGCCAAGATCTGAAGTATTTTCTGCAGGTTTTCTGTCAAGACTAAATTAAGGGAACAGCACATGAACCCATTTCGAACCAATGCCTGGGAAGACTTGTCCTCCTTGGATGGCTTTGCTCCCCTTCAATGGGTAATGTGGTACTAAGAGTTGGGCTGGCTACACAGCCAGGACCAAAATGGAGAACAGGAAAGCTGGGACTCACACTGCTGTACAACTCTCTTGGCTTGTAGCAGAGCTCCAGCACAAAATAAACCCCAAAACAGTCCCAAATACAACCAGCAGCAAATATTTCATCTACCCAAGCAGTGAGCATGCTGAAACTGGTCAGCAGACGGCAGAGCTGCTCGCACCAGACTCACGCGGGCATGGTCATGTTTCCAGCTGTATGTTTAACAAGCCTCATTCTTTATGCTAAGTATTAGCAATGATATCCTGCATTAGAGATTAGGGTAATACTGTACATTATTTCCAGCAAGGGATTAATTAAATCTCAACATTTCTAAGAGGCAACCAGGAAGCCGTTCATTTCAGCGAGATCCAAAATAACAAGTTTCTATTTGCTTCTAAACTTGCTCCATGGTGGAGTGAAACATAAGCTGGGAAGTGCCTCTTGCAAATGATTTAACATGCCTAATAATAATATAGATTAGCTACCTCCAAAGGTGCAATGTGTCAAACTACTTCCTCCTCTCCAGATCCTGCTGTAGGTTGTCCTTCCTGCACCCACAGATCCCTGCCATTACCGAAACAGCCTTTGCTCTGCCCTAAGAGTAGGTCCCAAATGCGACAGCAGTGTCCCACTCAGCAGCCTTGCCAAATGATCTCTGCAGTGCTTTGTCCCTGATGTTCCTTGAGCTGGGGGAAAGTAGTGTGAAGCCCATGGCACCATGCTGGGAGCAAAGGAAAGCCCTGTTTGAGGCTTAGCAGGGTGAGGGGAGACAAGGGGGGACAGGACCTTGTGTTTTGCTCCATCTGGCTGTAAACAGGGGGTGTGGAGGAGACCCAGGAGGGATGGGGATGGGGCAGCAGAGCCTATGTGCCCTGGAGATGTGAAGTGGGAGGCCACCAGCCAATGTCTTCAGGGGGATTTTTCCCAGGAAAATGGGCGGCTGTCATCAGAAAGCCCCAAAGCTGAGGAAAACACTGGCTTCACTAAGACTTTTCATCAGCAAAATTGCTCACTGATTTACGTGTTGCCCTGCCTTGTCTGAGTGTTCTTGGTCGTATGCATGTGGCTACAGAGAGACCTGGGGACCTCCATGCCATTTACCACAACACGGCATTTTCCGTGGTTTCTTGGCTTTTTCCAGGGCAGCTCAAACAGCTGGGGCTGACTATAGCTGCTCACTTCATTTTCACAAAATCTGCTGTTTCTTGTTTGGGCTTGTTTAAACTCACTTTCTTCCTGTTAGCCTTTATTCTGCTTTTCGTCATCAAAGTCCTGATTGGGCCGATGAGGGCTTTTGAGACCTGGAGGGTTTCCATGGGTCTGGCTTGTATTAGAGGGGGGCAATTTCCCAACCGCCGGCTGAGTTTCAACATTCCCACTCTCCCTGCCTTGCTGAGGGAAACCAGGGGCATACATGCAGCCTCCTGCAAAGACTTACTCTGTTTCCAGCAGGATGAACCCATGGTGGGGAAATTTTGACCAGAGCAACAGAGTGGGCTGGACTGGAAAGCTATTGCTCGTGCAATTGGAGTTGAGATATTCAGCCCGATGATAATTTCTGCAGCTCGTCCTCCATAGCGGGATGGAGTGCTTCACGCTGCACACACCACATCCCCAGCCAGAAAAGGCACTGTGACTGCGAGAGTGAGGCTGTTGTGGGTCCCTTTGGTCTCGGGCAGCTCACACAGCCCCCCAGGGAACCTGGCCTCGAGGCAGAAGGGCCAGTTGCTGGGATACAGATAGCACCTAGTGCAGATGGGGAGCTCTGGGCTCGCAGCCTTGCAACCATCCCTCCTTGCAATCACAGCCTCCTGCTTGCCTCCTTGCACAGTGGGGCTCTTGCACAGCCCTGCCTCACCAAGATGATTTAAGGCCTGGAGGTTTTTTCACTTTGGGATGAATACTGCTGGGACACATTAAAATTAAATAGCACAGGTTTTGACAGACTTTTGTAAGTTGTAGGTGCGAGGCACATCCATAGAACTAAACATCATTGTAGTCTTCACAAAACTGCACCTCTGGATAAAAAGAAACAGCACTGTAGGTCAAAGTAAGTGACCAGTCCCAGACCAGTACCGGCACGATGATAACAATGTAATAAGCATCATAAATCTGGTTTTAGCCCTTCACAGTTTCAGTGCAGCTCAAACTAATCAAAGAAGTAAAATTATGTGAAAACCGATCAAATTTACAAAAAACCAAGAACTGCATAGACATAAGCATGCCATAGATGCTACTCTAAATAACATCCCTGGTGTCTTTCATCATTTGGGGAGTTTGCTCCTGGTCCTTCAGGATCCAGCCCACCCTCTCCTTTGCATTTGCAAAAGCAAAACCCATTCAGGCAACGACCTCCAGCGCTCCCAAGTCCGTGTAACGCAGGAGAGTGAGCAACGTGGTGGCAGTGGACGAGGGCCCACAGGTAGACAGCAATGTGAAAAGCAGTCCTGAGACCCACGAGTGCACAAATTGCAGCTGAACTCTCCCCATCGCCCCCTCCCCAACTTCACTGTTATGGGCCTGGCTAAGCAATATTAATTGCAATTGCCCGTGTATCTTATATCCGGTGGATATTACCTTTTAATAGGTGCCATCGTGCAATTAAGCACCGGTAGTATGAGGCAGGCATTCTGCAGAGCCAGCAGTTTTTGCAGAAAACCACAAGATGGCGATGCAATAGAAATTTCCATCGAGCAAAAAAGCACTTTGGGGTTACAGAGGAAGGCCCAAACCTCCCTCCCCCATTCCCCCCCTTCCCCCCCCTCCCCGGCTGCTGAACCCACTACCAGAAAGCACAAAGCATGTACAGAGGAGTGGAAATTTTATATTATTTTCCTTCTTTTGAGGGGATGTCCATATGCTTGTTCTGCATTTATCATGTATTTTTAAAGATCTGAAGCATTGCACAGCTTGCATTTCTTTTTTAATATTAGTAGCTGCCTTGAAATCTCCTGTCTGAACAGCAGCTTGATCCTGCCGTGACCATGCAAGTCTGCACAAAGGGGCAGTAAACTGCAGCCCTTTCAAGTTTGCTGCGTAACAGTAGTTTAAAAAAAACCCAACATATCTTTCCTTTCTTTAGCAAACTGCCCCATTTCCCAGGAGATATGTCCATCATTGATAGTTGTGCTGAAAGAAATTCTGACACAAAGTGAAAAAATAATTCAGATTTTTAATTAAAATACACGGAGGCATGGGGAATGGAGAGCTGGCTGATGCTGCACATGTAGTTGCAAACCCTTTACCCTCTGAGCCCACCCCTTCCCCCAGGATGGTGTGACTAGGATGGGTAAGGTGGGATGAATAAGTGTGACTTGAATGTACAAGTTGGATGTCAAGACAGATCTGAATATTGCTACTTTAAAAAGCCCTACTTTATCACCTTGTTCTTGCTTATAGTCTTTCTCCCTTACTGGAAACATGCATCCATAGGCAGAGGTGTAGCGCTCTTTCATTTAATAAATGAATATTTAATGTTGCTTCGGGGTTTTACATGGTATTATCCTGCCCCAAGAGACTCTATAGGGTTGTACCTGCTCCCCTGCAACCCCAAATTGAGCAGCTTATGGTCTTCCTAGCTCTTCTGTCAGGGAGTCTCAAATAGCACCACAGGGGCTTGGAAACCTCCTTCCCACCTGTCCCACGGTGCAATGAGCTCCCATGGTCATTCCTGTGATTATTCTCAGCACTGAGGAGTAACATCAACAGTTTTATACAAGGGGAATTAAAACAACAAATATTGAGCTGTTTTCAAATGTTTACGAGATGGAAGACACACCTTCAACATCTCCATCCTGCCTCTAAAAGCCCTCAGCAAACAAATACACAAACCCTAAAGCAATTAACCAACAGTGGGGTTTTCTTCTGTGACTTTTTATCACAATCCCATTAAAAAATTGCCTGACTCTTGTCTGGCTCTCTGCTCCCTCCAGCTCCCACAGTGCAGGGCATGGCTCTGACCAATGCTACTATGAAGGTGGTGCGCGCACACTACCAGCCAGCCCTTCCAATTCACCCTGTTTGGCCTCAGAAACAACCTTTACCTGCTCATGGAGCAACTGCTGCTTCCCACCAAGCCTTTTGGCACTACATGGGGACAGGGTGGCAGCTTTCACCTTCCCTTTCCAGGGGAGCAATATTTATACTGTCAAACCCAAATCTGGGGACTGGTGGCTATCCAGGGCTGTTTCTCTCTGTTCTCACCCATCGAGTTGAATAAGAATAAAGCCCCAGATTTTGAGTCCACAGGTCAATTAGGATTTGCACAAATTCAGCTCCAAAGTGCCCTCATGAAAATTTGCCCTGCAAATTAAGACTCCCCTTTGCAAATCTGCCCTTTAGGTTCCTGCTTGAAAAGGGGATGGGAGACAGTTTGCAGGGATTCATTTTTCCTCTAGTTTATATATAACTTGCTAAGCTTTTTATTTTTTTAAATGAGCTTACTATGTCCAATTTAAGTCAAAATTTAATGATCCCTGCAGTAATTCATTTAAGGATACAGCTTCAATAAACGCCATGGCATAAGTCAGGGAATAACTGTCCTTGTCTGCAGCACAATGATTAATCAACTTTATTAAAATTAGGATTGGCTGAGGAGATTTGCATAACATAAGAAGACTCAAAGCCTTCTCCAGGCCTAAAACGGATCTGAGCCCAAACTTTGGGACTTTCCTCCCCACTTTCCCAGGCCCCCTAGCTCCACGTAGCTTGGAAGCATCCAAGTCCAGAGTGGCTGGTTCAGCTCACGTGTGGAAATGGATGGTATGATAGTAGTCCTAAAAAGGGTTTAAAAGACCAAGAGTCAGCAGGTTGCAATATACTTTGGGCAGGAAGGAGACGTGGGAAATATCCTATATTTCTGGCAATTCAAGGGGTGTTTCTCAATGCTTTGGTGTAGGGATGCTTTCTGGATGAGGCATTAATAGGAGCAAGCACCTGGAGTTATTTTATATTATTTTATGTTATTTTATGTCCTTATCTCCCCCTCAAGTTAAGCCAGGCCCTGGATGCCTCCTCTGCTTAGGGAGCGACCTATGCCATGCCACAGCCGATGCTCAGAGCAGCTTAGCCCCCTTGACAGGTCAGGGAAAACACAAGCAGCCCAAGCTGCTCAGGGCAGCTCTGCACTCCTGGCTCCACAGAGCAGCACCCCAGCACGGCCCGGGCCATGGTGCCAGCATGGCCCCCTGCCACTGGGCTGCCAAGTCGAGTGGACCAAGCCCCTGCGGACCCCACATTACTGCTGCAATGACCCTATATGTAACACCGGCCAACCATGAGGGACCAATTATATTTCTGGATCCAATTAGCAGCAGCTGTGATTTGTGTGCATCCCTCTGTACATATGGCTATGCTGAACTTTCCCTCAGTTTCAAATGTCCCCATATAGAACAGGCAAAATGAAAGGAAGGACCATTTGTCTCAGTTTTTTTGAGAGCCTTTATTATGATGGACGAGGAACCTTTTACATCATTCACTAACTTGCAAACAAATTAGCTACCTTCATCACCTTCCCCTGATAGCAGAGCTGGCAAGCAATGGCCCGATGAGCTGTTGGGGAGCGGGTAATGGGTGCGGGGGGGTGTCCAAGGGTTTCATTGGACATGATCAACTAAGTTTGCTGGAAATAAAATATAAGTGAAGTCAGATGCTGAGGGCTTAAGTGTCCATGCATTAACCAAGATGGTTTCCATCTCATGGAGCAATTTGGGCTCCGGCCATTTAGGGCGGGACAGGAATTGTTACTCATTTTAATGGATGCTGGGCATCCAAATCCCTTTGGTAGGATTGAAAAATCTCATCCCTAATTTCTATGTGCCTCAGTCTCTCACATGCAGCCAACTCTTGCACGGTGCTCCGGGAAGCCTGATAAAAGCATTACTGGTATTACCCGTAACGATCTTCAATTTCCTTAAAGAGATCAGAGTAGGAAGAAAAGAAAGAAAGGTCCAAGGCCTGTTGACAAAATGACAGGCAGATGAATAGAGCTGGCTCCTTCTTTCCCATCAGTGGTTTCAGCCAGAAATAGAACATCCCATCAACTGCAGCCCACCAGAAGCCCGGTGTTCAGGACTGTGCATGCAATGAGACCACACCAGTGATGGCTGCAGAAGGGGATGATGCAAATTAGTGCAGGTCCTGCTGCTAACAATCCCGGTAAGGGCAGTGATGCTGTGAGGACTGGGGAGCAAGGCTGTGATAAATGCCTGGGAGTTAATGGCAAGGCGTTCTGCAGCATTGCCCAAGGGGTCAGCCCCTTTCTCCTCCATCCACAGGGCTTTTAATGGCAGGCCGCTGTTCTCGGCAGGAGGTGTCGATAATGGAGTGGATCACCAGCTTCAGCACAAAGGGAGAAGATAAAACCATTTTACAGGGTGCTTTAAAAAAAAGTTATCTTCGCTGGAAAGTATCTGTTAAAAAATAAGGCAGTGTTGAAGGAGAGACCCCTGTACACATGCATAGCCTTAAAAAACTGCACTAGAAACAAGGCACTGGATCATTTTATTGCACAGTAAACAATTCGGTATCTCTGTCGCCTGCAACGTTTGGAAATGAGCCCTTTTACACAGCAGCCTTTCAGCAGCCAGCCAGCTCCTGCTCCCGGGGACGAGCATGGGGTGGGGTTGTGAGTAAATTGGGAGAGGAGGAAAGGGGATGAAGGTTGCATGGCATCACTCCAGATTGTGTCTCTGAAAAAACCCAAGAGTTTCCCCCTATTTGGCTGAAAAGCAAAGGGGACAGACCCAGTGGTGATAGTTCCCCATCCCTCCTCTTGCAGCTGGCTGAACCTGTGTTTCCTCGGTGGGGAGCAGGTAAAGTTGGGCAATGTTATCTGTAGAGGGGAAGGATAAACTGGATGATGTTTTCCACGGAAGTGGAAAATTCAGTGTAATTAAACTTGATCCTTGGAAGAAGATAAACATGTTTGAAAACCCAGCCCAAGCACTGAAGTTACAGTAGCTGATCCACAGAGAGAAAGAATGGTTTTGTGGTTAAGGCGCTTCACTGTGATCTGAAAAATCTGGGTTTAATTCCACCAGCGACAACCTCCCTGTGTGCTTTTGGACAAATCACTTCATATCTTTCTGCCTGGCTCACTATGTAAAATGAGGACGACAGCTCTTCCTTTTCAAACAGATAGTCCTTACCATGAAGAATTTGCAGTCACGGCTAAGTCTACACATTGTGGATTGAAGCAACAAGTTTCAGGAGCACATCACCTTGATAATGATGGCAACGTTTTATTCTCCTTTGTGGAAGGAGCTGAATTCCCTGCTTGAAAGCAGAATATTATAGCCAGAATCCACGCCTCTTCATAGGTCAGGATTTGAAACCAATTTCTGTATTAAAAAAATGAATCGCAGCACAAAAACAGCTTAATTAGCTTTGTAGACAGCCAGTGTGAGTACAGAATACCCTAAGTGAGGGTCCTCTCCAGCCAAATACCGTCCTTTAGGGAACTTGGCATTCCTTCCAGGCTGTGTGTCAAGGAGACTGAGCAACTTTACATCAACACAACATGGATTTTCCTTCTACCAAACTACTCTGCAATCTGTAATTTTTAACCTCACAAGTTTGAGATTGTACCTTAACATTTGCAGGAAGCAGATGGCTTCTGCATACTGCCAACCTGTTGTTACAAAAGCATCTTCCAAGAATTGTTTTCTACCCACAGTCGCTAACCATAATTAACCTTTCATATGATTTAATAAACAGGAAAAAATATTTGCCATCTCATATTAATAAAGAGAGCTCTTCAGGACATTTTTTTCCCTTCTAGAACACAGAAGCTGCAGTAATTTTTTTGTGCACTTATTTTATTGCCTTTCAAACTATTTAGGGATGCAGCTTACCTATGTGGATTAAAGCTGTGAAAGACAGCATAATAGTGGGTGTGCAGAGCACCTTCTGGCATGGCACAAAATGACCTCTTATTTGAGGGAAAAAAGCAAGACTGAGTGAGAAGAGCAACTGCTAAACCCAGGGCAGAGATGGAGAGCAGAGCTCACTGACAGCCCCAGAACACGAAGGGAGCCAGCTACGTTTTATGCCTTTCCCACACTTGTAATTTTAACACCTCACAGAGTTTTAAGTGATAATAATAGAGTTCTGTAATGCTTCGACCTTTTTAATATTCGGAAACTTTATTGACTGGTCATTTTTGGATGGAGGGCTCTCTATATATACACACCCCACAGCGACAGACACCTCCAAAGTGCCTAGGAAAGAGCTAAGTGTAAAGTGTTGTTATTACCATGATTTCACTAAGAACTAAAATGAAGATGTTGGCTAAGACTTTCCCCCATATTAGGGGGAAAATTAAATGACAGACATAAGTAAAAAGCTGGCATGGGGGACCAAAGTATGTCTCTGAGTTCCTGATGGGTAGTTGCTTTGGCTTAGGACATCAAAGGCTTCCTAAAGAGCTGAAACTATAAAGGAAATATTCTCTTGGCTCAACCAATTTCCATAATGGGGATTAGGGAACACTCTCCCTGCTAGGACAGGAGAACTTTTTAAATTAATGTTTCTTGTAACTGTTGAGTGGTCATCATTCATTAGTATGATAATGCACCCTTGAAATCACAAATACAATTATGATGATAACTGCTTGGCTATAAAAAATAAAATAAAATCATATACATACGAAGACTGAGCTGCAGCCCAGGAACCGATTCCAGATGACCCCAGGTTTTCTATTTTGTCCCTGGTTTTGCTGGTACAGTGGAGTTCGCCGAATGACATTTCACTCCTGTTTGCTATCGATATGCTGCCAATTTTGAAATGGATCAACTTGAATTAAGATGGATGCACATCAAATTAATGCAAGCTTAAGGTGACTGACTTTGTAGCTGAAAACCAAAAACGGACAAATCATTTAAAAAGAAAAAACAGTTTTGTTTTCTGAGGCTAGGAATTAAACAAGCAAAACAAAAGATCTCAGAGAGGCAAGTCTTGCTTTTTACTAAAGATAAAAGCTGTCTTTATGTATATAATATGCACCTGGAACCCACCAAGCAGTTGCAGTGCTTTCTCTGCATCCTATTACTGTCTCAGACATTGACTGATATATTTGTTTGCCTGAAATACAGCAGAAAACCACCATTCTGTTAAAGCTGCCATTTCTTTCATTATTTTCAGTAATTAATTCTTCAGTTATATCAGACTGTGGGTATACTCCTTACACTGCTTCCTTTGTGATAATTTTGTCCTAGTCTTGGTTTAGAGAAATTTTTGGTTTAGTGTTCCCAGATTTTCTCTAGATTAGAACAGCTCTTTAAAAAATTATTCCCATTAAAAAAATCATTATTTCCCTCCAGATGCTGTGATCACAAAATGTGCATTGTGATATCAATAAAAGTTTAAAATATGCAAATATGGCTTTTCCTTTTGTAGATCTTGCTGAGATACAGGGTAGAAGAAATATGGAAGCAGGAATCTTTTATATGACATCTTATCTTTTTGCATGATACCGTAAGGTGCCCTCACCAACTCTGAAGATTCAGAAGTTTGGTGCTGCTGTTGTCCTTGGAGGGCACTTTCCATTTTTAAGCCCCAAGCCCAGTTTACAAGGTCTGACCAATTGAATTTAATTTTATTTCCTTTTCTGTCCAATTCAGTTTAAGATTCAGGGTGCAGTTTAGCCTTTGACCTTCTGAATTTCCTTTTTCCTGGCCAGTGTCTCAATATTATTATTATTTTAACACAAAAGGTTTTTCTTGCTGTTGTTTCTTGTTTGCTTTTTTGGTTTGTTTAGCTCTTTTTATTTTTTTCCCTACAGGACGAGTTAAACAGTGGCTCTGAGCACTTTTTGGATTCATTGGATCCAGCCCAAATCCACGGGACAAACATTTTGCTGCCCCAAGAGCCCTGAGGATCTGTAATCTGTGGCTCCTTTCACTACCCTGGCAGCTGTTTCAAGTCAGGACATGTTTGATGGTGCTTTTTTTTTTTCTGGGGGGGGGGAGTGGGGGTGGGGGAACACGTTTTCATTCAAGAGATGTTACAGCAAAATTTGAGCAAGGTCTGCATGGTCTGTGTCTGAAGGCAACAAAGCCAGCTTTCTCCTCCGGTTTGGGTTTCTTTTCAACACTTACCAACTTTGTCTCACAACACCCTTGAGGAGGCAAATGCGCTTTTTGTTCCTTTATTAACAGGCAAGGGAACTGGGACATTAAAATCCCAGTTTTGCAGTGGGTGGCAGCCCTGGGGGGATGCCCCATGGGATGAAGAGGGGTTTGGGTGGGATGCCCCAGGTACCCCTTAGCCCCTGCTCACCTTACCCACCCTATCCTCCTCTCACAAATTTATTTCCCCCAAAATTGAGAGTTATTAAGCTCTGGGAGTGCTGCTTCAGCAGGAACGCAGAGGATTTATCTGCCTTTAACGTCTTTGGAGAATTATTTTTTGTTCCTCTCCAGCCTGTGCGTGGCCCTTCCATTGCTGCCACCCCTCACCAGTTTTAAGGCATTTATTTATACACATGTCCATGGAGGAAATTGACTTTTTTTAATCCCATATTGCAGATGGCATCTATGAGAGAGAAAGATATCTATCACTTGCCCTGGAAGTCTTTGGCAGAGATTTGCACCCCAGTCTCCAACCTCATGCTACAGCTAGTGACCATTGCTCCTGTCCTCCCTGGCTCCACTTCAGCATCTCTCCTCTCAAAGCAGGGATAAGGACCATTGCCATCTTTCACTATTTTATCATGAATCTCATGATATATTTTTTTTAATTCCCTCTCTTTGAAGTGGGAAACTCCACTTTTAATGAAAGGAAAATTAAGTTATGGACAAAGTCTGAAGCAGAAAAACTAGAAACAGCAATGCTAACAGAAACAATTCAACATTTTTAAAAAACCCTGCTGCTCCGAGGGTCATCCCATGATTTACATGGAGTGACTCATGGCTTTCCAGCACAGTTGCCGGGCAGACCTTAAAGATCGCTGCCTATGTGGGAATACTAATTTTAAAAAGCATGCGGCTCCTCATCAGATGTTGAGGAACACGATGCGTTTCCATTTTTCCTGCACATTAGCCAAATTAAATCAAAATAAATATCAATGAAAATATTGCACAGGACATAAAACCCCATCCATTTGCGGTCTATCCATATGCTGCTTTACGAGACACTGGGTTTCACTCCTGCTCCGGCTCTCTGCTGCCAGCGTCGAGAGCGCAGCAAGGCGCGGAGTCCCCGATGTGCTTTAGGCATTCATCCCTCAAATACTGCACCCCGGGGCATGCCTGCATTTTTGTTCTCACCACACATCCTTGCCAGGATTATTTCTGCCTGCAGGCAGCAGCCGTGGCCAGGCTAACGTGTGCCAGCCTGTCTCTAGCCCCTGCCACCGGCTCGGGCTGCACCGCCGCTGCGGGATCAGCCGTAAGGTGCATTTCTGCCAGCAAAAAGTACAGTTGCTAAAAGGTGCTTCATTCATTAATTATCTTAAGGTGGTTTGGATAAAGCAAACGTTTACACGCCCAGGAATTTGTTTCTTAGGGATGCCAGCATGTTCGCATCAGGGTCCCTCACTGTACATTTGCATCGGAGATGCTGCTGCTCCCAGTGTGCGTGCAACCTGCCTTGCAAAGCAAAGCACGAAACACCCACTAAAGAAATCATAAAACAGAACTCAGGATTTAAAAACGCAACTAATTTGTGTCATCTCAGGAGCAAGAATAGCGATTTCTGCTTTTACAACGGGCGCAGTTTAGGGCAATGTGATTAGACATTCAACATTTTCCCCTCTCATTATTATTTAGCTCCCTCATTTGAATGCTCAGGTTTGAGGGAAGGGGGATTGCTTGGAAATTACACACGCAGCCAAATTTCTTCCTTCCCCTTTGACAGGGCAGCACTGATGGTTATTGTTCTTTTCTAGCTGCATTACGCTGTCCTTGATTTTTGTTTCAAGCAGTCTAATGGCATGATGTCAAATCCTGCTAATTGGTTTAGGATTAAAATGCAGGGCCACATCACTCTCTTGATTAACCAGCAGCAAAACTGCTTTTGTCTAACGATCGTTTCAGAGGAGAATGAAAATAAAGCATATAAAGGAAGCTTCAGGTTTTGTCAGTAAAAATACATAGGAAACTGCTTTTCTTTTTTTAAGGGAAAAAGAATTTGCCACTGCTAGGCCCACTAAGTTTTGACCTGTAGCAGTTTAAAAGCAGCCCTGCAGGGAAAGATCGCTTCCTAAGGAGCAGAAACTGTGCTTTTATCCAGCATCCAGCCACTCACTGCACTGCAACAGAGCATCCATGGCTGGACCTTCTCAAATTCAATAAACCACCAGCAAAAAATCAGCGGGAATGTCTCAGCCGTGTCTCTGGCTTTCCTGACACACAAGTGGCTTTAGCCCCAGCCGAGTTTGCAGCAGGGTAAATAACCTGGGATGGAGCAAAGGCTGCGGCAGCTGGTGCAGTGCCTGGAAGATGCTGCGAGCTGTGGGCACTAGCCAGGACCTGAGTGGGATGCCTGGGGCTGTGGGGATGGGGTTTGCACCCCTGGCATTCCCCTTCACTTGCCCCACAGCCACAGAAATTAATTCGGCATCCCAAGATGAGGCTGTGCTTGCCAGGACCAAGCTCACCTGCTGGGTGATTAGCACAGAGCTGGGACAAGTAGTTTTTCCCCCATGGCAGTGAGGATCTGGGAATACTGAGAGGGGAAGAGGGGATGCATGGTTCAAATTAAAATGGGGACAAAAGCAATACTAAACAGGTACTTTGCTACCCCTCTGCTACAAAAAAAAACCCCAACAAATCCAAACCCACAAGAACCAGCCCCCCATCAGCCCCCAAAGATTCTCGCTGCTGCACTATTTAATCTCTTTGGCTCCTGTTTTCCCTGACCAGCTGAGGGGTTTAATTTCCAGGGAATTAGATGTCCGATTCAGGGTATTGTTTTGGGAGCCCTGCACATGATTTGCCACACACAGTCCTGAAAGTCACCAGCAGACCCAGCGCTCCCAGCACACTCCTGGCCCGGCCCTGCTCTGCTGGGAGGTGAAAGGGACTTTATTGGGAAGGTTTTGATGCATTTGGCGTGTCTTTGAACCTGGCTCCCCCAAAGGGAGAGAATGAACTCAGGCGGAGAAAGAAAAAGGAAATAAAAGGGCCCTTCCCATCTGCCCAGTTGCATTCAATGGGGAGCTTTTTAAAATGTATAATAGAGGTTTGTGTGTTCCTGCTGAGATTTGTTCTGGTCAACTTCTCCAGGGCACTCAGACGGGGCAGCGTGGTGTGCCCACCCTCCCCCAACGCCCTTGGAAAGAAATTATGGTGGGGTTTTTTTTAAATTATTTTTTTCTGCTGCAAAAAGTGCACTCCATGCACACATGTTGCTCTCACACAAAAGCGACTCGAACCAGCCCTGCTGAAAACAAAAGTGGGTTTTTCTCTGTGTTTCCACCAGCAGTGCAGTTAAGCGCAGTGTTCCCAAGCATGACGTTGAGGCAGCCGAACCCCAAACATCCCTGCAGGATCCAGCCCAGGTTTTTCTAGAGAGCGTCTCCAAGACTGTGGGGATGGGGAGCATCTTAGGGCTCAGCCCAGTTTTACAGCATCTCGTTGTGGAGGTAAATCACCAGCAACAGTGGCTGTACACCAGAAGTTGTCCTGCTCCTTACCATGCTCTGCAACTTGTTGGTGCAATTATTAAAAACCAGGCCAGACGCTAAACTTTTTTTTTTTTAATGTGATCCTGGCCCCAGTGCAGCTGAGATGACATTTAACAACACCAAATGCTCAAGAAGGGGCCCCGTGTCAGCACCCAACAGGTACAAAAAAGCCTGAGAAGTTCTTGGCTGTTGTGAAAGGCTTTCTGCTTTGCAAACTATGATAGAAAGAGTGGAAATATGTTTTGTCTGCTTTTCCCTGACTCCCGGACTCCAAAGCAGGAAGATGAGAACATCCTGCACACATGTTAATTAGTCATTCCTGAAAACCAAATGTCACAGCGCTCATATTTAATTCCAAGAACAGACTGATGAATATGTACGTATAGTTATATTTCATTTACATACTCTGGGATTTGTTAAGAGACGCCTAATAAAACCATCTAAAATGAATTAGGTCTTCTCCTACCAACATTATTTTTAATACACATATATCAGGGGAACATGCCCAATACTGTAATAGGAGATTTTTGCAGAAAAAAGAAAATTACATTTCATAAATGCAGATAGTGAGTTAAAGCAGCCACCTTCTAAATGGGATTTGGTTCCTGATGTAACAAACGCACTAAAAAGGGGCTTCAGAGGCAAGGGGGAAGCAGTGATTTGGTTTATAGGAGTCCAAGGAGGCTGAAGCTTGGCACCCAGAAGGCTGTATGAAAGTGTCCATGTAAGGGAGGTGTTAAAGGAACTGAATTATCTCCTCAAACTCAGCAGGACAAGAAACCCCCTTTGAGACTTTTGCATCCTCTTATTTTCAATTTCCCAGTTCTGCATCTAATGCCATTTTTAAAAAAAATATTATTTTCCTTTGCTTGGAGCCCTCGTTACTGGAGTGGGGTGGCACCCAGGTAGCCACACTCAAAAAGACCCCTGCAGCCTGAGAGGCCTTTCAGGGACTTTTTTTTGTTCTTTTCAAAACAATCCAGTTTATAGAAAAAACGCTGTGGTTTTGGTTTTCTATTCCCCCCACCTCGCCCCCAACTGTCCTGCAACCCATGAGCTCTCAGGGGGTATGAAAGCGTGGCTGCTCGTCCTGGCGGGCACATCATCCGTTCGACAGGTCCTGCCGCGGGAATTCAGCTCACACTCCTGCTGATGTGTGAGTCTGGAACAAATCTGGCTCACTCGCCCTGCGTTGGCTGGCCTCTGCAGGGCTAAGAGGAGTGGAAAGCAGTAAAATCTCCTTTCAGTCTATAAAAATCTGCAGAGATATTTGGAATGTGCAGAGGGAGCAGATCTCCCGAGTAAACCAGAGCAATGATTAAAATAGTCACTTTTCTGACCGTAACCGCAATTTAAATACTGCGGCTTTTGTTTGCAGAATAGCTATGGTTTATATTCTAGTGACAGTCACACAACTCCAGGGGTTGTTTCCAGAGTTAGTGGCAAAAACATGTGGTTTGAATTTAAAGTCTTAAAGTTAGAGGATCAATGTTACTCCAGCAAAGATATTGTCAGTGTCTCTGCGAGTCGTGATTTTAAATCATCAGGAACCTGAATGCTCCTCATTAAATGATTAAAGGGAACAGTAATGAAAAAGCTAAAAGAAAGGATAAATATACAGCCATATAAGCAGGAACACCTATTTTCACAGCAGAAAAAAAATTTCCATCCTGACAAAGGGCGATAAACATATCAAACTAACTAACTTTTTTTTTCTTTGGCCGAGAATGTAATCTTAATAAAGCAACAAATTTTAGATGGCGGGGTAAGATTACAGCTCCTCTAGACTAGGACTAGAGTTTTCCCATAAACAGGTTATTGCTATGGGTTCTGGTCACAGTTAACTCTGTATTTATGTCCCACTTTCTGAGAATAAAGTGATCCCTGAGACAAGGTGCTTTGATGATGAAGTTTTCCATTGGGGTATCAACCTCATTTCCTTACTGTGAGCTCTGTGTTTGCCTTTTCCTCAGTAACAATGGCCTCAACTCAGTCCCCCCAGACCTGAGCCCATTCCCTTGTCCCCTCCTGAAATAGAGAGCAGGACACGCACTTTGGAGCTGCGCTGGGCTTTGCAGAACACCATCAGTATACAAGGGAGAGGAGCAAAGATATTTTCCTTCCCAACGCTGTTTGCATTGCTTTTGCCACCTGTTTGCCCTCTCCCTGTGTAAGGACATACCTCAGCTGAGCTGCTCTTCCTTCCTCAAAGTCAGACAAGTCATGGGCTGCCCAGTACTCCAGGGCCATTCTGACCAGTTTCATTAAGTCCTGAAATGGGAAGGATCATGGTTACCAAAGATGTCGCTAGTTGAACCCCTGGTACAGTGTGTTTACAGGGATTGCATCGGATTGGTTGCAGTTTTGGTCTTTCAGTGCCTGTTTGGGATAAAAAATGTGAAAGAAATAAAATATTTTAAAAAAAGGTAAACATATTGACTGAAGCATTATGTAGTATATATAAATATAAATACAGAGGCTTCCTGCAGGAGGGAGAGCCTGACTGTATCGATATATTGGCAAGAATGCAAGGGTTATATTTGAAGCGTAGAAAATAATCCAGTGAGTCATTTCCACACACTTTGGATTGCGATCCTCTCCCATTTTCACTTTGACCCAGGAGGGCACAGCACACAGCCTGAAAAAAGGCAGAAAGATGATGTGGCGTGTCTGCACTGCTCTGTTCCTTGCAGGGAAGTGCACCAATCGCTTCCCTAGGTGTTCATAAGGGACGCTCAGAAAAAGACTGAAAAATGCCGCTATCATAACCATTGTCATGCTTTTCTTTAAACCAAGTTCTACCACCTAACAGAAATAAGCAGATTAGAAGAATACCCCCCAAAAAAGTGACGATAATAATAATAATAAAAGAAAAAAGACTAAAGGCAAAACCCAAGACTAAAAACGCAACACCCAAAGTCACTGTGTTTCTAGTCCATGAGTAAAGCAGCCCTGTGTTACCTTGGATTACAAACCAAATCAAGAACAAAATCAGAACAAGAAGCTGGAGACACACACATTAAATATGAAAATGAAATTTCGGACTGTAACATTTGCAAATGTAAAATAGGATGGTCAGTCTTAGGCTTGGTTACAGCCGATGCATCACGGCATCTTGTGCAAACTGATCAGTTACTTACCTCCCCAAAAAGGCTCTTTTTTAGTAGGCTTCCAGGGCCTACTGAAACAGTAGGCCTTTCCATTTCTTCTGAAACAAGGTTGCTGTGGTCTGCCCTGCAGATGTCTTAATGAAAACAGCCAAGGTGGGGACCCAAAGGCAGAGAGGCGGACCCAACAGCTGGGTCACCAACCTCTCTTCCAGGTAACTTTCCAGGGCATTAACAAGCTGCTTTTAAAGGGGGCCAGGACTGCCCACAGCATCCTAAGGTCACTGCAGGGTGTGGCAGGTGATGCACTGCTCCCCAAATCAGGTCCTGGGCACTCTGCAGTGACCCTGTGCAACTCAGCTGGAGACATCCTCCACTCTTTGGTTCCCTAAATGGGAAATGCAATCCCAGGGGAGAGCCTGTGCTTATGTTTTTCTATTAATCTGCGGCCTGTCTGACAGTCCTGATTCACCCTGTTCTGCTCCTCCATGACTAAGCACCGAATCCCTGACTCTCACCAGCATGGGCAGCTGTTGGTCAGGTTAAAGGAAATTTGAACTATGGTATATATCTACACACATATGCATACACACACACATACATATACATATAAGTACATGTAGATACACAGGACTGTAAGCAAAAGTTACCTAAACCTCTATGATACTAAAAAGCAACTTCTTATCTGTATTTCATATCTAAGCACTCAAGGCATGACCTAGATAGAGGATTTTAATGAGCACAACACCTGGGCTATATAAGGGTAATTTTCTCTTCATTCCACCAGTCTCTTGTCCTTACCCAAGCCTGACTACCTCATATAAGCCATAGGGCCCTCTACCAACATACTATGTTCCTACTTAGGATATCAATTACACTCATTTTTTATGCAGCTTATGATCCCCTGTGTGTCACCAGTCCTAAAGCACCCATACGTGGGGCCTTAATAACACAGGTGGCTGGCCAGTGTATGATTGCAAGAGCAAGCTTTCTCCCCCAGCCTGCCATCTCTCATCTTGCCAGCTTTCATTTTCATGGGTTCTTCCATCAAAAGGAACATGCATTTTTTTAAAGAATTGATTGAAGTCTTAAGACCTATATATTAAGACACTTTTTTTTTCTTTTGCACATTGGAATGAGTTATCTCAGAGATGTGTCAAATCTGGCTGTTTCTTAATTTATCTTCTTCTCAGTCCAACAGCCAGTCAGAGTCACGCATGGGCCACCACGACCAGAGTGCTTGGCCTCAGCCTCAGCTTTACGTAGAAGAACATTCCCTTTTTACTCTACATCCATATGCACATGAATTATACGTATAATATAGATGCCCGTTAAACAGTAGCAAGGGCTTCAGCATGTTCACTAAAGAGGTTGTTTATTAATAATTCCTCCCCTTTGGCATGCTACCACACACTTCCCTTGGACAATTTGTATTACAGAGAAGCTATGAAGAGGCAATATATTTGGAATGGTTGATTCGGGGAATATTGCTCATATAGGCAAAACACAACATTTTTAATCCCATCTTCATTTCATTTTTAAGAAAAATAAATGATCTCTGTATCTTGGCATATGCATTATGTTGAAATGGAGCCATTACTCTGGACAGCTTTTTCACAATGGCTCGCATAATATGGTATGAAAATCATGTACAGCTCCCGCGTTTGTATCTCAGAAGGAAAATAAAAGGCAGCTAAATTATAATGCAAGAACTAAGCTATGAATGGATGTTGTGTTCAAGGAGTCTAATGCTTAAGAGGGGGAAATGACAAGATTTTTTTTTCCGTTCTAGATATTTTATCCTTGCAACAAGCTCAACTGTCAAATGTTTTGAGAGAGGTCAAAACTAGTCTATCTGTCTTTTTTATGCGATTTTGTGAAAGGAATCTCTCCTCATGCAGTTGTACAGGAATTGACACGATAAACCTAAATGGCTCCTTTACAACTGTTAGGGTTTTCTGTAAACACATGCTGTCCTGCCAGCCAACCAGCTTCAAAGCCGGGTGCCGAGCACAGCAGATGGTCTATCCTGCCGATACACACGCTACTAATTCATATTTCAATACACAGCTTTGCTGCCTAAATGAAGCCACTGCATCTTACAAAGTTTTAAAACTTCCAGTTACTGCTAATTTTGGGAGGTTAAATATGATGGCACAGGAAGGCTGCAAAGAGAAGGCGACTGGCTCTAATAGGAATAGAAATTTTGGAGGTGGTTGTTGCACCATGATGTGTTGTAAACATGAGCCCTGCCATGCAGTGCCTCCTGCCAAAGGGAAACCATGGTATGACGGTGCTGTATTAACAGAGGAATAAATAAAAACAGAAACCATCCCTGCACCACCCATAAGCCACTGTCCTGCAAGGTGGGCAGAACAGAAAAGGTCAGTGGTGATGAAAAATAAGGCTACTTGAAGCAATCATGGTCATAACATCTTCCCATCAGTGTGGCCGTGTCAGATGATAAGGATTTTCAAGGGGAAGGCAGGTTTTCAGGAGGGATGCAGGATAATGCAGTATTTCAAACAGCTGCCTTCTCTGCACCAGCTCTGTTTCTGCTGCTGTGTGCAGGAATACATTTTGGCATCAACACTTCATTAGTAAAACCCTTCTCCCTTAGCTAAATCAGATCCCATCCTTCTCATCTCCAGCAGTATCCAGTTATCGCCTAACAGGTTTGGGTAAGATACTGCAGTGCAAGGTTATAATTGTTCCACTGGGCTGCCAGAGCAAGACATGAGGGGGAAGTTTTTACTACACCTTGAAAAAGAAAGGAGCATGGGAAAATGAGGCTCTTGGGTTTTTTTCTGACTTTATGAAATGGGGAACACAGAGTAGCAGGTTTATGATGCTGAAGGTACAGTGAGCACCACAGTGTGCAGACCCCCGGGCAAGTCAGCCTGGGTCTCAGGGCTGCCTTTTGCCAAACCTGCCTGGAGCCAGCCGTGCTGTCACCGTGTCCTGCGGCTGAGGTGTTTTGGTGTCACAAACCAGGGACTGTGAGGGTGAAGCTGGGAGCAGCCACTGGTCAGACCTGGGGTCCTGCTGCTGCTCCTGCTGGAGGAGGACAAGGAGACATGCAGCTGGCATCCTAAACGCCTCCGCAAATGCCTCAAGTCTGAGATATATGATGCATTTGGCCTGAAGGCCCCACACTGCTGTACTAACTTCTCTCCTCCTCCATCACTGACTACTTACACCAGAAAGACAAAAAAAAGAGCTAAAGAACGGAAGGCATAGTGATCCTCTGCATCAATAACTCCCCTCCTTGTGAGGGGATTGCTTCTTGAATTTCTCTTGTTATGGTTTTATCAAACGTCGTCCCTCCTCTACTGAGCCGTGATAAGGTGGGCAACTTCATCAAATTCAACACTAAGCAGGAGCAGAACCTCCTTCTTAAATTCATTAAATCCTTCTCCCAAAGGAGAAACATGAATTAATATTCACTTTCTCTTTTTATTTCAATTCACTTACTTTCTCTTTCAGTGATTAAGCTACAGAGATACTTCTAAATCCACCAGTTATTTCTCTGGCCATAATAGAGAGTGAACAGTTCCGATAAATTTTTTAGAGGGGAAAACAGAACCAAAGTGGCCCTAACAAAGGGAAAGCAGCTATTGTTTTCATACACCATTTTGGCTTTCCTTGGTTAAAGAGTCTCAGATGTATAGCTGGGTTTATTCTTTAAAAAAAAAGGAAAAAAACCCCAAAATTTGGAGGTCTCATGTATTTAAAGGACGGAAAACTAAAATCAGGAATTGCTGCAGAAGTCACTCATACTGTAGCTAAAGAGAACATAAATCAGTGGAGAGACTTGTAACACAGCCTTACAACTTAATCACTAATTAAAAAATTCTACCATGCAATTAAGGAGTGTCCTTTGATAAGCAGGCTGTAGTACATGAATTAGCTCTTTGCAGACACATAAACAGCATTGCATTAATATTTTTCTATTTAGGCATAAATGCATGGCATATGTCTGTGTGTGTATATTATATTGATGCAAGGTAATGCACAGGACTCTGTTGCCATTTCAAATGAAAAATCTACTTACTGTAAATCAGATAACTCCATTCCATTTAGATTTAAAATTTCTCCCTAGCACACCTGCTGCCAAGCAGGGGGAGAAAGGCATGGGGAGCATTTCCAGAGGGAAAAGTGGAAGATAATGTGAAACAGCCACATATCCATGCCTTTTCCCCAGCCTGGCTGCCGCGGTGCAGGGCTCTGCAGGGCACTTGGTCTATGGGATAAGGAAATACTGCAATGCGCAGGGGCATAATTTCTGATGGATTAGGGTGTCTTGCCTTTCAGCCTTTCACTTTTGGTGACCTAATCCACTTTCAGAGTGTTTTAAATGAGACTTATTCCCATGTCACACATCCAATTGCAAACCAAATCCTGCCACTTGCAGCTTGAAAAGCATTTCCCCACACCCAACTGTTTCTCTCTGTGCCTACAACTGAAAGCAGTCATTGGCAAACACAGCATTACTCACATTTTGGGGTACTGTGGCCACTGTACTCAACACCGTGGATGCCAGGAACCAGGTTCTTGAAGAAGACCTAGAGCAGAGCAGGGGAATGACAATAAGATGGATTGATCAGACAAAAGCTGAACAGTAAAGCAACACAAGCTCACGACACAATTCCTCACAGCTTGTCTCGTTTCTCCTGTAGCCAGGGTGTTTAGCACAGGAATACATTTCCTAAAATTCTCCTCCTTTCTTACTCTCTGGAAAATCCTCCCAGAAAGTCTTGGCTCCCTGCAAGCCCTGGCGGGGGTCTCAGGGTGCTGCTCGGGTGGACAAGTGGCTGCGCTCCCGCCTGGAGGCAGAAACCACCACAGCAAAAAAACAGATTTCAGGGGAAGAGTGTGTGGTTGTTCGAGCCACTTCCTGACACCCGAGCGAGTCATCTGAATTTAACACGTTTCTCTTTTGCAT
The DNA here is from genome assembly GCF_949628215.1 of Phalacrocorax aristotelis. NCBI lineage: Eukaryota > Metazoa > Chordata > Aves > Suliformes > Phalacrocoracidae > Phalacrocorax > Phalacrocorax aristotelis. Next base: position 43,060,217 of record NC_134281.1, on the reverse strand, counting down.
TTTGCAGCTCACCTTTAAGAGAGCACAAGGCGGAGGAGGTGGGAATATATGGACTTCAGCCCTTCCCATCAGTTTCCCCCTGTTACTTTCAAAGATTTTCTATTTAGAAGGGAAAGGGTTTTTTTCCTGCTGTTCATACATTACACATACTTCCCAGCCAAAATATCTTGCTTGTATTTTTTTTCTAATTTAGCCTACATTACTCAAAATTGCTCTAAGAATAATTAAAGAAAATCACTTTCCCCATCTCTTTGATTTACCTGACTTTCTATTTCTGAAGAGTGTTTGAAGAAATGACCATTAAAAAAAAAGAGAGATCAACAATTAAAGAAAAAAATAGCCCCATATCCTCCTCCTTGTCTGAATCTAATGAAAATGTTTAAACTGCATGGATATTTATCCTTATGAAAAACATATGAACAAAACAAAACCCCCAGTATTCTGGTGAGATTCTGTAAACAGGACAAAACGTTAACTACGGAAATATATCATTTAAGACCTTTATTTCCTTCTAGCTCTTTCCAGGCACCAAACGAGCTTTGCATGCAGATTTTGTTTCAGCTGGGTAGAATCGTTCTCATAACTATTCTCCAAAGCCCGAGGTCAGCCCTGCTCCTTCTGTAACGGGATAAATATTAACAAGTGTGACTAACCCATTCCTTGCACCCTTCTTAAATTTTCCAGAGTGTGTCAGCAAGCATGAAAGCCAGAGATCAAAAAACAGGAGGGTTTTATTGTTGGAACCGGATGGGAACAAGGATGCAATATAGGCAAAGTCCCAGCACCTCGGAGAAGCTGGTCTATAACACCACCAATAAAAAATGAGGGAATTACTGGATGCAAGAAAATTACCTTGCCCTCCTGCTCAAAATGAATAAATTTTCACTTGCCCCTTACAATAACATTTTATGAGTGCTGGACCAGTGCCCCAAGAGCAAACTTGGTCTTTCACTGTGGGTCCCAGAGGACCCAGGAGAGGACAGAGGTGGTGAGGAAGGTGTGTAATACCCTCCTGTGTGCCTTCTGGGCAGAGGCTATGGGGCTGCAATGGCCTCAAGGGCCCATGCTCACTCTGTTTTTCTCTTTACAGTTGCTGTTTATGAAATTTCATGGTGTCGTGGATAATCTTCCCATGCAGTGCATCCTTCTGTGACCCAAGCTGCTCTCCATGCCGGAGTTTGTAAGAAGACCAACACAGGTCTGGTTATATCACCCAGATACTTCTAGGGGGAAAGTCTCAGTCTGACAAATCTTGTATTATATAAAGCATGTAGAAATGCTTACCACTATTGCAGTTTGATATCTGTGCAGCAGCAGTGATGCAGAGCCCAGTCTGGAGTGGCTTTAGGACACGCAAGCCAAGCAACTTTGCCCATACTCCACTGAGGGATGAGAAAGCTGTAGACTGCATTTCTCGTGAGCAGGGCATTGGGAAAGGAGTGAAAGAGAATAAGGAGAGTTGTAAATATAATAAGCATCTATCACACAGCTTTCCCAAACTGGATCAGTTCTGTGGACATGGGGAGAGCATAGGGCCTCCATACACCCTGCTTGTACCATAAGTTTGTCAAAACCAGATTATAGCCTTGAGAATATTTCTGTCCAAGGTCAGCTCTAGGCCTGATGAAGCCAAGGAAAATTCAAAGACAACTGAAAAAAACCCGCAGAAATGACAAACAGAAGTATTTAAGCCTGAAAGAGGTTTTATTCACATGATCAGCCAAAACCTGGGCTCATATGATTCAAAGCTGTTCACTCGTAATGCACAGGCCTCTTACTTTCCACAATGTGTTTAATTCTCCTACACATTCTCTCAAACGAAAGGTATGCCCCAGATTTCAGCACCTCCATTTTGTCTACTCCACTGACCCCACATGAAATCATCTCACTCAGTTTGTTTCCACACCTGGCTTTCTTCTCCTGCAGGATGTCAAACTGCAGAGCAGAATATACCCAAGAACACATATTTTTCTCCCTCCATCTTTTTAAGCACTTTAGCTCTAAACCCAGCAAATGGGTTTGCATTTTTTGGGTCACTGGGTTTACGGATTTTAAGAGTTGAAAAAAAAGATACATGAATTTTGGTCCTGGCCTACACAGTTCCTGTTTCACAGCCTTGTTCCACCCTGGCACAGTGATCACCAGTGATCCCTTCTGAAAGCATGAAGGGAACTTGGGATGAAAGGAAAGAGGAGGAAGAGGTAGCATTTATTGACTCCTTTGTAGCTTACAGCCTGTGACGTTCTGCCATGACTTGCCAGACTATGTGAAATACTCCCTGCCACCTTCTGCACAGCAGAGATGGACCTGTTCAGAGATGACACTTATGAAAACAAGCCTCATGCCCAAAACCCAAATCTAAAGCCTTTACATTTTTCCAGCCTATGAAACAATTGTATTTGGATTTGGGTTTCTTCACTCAATAGCTCCTCAACTCCTAAAAATTCGTATGTGTAAATGCCAGATACCCACCTGAGTCCACGTAGACTGAAGGAGACACTTGCAGAACAGTATTATTCGCTCAACAGAGTTCACCTTCTCCATTGCACAGCAGTGAGATTCTCAGGAGCATGCAAAAGGAGTTGTGTGTGAGAGGCCGTAAGGAAAAGTCCCAGGAAACCTCTTGTAACTTGCAGAATTTTTAAACTTTTCCCAGTTAAACTGTGGTTCTATTAAACTTTCCTTTGGCTGGCAAAGTATTGTCTGAGCTATTATGGAGAACAGCCCTGAGCAATTAAAAGTGAGAGCAACATTACAAATCTAAGATTCGGAGGACAAAAATCTCCTGCAAAAGACACAGCCCTATGGAATTATAGCCTACCCAAATGGGGAGAACCAAATTAAATGAAAAAACATATTGTATATTATCTTAATTTATATATGAGATTTTAGACAGTTCCAGATTTCTGGATTAAATACAATACCATGTGGCTCCATTAAGCCTCACTGGCCTTTTAGAGTATTATTGAAAGAAATAATATATAACAGTTTGAAGGGTTTTTGGATGCTTGGTGGCATCATTATGCAATTTATTAATATGTGGGCAGAGTGACTAATGTCTCTGAGGATATATTTTTAGTTTAAAAAAAATTAAAAAAAAAAAAAGCATGGTGGGGGGGGCAAGAAGGAAAACCAGCTACAAATGGGCTTGTGCTAACAGCATGTGATGGCGTGCATCATTCTGTCTATCCCTCCATAAGCCCAGTGCTCACTTCTTTCACTTACAGCATTTCCAAGGAGGCCCACAGGCCCCAGCAATTGCAATTTTGTAGAATTCAGGTATCTAGCTCCTTTTCTGGCATCTTTCCTCCATTTTTAAGGCTGCAAGGGACAATTCAGAACATCTAATTTAATGCTCAGTATAAATCCCCAAGAAAATAATTTCACACATTCACTCGCTAATTGAGCCTACTACTATATGTTTCACCAAAGTCATCTGGGCTGGCCTCCAGTTCTGATTTCAAGATGCAAAAGGATGACAAATCCCCAGCCCCCTTCAACAGTCTGTCCCCAGCAGTCAGCCCCCTCTCCCTTCCCAATGTCTCGATTTTGCCTGTCTTAAATTTCCAGCCATTGCATCTAGTTATGTTTTCCCCCATTAGAGTATAAAGCCCTTTTGTACATGGTATTTTTTTCCTCCAAAGGCATTTACTGCACAGTCAGGTCGCTGCATGATCTGCTTTTTTGCTAAGTTCACCAAATTGAGCTCCTTAAGCCTCTCTCCACAAGATTTCCTTTTCCAACCCTCAAATCGTCCTTGTAAAACCAAACCATAGGCTGAGAGTTTACAGCTTCTATCATGAATTCAGGTCCCTGAATCTCAGGTTAATAAAGTCTCTATTTTTTAATAAGGCTTCTGTGAAATGACTAGAAATAGTCCCGCAGGATGTGTTATTTGGAGGTAACTATTTCCACATGGGCTGGAGGTATGGCTCTGCAAGCAGAGCTTGGGGAGAGCAGTGGGAGGGCTCTTCCCTCCCCTCCTTACCCTTTTCTGCCGCCCTTTTTAGCGCTCTCCCAAGCTGCATTTCAAAAAACCAGTATTTTTCTTGGAGGGTCCATCCCGGTGGACATTTCCTAGACCTCTACAAAGAAGCAGCATGATTTCACCTCTCTGTGCACATGCAGCCACCAGCTCCCAAGGAAGCTGCCTCCCCCCGGCACAAAAGCTGCCCTATGCCCGGCAGGGCTAGGAGCCCCATCTCTGGCAGGAGCAGAGGCACTGACAGGGTCTTGGCACGTCTCGCTCAGAAAACCGCTCCTTCCCCAGGCCCGAAGAGACATCTATAAAATTTTTCAAAGCTCACCAGAGGCCCTCCTTCCTCCAAAATTAATAGGATTAAAAACAAACTTGGGTTTTTCTTCCCTGTCCTCTTCCAGCGGCAGTGTCCACAGTTCAGAGTAGTTTCTTGCCATTATTAATTGGTTTATTTCCTGTTTGTTAAATGACAGTGGAGGTTCACAGGAGGCTTGGCTCTAGATCTTTGAAGAAAACACCCCAATATTGCCAAAAATTCAGCAAAATGACAAGACACAGCGAGTTCTAGTCAGTCTCCTCAGGTGTGAGAGCTATGGTTCACTGCTCCACAGCTTCTGGATGGGATAGTACCCTGCCTTTTCATCAGTCCTGTTTGGTTTTCATGTGAGACTACGCACCAAATGAGTTTAAAAGATACACCAGCTCAGTTTCCGTTCAGCCTGGCCTTTATGTAACACACAGGGACAAACTTGATGTCCCAAACGGAAACAAAAAAAAATTCTTCAGAGGCAATCATGACTGATAAAGTATTCAAGTAAGTGAGGTCATCGCCAACACAACCACTTTTAAACTTTTTCCTTGTTTGATTCGTTTGATTTTGTGTTAGTCAGCTTTGCTCCCAACATTTGTGATCCAAATCCTTTGAGACACATTATTCACTTCACTTCAGGCCACTTCCTATCATCCAAAGATGCCTACACATGTCATGAAACCTTCCTGTGACTTAAGAGCTCCCTTAACCTATCCTCACTATTTGGCTTCAAAAAAATACCTTTTCTTTCCCTCTCTGATGGAAGACCACCTGTTTAAAAGCAAGCATGAATAGGTGATACAATTAGAGTACACCACCTAATGAAGTGACCCTCCTTTCTAGCTGTGAGTTGTCTACAAAGAACATACAGAACATAAGGATTAGAAGAATTTGTCATTGGTTTGTGACTCAACATCCTGGTACTGGCATTACGCCCAAAAGGTAATGTAGACTTTGAGTAAGCAGCCTGCAAAGTCTATTTGATGAACAGGAGATTTTGCAGTCAGGTGCAAAATTTAAAATTTCCATGTGGGAAGCACAATTGCCCTAGTATTCTTAAAAATATTTGTGTTAGGTGAAGCCTACGAGCTTGGTTGTTTGATGGGAGCAGGCAGGAAAGGGTAAAAAATGCAAATACATTTGCATGGAAAGCAGATAAAAATGATCTTTGAAGGGAAAGAATATGAGTGAATGTTTCCTAATGGTCACCGTTCACCCTATTCATTCTTTGCACTCCACTTGCCAAAGGCATAAGGTTTTAATTCTGCTCATGGTCAATGTAATGTTTAGAGTTTCATCTACTTGAACGATTCTTTGGGGACTGACTGCAATAGCTACATTTTGGGTTTAAATTGCATTTATTTTTAAACTACAACTGAATCTTACCAAGGAGTGAAACTGGAAAGGATAAAATTAGAATCCTGAACCTTCATCCCTTTTTAGAACCAGACATGAAAAAACTGTATCCAGTTTTGTTAAATATTTTTTCCACATCTGGTGTTCAGTCAAAACCATAAGAAAAGTGCTGGAAATCTCACAAGAAGTCTCGTACTCTTGTGATTTCCAGTCCAATTTTTGCAGCCACAGGAGATCTGTATAGTTCAGATAAGAATCTGAAGCAGAAGCCAAACCCAAACTGTGAACCTCCTGAGGCTCACCCCACCCACAACAGCTTATGTCTTTACCCATCATTTGCAGCAGATGTTCTTCCAAATTCTCCAGTGAGATAAATTCCATTAAAAGTTTCAGGAGAAAGATTATAAGATACATACAATACAAAATAAAAGTGTCCAAAGCAGCTCATCATGGCCCATTAAGCTATTGTTAAAGACCTTCGTACAGCAGCGTCTATTGATTAGAGCAGTTTGCTTCTCCTTACTACTCGTTTTTCCATGCTGGGCTTTGGGGGCTTTTTGATCTGAAAGCCACTGACGTCAATGAGAGTATTTCCATTGTCTTCAGCAGGCTTCGGATCAAGCCCTTGACAAACTGGTTCTCCCATAGGTCAGTGTGCAGAGTGTGGGTTTCTGCCAGCAGATTGTCCCTAGAACATTTCACTGTAGATTTACAGTCTTTATAAAATTTTTAAATGAAGTTCTATAGTTAGATTCATATGGTATATCATAAATTACAGCAGACTCTGCAAGCCTGGGTTTGAAGGGTGGTTGGGTTTTTTTTTCATTTGGCTCTTGGGGAACATATAGTTTTTTCCATAGGAACTTTTCTCCAAATACTAATTTTACCTGCTTTCTGCTATTTCACAACAGAACGTGTGCATTTCTCACAGAGAAAGTTCTCTGAGGAAGGTTGTGCCTGTAGCAGCAGTGGTGATGTGAGCAAGCAGGGACCCACCATCCGCCACCCCAGTGTCTGTTGGTAGGGCAGGCTGTGGCTTTGGGCTCTCCTTGCTACTAGTGAGACTAATGAAAAAGAAAAGCAAGCCAAAAGTCTCAGATTCCTTTTCTCCCTTAAAGTGTAGTTAAAGCTGAAAGTTGACTTTTGTCTATTGGAGGAGCATCTTATGTCCAACTCTGCCATCAAACCCTTGAGGGACAAACCCCTGGGGCAATGGGTGATCTTTGTGCACAGCCCTGCATGCACAAACACTAGTATTCACTGAGACCTCTACAGTCATGACACTTCCTATGGTGGCCAGGCAGTGTGACAGCAGGAGACAAGGGACAGCCCTCAGACACCCGACTCCTAATTCAGATTTCCCATCACCAGAGCCTAAATTTAAGAATTCAAGCAGCATTACCATGCCCATCTGCGAAGTGGGAGCAATAATCCCACAATACCTTCTCAGAAATGCTGCAAGGCCATGAACTCTGTCTACACAGAGTAGTACTGTTCAGTAGTAAATGAAATCTGTTTTCACTTCCAAGCCTATGGCATAAATTACTATAGGCAGAAATCCAGCCTAGCAGGCAATGAACTGGATGGGGCCCACTCAGTTCCTTCCATCTTTAGCTTTGATTTTCATTGTTCTGTTTCATTAGCAGAATTTCCACGTCTTTTTACTTCCCCCCCCCCCCGTTGTATTTTTTCTAAGCTGTTAATTTGCCAGCAGAGAGAATGGCTTCATAATTGTATATCAGCTCCTCCAAAACACCCACAAGAATCTGAACAGTTTTCAGCAGACTCAGCGTTTCCCTCTTCACTTCTCAGTACTCGTATATCTAGAAAAAGGGGCTGAAGAAAGTCTGTTGCTGTGTTCCCACTGGGGGACCATAATCTGGCCACTTGTTTTCTGATCAGCACAAGTGCCCCCAAGTCAATGGGGCTGTGGCAATGGGCACCGCTGGTTTTGAAGGACATAAATATCACCCAAACCAGGCATTGGCTGAGAATGTTGTGATTCACTTAGTTCTCTCTTTTGTTCCTTTTTTATTTTTAAGGCAGGATATTGATTCTGCTCAGGTCACCTCTGCATGAAGGAGAAAGGAGGAGATGCTCAGGAAACCATAAGGGATAGCAATATGATTCAGGTGACTTTTCCAACTCTCCCCTTTGCCCTCCCATGTTCCCAGTACCTAAACCCTACCAAGAACCAACTCCACTCTTGGCCTCTTCCCTGATCACTAGTGTCAGAAGCTGCTTTTATGCTGCAGATGCACAGATGTTTCACCACCGCTTGCTGCCCCCTCCGATTCATGATTCATTTGAAAGAAATTACCAGCAATAAGTTTGTTTCAAATCCTGTTTTTCCCCCAATAGCAGAGTTTGTGAGCGCGTACAAGCGCTCCCACTGGAAAGATAAAAACAGATGAGATGAGTGAGAGATTACAGGATAAAGTAATGGCCACTTACCAGCCAAACAAGATTCACTGCTGAAGGCTGACAAAGTCTCTGCTGACTTTGGGGTTTAGCAGCAGAGAATCTGCTCCATAGTTTGTGTTCAGCCAAGCTCTCCTAGAAGTAACACCTGGCCATCTAGTATTTCCTTGGGGCCCTTGAAGACAGGACGTTCGATGTCAACCTCTGCAGGAATGGCATTGTACAAGCTCGACCAGGGTGCTGGGGTCTGTGGGGTTGGATGACCCAGGTTTTAGGGAGTAAGGTGAGAAGGGTGGTGTGGAATGGCACCTTACCTGGTTTACCTGCCTCCTCCCAGACATCATTAAATCCTCACCCAGGAGATTCCTGCAGGGAATGAGGAAAGAGCACACAGCAGGACATTTTTTCCCATATCTGAATGTAGGATTTCCATCACAGTTTGGCTTTGCCTGTCATGAAGACCCTGTTTAATCTCTACTTTTGAGATACAAACACTCAGGCTAAGAAATCAGCCCAAGTATCACAGCCAGAAATAAAGCTCATTAGTCCTTCATCCACAAGAAGCCCTTTGCTTCCATCTCATCTGAACTGCCACGCAACATCTGCCGCCAAAGGCATCTCAAAAGAAGAGATGAATTTTATAGCGGTTTTACTCTTTGAAAGCACAAACAGGCTCTCCATTAGGAACTATAATTTATCTGACTGTGACCACTGACTACAGGTCTATGAAATATATCTAAATGGATTGCACAGAGCCAGAAAACTCTACCCAAGTATATATGGCACACACATAACAAAGCTCTGCAAATCTGAAAATACAGAGTATCAGCAAGTGCTCTGCTTTTCCAGACTGATTTGGGAGGTAGGGAGGCTTAGCTGAAGGCTGCAGTTTCTGTATTGGACATAGTTACCTAAAACTATTGGAAATTTGAATTGCATGTCAGATGTCTGGAATAAATGGGCTCAAGAGATGTGAAAAAAAACATGTGGCCCAGTATTTTTCTCTTTTTAAATATTTTTTGGAAACTGTTTAGATCTCATCTGGGGCTTGTATAGTTTCTTTGTTTAGTAATTCTGAATTGAAATTCTTTATAAAGATTTGTTAATTAAAAGGTAAAAACTTGATTGTTGCACATGGAGCCCTTCATCCTGAAAGATGTCTGTACACTTTCCAAAATTATACTCTACTTTCCAAAAAAGTAAATGATCCTTTGAAAACTAGGCAGTGCAGTTATTTTATTTACCTCAAATTGACCAAATATATATTCCAAAATGGACTGCTATGGCCTGACCCTGTTTCTAACTCTGCCAACAGTTGTTGTAGCTAAGCTGTTGCGCAGCAAGTGGTGAAGCTCCCCCCTGAGCCCCTGGTGCCAGGCTGACTTGGGGCTGCACATTTTTACCAAGACCATCCAATACAATGATGAAGATAATGAGCAATAAATTTCCTGCAATTTGCAGCCGTCTTTGGGGTGAACCATATCACCTCCTCCATGGCACACAGCCATACCATCCCACCACGCGGTAAGACCAAAAGGGACACCCAAAGGCACCTTTCTGTGGGCTGAGTGGCCTAATCTGAACTGAGGAGGCACGACGTGGGATGAAACGTTTCCCACCAAGACATGGCCTTGGCTCTTAAAAATCAAGAGGGAATTTTTCAGCTTTGCCACATCTTAGAGATGGTGCCTGGCTTCCTGTGCTCACTTTGGGTCCCTAACCTCCATTTTCCACAGCGCAGTATCATTGCCACGACCTTCATTGTTTGCTTGGTGAAATCAACCCAACCACCCAACCTGCTCTTCAGCCACCGGCAGCTTCTTGTCTCACACTCCTTACCTGGTGGATCTTCACTAGGAAGTCCCCAGGACGATGCAGATTTTTTGAAAATTTTCTACTTTTTTTTCTGATACCTTCTGAGCACTTCTGATGCCTGCTCAGGTGCAGCCTCGTTATTTTAAGGGCTAGAATGCAACACATGGTAGGTCGTGAATATGGTTGGAAAAAACCACACCCTTTCAATTTATTTGACCTAACCTTGTCCTACAGTGTACCAGAGCTGGATTAAGAGACTTGATATCTTTCTTTTCATCGGACAATAATGCATGCTCAGTCCTAGATTGCTGAAAATGGCACAAAGGCATAAAAAATTACTTTTTCTCTAGGACACCTCTTCCTCGTCAAGATTTTGCATACAGTGGAAAAGGTAAAGAATCTGCATAGGCTGTCCAGGCAAAACCTGCAGCTTCTCTCAGCGAAAACATATAGTTGTTGGTGCAGCTGAAGTTATGTTTTCTGAAAGCCCTAAATTATACCAGCTAAAGTAGAGTAAATGATGGCATATAAATGTAGCTGGAAAAAATAACTGCTTTAATATTTGCTTCTTCTGTGGGTATTAAGGTATCTTAATCCAGTGTCTGCTTTTGGATATATGTGTGTATATATACATCTATAGGTCTGTGCAGACTTGGCAAGGTTAAACTGCCGGGGGTAAGAAAGGACATAAACTCTTGGAAGGATTTTGACACCCTGCTCTTTCCCACTCCCAGCGCTCAGGCCTGCCAAAACATCATGGTTTCTTTTAGACCTGCATAATTAAATGAGTGATGAGGAATTTCTCACCAACATAAAACTGAATTATCTGTTGCTTAAAATAGAGCTGTACCCTCTCCAGGTTGTCAGCTGGTGTCAATCAGCCTGTTCCTGGACACCAGATTTTGCTCCTAGGGGATAACAGCAAGACCATCAGTACAGTGTGGTGCAACCCCAACAGACCCGAAATTGAAGACACCATCACAGTGACCAGAAGAAAAGCAGTCCTTGTAATACTCTTTTGTGGTTGTTGTTGTTGTTGTTGTTGTTGTTGTTGTTGTTGTTTTGAGGAGTTCTCACGTTCATGCAGGAATCCTCCGCCTGCGCGGGTGTCTCGGGGAGCTGCGGCGGGCACGGAGGGCGCGGCGGTGGCTGCGGGGCAGCCCACGCAGTTTCCCTCCCGGTTTAACAGACAGCCTGGGTTCATACTTGCCAAATTTTGCGAGCAGCCGGTAGATTTACGAGCCCCGGGAGCGCCCCCGGCTCCAGCTGCTGAGCTGCGCGTTGGAGGAGCCGGGCTGAGCCGCTACGGGGGGCGACGGCGGGGCCGGGGCCGGGGCCGGGGCCGGGGCCGGGAGCCCCTCGCTGAGCTGCGCGGATGAAACCACGCGCGAAACGGGGGCAAAGCAAAAAGGAACAAAACAAGGAGTGGGTGGTGGTGCGTGGATTTGGAGCCCCTCTCTTCAGCCCCTCACGTTCAGGGGCTGAGAAAAGCTGGCCCACTGCGGGGCTTGCAGGGCAACCCCCGCGCAAGGCGGGGGCCCGGGGAGCGTTGTGCAAGCAAAGCGGGGGCGGGGGGATAACGCCAGAGGCGACATAAATAAACAGCTAAATAAATAAATAAATAAGGCAGCAGGAGAGAAATCCTGGAGGAGTTACGAAAAAGAGTAACTTGTCCACAGGGTGTCACTCTTGACCCACATTTGGGCCAGCACCCAGCCTTGTCTGTGGCAGCAGGAAATTGGAGATTATTTTTTTAGTTCCCCAGCAAGCCTCCAAAAAGGCAGAAGCCTCCAAAAAATGCAGGCTGGTTCCTCTGGGTGTGCTGGCCTGGGCACACACCTGCACAGCTGCTCCCGGCCCTGATTACCCACCCGGCCACCCTCCTCACCCCTCGTTGCACCTTGCCTTGCCCTGTCCGGAGGATGGGGTTTGCACCAGGGTCCTCCTCGGGCCCAGCTTACAGTACACCATGGAAAAAGGGATGGAGAGTGGAAGAAAACACTCCTCCCCCACAGCCAAACTCTTTCTTACCGTTCTGCACCAAACTTCCTCCATCCGCCCCTCAATGTTTCAGAGATATTTTAGTTTACTGTGAAATTCCCCTATCATCCCATACTGTAAGCCTGCCCCTTCCCTCTGGGAAACCTCCTGTTTCCTAGACACTGCCTCAAGGAAGGTGCTACATTACAGCTTTATGGTGAGTCCTGAAACTTGTTAAATTAAGTGCTGATAATCCTTTGCTTTTGGTAGCTGTTACTCAGCAGAGATTGGAGGGGTTCTTCAGCTAAGGAGAAGCCCTATGAATTACCACCTTGTTTTCTGTGTCAGGCTCTAGGCTTCTGCAGTCAGGAGGGCAAAGCTGGGGTCAAGCCAGCTCTGGGTGTATCCTGAAAAACAGGGAGAGCCCTGACCTTTCATCTGATGCTGTGCTGAACCCAGGCAAAGCAGGACTGCCTGCCTGCACTGCCTCTGTCAGCCAGAGGGCTAGCTGACACTTCAGGCTTCCCAGGATAGGCATAGGGGGATGCGGTCAGCCACCAGGCTCGGAGGGGCCAGTGGGTGACATGGATGCTGGGATCAGCAACACCGCAGCCAAGGTACAGGCTGCAACTTTTATAAAGCATCAGCAGAGCGTGAATTATGGCGTGTCCTCCTGGCAAGGTTCCTGGAGCAAAGGACACACCAGCAAGAATGCTATCTCCTCTTCCAGGGCTGGTTGGGACAGGATTTGTGTGTAGTGTGTACAACACATAATTCATCAGGCTATCATTTACATAGCATGAGCTCAGCACTGCAGCACTCTGACATTTTGAAATATTCTCTTAGGGGCTCGACAGCTTACTGGGAGCGTCGCATGAGATGCATCCCGAAAGGGATGCTGTCCCCTTGCATGACTTGACCCTCTGCTTGGAGGAGGTGCTCCTGAAGAGCCTACATCCATCAATCTCACCTGTCTGCAACACCCTTGTTTCTGCAGTGACTTTACTCTTTTGCCCCAGGACAGCATTTTTACGTGTGCTCGGTATAATTTTAAAGACTTCTTGGTTTTCTTTCAGGCCATCCTCCTTAATGTGGCTATCTCAAGCTTTTATGGAAACACCTGCAATATGTAAATGCAAACGTATAAATCTCTGTAATGTGAAAAAACAGCTTCATGAAGCCATACAAGAATGCAGCCATGTGACTGCAAAACTTCATTTACTAGTATCTAAATATAGATCATAGCAAGCAGCAAAGCCAGACTTCAATTTTAAAAGCGAGGGCATAGGGGAGAGTGCAGAGTCAGCACTTCTTAAATAAGAAGTTCTTGTTGTACTAATTCATTTACAGCAGTATCTTCCTTTGACACAGCAAATTTGCATCACTGAATCCTGATCACAGAGACACAAAATTTTTTATTGGAGTCGGAAATAGCCTGCATGCAGGTGCTGTGGAAGCACTGCACCACCCGCCCTCCTCTGCACCCAGACAAGGGCACGCTGCAGTTGGCACCAAGTTAGCTGAGCAGGCTTTACTCCTCTGTGTGCTTTTATCCCATCCCATTATGATTCCCTGGTTCCAGTTTGCCCAAGTTGCTTCCCAGCACCAGCGGCTGCGATTGCTGCCCACGGCCCTAGGGAGCACGACAGGCTGCTAGGCACCACGCAAGGGCTGCACAGGGCATGTGGGCTGAGCGGTGAATACTGGATATATATCCTCTATTCTGCCTGCTCACACCTGCATCTCAACTGTTTAGGATGCTGAGGATATCCCACGCACCATTGTATGTCTGTCTATTGCCATTAACACAGCTGCCATTAGGTATTATATTAAATTTTTTTCAAATCATTCTTCTAGCCTCACAATTCCCATAGTTCCCATAAGTATTTTAAATTTAGGAAAAGTCAGCTGTCCTTTGAAAAAAATCACTGAAAACACCACAGAAAGACAGTGGCAAGTGGCCTACCCCACGTACCCTGGTCAAATGGTGGCACAGTTCTGTGGGACCCAGCGATACTCCCAGTTTGCACAAGGAGTAGAATCATATTAGGCAGCTACAACCCCACCTGCCAGGGTTTGAGCAGAGAGCAGAAGGAGGGAACTTAGGCTTTGAAAGCCAAAACTCTCATAGCCTGAAATTAGCCTTGTTCTGGGTTTACAGGAACGACCTCCTAAACTGTGAGGGCTGTGCCCAACTCACAGACTGGATCCAGCTGCAGGGAACAGGAGATGTGTGGGGAAATAAGTCTCTCCCCCTGGACATCAATCCCACTGTAGGACAAGTGGTGGGAAAGGCTTGAAATGGACCTAACAGGGGGGCACTTTTCCAACCTGAATCTTCACCTGGGAAAGCGCTGCTGTTTAGGAACGGGATTTAGGTCTTACAACATCAATGTGACCAAAGCAGATGCTCAAGTGAATCCTTAAAACTAACCCCACCACAGAGACTGCTGTATGAATTCCTAAACATTTTCCACTCGAATAATCAGAAGATCACACATTTTCTAAATGTTGCACAAGTTGGCTAGTAGCTTGAATTTCAAATTTTGGGGCAAAGACCTATGTTATCATCAACAAAATCCCAAAGTATTAAAGAGCATTTTTCACACTTTCATTCTTATTCACTGATTTCCTATTTAATAGAGAACATCAACTGGCGTTTATTTTCAGCCAAATGCTGAAATATTGCCTTTTTTTAAATTTTTTTTTGTTTACAGAAGGAAAATCAAGTCACAACTGTTTGTTTGATGGGACTTACAATAGGGCAGCATGATGTTCTCAGATCAGGCCATCCCACTTATCCTGCTGGACTTCGGCACATCAGTGTGAGCCCAAACCAACCTAGAACACTGCTGCATTTCTACTGCCCCCATCCGATTTTCTGGTAGCAAACCTGAGATTTTCATGTGGAAAATTTAAGTTTGCTCAGAAATTTCCTTTTCCTTCAATAAGAAAACCCCAAACCAATCTGCTCTACTCATTATGTACAATGCAGAAGAGTCAGCACATGACCAAAGGAGACCCAGTGTGCATCCATTCTTCATTGAGTCTTTAAAAAATATTACTGTATTAGCAGCAGTTTTCTGTGCTCATATCTGTCTTCCCCAATGCTGCCTGCCTAATGTGTTAAGAGCACTTTCTGCTACAGTGTTTGGCTAAAATCCCTGCAGGACAACCAGAAACACTTCAGCCACATAGACACAGGGCAGGCAAGAAGCAAAGATGCCATCAGATAGGAGGAGGTGACAGACACATGCTGAGAACTGGCCAGAGCACCATGGCCAAAAGGCAGGGGACAAAGCAATGCTTCCTCCCAACCGAGAAGGATGAGCAGAGGCTCTTACACCTCCTAAAACACCAGCAACAGAGGAAACAGCAGCTACCTTACAGTCCAAAGCCCAGCTTCTCCCAGCCACCCAGCACACAGCAGCAACACATTAATTTTTTTTATATATATATCTCTCCAAGAATGACCTGGGAACTATAATAAAAGTAACTACATAATTATACTTCACTACTACTTTTGTTGGATTTGCTCTGTAATTACAAAGTAGTTGCTAAGGAAAACCAACCCCTTGGTTTTGCCATGAAAAATTAATGCAGGTTACCAACGTGATGGTTATGTAGGGCCAGTGCTAACATTGGCACTCAACTGTGTTATTCATCTATTGGTTGTGGCTCCCCAATAATGAGTGCTCTGCCTCACATTACACATCCACAAGCATGAGAAACAAATTGCATCAAAAACCCAACTGTGCTACTGAAAGGAAAACACATGGAGCAGATACCCGTCATGTTTTATGGTTCCTTTCCCTTGACTTCTGTTTTTGGTAGAGGGGCAGAGCTGGCTCTCCTCTTGCTCTGCAGGGCAGGTTTGTGGATGAGTTCCTCTGCCACCCATGGGTCTCATGTACACCTTGTTTTCCCCATCCCTTGGATGTGGTTTTCCTTATCGCTGCTTCTCTCCAGCCACTGCCTGATGTGGAGCTGCAATGATCCTGGGTGCCACAAGAGCTGAAGCAAGAGTCCACTGACAGTAGTAATACCTTTGGTATTACCTTTTAAGCAGCAGGATTTAATCCATGGCACGTTTACCTTTACACCATAGACCCCAGCCTTAATAACTCTCCATGTCACTTTTTCATCATTGTGTCTCATGCCACTGCCCAACTGGCTGCTGACAGGTTCGGTGCCCCATCCAAATCCCTCTTCATCTAACTTACTTATGTGGTAAATAAACAGCTGCCTTTGTGGGGGCATCTCTTTGTCATGGGACTGTCTGCCTTGGTGATATCTTCCATCTGACCCACCCATCTCTGATCTACAGAAAACACAAACCATGGTTATTTAGAACACTAGAAATAATGGGGTAGCTCATGGGTCACTTCCCCCTCATTTGTGGCACATAAAACACAAGCATAATTCCCTTAGCATTCACATTGGTTCTGCTATTGCATGTCAAAAACACCATCAGGAAATCATATTTAACACTGTGTTATTTTTTCTCACACTAGGAGAAAAGCAAAAAATAGTGACAATGGATTTTGTGAAATCTTAAACATATTTAAAACAGGGCTAGAAACTACAGCAGGAGGATCAGCCCTTTCTACTCTTTCCCAGCATGTCTGGTGTGGGGATTCCACCTTCTCACACCGAGGCAATCATCACAGCAAGAAGCATGGTCATGAGGCCAGGGACAAAGAGGTAGCTGAGTATAGGAGCACCAGGGCCAGTGGTGGTCCCCGGAGAACTGGTTTGGCACTGGTGAGAAACCAAAATCAATCCGTGGCCCCAGTCAGCCCGGAGCACAGGAAACATTTTTTCCTTCAGGAGGTTTCTCTTCCACCCCACTCAAGGACATAGGAATAGGAGCAATATTTACATTGTATCTCATATCCTGGGTTATAAAAGCACAACTAAGGACTCCAAAATCGTAGGCTCCTTCTTAAAATTACAGGCTCCTTGGTGCCAGTGTTCGGAGTGGTTGTCCATCATTCTTGCCTGGAAAAGCAGCTGCGCTCCCCTGCCTCTTCCTGCTTTCTCCATTCTGGGAGATGCTAATGCCCGTACCAATAGGGTTACATACCCAAAACACTCAGCAAGGCTGGATCCTAATGAGAAACAATGGGTAAATGCTGGTGGTGGGACACCTGCACTGTCTTACAGTGGAAGGAACAGGCGAGGGGTTCTGATCCCAGCACAGGAGCAGCATGGACTTGTTTCTGCCATCTTATTCCTCCCTGGCTGTGACTGGTGTTGGTAACGAGGAGCATCATGGATGAAGGTCCCCAGGGATCTGCAGCCTTGGGAATGTCTGTAGAGAAGAGCCTTCCCCCGGCCCAGTTTGTATGCAGGGGCAGAGGACGTGCAGATCTCTCCTCCAATCTGTATTCAGTATGTGCCTTTTAAAAATGATGGCTGCAAGAGAAACATTAAAATAATTGTAGTACCAGGATCTGCCTGCACTAAACTGTAGTCCTTCAGGTGAACCTTAGCCAGCTGTAGCTGAAACTTCTTGGCCCTTAAAAACAAAGCAAGACTCATTAGTCTAAATTAGATGCATCAGCCAGACATTTAGGCTTCGTATCATTAAGAGGTACTAAAGGCAGCCTGCAGCCATCCTCCACCCAAAGCTCCTTCATGTCCTACCTTGATACTGGTATGAATGATGGCTCCACACTCTTGCCTGTCTTTCCCACCTGTGCAAGCATTTTCACGAGCATGATAAAAAGTTTTGTGCAATTCAATTCTGGACCATTTTATTTCAAGTCTGAAAAAAAAGTCAAAGCAAAAGGGATCTTCAGGTATTAAAATAACACTTCTTGCGACAGCTGAGGCAGCTTCTGGCCATCAATGCCTTCTGCCCTGCCACAGAGATGTCGCATCCTCTGAGCCACCAAGCAGAGGGCACCTACCCCAAAGACACCCCACAACCATGACAGTGCTCCAAAGCCGTGTTCCCCTATTTCAGGTTAGAATTACTGATTTAACTGTATCTCATAATTGATTCTTCAACCTTCAGTTTTCATTTTCAGCATCCCCACAGTTTTCGTTTCCTTTCTCCATCACATATTCATCGGATGCTGTACAAACAAGTGTAGATTTAAAGTGTCCCCATAACATTTTACTTATTCTGTGACTTCATAATAAAAAGAGCACTGAATAGAAAGGCTAGAGTTCAATTTCTGGGCTCTATTGCCATTTGCAAGCTGCACTCTCCCACAGCTCCTTGCTTGAAATACAGCCACCCATTCAGCTTTATGTTAGCTCTGGAGCAATAAAACTGCACTTTGCCAGAGGAATTTTAAATCGTTCTACACCAATGAAATGGTTTAATAAACAAATTTAAAAACTTAAAAAGTGAGGGTCAAAGTGAAACTTCTGGATTTTACCAAGTGGGTCTGCAAATTCTCCATCTTTATAAAGAAAATTTTCGTTTGCTTTCAGAAGTGAAAAGAGACTTTTTTTGGATGAAGATTTTTATTTGATTTGCCAAAAGGCCCCAGAAATATAAAACTTGGTGAACAAGAATTAAATTTTAAAAATCTACCTTAAATGGAAATCTCCATTATATTGATGCATTTAATGATTTAGACTACAGGAACCTATAACCCAAACTCTATTCCCTGGGCCAGGCCCATACGGGATAGCTGGGCAGCTCTTGGGAGCACTCACTGTGGCTGAAGGGCAGCAGGATGCACCCTCTGTTCGGCACCAAGGGGAATAACATCAGGTCTGTGCATCTTGCTGGGCAGAGGAGGTTTATTATTTGAAAGGTGTCACAGTGTAATGCGCAGGGCATGGAGGGGGCATCTCCCATGTCCTGTTGCATGTGGCTTGGCACTTCTCTGCCAGGTGCCTGTTTTTCTCTGTGTTTTCTTTGTCTGCCTTGGATCGAGACTCCCTGGAGAAGAGCCCACTTCTGTGCAGTGCAAAGCACTGCAGAGGCCTGCCTGCACCTGGGTTTCTAGGAGTGAAATTAAGCAATTACAAATTGTTACTCTCGTTTTTTGGCAATTTCATGCCGAAGTTCTGTTTTTCTTCAAAGCTAAAGGTCAATGATTCATTCAAAACTTACATTTTCCCTAAAATTATGGGCTGGGGAAATAATGCAGAGGCAGTGAGCCCAATTCCGCCCTCTGTTATATCTTTGTAAACCTGAAATAGCTCACTCCATTTGCACCAGATCTCTGCCTTCTGATTTCTTCTGGTCTTTTCCAGGGCTGTTACAGGGGCTGCAGCTGCAGCACTGGCTTTCTATGGACTCAGGTCCTCCTAAAGACCCATGCATGCATTGCCCCGCCACTTTGACTGACTGAACTGGACACCACAGTCTGGAAGCATCTTCTCTGGAATTCAAAGTTACCTGAAGTCCTTTCAATGGGATTGATAATGTATCAGATGATGCACTGATTTAAATCCCCCTGGGTGAAGGTGTTGTGGACATGGCTACCTGTGAGAGACCACATATGTTTTAGCAGAGTACAAATTTTACAGTTTGTTATGGTCACTGCTGTGTTTTTATTATTAATGTGTCTTGAAAAATAAGATGTTTAGCTAAGCTTACTAATTCCTTGAAATGCAAATCATTTAAGCTGTCTAACCTTGTTCAGGATAATTATTTCTATCCATTATCCATCATGCTAAAAAATGACAGCTCTGGGACAATGAGGCTTTTCAAGCAAATGTTTTAAGACAGTGTTTTAGGTTGCAGGCACTGGCAAATGTTAATTAAATTGGATAAACAATGACTCAGAGTAGCTGTGCTATACTGGAAAGAAAGATGGAAGGTAATGGGGAAAGGAATTTGGCAGCCCAAAGGTTGAAGCAGCTTTTTTGGAACCAAGAATCTGTCCCTTGAGCAAGTACCTTGCCTGAATGCAACAGGATCAAAAGAAATTGTGTCTCTTTACTTTTACACCTCCAGACAGCATTTGCGTGGGTTTGCCTAGTACATTTCTGCCAGGGCACATGGTGCGCTCTACCTGCCCAAGGCGTCCTCCAAAACTATCTGCCAGCCTTGGCCACACAATCTCAGGAGGACCATCATCCTCTGTCAGCATCCCCTTCCTGGTTAGGCCCCTGGTTAGGGCCAGTTCTGAAACTGCTGATCCAGGCTGACTGTTGAATCATCCCATTTGGTGGAAGTTGTCCACTGCACTGGATTAAGCAGTTACAAGAGCAAGGCTCCAAAAGTGACCTCCAGGTCTGGAAATGCATCTTCTGGTAATTCCTGTGCCATAGCTCTCCTTAATATTACTTATTAATAATTAATATAACAGTTCTTATCTTCTTGTGCAACTGCTCCTACAGTGTGCAGTAACATTTTGAAAATCAAAGCACTGCAAAGAGATTTCTTACTGAGGACTCATTGCACTAAAGATCCCAAGTCAAGTACCTGGTTTTGAGTTTTTCCATCTACCCAAAGAGAGGAGGCTCAGGATAAGATCATCATCTTTGCTGTGAAAGCGAGCAGCTTGCTGATGTGCAGGGGTTTCTGGTATTCCAGGCTGACCCTCTCTTAGGTCCTGCAGGGCGGTGGGGATCTCCCTTAGTAAGAGTTTTGGAAAGGATTTGGTATGCTTCCGCACCTATGGAGTTGGTATAGGGAGGCAAATCCATGAGTGTGGCAGGGATGCACAAGTATAGGAGTGGGATGAAGGGAAGAGAGAAGAAAAACACACACCACTCTTAAAACAACTTAAATTGTGTTAAAGGAGTATATGGGCCATGTAGATAAGTTTATAAACTTTGTTCTTTTACATCTTTTAGCTCGCGACAGAGGCTCTTATGTTTGTTCCAGAGGTCTGAGGATGCCTTAGTGCTGCCTTTTGTCCCCAGGTGTAGCAGGAGCTGACTGATATCTCTGCTCTGCTGGCTCAATGACCATCATCTGCTTGTGACAGTAGGCATGTCTGGTGCTTACAGGGAATAACCAACACCAACCCTTGCTGTGGCTGGGGAGCAAAGGCTTTAGGAGTGAGTAACGAGCCATTGGTGAGTAAGCCAGCCAGCTACAGCTCTCCTGAATGAAACCCAGAAACTGCTCAACTGTTCCAATTCCTGCACATCTCAGGTCATCTTCCTTCAAGCATTCAGCTGACTCGCATTTCTTTCTGGAAACAGCAGTACTGCAGTTCCTTACCATGCACAGTCCCTGATGGAGGACCCGTGGTGCCCTCGCCCTTGACATCCCTCTGATTCAGCCAAGCATTGGGTTTTATACTATGGAGGTACTGATCTGTCCAAACTTTTTTCACCTCCTCTGATCATTTCAGCTCCTTGGGGACACACACCTCCATGCCACTGTCCAACTGATTAGTTGCTTCACTGCCTGCATTCTGCAGTTCTTCAGTGATGGGTTCCCATCTGACATCTTATGACAACTGATTAGTAAAGTAGGCCACGAGTTTAAGAAATATGTAATTTGGGCAACACTTACTATTAACTGTTTGCATGCCCTTTTTGTTTGGTTGTTTGTTTTAAAGGAATTGTTACCCTTCAATGTAAACACCAAAGGATGAGACTGGCAGTTTTACAAAGCAAGATGCAGTAAATCTTAAGATCCTTTCAATAACAAGCCCTGAAGAGGTAATAAGGGGATATATGTCCTTACTGCAACACTATATATTACAGAAGTCTAGATACCAATGAAACATCCAAAATTACTAGTCTGTCCTGTTGTCTTGGGCCAGAACCGTACGTAAGCTAATTAATTAATTAGAATTAAGTCAAAACAACCTGTCTTCACCCCAGGTTCCCCCTGCCAACAAAGCAGAAAAGAAACAATAAATAAAACTTGAAGGTTTAAATGCGATGAACACTACTCTCCAGGTTAAAAGGATGTCAGCAAGCTACAGCACCACAGCAGTTAAATGTCGTTGAAGATTTGACTGCCTTTGGTCTGGGATTTGCTCTCACTTGAGTGCTGGTCAAACCAATCTTTCCAAAACACTGACTTCTGAACTTTTGCCAGAGGTGCTTCTCTCCGGTGACCAGGCAGGCGACATGTTAAACCTGTCAGTTCAGAATAAGCAGAAAAGTGTGCACTCACTGTGGGGAGGGCATTTAAAGGCACAGGGTTTCTTTTGGTGGGTAAGATGGAGGGCTTGCCTCTGTACCAGAAGGCTTACAAACATCTGGGGAGAGCGCTGAGACCCCATTGCTAGCAGGATGGTACACGTCCCACGGGGGTGGAGAGAGCTACCCCAATTCAAAATCTGTCCTTTCTAAAAGACAGAGCTCTGCTCTTGCAGGATGATGTACAATCCAGTTTTAGGGAAAGATGAAAGATAAAGGGGGAGAAAGAATAAAAACTAAGTTTCTACCAAAGGGAAATGAGAGACAGAACCTTACGTATTTTGTGTTCATACACAGGCCACCGCTGGCTAAGGATGTCAGGTAATTTCTGACCTAAGCCACTCTCGACTGCATATTCAGCCCTTCTGCTAATTTTGAGGACACTGCAATCACCAGTAATACAGGCTGTGATCACATTACTGCAGTAGCTACTCCAGAGTTTTATAAGAGACGAGCAGTGAACAGGAGCCACCAATGATCCTGATTTTAACACCACAGTTTGGAGGAAGAGTCACAAACAACTAGTGCTCCTCTTGAGCAAAACAGTCACAGTGTAATATAGGAAAGGAGTGTTTATTTGCTCCTTCAAACAGACAACAGTACAACCACCCCTGGAGAAGTCCCCTCTACATACGTTAGTAAACTGAGGTCTATCATCAACCTCTGATTCCCGATCAGGATAATTAGACTGCCCTAACTGGGAAGCTGAATGCTTGTTTTGCTGTGACCTATGGTCTAGCCTAGCACAAACTGGACTCACACCAGACCCAGAGCTGAAATGGCTCTGCTGCCACCAGCCTGAGATTCCCCCCCCCCCCGCCCCCATCAATGTAGAGGAAGATGATCCACTCTCATCCTTCCAGGTCTCTCAGCATTTATACGCACCACTTACAACACCACTGCCATTTCACCTGCAAGAAGCAGCGTGAGTCTAGAGCAAAGTCTGAGCCTGGGGTATCATATTGGCCAAGACATATCTCCAGCTCTTTCAATGTTTATATACAACTGAGGGTAAGTGGTCTCAGTGCTGGCAAGGCACAGAAAACAAACATCTCTATTTTTCACCATACACAATCATGCCAATACCAAGATGAGGTCCCAATGCTGAGTCAACATAAGCTGAGAGATACACAACAGGTAGGTGAAACTGAACTCAAGTGAGTCCAGAGACATCAGTACACAAAAGAGAATTTTGAAGAGTTTGTGGTTAAAGTACAAATTAACGACTGAGCTTCTAGTTAAATAAATAGGAGAAGAATCCACAAGTATATTCAGCTCTCTCACAGAAGCAATTATCACTTCCAACCATCCCCAGCTGGCTGAGAGACTGCATCCCATCCTGGCAAATAGTGACCTGGCCTTAGTTTTTCACACCTTGGTCACTTGGCTGTATTACAGCAAGACGATATACCTGGGCATGAAGCCTGCAACACTTAGGAAACTCCAAATAGTACAAAATGTTACAGAAAACCTCTTCAGTGGCACTCACTGCCACAAATACATCACATCTATCCTCAACTGTCTACAGTTGCTTCACAATGTTAATTTGGAGACATGTTCAACTTTTTTACCCTTTTCTTCCTGATGCTCCTTGGCCTGAAGCTAGGATATCAGAAAAACTGTGTGAAACTATTGGATAACAACCATGGTCAAGAAACATGCTTCTCTAGCACAGCAGAAGTCTTTATAACAGGAGTAAAGCTTGTCTATGTGGGAGACTGAACTTTTGCATGAGCATGGTATGAACTTGCTTAATCATAGATGATTGTGTGTGCTGTAAACAGGAGTCATCCCCCTCTCTCAGCCAAGAGCGCTTGTAATTGCTTGATTAATATGTTGTATAAAAATAAATAAATCAGAAAAGCTTTGGAGGAAGCCACTGAGCTCTTCTCCAGAGTGAATTCAGTTGCAGGTATTCCTCTTGTTGGCATTCATGGCTCATACAGACCCTCCCCTCACTCGAAACAGATGCAAGTAAGCAAATAAAAGAGTTACAAGCTGATGAGACAGTCAGCAAGACGCATTCAAAGAGTGTTCCCAAATGATCTGTTTTCTGCATATCCTGTTTGTAACCAGAGTTTACAGTGAGTAAATTTTTAGTTCTTTCAAATGAATAACAGTTAGACCACTGCATTTGTTAAAACCCGCTAGGGGTGGTTACATCTCATGAAATTCAGATCTCTCTCCTCCCAGATCTGAGGATTTTGAGCAAAGGTCAGGCAATCGTGTATGTAATGTCAGGAAGACTATAGATATGAGTGAGCTGTAGGTGAATCTCAAAAACCCTATGTGTTTACACTTGAATTCTTGTTTTGTCTGAATAATGCCAGTAAAAAAAAGAAGCCTTCATCTTAGATTTCCAATACCTGGCTGACAAAAAGAGCAGGTGAGTACTGTTTTCTAATAAGTTTGGCAGACTCATGAAGAGGACTCCCTTGGAGATACTATAAAGTGCAATTTTTCAAAGAAATTTGCTTTTGTGAGCTATAAATGTGTGTTTGGTCAGAGTTTTGGCAAAGAACTCCAGATAGTTTTTGTCCTATGTAAGCCTTTTACGTCATGCCCTAGAAACAACAACAGCTGTTAATTATTTATCAGCTGATGAACATTGGCCTGTTAATTGCAAAACATTATAAAATAGATTAGGCAGCAAGGCTCAATATGTATGCAAGCAGGTTTTTTGCTCTGTTTTGCATGTGACTTGATTAAATAAGCAATTTTATGTCTTTGCTTAGCTTACAGGGACTACCTTCACTAGTGATTTGATCTCAGAAACTGTAATCGGCCCACAGCCTTTAGATAAGTACTAAAAATTGGAAGCTTTTCAGACTCCAAGCTTTTTGAGCCCCTGTCATGACTCTAATCTGTCATGAAGATGAGCTCTCTAGTATCTCCAGCATATCATGTTTTGAACCAAGATGATTAGAGCTCCTTCAGAAGGGGAAGTGTTATTGAGAAAGGAGAAGACCACAAGATTCAAGAGACTGCTCCAACCTGGTTCGTGCTCAGTCTTAGCCTTTACATTATATTCTTGTAATTCAATACTATTTGGTGGTGCATCAGAACACCACTGTAGACAGTTAGTGCCTCACCTGAGTTACAGTCCTACTGGCTCCTTTCTCAGTCTGTTGACAAGAAAATCATAATTGATTTCGTACCAATGAAATAAAAGTTTCCAGTTTTCCCAGCACCTCCCTTGTGCCAGTGGAGGATTTTCATCCTATTAAATAGGCCCCACCGTATGACAGTGTCTTTCACGTACAAATGGCTATACCAGGGTGAGGAGAAAATATATACACAAAAGGGGTTTTTTTGAGAGGTTGTGCAGGGCTACCTGGTGAAGGACCTTTGGGCAGGACTTTCATGCCATTGGACACCATGCAGGCATTCTGATATGTGTGTGCGTGGGTGGTCTGCTATCAGCGTTGAAATAACCTGCTCCAGTTGCCCGTGTTTATCTGCTTGCCTATTAGCCATCACATTGGCTCTGTTCTCTTGTTGGCCTTCTAACTTCATCGATTTGGGGTCTGACCAGGAGAATCTTGTTCTTACACTCTAATCTCTAATGCACTGTGTCTTTCACTTTTAAAGGAGGAGGGTGATTTTTCATGGCAAACTCAGACATCCCAAGAGGCCAGCGCTCATCGACCAACACGCAGTAATGTAGATCTTAGACCTGTGCATGTTTGAGTAGGTCGATTTGAATGAAATGGAGCCTCACTGATTCACACCAGCTGAGAAAAGCACTAGAGGAAGGGATTTCAGAGGATTTAGGAGCTGTCCCAACTGCAAACCCCTTTAAAGTTTGGTTCACAGACCTGCATAGCAGAGAGCAGACTGGCCGTATGTGCACACAGATCAAAAACAGTCCC
Source organism: Phalacrocorax aristotelis (assembly GCF_949628215.1). Taxonomy (NCBI): domain Eukaryota; kingdom Metazoa; phylum Chordata; class Aves; order Suliformes; family Phalacrocoracidae; genus Phalacrocorax; species Phalacrocorax aristotelis. The sequence continues at coordinate 43,034,404 of NC_134281.1, read as the reverse complement.
AAAGGTGATGAGACTCTTCCATCAGGACTTCATATTAGTTGCTGGACTTGTTGTGCCAGTTACAAATCACTGCATATTCCAGCAGTCAAATGGCTGGAAAGGGCATGAGACCACGGGCTCTGACCAGCAGCGTCCTGCAGTTTCTGCCTGCAGAGCTCGCTCAACCAGCTTCCCTCACTTCCATGGCATTTTGGTACTGCAATGCTTTGGGTCAGCAACCTCCAAAGAAAAACTTTTAAGCTTTTCAGAAAGTCATAGACTCATAGAATGTCCTGAGTTGGAAGGGACCAATAAGGATCATCAAGTCCAACTCCTGTCCCTGCACAAGACAACCCCAAATTTACACCATATCTCTAAGGGTGTTGTCCAAGTGCTTCCTGAATAGCATCAGGCTTGGTGCTGTGACTGCCTCCCTGGGGAGCCTGTTCCAGTGCTCCACCACCCTCTGGGGGAAGAACCTTTTCCTAATATCCAACCTAAGCCTCCCCTGGCATATCTTCCTGCCATTCCCTCGGGTCCTGTCATTGGTCACCAGAGAAAAGAGATCAGCGCCTGCCCCTCCTCCTGCCCTTGGGAGGGAGCTGCAGACCCCGATGAGGTCTCCCCTCAGTCTCCTCCAGACTGAATAAACCAAGTGACTTTAGCTGCTCCTCATACGGCTTCCACTCTAAACCCTTCACCAACTTCATGGTCCTACTCTGGGCACTCTCTAGTAGCTTTGTATCCTTAATGTACTGTGGCGGCCAAAACTGCACACAGTACTCAAGGTGAGGCCACACTGGCACAGAGTAGAGCAGTAGTCATACCAAGTCATACCTGTCCCCAAAGGAAACAAGAAAAACCCAAATCAGACGCATGCAAGCTTGTTTTTAAGAAACAGGGAAGGGTGGGAACAGTGTGTTTGGTGCTTTTTACTGTAAATAGCATCAAGAAGTCCTACAGTCCCTGAATTAAAACAGAAATAAACTTTCAGTGCAGGTTGTGGGACCAATAGTTTATACACTAAAGCAATATGCACATTTAACAATTTGAAAATGAGACAGCTCTGCCCTGTGCAGCCAGCCACTCAGAAAATAAACAAAACCCTTGGAGCAATCCTCCTGGAAGGTTTCGGCTCCAGTTCAGACCAACATTTGAGTGTACAATGAAGGTGTGACTGCAGGGAGGCCAATGGTCCTCCAGGTGGGACCCAGGGGCTGGGTAAGAAGGGCCAAGCCCAGCCCTCTCACCACCAAGCCAAGGTCAGCCTTGCCTGAACGAAGGTTGCTGGAAGGGGGCCATAATTCACAAAATAATTTAAATAGTTGAATGGGCTACACATGTGGCATAGTGCTCCTGGAGTGATGAATTTAGAGTGCTGTATTCTGTTTAAATAATAAATGGGTTTGGGGTTTTTTGTTGTTTTGTTTGTTTGTTTATTTTCATCTGTTTTTTTTTTACAGGACTTGTACAGCCCATAAAGTCTCTCAAAGTATAGAAAATCCCCAATTGCTCTAAATCTACAATCATCCTGACCACTGGGCTTCGGCCATCTAAACCAGATCAGAACTGGGGCAAAAATGAAAGCTTATTTACGATTCTGTGATTCTATGTCAGATACCTCTAAACTGTTTTCTAACAGCATCTGATCTAAGAGGGGCTTGAACTCCAATTTTCATAGGTATTGCTTAGATCTCTGAATGCTCCTCATGTTCTTAATCACGTCTGCTCCAGAGATGAGGCTATGAATAATTAACTATGCCTCCAACATTACAGTCATAGATTATGGTGGTGGTGACTTGTGGACTGCCATGCGCAGCATAAACCATTTAGGAAACTCTGTTATCCACTTTCCCTTTATATTTGTCTTGCAATCACTTACCGCTTAAAAGGGTAAATCTTTCATAGCTTTAATTAAAGCATTTAAAATAATTTACACTGAAATTGTATGTGCTTGGGTCTGTCAAAATTGATGCTTTAATAACATGTCATCCCTTTTTTCGATTGCCCTGAAATCTGTTAAAATTACCACTAATCTAATTGGGAACAAAGTTGTCAAATGCATGCAGCTCTGACAGTTTGTCTTTCTGCAAACTGCCGACAGATTGCAAGTTACGCATGTGTTGAGCAGATGGGTAAGTTAAAAGGAACACAAAAAAAAGCAATTTATTAAATCACCTGGAACCAGCAGCTCCATTCCAAAAATAGTGAGAATGAAATATAGCAAGAGCTAGGAGAGTTGGCACTGGAATATGCCAGAAGGTACCAGTTACAAAACAAGATAAACATTTTGAGAAGCCTCAGCTGTGTTGCAGAATAATGAGGCGTTATTTAACCCGATATAGATTACCAGCAGAAATTAATTTAGGGTGCAGGGTTTTGTGAGAGTGTGCGAGTGTGTGTGTGTGTGAGAGTGTGGAGGGGTTTTTTTAAGGATTTTTTTTTTTAATCCCTGTGTTTTAACTCCTTCATGTCTGAAAGGCAAGTCCCCTGTCTCTCTCCCTCAACCCCAGCCCTTCCCCACAGAGCTACTGGACCCACTTTACATCTCCATGGTGGAGGCAGCCAGTGGGTGTTCTCTCCTTCAGCTTCCTCCTACACCTCCCCCCCCCTGCACAGGCATCTCCCTCATATTTGAGAGGCCAAGGTCGCAGGTTGTCAGAGACAACTTGGCCACTGACGTCCTTGGGCTAGGCAGTCCCATACCTGCCCATAAATACTTCTTTTGGAAGGAAATGTGAAGAGGAGGGAGGCAGAGATGGCAGCCTGCAGGGACAACTGGCCCATCCATTCCAGTCCTGTCCTTTGCAATCCCTTCCTTGGAGCGCCAGCTCACTCCCCATTGGCCCCGCTGCTGCTCCTCTGCTCCTTGCCCATCCCCCATGTCCCCCATCTCTCTGCCCCCACAAGCAGCAGGAAACGGAGACAAGCTCTGTGGCCATTGCATGGGTCCAGTGCTCCCTGCACATGTCCATCTGCCCTGAGGACACATACTTGGCTGTGTTTATACAGCACTTAGGAAGAACCAGGCTTCCTTCTTGGTTGCTCCGTAACCACTACTCTGTTCAGCAGCATTTATTATTAAAGAGCAAGACCAACATTAAAAACTAGTGCAGAAGAACTAGATAAGCATGATTCACCCACTGAGGCTACCACAGAGGACACCAGAGTGAAGATGCTCGTGTGCCTCCCCTGGTTCAGTGCCAGCTCGGAGAGAGGGATGAAGGCATGAGGCTTCACTGATTCATGTCCATTTTTGGAGGAAGCCCTGAAATGCCTGCTCTCACCAACGGTTAGGGGTGTTGTGGGCAGGGAGTGACTTCTGTGCCTTGTGGCCCTCTGATCTCATGCATGGCTTTGCCAAAAGACCTGCAGCAAATCCTGCCCACAGCAGCCAGGTGGGCACAAGAGAGGGAAGACAAACAGATCCTGAGACACCACATCACCTTGAATTGATGGGATGCTCCCTGGTCCCACAGAAAAAGAGAGGAGCTCCCACAACCACAAAGTACATTAGGAAAGAGACCCTCTCAGCAACTTTATGAACTAACTTTGTAAGTCACAGTTTAAATGGCTACAGCATCATTTTGGAAAATGGAAATATACTGATTTAAATCAGCTGACAATCTTTGGCCCATAATGCAAGGTAACAGGTAGCCCTTCCCAGTGAGGAGGGAGCTGGTGCCATTTCATACATGTGTTCAGGGAGGAGAAAAGATCATAAAAAGAATTGCAAATAGGAGGTTACAAGCAGAATTGCTTCTCCTTTCCTTTTTTTTTTTTTTTACCTTTTGACTAAGGAATAAGCATTTTGACCCCTTCTTTCCCTTAAAAAACTTGAGGGGGGAAGTCTGCCTAATTTTCTACACTTTAAAGGTGTCTTTACATACTGGTGTAAAGATGGACGAGCCACTCTTTTGCAAAAGTGATGGCATTCCTTGTGTAAAATTTACATTTATAAGTCTCAATGAACAAGAAAGATGACACTCAGTGTGCCATCAGAAAAACTATGATCCTTAATGTAAGACTGAGAATATATTATGTAAACCAGCTAAGAAGCATGGTGGGCCTGACTGAAATTGTCTCCAAGTAGTTTAAATTGTGACTAACCCTACGAAAGCCACAGGAAAAAATAAAAATCAAAGCAGAATGAAAACATTTTAGGTATTTCAAGCGAGGTTGGGTCAGTCCCTGCATCCCTGAGCTCCCGTCCAGAGCAGGGGTGGAGGCAGAACGTGCTATTAAACAACACTTATGCCTCCACGTCCAAAAGACAGAGCTTTTCTGATCCCGACTTGGCTGCCTCCCCACAGCTGGGCTGTAGCAACGAATGCAGGAGAACCACATCTCTCCTCTCTGCCTTGCCCTGGGGTCCTTCCCCAAAGCTCCTTCTCTCTCCTGTGCCCCCCTCCTTGCACAGCAAGGGGGGCACCACAGATGCTGGCCCGCACTTCTTCCTTTCACTGCAATTCAAATGGACATTTGCCCCCCCACACACTCTCCCACCCCCCTCACATATCCAAGCGGGCCATCATTTAGAGTCCGTGATTTATTTAATGGTGGTTTTAACCCCACTTAGAAATAGGCTGCTTTCATGATTTATTGATTCCTTCTTCCCCTTGTTAATTTGACTCATTTCTTAGGAAATTATTCATAGTTAATCATGGAAAGAATAAAATTAGTTATAGTGCCCACTTTGCTGCAAAGGGAGCGTAAATAACTTTTAAAGCAAATCGGAAAGAAAAACATGGTAAAGGAAGAAAAAAAGAAAAAAGAAAGAGCTGGAAGAATATATATAAAATGATGATAATCCGAAGGGGGCAGTAAATTAAGCCTCTCCACTGTTACTGGTTAGAGGAAGGCACAAATTTACATTCCACGGGAGCATGGCTTTTACAGCAGGCTCTCCTCAATTGAATTTGCCATATCTTCTGGGAAACACACCATTTGGAAGATAAAATCTCCCACCACTCCACCACCACTGCCACCATTCAGAAGATTAAAAAACCCCGCCAACTCTGTTGTGTGCCTTTTGTGCCCACTAGAGGAATGTAAAACCATTATATTTAAGTATCATAATGGCCAACATATGCTTTTTCTTAGAAATGACACCACCATCTGGATTAAGTTCTCCTGATCATTTCAGACAATGTTACGATTATTTTTTTTTTCCCCTTCAGGAGAACAAACTGCCCAGAAAGCAACAACAGTTGCAGATGGGGAATTTTTGCTTTTCCTTTTCCACCACTGGCTACCTTGAGAAACATGGTAAACTCTTTATGTGTACTTAAAGAATTTGATTTCACTTGCTAATTGATCACCAAATCCTACCTGGGTACACCCCAATATTAAGCCTGTGAGGCTCTTATTGCCTTTGGCTGGACAACTTCACTATTACAGTTAATAAAGTATGTAATTGCCGTAATGATAAAATTACATTGTGTTACTGTTTGCAGCAGTCTCTTTCCTACAGCCATATCGGTCGTTAAATATTGCACCGACTGGTACATGGAGAAAGAGGCAAGCTTAACCCTTCGCTGGCTGAGGGCTTTTCAGCACGTTGATGTGCAAAGGGGAGGTCTTCTCACCTGAGTGACTCCTTACCAGCCCCATGGCTATTGCTGTGGACGTCGGAGACCTTCTGGGCCACCACATCCAACTGGCTGTAACTGGAAATGGGCACGCCGGGATAATTGATGTGCTCAATCTGACCATGCACAGGTGGCAGGGAGACAGCATACAGCAGCTTCTCGGGTTTGCTAGTGCCATCTGTTGCCACAGGAACATCTGTCGTCAAGGTCACCCTGTCACCCTCTGTTAAAGTTACAGGTTTGGTGAGTAGAACAATGTCACCTAAAAAAATGAAATGAGTAAAAGGGGAAAACAACGGGAGTGAAATTAAAAAGGGGAATATTCCTTATTGCATCCGAGACCAGAAGGAGAGGATAGGATAAAAGTCAGTGCTTCAGTTCAGGAGAAGGAGAAGAATTATATCAAAATAGCCTGGGAAAATATTTTTGCTTTGTGTTTTAGAGGTTTTTGAGGCAGACAGGACATTTACAACAGAAAAAGCTGCAGAGCTATCTAAGCCCGTGTGAGTTTATAGAGGAGCACGTGTACTTATCTGGCTGCATGATTTGTCCAAAACATTGAAGCCAGCTTTGATTTTCTGTTTGGAGAGAGAGAATGATGCAGTTGTTTGCAAAGAACAATTATGTTAAACAGGCCAATGGACAGAATGCGTTAATGAACGAAGCATTAAGCACAAACGCTGTTTTTAAGCTGGTAGTGATGCTGTAACCTCAGCAACAGAGGTTCTGGCTCCATTAGATTTTATGAAGAGCTCCACCATATCACCCAAGAGCCAGGGCAATTTTCACATTTACAAAGGAGTAGCCCCAGAAAATTGAGGCTGCTGGAAAACTGAAAGACTAGTCTTCTCAGAAGAGGAGTCATATCCACCTAGTCACATCCACTTCATCCTTTTCTATCATAAGCCTCCTTATTTTTAAAAACATATCTGAATCAGTGTGGCACTACAATGGTTGATCTGCCAAAGGCAGCAACAGAGACCAGTTTTTATCTGCGGATGTTGCAAAAGCAAGAGAATAATGTCAGTCAGCTTCCATTGCTGTCAGTCTACCTGCTGATGACAATATACAATAGTGGTACTTCTAGCCCAGACTCCTCAGGACCCTTTTTTCTGTTTCTTGCCTTCTTCTTATGTTGCCAACTGGCTTTCAGAAACAACAGGTTCCTATTAAATGGAGAAGGCTGCCAGCAACATCTGAGAATAGTGGTTGTCAGGACTTGGGGGATTTAAAAATTTATTTCCACAACAAAATCTGCACCAATTTCCCTGCTTTCCACCCCATTTGATGGCTCACTTTTGCTATTAACCCTTTTAACACCACTTCTCCATTGCAGCTAGCATGGCAAATAAAAACAATGAATGAGACTTGATGCATTCAAGAAGTGACTATTATCTGAGGAAATGAGTCTGAGCACATCATAGTCATTCAAAATATAAATACAATTAGTTAGTTTGCCTTCATGTAGCAAAAATTTTAATTGCGTTTGAGAAAAATCATCATAAAGGAAAATAACCAGCCCCTTCCCCAGCATAATGAACATTGCCAAAACTCACCAGTCTTGGAGCATCTGGCATCAGACAAATAATTTTTGCTGTGTTGGAGAAGTTTGGTGTGTCTTACTTTTTGGTTGCATCTTTGAAAAAGATTAAATTTGTATGAGATCTCACTGACCAGGGACTCCTTTTCAGACTGTTTCCAAAAGTGATCTGAGGTCAAGAAGGTGTGCAAAGGAGAAAGGAGCTAGAAAGGCAAAGAATGGGACAACACTGCAGGAAGCAGCCAGGGACAGAGGACATCAACCTGCTGTACACTTGCTCAAGGATTACAGAATTCCACAGTCAAGCCCAAGCTGATTAAGTAGATGCAGTGCTCATGTTGACTCATTTTCTTTAAAAGAAATCCGAACAAATAAGATAAAATAAGGGGGCAACAGCAAAACGGGCAAGGGCAGTTAACCCAACTTCATTTTTGCCCATATGGAAAAAAGAGCCAGGTTTCCCATAGTGGCTTGGAAGTCTTTTGATACTCCCATTTTTTAGATACTCAGCAAGGGGCAGCAATGGTTACCTAGGTTTGTCCCTTTTAGAAAAGCGTCCTGTTACTGTCTGCTACCCTACTGCATTGCCCCATTAATGACATCTGTAAACAGGAGTCTGCCAAACATGAAAATACCAAAAACCTTTCAAGAATCAGAGCCTGACCTTTGCTAACCCCATCAGATCTGCTCCAGAGAGATGCAAAGATGGAAAATTGCCCAAAAACCCATGACATGGAGACTCTGATTACTCTTTTGAGCAGCAGGTTACCCACTCCCATTGCTTAACAGTGGGGGAAAAGTCAGGCTCCTTATGTCCCTAATTATGAGCCCAAGGACGAAGCTTTCAAGCCCACACTTAAGCCACACTGATCCGAGTACACACTGCTGACCTGGGATGTCAGCCTTCAACCAGTACACTTTGGTTACCATGAAGCAGGTGTTATTTAAAATAACTTACCTAAAAACTCTCCAGCTTTATACCAATAATCAAAAGAATAAATAAATACACATCTGGTCTTCTAGGTAGTCTGATTCACTACTTTTCTTATTTGTTTCTTTTTTTTAGCCTGATACCCATCGTGGTCGCTAAGTGCATGTGACATGTAACAAGAAGACATGAAGAAGATTAAGTTGTTCATCTAGCAGCAACATTTGGCCTTAATATTTCATATTCTTTTAGATTCTAGAGGAAAAAAAGCACTTTCAGATTTAAAGGAAAAAACAGACTCCAACTGCTAGGATGGGTGAAACCCCATGACCAGGTACACCTCGGCAGCTCGAGCAGTCACCAGCATCCCCCGCACGCTCCTCAGGGCCATGCCGACTCCCTGCCTGGTGAGGCTGGTGAAGCCACTTGTATTTTTTGCTTCACTTGCTTAAATGTCGTGGGCTTGAAAGTTTGACTTGAAATATAACATTAGTGGGTTTGTGGTAAAAGCAGCAGAGAGGATAGGATGACAGGCGGGGCAGAGGGTACTGATTGAAAGCAGGTGTGGAGGAGGAAGATGGGAGGAGGAGAAAGAGGAAAACATGACTGAGTAAGTAAATTCAACGTTATTATACATATTGAAAAAGAGCACCCATATATAGAGCACCCACCTGTGCTCACTTCTTTTTAACATCTTTTTTTTAATATATAATAAGGGATAGGCTTTAAAATTGAACTACTAAAACAAGGCACAGCATGGCAGGTGCTGCTCCCCCAGAGGTGGTCATGGGAGGAGGAATATGAGACAGATGTTCTCCATGGTGTTTAACTCACCACTGGGAGGTACCAGTTTCCTGAGGGAAGGATGGTACAGGAGAGGATGGAGGCCCATATAGAATTCAAGGTGGGCTTGGTTTCTGGCTACAGGGGGGATTTTGTATTTATATCTGTACACACACATGCAGAGAGAATAAATTATAGAGGGCATCAGTGTTTCACCTAGTTCAGCCCCTTGAGGATCCTCATGATGTTCATTTGACCCCTGCACAGATTACAGCCTTCTTCACTTAACTGGTAAAATACATCCTCAAGCTAAAAAGCATTCCCCTTGTAAGGGGAAGGAAATGCCCAGGAAGGTAAATTAAAAATTACAGGACATTATTGATTGTATGAGGCTGCTTTAGGGAGGCTGGTAAATCGCTCCCTCCCTCCCACACACCTTCACACCATCCCAATTCCATACTGGCTTCGCCTAGTTTTTTTACTACATTTTTACTTGATTGTACATATTATTGTCTCATTAACTGCAAAGCTTTCCAGGGCACTGAAAAGGAGGGAGCATTAAAATACACTGAAAAGTCCTGGAGCTCAATTAACACACACCAGGGGGTTCAAGGGGAGGGGAAGGGGGGGGGGTGTTCAGCTCCAATTATAAAAGGCAAACTTATCTTTTTTTTTTTTTTTTTGTAATATCAGCTAATTAGACTTTGACAACCAATTAGCAGATTTTTAGCTTTGCTGAGAATCAACTTAGCGCTGAGAAAGGAGGAGGCAAGTAAACCAACCACACAAAAAACTCCTCTTGTACCACAAACAGGCTCCTCTTAAAAAAAATACCCACAGGGCCAGATCCTGCTCCAGGATTTATAGCCCTTTCAGCTGGCTGCCACGCCAGTTACTTGCAGGTGTAAATTGAGCATAGGACTTGGTCTGCAAACTTAAGCTCGCCATAACTCATGCAAACACGCAGCGGAGAAGCGCTCTCCAGCCTCCTTGCAAGGTTACGTTTTAACTTTTAATAACCTTTTTTGCTTCCCCCCCACACCCCAACCATGAAGTACCCAGATGATTATTTAGGATTAATGGATTATCAAAAGTGCCAGTTGGCACACTCCTAGTAAAGAGAAAAAAAAAAGAGGGGGGGGGGAGGAAAGTGTAACAAATGCAGCTGTTTACTAATAAATAAAGCCTCAGCTGTAACAGAAATAAATTAGATGCATTTAATTGGTCGACTGCAAACCTCCTCTCTTTATTACAATGCTGCTTCTTGTTATTTTATGATGTCAGGGTAGATGGCAGACTGACAGAGTGTTTATGAATCACAGTTTGCAGATGGCACTCCTGGTTTTTCGGCAGTTATGAGCACAAGTAGCATGAGGACTCAATAGAGGGTTTTTGCCAGGGAGGACCCCCTGAGAATTAGCCGCCTTCATTTCTCTGGTGCCAATCTCCCCCTGACAGGAGCACTATTTCACAAAACCTACATTCAATAAATTACACCCGCCTGGCAAGAACTTGGAAATATTTAACACTCGGAGGACACCAGCGTCTCAATTTGATTTCTATTCATTTCCAGAGGATGCCAGGCAGTACTTGGACCAGCCCTCGTTTGTGTGCATGTGCATGTGTTTCCCCCCCCGCCCCGCCCCAGCTGAAAAAAATTAAAAATATAATGGTCTCTGCAGCCAGGAATATCTTGCCCTGCCTTCAAAATGACTTTAAGTCTCCTGAGGACAGTTTACGGTCTCATGCCCAGGTCCTCCCGATTTGCCCTGCCTAATGACAGTTTTGTAATCCAGTTGGGAAATAATCTCACATGGCTGCACTCGGAGCTTGTGAGCTGTAAAACTTCTGGATTGAACTCCTTTGCCTGGTCACTTCAGTGAGCTACAAGCAAATGCAATGAGGGATGTGGTCATAATTGTCAACAGATTTGTAAATTTGTGTCATTAGTTATGCGCATAATGGATTTTATTCTAATGAGCTTGTTCATAAGAATGCCAGGAGGACTTGGCCCCTTTGGAGGAAATAAACTACAAACTTTGCCCATGCATTTTAAAACACATCAGTGCCACATAAAAGGGGGGAAAAAAATGTTGCCTCTCCTTTCAATACACTGCAGTTTTCACTTAGGTGACCCTGATGCAATAAGTACGGATCCTTTTACTGCTGTAAAGTCATTCCCTACCTTTGCTGGAATTTCTCATGGATATGTAGACCTTTTCAGATGGGGACATGTTTTTTTCCATTCATTGAGTAAAACTGGAAATACCATGACTCTCTGGGCTCAAGATACCGGTGTGGAAATACCAAAGGCAGCCATTGTCCATACTTTCCCGACTGAAATTTATTCCAGGACACAACGCTGTCAAAGCCGCCACAGCCTGAAAACCAGAGCACTACCCCTCCAAATCCAGCTAGAAACCCTGTGGTGCTCAGAGGGTCAGTCAGAAGGACCTGGTTAACGTCGAAGAACAATAAAACTAGTTATTATTAAATCAGGTTTTTATTATATCTATTACTATTAAATGTATCCTTATTAAATCTAGTTATAGCATTAGATTTGTTCTCCAGAGGCACAGAATGAGGCTTCTAAGCTTGCTCTTTGGGGAAATCTACTTCTGCTTTTCTTAGAAACAACCTGGATATTTTTATTGAATGCATGAGCTGAGCGAAGAAGCAGACAAGCCCATGGAAACCTACTGGCACCTTTGCCAAAATTACGTTCTCCGTGTGCCCAGCGGAGCCCTCTTCCCCTGCTCTCCCTCCTCTCTCTCTCTGATCCTGCTTTTCAGCCAGCCACATATAAAAATCTTTGGCATGTGCCAAGTACTACAGATGGGTCCATTGTAGCACACCCTAATGTTCATAGCTGACACCCAGGTGTTACAGTTTGTACTTGCTCGCTAGCCAGATGGTGGCTGTATGCCAAGGGGAAGGCACAAAGCACTCAGATACCATGCTGAAAAGCTATATAAGACAGACTTTAACAGACAGAAAAGCAGGTAAGAGGCTATGCAAAAGCAAGAGGAGACCGGTCCACCAGCAACTGCCTCCCATCCAGCCTTCCATCCCATCTCCATAAAGCTCTGATTTATTATCGGATTAAATTCAAGCATCCCTGTTCCCCTGACCTTATCCACAATCAGACCAACTCATTTCAAACCTACCGCTGATCTGCGAGTTATTTCAGGTCTGGCTAGCAATAAAGTGACTTATTTAAAAGACACAGGCAAAGGGCGAATGGGCTGCCCATTTCTGATGTGCTCATCATGCCTGGGCTATGGACACTGCTGCACTGGGTCTGAGCATGTAAGGGGCACAGCCCCTGAGATCACACCAGCTCACTATCTACATGTATTCAAGTGGCCTTGAGAGCGTTTAAGAGCCTTTCCTATTTCAGTAGCTGGAAAGGGTTAACACCAGTATCCTACTTTCTCTTTCATTTTCCCCTCCCAGGAGTCTATTCCCCTTCCAGCCTAATTTCCTTCAGTTTAATTAATTTTCAGTAATCACAAGTCTAGACAACACAAGCAGCAGCTTCACACCCCAGGTGACATGGTAAGTTCATAGCGGATGGGCAAAGGGATGTGGTGCAGTTTCACAACCAGCCCCCCCGCACAGAGCTAGAGCTGCCCACCTCTTGGCTAAACCCTTTTTGGAGAACAATTTTTTTGAGAACAAATGCTTTTAAGGATTCAGGTGCAGGGAGCTTTTTGACCATCTGGCTGGCGGGGGCTTCCCAGCTGTCTGCGGCGGGTGCGTTTGGAGCAGCACGTACGAGCAGGGTCCAATGCTTCGGAGACATGCCAAAGCTGCAGCACATGTGGAGAGCAACTGTGCAGCACCGGCTCACTCCAGAAAGCCTTGGATCAGCGGCGTGCTGGCTATAAAGCCATGCATCATACGTATGCTGTGACCCATGCAGCATTTCTGGAGGGCTGGCAAACCTTGCTGACATTATCAGAGGTGCTGGTCCCACACACACCTGCTATGTGTCCCCATACCTTGCTGCTCTGGATAAATTCAGAATTTCTCACTTCTTAGATCAAATTTCAGAAAGGAGTAAGAGAAAAGGGTGAGAGCAGCTCTAATGGCCCTAAGCAAGTCACCCTTTATTGACCATTTTTATTTGCCACCCATGGCAAGTTAAGAAAAATTACAAGGTATCAGGAAGGCAAGTTAGAAAATAGTAGTGATCTCCTGGAAATACACAGAGAGCAATCTTTTGAGACATACACAAGGGGAGTAGGACTACAGAACTCCAAGGAGCACAGGAGCTTAGCATTGTCACTAGAGCATGGAGGAGCTGAAGCAGGCAGGACATTGCTTAGTGCATTAAAATCTGCACATTTTCCAACCCAGAACCACTTCTAACCCACTAGGCTGAAGCACCTTCTAGGGCTGCCACCGTATCTGTCGGGTTTTTTTGGATACATAGTTCTGTGCATTAATATTGATTATTTCACATCTTGGTGCTAGCTGTCGCTGACGGCTCTCACGCCATCTCCCTCTCATCAGCGCTGATGAGCTCTGTAAAAGCTTGGTGGTATTCGAGGGTCTTGTACATATTTGGGATGAATATCCCACAGCATGAGATTCAACTGGGGATCCAAAGAGAGAGCTAACAGCCACCAGCCCTAGTAGCTGCTGCTTACACAGAGGATCTGGACCAATTTTTAGCCCTATAAAAAGCACACATTTCAAAACACAAAATTGGACCAACTGATAGCCAGCCAACTTTCAATATAAACTCCCTTTCAGTCTAACTCCAGTACAGAAGAAAAAGAATACTAATGAAGGCACTTGACAGAAAGGACACTTAATTCATGCATGCATTAGTGAACAGTTATGGTGTGTGAAAAAAGTGCCTTCCTCTGCTTTGGTTGCAGAATATCACTGCTAAAATATTTCCTCCCCTCGCCCCAATCTGAGATTTAGTGCTGGTATTATACCGAGCGCAGTCTGCAGGGGTCTCCTCCCACCCTGTTTTGATGTGCTTCCACCTTCACTAGGACCAAGCAGGATGAAAAACCAACCAGCCATCGCCTACAGTGCTTGGCTCTCTGGTCCTTATTACAGATTATTGCTTGCAAACACGTTGGCTTACAGCAGGGAAGCAGTCTCCTGCATCCCCAGCCCTCACAGCTCGTATTTAACTCCCACACAACCTGCGTATTCAGGTCGGTAGCACAAAGCCTCCCTTAGAGGATTGCTTCCTTCCTCTTCCAAAATGAATGACTCCACAGATCTGTTGGTTGGGTACTTACATTCCTACAGTGAGAAAGTAAATATTTAGTGCTGGAAATACATCACCCTGTTTGTGACGACTGAGAATAATACCATGGGCTTCGCTGAGCTGGGATCAGCAGCATCCGAGACACAGCGCTGTATCATGACCCAGGATGGATAACATCATCCTCACCCACCCCATAATATTTTCCAGCTTCTGATTATTATGTTGTATTTACTGAAATAAGACCACCTGACTCCAAAAAGGTTTTGTGTGTGTGTTCCCATCAAGCAAAGCTAAAGAAAATAAATTAAATCCACGGGACAGAGCACATAAAAGTCTATTTGGGTGTTACGAGCTAGATTTCCTAATGCACTCAGGATGCCCAAAAAAATGGAAGTTCACTTTTACAGTCACCTTCCTCCCCTCTTGTGCTCTCCCCCCTTCACTTCAGTAAATTATGTGAGACTCATTACTTTTTATAGCTCTGAACAAAAAACATAATCTTACAATTTCTTACTAATATTAGGCAATGACATAATGCCATTTGCCGAGGTGTCGTGCAAAGAGGCTGACTTTTACTGGCTTCTGATGGCAGGGCTCTCCACTTCACGTTCTGTTTTATGTAAGCCTCCTCAGAATTTATTGACCTCAAAGGATTTCTTGAGCTGCTTAATTATAAAAGGAAGAAGACAGCACGGTGGCTTAGCAAGCCAACATAAAAGTCAGCTAAAATGTGTCATTATGGAGAGGGATGGTGAAGGGAGACGTGTAGCAAGTAGTTTCTTGCATCTGAGCTCAAGAGGCAATGCTTTTCCTCTGAGGTATTCCCCAGCAGGGCTGGGATGCTGCAGGGCAATGCAATGATGGCTTCTAGCTTGCCCTGATGTTATGTAGGTGTATTGTGTCAGCTCCAGGTGGGATAGGGGCAGAGGCTATGGGCAGCTCTGATGCAGAAGCAAGGAGGAACTGAGAAAGAAATCCTGCAGGGGACCTACCAGAGGCACCTAAACACAAGAGAAAGTTTCAAATAAAACGCTATGTTTGATCTTGCTGCTTACCGTATCAACCAAGACCAGTCATGAACTAAACCATTTCCAGAACAAGTCTGCTGCTGCAGGAGATGGCTGGGGATTTCACTCATCCCCAGGAAAAGGGAGAAATATAAGCCTGAAAGCCACTGCTGCCTTCATCTGCAGACCTGGGCACACGAGGACAGTCCGGCAAGTTCATCCCCTGGAGCATCTTTGGTGTCTGCTTCTGACCCAGCACTGGAAATGGCTTTCTCAGCTGCTTCAACTTCCAAATTAATACTTCTGGAGAGAAAAAATTATTAAAAAGAAACAGGAAGGGAGACACTGGTGAAAAAAACAAATCAGCAGCAGCTGCTGCCCATTTAGCAAAGGGGTGGGGTAACTATTCAAGCCAGACTTCCTTGAGCTCAGCATGTCTCCACGTTGCACAGAGGTTACTCACTTCACACACCCTCTTGTCCAAACTTAAAGCACAATTTATGTCCCAGAACCTCCAGCATCACCCTTGCTCCTCAGGATGGAAGTTGAAATGCCTGGGAACCAAGGGACTTCTCCAGGCTGGTGTTGGAAAAGCAGCTCTACTAAGGAGAGAGGCTGGGCAAAAATTAGCTAAGATAATGAACCTGGGTAAGGATAATTAAAATACCTGCATGTACAGCAAGAAAGACCATTGGCTTTTCTGCATGACCTGCAGCAGGAATGGCATTGATATGTTAGTAGGGCACCTAGCACAGGGTGCTGGGCAGCAGCTCCTCCTCAGGCTCCTTATTTCTTAGTTACTTCTAATTTTGAAGTGGTGGAAGAGGGAGCTCTCATTATTTAAAGTTGTTATTTTGGTCTCTCTTGCACCACTTGGTTCATGGCCCATGATTGTGTCCAGACCGGCAGCTCTGGCTGGAAAGACTGAATGCTGATTTATTTTCACATCTTGGGGAAAATGCTGGTAGTGAGGGATCTGTACCTAAGCTCTTCTAATTCATGTGACCATCACTTACTCGGCATGACACCACAGGTCTCACTTCTCTTGGCAGCAGTACATACAGATGAAGTAGTTTTGAGCAATTTCTCCAATTTATTAAGCATGAACAGGCTCCTCTTAGCATCAAGCAGATAGAATTTTTTAAAAACATTTCAACAAATCTGCTCCCACGGGACGCGGACAGAAAACTTTGCCACATACACACATGTGATTTTTTTGTCATGTTGTCCTTCAGCCTCATGGGTTTTGATGAAAATATAAGTTGGATTCATGGCTCTGAGCAGAAGAGTACACTCCCGGCCCCATGGCTTGGTGGAAAATGGTAATACTGGCACATTTCCTTCCTTTAAAAAAGGGCTTAATTTGCTCCATGGACTTGGAACACATGAATAAGATTTGAGATATGAAGCTTGCCTCTGACAGAACAGAAAATAACATGGAACCTATGAAATTAAATAATGGGCATCTCCATGGGGTTGTTCACGCTAGGAAGGAGTGAACATACAGATCCAGCAAAGCCATTTCATGTGCATGAAAACAGAAAGAGCAGCAAGATTAGATAGATGAGAGGGAAATTGCAAGAAATGGGGGAAAGTAAGGAAGGACATGCACCAGAAGAAAACGAGACCAAGGGAACAGGCAGAGATGAAGGAGTAGACATGGTAGCAGACCCAGGCCTTGCAAGGACAGGAGCTGGCTGGCAATGGGAGGCTACCAGCGTTCCCCCCGAGCAAAGGGGCTTGATGGTTCTGTGCCCGCCAGCCCCAAAGGAAATGCTGGTAGGAAGCAGGGGCACGTGTCCATTTTGTAACTACTTCTTTACTACTTCTATGAAAATTTCCAAAATACACATTTGATGCTCTGGGAACAGAGCCAAAGCCATTTCGAGTGTTGATGCCCCCCTGCACACACCATGGGCTGCTGCTCTGCTCCAGAGAGGGGCAACCGCACTGTATTCTTCTGCTTTCCCCTGCAAAAAGAACTCTAGCAAAGGGTCCCCAGACACCCAGACAGAACAATGTGGGATTTCATACATGCACTGATTTACACCTCAAAAAGAAAGCTTATACTTATCTTTGCAACTAAGAGTTCACCAGGTATTTTTTTGTGATCAAACAGGTTTCTCATGCCCTGAAAATGGGTATTCAAACCCTGCTAGTAGGAAGAGTCAGACCTGGAAACAAGTTTGTGC
This sequence comes from Phalacrocorax aristotelis, assembly GCF_949628215.1. NCBI lineage: Eukaryota > Metazoa > Chordata > Aves > Suliformes > Phalacrocoracidae > Phalacrocorax > Phalacrocorax aristotelis. Next base: position 43,017,148 of record NC_134281.1, on the reverse strand, counting down.
TTGATTTTCCTCTCTCTTTGGGACATAAGTTTTATTTTTCAAATCCCAAAAGTTCTTGTGGGATGAGAATAGACATTGTTTTTAGCTCTACAAACTATTTATGTGAGTCAAGAAAATGTCATTACCGTCACCATGCAGAGAAGGCACTGAAGGTGCTGATGTGTTTTCCCCTATGGCCCATGGAGATCTTTCAAAGGGACTACATAAGGCAAGAAGCAAAATCAGTATTTTAATCTTTTTTTTAGACTGGATCTGGCATTTCTGGAGGGATTCAGCAGGTCCACAGGACTTTTATTTTTTTTCAACCTGTGAATTCTTAAGAGTAGAAACCCTAATGAGGTTAAAACACATGTTATGGTCATGAAGTGAGTGAAATCATATCTCCCACATCCCATTGTCACAACATGCCACCAGGCCAGGTTTCCTCTAGTGTTCCTCAAACCAATAAACAAAAGGTCATACCTGCATCCTTATGGCAGGGTTTAGACTTGCCATGCCATTCAAAAACCTTACGATAGACTATTTTATGGTGAAAGAATGTCAGAAGGACTTTATCACTTGCAAACAGAGACAATTAATTAATACTACTCTCCATGTAGCTCCCCCCTCTTTGTTTGAAGCCTTGTTCTCAGAGGTAGCACTCTGGCTCTCCTGAAAGGAACATGAGTATTAACACTGCCTTCAACTGGCTTTGGACCTTAAATATTAAAAAAACCCCACACCATGTTCTTCCCAACAAGATTCACTTTTAAAAATAGATTAAAGGGAACGGAGAAAACATACAGAAGGGAATAAAGGAAGCAGGAGAGAGTCATGGAGTGTGAAAAAGAAGCAACTCTGGCCTAATTGAAGACAACTAGAATTTTGCCACTAACTTAAATACAAACAAACCTTCGCCCAGAGACCACAAACCAGCTATTTCTTCATTCGGTTTTTGCTGGATGGTATTATGTGGCTTGTCATGGTCCTACACCAGGCAGCAGCGTGCACAGCCTTGTTACGAACCAGCTTTTAGGGATAACATGAGTAATGAAAGCAAGATCTCCTCTGTACTGTGGATGGGTTTGGAGACGCTGGTGGGGAAATGGGTTTCTTCCATTTCTTTCTTTTCTTTCTTTTTTTTTTTTCTCTTTCTAAGTCTTTATGTAATGAATATCACTTAGATAGCTAACCTGGAAAGATGAGGGATTTCATCTTTGACTGGCATGATGTAGATGTAAAGTGTCCCTTGGACTGTGCGCTTGCCATCTGTCAGCTGCACAGTAAAACTATCCTCTAGGCTTTCTGTGTCATCATGCATGTACAGCAGCATCAGTCCTACAGAAAAGAGGGGGAAATTAAAATGAACTCCCCCATTCTCTGAAAACTTAGAACGTAGTGATCATATTATTTCCCCCCAAAAAAGTACCCCAACTCCCTGGAATTTAAGACATCAGTTGTGATCTTTAAATACTACAGATTTAGTGTCCCAGAAAGCCCATCCTACTTCCACTGAAAAAAATCCTTGCTGCCGCTGTAATGCCAACACCTGTTTGGCGAGGCCATGTGCAAACCCATACAACTCGCAGCCCAACACCAGCACCCAAACTGGGTGCTTTCCCTCTGACAGGGTCTCCCCACTGCTGCTCTCTCCCACAGCCACATTTTCCTAGGGAGAGGGCTTTGATATTTCTCTTCTGTGGTCTCCCACCTTGCAGTGACTTGTAGCTCAGGCCCCTCCCAAGGGGTTAAGTCTGTGTTTAGCAGCCGCCCTGGGTGGATCCTTTATTCTTGCTGTGATTCCTGCAAATGCAAGAGCAGAAGCAGCACAGCAGGGCTCTGGAAGTCATTCTCTGGCTAACTTGCAGAGCAGAGAGTTAGCCAAGCTCGGCACGCTTTGGAGCAGTCCCTATGGGAGGCCTCGATTGCTAGTGAGAGACCGGCAATTTCTTCAGTAAATTTTGGGGGCACTTAAAAGAGATTCACACATAATGTGTTCTTCAACACATCTGTTTTGCAGGGCTAGAGCTCTCCCTGAATGTCATGCTCCCTGTGCACAAACACAGCCCTTTTCACCATGGCATCCAATCACTTCACACTCGCTCGGTGGCCCTGGCTTGCCAAACCCTCGATGCCGTAGGAAAACACAGGCGGGCACAAGCCAAATTTAACAAGTAACCTAGAAAGTCAGTGACGGCAGGAAGATTTGAAAAAAATGCTCCTGGAGAATTGGTGCAGGAAACATAGGATCAAGCTGTTCATGGAAAGGGCTTAGCTGGCACTGGGGTAGTCATCACCTTGAGTGCATGCAGGTAAATACGTCCAGAATTTGCTAAACTTTAGGTACTTGAATGCACTGGGAAAAGAAAAAAGAAAATAATATTTGAATGGTTTTTGAATTGCAAAGACTGCATTAAAGAAAAAACATTCCTTGAAATAATTAGCTTAATCCACTAAAAGTCACCAGGAAACTAATGAGATACAGAAACAAAATCTTCACCACTTTCTTCTTCTCCAAAGATTTTTAAGATGCCATGTAATCTCACCCATTGCATTGCTATTCCCCAGAACACAGCCTTTGCAATGAAGAGAAAAAAAACCCTCACATCCAGTCATGTCTTCAAAGGAGTTTCAGCTCACAGTCCAGAAGCTGAATAAACCTCTGGCTCTTCAGAAACAAGGAGCACTGGATTAGACTTCATGGCCCTGGTGCAAAAAAATTACTCTCAGATCTGGGGGCACGGGGAAGGTTTTCTCCTAATAAATCAGTAGCAGAGAGACAATTCCTATTCGATTAAGATTTTGCAAAATTGAAAAACACATCCTGTCCCAGTCCTGCTGCCCACTGGAGAGCAGAGTGTTCACAGGGAGTGCAGAAGTACCCTGCAAACTGCCCTGGGAGCACCCACAGCTACAGTGGGATGGGCAGCCCCGGACACCCACGCTCAGAGCTGACCCAGGCCGCTGCCAGCCCAAATAGCTCTGTGACCTCACTGACATGAGTAGGATTAGATCAGTCCCAAACTAGACACACCAGCCCCCACAAGCATTTTTGGGGGGTTTCTGCTGCAAAATAAGTATTTATGGAAAAGTGCATTTACATAACTGAAAAGATCCATTCAGCTTCTAAGTCGTTGTTGGGAAATCACAGTAATTGACAGCAAACTTTCCAGAGGCTTCTACCACCTGCTTCATACCTTGCTTCAAGCAGCTTATACAGGCCTGAACATTAAACCATCAAGTGGGTTGTTAGCTGTACGAGCCGACCGTCGGTGCTGAACAGTCCCAGGACACCTTCAACACCTCCTGAAATAGACAGGCCCTGCCATGGGGCTCCTCTTTTCAACTGCACCCCATGTAGCCTGTCTGCAGACCCCCACACCCCAAAACGATGCCTTTATTAGGAGGATTTCGACTCTGCTGAACTCGGGCTGCAGAATCGACCGCTTGGCGGTTTTTTGGGTTTTTTTAACTTTTTTTTTTTTTTTTTTCAGCACGAGCTTTTCAGTTTCAAAAAAACACACTTTACATTAGCACGCGTCGCTTGTTTCTCAGCTCAAACCCAAACCGTTTGTGGGCTGCGGGGGTGCCAAATAGCCCCCAGCCCGCAGCCGCTTCCCCTGCCCCCGCTCCCGCGCCGCTTGGCACGGGTGCTGCGCAGATGCCGAGCCGCAGAAGGGATCTTCTTTTTTTACTCCTCCCCTCCTCAAACCTTCTCCCCCCTCCCCCGCCCCGCATCTGGCTCCTCAGCGCAGACCGCAGGCAGTTGTGCCGGCAGCCTGGCAGATGCCTTTGGGTGGCTGCCTGCCCTCCTCCGGCGGGGCCGGGCCGTGAGGCGAGGAAAGCGGCCGGCTTCACGGAGCAGCGGCTCCTGCGTGCGGGAAATAGAGTAAAAAGCAAAGGGCTCCGGCGCCAGGGCGGTTTTGCACGGAGGTTCGTGCACAAGCCTCCGCGGAAGGCGCTGCCCCGGCCTCACCTCGCCCCCTCTGGAGGGAAACGCGGGCCGGGGCGGCAGCGCCGGGCGCGGGGCTGGCGGGGCGGGGGGCGCGGGGGGCGCCGGGGGCGCCGGGCGGCTGCAGTGAGCGGCGGCTCCAGCAGAGGCCATCCGCAGCCCGCGCATCCCGCCCGCCCCTGCCTCCCCGCTCCCCGCTGCCTCCCCGCTCCCCTGCGCCGGCCCAGCCTCCCGTGCAGAGCCCAGCCGGGCTGCAGTGAACCCAAAGCTCGTTACGGGGTGCTAGCACCCCGCGCCGGCGAGCCCGCTTCCCTCCTGCGCTGCCGTCTATCATCCCCAGAGCCCTGATGCAGCGAAAAGCAGCTGAACAATAAAAGGCAGCGGAGGAAAGCCAAAGTGCCATCACTCAGCCCTTGCTTGAGGTCTGCCCGGGAAAAAGCTGAGAATCTGCGCGTCCCGATGAAGCACTGCTGAGCTCAGCAGCTCATGCCACCAGCATCTCCACCGCAGAGACCGTTTAATATCAGCCCACGAGCTGGCGGAGGGTAATGATGGAGTTGCTCAGCGCGCCGAAGGGACAGCAAGGCCTTCAGCACTGAGCGCGGTCAGTCCCGTAACACGCCGGGCACCTTCCCCTCCCTGCTGCAAGGAGCAAGTCAGGGGAGAGGAAACAGAGCCAGGCCAATTGTCAAGATTTCTCAAAAGGTTAAACATGAACTTTTAAAACCAGAATGATGGGACATGGGAGGCATTTGGCCAAAAATATTTTTCCGGCAGACCCTCTGCTTTTCTAATAGAAATATTAAAACTTCCAGTGGAAGTGAGTGCTTGCCTATTATTTGCAAAAACCGGTTTCTGGAGGCCAGATGCACAGAGAAGGACTCATTCTGCATCCAAACTGCCTGAGCCTGGCAAACACACATTTACCGGGAGGCCGGAGGGGAGGCTAAGAGGGAGGAGTGGATCCTATCGTTGCCCTCAGTACATCCCTGCACATGCCTTTTCTGCATGGGTACAAGCCTGCAAAGTCTGCAGGTGCTCCCAGATTTGCTTTCTATTCCTTAACCCGGGGACCACCACATATCATTGCTAATGAAACCTCCTTTTACATTATGCGGTCCTTTCCCACTCACAGCATATGCTCACTGGAAAAAAAAAATTACTGTTTGTAGCCCCATTGCAGAATCTTTTTTTTGCACTTCAATCTAGTCTATAATATATGATAGAGCGCCAACGCTTTCATTGACATATAGCTTGTTCACTTGGATGTCATGAGATAGCAAACAAGTGAATCTAAACAACGCAGCTAGCTAGTTATATGGCTAATCTGGTGGGTTGCTTTGATTTCATAAATAAGTTAGTCTCTTCAATAGGGGGAGAAATATGAACCAGTGATCTGAACAGCTCTGCTGCCCTTCATTACTGGGAGGGCCTTGCTCAATTAGAAATGCCATTTGTTTTGATCACAAGGTTTATGTGAGTAGAACCAAATTTTACCCCAATACATTGATGGAGTAAGAACTTGTATAAAGAACCACAGCCAGAGATGGTTTCCAATTGAAATACTGGACACAGGCTGTGTGTTAAGGGGTGCAGGTAAGGTACCAAGGGCTGGGAGCAGAGCTGGGGGTGCAGACCAGCACCCCCCAAGGGTATCCTGTGTGCAGGCTGCATTAACACTAATTGCTGTTACCTTACAACTGCCCGCGCACTGCTGAGGGTGTCCAGTCACCAGCATGTGTTTTGCTCCGGAATCAACCACAGGGGTTTTTTTTCCCCTTCCCTTCTGGATGGAAATAGCTCATTAAATATTTAATTTTTCAATTAAAGAGTCACTTTGAAAAGACAAAAGTTAATATTAATCCTTTTAACATGTGATGGATTCAGAGCAGCCTTGCTCTTTGCACACATCAGAATCAGAGCTCAGACATGAGCAGAAACTGTTTAAAATGCATCTGAACTGCGTGATGTGTGGAAAAATGATAAAAATAAGTGCTTCAATCAAAATAAATACAAATCCCCCAAAACCTGAAAAAAGTTGTGTGTGAAATAGAAGTATTAAAAAAAAAGTGTTTAAAGTATTTCAGGTCTTATTTGTAATTATATTTCAACTAAAAGCTTCATAAAACAGATAAGCAAGATGGCAAATGAAATCTTTAGATTCCACAGAAACATTTTTGCCTTTCATTTCAGTTAGCCAGAGAGTGGCAAAAGATTTTCAGTCTGATTTTACAAAAACTCCTTCAAATTTTCACGGTTGCTGTGCAGGCCATTTGCCTGATTGCAGAAGGACAAGCTAGTGATGAGCCTGGTGCTTTGAAATTCTGATTTCAACGTATCATCCCTGAGCCAGCTCACACAAGTCTTTAACCTCTTTGCATCCCACTTCGTTCTCTGTAAATGGAGGTAGTGGCACTTCTCTTCTTACCATCTGTTGGGAGGACAAATGAAGACTCTAGTGCAGAGGTAACAGGATCACACAGACTTTTTAGATAGACCGAAACAGCCCCATGAGTTGGTTTTGTGGTCTCACTTTCCATGGAACTGGAATTACAAAATTAAACCACTCCATATATGGGCAGGTTGAAACTCCAGAGGAGTTTTGCTGCATTGTTTTTGTGGAGCTGGGTTGATAAATGCATTAGAGGCAGACCCTTCCACCTGGGTAAGTTGTTTCCTTGGGTCATAATAATCCTATTTATGGAACCAATTTAGCACTTCTTAAAAAATTGCTTGCAATTAATGCTGCTAAAATTGCATGTTCAGCAGGAGGGAAAGCCGTGCCTTGCCGCAGCTTGGGAGAACTACAGCCAGCTGAAAGAAATCTCACCTCACCTTGACCTTTAAGCAAAAAGAAGACACTTCTAGTGACAGAGAAGTTCATTGAAAAAAGCTGATAAAATTGGCAGAGAGATGGTTGGGCTTGTTAGCAGGGATAAGTGTACTTTGAAGCATTTTAAGTTTTTAAGATCTCTCAGCTAAGACAGTCAGACCCCTGCATGGACATAAAGCACAGAATTTCTCCCAATGGTTGCTCTGTTGAGCCTGTTAACTTGTATTTCACTAAGGCACTTCTTCAACTAGAACATCCAATTCCAAAATGAAAGCTTAAAAAAAAAAATATCTAACGCACACTGCTTCTATTGCATCCCATCCTTACCGAGTTTGGCAGATAAAAAAGTGCCTTATTTGGCCCAATTCATGTATGACGTTTTTCAAGGAACATGGTGCCCCTGCTCACATTTTTCTTGATCTTTCAAGCACAGCTAAAGTACAATTTAGTTTAAAATAGCCAGATTCTGCGCTCAGCATTCAGTATATTGAGAGCATGATCGCATAGCACCAAAGTCAACTTATTTTATGGCACTGGCGTCAGTGTAAGCAGAAGCAGGCATTAGCCTGTGTCACTCATGTATTAATCAGGGAAGAGCTGTTCCAGCCTCTAAAAAACCGAAAATTTTGTGGGCATTTGGAATACAACGCAATGGAAAAGGAGGTACCAAGGCTACATACACTCACTGTAAATCAAAGGTGATTGAGGATTTGGACCCAATAAGTTAGGCAAATATCACTCAGTAGGGTTCATAGAGTATTTGGTTGAATTTTAGAAAGTGACCCAGCAGAGTTTTATTATATGGACAGTTGAATGGAGGGACCAATTTCAAGCATCCTTTTTCTAGCATCATCCCTGTTGAAGTCAGGGTGCCCTACCAACACACTTACTCCAGTTACATTATGGCTCCTGTTTGACAAGTCAGTGGGAACGTGCTCCCCATGTTTTGGCAAAGACGACTCAAAGAGTTGGACAATGGACGGATCACGCTCCTCATAATCACAGACCACTTGTCCTCAAAATCATCCTATAAACAAAACCAGTATGGATACAGAATGGAAAAAACAGCCAAATTTCTATCTGTTCTTAGTATATGGCAGTAGTAGCTAGGTGACTGGGACAGAGGGGCATGCCAGCATGGGAAGCTCTCTATAGAAACAGAGCAGATACTCTGGCCTAAAGCTTGCAAGTTTTACTTCCATCCTGCTCCAGCCTGAGCTGTTGCTGTCCAAGCCCCGGTGGCTCCCTCCAGCCACGTTGTGGAGTATGAGACATAAGATATCCACCAAGGGAAGGGAAACACAACTGCTTCTTTTGTGCAACAAATCAACAAGGAAAACAGTTTGAATTTTGACCATAAAGCAGTGAACATTTACAACTGCCCATGGCTAAACGATAGATTTTATATATTTAAAAAGCCCTGCCAAATCAATTAAATAAATAAATAAATAAGAGGGAATTGAGAGTTCCTGGCTTCTGGCCCTGTTCGTGGTCCACTACTGCAGCCCCAGTTGTCCTTGTGATAAATACAAATAAAGTGTTACAGAAATAACATCAGGCTTAAAAATTCTCAGTCAAGTTCCCTCAGTATGCTGCAGCAAGGTCGAATCCATGGGGGTAACATATTTTCATTACCTCTTTTGGTGTTGCCCTCTGTTGTGGCAAAACAGTCCAGCATTCTTCCCAACGCTGAGTGCTGGCATTTGAAAGGACACGGCGTGTTCGGGATCAAAATACACGGCAGTTGTTGCCCTTTCTATTTAGGCCTTAAGCCTTGAATCAACAGTAAGAATCCTGGACATGGGAAAATAAAGTACTGACAAATACGTAATTCAATTAAATAGGCTGACATTGTTTAAGCAATAGCCCTTTCCTCTGATCCATCTCTTTGAGAACTCTTTGTCTTAATATTATGGCCTACTTGAAACACTCAAGCTCATGAATGGATTAAAGAGGGTTTAATTTGTTTTATTTATTATTTTTACTGCTTTGCTTGGCTTTTTGCAAACGGGAGGCACAACCCTCATTTAGAATTCACTGTAACAAGCACATTCTTCCCTCCTTCTCTGCCGACATGGTAAGGGGGGAAAAAAAAACAACAAGAAGATTGCAACTGTTTCAAAAGTACAAAAACTCCCCGGTAATTCATCATCAGTGTTGACTGATTAACAAAAGTGGCTTTAGAGCACCATCATTTCAAAACCTGGGTAAGATACACATTCACTGCAACAGTAAGTTGCCGGATTTTATAAAAAAGGGAAGTATTTTATCCAATTACATTTGTTCAAAGTTATGCTAGAGAGTCAGTATTGCATATCTGCCTTTTTAGCTTGCATTCTGCTTAAATTCAGTCTTTGATTTTGAAGAGCGACTCCTCACACTCTCCCAAGTGTGATCTCAGTATTGTACTATCTCGCTGTGATAGTTGTGTATCCCTTGAAATACATCAATGATGCATTGTATCAACAAGGACTCGAGTTCCATTTATCTTCAAATATTTCACAATCCACTGCAGTATATTCTCAGTTGCAATTTTTGCTTTCAAGTTCGGCCACCATGTGTGTAGCATTAATTTCTCTGTTCACATGTAATTCATTCAGGGACTTACACCAGCTGAGAACCACATATGGAGGCCCAGATTTACAGAGCTTTTATTTTGTGCCATGGAAGCCTACAAGAAACAATTTTCTATTTGAATATTGAGTGTTTACAGAGGTCTTGTTGTTCACTAGAGACAGCGGATTATGAAATCATATTCTGCAAGAATCCTATCCAAAAAGCCTGACAGTAACATTTATTAACTCCTCTTTGCTCAAGTGCTTGCTGGGTTCTTATAGGGCAATTGAACATTGCCTCTCTCTCAGGGTTTGTTGTGCATTGCTTTTATTTACCGCTTTTTAAAAATTGTTGGTCCACCTTCAGCCAGTTTCTCTTGTGTCTACCATTACCACAACTCTGAGTGACCAAGGCCTGGCAGCAGAGACGTAGATGAGGAGTGGGATGTGGGGTGTGGGTCTCAAGTAGACCAGCATGTGTGCTCTAAAGCTTAGCACAGCTTTGCTACTACTTTTTCTGGAGCTCAAAATACACATGGAGGTCTTTTTTGATGAGAAGCAGTCAAGAAATTGTATGAAAGGTATTCACACCATACAACTCGCTAAGGTCCCCAGCACAGGTACCTGTACCAGGCAACTGATATTTGGGGTTGAGAACACACTCCTGTTTTATTTATTACATTTGAGTCAGCTCCAAATGCAGATCTCTAAGACCCTTCTGTGGTGCTTATTTAGGCTTGTTTTGGGAAAATAATGACATATATTGAGTGACTAATGTCCCACATAATTAATCCTTTAGCTCCTTATTTATCAAGATTTCAAGGGGAGTGGAGTATTTTGATGGAAAGTAAGAAATCTGAAGTTAAATCTAACGCTGACAATAATCCTTGGAGGGATGCTTCAGGGTATCGGAGACACCTGTGTCAGAGACCTGGAGGAGACACTGCATGCTCCTGGTCATTTGGGAGGGGAGCTGGGGTGGAGGTTAAGCATCCCCAGCCTCCCACAGGCTTCTCCCCCCATCCCCTGGGGTCACACCCTCCAGATTGCTGCCAGAGGTGGCAGAGCTGGCTGGACATGGGGTCTGGTCCTGGGGAGCCCTGACAGCCTCCCTGGTGAAGGACAGAAAGTGTAAACTGACTTTGATTAGGGATCACCCATGTGGCCTCCAATGTATCAGTTTAAATCAAACATTAGTAACTGTCAATTTCTTCTTTCGCCCAAGACCCAAATCCTGTAAACACAAGGACTGTAACAAATCCCTGAAGCGGGCTTTAGTGCACATATATGGAAAACATACTAAACTATAAATACTGTATACCATATGGCATTAAGATTATCTAATTTCACTTCATAACTGGTGATAAAATGACCAATCAACTGACATGCAGAATGAAATGCCAAGCAAACGATTCAGCTAGCCTTAAGATGGCTCTGAGGTTTCATCGTATCCCATCGCATCGCTAAAAATAAGCACATACCTATTTTGCTGTCACAAGAGTGAACACAGTGGGAAACTGTGCAAGACTAGATCTGACTTCAGAGTCAGAATTTTTCCTCATTTCTCTGCAGCTATGTTAAAGGTGAGGAAACTAGATTAGGAGGACACCAACAGTGTCAAAGAACACATTTTGAACTCTCCATTTATGTATTTATATGAAAAAGGTATTTTGGGCAGGTACCACTCATTCCTCAGCTCTTGCTGAGACCAGAGGTTCATCACTAAGGCTCCTAAGCTCTACTGCAATACAAACAACAGAACTTCATTGTGTACTCGTTACTACCACACCTTCATCCATTTTTTCCCTCACTACTAAAATCGTTCAAACACTGCACAGACCACAGCTCTGCTGTTCTGCTCCCCATAACTGTAAAGGGCTTGTACTCCAGCAGTGAGCCATCAGCCCTCAGAAATGGAAAATCAGCACTTCGAAGACCAACATAAAAGTTACTGATATATTCCTAAATTGAATAAAAGGGATTTCATCATTTGCAATGGTTGCAAGGAGAGGAACCACCAAGGACCTGTTGAAGGTTGTCTCTAATAGAAATCACAAAGCAATCTGCAATAATGCCTCAACCTTCACATGCCCGAATAGAACATAGTGGATATAACCTTCTTGGAGGCACTGGAAGTTGAATGAATCTTGGAGTAATGTAAGAGATTAAAACCACACAAAGCTTTAGAAATAGGTCTAAATCCAAAATCAGCTTATTTCAAAGATAAACACCAATGCCATCAGTTCTGATTTTGTGGGGGGCTTAGCCCCAGAAGCAGAGAGATCGATCAGACCACGGATCCATTTCCCAGGAGAATGCTGGAAAATGGCTTTGTTGGCTCATTTAAAATTAGCTTGGGTACAGCAGTTATGAATATACTGTGCAGAAAATTGTGCACTGAATGATAAACAAATAGGTTGCTATGATTTGATGCTATTTTAATGGCTGGTGATTAACCAAATGAATGCCATTTGGTCTGACCTGATTTGCCAAATGGTTCCTCTCTCCCAGCATCCAGGCAGCTGTAAAGTAGTGCCCCATATATCCATGCACTATTACCATATTAAACTCTGATAAAATATTGTTTAGAGGAATAGTAGCATATGGTAGGGTATATACTCACTTATATCAATCCCAGCATTGATCTTCTTGTAGCCAGCTGAGGGAAGAGCATTTTCTAGTGAGCCGTACTGAGGGTTTGTCTTTGATGTGAAGTTGAGGTCCTTGGGGTTGTCTTCGTCAGAAGCACTGAGATAATTCAAATGAAAGATCCCCCATTCATCCCAAAAGCATTGATTGAGACAAACCCAGATTAACATGACTCTAACTAGTCTGGACAAACTGTTTCCTTGCTTTGGTTATCAAGAACAGGTCATCTGATGAAGCCAAGAGCTTGTCATGCTCCCGAAACAGCCTGATTTTCTATACAGTGGTTTTCAGCTTGAGGACTGCTGAGTGTTTGGTGATATTTATTACTGAATTCACTGAGACTGAAAGCCTGCAAAGAACAATACACTACTAACATTAAACCATAGCAGAACAGGAATCAAATCCTCTCCTGGTTCTTGTCCAGTCCAAAATAGATTTATTTTCTGTCCGCCATCAGTGTAGGCAGAGATCTTTTCCCAGATATCCCCATGCTAGCCACAGAGGTGGTGGCCCTGAGGTGCTCATCCTTGCCCTCCGCTCGAGATTGTCCTGAGATGATGGGTGTGAATTCTGTCAGCTCTCAGCCCAGGCAGGGCGAGTGAGATTAGCAAAGATGCTGCTGCTCAGCCCGGGAAGGAAGCTTCTGCATTTCAATAATGGCAGCTACAGCAGAGCTTGTCCTGCCCTGTATTAATGAACTAGAGAGATGCATTACTAGGTCCACTTTATTATTTTATGTCTAAATCTTGTTTTATCTATATTACCTGGAATTTTTCCTTTTTTACTTTTTTTAACATGGGTTATTTTTATAAGAGAACACTCTAATTGGCACCTTGGCGCCAACAGAAGTGTGTCTCAGGTGTACAGGGCCAATGCCTCGTTGTGTCCCCTCAGGGTGCATTAATTAGCACTAGCACACTGGCTCACATCACTGCCCAGTTCTAGCTAACGCCAGAGGTTAAACTGTCCCCTGACTGTGCCACTAATTTAAACTCTGCATAGCTCTTCATATGCACAATGCACAGTAGTATTTGTCTTATCAGGGTGCTGATATTGAACGAGTACCTCAAAAGCTTGCCTTTGCTTCAGCATTAGTCGGCTTTTACTTGACTATTTTTTATCTAGTCATTTACTGTGTACCACACTTGAACAAAAAAGATATAGAAAATTATTAACAAGTAATGTAAAAATTCCCAATTCCTTGAAACATGCATTAAAAAAAAAGAAAAAAAAAAAAGATAGTTAAAAGAGTTTCTTACTCAGTAGTTTTAATGATCCTCACTCAAACATCTCCAGGTCCTTTACATATTACTCAGACCCAATGTGACGAAATGCTTTAGCACCTATGTTGCTTTGTGAAGACAGTTGGGGATCTTCTTGTGTAGTTTAAAGAAAAGTGCAGGTTAAAGTGCTTTTCTGAACTGCACAAAACAGAAGAGTAATTTTTGCCCCTATTCTACGAAAGATGAAATGGGGACATGGTGGGGTTTAATGTCAGCGTTACCAGAAGACTCTACAAACTGTGGTTTCTTCCACCTTTTGGGACTGACTGTAAGAGGCACTGGGCAACACCACCATCTTCTGCTCCTATGGCCAGACAAAGCTTCCTTCTTCCGCAGACAAGCACCATTCCTGCCTTATCAGAGAAATTTGCATTTCATTTCTCCCCTTACATGAGATAGCCACGTTGTATGGCTGCACAAAGCAGGGCTTTGTTTCCTAACCAGAGGCAGGCAAATAACTAGCTATTGAAATTTAAAAAGAAAAGAATAATGTGACAAAATGCCATGTTGCTGGAATGCTTCTGCTCACAAGTGTGCCTGCACAGATGGAGCAAAACCTTGTCACCAGTGACCTTGTTCGCTCTTCCGCACCAGCTGCATTTTCCGTGAGTCTTACTCCTACTGCAGCTCTGGACCTTCTCTTCTCTGCGGTATTGCAACTTGCCAGTACACATCTCTGAAAGGGAAGTCTTAAGCAAATAATTTAAAAGAAAAAAAAAAATCACAGAGGAAAATTTTATCACATTGGTGTGTGAAATCAAGCTATCTATGTTGTAGCATAATTGTATCACCTGCCCTTCAATGACTGGCAATTTCAGGCTGCCTCATCATCACAGACGGATGCTCTAGTGCTACCAAACCACAATATTGAATCACCTGGTCCTATCCAGCAGTTCAAAATCAGCCATTCACAATGGGCTTTTTTAAAATGCAATTTTTGTAAGAAATTGGGATTAGATAACTATTTCATCCTTTTTGAATCATTATTTACTGTAAACATAAATCCAAATGACAAACAAGGTCATGATGTCAGAAGTCTTTGACAACTCCCAAAACTTCAGGCACAGCAACTAAATAAGCTGTTGTGACTTGCACTGGCAGAAGAAACACAGTAGCATGAGCTAGCAAAGGTGTAGGACCACTGAGGAGCTCTTGATATGTTTTCTGCTTATTAGCATGTGCTGATGTTTATGCTGCCTCAGTGTTATCTGTGATGGCATTTGCAACTACACTTGCCTCACTAGTATAACATTTATTACTGGTTGCACTGATAAATCCATTTCTATTCTCATTTATGCTTTTTCTCTTCTCTTCCATCCTGTTTAGTGTCTGGGATGTGTTTGGCAATTATAGTAAGCCTAGATTACATTTCTTCCTGTTGGGTTGCAGCAGGGGAAGGGTGAGATGCCATCACAGAGGGGTTTGTGACAAGTCCTCAGCTATGAGCGTATTGTGTGGAGGATGGGGATGCAGGCCATGACCTCCTCAGCACAGGCATGCTCCAGTGCTACTGAACCACCATGCATAATCACCTGTGCTCATCAGGGCGCTTCCAGGGCTGCTCTACATCCCTCCCATGTGCCTCACCTCTGGCAGGTAACAATGAATAAAAATAACTATGGATACATGGATGAATAGCCTTACAGCAGGAGAGCATCTGCACAGGGAGCTCAGCACTCAGCCCCCCTTGTGCCCTGCCCAACAGAACTGCACCACACCATGTCCCCAGTTGTCATGGTTTAACCCCAACCAGCAAGTATGCACTATACAGCTGCTCACTCCCCTGCCCTGGTGGGGTGGGGGAGAGAATCAGAAGAGTAAAAGTATCTCAACTCACAGGTTGAGATAAAGACAGTTTAAGAGGTAAAGCAAAAGCTGTGCACACAAGCAAAGCAAAACAAGGAATTCATTCACTACTGCCCACGGGCAGGCAGGCGCTCAGCCGTCTCCAGGAAAGCAGGGCTCCATCACGCGTAATGGTTACTTGGGAAGACAAATGCCATAACTCCAAACGTCCCCCCCTTCCTTCTTCCCCCAGCTGTATATGCTCAGCATGATGTCACATGGTGTGGGATATCCCTTTGGTCAGTTGGGGTCAGCTGTCCCGGCTGTGTCCCCTCCCAGCCTCTTGTGCACCCCCAGCCTGATCATTGGTGGGATGGGGTGAGAGGCCTTGACTTTGCAAGCCCTGCTCAGCAGTAACAAAAATATCCCTGTGTTATCAACACTGTTTACAGCACAAATCCAAAACATAACCCCATACTAGCTACTGTGAAGAAAATTAACTCTACCCCAGCCAAAACCAGCACACCAGTATTCCCTGGTTTTGCTCTAGGAGCTTCTTTAAAAGTCCAATTAAAAAGCGTCAAACCAGGAGAATTATTCTCAAGCATTGAGCCCGGTCTTAACCAGGTAAACTCCTTCAGCCTGCAGCATAAGCAAAGACCATGGGATCACACAAATTGTAATTAACTTGCTAAAGTAGGTCAGAACTGTTTGTATTGCAGTGCAAGGGTACTCTGGCTTTAATGATTTCAAATATTTTGAGAAGTAAACTGAAAACACTTAGTCAAATTAAATGTTTTCTTTAAGCTGTCAGCATTGCGAGCATTGCCAAGATGAACAGGATAAATTGGATTAGATGCAATCTATATGCTTCAAATCCTAATGGCAAAGGATCCAAAATGTAAAGTAGTGCACAAAGGCAAAGCAAATATTATATATTGTCTGTAAAGCAGAAGATCTCAGTTTACTGCTCAGCCAAATAGTTTGAAATAGCGTGACTCATCTCTAGAGAAGCAGTGTTGCTACTGGCTCCCATGTAACCTGGTTTGTGAGAGTGCAACAGTCTCTACCTGCTAAATTTTCCCCAGTTTTACAGCTGGGGAAACCAGCATGATTTTGATTCAACCCAGGATAAGTCCTGCCACTGCAGTCTGGCCCAAAACAACGAAGGCTTAAATACAGACTTACAAAAATGCAGGTGGTAATTTAGGCTAAATATGGAAGTGAAATCATGTTGCACAAGGTAGCCTTGTGAGTCTTGGGCCACTGGTTAGCAATGGGCAGGGATACAGCATTTAGGTTATAAACTGGGAGAGCAGTATGAGGTGGTCGAGGTGGATGAAAAGCTTTATCAAAACAGCAACATGTCACTGCACTTGTCCCCTGTCAGAGACAAAGTGAAGGTCTCTGCGTGAGGATGATGGCCTAGGGAGAAGCAGAGAGCACTAGTCCAGAAATAACAGTAAGAAGGAACACACAAACTGATTCAAGAGTTGGAAACAGAGTTAGAAACCTGTGGGTTGTGGGGGGTTTATTGGCAGCGGGGGGGATAATCACAGCTAAACTTTGAAGGGGGCACCTAGAGATCTGTCACCTTCTGTCCCCTCCAGTCATCAACACTCAGGACATAAAGCCCCTTTCACAGGCAGACTATGCTCCAGTTTTGAAGTTTCTTGCCTCAATTTGAGAGCTGCTCCGAATCCTTCTCCTCTACTGGATAAAAATCATCCTTTAATTGCTAGCCTGAATTTTCTCATGGCAGTTTAAATCTGTTTGGTTTTGTGCCAATATTGCCTATTAGCCTAAATAGTTTAGGCTTTATTTACCCACTCCATTTATTCACTCAGGATACTTGGAGGTAACTCTATCTCCCTCTCAGGCTTTGTTTTGCTGAGTTCAATAAGCCAAACTCCCAATCCTCTCTGACGTTAGATCCTCCATTCTTCTGATCATGCTGTCAGTTTGTGTCTGTGCTTGTTTTGGTCTTACTTCATCTTTCTGGATCTTGCACGTCCAGGTGATGCCTTCCCAGTCGTCTGCAACAGCTAATACTTATTTTGTGCTGGAAATTAATGACTGATTGGAGATATGAGCACTAAGCACCTCAGAGTTAAGGCTAAAAGGCCTCCAAGTTGCCTCGCTCACGTCACCCCTTTACCCTCATCCACCAGCACTAAAACAAAGCACAAAAAATTGGCCAATGTCTTGGAAAATTAGTCAATGGCAAAATCAGGAATAAACCCCAAATAAGCCATTTACTTCAGCAGCATGAATACAAATATCAAACAAGAGTATCTAAAACATCAACAAATTATGATCAGTAGCTAAAACACAGAAGTTGTCATCACCATGTCTGGACAGAATTTTGACAAGTCCTCAGATAAATCTTCTCCGTCTCCTTTTTCCACAGAAAGTTGATATTTTGAACAAAAAATCTCAAGTCAAAAGATATACATCAATTTTTAGTTCTAACAAAAAAAAAAAAAAAAAGACATACCAAGCAGATGCTTTTTGCTAAAGCTTTTTTACATAAAAACCTATTCTTTCATTGGGAAGTTGGTTCAAAAATTTTCTGAACAGTTCTAAACAGTAGTGCTAAATATGGTTCCCAGTGGAGACAAACTACAGGTGCATGTTAGCACCTGTTCATCTGACAGTGTACAAATCCTTTAAAAATAATAAAAGGCTTCTGTTTAGTTAGGGAGTGCCACCAAGCATTATAGAGGGATCAGCTTCAAAGTTCAGCTTTAAAAATGTACTGTATTAAAATAAGAAATATCAGTTATGTAAGGAAAAATGTTTGCATGCAGCATTCAACCCTATAAATTGAGCAGGTCTCAATGCTGTATCAAAGAGGCTTATTGTCATGCCCAAAATCAACTGCATCTTTAAGAAAAAAAAAAAGCCGTAAGAGAACCGAAGGGATCTCATTGAATGTATTTTAGAGGATCCAAGAGACAAAGACTAAACTTCCACATATGCTCAATGCAGCTGATCTCAAGGTAGATATGTATTATTTGACAGCAACTAGGAGGCACCTACTTACAAAAGCAATACCCACCAGGAGTAGTATTCAGATGGGCAGTACAACACTAGCAGTGATTAGAAAGTCTACTCTGCCTATGGCATGGGTAACTGTGCTGTTGGGAGAGAGAGCAGAATAGCAGGGAAAGCTCATTCCTTTCTCAGAAGATGCTGCCATCGCAGGTAGGGAAAAAAGTCCTAAAAGCAGATGGAGGAGAGAAGCAGGTTTTGAACTTGAAGGAAAGATTAGTATCTTAAAGTAGAGGTCCTCTCCATGCCAATGACTCGAACACTAATCTAAGTTTGATAATAAGTTTGATATCTGTACTACAGTAGAGTAGTTGCTGTATTAGAGAACTCAGTGATAACCAGTCTGGACAAGACATCTCCAAAATACCAACAAGCAAGCTGTTTCTTTTTCATTCCCTGTATAATGAACGCATTTTACACGATGATTGACTTTTAATGCTCTTTCATTTCTCCAAGCATACATGAGAAGAGGAGCAGGGAGAAACTGTCATGTCATTTGCGTATTTAAGCACAGTTTCAAAGTAAAGTCAGGAAACGTGCATGGCAAAGAAATTGCCCAGAAAAATACAACATTTAAATAATGGCTCCACTTAGGACAACAAGGATAACAGGACAACCTGAGTTGAAGGAATTTATTCAAGGTAATTCAGTGCAGCAGCCAGGGGGGTCTAGAGTGCAGTCCTGGAAATTTAAATGGTCTAAAATCACTCCCCAAAATACACTATATAGTATTTGTTTAGGATGCCTGTGCAATAAGTTACAGTGTTACGTCATCGCACAGTTGTGCATGCAAGCCCAGCAAAACCAAGGTAAGTGCAACCATCTGACCCCCAGACAAGAGCACTTCTGCACACAAACTACTGAGTTACACATCTCAAAATTTAAAAATACTCATTATGTGTGTAAATTTCTCTCTGAGACAACTAAATATTGTGTTTGTGATAATGAACAAGGAAGAAATAGGAGCAATATTTTAAAAGAGTAGCTGGTATTTTGATTAGCTTTCCAAATGTGTGCCAAAAGTCACAGCTGAAATTAAGACAATCTTTCACTGAACTTACTTTAATAAATTTTAAAAACAATATTAAAGCAGTACCTTTAGGCCAAACTTTTATAGAAAGCCCAGCTATTGAATAGGATGATGTGACCCAAAATGCTGGTCTTTGAAGGGACAGAAAGCAGCTTTTGACAACTATAGCTGCTTCTGCAGCTGCAGGGAGAACATTTTCTTCACGTCAGTTTATATTTCATTTCCTTCATCTCAATAGCTGATTCATTCAAGTTCAGACACTAGTGAGGAGCTGAGATGCAGGAATGTTTGTTTTCTCTTTCCCAAATGATGAGAGCAGACCAGCATTAAAGCATGTTCCACTACTTGTAAATCCTCAAGGGACGAATGGTGACAAAACCATCAGATTGATTAACTCGGGAATTTTTCCTTTGTCAATAATTTATCACTTTTTAAAATACAAGCTATTTACCTTTATTTTGTGATACGTCTAGCAAATTTCACACAGCTTGACTTGGCAAATAAATGCCTTCATAAAGCTAGTGGTTTGTGATGTTGCTTATATAATAATTTCCATCCAAAAGCACTTTGTCACGAATCACAAATGAAAAAAATCATCACAGTAATTGGAAATATCAAGCAGCATATCCCAGGATGATGCAGGGCAAACAGGGACGGGTAGAAGTCCCGATGTCAATGGGGAGACAACAGAGGCTCTGCAGCTTTCATGGTCCAAATGATTTAAATTACACCCACTTGCTCAATCCCCTTTGGTTGAGCTAGAGTTTAAGCCTTTTAGAGCAAAGTATGAGATGATTTATTAAAGGGGATCTATTGCCTCCTAGTATCTTCTCTACAGATGTAGACAAGTTCTTAATGTGTATTAAGTCACACTATTGAAATGTATATGCAATGTATTACCTGCCTGTTCCTCGTGGACAAATACCAAATGTGCTGTCCTGCTGAACGGTGAGACTGAACCCCTCCTAAGGAACATAACTCCCTGCTACAAATGCAGAACAAGTTTTAAAACATATTATTTAAATAAAAACTAAGAAGCCTGACAATTTAAATCCCTTTTGATTTAATTAATTCTTATAAATAGAGAGAAAAGAGAGAAGGAAGGTTCAGACATTGCCAGAAAAATGAAAAGTTTATCCTACCAGAATGCACATAGGAGATGGATCTCCAAATTGCATCCAACTGGGAAAACTGATCCACCATGACCCTCATCCTTTATATCACCCCATGTGCTGGAGCCGCGTACGTCAGCTCTGTGCCAACACCTTCAGCATCCATTGCGCGGGATGCTCAGACGTGATCCCGGTGGATCCTCCCTCCAGACACCCATCCCTGCCTGCAGTCCCTGCTGCAGCTCTGTGGATTGCTGCTCACCCACATAATCTGGACAGAATAGGAAAGGAAGATGGGGAGAGATCATTTCAAAGTGTAAGTGAAAATTAAGCAAAATACTGTTTGTCTTCCAGCAACACACTGCCCCCTGCCCATAACAGCAACATGGGAACCTGTGTTCCAGACAAATCATCTTGACTGTTACCCTTAAAGAGACACCATTTTTAGAGTTATTTATACTCATAAACCCTTATTTGATTATCATGGTCCATTGATCAGTACCTGTTTGCATCTCTCTGGGCTACAAATGCCAGTCAGAAAGTAGATAGCACACAAATTTTGCATTATTTAGCATGTTCACCTATGGTTTCTAGAGTCGTGCTCAATTTTATTTCCAGTCACCTTGGATTTTATTACCTAATCTTTTTTTTTTTTTTCCCCATCAGCCAAAATAAAGATATTGTATTATCAAGTGAGAGTCAACTTTCCAGAGAGAATTCCCGTTTTTCATTATATTTTCAGAGTCCACAGATAGCTAGAAAACTAAGTAGTTCAGCAAAAGACTTAAAATTTAGGTACTGAAAGCTTATGTATTTGTTTACAAGCCTGGTCAGCCCATAGTCGTCATGGCAGACCATGGCTGTAGACTCCCATCAGGGAAAGGAAAGCTTGTATGGAAATTGATGGAGATGCAGCTTCACCAGATGCCCAAGTCCACAGAGAAGAATGTGAACACAAACCATCCATGGAAACGTATTCAAAATAAAAAATTTTCTGTTTTCACCAAAAACCATGTTTTATATTCCTGCTGTAAAATAGAAGATTTTCCCTACGTGAGCTGGAATTGTGCCCTACTGCACTCCCTGATCCCTGCATCCCCAGGTAGCACACCGGAGCACAGGCCACTTCATGATTCTACAAATGAAATCCTAGTTATAAATAGCATTAATTAAATAATCAGAGTCATGGTATGCAACCAGGCATCACTGATTGCCCTGGTCCTGTGTGGCCTGCTCAGAGCAAAAACTCCCCTGAATTACCTAGGCTTCAAATACAACCTCTAGGAAGAGGCACATTTAAAAAACAGAAAGATGACAGGGTTTATGGAAATAGCAGCAGACATTTCTCTGTATGCAGATAATTTCAAAAGGTCTGTACTTAGAGATAATAATAAGGAACGGCAAAAAACCCCTGCCTTTCCCAGTTTTGTCTACATGCTAACTCCCAGTCCTGCAAAGACTTAGACTCATGGTTCACCTTTATGAATGGGGCTTTTCAAATTACCTGCATTCTGCCCCAAATGCTGCAGCCTCTTGTTCCTGCTGATAGGTTTCCACCAGCCCCCAACTTCAGAGGGTTCTTGGTTTTACTACTGACTAGTCCCCAGCTGAAACTTAGGCCATACAAATTGGGCCCCATCTGACAGCCTTATTAACACAAATTATTTTTATTCTGCATGCCTGGGTAAGCCATGGGAAGATGCCTGCAAGATCAAGGCTTTAGTGATTAACAACTTCGGCAGTCGTTTCACCTAGAAGCCACATTCTGTCTACACAGAAATCTTTCCGGGAATCTGGTAAGAAGATTGATGAAAATTAAACATCTACTTAGTGAAGCTGAAGTAACCAATATATGATTAATACTTTCCAATTATATTTCAGTACAGTACATTGCTGAGTTTGTTATTACCTGCACTCTTAACACTCCATCTGCAGTGTTAAATCCATCTGTTGCTGAAAATATGACTATATCTTCAAGGGTTTCTGAATCATCATGCTGGTACCTTTTAACATAATTATAATGAAGAGTGATATTCATTATCCAGCGGAAATTAGAAACCTATAAATATGAGGGGAAGGGAGCAAGGGAAGAACTGAGGTCCAGAACTGCCCACTTTCTCAACCGATAATGTTGGCTGCTCCCACTTAAAATACTGCTCTGGTCTCTGGATTTAGCACCATCAGTCCCACTGGTTTCACTGGTGTTTCAGTAACACCTACCACAGGGACCTGGTTCATCAGCTTTATTCAGCCAGATGGAGGTGGGCAAAAGAAGTGGCTTCATGACCAGCATCCACATCAGGGTATGGAGGCAGCAGAAACCTAAAGAGTATACACCAAAGCTTCTGGTGGGGCAGGACATCAAACCTTGGGAAAGTCCTCACCTGTAGAAGGAGGAATGGCTGTGCTGAACTTTCTTACTATGTGGGCTGTCACCTAGCTGAGATGGCAAGAGAAACAGTCCAGCCAGTTCTACCTTTGAGAAGTATTTAAAGTAGAAGGTGCTGTTTCTAAACATTTGGTTAAATTGACAGAATAAATGTATCATATTTTTATGCATATATCTTAGATGTTAAAAAAAAACCCTCTTTAATACAGCAACAGCTGGTTTAAATGTGCCTGCAGGTAACAGAAGGGAAAGCTTATGCCACAGTCTTCCATGATCTCTGCTCCCTTCCACCTGCTTCCTTCTGCCCTGCCAGGATTCCTCCTTACAAAAACAGAAGGCTCCTTCTTAAAACATTTTTTTAAAAAATAGGAATTATCAGACACCATTATGCAGTTATGGATAAAATATAGCCTTCACTTTCCCCCCAAATCTCACAACAGAGTGTCTATTTTTGAAATGCTGGGTAGTTATCAGCAATGGAGAGTTTTTAAAGGAAGAACCCAAATTCAGCAACTGGTTTTAAAAGCCGGCAAACAAAGCTCCTTCCACCATGGCAAGTCCATGCAGATCAATGAACCCAGACAGAGGAGGTTTCTTAACTAAAAAAAACTTTCAGATCCTCATGGGAGCAAAAAGCAGGGTTTTACTGTGCATCCAGAGGGACCCTAGCAGGATCCAGCCGCTCCACTTTAACCTGTCTACTGTTTGGGGCTAGAAGAGGTCCTCTGATGCTAAGCAAGTGTGCCTGTGCTTTTGGAATAGGAAGATTCTTCCTCCCCCAGGTTCTGCCCTACAGATTTAAAAGCTTGAAATGCATGTCAGCAGATCCAAAGGCTCTGTAAGTCCCTATTTTAGAGCTTAACAGAGCTGCCTGGATCTAACTGCCACAAGTAACCATTTCCAATCCTCTGATGAAAAGCTCATACTTAAAAGGATGAGGAGTCCAACTTGCAAGACTAAAATTTGATGAAACATCAAACTACTAGGTGAGCCATAACATTTTTGACCTGCCACCATGAATCAAAGCAGCAAGTAGAAAAACCAGCTTAATGATTTCTTCCCATTGTACTACTGATAAAATACAGCCCACTCCACTGAATAAACTGTAAGCAGATAACGTGCTGTTTAGTTCATCTCACTTGGCCTCTAACTTCAGTGGGAATTAAAAGCTTTCTTAATCTGCTTGCCCCAGAAAGGTTTTATGCCTCTACATCCCTGTACTGACATCCTCTATTGGATAATGAGGATAGTGTGGGGCCCTTAGGCTATCCACAGGGCATAAGCTTATGAAGAATGTTATCTCTTTCTTAGGAGAAATTCCTGCCTCCTGGTTTGAAAGATGGATCAAAAAAACAACAAGGAAAAGGCTACCTGCTTCTGTCCAAGGGTTGGGTCAGAAGTGAAGCTGCTGTGACTTCTCAGCAATATAAGAGCACAAAGGTACTTTTTTCTTTGATGTTAAAAGTGTGAGTGGAGTCTTACCCCACTGTGGTGGTTGTTGAGGCTTATGGATTACTGGAAACAAGCTTTCTCATATCTAAAAGAAATCTTCAGGGTTAATAGCCAGAGGCATGCAGCTAAAATGTGAGTTTGAGAAAGACAAGAACAAGACCAAGTGAAGAAAACACTGTAAATGAATTGCAGTACTTCTACAGAGGAGAAAATGGGCTTGGAGTTTAAAAAAAAATCCTCCCAAAAAAGCATAGCAATTAAAGCTACTGAGCTCACTAAAGGAGCTTCAGTATGGCTTTCCCCTTACCAAGATTTTATTGTTATTCTTTGGAATATAATTGGTGATAATTTTCTACTTGGAGTCTGACACAAATCTTACAAGTTACTAGAGCTACTTGAAAAAAACCCGAATAGGTTTAGCTTTATTTCTCTCAATAAACAATTCACTCTTGGAAGCAATAAAGTTTCTTGAATGCCTCCAAGACTTCAAGTGCCTATTATATTTCCCAAATAATCCTCTCATATGGTTGTATGTTCTTCCCTACAAGTATACTCTCACTTCTTTTCTACTTTCCTACTGTTCTGGACGAATTGGTCTTAGGGCAGAGTTTAAACATTTAGCTGAAGAATATAGCCTTAAGCATTATAGGCTTTACACAGCATACTTAAAATTCACTCTCCACAAATATTCATTTAATACTGGCCTGAATTTTGCTGATCCAGTTAACATACCTGGGTTTTTAGTATTTGCTAAAACACTTAGCAAAGAATATATGCACACATGTAAACCCCAGATGGAATAAATTCGATGAGTAATTTGCATTTGTGTAGAATATGCTTGCCTGGCTACTTTCAAGGAATGCAAGCATCTTGAACAAGCTTTGTGCTCTGACTTTGGCAGAGACCTGCTTACCAAATGGTACAATACAAGAATATTTCAAAACTATAGGAAGAAGTTAGGCAATAAGTGTGTGGAACAAGCTTATTACACAGCAAAGGAATTGGCAAACTTGGATTTTTCAAGCAAAGTCATGAAAATATATCGCTAAGGTAGAATGCTTTTCATACAGTGAACTTTCGTGCCAGGTGTGTCAAAGTGCTGGCAGGGAACAGAAACAACTGCATCATGTACAGCTCACCATTTTCATTTTCTAGTGAATGATGCAAGATGAGGGTTTGACTGGCTTGGCACAGAAACTGCAAATCTCTTACTCTACAGAGAGTCAGGAGTGAGCACAACTGTTGTAGCCTGCCGTGGTGAACATGCACCAGGAGCTTATGCAGGTCTTTGAATTATATAGCTTGTCCATTATCAAAAAGAAAAACGCTTAAATCGCTGGAAAGCACTGGTGTCCACATAGGACAAATTTCAGTGAAACACCAAGAAAATCAGTGATTTTTATTCCCTTTTGCAAGGATCATAGAGAAGGTCTCAAGTATATGCACTGATGGGGAACACTGGTGTCTGCAGTGAGGCTGGGCAATGTTCAACTGCCCCTTAAGTCTGAAGTGGGATTGAGAAGGTGATGCCAGACTTCTGCCCAGGCCTAAATTTCTACTTTTGTGCTCTTGTTTGGTGTACTTTAATATAAAAATTTAGATTCCAATAAGCGTCATTTTTTCCAGTGCCTCGCCCAGTATCTGCTTGCGGAAGCAGAGATGTTTTTAAAAATGGTAATAATGATTGCAAATTGTGTCAGATGCTGCTCTTGTTTACCTGAAAGATGTCCGTTCAGAAGTAGAAAGACTTGTTCTGTTTGGTTGGTTTTTAGGCTGTAAAAATTAGATTCCTCACAGTGTAAAAACCTGTTAAAGGGAAAAATAGATGTTAGATCTTTTGCTTTTCACCTTACAAAGTGTAATTCAGCTCAAAAGTTTTAGACATATGCAGGAGAAATGTCAGAGAAACAATGTAGTAACAGTGTATGGGAGTTAATTGTGTGGAGATTGGGCATCTGGGAAGTGGAGGTGATGCCTTGCGAAGGTGCTAGTTTCTTTCACAACAAGTCGTGTAGTTCCAGGCTTCCTCTGGCTCATGTAACACGAGGCATCAGTCTCAAAGATGGCTGAAAAGTGTGGGCATCCAGCATATGGTATCTGACCACTGACTGATCCCACTCTGCTGCTACCAGCTCAGCTCTCAGCTCATCAATTAATAAAAATTATCTTTCAATCTTGAAATTTCTATTAATTTTCTATATTTGTTTAAGTCTTGCAAACGAACAAACAAATTGAATCAGCATACCTAAAGAAAAGAAAAAAATCAATTGGTCTTTTTTCTTTTGCTCTTACCTCTGTTAATACTGCTGAAAATACAGAGCAACTCTGTTGATTTTAAATCAAGTCATTAATGTAAACCAGCAATTGGATGCATGAAGCATCATGTTATTTTCATTACTGATGAGTGGCTTCAGCCTTCTTCTTTCTGCACAATTCCATGCTATGCAATATCCTTCTGCACAGCCTTCAAATCTTTTGAATGTCACGTTACCTTTAAAAAAAACCCCAAACCCATATTTATTTGAACATCAAAGATTAGGAGGTTCTTGACTATCAGATACAATGAACTCAGTTGAGTCCTGAATAACCTCCTCTCCAAAATGGTGGTGGTAATCAAGGCTATAGATGAGATCCCTTTGCAAGTGTATTAGCACAGGGATATCTTAAAAATACGACATAGATCATGGATCATTTTAGGTAGTCATTTGGTGTTTTTTTCTTCTCCCATTAGTCCTCTATTAATTACAGTCCAATGTAACCTCATTCGTCATGCCACAGGGGCAATAGGTGTTATGCATTGTTAGTTGGTGTAGACGATTTACTCCTGCACTCCCAAATGTTAGTGCATCATTGAGCAGTACCAGAAGACTGTCACCTCCACAGACTGCAACATCCTGCCTGGCCCATCTGCAATGGATTCCTGGATAACCTTTCTGGCACTTGTTGTCTCGGTTATTTTAGAGAGAGTATAATCATCACTTGCATATGGACAAGGTGATCTCCAGAGGTCCCTTCCAACCCCTACCATTCTGTGTGATTCTGTGTGTGTGAATAAGAATCAGAAAACATCAACATAGGTGTTTCGGTAAGAACCATCTCTCCTTCTGCAAGCTTGAAGACGACACTGCTCACCAGGAATGGTAAGCTGTCATTTTTGGGTAGGACTTGTGCCTAATGTTTTGCCTTCCATCAGATATTCTTAAAACAGCCTTATCGTTGGTTATGTTACTGTCACTGTTCTGGTAGTAGGCAAATGCGTCCTTGATGTTTTTGAATTGCACGTTTGAAGCTTTTGCCTCCTGTTATATAAATGCAGGAAGAAAGTTACCATGTGCTCTTTCTATCAACATAAATTACCAATAACATTTTCACATTTAAGCAGATGAGACACACGTCTTCTGTTCACTGTGTAAAGACTGGATCCACTTAAAACCAACAGGAGCCTTTTCATTCACTTCAGTGGACTTTAGATCATGTTCCAAAGAAATGACATGATTATTTTTTCCATCGTCAGATACACATCAGGCTGTTCTTAGTAACCAGCCTGAAGTCTGCATACTCTCACTGCAGAAACTGCAAAACATACAAAAAAATTTTGTTTTTCCAAGGAACTTCTGGGTTTTTTTCTAGAATACATGCAAAACAATCAAATGTTGCTTAGGAAAATTATGAGGATAATTTTTACAAGAGAAATTGTACTTATATTTTGTAGGCATTGCATTGCATCCCACTGTTTAACTCACATCTGATAACAACATACCCCTCCCTGCGATGCATCCATGTTGGGGACCTTCCGTCACCAAGATCTGGACAGCATTCAGGCTATCACTGTCAGCAGTCTGTTGAGTATTTTACATAATAGGACAGGACCGTCCTTCTACAAAGCCCAACCCTGTGATACACATACGTATTACAACTGAAGACTGATCATAAGGATTTGTATTACTCTTCACAAAGAGGTACACAGCAAAATACAAGATGCTAAACCCTCTCCTACATCCAATTTAAGCAGTTGATTTGTGAAAGGGAGGGTTTATAATGTTTATTTGAGCCTGGAGGAACTATCCTGTTACCACACGAAAAAATGTTGAGTCTAATACCACAATATTTCCCTGTATCAAGGGAGTTCTCATGGTGCTCGTCCCTGCAGCAGGCAAGGAAGAACGACAGCTTTCCCTATTTAGCTTGCCTGCTTGCGGCATGCCAGGTCTGCAGGAGCCTTGGGTCCTTCCAGACCAATATGTTGACCAGGCAATTTGACCTTTAGAGTAGAAACATAATACAAAACCAGACAGAAACAAAAAGATGTGTGCAACCAGCCCCTGAACTGGTGGATTTCAAAACATACATTTTTTTCATTTCTGCCTTTTTAATAATTTTCATTGTGATGAGGAAAAGGTGCAAGATTAGGGTAACAGTAAGGGAGGGGAAAAGTTCTAAAAAAATTGCAAGCCAAAACCAAAAAAGCAGTAACGTATGCCCCTTTCTTCCCACCCCAAACCTTGTCCAGGTAAACTTCCACCTTAAGTTTAAGCAGAGGGCATATATTTTCATCAAAAATACAATTTAAAACAAATAATATACTGCTGTGTGTAGTACTACCTTTGGAGTACTCTTAACAAAATAGATTTTAGGTAAAAGATTTCTTCTCAGCAAAAGTCTCCAGGGGAAGTATGTGCACATGAAACATCCACTGGATCTGTGTTATCCCAGCATCATAAAAGATCATAATAGAATGACTGCCCAGTCAAATCCTTTTAGATGACATAAGCAGACCCTGTGATTGCAGTGCATCCTTCTGTTCTCACCCCAGATGCTAAAATTCTCTTGACTTGTGGAAATGTTGCTAGATTTTATTTTGCAAGACAACAAATAACACTGAGTGTCTTCAAAACAACAGAAGTCCAGAAAATTGCCTCCTTTTTAGAGGTCCTACACACCTGGGTGGCTCCAACATCACACTGGAATTTTCCACATCCTAAAAGGTACTTGAGCGTCTAAATTCCTTTTTGCTTGGAGGAACTGAATGCAAAAGTGCTTTGAAGGATGTGGCTTTAAGAGCCTGGGAGAACTGTGACTACAGTGATACAGCTGGATGGAGCAGCAACACTGCAGTGCAAATAGGAACAAGCCAGACACACTGTAATTTACCTCCTGAAATTCCAGGCATTTCAATACTTAAAAGACTGTGAACAATAAAGTATTTATCTAATCCTCAGAAGCCTTCAAAGTTTATCCTTCAGCAGTGTGAAGGTTTGACTATTACTAAGCAAATAAATGTACATCTCATGTGCAGTGAAGTAACTCCACTGGCAGAATTAGGACCAATAGAGAAGGACCATATCCAAGGTATATTTTTAAAAACACTCATCAGACTTCAAAGAGCCATAAATCCACTGTCCCAGATGTACCTGCACAGACATATTAACATGCACTCAAAAGCATCCTAAGTTCACACATTGAAGCAAGATCATAACACTTCACACCCATGCTCCACCCAAACTTAGGACCATCGGTCTTCACTCTTTGCGAAATCGACTGCAACAGGAGAACTGCTCATGAACACAGTATCAGTTGCTTGAAGCTCAGCCTAGGAAAACAAGCAAAACAAACACTCCCCAAAAGATTAATGGACCATTTGCTGACTGGCAAGCTTGCTTTGGAGGTAGTACAGCAGTCTTGACTGCAGACAGCCAGGCTCCGTTACTTCATAGACCTGTCTCCCAGCATAAGACACGTCAGGTGGCAGGTAGAAATTCTCATATCATACAAATCCTGCTGAGTGAAGGATGTAGTGGTCTGCGTACGGTTCTCCAAATTGGTGAAGTATCCCTGTAGTGGGGGGTTAGCAACATGCAACATTACTGTGTCCTTTGGTATTTCTACATGTTCAGCATCTTGAACTATGGCTGTAAGTGTGCAAGGATGAACTGATCAGCTTCTAAGATGAAAGTAGTCATAAATGCAGCTTGATGCTGTGTTTGTAATAGCTCCCTTTATTAGGACATAAGTCCAAACATTTTCTGTTTACAAGTAAGAAAATCCAGTGAATCTTTTGCATACATATTAGCAGGAGCATGTGAATTCCCAAAGGCAAGTGTGTGCACATGTGCGGGTTTGTATAGATAGACATCAAGCGACTCTTAGATGCATCAACAAGTTACTGGGATAATGCTATGGAATTAACAGTTAAACATAACAATTATCTTCTAAGCTTTGCCTCAGACAGTGAATAATCTTCTCCCAGTTGATGTTGCTGGCAAAATTCCCATTCAAAAGGGCAGGGTTCTCTGTTAACCTCTTGAACAACAGCACAAAGCAGGGTGATACATAGGTTAGCGTAGATGCACAGAGTAATCCAGTCACTAATTTGCCAGATTTTGGCACTTGTTTTTTATTAGTTACGTCAGTTAAGAGTAGGAAGACATGGCATGAATGATAAGCCCTTGAAAACTTCCCAAGCACAGCTTGCATTTGTTCATCCAGACAATTTGAATTCTGAATGGGAAAGGTGCATAGAACCTCCACAGGGGTGACAACACACAGTGTTTTCAAAAGTTGCAAAAGTGATCGTTTTTGTGTGCAAAGTGGCCATAGCTACTTCCAATCAAGATCCAGCTAGCAGACAAGAAAAATGTTAGCAAGCCACCCCCCCCCTCTACTTTTTATAAATAACATAAACTCAATTCAGGCAGGAATCTCAGGTACTTTGTATAGCTAATAATGGACACTGACAGTGATATACCACTGTTTCTTTTTTTTTTTTTTTTGCCATTTGGTCATGGGAAAGCACTTCAGGCTGCTGATTATAAAAAGATGGGATGAGTCCAGGTACCAGGAAGCCACAACATCCCAAATCATGCCTAGCAGTGCAACACCGGCCATTAAATCAGTGCAGCTTAGGTGTAGCTGGCAGATCTTACTACTTTTCTAGAGAATCTTTAAATAGATGTCAAATATCTGCTCTCACCTGTGATTTCTAATGGAGTCATCATCCATCCTAGGTGATGGGGGGCTTTGGTACCCGTATCACAGATACATAGCCGGGAAATTTTCACTGTTAATATTTGTATTGCATGTTTCTTTTGGCCCTGGACATCAGGCCCCGTTACCAGGGCAAAGTAGTTTGGTTTGGCTAACTAAGGGAAACAATTCACAAAGGGCTTTATTTCACATTTAAATGATTTACATCTCAAGTACTTTTGTACAAGTACAAAAGCATCTTTTGATGGACAACTCTGATATGAACCTCTTGTTTAGACAATTAGCAGTTCTGGATAACCCTCCCTAATAGAAGGAGGAGGAGAGGTAGTATATGTCTAAATACAAACTGAAGTATAAAGATAAGTTTATGCATCGGTGTCCTACAGAGAGTCTTTGGAAGTGTGTAGATGTGTACCTTCAGACACATGCGTAGGGTTTATGGCAAACCATACCATTATCAGTACAAGGTGAGCAATTCTACAGGCAAAACAATAAAAATTAGAAGAAGTTAATATTTGAAGTTACAATATTTCATACTGAAAGAAAATATTTCTCTTAGGAAATGTTGCCTCACAAGACTTTATTTTTTACCTATCACTGTTTCTCTGCCCTTTGCAAGGATGATAGGTGTCACAGGAGTTCTTGGTGAAGATAGTTTTGATCCGAAAAATTTCAGCAAGTATACCATGGGGGACATCCACAGTGATGTACATGAGATAAGAAAATCCCCCTGCTACAATATTTTAAAGTGTTCATTTTGACTGACATTAGATTTGAGCACTGCCAATCCCATGAATCAGTGCCCTCCATTATTGAAGAAAGAATTAACATCCCCTTAAGAAACCTAGAAAGAGTGAGAAAGTTCTGATCTTGACTTTCACTGTTAGTCTTCCTTGTACAGATTTCTCTAATAACTTCAGGTTGTAAGCAACCTTGGAAAATGTTGCTTTCAAACAATTCTTATAAATCTTCTTATTCTAACTACTTGGACGGCTGGCAAGACTCTTCTGTCTAAGGAGAATTCTGTACTTCTTTCATGGGCCAAAAAGCCCTTTCACATCACTTATGCTCTAAGGATTTACCACTGTTCTGTAATGAAATCTGCAAGATGCAAAACAAAACTAGATGAATTGCAAACTAAGATAAACCCTTGTTAAAAATTTAGGCAATGTGTCTATAACAAATGGTTTGAAATCCAAAAATAAGCTTATCCCAACACATACAGGTTGTTTTCAAATCAGTCACCTTTCCTTCTGCTTGCATTTTTCAGATATTCAGGTAAATGCCCCATCTCCTCTGCCACTATTTGACTTAAAGCAGTGAGCAATGTCTCCAAAGACATAATCCACATGGGCAGACCGTACCTAGCTCAGCTCCGCTGTAAACAAAGGCTGAGATGCTTGTGTCTGCTCTGCAAAATGTGCCAAGCAATTCATGGACTTCCAGAGGCATTTGTCCAATGTGAGTAATACTTTCTCCAGCTTCTTGATCTGTACGTGAGGAACAAGAATTTCTATGATAGCCTCCAGTTCGGTAAACCTGAAAGCAGGGGATTTATTACATACAAGATCAAGAAGCATCTCCTTTGATCATTTATACAGTGGTCTATGAATGAATGCATTCAGAGCCCAGCTTCAGCACACACTGAAATATTCATGGATGCAGCCAAGAACAATACATCGAGTGGTCGTTAGAGACCAGGTCCTCTGCTGGGGTACGTCACAAGGCAACTTTGTTGAGTTCAGTGGGAAAACAACAGTTTACACAGGCTAAAAATTTAACCTTTTTGCACATTGAGCTATTCTTTGTAAATAGTACTTTAATACCCATCTGTGAGCCAGATAATAAACACTTTAGATAAATCACTGGAAGGTTGAGAGAGCTCTAGTCACTCACATAGGCTTTCAGCTATAGAGCAGAGGCCAGAAGTCAGCACTGATTACATCTCGGTAGCAACTAACCATTATAAATGTCAAAGTCACACACATTTGGACAATTTCTTTAAGCTCTCTGTTGTATTTCTGAAGAGCTCTCTTAAGACCTCTGCATATTTTATTCTGCGGTACTAGGATGGGCCTCATGTTTTATTAGGGCTAGATATACCCACCGAGGCTTGAAACATCAAATAGGACTACCAGAATATTTCTTTCTCCTGTAAATCAAATGAACAGCTACACAATGCTGGTTCCCCACAGCAAGGTTTCGCCATGATCCTACCCTTCATGCAGCCATGGCTTGTCCCAGAACCAGGACAGCACCTGCAAGTTATTGGCACATTGAAAGGAATCATTCATAC
Organism: Phalacrocorax aristotelis; assembly: GCF_949628215.1. Lineage (NCBI taxonomy): Eukaryota > Metazoa > Chordata > Aves > Suliformes > Phalacrocoracidae > Phalacrocorax > Phalacrocorax aristotelis. The sequence goes on along the minus strand of NC_134281.1, from coordinate 42,983,795 downwards.
AGTCTAAGCACTTGTGGTTTTAAGTTGTATGAAAGTCCCAGTCACCTGGAGCTACCCAAGCACGTCAATGTTTATTGGGGAGTTTTCTATGACTGTTGGCTGAGGTGTAGTTCTGAAGTGCTCTTCTGATAATTGCTACCCCAATTAACAGCTGAGATTTTTCAGAAGGACGTAAAAAATGAGGTAGTGGGCAACTTCCAACAGAGGTGAGCCTTTGAAAACCCTAGCTAATGACAAAGGCAAGGGCAATAATCCCCTCCAACTCAGTATTAAAACACAAAAGGAGGCACTTTCTTAAAAATTATTTTTCATTGATCCAACATAACTTACTGAGCTTAAAGCGTAAGTCACATTATCACAACTGAGATCCCACATGTAAGTTCTCAGCCTCACACTGCCTTCTTCCAAAAATGGTCAGCCATTGTCAGTACACTTACCTTTGCCAGACAAGAAGTGGCAATCAAAATTTGTTAAGATAAACAGTACTAACAAGCTGGTAAAGAAAAAACCATCATTTTACCAGCCAAATCCTACAGTGTTGACTCAGGAGGCACCTGAAAGTTTGCTTACATAAACACTGTAGGCTTGAGCTCATGCTAAAACAATCTCAACATTTTAAGTTTTAATATAATAACCTTAATGTTATAACTTTATTCGATCATTTACACAGTAATAATTTAAGATAGGAAATAAAGAGGAAAAAATTGCCTTTGTACAAGTTATTCTACTAAGGACTGGAATATTAATGTTATTGGGTACATGAAACCCTGTGCAACCATGGAAACCATTGCACAGGATCCATTTAGCCTCCAAATCTGAGATGTGGCCTATGGTTGCTATGAGAAGATATAGCTCACACCCCTCAACAGTTCCTATTGGAAGGTGATATTTAGGTTCTATTGTTTATTTGTCTACACTTCATCTCAGCATAAAGCTATTTGTGGAAGGGAGGTTAGCGAGAGGGTTTTGAAATCTGAAAGCATACCTTTCAGATTAATCTAGGAAATTGGATGCTGTTTCACAACAGTTTAGGGTTCATTTGTGACAATTTAACTGATGTCTTCTCTTGTTCTGAAAAGATAAAAAAGGGTATCATGAATTCAAGTTGGAGAAGTTAGGGATTAATTTGTATTCTAGGAGCATGCAAGTATCCTTTTCAAGCTCATCCTCAGCCCAGGCTAGCTGCAGACAGCCTACAGGCATCAGTGATGAAAAACCACTCCCCCTAGATTCTGGGTTTTTTAAAAACTCTTTTGAATTGTGAAATTTAAAGGAAAATGATAAATTAAAATCTTCTGCAACCCAGTACACTCAAAACTGTAACTATGATTTAATCGATATTCTTTTTCAATTGCAGAAACAATTACACTAGGAACAATTACGTGGCAAATGAAAACATCTTGATGTACCACAGTAAAGCCTGAAAATCAAACAGAAGATTTCTAAAAGGTTTATGAACTCTCTCACAATTCTGGGAATGTCATCTGCTAGCAGGGCAGGTTGGGAAAAAAAACAACCAGTGGAAAACATGGAACTTACCTAAACCAAGACTTGCATTTTTGTTTAAAATGACTTATTAAGTCTTCAGAGCAGGTGATGATCAGCTCGAGTCCACTGGAGCGGAGCCCTCCAGAGAACAGCTATCCCGAGACCAATTTCCCGCACCCAAGGTGCTGTCCTCAGCAGCTTGGCAGGGCGGAGGGCCACCTTGTCCCTCATGGCATCTGTACCTAAGACATTTGTTTTCCAACTTTCTGTGTCACCATCTCATTTAAAACTGCTTCTACCTTGTAGGAACCGCTCTCTTTGGGAACATCAAACCATAGTTTGGTCTCAGTAACATACACCATCTGTCCCCTCTCTGTGTTGATGCCTCTATTCCCCGAGACAAGTTTTGTTGCTTCTACATATTCAAGATTCACCAGAAATACCAGAATATCCAACTTGAGAAAACCGAGCAGAGCTTCGATCTTTCGAGTCCAGGTGCCTCCTTTAATGTGGTTAAAGTGTTTAGCAGATGACAGGCTAACGTTTCAGTGTTCATTTCTGGGAATTAACAGCCAAGAGCCACCTTTCTGCTTAAGAAAGGCTTGAAATTGCTTCCAGCTTTACTGCTATCAGAAGGAATTATGATTCATATTTAAAGTCTATAAAAAAGCGACCTGGTTTCTTCCAAGCTGTTGCGGGCGCTTCTTGCTCCATGTCATTCAGTGGCCTGGTGGCCACAGTTGAGCGGCTCACAGTTGTTGTTGCAGAGAGTTAGATCAGTGTAGGTCAGTAGTTCATCTGACAAGTGTTCAACAGATGGAGACCGCTTCCCTGGCATGCAGACAGGCTAAGGTCGGTCTGTATGGAGAGAAACGTGCTACAGAGAAACGATACAATGGTCCTCAACCGTTTACCTGAAGATGCTCAAAACCATACATACAGCACTGTAAATTATTAATTTGTAAATTATTAAATTCATAGGTGTTGGCAGAGCATCCTTCTTCCCTCACTTTCGATTAGTAGCACCATTATTTTGGAAGACACAAGCTCCACGCTCCAAGGACAGTTTCCTTCTCTGAGCAATATTCGTAAATCCAGCACAAGAGGCCAAAGTTGGACAAATCTCCTTTGCACCAGAAAAGACTTTATGCCAAGCCTGATTTGCTGAGAATGGTGCCACGTTCACGAAGGATGTCGTGCCTTCTTAGGAAGATGTCCTCTGAAGTTCAGCAGTGCCTCCTTTTCCACATATGGTTTTGCCAGATGTGATTGCGATGCCTGTATCCTACTCTGCATCATGCTTTACTCTGATCAAGTAAAAGTACATTTGGAAAAGCCTACGTGAGATGTACAAGGTAAATGCTCAGCTCCTGTTTTACAAATGGTAGCAAACCCTTCAGCCTGGGCACCTGCCTTTAATTCACACAATAAACATTCGTAGGAAAAGCGGAAGTTGTGAATGTGTAAAATAAGGCAAGGAGATGGTCAAGGTTGGTACCCTGGTTCAAACATCAGTACTATCATGAACCACTGGAAAAACCACAGGCCCTGTTTTGGGCGCACCTCCGTTGCCATCTCCGTTGCCAGATTAAAGGGCTGCCAGGAGCGATCAGTGCAGCTGACCACCATTGGTTTATCAGATCTTTCAGCTTCAGTGTAACACACACCATAAACATCACTTTAAGCCAAACAAAGAAGCAGACAAGTGTGTTGTGGATGGTAAGGGCCGCCAAGGATCATGCTGCTCATTCAGAACCTGCGCTATTTAAGAGACAGCTCAGCTGAAGCTTCTGTTTGCAGCACATTACCAGATATAGCCTTAAGGTTTCAGAGTGTGAATTACTGTGGTGACATGCTGAAGCAGAGAGAAATGGCAGTGACCTGCAAGCTACTGTTTGTAAGTATGTTAACCCATTCATACCCACAGCAATCAGAATTTCTCATGGCTAAAATCATACCATACAGGTCACTAGGCACCCTGCTTTATGTAAGTCTGAAATTTTGACCCATTGAGACATACAAAGAAAAATACTTTCAAGCCGTAAAAATCAGGAACGTCAAATTTAAAACAAGGGCTATTTTCAGTATACATGTAATTTTTCTAATAGAGCCTTTCTCCTAATTTCTACCCAAATCATAGATCACACAAAACTGAGTAGCTTTCAAAAAGTGCATTTATCTACATTGCAGCTATGCATATTTTCACCAAGACAACACCAGAAAAAAAAATTACAGATGAACTCTCATGCTTAGAGGCAGAACAAGCCGTAGCACTTTCCTATTAGTGCTTAAGCAATATGGGGACCTTTCTTGGATTTCTGATTTACCCACTAAAAATCAGCAGACTTCCTCACAGCAGTAAGTAAATCTCCATTCTGGATGGCAAGATCTCCTCTTTACTGAAGTCAAAGTAACTTTTCCATATTAGATACAAATTGAATGAGGATTTCATCTGCTTCCAGCATTAGCATTTGGGTATAGCTGGGATTTGGTCATGCATTTATATTCTTATGTCTAAGTTTGAACACTCTTGGAAATCACACATGTTCCAAACTTCAGATCAATATGTAGGTATTGCAAACGCTATATCTGACCTGGGTTCAGATAACCCAAACTCTTATGCCTACTATGTCCTGTGCATATCCTTAGGCCCTCAGTGCTACATATGTAATATGGAATATTAGTCACAGTAACTTAGAATTTAGGCCAATGCTATCTTGGCCTATAGAGCTTCTTATAAATGTTATATATTTACATGTGATAGATTGATGTAATATATAAAATGCATTAGCTCTTACTGTATTTAATAAATGCTGAAAGCTAGCAATATCAAGATAGATTTATGATCTCCCTCATCCTTTGTTTTACCAGTGATAATCGAAAAAGACTGCTTGATTTAGATCACTTAACTGAATTTTTTTGTTCGTTTTGCAGTTAATGTATATTTTATTATATTTTTTTTCTTACTTTTAGCAAAATGGTATAGGTGCAGACACACACACAAATCACAAAGTCGCCTGATTACTTATGGCATCTTTTTAGGAACATGTTGGTATATCTCTATTCTGGAGAACATTTCACAGTTCAGTGATGGAAAATAGTTTGCACTTCATTTGTGCATGTACTAATTTTAGATTAAACAGAACCACATAAATCCTGCTGAAAAATGATGCAATTAAGGCAGACCTATTTGTAAAAAGGACAACATGTGGCTGTAATTATAATAGCTAAGCATTCGGTAACACATTGACTTATTAGTGCGCTAAGAGCAGTTTGTGCAACATGCTGAGTAAGTCTTTACAGGAATAAATCTTAATATTCCCCCAAAAGCCATTAAAAACAATCCTCTGTTGCATTTCTGATCAACTTCCACAGTGATCTGATTTTTCAAAATGGTCACTTCTGTTGTAAGCGTAGCACTAAGCATGCTCTGTGCCTACTGTTACGGTGTGAAGTAGCTGTAGTTAGTCAACTGGCTTTATTTCAGAGCAAAACTGTGGTCCAAGAATGACTGAATGACTGGCATATGCATTAAAGCTCTGAAGTATATATTTTTCAAGTGACCAATAATCTGTAAATATCTACAGTGCTCATATTTCACAATGTTTATGTGAGTTTATATGATGATCTAGATTCCTCAGCATATTTCTAAACCCTTGGCAGCCCCACAGATCTATCACAGTCTTCACCAAAATGACCTATGATAAAAACTGGCTACCACCACACATGCATTCCTGTGTACCTATCCATAACCACAAAGACTATGACCTCAGTAACCCTATGATGCCAAGTAAGGGAACAAGCTAAGTTTAAGATAATTTTTTTTGCTGTTTATAGCCAAACTCAATTCACCATCTATACCTTAGCTGTAGAAATTCACACTGTTGTGTAAGCATCCCTGCTTCGTGATGCCCATAGGTCATACTTTTCCTTGTGATGACTGATATATGGGAAGGATTTTGTACTCTTGAGACATACCTGTTGGGGCAAGCAGGGCAGACAGAAGTGTCCTAGCAAGGTGAAGTGGGTCAGCCCATCTAGGATGTTTCCTGCAGTATGGACCAGCAGTGATGCAAGCTCTAATTTTTACATATAGCAAAAGCCACTGCAAACTCTGTTCCACAAAGTATGGACTGAAGGCCAGTTTGGTCTCCAATATAGGGTCAGGTCTATATTCAAAGTACCAAAATTACCATAGTACCAAAATCCCTATACAAGGTTCTTCAGACTGTAGGCCTTCTACCATCTCCCTCACATTCAAGTGTTCATGTGTGGTGGGTACAAAAGGAGATGTGAGGACCTCAGGACCTGATGCAATTGGGTAGACCAGTGATGGTAAGGCTTTTTGCAGCCCAGCCACGGAAGCCTGGTTGCTACACATAACAAGGATTTGATTTATTTTTAATCTTTTACTCTCAATTTTTTCTTAAGGATGCTGTGGATGATAACATGGGAGAATGATACAGCATTGCCAATCATCTGTGGAACACTTAAAGGTAAAATCAAAACTAAATGTGAATGTAATTTTTTTTTTCCCTTTCAATCCCCATCCTTTTGATTTGCTGCTTTATTCTCTAACTTAACAGGAAAAGCTTATTTTCATAGTTGCATGCCTTTCACTGAACTAGATCAGGAAATCCCTCTCATCTCCAAAGGGCTCATTTCCTTCAGAATTAAGACACTGAGTCAGTTGTTTCTTCGGTTCCAGTGACCTTTCTTCCCCTACTAGCTGGGGGCTTGGTTTTTTCACAGAAGAACATGTAATATAAACATAATCAGCCCTTTCACATCATGTAGCTCTTTGCTTCAGCAGGAGCTTCCTTACTTTGAGACTTTTTTTCTTTATATGCTCCCACTAAAGTAAGATCAATCTGTAGGAAGGAAATAAAAATATGGAAGGACCTTAAATGCTAACACACATTCAAACACCACTAAAAATGCACCTGTGTCTTGTCATTTCAAAATTAATATAAGGTATTTGATCCCTTTTGCTAATTAACACAGCCCTCTCGGATTCCCCTTTCCCCTCACACTAATTAGCACAGAAAAAACCTCAAGCAGACAAACAGACAAAATAGCCACAGGACTCCCTTGTTGAGCAAAGCGCTTTCAGGAGGAGAAGGGGCAAAGCTCTGTGTCGGTAATTTTAAACACCTGATTGCCTGAAGCATGCAGGTGTGGGAGAAATGTGGCCGAAGTGATGCAAGCCTTTAAAAATGCCATCACAGTTTGCATGAAAATTCAAAATCCTCATTAGTCATATGAATAATTTATCAGCTGCCCCACAAGACAGGGAAGGGACACTTTTGTTGTCTACTTGACTAGCAATTAGGTTGGTTACCAAGGGGAGGCAGGAGCAAAAAGTTTCTGAAAAATGGAAATTTGCTTTCAGAGTATGGTCATTTCTTGCCAGAACTTTTACAGAGATATCATAAAGAGACCAGTCATGGAGGCACAGGGTATTCCTTCCAAGGGAGGGAAAGGACTACTCAAAGCAGTTAATGCACTTTAAAGAATTGCGCTGACTTTAATCCACCTCTTATTTGGTTTAAATAACAGGCACGGTGTATGCAGAATTAGAAAAAAAATTCCGGTATTAGTAGTTAAACATTCTCTAAATGGATTTTAAATTAACTTGCGAAAGTTTGAAAGTACTGCAAGGAATAAATGTTGCTTTTAATCTTTCAAAGCACAAACTGTAGCATTACTGTTATCTTCTCCTGCCAAGTGTAAGAAGTGTCCTGGACTTTAGGCACCCAGCAGTGTTTCTTGGAAGGGCAATGAAAGAGTGAATGGCAAAAGCCTGCCAAAAGGAAAATCAAAGCCATACCTGCAAGCTGCAATACAGTTCTAGGAATCCCTTCAGACTTTTCATGTGTTTGAAACTGAAACTTTTCAAAATGCTGGTGTGGTTCCTTAAAATCATTTTTACTTCTTAAACCTGAACAACTTAGAGGGAAGGGGAAGAGGAAGAAAGGGGGAGAAAAGATGGGGTTAAACAACAAAAAATATGAACGAAAAAGGAAAGAAGCAACATTAAATGCAATTGGATTGTCCCAAAGCAGTCTCTTCAGAGGAAGGGCCTTAAAATGCAGGAAATCTATCTAACCCTCTAACTATTCCCAGTCAAGCTGCCCCGCAGTCACAGATGTTACTGATTCAGTTAGATAGCAATTCCAAGCTCCCAAAACAGATTCCAAGTGAGAAAATAGGAAAAGTCCTTGGTTGCTATTAGATACGCATTCTAAAGTAAAAAGAAGTATGGGCAGGGAGGAATTTGTGGCCTGGATTAGAGGTTCCACGGTAATTAAAGAGCAATGACAAATGGCGTCTTGGCTGACCTGTTGAACGCAAAGCTGTGAGGTTAGGAACTCAGGCTGCAGTGAAAATTTCCAGGGAAATATGTCAGGGTTTTCTTCCTGCTGTGATTTACCGATACGTTTAACAGGAATGAAACCCATATAGGTCTCTGAAAATGTAACGACGGCCTACAGAGATTAGATGAAAAACTGGGGAATTTAGCAGGGCATGCTAAAAGCCTTGTAAATGATGTATTTAACTGTGCAATTAAGTTCTATGGTGGGGTAATAATTTATTGCATCATTGCTAAAAAGGTAGAGGTAGTTATCACTTCCTAAGAGACAGAGTAGGACATATCCCTCAGACATGCCCAGCAGCTTTTAAACATTTAACAATTGCAGTAGCAATGTGGGAAGAAAAAAAGGCACCACTGTAACCTGTAAGAAAACACTAAAAATAAATAGAAGTATAAGTCCTGCCATAGTATGCTTCAAATGAGCAGGTCCCCAGGTTGATGACACACCAGGTGATGCAAAGCCTTCTTGTGCTGGGCATCAGAAGTGGTCCCCACCCCACACAGCTCAGCCCCAGGAAAGCAGGCAGACAAGGAGGAGATGCTGAACAACAAGACTAGGCAGACCAGGTTTTGGAAGAGCTGGTGACAAAATCTGGGATGCCAACCTCCCCGCCCTGGGCCCTACCCCCTGGGTTGCACAGGACTTGTGCTAATGCTGGAGGGGCAGCAAAACTTGGGGAGTGACCCCAACCCTCCAGCTGCTCCTGGCTCTTCTTCTCTCCCCTCCCTGCCAGGGAAGTTACTAAACTGCTCTGCCATCCTCCCACTTTGGGGAGCAGAGGAAGAGGAGGGATGTCCCTGGTCTCAGGCTGCCAGCTACTCATGGAGAGACAAGAATATCGAAGATGAACATCCTCTCTGAATACAGCCCTGAGACAAGTCTTACCTGTGCCTCGAGGGCAAAAGCTCTGCTTCGGCATGTGCTGCTGCATCCACAGTCCCCGCCAGTACTAAATTCTTGTTCCAGTTTGTGCCTTCCAATCAAGAGCTAAAGAGGGTTGTTCTGCAAGGTGTTTTGTCTTGTTTTGTACATTTAGATTAAGTTTTTGTTTTGTTTTCATAAAAGGTTATTCACAAGCTCTAGATGCCTTGGCAATTAGCTAGATTCACAATCCAACTGGAATAAACACCTGGCAACATAATGATCCTCCTGCACAACAAAGCAAATTAATCGGACCAGCCAATAAATCAAGTGGCAGAATATAGCCCCTTCCACCCATCTCCAAATCCCATGCCATCAGGCCTCCTCCAAAGCTGTTGCATACAGATGGTTTTTTACATCATGCCCAGAAGGGTCAGTAATATTTGGGCTTTTTCACACCAATGGGGCTGGGGACAGGCTCCAGAGCCAGCGGGCATCTGCAAAATGTGCTGTTGGCAGCTCTCACTCTTCTCCAGTCAGGGTCTTTTAACTGGAGTAAGCCCAGTCCTGCAGCACCACACTGTGATGCAGGCACTTGCAGCTCATTCAAAGTGATGGAAAGTGGCTTCCTAAAAGTTGGATAGGCATGAGTATAAACCCACAAGCCCACACAGTATTCCAACTTCAGTACCTCTTTAGTCATCTTTAGGCTGGTTTAACTTTACCTAATAATTTCTTAGGTATATCTGAAATGGAAAATCAAAATTTTGTATATAAATATTTCCCAGTGCCGAAACCAGTTACACTTCACTCCCTGTGAATATTGTCACCAGATGAAGTTTGATCTGCAAAAAACATTAGCACAAGACAAGTGTGTTTCTATGAATAATGGCAGCATTTGCCATATTGCCATATGAGTAACAGAACACTAATAGCTTAACCACTGCAAAAAACGTTATATACATGTACAGTAACAGCCTAGAATAATGATGACATTAATCAAAATTACAAACAAAAAATTAAAACAAAAAAGGCTCCAAACAGTTTCAGGTAGTTGTAGTCAGAAGGCTTAGCTGAACTCCTTTTGGGAGAAACTAAGGCTGAATTGACTGTGTGCCGCACCACCAAGGGAGTGGGCTGGTATCTGCACACAGAGGAAGACATTTCAGTGTGACCAATACTGTTGCAGATAAGGCGTAATTCCCTTAACAAATAAAGGGTTAACTTTGCTTAGGAAAAGTAGTTTGGATTACAGATAGGTAGAGGCTGAGTTTCAGGCTCCATCATCAGGAGAAGTAGAACAGCATCAGAGCTAAATAACCCGCCATACCCTTCCTAAGGGCAAAGCAGCCTCTCTACAATATATTGTTTCCTTGAAGGCAGCAAAGCTGAGGTGACAAAAGGAAAAAAATTGATGGAAAATTAAGTAAATATCCACAGCTAATGAAAGACGTGAGTGCTGGCCAACTACAAATGATTCAAAGTCGGGACGTGAGAGCCCAACCAATATTCATGGATTTTTAAAAAAAATTTGTCACAAAAGTATCCCCTGTGCTTGAATTGAGTCTTTTGCTACCAGTCTCTCTCATCAAATTCCCAGTTTTCTAGTTAGGGACTGCAAAGACAGGTCTTCCAGCAGAAGCCTGCCATCCCCTGCCATCCCTCGTGCATGCAACTCGATGGTTATGGGAAGCAGTTTTATCCTAATGCCAGGCGAGTTTCTTCCTTGACCTTACGCACACCAGAGCGGATCCCTGACAATTCCTGAAGTAGCAGTAACACTGTTTTTAAAAATTGATGTGCAATAAGCGTTGGATTTCTGGAGGGGAAAACACTGCCAGAATAATCAGTTCGAATCCTGCTAGTTGAAAGCTCAATGCAAAATTCAAGTGGAGGCAAGTAGAGTACACAGCGCATGGCCTCCCATTAACGTAACAAGGAGGAAACATGAAGGCTTCAGACGACACCAAGAGAACATATTCTGGACCTAAGATGCATTGAGAGCGTACATCTATGGAGCCATCCTCCACTGGCAAAATGGAAATGCTTTTTTAATAAATCTGTTCATCTTTGCAAGCACCCATAATGTTGGTGTGATATCCATATTTGCAGTAATGCTTCCCAAAGCTCAATGTACCCAGAGTCCTGATTAGATGCAGTTGGTCAAATCCCAAAGCTGGGAAATGTAAGAGGGTTTAATGTCACTAGGATGTCCCAGAGTAAACTGGGATCTGCAATACCTTCTACAGGGGGATGGCAAGAAGGGCTCATCCCTTAGAGTGAGAAAACAGACTGTGCAGTGAATCAATGCAATGGCGAGTCTTTCCCAACAATTAAGGAGCGAATAAACATCTACCCAGGTGCAGGGAAAATGCAATTTTCTGAGCATGGAGCTTGAAACTGGCCACGACTTTTGTCCCCCTTTGCCAAAAATAAACAAGCTGATTCAAGTCATGAATCAGGCATTGTTAATTCAAGAAATATTACCGGATTAATTTTATATCAATTTAATAACTTATTAATAGCTATTGGGTGACCTGTCATAAATTAGTTAGCACTGCCCCAGAAGATGGTTTGGGATGTACAGGGTGATTTACATAACAGATCATGTCATGTCTCCATTTTCTCTGCTTCTTTTCATTTATTCATGTGTAGAGCCAGGCAGATAATGGAAAAAGTAATTAGTAGATTTGGCTTGAAAAATGTTTTGATATTAGTGTATATTTTATTAATACAAACTATCTGTCCAACTCCAGGAGCTGGATGAAAAATGGGCAGAAAATACTTCACTTACTGGAGATATAGCATGAGATTTATTGCATCAATCTTCTGACAGATAACTTTTAACCAGTTTAAACAAGGTGGGTAAACCAAATGAAATAGAGGAGAAAGAATGAGAAAGAAGGCAATCGTGCCTGACTGCTTCCTCTTGTGAAAAGATCCGACTGATACTGGAAAGCCAAATTCTCAGCTGGAGAATGATCCCTGGCTGGTGACCAGGTCAGCCACACAGATAGGCATGAGACAAGAGACACAGCAATGTTGCCTGGAAATTCCCTTACAGCAGTGGTGATTTACCTGCAGTCCCACAGGTATCGGGGACAGCCTGAGGCCCCAATTCCATAAAGACTTGTACAGACATCAGCAGGGAGAGCTGGCTGTGGCTTGTGCCTTTCCAATCAGGTAATTTTTCCTGTGCCACAAATAGACTCAGAATATAGTATGAAAGAATAAATAGAAGGAAGCTGACACTGTTAGTGGTTATTTACTACCGATTTACTAGCAGGTAATGGCTGACCTGCAGGCTATACTAAAGACATACTCAGCTAACTCCTAAATCACCAAGTGTTTTGACTCCTGCTACTGAGCTTCAGAAATCTCAGCCTTGCAATGGTCAGTCTGGTGACTGGATTAGCTTCTTTGCTGCTGCTGAGGAAATCACTGTGTCAGATGAGAATGAGTTAGGAAATCAGAATGTATATCAACAGTGTATGAATGTCAAGGCTGTCTGAGCATCTCAACTGCCTACACCATGTAGCTGGTGTTCAGGTACCCAGTGAAAAAAAAGACAGACATCTTCTATTTCAGAATAATACTTCAAAACAAAGTAATGATCATCTGACTGCTTCAAATTTATAGGAATACCAAAAATACAGTAGTCTCTGAACAGCCCCAGGTGGACTTGCAGCTGATGGCAAATGTTCCTGCTGAGAGACATCTGGGTTTTTCCTTGCAACTGATGAAAGGGCTGGTGAGGTGAGTCAAGTCTTGGTTACATTCCCTTCACTCTAGCCCCCTCATGACTGCCAAGTCTCTTCTCCCCCTGCCTTTCCAAAACTGTCTTCCTCCAAGCAAATTTGTGGGTTTTGAGGCCCCAGGCTTTTTTCCTGGGGTCTCCCTATATCCTAAGCTATATGAACAAAAGCATAGAAGAGGTCATTTAATCTAAATCAGAGCACAAGGGAGTGTGACACAACAAGCAGGACAAGAGGCAGACTGAAACCAAAGCAAATAAAATAAGATCAAATAGCTGCATAATTGAGCTGGTCCCTGTTTCCAAATCTTATCAAGGGTCTACTTTAAAATGTAATTACAGTGAATTATAGCTAGTGATGCCAACCTACACACCACTGCTTATAGGCATAGCAGAAACTTGGTCATGGAGAGACCCCTGGAAGAGAAAAGGGAGGTGGCTAGAGGATTTCTGGGAGCACATTGGATCCAGGCTTTAAAGTGCCCTGTGAATTCTGTATCTGGTCTAATAACTAAAATAGCATTGGATTAGGTCTGCAGGGTCATGTCCACAGGACAGCAGCTGTTAGGAGGAAAGACCCTTCTTTTGATAAGGTCCAGTGCACAGCCATCTTACAAACACTTCGGATCCCAGTTTTTCAGCAGTTCTGCTTCCCAGGTAGTGCACATACTAATGCAGATGCTGTACAGGGTAAAAAGGGGGGAAAGGTGGTCTGCAGGTATTTTCTCCACCCAAAAGCAAAATAGATGAACCCTGAGAAAAATGTCTACACAGACAGCATGAGACCGGTAAATTCTGCTGATAAATGATCACAACAGATAATAGGATTGTTTTTTATTATAACACAGACTGTTTTGTGAGGGAAGAGGTCTTTTGAGATCTGTTGCAGAACTTCACAGAGCAACTTATCTGTTCTTATTGGAGCGATTCAATTTGTTGTAGTGCATCGCTGATTCAAGGCCAGAACTTCACTAACCCTAACTGTTGTATGATTAATAACCTCTTACTCCAACAAATTGCTGGTTTGCCTTCTTCAACAAACCCCTCCTCTTTGCAAAACTTGGTCTAATGTTTACTGCAGAGCTTCATATTTTGCATAGGATTCTGCTTCAGGAAAATTGGGTTTCCAGTTTCTATATCTTTTCAACGCAACCAAAAGAGAAAATATGATTTTCTTTTAATTTAGGGTAGATCACATTTCAAGTATCACTGAGAAAGAAATGTCCTGCAACTCACTTTGTGATTTATGACTACCCCTTTCAGAACAATTACTATTTATACGTTCATTTATCGTGTCTCTTGGTGTCATATTTTTGGCAAAGTCACCGGACAATGTATTGTGTCCCAATTCTCCCTCCATCAGAAAAACATTTAGCAGAACTGCCTTTTAATAATGATACTGCCTTTTAATTTTCCAAAATGAGAATGTGGATTGTACCACTTTACTCAGCTTTTCCTTTGATTAATGGGAATGTACTTCTGCATACAGAGAACAGGGCTGCAAGCATTTTGGCCTGAAACAATTCCAATATAAGGTTTCAAGTAAACAAAAAAAAAAACACCAGGGAACTTGGAATGTATTGTTTGAAGGTAGATTTAGGGTGAATTGAAAGATAAGACAGTGGAAAGGTGGAGGAATAGATTCTGCTGCAAACAAGGCTGTTTACAAGAACCAAGTCAGCACCTGGACATATGTATTGTTTGGATAAGAAGAGAAGAAGAAAAGAAACACTTTGCTGATAATGATAATAGATTATTCTGCTTCACTGCTGTCTTCCATCATCAACAAATGGCATAGGCCAACAGTTAAACATCATCTATTTTAATTAGTATTTAAAGCATTTAGTTATCTATGTACTGAGTAACTGCAACAAAACTTTGTCAGGCTGGAATGCAAAAGGGGGAGTTTTGCAAGGAAAAGAAATCTGATCTGTGCTCAGCGCTGTGGCCTCCCTTTAGATACCTAAATACTTATGTGCTAAATTCCAGCTGACATTTTAAAAGAAAAAAAAAAAGAATGGAGAACAAACCCAACTGATATGAAGAAACTAACTTTTTGGTCCCCAACATTTCAGTGAAACATGTATGGGCCAGACAGACCCGCACACTGGCACAAAGGTCATCACTGCACAACTGCTTTGGTCAAGCAATACATGAACTGCTTGCTAAATATTTACAAACTTCTTCTATTCTTCTTCTATTTGAAGTGTGAGGCGCTTATTTTTTTAAACCATTGCCTGCTTGTAAAGTCATCAGTATCGAGTATTATAATTAAGGTTTTTGGAGGGTGGTATAGGATTATGTTGACCTCTTTCTGCATGAGCTTAACTTTGTTATAAATATTTGCAATACCAAATCTGATACTGATGAAAAGTAGTAGTGTGAAATAAGCCCTGCTTGAAAGCAATACAGCCATCAATCCACTATAGTTTACGCTTAATGGGGAGCAGGCTTTTGGGGCAAAATATTCCCTAATAGTAATGGTTTGGAAAGTGAGCCCAACAGACTGCATGGTGGTGGGGGCCGATTAACACATGGCAATTCTAGACTCTAAGTTTTCTCTTTCCTGGAAACTGCACCCATAATCTCGAGGAACTGACACTTTTGATTAACGACTGAACTAGAATGTCAACCTGACTTTGCAAAGCAAACCTGAAGTTTTAATACAACCAAAGCCAAGAGGGAACTCACCAGTTGTGACTACTGGTGAAGGGTTCACCTCCACAGTCTGCCTAAGGAAAGAGATCCAAAGGCATTTATAGTCTCCTCATCCTCAGTCTCCCTGGGATCCGGGTAAACATCTGTGTGCACAGCTCAGAGGAGTAAATAGGAACTGGGTCCTGGGGTATTCCCTCAGAAATCAAGGAAAATAAAAAAGATCAGAGGGATTTTTGCTCTCCAAAAGCAAAAACATAACAATTAATGGTATGCTATAATCCATGCAATTTCCTCAATTTTAGAAGACTAGGACATAAAAATGCACCTGGGGGTTAAGGATGCCCATTTTGCTGTCTGTTCTGGGAGCACATATGGCCACTTTTCCAGGGGTAGGGTACATGCTAAGAAGAAGGTAGTCTAGAGATACTCAGCTGTGGCATTGCCCTTTTTAACTGAAGCATTTTCCACTGTAACTTCTGGGAGATGGAGGGGAACAACAGCCAAGCATAGACTCCATCTTTCCCTTCCTCCAGGCTCCCCCAAAAGAGGCACACACCTCTCCTTGAAAAGAAAGCTCCCCAAATGCTTGCAACAGCACCAACAAGCAGGGAGGCATTCAATGTGCGCCCAGGAATCGGCATCCGCTTCCTTACACCAACTGCTCTGGGTCTGGACGTGTAGCTTTGCATACCTCGTGCTTGGCACACCAGTGGGAAGTACTGGTGCTCCAAGCACTGCCCTGCACCTCTGGCAGCCCCGGCAGGACCACTGCAGAGAACCCCTTTTATAGATTGATGATTCAGTTTTGACCAGATTGCTTAACTCTGCTTTTCATGGTGAGCTTCCCTAACTAATGGCCATGTTTTCAACAAGCCTGGAAAAAGCTTGAGCTACACTTCTGAGTGCAACCCTGCTCTGAACAGCTTGCCCAGTTGTAGAGTTATTGAAAATGTTTACACATGTAATTTTATTGCAAGAATATACACAACTGTGTCTTTATTGATTACTTTCCTAGTTATGGAAGTGTTTCACTGCTTTAAACCCCGCAGCTCACCCTGCAACCTCCCCAGCTCTATCATGCACCATTTAATGCTGTTCTAATATTAGCAAACCTTTGTTTCCACAACCTGGATTTTCCATATTTTCACCCATGCAACCAGCAGAAAGCTCATCGCCAAATAACAATGAGCTCATCTCAAATGCTTATGCAACCAGTGCCAGGTGAACAAATTGTCTATTATTAGACTTTTTCATGTACTAAGAGCTTTTGTTCCTTACTTGCCTGTCTTAACACCTGCTGCTGCGATGTATATCAACTTTCAGAACATCATTCCCAGTAACAACAGAATATAAAATGTATTAAGGGATTTCTCATACATAAAAGTGATTAAGTTTTGTAAAGGGAGCTTTGTCAAGCAAAAAGGAAAAAAGTAAGGTGGGTGAGTCGTGATGGGACTGGAGTAATTATGAATAAAAATAAAAAATCTTCACTGAATCAACACAACAAAAATTTAGACATTCAATTGCAGTAAATTCATTCAGCGCCATCCAGGAAAATACTAATAGTTGTGAGAAATGAATTTGTATTAGTAGTAGTAGTAATAGGAATTTTTTTCCTTCAGTGAGTTTCACACAAATATAGAGTGTTTGACTGGTGTGTGAAAGCGTTGATGGGATTGTGTGGGTTGGGCATATGGAAAAGGTGTAACCCAAACCCAGCAGCTTAAAAAACACATATATAGATATTTAAAAATATTTAGTAGTGTGATCCAAGTGTTAGAGAAGGAAATTATAATTAACAGGTTATAAGGTATGTTATGAGGAGGTCTGGCTTTTACTGGAAGAAGAACAGTCATCACTCATGGTACAGAAATGGACTACCATTCTTATGTGAGATGGCTGTTTTGTTTGTTCCTTTTTTACATTTTTCCTCTGTTCAGAAAATCATACTTAAATGGTTGCTTTTACAGCCATGAAATAGAGAGCTGGAGAGAGCTCTATAACCTCTGAGTGGAGGCTCACAGACCACCCAGAGTGGGCAAAATTCCTGCCTACGGCTGAATCACTTCCCCCTCTCACCAATTCAGATGTCCATTTATGATAAAAGAAAATTCCCTGCTATACACTTCTCACCTGCCACATCTATTTGGATTGCAAACGTTTCAGGCCAGGAACTGTCTCTCACCATGTGTTCATACAATGCATAGCACGTGGGGACTCCAGGCATGATCAGGCTGTCACGGGAGCATGCTGCTCACAGTAAACAAGAGAGACACCCGTGAGCAGTGAAACCCAAAAGCGTTTGTTACCTCTTTTTACTATGCAATAAATTCTGACCTTGGTTTAGCATCGCTATCAGAAAGAGCTAAAGGCTAGTTCCTAGAAAATCAGAGTTTAGGTGTTACTTATTAAATATTCAAATAACAAGTAAGCTATTCTTACAAATAGCCCACAAAATATACCCTATACGTAAGTCAGTTCTTCTAACAAACCTTTCCTTACTCTTCCTCTTCCTTCCCAAATCACACACTACAAGATACCACGCATTGCATCTCCTTCTGCATGGGACACAGTCAAGTACTGTTGTATTTCTACAGAAACCCTTGTGTGATTCTGGCTGCATTTGGATTTTATGATTCTCAAATCAGAATTGAAGGGAGGGATGATCCATTTTTTACTTTTCTTGTTGCTTATTTAACAAATATGACCTGTCCCCACCAAAAATTATGAAAAAACATTACTTACAAGAAACCAGAGGATACAGATCAGTCTCTGCTAAAGAAGGAGCTACTCTGCAGAAGGAGTTAGTCCAAATGCATCCACTAAAACAGGAAAAAAGCCCGCAAAGTTACTTAGACATGTACACCACATTTAAATTCAAGGAAAAAAAGTCATTTTTGGACTGTAACTAAGGAAAGGGTACATTAGAGCCTCTGCCAATAATGAATAAGAAATCTGAAGTCAGAAAGTCAAGTGTTCATCAGCGTTGTTTAAACTTGGCTGCCCCTCCTGTCCCTGGCCAGACTTCTGGTGCTGTGGTAGGAGAGCCATGTCCACCACAATGACAGGCCATGTGGGACTCTTACGTAGTATTCTCTGCTTTAAGTTATTTAAGGTGCCTTTGCACCAACTTTATCCTGTCAAGAGATAAAAAACAATTGTGGGGGTGAGGGGATTTGTCCACAAAGAAATCACCAGCAGCAAACTGCTTTGTTCTCACAGAAGTCTACACAAAGTGTTTATTGTATGTTATCTTTGGTAAGGATGCATATTCATAACCCCTCCATCCACCAGGAGCAGCCACAGATCATAACAAAGGCAAGCATTAAAACACAGAAAAAATCCCAATTAATGGAAAAGCAAAATACTACAGAGCCAAATAAGAAAGTAGAGTTCTAATAGGAAAAAAGCAAAAGGAAGAAGTTTCACTTAGGTGGCCCAGGGTCTTCATGAGCTACAATGTTTATCTGAGAGCTCACACAATATGAAGACAAGTTTGGAAAAAACAATCACCCATACAAAAATCTGGTGAGTGCACAACATGAAGTCTTGCTGTTAGACATAATAATCTCTATTTCATGTGCGAGATTTATTCCGAGCATTTGTTATTACACCTCTGAACATAAACATAAAACACATATGAAAGCTAACAGGCAGGACAATTCACTCATATAGATCATCCAAAACAGATTTGACATGGTCCCTTGTATCAGATGGCCAAGCACATCTTTCTTGTAAGATCTTTTAACACACCATATATCCATCAGCATAAAAGAGACGTTTCTGCCTCTGGTGTTGCACACTGGTATCACATGGCCGCTGCAAAATAGGTTCAAGGGGCTCATGAATCTGCCTTAGCCACCAAAGATAAACAAATCTGGAACCCATTAGTCTTCACACGGCAGTGTTTTGGCACACGGAGTAAAAGGAGTTATCAAGACTAAATTCAGAAAGGTTGATATATGTATCTACATCTCAAAATGTCTGTTAAACTGCCAACATGCTTCACATAGTCCCTGTGAGGTTTGTATTTTTTCCTGCATTGTTTAAGCTGTCAAATGTTAATGTGTTTCTGGCTTAATTTATTACACTGATATGACAAGTTATGAGCAAATGTATTCTTGTTTACTACTGTTAATATTTTGGTTATACTCATTAAGAGCAGTTTTAAGATTAGTCTTTTTTGTTATTTTGCGTAGTGGAAAAGAAGAAAAAGTCTTTAGTGAGGACTGCATCCCACTTACAGCTTGCAGCACAGGCTTGCAAAATGGAGTTGTCCAATTAACTTTTAAAGCATCACCACAGATCAGGACAAATCCTAATGAAGGGGGGGCCCAGAGCCCACCTGATGGATGAACTGTCCTGCTGCATATGGGATCTCACCTGGATGTGAGAGATGGACACTTCCACTAGGTTAAATCCCAGAATGTGGTCCTAAACAGATAGAGTGGTTTTCTTCACTAGCAGAAAGCTGAGATGCATGTAATTTGTTTTAATGCTAACAGGATAATCCTCTCCAACCTCAGGAATGGCACAAAGTATTTCCCAGCAATCCTTCTGCAGGGTCCAGTATCTTTTTGTCATATTTAGGACTCTGTAGTCTCTTGAACCTCCTAAGAGAGAGGCTCTTCAGAAAGGCGACAGAGCAGTCATGGTGCAAATGCCGTGCGCTGGTTAAAGTGTGAAAGTCTCATGAAACAGTATCCAGCACTGCCTGGGCTAGTGGTCAGTATATTCCCCAGGAACACCTGGAGATGTTCATGCAGCTCACCAGAGAGTCTTGCAATGCCTGCCTAAATTTCAAGTGACATTGCCTCTTGGTCATTTGCTACAAATTCATGGTCAAAGATAATAAGAAGTTCCTTAGCAGCTCATTTCATCAGGCATTATGTCAGAGGTGCCCAGTGTGGAGCTGAAAGAACCTGCCAGCTCTGATGTCTTTAGGAATAGGTTTGTGTGGATCATGCATACCAGTCCTCAAAGCAAAAATGCACCATGATAGCCACAAGATTTTAGCTCTTACAAGCACCACAACAATAGTAGGCTGATGGTGAATTAATTCACTGCCTTGCCCCTTCTACTGTGGTTTAGCAAATACACATTTTCCCAAATGACCAAATCGTTTGTTGGCAGAACTTAGAACATCTTTATACATATAAAGCACTGTGATGAACACTTATAATGTCAGGCTGTCATTCACGCAGCATGATGCAACATGACATAGCTCAGTCACAAATGCTATTGTGACACAAATTTAGAAGTAGAGTTATGTGAAGATATGTAATTCTGGCACAGGAATTATTTTAATATTCTGAAGTTTGTTTTCATTCTGATTTGGAAGGAAAAGAAGGAAATCTAGAAGGTTTGAAAAATTATCAAACAATTTGGGTAAGTTTCTAATTAAAATTCCACTTGGCTGCATAATATGGAGACAGGAACTTGGAAGTCCCAGATGAACAGGAGTCTCTGGGCTCAGGAGCCAACGCCCCTAAGCTCCTGGCTTCCTATACTTACACAAAGCCCAGAGCTGCAGCAACCTGCCTGACATGCTGTCAAGTTGCCCATCAGCTTAGACTCCTATGACTCTTCCACTCTACATTCAACCAGGTACCAAGCCTTCTCAGATCCTCACAAAAAATGTGTCCAATTAACTTTCTGAGAAATCAACATCTGTCTGGGCAGAAGCAAGACTTGTGACACATATGACCTCCCTAACCTGAGGGCATCTTTGTTTATGTCCAGAAATGGAACTACACAGCTTTGTGATAATTGTAGTTTTGTGATAATTGTGGGTGTGATCCAAAGTGCATCAAAGACAATGGGGGGAATTCCTGTTACCTTCAGTTGCCTTTGGGGCAGCAGGCTACATCTGCAACACCTTCCAGTAATTACTACATATTGCAGAATTGATTGCAGTAGTGATAAATTGTCTATGAAGCCTTAGCTCAGAAGTATTTACTTATCTGGCACGGTTTCTTAGTAGTCAAGTTGAGATTTTTCTCCTCCAGTAGCTGAATGAGGCAGATGGTTTGATTCAGTGTGGCTACAGAAAGAGCCAAGGCAATTCTGGGGCCATGTGTGCAAAAGCCTTCACACCAGGGCTCACGAACAGAGTCTCTCTCCCCCTGCTGTAACACACAACAGCTGTCCCTGCTTGAAGAGCACTGACAAAATGGTGGTGAATGTAGCAAAGAACAAACATCAAGCAATTATTGGAATGACTTCTGCAGAGGCAGGTCACCTGGATTTAAAGGCCTGGTAGGCTCTTTCCATCTGTAGTTCACGCAGTTCATGGAGGTGCAGGGGAGGGTTTTTGTTAACTTGGCCACTTATTACCTTGCATTATTGGGAATGTGTTTTATTTTTGTGTGCTTTAATAAACATGAAATGCCTTATGGTCATGCCCCTCCAAAATACCTCTGAACATATTTATCCCAAGGATACCAAGAAAGGCAGGTAATGGTTAAGGCATAGCAGTTCTTTTTTATAGTACTTCCTCAGGTAAAGAATAGCAGATGAACTCCAGGTCTTGCTTCTGTCCATATGTGACACAGGAATAATGAGGATATAGTTTTCACAGAATCCCAGGGACTTATTTTTCCAGTCTATGGTCCTCTTTCGGAAACACACAAACAAGAGCTCCATTCTTATCTATCACTATGCTACTACATCTTCCACTGAGTATTATAGCATTGCCTATATATTTCATTGTATTTCACATAGATCAGCAATCCAATAATCACTTATCAGACCCATATATATATTTTTTTCAATTCACAAGCATGCAGTCTGAAACAGGATCAAATTCCTTGTTGCTACAAGCCAGTCCAGCCACGCTGAGAAAACATGCCAATTCACAGGGGTCATTTATATATAGTTTGTCATGGATACACAGATTTTATCTGTTTCAGTTATTGTTGCCTGTAAGCAGAGGTATGCCGACATCCAGGTAACCCAGATTTCCAGATCAGGATGATGAGGCAATCAGGCTACAGACCTTTTCTTGCTTAACCACATGAAGCACCACTCTTTTTTCAGTGGCTTACAGTAAATCACTGGTACAGCTTTCATTCATTTTCACTTCACCACCATTGTGTGAATTGGCCTCCAATACTGACATTCCTTCTGCCTAAACATGCTTTCCCCCTTTATTTTCTGTGTTACGCTTCCTGACAGTTTTATTTTCTGGGTCACACCCCACTCCACTGCATATTGCAAGCAAAGCAATAAAAGTACTTACATAAAAACCCTGCAAGAAATGGACCCATTGCTTTCATCAGTGAGCTCTACTCATGTTCAGTTGTTCAGTTCTGAATAATGGGAATATGTTTTAAGGCATAAAAGCATATTTTTTCATATGCTTAGGGAAGTTGGTGATGATGGGTAGATCTCAGCCTGCATTGGAAATATAGTACCTCTCTAACAAGTTGTCAATCTCAATTAAGACATCAACATGTCAAATTAAGAAGGTACTGCTGCACAGCCTATTGTTGAACTGCATGTCAGGTGAAATAAGCACTAATTATACACTTAGCCAAATATGTCTATTCAATATTACTTCAAAACTAAGGTCACTGAGTTATTGTGAAGTGGTAGTTTACACTATTTTGGATCCCACCAAATGGCAGGTGGCCATACAAATATGCAACTCAGCATGTTCTGCTTGGTCCCCACAGCTGTGCTGCCAATCAGTTAAGGATGGCTGCAAGTAAATGCTAATTAGCTTCTGTTGATCTGCATATTCCAGCAGCCTCCCAGGATTCCCATTTTGATATGCAAGATTGCCAGTTGAGTATGTGATTGAATTAAGAACCAGAAAAGATTTTATCTTCCATGCAGGAAAATGTGGGTCTGAATCCCCAGCAGAGGCTGTTATCACTCTGATTTATGTTTGGCAGTTCCTGTCATTGGAGTGGTAGCAAAGGCTCAGTGCTAGAGGGTGCTACCTCCCTTCTTTTGACGGAGAAAGAGCCTCCTTGTTGAGAGCAAACGCTCACCATCTGGGGTCTGACCCACTCCTGGCTTTTACATTTGCAAGGCTTCCGTATGTCTGCTTCCCCACTCAGGGTCCAGCAGATGCTCTTCTGTAGGTTGACTGGTCCTCAAAAAATAAAAGAGCAAAAGAAAATTAAAGAGCAGAAAGATTTGGAGTTGATGGGGATTTTCTTTTTTTTTTTGGCATTTGTAGGGTTGCAAGAGGCAAATAAAGAGAGATTTACCAAAGTTGTCAATAGCCCACTAATAGTTGGCTGGTTAAGTTTGCAAGGATTACTTGAGAAAGAAATGGCTGGAAAGTTGCACTTCTGGGAGCAGAGTGTTTAGATTTTGCACCTGTACTTCATAAGGGGAAAAAATATGATCTCATTATGTAAACATTACAATAACAATTTTCAGAAATTTTGTTTGGCTCTGCTATTAGTGAGCGCTGGTTCCCTGTAGTGAGGAAGTGATATTTCTCAGAAACTGCTCACCGCATATGATAGCAAAATAAAATTTGTTTCATCTGTTTGGTTTTTCTCTTTATGGCTTGATCAGACATTGGAAGAAAAATGATTATTTAATTATCCTGCCAAGTTTCTGTAGGTTGTTATATTATTTCTTGACTTGAAAATAAGTCAAAAAAGGTTGGCTTCAGATTGATGGAACACTGTATGCTGCCTTAAAATGCTGGGAAATTGTTCTTCCATAGGGATTTCAAGTAATTTTCTTTTTTAAATGATGCCATTCTCCCATTCATAAAGCTTGTCAGCACTCTGCTGTAAATGAGACACCTAACTACAAAAGCAATAGTCCAGTTCAGTAAAGTTTATAGGAGAAGTTAATAGGTAAGTTTTCACTGCAAATTTCAGTAGCATATTTATCATACAACAGCCTAAAACAAGGATTACAATCACTGTTTTAAAAGATACTTGTGTACTCTAACACAGTTGAAGTTGAAAACATCATCCTTTTCTAAAGGACATCAAAAATAAATAGATGTATTAAAATGCAACACTTAAATGTGTCCCCAGTATTTTCAGAATTGCTCTATTTACGTAGCTGTGATTAATAAAATTTTTAAAAGGGGGAAATGTATTTAAAAGTAGAAAAAGTCTGCCAAGAATTCTAAGTCAAACAAGATTTGCTATCCCCTCTATTCCACGTACAATTATAAATTCAAAAGGAGTCTTGGGCCTAACTGTGAGAATAACCTACAAATATCTATTTTATATATAAATGTACACATATATTTTTATTTATTTATATATTTCTAATTCCTATATCTAATTAGAAATAGAAATCTAATATAATCTAAATAGAAATAATTTCTATTTTCTATCTCTATCTATATATTTGTGTATCTGCAGGATGAAAACCGAGCTTCAGTATGGGGAGAAAGAGAATCTTATGTATGATTCCGTCAGCTGAAAATTTATCCTAGGGACAAAAACCCTATGTTTTTGTGTGTTAAAGGGATACTTTTAAGAAAGTGGAATTATTTATAAATTAAACTGAGCACTATTAAAGCCGGGTAAGCCCATGCTTTTAGCCATGTCAGTTTTTAATAGGGTATGCATTATCACTATATCTGTGGCCCCAATTCAACAAGGCAATGAAGCACATGGTTAACTGTAAGCATCCTCAAAGTCAATAAGATTTATATGCTTTGTTGAATTAGGACCTTAGGCTTCTCAAGGTTTTAAAGGACTATATCAGATTTCTCTCTATTATGCAAACTGAAGGGACCAGACAGTTTGGGAGGTGTTTCATTTTAATTTTTTGCAATGACATTGTAAGTGTCAGAGTCAAGACTAGGATTAAATTTTGCTCTGCAGATGCTGAAGGTCAGAGCTGCTCTGTACTATCCTGGGAACATCAGACTTTCTGCAAAATGGGTTACTTTAGCATGAGTGTTTTCATGTGGCAATACACTGGAGCAGCATGTTTGAAACAGAAAACACATGCTCAGATCATAGAGTACTCAAAATATGTATCTTTTTCCTCAAATACATATGGGCAAGAGTACCTTCATGCCCTAATATAGAGCACAAGCCCCAGGAAGCTCAGAAACTAACACTGAGAAAGTATAAGCTAGAAAATATCACTAAAAGTGCAGTTTAATCTATTTTTATAGTTTTAGTATCATTTTACCATTGACACATTTCACAAGAAGGTTTTGAAGTGCTCTGTGGCCCACGTTTGTCAGATCACGTAGAGTTACGTCACTCATCCAAGCTTGGCCAAAACAGGCAAGGACCTTCCAGTCTGGGAAGGAGGCTGGGAGAGAGGAATAAATATTGCACTGGATAAAATCTAAACCAATGCCAAAAAAGAGAAGAAATAGCCAAACACTGTTTGCATTTCTCACAAGACTGCAGTTAAAGGCACCTTAAGAAGTTATCAGGCAGCTAGTTTAAAGTAAAGAAAATAATTTTTTTTTTAATATACATGTGTAATAGATGAGGTAGAGATGATAAAAGGCAACAAAGAGCACTTGGGGTGGACATGCTGTGAAGCTCATGAAAATTCTTTGTTGCTAAACAACACTAAATCTATGCACAAAGAGACAAGCTTAGACTCTTATATTTTGGAAAAATATGGTCTATTCATCCTTTCTTTTATATCAAGTGAACTGCTAAAATAGGGGTGAATACTGATTTGCAGAAGGACTAAACAGAGAAAAGATGTATTCATTCAATATATCAATGTATCATTCCTTACATTTAAGTAATAAAAGTTGTTTGGCCACATATCTCTGACATTCACACTTCAGTTTTGTCTGTAAATGAGTGGATCCCCCTAACATGGCAGAGTATGATTTTCACTCTTGTTAGCTTACTCCCAAAAAATAAACCTTGGAAAGTGACAATTAGGGAAATATCAAGAAATAAAAATCCCTATAATAAGAATTATTAACTCTTGAACCTGTCTTCCACAGGAAATAACAGCTTCTTCTTTTGAGTTCTTACAGTAGTGTTAGTTTATTAGTAGGACAAAATCTTGCCTCAGCAGTGAGCAGTGAATGGAGAACACAGACTCCTGGGTACGAACAGTCTTTGTGGTGGAAACATTGACAACTGAACACAGAAGAGCTACTAGAAGCAAAAAGCCTTAAAATGGCAGCATAAATCAAAATAATTTTGACCAAGCAATATCAAAGCTAAAACCTGTTCAAATTAATTTCTCAGAAGGTTGGACTAGAGAACCTTCAAGTAGGAACCTGCTTCATTTTATGGATATGGAGTAATATGATTCATTTTCCTGGTTCAGGGTGACTGAACTAAAATCTGGGGCTACAAAGATACTCCTGAGTATCTTGAGGTACTCTTCCTGAGGTTGCTTCAGTATCTCAAGAACTCTACACAGGCAATATGTGACATTTGCTCTTGTCAAAGTGACCAAAAATTGGTCATTTCATAGCAAGTAAAATAAATAAATACTCTGATTTGCACCCAAATATGTGTTTCAATCTTACTTTTTTTTTTAATTTTACCTTTTCATGGGCATCGGCCCTTAAAACTGACCAGTTGAGACCCCAACTACTCTGAACTTTGAAAGCTTGTAGAAAGTTTAGATGACAGCCACACATCTCTCAATGAGAACAATGAGGGAGGACACTCAGCTTGGCAGCTAGGGCGTAAAATTCCCATTCTTTCCTTAAACACAAAAATGATGAAAACATTTATTATGAAACATATTTTCCATTACTGTATTGTAGAATGTAAACAAGTTCTCATGACATATGGGGCCATGTGTTTCCTTAAAGAGGTGTTATGTATGTCAGAAGCAGCATATGTACCGTGTGATACAGCTACCACCATGGTAAGCATTTGTTATTGCCTAGTGAACAGGTGCATAAAATCCCCATGTAAACAGATGTCATAGCTGCACTGACATCTCTTACTCATGTCTACTCCTGCAGGAAAATGAGGGGGTTTGTTTCCCCCTCTTGGGTGTTTAATGTGGATGGCCTAGACTTGCATATTTGCATCTTCCCGCTTTCACGTATGTATCTCCTTCTTGATTGCACAGCAGCTTTCAGAAGGAAAAATAACCCAAAGCAGAACTGTTTTCTCTAACAGACTCTACGATAATGCTCTTTCCAGAAGTCTCCATACGGACACTGTTGACATACACATCCAGTTTCATAAAGAAACTAACTCAGTACAGAGAGTCCTGAAAGGCACAACCAGTTTTTCTCTTGGTTTGTCTGTTAGCCCCCCATGGAAAAAAACAAAAAAAATGATGGGCAACTCAAATGTAGCCTATTACAAAAACTCAAAACATATGGAAACACTGATAGGATGTCCAACAACAACTCTTTAAGGTCTCAGTTTGCAAGGTGGACTAGCATGAGCAGGTGGGACACAACAGATCTCACTGGGAGTCTTTGCATGCCCGAGAGTCCCTGCAGATGGAGCCAACCAAACTCACTCTGCTCATGTAAGAAAGTTGTCTTTGCCCACTAAAGACCTAAGAGTTACCTGCCAGTCACATGACGTCCCAGTGCCATTAGATTTACATTACTTTCAAAGTGCGACCCTTAATTATCAGGTTGTCTTGGCAAGAATGACACAGAAGCTTGTAGAACCACTTGTACTAATTCCCTGGACTCTTTAAAGGCCCCCTGAGTAACGTAAGGAGTAAATATAAGTATGGCATTTCCTGTTATCAAACGTATACATTCAAATCAGGCCAAAAGTCTCAAAAGCTAAGCGTAGTATAGCTTCATACGAGCATGTAGGAGCTTATGTGGCAGATCTGGCTCTTTCCTTCTCTCACTCCTACTTTGAAACAGAGATATATTCCAGAACTTTTCAATATAAGCCAAGGCTGTGGCTTTCTGCTGTTCTCAGACATGGTCAGATTTGTGCTTGTCCTTGCCTTGTACATATTAAAATAATAATTTTCCTCCCTTTCACCCTTCCAGAGCAAAGTAGTCTGTTTTTACTCACATACTAAATTTTTAATGCATTTTTCATTTTAAATTCCTTTAGCACAGTTTCTGTGGTTCTCTTTGCCTTCCTTTCTTCCCCATTCCCCTTAGCTATGGTTTGTTGCACAAAAGAAAAAGCCATTCTCACAAAATTATGAAAAAAGACAGTATATTATGATCATGGAACTGAGCCTGATCCAAAGCCCACTGGAGAAAAGGCTATTCTTTGCATTTATCCCAACAGGCTCTAGATCAGTCACTCCCTTAAAAAAAATCCCTCAGCATATATATTTAAGTTATTAACCATGGCAGGCTTCTTTCTAGTGAAATCCAGTGGCACCAGCTAACCCAATGCAGACACACTGCAAAAAAATGTCTATGGTAAATCTGAGCATGCACAGCATCTTATTTATGGCAATTTCTGATAGACCAGCCAGGCTAACTGATGTCCATAAATTCTGGCCAAAGGATGTGGACTGGTCACAAAAGCACCAACCTGAAGGAGCTGGTGTGTGCACCAGAAACAGCACAGGTGAAAGACATGGCCCTGTTCAGATGACCTGGCTGAGGACTTACCATTTTTTAATCTTCTTCAAGGTTTCTATGGATTAATAATGACAAACCACAGTGGAGCAGGATCCTGTCGTTTATAGAAAACATCCTGTGAGCCCTGTCCTGCTGGCAGAGATGAGCTGATGCAGTGAAAGGAGCGGAGCACAAGTCAAGATGCTGGAAGGTAAATCTGCTGGGAACCACCTGGGAGAAATGGGCTGAGAGAGGGAACTTGTCCTTCCATGAAGAGACATGCATATAGGAAGGAAGGAAAAAAAGGGGCAGTCTGAACATAACTAGAGAGAGGGATTGAAAAAGCTCCCTTTATCCAGAAACAAGGATGCCTCTTGCCCCACTGCTTCTTTGAGCAAAACCACCTAACACCATCACAAAACCCAGCCAAAAATGCTTGGTCTAAAACAGGAAACATCTGAGGCTCAAGGTAGGTCAGAGCAGCAGAGAGCAAACTTTCCTGGTGCCTTCAATAGCCCCCACCAAAGGCATCAAAACCTAATAAACTCAGCCATGTGCTCAGAGGTGCCAGGAATTAACAAGTTGCTCTGTGCCAGTGCAGAGGCATTAACTGACAGCATGTGTATTAACACCCCACACCCCATCATCTGCAGAGACCTTGGTGGGATCCTGTAATGCACCCATATAGGCAAGAGACACTGCTCTCAGCTCAGGACTTAAACTGTGCTAAGCGGGGGAAAGGGGATAGTGGTACTCTTGGTCAGTCACAGCCTTCAGGCTTTGCAACAATCCTCCCATCTCTAGCAAGTCCTGCATCTCCTACATTTCTCGCCCAGGCAACTACATTGGCCAGCCCACTCTCAGCTCTCCAAGCAAGCATGAGAAAATCCTCCCTTTTTTATTTTATACTCCTATCCAGTCATAGTGCTGAAAAAAAAAAAAAAATTTTAAATCTTGCCTTCTTGCAGAAAGATGTGCAGGATTTATGAAAGCTGAATTGAAGCAACTCAAAACACAGATCAAGAGACTACCCTTTTCAGAGCAGTAGCTCAGGGCATGGAAGATATGGTTTCATGTTCTTGCACTGCTAGAAATGTTTTTATTTGGTCCTGATCAAGACACTTCATCACATCACTCCCAACCTGTAAGGTGGAGCAACAGCACTTCTAAGGGCTAGTGCACAGTGCTGCACAGTTAGCATCATTGACTCCCTAGGCTGCCAGCAAGCATTTCTGGTTTGGTTGCAGGTGCGGAGCTAAAGCTGGCAGAAAGGTCTCTTCCCTGGCCGTGGGAGGTTCTGATCCAGCCCCAGCCAACTACCTTCAGTCACCTTTCATTTCTGGAAACATCTATTGTTTTTTCCAGTAATATCTCTCAGCCTAGGACTGACCTGATCTGACACAGCTGAACTGGAGATCAGATGAGATCACAGCCTAGAGCCAGTGGTACAGCTGCAGGCTGTAGCAGGATCTGTAATATGCCCTGGGATTAGGGAAACCTCCTCCTTTCTCCTGTTCCCTTGCGTTGCCTTTGCCACATGCTAAGCACCACTGCAGCAGAGAGAAAACAGTCCGCTGGATTACAATGATATTTACATTTCAGTTATTTAAATACCATTAAAAGAAGCTCTACAGCCATTTCCCAAGGGAGTTGTTCTTGGTCCCTATTTCTGAGCAAAGGAGAAAGTTACTTTTCAAGTCTGAAGCCAAATGAGAAAAATAACCATCACATCCATATAGCCCCATCTTTAGTCTCATTCCCTGATCACTTCATTAAGTGTGAACAGAACCATCTTTAACTGATATTGGGAAATTCATACCAGAGTCTTTAAAGACAGTACTTTTTAGATTCATATCAAGCCTGAATGTAATATGTAAAATTAATATTAAAAATTCCCCTCTGTGCTGCCTCTTTGAATTTGCATATCCTTCCTGAGCCATCCTGGTCCCCCTGAGAACATTTTCATTGTGAAAAATAGATCCCTCCATTTTTGTTTGTTGCAGGAAAAATCTCTGGAAAATCAGTGGCTGGAAGAAATGAAGGGATTCATCCCAAGATCAGTTCTGCTTTCCATCTCTCTCTCTCCAGTAACAAGCAGCAGGGTTGGGACAGGTGGATGCTGAGCATGAAGGGACTTTTAACTCAATATTCAGATACTAAGGCAGCACAAATGAGAGAAGGCACTCTTTCAGAGGGGAGTGAAATAACTTCGGATCACAGCATTGATAGTTTTTCCACTTCAAGACAGGGATTATATAATTGTAAACTTCTATTAAGATTATTTTAAAAAATGGCTAAATGAATGCTAGGCATCTTGAAAATTGGATCCCAGAAATTGAATCCTAGAATGGGAGCTTTCAGGACAGGAACTTTTGCTTGCATTAGTTACGTGTACTTCTGGTCACCCGTTAGGGTCTTTAGGCAAGGCATAGGAAAAGGAATACCAAAAATACAGATGAACCAGAAAGCAGAGTATCTGCAAACTGTTTTGCAAAAAAAAAGCAAATAGTAAATAAAAATAAAGCAAAAAAATAAAGCAAAAAGTAAATGGGGTAAACAGCAGAATGCTTAGATACCGTAAATTTCATAAACTACTAATTATTGGGGAAGATGGAAGGATGTTAATTTAAGAGCTGAGTTTATAAGGGGATGGAAGTATTATGGTATACGCTAAACCATGTTGTTTCACCCAAGGCCTATTAAAATGTAGTTCTAGGGACCAGATTTTATCTTCCTCCATCGTTACTGGTGTTTGTTTTCGTAGAGCCTTGGCTTGCTACATAATGCCACTAGTGATCAGGGTCCCTTAAGAAACTTGATTCCTCTATTTTATTTTTATAGTTTTCTCTGCTGATTAATTTCTGAAAACATATTTCAACCTTCGAATGCGTAGCACGTTTCACATGGCATGGGAAGTAAAAATTTATTACTTGGGGGGTGTGTGGGTGTGTGTCTTGTTTCCACACACACACACCCCACCTGTATTTGACAAGATCATTTCTTTTTCAGCTGAACAGCATTACAGTGAGGTTTTGCTGTGTTGCCACAGTTCCTAGCCTGGTAAGGCTGAGACCACAGGCCAGACTGCTGACAGCTTCACTGACCACAGCGGGACTTCACTGTGCTTCTCCAAACAACGAACGATCCAGTATCCTGATATTTCACAGTACCAACATTACCCAATTAGCCTCAACTAGGGTACATTGACAGAAAACTGAGAAAGTGTGTTCTAACTTGAATTTTTTGATGGTTGATTTACACCCCATGCTGTGCTGAAGTGCTGGATGCTGATATGCATCAAATCAAACAGCACAGAGGTAAAGCTGCATGACAGCTGGAAAAAAAAAAAAAGAGTAGGAGAAATAAAAGAGAAATAAGTGATCCTTCATTTCCAAGGACTTCCGTGTCTTATCTTTCCAGAAGATTGCTAAAGCTAGCTCAATTATTACTTTCCTGGGATGTCTTGTTTGTTTCCACCAGACGGAAGTAATATAAAATTATGTAAATCAGCTTTCCTGAAGTAAAGAATCATGGACCAGTCAATAATGTTTATGCATTAAGAAAGGGCAGCTCCTCCTGGAAGAAATAACACAGGGAGCCCATCATAAGTAAACATTTCTAAACAGACAAAGGGCTGGTCCCTGCAGCACAATATATTATCATATTTCCACATAATTAGTTTGTTTTCCACTTGAAATCAGAAAACGATTCGACATTGCATTCTGTGCCTCAGGATGGTGCATACAGTACAATTCTCATGTGCAGGTTCATATGTTGAATAATTAGTAAGAATTAATCTGTTGAAATTAAAGTTTGGAATATTATAGAACTCATGAATAGTGCATGGAACAATCAAGTAAATTAAACCAGAAACAGAATTTAAGAAGCCAGACAATAGCAGATGACTGCTGGCAGTCTGTTTTTTAATCAGTGAGTTACCAGCCAGAGGGGTGAATATGGTTACAGCTT
The DNA here is from genome assembly GCF_949628215.1 of Phalacrocorax aristotelis. Classification (NCBI taxonomy): domain Eukaryota; kingdom Metazoa; phylum Chordata; class Aves; order Suliformes; family Phalacrocoracidae; genus Phalacrocorax; species Phalacrocorax aristotelis. Next base: position 42,951,247 of record NC_134281.1, on the reverse strand, counting down.
TGGAAAATAGTGTAGAACGTTAGCAGGCACAATAAAGAAGACTTACCAAGTAAGCACATTTTTATTATATTTGTTAAAGAAGGGCACTTCAAAAGGACCTGCTAACTTAGATGTGTATGTGCTCTCCAGGATGCTTAGATCAGGAAAGATTGGACCTATGAAGGGTCCTGTACTTCTGGTCTGCACTGCAAGTGCACTACGGATTTCTGAGAGTTCCATCTCTGTCAATTTTAAAGTTGTATTTTCCTATCTGGAGCCAAAAAATGTGTAAGTTTCTTTCTAGTTTCTTTAAAAGTAATGATTGAGTTGCTATAAACCTCAGGCAGCATGAGTCCAGTGTAGTGTTTTCTCATTTTCAGAATTCAGAACGTCTATCCCTTAGTTCTGTTTTATTTTAAATCCATCTAACCATTATAAAGACTTTGGTTTTTTGCTTGCTTTACTGTGAGGAAAGCACTGGTCATGTCTTTAAAAAAATGACAGCAATCAGAAATCCTGTGAAGACTAGGTTGATTCATGCTGAAATGTATATATTCCTTCCCTTCAAGAGAAAAGCTTTAAATCTATGTGCACACTTGATTACTTCTATTCTGTATGATCCTGTTAAATTGGAATAGGTTTCCAGATCTGTTTGAAAAATGGCCACTACTGTTAGCTGAAACTTCAATCTTGAAAATGAATGAATGGAGCTGGTCCAGTACATTGGCTCTGGACCAGTCTTTAAAATACAGCAGAACAATGAATAACTGAATTCACAGCCAGCTGGTATCATAGTTGGGCAGTGAAAGTGTCAAAATATTAGTGACTTTTTTACATTTGTCAAAATCATTGCCAATATGGGAAGCATGGGCAGCTTGCAAATGTGAATCTTACAGAATCTTACACCAAAATAGTTTTTAAATCTTGCCTTAAGAATGTAAGTGCAGTTGCTGGTTTTATATCACACATCATGGGAAAGGCGGAAGAGAATAAAATATCTTTTACTTAGAAGATAAAAGCTATTATTGATTTATCATCAAACATCAACTACTAATGTGGTTGAGTGGTGCTATATGCCCTGCAGTAACAATGGATCAAACAGCATTTGCATGCCTTATTTTCTGGAGCCTAATAAGTTCTTTCAGTCATTTCTAGAATGTAGCATGTAAGGTCTCCATGCAAAGCATAAAATTTGTATCTGTATACACATATGCACATATACTTGCACAATGTAAAGGAGAAGAAAACAGAGTTTGGCCATGTTTCAGTTGTAGGAGAGAAAAAGAAAAATAAGCATATGTTAGTGGTGTCTGACACATCTTTCTGCTCCAATAATTTGAAAAATGTTCGCTGTATTTTTAAAAACAAAATTTTGCTGGCATTCACTGGATGCTGCAGTTGAGATACTTTCACTCTTTTTGAAAGAAAAAACCCTCTATGACTGAGTTACTCCACTGCAGCAGAACAGAAAGTCACTGTACTTGTGCACTGAGTTTATTTTCCAGCAAGATGCTCTTTGGGATTTTTAGTGCCTACTGTCTGCTTGCTGTGTACTTCATTACCCTCACTGACACAGATCTGTTCAGATATCAGGACTTCAAAGGGTCTACGTAAATTATCCTTCCTGTGATGATGTCCATGGCAGCCTAGGACCATTCAAACCAAGACCCATCTGTCATTGAACATAATGGATTTTCACAGAGAGTTTTGGAGACCTGAATCCACTGACAATTTATTAGTGATCTCTAAAGGCCTGATGTGCAAAATGTGTGAACAATTAACTCTTGTGACCAGTTATATTAGCATCTATGGAAGCAACCACTGAGCTGATGAACTTGTGAACTGCAGCACTCCATCACGGTCAGACAGATTTGTAGAAAGACAGTGCAAAACTCCCACTGACGCATTTGAGCCACAAATCAAAACGCATCTTTTAAAAGAACGGGACATACGTCCTATTTTTTTGATTAAAAAGAAAGACTCATTTCAAAGCAAACAAACATATCTAAGTGTGGAGGTATACTTTGTATAGGCAAATTAATTGCAGACGTTAGGAGAAGCTTTTTACTCTCCCTGCACCCAAATACCTTTCCTTTTTTTTTTTTTTGTTTTCCTTTGGAATTCATTAGCTAAATGAATAATATCTTTATGTTCCTTTTTTAGTTTTATACTGAAAAACACAAGTCTCTGCTATTTTCCTCTGCTCCTCTCCAGTGTTCTTGTTTCAGCAAAGTAAGGTTTGAGTTGGAAAGTTTCCCTAAGAAGATTTTCATTTCTCATCTTGTCTGATGCAAAGTAAAGAGTATGCCAAGTGCCACTGACCTTAACTCTCCTGAATCAAAAATATCTGATGTGATATATAGAAAACTTTGATGTGTAGATATGCTAATCAGCAGAGAAATGTCAAATTTGCATACATTTCAAGTGACCCAACAATATTTACCTTAGAGCTAAGTTTCATATTTTTCTGACAATTGCAGCATTGAACAAGTGACTCATTTAGCATATCTAAGCAGCATTATGTCACAGGGATTTACCTCAGAGTTGTTTGAAAGCATCAAAAAGATGAACATCACTGTCTGAAATTAACAACAAGCCTAATCTGATTTGACAAATGATGTTGATTTAGATAGGGTCACTAGCTATTGAAGATGCGGAGGACAAATAGTGCCTTGAAGCCTTGATAAAACTGAATATTTAAACAGTTCATTATGCAAATTTGCCCTCTACCTGTCAGTAGTGACTAAAGTATAGGGTTAGAGTGCTGGAGATGCTCTGTGCTAAGGAGACAACTAGTATACATGTACCTGGCTCTTCTTAAAAAACCAACTCCTTAGACATTTACACAGTGGATGTGTATCAGCATTGTCCTCCCCAGATTTGACAGTGACAAAATAGACAAGGGCTTGATTCCTAAAACTTTCGGCCTCAGTGCAGAAAACTTAAGTTTACTAAGAGAGCAGGTAGTCATAGACATTTGCCTACTGCATATTCAAGGCCTCATTCTCCAACCCTTTTTCATAAGTTACACATCATGGGAGCCCAGCAGGCTTCAGTGGAGTTACTTGCATAAACATTGCTGCCGCTCAGGATAAGGATGCTGGATAGGAGCTGCGTGGTGTAACCAGACTTAGACATAGGCTTCCATCCATAAAGGCCTAGAAATCACAAAGGTCCTAATCACTTTACAACTGTGTGCAACACCTACACATATGCCTTTACCATGACTCCCAACATCACTTTGCCAACTGGTATCCATTAGGAGGAACATCAGCAGAAAGAGAAAATCTTGTCCAAGAGAAGCCATTGGGTTTTGAAAAAATACCTTGAGATATTTTTGCCCATTCAGAATAGAGGCCTCTAACTCTTGAGGATCTGTTCTAAAAAATTAAGCATACTTAACTGCATCAACCTTGTGTAGTTTTAGACAGCTGAGAACACAAGTTGTACTGAAGGAACGAAATATGTAGCAGTGCAGAACTGGAACTTGTAGTGGATATTTAAGTGTTCAGGCATAGTTAATAATATTTCCATGTTCCAAATCTGATACTAATTCCAAAAGCAAGTACTACACAGTACTTATCTATACAATAGCAATTCCTTAAATGGTATTCCCTTTTTTTTTTTTTTTTGGCTATATACACTAACTATGGTTTTAAAGAATTAGTATGCTAATCTACTTCAATTTACTAGTGTGTTGCATGACCACAGGTCATCAGTTTTTAAGATACCACATAGAACAGTAAGTCTGGTTACATTATGCTTTACAAGTTAACTTTTTGTAAGGCACTTTCCACTGTGTTTTTCTCAGAGCTCAGAGAAGCTCATCAGTGTAAGTCAGCCTGAATCTTCATGCAGTGTTTTTAGAGAAGTGTATGAAAAGGTCAGTTTAAGCAAGTAGATACTACTGGAACAGCAGACAAACTATTTAAAGAAGTATGGGAGAGCAACAACAATACAGAGATCAGATAGAAGAACATCTAGTCATAAACTAGATCCCTGGAAAGACTTGCACCTACTGACCTCTGCCACCCATGGGGCAGGGTGCCTGTGCATCAGATCAGCTATGCTATAGCTGCACAGAGGGTTGCCCCCACACTGACCTTATAACCAGAAGACCTGGTAATGTCAGTTCAGAGGCCAGTGAAGCCAGACCTGACTTAGGAGCAGCATTGATCTTGCTCACAGCCCTGTGCATGAACACAGAGACACCACTGAGAAATAGGATTTCTTATAGCCATGGAACCAGGGAAGTGTTTATACCATAAGTGGTAGACTTGGGCTAAGGTATATAGCAATGCACTGTGCAGACTTCCTAGCTCATTAGCACACATCAATCTAAGCCAAAAGCATCATACACCTTTTCCTTTTTATGCCTTTAGCGTACAATCTTATTGACTTATTTACATGTGTTTTGTAGTATCTGTGTTTTCTTTACCCAGGTTATCCTATCTCCCATTCACTGGTCAGACTAATTGAGAGATGACTGTATTTACCATTTCACCGGATCTGAGAAAACATGCCTTGTGAGCAACCTTGATTTGTTTATGAACTACTCCCCTAAATCTGCTGAGCTTGTAAGTTTTTGGCTAATTGCTCTCATGCCCATGAAATGGGAGAAACCCAAGTCTGAAATACATGGAAACAATTAGGGCAGCAAAACAAAAAAGGTTTTCCCTGTAAACAGACGTCCATGCCAAGATACCCCACCTAGAGCAACTGGAAGGTGGTATGTTTGCAGATGGATCCACAGTAGGATCTAGCCACTTATATTTAGCATGCAGTGTTATTTGTTTTAGCTAGCCAGCTAGCAATAGGCGGGATTTGGAAGGGGAAACCCATCATTTTTGCACAGAAGTGCACCAGTATCAACACCCCTCTCATACCAATCACATACCTTAATCCTTAATTTTTAAAAATGCAGCAGCCATTATAAGAATATCCAGTTTTCCCCTCACAATTAGACACACAGGGAAAGTTGTCTTACAAGAGCATAGGTAATATCATTTGTAATGTGTTATCTTGTTACATAGTTCTTTTTGACATTTTATTCACATGCAGAAAAATAAAAAGAAATATGTCAAACTGTTACAGCCTGTTTCATTATGTCAGTAATTTCCACTGTACACATTTACTGTAAACTATGGTTAACATGCATGAAGTAATTCAGCAGTCTGAAGGCCAGGAGGGATCATTTGTGCTTCTAGTCAGCTCCTCCTCCACAATCCGTGCCACAGAATTACCCTGTGTTAGTCCACTATCTGCACTCATGCCTTCTTACTGAGCTAAAATGATATCAAATCTTGACTTGAATCCTACAAGTGATGAGAAAATCTACCCCTTTCCTAGATAACCTGTTCAGAAATAAAAATTAGTCACTTCCAATTTTTTCCCCATTTGAATGCATCGACCACAAAATCAGAATTGTCTTTGGACTGGACATAACTGTAAAATGATGCAGTACTCCTGAAGCAAGAAGATATTATTTATTATGAGAAGAAAAAATCTTGAAGAGTATAAAAGCACTGAAACTTCAGACAGCCTTGGTCTTTGGGCTTACAGCCAAAAGGAATGGCTTAATTTCTATGACCCACAAAAGCAGGGCTAGATGATCATATTCATCCTTTCTGTCCTAAAATAACCCACAAGTTTACAAGTTGTCACCTTGGAATTGTTCCTTTAACAAAGCGCTATTCAATGTCAGAACAGGTACAAGTATTTGATCTCTGCCAGCTTGCATTTGATAGCCTTAAGGTTTCTTACAGAAAGACATTCCAAATACTGATGTTCTCCAAGGTATTTTTCTCTTTATAAAATCAAAAGTCAGAATACCTTTTCCCATAGAAGGGTGGCGATTGAAGCAACTGTTATGATGGAAAAACTAAAACCCCAGTCATTTATTTATATATTTGGATACAGAGTTCATCTTCACTTCCTGCTGAACAAACACCTCTGCAATCTCTGTATGAAAATAAAAAGGTTACTTTAAAACATTGCAAGATTTCTGAGTTATTGCAAATGCCTTAATCTAGCAATCAATAACAAACAACTTCAAGGAATGCACATTTTATGAAGACCAAACTCTCTTTTTCCAAGCATTGTTATTCAAATGTCATTGATTTTATGATTGAAAGTAACTGCATGGGTGTATATTCGTAAATCCAAATATCTTCAAAGTAGATGGATTCTTTTGGACTCCTCTTTTGCTGTAGGCCAGATTCTCCAAGTTGTGGATACTGGGTATGTCTAGCATGAACGCACACTACCTTTGCAGTTATTTGTGAGACGTTTCAGGGTACCTTATGTTGCAGTTTTTCTAATAGCTTGGTGTTACATCCCCAAGCATAGGCAGGCTAGGCAAATGACTCAGGCATCAGTAACATGTAGTTCTTTGCCATTTGTAGAGCTCTCCACGTGATAAAGTTTTTCTGTATAGACATGCAAGTAGTAGTAGCTCATCTGAGTATCTCATAAGGTATGAAAATTTAAATACATAATCATACTCTGATATTACAGCCTACTTCAAACTTGCTTTGTGAAATTTAAAGAACTTCGATGGCTTGTGAACAAATACAAGTAAATTGCTTTTATCATCAGAATTTAGGTCTTCTTACTAGAGCAAGCTGAAACTACATAGAATTTTTAAAACAAAAAAAAAAAAAAAAAAGGATGCCTGAATTGTAAAGAGAACAAGTAAAAAAATCCAGGAGGATAAAGAGCAAGCAGTGGCCTTAAAAATATTCCTGGAATGAATATCATTCTAGTGACTGGATTGCTGCCAAGGCTTTTTATTCTGTGTTTTTAAAAATGCATAGACTAGGAGAGTCATAAAAGAATGTTTTGTCTCTGGAATATGCTGGAACAAAAGCCAGATATGATTAGACTTTGACATGGACATTCATCACGTCCCAAGCTGAATCAGTTATTAATTCTGAAAGTATTAAATATGGAATGGATTGAGTGTCTAACAAGTCTGCAATATTATTCAATTATAACTAAGATGTTAGACTGAATTTTCAGAAACATCCTCCTGTATACTAAGTTGTGTGAACTCAACCAAGCAGCACCCTGAGTCTTACAGAAACTCCATGGGGACTTCCACCACTTTGCCTGACAAGATAAAGCTGAAGTGCCAGGTTATTTTCATGGGCGTGGAAAGGACTTCCAAACACAGAGCACAAGGTTCACATATAATTCATAGAAGCTTCTCTTTTTGGAAGCTTGCTATAGGCTTGCTCCTGCATCCTGGGCAAATTGATATCTTCCTTTGAAGACTGATGTAGTAAGATGGCTGGAATGTTGTCATAAGGGTTCAACGCATCCCCCACCTCTTTTCTCTGTGATCTGATAGCAGGAGGATAAAGTTTCTCCTCTCTAGTCCTTCAGACCACCTTTGGGGCTCACACATGCAATTATTTCTGCTATTCAGTTACACTATTCAGCATCTCCCTTCAGGAAGTTACTAGCTGCCATGTACTGACTTACATAGATGCTAGCATTATTATATTTTGCAGCATGTTGAAACCTGCCAATATTTATTGTAATGGTAGCGTGAGCAGCAGTGCTATGAAATTTTGAAGTTGTAGCATCAAGCCACTTCCACAAATTCTGTATCTAAGTGCCATTTCATTTTTTCTTTGCAACATTTCTGCTGTATTAAAGAGAAAAGCAGGAAAGCAGTCCTCCAGCGGTTCATTAACACCATTGCTTATTGCACCAATAGGAGCTTCTTGGGAGGAAAAAGGCTACAGCTATAGCTCATGGAGGTACAAGAATTCTTAAGGACATTCACCATCCTAACATAAGACTTCAATTTTTTTTTCCTCTTAAACTAAGAAAAAATCTTTACATTCAGGAAGAAAAACACCGTTATAGGCTAAAAAATTGTTAAATGTGGATTCACGCACTCCAGTTTTCTACATAAATGCATATCCCACAAAAAAACATTCCTAAACATACAGCTGTCTGTTCTGTGTTCTTAAATTCCTAAATTAGATCATCTTCAGAAACAGAAAACAGAAGGAAAAAACTCACAAATCAGGTTGGGTCTTGATTAAGAGTTGATCAAGAGACTCTAGTAAGCTCTCTCAGAACATTCTTCTCCATTTTATAATCAACTTATTAAGTGATAGCAGTAGCTGTAGTAATAAATATTAATAGTATTGGTGAGCAAAGTCACTGGTGGAATCCATTTTACTGTGCGCTACAGGAGTGGAGAAGAGACAGTTCTTGTGCAGAACAGCTTCCACTCTAAAGCCACAACTAAGCAAAGGGATTGCAATGCATAAAGAGCAAAAATAAAGCTAGTAAAGTCCCCAGTCCACCATCCTGTGGACATCCCAGGATCTGACTTGATTTTTTAAGGAGTCTTGCTTTGATGACAGTACAGGGCCTGCTGTATTGCTTCAAATTCCTTACTTGTAGGGAAATCTCCACACTAGAAAATTACCCTCCTTCCTCTTCCCCCCCTTCCTCCTGCCAGAAGTATTTTCTCAGAATGGGAAAAAGCCATACATATTAACACTGCCTCAGACTCTATTACCAGAGGAAAATGCCTTTTGAACCATGAATTCATGATACTGAAGATCATCCATGGGAAAAAGCCTTCAGCTTTACCTCTGACATTCAAAGCTTTTGTTTATTTCAGTAAGCATGCATGTAATTTTTAAGTCACAGAAAATAGAAATGTTTTCTTATGCCTACCTAATGTAATGAAGTAAATTGGAGAGGATAAAAAGATATTTGTTCTGTTCTGTGTTAGTGAGCCAAGAGGTTCTGCACCTGGACTTGTGCAAAGCATTTGACACTGTCTCACACAACTTCCTTGTCTCTAAATTGGAGAGACATGGATTTGACAGACGGACCACTTGGTGGGCAAGGAATTGGCTGGATGGTCATGCACAAAGAGTTGTGGTCAGCGGCTCGATGTCCAAGTAGAGACCAGTGAGAAATGGTATTCCTCAGGGGTTGGTATTGGGACTGGTACTGTTTATCATCTTTGTCGACAAGTGGGAATGACTGCAGCCTCAGCAAGTTTGCTGGCTACACCAAGCTGTATAGTGTGGTCAACACACCGGAGGGAAGGGATGCCATCCGGAAGGACCTTGACAGGCTTGAGAATTAGGCCTGTGTGAACCTTATGAAGTTCAACAAGGCCAAGTACAAGACCCTGCACATGGGTTGGGGTAATCCCAAGCACAAATACAGGATGGGCAGAGAATGGATTGAGAGCATCCCTGAGGAGAAGGACTTGGGGGTATTGGTTGATGAGAAGCTCAACATGACCTGGCAATGTACACTAGCAGCCCAGGAAGTCAACCATATTCTGGGTCACATAAAAAGAAGAATGACCAGCAGGTCGAGGGAGGTGATCCTTCCCCTCTACTCCACTCTCATGAGACCACACCTGGAGTACTGCATTGAGCTCTGCAGCCCCCAACATAAGGACATGGACCTGTTGAAGCAAGTCCAGAGGAAGGCTACAAAGATTATCAGAGGGCTGGACCACCTCCCCTATGAAGACAGGCTGAGAGAATTGGGGTTGTTCAGCCTCGAGAAGAGAAGGCACTGGGGAGACCTTATAGCAGCCTTCCAGTACGTGAAAGGGGCCTACAGGGAAGCTGCAGGGGGACTCTTTATCAGGGAGTGTAGTGATAGGACAAAGGGTAATGGCTTTAACCTGAAAGAGGGTAGATTTATGTTAGATATAAGGAATAAATTCTTCACTCAGAGTGGTGAGGTGGTGGAACAGGTTGCCCAGAGAAGTTGTGGCTGCCTCATTCCTGGAAGTGTTCAAGGCCAGGGTGGATGGGGCTTTGAGCAACATGGTCTAGTGGAAGGTGTCCCTGCCTATGGCCGGGGGTTGGAACTAGATGATCTTTAAGGTCCCTTCCAATGCTAACCATTCTACGACTCTATGATTTTTGTTCTCAGTTTTAACACCATGATAGAATAACATAGCTGGAGTCTCAGTATTTCTGTTTAGGCTGTGGCTGTGCACAACCTATAGCATTTTAGCCATGGTCATGTTCAAACCAGTTTGACTAAATACCTACTGGTTCTGTGTACTGTCCCTCGTTTGTATGATGAAAAGCTTGTTTTATTTAACCCCATAGATACCAGATCTGTTCAGCACAGGGGATGTTATACATGAAGAGGGAATCCTTACAGAATTTCTGCATAGCCTCTAGCTTGTTAAAGTCAGAATAGTCTGAAATAAGTCACCCTCAAGCCAGATATGAGCAAGTACATACAAATAAGTAATACTCTAACCAAACTAGGTTAAAAATCACTCTATCAAACCAGTGCAAGTTTGCTTCTAGACAAGGCCCACTAAAATTTGCTACGCTGTTTTAAACTGTTTTTTAATACTTTTGGGCAAGCAGCTTATACACCCACTGTGTGGCTAATATTAATGGCTGAGCTGTAAATCCCTCACAAGGGACTTTGTGGAAATACTGATATATCCATTACCACCACAGGAAAGTGCTGCTAGGCTCTTCTGTAATTACAGCTTCTTCAAAGGAAAAGTACATCATTTAGTCTGCAGAGAGAAGCAGCGAAAGCCAACATGAGAGTAGACTGGCTGATTTGTCAGAAGTCCTGGTGCCAAGGGCATGAGTGCATTGGCACCTAGACATCCTCACCCATGTCCCATAGCAGCAGAGCAACTACCTCTCTTCCTACCTTCTCCACCACTTTCCTGTTCCCCTTCCTTATTTGTTACACCCACTAGTTCTTTTGTAACCCATGTTTCCCCAACACCCATCAACACGTCATGCCTTCCCTCTACATAACATTTCCACCTGTAACTCTCAAAGAATTTTGCAAAAGGCAATAAACAAGCTGCTTCCTCTGCCCAGATGATCTGTGCTGGGTCCCAGAACTGAACACAAGCTCTCAAGACCTCCACCAAAGATGGGACATGCTATACCACTCACAGCCACCTGTTAGGGAACACCACAGCCCAAGTAATATCTGAGATCTTACAGGGTGCTTGATGCTACTCCAAATCAAGTAAAAATAATGAAAACTATTTTCTGTCCCTTTGAGGCACTTGCAAATTACCATTCACTGTCATATTTAAATGCCAAACACTATCAGACATACTGACAAGCTTTGAAGGCTTCCAAGTTGAGGTGGTAGTAATACAAGCCTGCCTCACTACAGTACTACAAGAATTATACAGTGGATGCTTAAACCCTTGACCCTGTAAGTACAAGCTGATTCCTTACATCAGTTATAACAAAGCCTTGGTATGGAATAAGACAGCTGTGAACGGGTCGTTCAGCTCAACCATCACGTCTTTGTATGATCATCCAACAAGAGCACAATAAGGACACTGTGCTCACATTCAGGGCCACAGTGGGTGGCACCACACATCATCTCCAGGAATAGATGGCTATTCCTGAATGCGTCTGTCTTTCTGCTGACACAAAGTTCAGCTGGATCTCGGTTGTGGTAAAGGCTGTATTACAGACATGCTAAAAACATTGGCCTGTCTACCTCTGGTCTTGCCCCTGCATTGCAAATAACCAAGGAAGGAAAGCTACCTGATTCACATGCATGGAGAAGTGGCCCTCTATAGCCCTGTTCGCTGTCCCAGAGTACCAGGATTAATCAAAATACATAAAGTCTTTAACTCCGACATCAAGCAGTAATCAATACCAGATGATGGGAACTTGGGACCTGTAACATCTGTGCCTATCACTGCTGCATGATGGCATCTGAAAGAAACTTGCACATGTGTGTGGCCAAGAAGAATCTTTCAGGCAGAGAGGGGCATTGGTATAAAACAAGAATCCACACTTTGCCATCTTTTTTACTCTTACTCAGGTCCTGAATTTATGTTCATGTAGTACTGAATCTTCTTCAGCCTCAAGGAGCTTGGACTCCTTTTGAGTACCTAACACTTCCTTTCATGCATGACTTTGAACATTTTCCACTATCTCAGACATAACTAGCCATTGCTGGATGACCGCTACTTTGGACCAGAACACAGGAGTAAGAAATGCTATTTTAGTTTCTGATCACAATAAGGTTAACAAAACACAGGTTATAAGTAGGTTGATGTCTTTGCATTTTTTACTGACTTGTTTGCCAAATAAATTAAATTATTTCCTGCTCAAAGGGTACATGATTCATTATCTAGTTTGTGAGAAAATTCTGTTAGCAAGCAAGCAGGGGCAAAAATCTTCTAGACATTGTCAGTTATTAAATATTTAGCCCTGTGACGGCTATGGAGGTAAGTCACTACACATCAGAAAGGCTTCTTTATGAAAGCTGAGTGCGTGTGTGATAGAAGTTAAATGTAAGCAAATACTTTTCAAACAATAAAGAAATGTAATTATTTAAGTCTGGTGAAAAAGTTTACTAGACCTGTTCTATCTTAAAGAGAACCTCTGAACAACAGTTTGTTATCAGAAGAGCCACAAAGAGAGATGATATGCTTCATGAAGGATTTTATTATTTGTTTCATTTATTCAGAGTAAAAGCTAACTCCCAAAATTTGTGTTCTCCAAGAAAAATACTTGCAAAAATAGATCAGTGTATTCTAAGAGATTGTTCCATTTGCATTTTGACTTAAGGTACATTGTATAAGTAACAAATTAATAAACCCTTTGAAAATTAAAATGCTTAAAATTAAGTCTCCAAATGAAACATTTTGACATTGCTAGAATACTCCTTCTTCCTTCAAAAAAGGGAATACAGAAATGAGTGATATTTCACTAAAATCAATTTGCTTTCAGAATTTTTCAGTTCTGACAATTTCGTTTTCTAAGGAAAAATAATTTTAAAAATTCAGCTACTTGGTGCTCCCCACCCCCTCCAGTTGTATCTGGTCAGCCATCCTACTTGACTACATCTGTAACATTTCTAACTCTCTTTCGATTTCAAAGACATGGATCAAAAATGTTTTTTCCAGTAGTATTTGGAGCAACATATAGGTCTAAAAAGCATAAACCCTGTGGCCTTACTACAACATGCACCTCCCTAAAAACATGCAGAGTAAGTGAGAAATATCACCACCACAATGTAGTTATATTTGTACAGTATCTTGGACAAGTTACTTAGTAGAGGATTAAAGGCAGCACATCAGCATACTCTTTCCCACCTGATTCAGACCCTAATTAAAAATGGACAAAGGGATTTTTTTTTGCTGTTTTCTTTTTTCTTTTCATTTAAGCCAGAGAGACATCTTTCAATTCAGACATGGTCAAACTAATATTTTAAGATACAGAAGATTTAATGAAGTTAAGCAGCATAATGAATTTCTGCTTAGTCCTTAGTGGAAAGTTCTGTCCAAGATCAGTGTCACTATTTGCACTACTTAACATTTCAAACAAATGAAACAAAGATTGAACAGAACGCATACACCTCCACACTACCAAAAAATGCCCTTGGGATGGCGCTTAAGTCTCAGTTGCTCCAATACTGCTTTTGGCCCCTTTCATTTTCTGCCTATGAACCTGGTCAGAAGATGGTAGCCTTCTGGGTTTTAGAGACTAAAAGCAAAGCATATCCACATTGGGTAGTTGCAACTGATTCTGCTTGTGACTCTCCCTGAAGATCACTCACAAGCTTCAGTTTGTCAATGTTTTGACAGAGCAGAGCAGCACGAGCAAGTTACCCCTCATGGTCTGTGAGGTGACCTGCTGTTTGCTGCCAGGCATCAGTCTATCAATAAAGCCTCACATGGGCTGGAGCAGCGCTTCGTTATGGATCACTTCTCCCTGTGCACCACTGCAACACCCAGGCTCAGAATGAAATGCATCTGATAGCAATCCACCCACCGGCTGCACACTTATGGAATGAAGGCTGATGCTTTAAGCAAGGGGTCACCAGATGGCTATTCCTTGGCTGGCAGACTAGTTTAGCTTGACCTTCAGAGAGCACTGTTGTGTCCTACACAGCATAGCATTTCTGAGCTCCAAGGCAGAGCGTAAGATGCATTATTAGGTCAAACACTTACTTGGCTGAAGACCATTGTGGAACTATTTATTATGGGCAATTGGGGCAGATTGCACTGGGCAGGGGCATACTATTATAAGCACATTAGTGCTGTGTGTCACATGCCAAGATCTGACAAAGAGGGTAAAGAACATCAGTTAATACTTCTCATCTGTTTTTCCTTGGTAACTGCACAAGAGGCTTAGGGATCTTCTGCCCATACTACATCTAACCTGCTGGAAATAAGAAACCTCAATTTCCCAGCCTGAAACACTAGCCAAATCCAGCCGATCTGATTCAGTTCCAGTCAGAAAAAAATCCTGACTGAACTACATAGGGTTAAGCACTGGCCAAATATCACTAGAAGCAGGAGGCTTGGGTGCTTTGAAACTCTGTTCAACATATGTCTGAAGTATTTTTGGGACTGCACAAAACTGTAGTAAAAGAAAAGATTGGCAAGGCAGATGTTCGTTGTTTACTGACCCCTGATGAAACCTGCCCTTTCCTTTACCCATTTGAGATGTTCAATAGATACGTTGGTGCTGATTTTTAAACCATGTGCTGCCAAAAATCTGGTGTATTTCTACGTCCCTGAGAGTTTGAAAACAAGAAGTACACTAGACTAGTGTGAAAACACACTTCCTTATGGCAGGTTTATAAGCCGATCACTGGAAATGAATTTCTTGCAAAGTAACATGTTGAAAACCATGACAGGCTCATTGACAACAAGCAAAGCCCTCACATTTCTATCTCAGGAAGAGGGTCAGTTTGCAGAGCATGCACCAAGCGATTGTTTATTGGAGCTTTTGCAGAAAAAAAATGAAATTTTGCCTTCCGGGTATTTATGTGGAAAAAGCTGATACTGTCACAAACACAAATAACACAACAACAGGACTGTGAGAACTCCTGACTACACTCAAGCTTTCCTTTCCACGCCATTTTTCTATATGGCTAACATGGCAACATCAGAGCCCCAGCCAACATGGTAACACTTCCGTCTTTGGAAGAGGCCAGCATTTTTCTTTGCTTGATTTTTTCCCCACCTGTCAAGCATGTCTTGTCCAAGAATATTTCCCAAGCAGCTGAAGAGTTGGAGGTGGAGACATGACAAACAAAATAATGAAGCTACTTTCTAGAGCAGCTTCTTAGAATTGCTGGGGCAGCAGTTAGCAATAACCCTCAGGATTCTCTTTCTTAGGAAGCCAACACCATGGTGGTCCCAGATGGAGTAACTCAACATTCATTAAGTCATAGGCACTATTTCTATCGCATATTCATCCCCTGCTTCTACAGTCACACCTATCTTAGCTTCCACTTAAAAAAATTCCAGGCCTCATCACCGCAAGACTGTAACACCCCACACAGGTAGTGTTGTAAAGATATTGTAAACGGGGCACAACCTAATATCTAAAACCTTACAGAGCCAAGTGACATTAAGTAGCATTCTGGCATCCTAGTAGGGATTCTGGCAACTTCACATGCACACTGGGACCGATCCACTTATCCAAGTACGCGTATCAACAGGTCTGGGCTTGTGCTACGGGATGTGTAAGGTTCCCAGTTTCAGTATACAGATAAGTGAGTAGCATATCAAGCTCGACAAAGGACTACCGATATTGTTAAACATGACACAAAGAGTTCAATTTTAAGATGTGTATGGTGTGAACAGATTAGCTTTCTTCAACAATACTAGCTAGATTAAATGAACTGTCATTCCATATATTACAGAACAGCAAAAATTGATGAAAAGTGGCTTTTGAAATCCAGGCTAACTTATTTTACTGCTAACAAAGTCTTCATCAGGGAAGCTGCCTCTTCTCCAGACAGCTAATGACCAGCACAGGGCCAGGCTGAACACAAGAACTGCACCATGGGGCACGCAGCAGAGATTCTGCTGCCCAAGGCCACTCCCACTCTTAAATCATTAATACTCCATGTTCAATAATGTGAAATATTGCAGACCCGTGAAAAGGTACTAAAGCATGCTGAGCTGACTGGGAAGAGAGGAGCCAAGGAAAGCGTTCACATATAATAGAGCCCAAGGGAATTCAGTACAGCAGAGAACTTTACATACCAGAAGTAGATATTCCTACAACAAGGGCTGCTACTGCATCTTCATTTGTAAACTCTAAACCTGTCTCTTCATGAACACCAGAGAGAAACATGACTTTAGTAAGAATCAAGAATCATTATTTCAAATCACAGGATGGAGTCACTCTTCTTTAAGGACAAATCCTTGCTTTGCCCAAGATGGCCAATTTCCTCCAGGATCACAACCTCCACAAAGTTTCTCTTCCCATAGAGGCACACTAACAAGAGCAAGTTGCAGGCACTCCAAGATGCTGAGCACAGACTTTGGAGACCACCAAGTGCCTCAGGCAAGCCTAGCATGAGCATGATTGTCGCAGACAAGGATGCCATACAAGGCAGAAGACTCACCTCACAATACTGAAGAGACACCAGAATAATGCAGGACAGATTAATTTAAAGAACCTATACCAACAATAGCATTTCTAGTAGTCCCATCTCAAATATAACAAGCACAGGTCCCAGTAGAAAAAGGCTTTGGACAACAGCAAGAAGCACTAGGGAGTCCTTTCCCCATTCCAATCTCAACAGTTTCATCCTTCATACACGCAGGGGAACTGCCTGGTTTTTACTGGGTTAGCAGACAGCTACAATATTCAGTCCATTGCTGTCACATGCAGGAAACTTAATTATAATTACGCAAGTGAAGCTTACTGATTAATGTATCTAGGGATCTGCCATTTGGCTCGTGCACTTTCTTGCACTTTCTATTTTACAAGTAAAGCCAATGAGTACAAAATTAAACACTTGAGAAACAAAGTCCACACCAGATTTGTTGGAGAGTATTCCCTATTCTCTCATATCATCTTTCTAACTCTTCAACAGATATGAAGGAAACAAGCTACCAAACACCTTAAGCTGTTGTTTTCAAGTTTTATTAATGTATTCCTACTGCCATTTTCAGCTCCTAGTCAATGTCTTTGATAGCTGACACATCGTTTCTATCATATCTTATTTTGCTGAAGGCATTTTCCAACTCCCTTAAGCTTTTCCATTCCCAGCTCCAGTGTACACTTTTGTGCTAATATTAATCTAAATGACCTCTCCCCCCAGACCTGCTTTTTAAATTTAATGAGATCCCAGGATTATACCTGTACTTACCAACACCCACAAAGGTACAGTCGCCCCTAGACATATAGTAAAGGCTGACGTAACTAAGGAATCTCACAGAGGAAAGTACAGGAAGCATAAAACTCTATATATGCTACACTGCTTTATCCTCTGCAGTAGCATCCAGCAAGTCCTAGCTTCCTGTTTAAATTTTGTGTCTCTTACACATCTGGGGGCAGACAGAAAGGGAAAGTTACTGAGCTTCTTGAGACCTAACCCAGTGAACACCTCTTTTTTCTAAGTCATTTACAGCACATTCATAGCAAGCAATAGGACAAATATATTAAAAATACAGTAATAAAAATAAGAACATTGAGAAGCAAGTACACATTCTGTTATAAAAACATGGAGGGATACTAGTATGATATTTGAGGTTTTTTTTTTAAATGAAATTTATACTTTGATGTTGGGGGGTGGCATTCAGCAGCTTTTATTCTGTTTTCTTTTCAATGAGGGGAGAAAGTTATTTGGGAAAGCCCTTCCAAGCCCATTCAACTTTCCTCACCCACCATGATAGCAGTTAACATCAGAATCACTCCCCAAAACCTGGAAGATCACACCTCCATCATCAGGGCCAAATATACAGAGCTCCCAAATCTAAAAGCTCAGTCCCCTTCCCACTGGAAGGCAGGGATCCCACACCCACCTCCTCCACCAGCTTCCAAGCCAGCATTGAACAAGCCTTCCTACCCATCCCAGCTCCATCAGCCCTCCTTGGCAGGCTAGCCTCCTACAGCTTGCTTCTCCAACACCTCTCCACCTACTACTCCTATTCCTGCTGGGCTGCAGCCTTTTATAGCAGCTGTTTTTTGATTGGCACTTTTTCACAGATGGGGGAGGCAAATAGGTCCTTCATTAACCCTTTTCAGGCTGCTGCCAAGTGTGTGTGTGGGTTATATGTCATTTTTGTTAATGAAGTGCCTTCTGGAATTGAACCCTGAGCTCCTTTTCCATAGCTGTATAGTTTGGCACATCTAACTGGAAAGTAGAAACAATATATATTCTTAATGTTATTTATTATCAGTAAATGAGGCAGTGAAGAGGTTGAGTGAAAAGGCAGTATTCTGAACAAATATTTTCCTTTATTCAAGGTAAAATTTAAAGATTAGCAGTCTTTGGGAAAAAAAAAAACCACAAGTATTTTGCCTCCGTAGTTCTCTTTAATTTTTATCTTGCTAAATGACGTCTAGGATAAACAGGAAGGAAGGAAAGAAGTAGCTCCCTTCCCCAATTTTTCTTTCTATTTTTCCCTCAAAGGGAAGTCCATGGAGCTCCAGCCTGTTTGGATATATAAGGTAGCACTCAAAACGTGTTTGCCCACAAAGCCTTCTGTAGGCTGTTAATGTGGGAGAGAGCTAAGCAGTATGTGTGTGCTGCTTGTCTGGCTGACCGATGTCTTGCTTTGCTGTCTTTTTCTGTCCTTGCTTTGTACACACTCCTGGTCTAGTGCCCCATAGGAGAAATCAATTTGAGAAGGTTTATTAAAATAAAAATCTCTCTGCCCCATGTGGGGCTTTATGAAATTTTGCTGTTTGTGAAAGATTGATAAGGTTACAAGAGGAAGTCTTCAAAACTGAGATTTAAGTGATTTAAAGCAGAAACACCTAAAAGTATTTTTTAAATCAATATTTACTCAGTTTTCGTATTTGTACTGTGGCTGCAACAAACCAGGGATACATAATCTATATACTCACCACTTCCCAGAACTCAGATCCTTTCTTCTTCATTCCTCTTCTTAATGTGGGGTTAGGGACAGAGTCTGGTGGGAAAAGGGATGGGAGCGGGACAAGGTACTTTAACTGCTGCTTTTGACAGTGAAAGGTGGAGCAGAAATTATCGATAGAGGCTAGAAAAAACCTACCTCTTCTCAGGAGCAACCAGCTCAGACATTCTGCAACCATGTTAAAGGGCTGGTCGCTTAATCTACACCTTGAACCAGATCTGTGGCTACTTCTAAAGGAATACTTGTTTAGCACTCTGTGTTCAAAACTTTGCCTACCATTATAATATCTCTGCCTTAGGCACCACTACTCAATAGAAGCGTAAGCCATAAACAAACGTATCTTGTTGTAGGTACTCATGTGAGTCATCAACACAAGTAGTCTGTTCCACCCAGTTTTGGAAGGAAAACACAGCTATTAGTTTAACAATTCAGTAAAAACATCTGATAAAATGTATTTGATGTCTTCTGCACGAAGATATAATACATCAAAAATCTGATTTTAAACTTTTTGACAAGTTGCCCCAGGCTTTATATCAAAATTAGCCTTGTGCTAATGCTGCTGAAAAGGAGGAGGAGGGGAGACAGCTGAATACCATGCATTAAGAAAATAAGAAATTATGTATATGGAAAATATGTTCAAAGCGGAAGTGGCCCCAGTACTCCAGTGGTTCCAGGGACTTATGACATACTGTGAACAGACATGAGCTCAATCTGTCTACTTTCCAAGGTAGTCAAAGCCTTGTGGTTAACATCATGCCAAACCTGAATGGGAAAGCCCTGCCAGTGACTAAAAATATCAACTTGGGCTTGGTGCTGTGTTGACGCAGCCACATGGAATTTGGACAAACTGGAACACAGACAGAGTGAGGTTGTGTTTCCTGAGGATGTACTGGCAGACAAACTCTATGTTCATCCATAAGAGCAAACAAAAGGTCTTCCTGCACTATGTCATTAAGAAAAACATGCAAGACACTTTTTACTCTTTCCAAATTTCACCGTAAAACTGAACGGACAGACTAGAGCTCCCTACAAGAAAGGATACATGGGATGCACTTATGGTCAAGCTTCTAAATGGCCAGGGTTGTGCTTTTTCCAGTCTGCATTTAGTTCAAACTCTGTGTGCTCTCTCATAAGCACATATAAAAATGTCTCTCTCCTAGGGACACTCAGAGCTTTGCACCTTAAAGGTGAAATAACATCAGCAGGCCCCAGTGCTGGCAATCCTGATGATTGCTGAAAATGTAGCAGCTGCACAGAAGGCCAGTGCTTAGAAACCAGCATTGCTTCCCTGTTAAATTTGTTTACTTCTGTGTTGGAAGGCCTCCTTGTTTTGGTGCCTTATGCAGAATTGTGAAAGAACCACTAGCATACTGCCACTATACACAGTCATGCTGACTTTATAACTCTATAACCACTCTTCATTTCGGGGAATGACTATTCTTTCAGTTATGTCACCCTGGCTTACGCTGCCAAACCTGTGAATTGGTAGTGCTGCATTTTTTATTAAGCTATGCATATTGGGAATGGGAGAACCACTCACTTCTCCAGGAACCTTAAAGAGGATGCTTGTGAAGTATCAAGAAGTGGCTTGGTTTCCTTCCCTTGATTTCATTTACCTCCCCAATGTAATGCCACATTTCCTGGTTTTAATCAGGAATAGAAGCACAAAAGCTAAAATAGTATTTAGAAATATTTATTTTTTGTAAAATCAGAAACAGGAAGTATCAAACATCTTGTCAGAGAGCTCGTTCTCCTGAGGTTTCTCTACCTCAGCTTAGTTTATTCAAATGGGTTTGAATAAACATCTGGAACAGCTGAGTGCTTTATCCCATCTTAATGTTTGACACCCATCTTTAATAGTGGAGTGCACCATAGTGGAATTAGATCCAAAAGGAATTTATCTGCATTCACGAGTGCTGTGTTCAGTGAAACTTCACATCCATAGACAAAATCCACAAATTGTCACGGTGCCCAGACAAGTTACTTGTCATTACAATGATCTGCAAGGCATCCATAGAAAGAAATCATTTTGACTGAGCTTCGTTCCTCAAGGACAACGCCAAGGTTAATTTATTTGTTTTTCACTTTGAGTTGGGGGTGGACAGTCCCTGGAAGAGTAGCAGTGTCTGCCAAATGCATTTCTGGGAGTATTTGCTCACCAACTACTCTTCTATTCCACACCTTCCCAAATGTCTCTAGGAACATAGGCTGCCTTCATAAACTCAGTTTGTTCTCAAGGTTTCACTCCACTCAGGTGGCTCCTGGCTGAATTTTCCAGGATTTGTAACAGTGAAAAGTGGGATAGCTAAATGTCAGTGACGTGTGACACCAGAAGGATACCAATAAATGGTAGACATTGTGTTAGAGAGACATGATAACTGGTGAGATGGGAAACAAAACAGAAAATTGAACACTAAAAACCATAGAGCCCCATATGTTTGAAAAGTGGAATCACACATTGACTTGAAGAGGAAAGTCCTCCCTCCCTTCAAGAACTGCTTTCTGGGATAAAGGCAAAATATTTAGCCTTTCTCCATGGCTTCTTTTGTAATGTGAGCTGGTAGCTCACTCTTTGAGAGATTGCACAAGTTGTTGGTGAAATTTCCTGAGGTTCCTTCACCTTTCCAGGTCTTTCTAAGCTTTCTACTTGATACAATCTCGAGGGCCCATATTGTGATATATTGCCTGTTGAACAATCAAATTTTGTCTTGCCTGAGAAGAGATTTCAAGAACGCTTCACTACATTTTTGTAAGTGACTCTTCACTATATTTTTGCTTTAGCCTCTTAGCATGTTACCTTTGGAAACACGCCTTTCTTAGAGAATTATTTACACAGAAATTTTTGGCTCTCAGTAACACCATGATGAATAACCTCAGCTCCAACAAGCTATTCCCAAAACAGAGAAGAAAAGTACATATTATAAAGCCACACTTATTTAAGGGAAGTTAGGTTGCAGAAACATTGAATGCACTTTGAACACCTGTGCATTTCATGACAAAAAGTAAAAAGCAGTGGTCCCTGTTAGTAAAATTCTATTTTCCAGGGCTGCAGCTTGGCAATTATAGATCAGTCAGCGTCTGGAGGATTTTTTGGCCTTCCAATCCTCAATCGCTCTCTACAACTACCTGAAATGAGGTTATAGCGAGGCGGGGGTCAGTCTCTTCTCCCTAGTAACAAGTGATAAGACAAGAGGAAATGGCCTTAAGCTGCGCCAGGGGAAGTTTAGGTTGGATATTAGGAAAAACTTCTTCACCGAAAAGGTTGTCAGGCATTGGAACAGGCTGCCCAGGGAAGTGGTGGAGTCACCATCCCTGGAGGTATTTAAAAGAAGGGTAGATGTGGTGCTTGAGGATGTGGTTTAGTGGTGGACTGGGCAGTGATAGGTTAGCAGTTGGACTCGATGATCTTAAGGGTCTTTTCCAACCTTAACAATTCTGTGATTCTATGATTCTATGATTCACACTCATAGGACTTAGTGAAGATTGACCAATAACTTCTGGAGGATAACATAGTTCAGATATTTTACCATAGATATACTTACAGCGGCAGAAGAAGAAAACCTCAAAAAATAAAAATAGGCAACATAATAAGTTAGGTACAAATACAAATATCCTTGTTCAAAAAACCAATATATTTTATACAAATCTGATGAAACAAAATTTGGTATTTTTACTGGGAATGGAGGTTGTAATCCAAAATAACAATGTCAAAATTCAGCCCCACATGAGATATCCATGCCCCATACATTCGAACAAATCTGGTCTTGGACTGAAAACTGTCCTTAAAATTACAGATGCGTGTTTAGTGGTAGAATGACTTTTTATTGACAATGTGTGTCATATCCATTTACATTCCAGCCAGCCCTCCACTACTGAAAACCATATGGCTGTTGTTTTAAACTGGCTGAACTCTTTTCAAAATCCATTATAGAAATTGTGCTAAACACCAGCCTTCTGTAATGAACAGAGTTTGTTTAGCCCCCTCTACATCAGAAGTAGCATGTGTATAGAGAATGGATGGCTGCTGAGGAAAACCAAACTTGCTACCTTCATCAATAACAGCATATTTTGTCAGGCCACAAAAGGCATATTTAATACATTAAGAACATGGAGAGTTCAGACTGAAATTACAAGTTTTCATTGTATGCCTGTCTATTAAAATTATTTGTTTAGGAAAAAGCAAAGGGAAACAGTGTTAGGATGGTGTTGTGATCCCAAACTACATAACAGGACTTGAAAGGAATACACGTCCCAGTGCTTGGTAAAATGCTTACAGAGATGTAAACTTCATTATGGCTTGTGCCTGTATTGTCCCATCGAACAACAATAATTATTACTATAGTTATTTATTATAATAAAACACAAATAGCTAACAGCAATACCTGATATCCAATCAAAGTCTCTCTCCCAGAGAAGAAGTTTTTTCCTCAGATGATAGTCTCTCTGCTCCATACATCCTTTCTGTGCTGAGAGTCACACAACTTCCCAGGATATCTGAGTGGAAATACAGCACCTCACAGCCCTCCTTGACCATTTATTAGCCTCTTTCTAGAGTCACACGTCTCTGTCCTATTTCTGCAACATGACTGTCTCCAAGCCACTACTACTAGTGTATTATAACTGGCTGGAATAATCGTAAAACTTATCACTAAATACTGCATCTCTCATACAAACATGGCATTCTGGGTACTCTGCTTAATTCTGTGGAGATAAAAGGTTGGACTGACTTACAAAAGTCCTGTTGATTTCAGTGCAATTGTTTTGCCTAGGTTGAGTGCAGAATTTGGCCAATGTTAATTATTACACTACATAAATAGCCAGGTGAGTATTTTCAAACTCCCTCAGCAGGTGACACAGCTACTTTTTTTAGTTACATCCTCTGCAGTTAATTACAAATTGCTGACCCCAGATCACAACCACAGAAGGAAAACACAGATAGAAAAACATGTTTTATCAGACTGCCAAAGAGAAGTTGTTTCTTCTCCCAAAGAAACTCAAGCTGGTTGTCTCCAAAAATTCACAGGGATAAAGAAGAACATAAATTTGTGCAAACAAGGGAACAATGCATCTTGGGGAAGACCTGACTTTTTACACTGTATTACTTTGTGCAATACATTAATGTTAACCTGACACAGCATATAACTGGAGAACTCAAGTTAAATAAATGAAATCAGCTGTCTGACTTCTTTAAGATAAATGATGTTATTACAGCATAATTGTATAACCCCATATAGCTTACAGCAGCAAAAGGATGTGTATTTCACATGCCCTACTATAATTACATTCCCATTATAATTTTGCAGTTAGTTGCTATGAGCTCTGGTCATGAAAACATGCCAATTTTGTATGGGATTGAAGTCTGCCTAATTTTAGCAAATTGAGAGCTACACAAAAGAAAAGAGATAAATACTATGTTGTTATTTTTCATTAGAGAATTGCTATATTAAGAGGCTGTGATCCAGCTGTGTTTGTTTAAATAAAAGTGTGATTTGAATACCTCCTACAGCTATGTTCCTGCCAATGAATAAAAGATAAAATGCGGCTCTCATTGGATGTTAGTCTCTGAGTTCTAGCTGACTCAGAGATTTATTGTTTAACATAAGGAAGTGAAAAGCATGTAGAGCAGACCACACACAGGGCTCTTTTGTGTATTGTTTCAAGCCATACCACTAATAGATTTGTTCCACCAAGGCTTGCAGCAATTCAGCTGTGCTAAAATGCTCCACTTAACTGTGAAAAAAAAATAATAAAATAGTAATTATGTCTAGATGGCAAATGCAGCTTAGACCAACACCATGAGTAATGTAAACAGGAACGAATACTACTCAAAGCTGTATGTTATCATCATTATGGTAATGAAATTAAGCTTTTATTTCCAAAAAAAAAAAGCCCTTTAACATACTACTCGGTATCTGTATAAACACCCTGACTTCCTCTCATAGCCTGATATGGCTCTGAAGTTGCTGAGCTAATATGTTTCCAACAGTATACACATATATATCTACATATAAATACATACACAAAATATAGAGTGCACTCCAGCAGCCAGCCTGAAACTTATTGCAGACAACATGGATCTCACAGTGTGTTGGAAAAGCCTTTTACAGTGCAAATAAAATAACGCATATAAATAGTCCTTGCTTTGTAGCTGCCTATTTTGTAGGTTCCTTCATGGTAATCTTAGATTGAGGCACATCATTCTTAGGGAGCTGATATGTTTGAATGGATTTCATTATGGGCTAGTGCAGAAGTGAGTGGCTGTGTGCCAGTCAGAACTGACTACCGAAGGGCTTAAGTTGTCAAAGGACTGACTTGGGCTGTCTGAGTGCATTTAAATAACCAAAGCATCTCCAGTTTGTGGAAAAGAAAAAAGAAAAGGAAAAAAAGGAAAGAAAAGCAAGTCTTTTTCCACTATACTCCTTACATTGGATTTGCAATTATAATAGATTGATAATGTATATTACATATGTACAGTTTAGTTCAGTGATGGATAACTACATTCTGGACTTTGAATAATCTGAATTACAGTCTAACAAGAATTTAGTAACATCCTTGAATAAAACAGGCCAGAGTGCAGAGTATCCATAGCCAAAAGGACAATGCATGGTCAGTTTGAGACTTGAACTGTGTGTTTGAGAAAAATCTTGCAGGTATAACCAGGCAAGCTGCATCTTGCACTTTATATGAGAAAATGAAGCTTTGTGCCCAATTGCTGTCTGCTCTGGGGTGGGTGGAAAGCATGGAGAAAGACCAGAAACCTGAGTCCATCCACTACTCTTTGGGCAATCAGCAAAGTCAGCATGTGCATAGGAGAACCAGCAACTCTTAGTGCAGTGCAGGCAAATGATACATTCTCATCTTCTCTCCTCACAGCCCTGTAGATGATGAACAGCCCTGTAGATTCAGCCCCAAGCTGGAGTCAGGAAGTCCCCAGGGCAGGGCAACTGACACACTGCTCTTTGCTCAAGCCTGTGCCAAAAGAACAGCCAGGAGCCAACGAGTGTGTTGAAGCTGTAATATGTGTGTTTTGAAGATACAATCTCAGCTCATTCTACAGGACTTTATGCTTCAAACTCTCAAGAGTCTTAATAGCCATATCCTGTCTGGTTTTTATGTAGCACCTGTCAACCCGGAGGGACCAAAAACACTTCAAAAACTCTGTGTGGTTTTTGCTGTTAAAAAACTCAGGAATCACTGCTTAAGTTGCCTGCAGGAGGCTGAAATGTAGGATATTTAACATTAAGGAAGAGCAAATACTTAGCTATGAATAATTTATCCCCTCAAATCAGCTTCTTTTTTACTATATTTAACATCTGCAAAATAGGACTCAGCGTCACTCTTAGCTTTATTTGATAGTTTCATTTCACTTTTTCTTTTTTAACATTACTGCATACTTTTATGAACCATCATCTACCTAAAAACACTGAAGAGAGTAGAGCAAAGATGAGCAAAATTTAAATTACCTGCCTATAAACACAACAGAAGCTACTAATACGCAATGAGGAGAGACAGATTTTTTAAAATAATATTATGGACAAAAGAAATGTTGAGTAAAGCATTGGAAAGAGATGAGCAAGACATGGAAGAGGGTGAATTGTCTAGGAGACAGTTGGACAGTGACATTTTATGGAGGCATTTTAAAGCAATAGCATTTTGGAGCTCTAGGCTGAAGGGGAGAGAGACGATCTGTGAGAAATTGGAATCAATGTTTAGATATGCATGTCTTGAAGGAGACATCCCAAGGGAAGTTCTAATCATCAGGATGAAAGGAAGGGAAGGTATGAGGAAAATTTGGGGGGGGGGGAGACATCAAACCTGTGGCATGACAGAAGCCATTTCTGAAGCTATGTTTAATTCACAGCCTAAAATGGATGACTTTAGACATTCTTCCTCCTGCTCAGAACTTGTCTATCAGCACACTTTATTTATTTGAAAATGTTGGAAAAGTTTTCTGAAAATCTGTTTCAGTTAGAGGTTGATGACCAGATATTTGATTTCACATGTTTTCAGTTAGACAGTGTCCATGGTATGTGAGGGGATGCCCCAGCCATGTGATACTGATGCTTTCCTAAGCAAGAGGAGGGAAATCATAGCTTGCTATGTAAGCACTTTCTACTACACATGAGCAGTGCTGGAACGAAATTCTACCTATATATGTGCAAGGTAAGTTCAGTGAAGAATCTGTTGGATGCCTTTTTTAAATTGGTACACATAAGATTTTATCTTAGGATAAAAATCAGGAGACTTCCTCAAGACAAAGAGAGTCAGATTTAGAATTATAACCTTAATAAATGCTCTGAGGAGAGAAGTGGAAGGAAGAATTTCTCTTGACTTCTCTGAATTTCCAACAAAAGCCTTCCTGCACCTTCCTCAGAATTGCTTGCAATACTGTCCCAGGGTCCAAATATCTTTCTTAGATTTGCTATTCCTTGCTGTTTAACATGATCATTTTTGCTCTTTGCTAGTTTGCTAGACATCTGCTACCAGTACAGTAATGATGAATTTTCATTATTTTCCAGGCTTTACTGTTTCAACCCTTTTCCTTTTCTCCTCTTTTTTACTGCTGGCAAGGTTCACTTGCGGTTGCAAAAATACTGAGGAACTGATTTTCTAGCTGTGACTGAACTTAAATAAACTGAAAGAAGGAAAACTATTGTATGATTAAAGCAATTCAACAGTTCACAATGTGAAATTATTTAAGTTTTGACACTTATTTCCTCAGCTATCTTTCCTTATCGAAATATGCCACAAATAACAGCTCAGCGTGCTAGTACTGACAGCAGTGCTACTGCCCGCCAAAGGTTATAGCACCCTTTGCAGGGATCCCATTAGCTGAGCAGCATCTGCCAAGCGCAGCCTGACTGCCTTCATACACGGACAGGAGGTGGCTAGTGAACAGCGATGGGAGCTGCTGGGAAAGGTTGTATGCAGGAGTGCTTCACAGCCCCTGCAGCTGTGGATAACATCAGCATAGATGCTGAAACCAGAACTGACAACAGGTCACCCATTTCATGTGACACGAAATGCCTCCCAAAGACCACGAGCAAGCTTCATGTCTTTGCTCCAAAAGGTGGAAAGCTATCTGCTGTTGACAGGGAGCAGGAGGGATCAGGAGTGACTCCAGATCCTGTGAGCTGAGGATATGCAGCTAAAACCCCCAGTCAACCTGAGCAATTAAGATGCACCATTACAAACAGGAAAACATCTTTAGATACTAGACTTCTAGATACTACATCTCATATGTAGCCAGCTTCTGGTGCTATAGAGGAAAGTAGAAGCCCTAAAGCATGAAATTAGTTAAATACCATACAAATACAATACAACTTTTTCACCGATCAAGTCTCTTTCACCACCCTTTTGTAGATAATGAATCAACAAATTAAATAGCCCTAGCTTCATGATCAGAAGCAGTGGTTTCAAAACTGCCATTATCCTGTTTTACAATCTCTTTCATTAATTAGTGAAGTTGTTCTTGAAACACAATCCTTTTGGTGAGGCCATTCTAGAAC
Organism: Phalacrocorax aristotelis; assembly: GCF_949628215.1. Classification (NCBI taxonomy): domain Eukaryota; kingdom Metazoa; phylum Chordata; class Aves; order Suliformes; family Phalacrocoracidae; genus Phalacrocorax; species Phalacrocorax aristotelis. The sequence continues at coordinate 42,922,888 of NC_134281.1, read as the reverse complement.
TTTTGGCAGCTAAAAACTGTCTTCTAGTTCCTAGTCTAAAAATATTGAGGACAATATACATTCATTTGATATTATACCAGGTTCATACTACCTCTCTTTAGGCAGGTAAATAAATTATTCTAATGCTTCAAAATAGTGTTAGGGAGTACTGATCTTCTACAGCTGCTTCTCAGCAGCATTTATGATAATAGAACAGAATGGGACTCCATTGTGCTGGGTGCTGCAGAAATACATTGAAAGAAACAAGTCCTGCCTTGCAGTTTCCATTCAGAGTAGAAATGGTACACAGAACTTGTTGGGCTGTGGGAATAACATAATGGTGTATGCATTTTTAACACACCTTTTAAATATGGATATTATTAATCTTTCCTGCCTCTCCAGGTCTCTTTCACTGATTTTAACTTGTTATTGTCATAGAGGTGAAACTTGAGAACCAAAAGGAGACAGTGGCACTCAGTGAACTATGCATGATAAGAAAATATCTAAAAAACAGAGCTACTTGTATGAGATACTGGTCCACGAGCTGCTCATGCAGGTGCCATTGTGGAGCAGGGGTAGATGGATACTGCAGCAAAAGACACAAGAACATAACAGGGATGAAGGTAAGGAAGGATCCAAAAGATTAAAGGAATCGTAGGGATGATGAAGTAAAATAGGATGAGTATTAGAAGAAATTGTCAGAGGCAAGGAAAATAATCTTTACTGGTGTCATTCTTTTGGACCAAATGGATAAGAAGTCCATGAGACGGAAAGGAATTAATTCCTTGGTTTCTGGGCCAAAGACTGGAATGAAACAAACCTGATCATCCCAGGCAAGTAGACCTGAGCAGCAAGGGAAGAGTGGGGCAGCCAAGGATCATAAAGAACAAACAGGATAAGAAAAGTATTAAGGATATGTCAGGAGATAACTTCTGACTATAAAGCATTACAGGTTTAGCAAAATAGCCGAGATGATGTGTCCATGCTCTGAGGTGGATGGTTGGAAACAGTTCAGAAGCAGAAGGTCAGAGGATAGCATCTGTAAAGACAGCAGGTGAATATGCTGAATGGCTGGATTGAAAAATGAGCAAAGGGTATGAAGAGAGGAGAGCACAATTAAAAGACCTCTGGGGTGCCCTCACTTGGAGGGAGAAAGAAAAGAGAGGGCACAACAAGGAGCTGAAAAAAATATACAAAGCAAGATTTAAAGAATAAAAGAAAGAAATCCAGAAAGTTTCCTGTTAAGAGAAGACATGCTAGCCCATATGTCCTGCCTAAATTTCCACTCCCCATTGTTCTAACTTAATTTTTTCACATGGATAAAGATGTTCCCTGCATATTGTTTTTTCTCTTGTGTTTTATAACATTACCTGCTATACTTCACATAAGTGATGAATGTTTTTCAAAAATGCCTGCTGTACTATATACACCAGTTGCTTAAATGCATGAACTTTAGGGATGAGAGATACTGCTCAACAAAGATCTATTATTAGTGTTCTTGGATCATCAATGTAGAACAAAACAGTCATTTTCATTGTAAGGTTTTATCTCTCCTCTCCTTCCACAGAAATGGTAAGGTTTCTCACAGGCAAGAGCCACAGAGCAGGTTCAAGACAGAGCCTGGCTAGCAGTATGGATGGGTTTTGGATACAGTTTTGTTATGCCTTACTTCAGCAGAATATCCAAGGCAACAAAGAGAAAGGAAATGTGAAACCGTCCAAAGCACTGGCTGAGCCGTAGCGCCAGGGGGGGAAGAAAGCACAGAGAGACAGAGAATGCCTGAAATGTCTGCAAAATGTAACTCAATTATCAGAGATCAGCCATAACAAGGAAAAAATCACATAAGGCTGTAAGAGCTATAAGTATCAAATAGTTACGTTTACTGCATTTATAAACAGATATCTTTTGGCAGGAGACTCAAAGAGGCCTCCACAAGGCACGAGAATCTGGGCTTGAATCCATTCACTCTGTGAATTAATTGACTTGGTTTGAACTCTACTGTTTTCAGTTGGAGAATTCACTGTGAACATGTTGTACATATCTCAGATATCAAATAGCAAATGTACTGAAGCCAGATACTGAACTGGAGCCAGAAATTTTTCATTAATCAGTATTGTATGCTTTCTGTGAATAGGAAATAGAACAACAACAAAAAGCAGACAAGAATGGGGAAAATATTTTTCTCTCTCTCCCTGTTTCTACACCCCCACATATGTTATTATTATTACTCAGTATTTACATTACAGTCACACCCAGTGGTTCCAACTGATGCAGGAGCCCCACAGTGCTAGGTACTGTACAAAGTAAATACACTTCAAGAGACAATGGCTGCTCTCAAGAGCTTAAAGTCCAAACAGATGGGACGGATGAGAGAGAGGCATAGAAAGGTAACTGAGTTGGCCAGAGGTCAGACAGTGGGTCCATGGAAAAGATAAGTATACTTTTCTGGGGGGGGAAATCTTGAAATCATTGTTGAAATCTGTGTTTTAGCAGAGAAAATGGGTCTGTCCACACCACCAGTGACCCAGACTTGCACCTTATCCACTGAGCTCCCCAGTGCTACAGATCAAAATTCACTTCCAGGCAGAAGGGGTAGCTGAAAATAACAATAACAGATTATCATATGACACTCACATACTTTTGTGAAAGGGCAGATTTAGCAGGGAACTGAGAGTACAGTAGCCCTCAGCACCATCTGACAGAGAAGAGGCTGCCTCCCTCCCTGCACTCCTTTGTAATACATTAATTTGCTCCAACCAAGAGGTCAGACCCAATATCTTCACAACCCAGGAAAGAACGGTAGGTTAGATTTCCGTCTCTTTGCAATTCTCCTTGGCAAAGCATATATAGAGGAGAAGCACCTCACAACTGGCATCAATCACAAACAATAGCAACCACTCTTTTTCAGCAGCAAGGCAGAAGCCATACATTTTTCAAAGCACCTTCTTTTGCTCAACAAACCCAGTCATCCCTCATCCCTGCTGCACACAAGTGAGGTGGTAACTGAGCCTGCAGTTACTGTGCATTGAGTTCTCTTCTTCAGTCTCATCTCCCACATACTCTGTCCCGAATAAAGCTTCATTACTGTGTGTTTAGATTGTGATATGCCACGGCCAAAAACATCTCTCTGGAAAAAAGGGGAAAATTTGCAGGAATATAGTCTAAATATGTGAAGAATCTGCTGGAATTTGGTGATGGCTTCTCTGCCTTGTCTCAGCTTTTTAAGCTACCTATTTGCAAGCCAAATATATACATAAAAGAGAAAGCATATTACACGGTTGCCGGAGGGAAGGATATTTCTACTTATACAAATGAGCAGGGGGAAACGGAGACAGAGAGAAGACGACCATAACCAGGAAAATAAATGAGCAGATGGAGAAAACAACAAATGAGGAAATAACACCAGTCATGGCTGTGATTCCAGACGGCCCACCTGCAAATATTTTATGGTGAGCATGCATAAGAAGAAGAATATTTCCATTGGCCATCTCAGTGTTTGCCTCCCATTACTGGCACATCCTACTTGCCCTAAATCCTGCTGAACACTGGAAAGAACACAGAAGCAAGCAAAAATAACAACACAAAGTATTTATTAATGTCTCTGTGATTTATGAGGCTGCTGCTAGCAAACTGGGGAAGCCTCTCAGGGAACCCACTGACCTGAAGCTCTCCCCACTTCATTCCCCCTGTATTCTGACCCCAAGCATCCCATTATCCTCATCTTCAGCTCTTTCAGAAATCAGAGAAAACTTACAAAATTATTTGACTCCCTAGACCACCTACCCTTGAAATTACATTCATACTTTACAGGCTCAGTCCAGAATAGCCTGATCTAGACAGAAAGACACACACTGTATCTTTAGCCCAAGAACTAGTACCATAATGCAGTACATGTAGATTTAATTCATGTTATCTAGCTAAGGAACTCCTAGGAGTAAGCTTGTTATTAACCTTGACTAGATAATGCATGTTAAAATACAGGTGCTTTGCTTTCAGCAGGATTTTAGCATACTTTAGCTCAGACAGGCTTAAAAAACACATCTTCTTCCTCACAAAGATATATGCAGCATTTGAGCAATTTTTTGGAGAAATCTCTCCTTTTCTGTAGAGCTCATTTCCTGACATTTGTTAAAAGCTGGCGATTCTACATCATCTGGTCAGGAAGCAAGGTTTGCTTTTGACTTCTGAATTTTTCTGGTTTATAGAGAGCACTCAGAACAGTTGCAGCCAAGTGCACTTCAGCTTCCTGAGCAAGAAAATGTATGTCAGCTTCTGTCCTCCTGCCCAGTAGCCTATTTTACAGACTTAGGAAGGTAGATGAACAGGAAGCACAGAAAGAAAACATGAGCACTTTTCCCCCTACACTGGCTCCCTATTTGTACAACTGATTGGAACAGGCAGGAGGGAAACCACCATTTCTCCAAATGTTCAAAGCAGAATCCCTAACTCTCTCCCACAGTTAAAATTCACTCCTGCTCCATGCTTATGAAGCTCCTGTTTCTCATTAATGGTGAAAATTTTGGACAAATGAAAATGCAGCTTAAGAGTTTAATAATATAAGGAAAAGGTCTTGGTTACGTTGGGGAAGATACTTCTATTTCATTACTCTTTTTTTACTGTGGGGTTTTTTTTTTCAGATGGCCCCCAAAATTACCAAGCTTCCTTAGGCAAGAGGAATACAACTCACTGAGAATTGAATTCCAAAAACGGTAAGAGGATCTGACATAGCTATCTATGCTCATGAAGTATGCAAACTGTATTCTTCCTTTCAGCACCCATTTAGTCTGTTCCAGAAATAAATATATTTGCTTGTAGCAAAGTCTGAAGAAAGTACAGTCAATAGACAGATATGTTATACATTTGGGTGAGAGTGTCCATTTCCTTTCTTCCTCACTTCCCATATCTAGTAGTTATATATTTTAAATAAAGTATGACTAAAATCCCTTATTTGGCATGGGGAGATTGCCAGCTGTTGAATCCAAAGCAGTTTAATTTAATCTAGACAACCACTGTCTGGCTTAAATGAAATATGAATATTTATCATTACTAAATACATGAATTATTTACATTTATATTAGCCAGAAAAAGAGTTGCAAGCATCTTCAAAAGAGGAGATAACTATGCTGCTGACTGTAGAGACAGAAATATAAAAATATTCTCAAAATATTTTATTTATGGATTGAACATACACAGTTTGCATAATGATCTAGTCTTGGGAATATATATATATATATGTAAACATATGTATATATAAATAAGCCCAGAAGAACTGAGAGAAGGGCAATGTTTTTAATCCTGAGGGGATCAGAAAGTTGTAGGATGAAAGACAGGCAAAGTATGAAGCAGGCAGATGATAATAAGCAAGAAACTGGAACTGGGGAAAAGTTTATGGTGTAAGTGTCCGTAAGACAGTGAAGGGAGTGGGAGAAAAGGGAGAATTTAGTAGGACTTTAAAGGAGAAGTCATTGACCCTGGAAAGGAGCATAGGGTAATTCACTGAAGTACAGTCAAGTAAGAAACAAGGAAGAAATTGTAAGCTGAGAAACTTGTTATAGGTGGTGATCCTGAAAAAGGGGAGCCTTTCCATTTGGTCTATATAGCAGGCAGACAACTGCTGATAGCAGCCTGTCTAGAATTTGAAGGGAGGAGCAGGGGTTGCAGGATTGAAGCCACCCAAGCTGAATGAGAATGGCTGGAGCACCGGCTGCAGTCACAGCTTAGTGCTAACCGGTGCTCCTAATAAAGAATACATTTTGTTTTGGAAATGTGGAACCTTCTTGTGTTATTATGCAGCATACTGTATGTACAGAAATGTCAGCCTTGTGGCACCCACAGCACAGAGGGGAGTGATGCCACAGGAAAAGAAAGCCGAGTAAATAGGCAGATCTCAGATGACTGGGAAAGCTGGACACACTTTGAACAAGCAGAGGATAAGGGTTTGTCTGCATCTTCACCCCTTTAATTTGACATTTGGAGAGTATTTTGCTGTGGAACTGCTTCAGCTAATGTCTAGAAATGTCCAATGTGGATGAAACATTTTTCCACACATCCTTGTGAGCGTGTTCTCAGAGGGCATCTTTGACTGAAGGTGAGCAATACAAATGCCCTCTAAAATTCATGAGCTTTAAGAAATGCGAACACAGAGACAGTGCTGGGCATGCTAGCTTGACTGTAAAGTTCTGCACTTGACCCAAACCAGAGAATGGGATTTTGCTTTGAATTCTTCCTATTTTTCCTGAAAAAAAAAACCATTCTAATTTCTGCTGGGGATCAAAATGCTAACATTAAACAAATGACCAAGGAGAAGCTGAGGCACAAGTTGTATTGTTATGCAAATATGAAGGACAGCTGCTGCTAAATAATGCAGCAAACATCCAGGATTTTTTTTTAAATCTCAGAAAACTACCACTGACTGTATAGTTAGAAAAAATAGTTATGAATAGAAAGTTCTTTAAAAGCCTATTACAGAGTTTCCTGTGTTTGTTTTAGGACTTGTCTGTACTTAAAGTTAATTTGACCTAGGGTTGATATGTATTTTGAAAGCAAAAGCCATTTTTGAGTAATTCCATGCTAGGCAAGCCATAATCACATACTTACATAGTCCCCACTTTCTTATCCTGTAAAATAACATTGCTGTATTATCACGGTAGCTGCTAGGCAAACCAAGAGTACAAATGGTCCCTGCTCAGGGGGAGTGACCATAGGACTGGGGCTGTCTTGCTGAAACCATCAAATACCGTATTTTAACTAGTTCTGCACTTTCTTATGCTGATCAGCAATCTGGTGTTCCTCCTTTAAACATACTGCCCACAGAAGAGGCCCTATGCACATTTCTGACACCAAGGTGTATGAGAGGACTGGCAAGGAAGATGGGGTTGTTCCCCCTTCCTGTCCTGAATCTGAGGGATGCTGAGAACAGTCCCAGCTAACCCACATTTTCTTTCTCTTAGCCAGTGTGTGACCTGTTCAGTGAAAACAGACAACACATTATCTATCTGCTATTAGCAATAGAACTCTAGCCCAGAAGCTAAAAAGGTTGAATTAATATCTATTATAGGTATCAAGTTATATGCCATATATATTTCTACTAAAGGTCAACATGGCATTCCTTTATTTTATATCCATCTGCTTCATTAGGCAAGGAAAAGTAAGCCAGATATAATGGATTTTTTTGGTAGTTTTAATCAACAATTTCATCAAAAGCACATTTTTCACCTGTGATAACAATATAATGGAAAACTAGATCAATACATTAATTATATCTATGGCTTTCTAAACTTTTTAAAAATAAATTACAGTAAGTGTTGTGGAAATTGGAAAGAAAAAACCTATACAACTAAAAGATATTACCTTTCAGTGTCAGGCAAATGATCTCAAAAACATGTCTGTCTATTTTTATTTTTCAAAGACTTTAATTATTATTCCATATAAAAGATCAGAAATTAGAGGACCTCTAATCATAATGTCCATACAATAACAAATAAGCAGTGTAACTGATTTTACTAACACATTACGCAGAACAGGATGAGGTAACAGCAGACTGCTACATGATAGAAATGGCAACCATAATATTAATCTGGGGAAAATCCAGAATCTTTACTTCATGGGAACTCCTCCTCAGCATGCTATGGTGAAGATAAATATCCTCATTGTCTCTATCCATCCAAGGTTCTGTGGCCACCACAAAGAGCTGTAAGGAAGCATCTGTACAGCTGGGATATTTTCTTGTTAGAAAGACAATTTCTACAGTGAAAGGCTGATTTGTCTCCCAGGATGTTGAGTTCTTATAAGCCTAGAAAGTGGGAGAGAGCTACAATTCAGCTGAGATTTCTCTGTAGACCTTAGCAGGGTTTGAAAAACATTTGGTCTCCAGGGAAAGTGGAAGCTGCAGCTCTCCCCAGATTGCTAGCCTTTCTATCTCCCCTAGTAACAAATCATCTACAGTCACAGCTCCTCATACATCGTGTATGTGTTTCATTGAACAATAGAGCACAGTGCAAATAGCCCCAAGCAAGCACCAGTAAGCCAGTAAGGCCAGTAAGCCTCTACACAGTACTTGGACAAAACAGATCCAGAAGGAGCTCTGCCTTTGGGATAGAGCTAATTAATTTAGGTGCAAAATTGAAGAAGTATAGCTGTACTTCAGCTGGTACAGATCCGTCTCGGGGAGAGAGATAGGAGTGTCTTTACCTTCTGCCTTGATGACCCCAGTTCTACAGTTAGCCTGCACCAAGTCAACTGGAACATCTCTAATATGCAATCTAAGTAAACTTTACATATGTACTATTGACTACTCTATGTTCTGTTCCAGCTCCCTTACCCCAAAAGGCCCCTCTTTTGGCTGGTTGTGTTCCAGCTCTGGACAATATTGGGAAGACTGAAGACCTAGCAAGAGATGGATTCAGCAAAAAAGGAACAAGATAATCTAAGCTGGCAACACTTCCATACCAAGGTCTATTCAGCATCATGCCTTTCTACTGCTTCTATTTCTCCTCTTGATTCCCACAATAGCCAAAACCAACACATATTTAACATTTATTTCTTAATATACTCACATATTTTAATTGCCAGCTTAAAAAGGAGAGCTGAGTCCTACATTATTTTCTTCTCCTTGCAGGGCTCACTGGTTAATTCCCAAAGACATCTTGCTTCCAGGCATTCCCTGAAGCTTTCTGATGCAGAAGTCTACACCATTTGGGGAGCTTTAATTTCATAGACTAGTATCACATGATCCTGATCCTCTAACCCAAATGACAGGTCAGTTTTGTAAACATATGGGACTAGATTCTTTTCTGGTTACAGGGAAAGGGGTGAATTGACTCTAATCTTTTGACTGAGGAGTGAAGGGGGCCCTCTGCAAGTATTAAACAAATAGTTGTGTGAGCAGTGGAATGAATTAAACCTGCTTTCTTATGAATTTGAGGTGCATAAAAGTGTGACCTTGGACAGAAGCTTTTCTGTATAGTGGTGCCATTTATTGCAGCTCTTACTTCCATGGATTCTCTGGAGCCTCATAAGATGCAAGTTCATACTGTAGCCTTCCCTCAGCTGGGCCAACATCAAATTTTCTTTGTTCACCTATCTGGCTACTTATTTTCATGAAATTTGTCAGAACCCAGTTACCTTGTAACTTCTGTCATTTTGTCACACTTGGTTAGAAAAGGCCATGAGATTCAAGAATTATTAGGGGGTACGCAAGGACAGATACATGCACAGAGACAGCCTGATCACAGATGCCTTGTTTCTATAGGAAACCAAACTAAAAATAGACAGTTTCCTAAGTGTTAAAGATGGAATTTTTATTTGTTTTTGCAGTTGGGAACCAAACAGACCCACTATTCACATGGCTCTAGCACATGAGAAATTGGAAAGAAAAGTAATCTTCATTCTTCTGATAGATACTCAATATGTATAATAAAGTGACCAGTGACACAACAGCCAAGTGTCCAAAGGCTGCAATCTACTGGGCTTGATGACAGGTTGTCTATGTGGCATTCTATATAAGAGTTTTTTTCTTTTAGCAGTATCTCTAAAATAATTTGGTAAGCTGTTTGCTAGAAATGCAACACATGATGATATCAGTCTGTGTAAATTTTATTGTTTTGAATGATGCAGGCACAAATAAGGTCTTTATTTTGGTTTTCATTCATCAAAAAATAATAAAACATATATTAGCAATTAATTTTCCCCCCACCATTTGCTAAATGGCAACCTAACATGGCATGCGGCAGAAAATGATAGGTAGGCATACCACGACTGAGAAAGCATAGCTTTCTTTTGTAATCAAAATAATAATATGGTCCATGCGTATGAGCTGTAGAGTGCAACCTTAGGTTGCATCCTCATAGAAGCTGGCATTTTATCCCCAGGGCATTTAGCCCCCTCAGCTGGAAGGCAGGGGTGGGGAGCGTAATAAACCCCCCATAATCCAGGAGGAAGCAGTTTACGACCTGCTGCTCCACCTGGGCACTCACAAGTCTATGGGGCTGGGCAGTATCTACCCAAGAGTACTGAGGGAACTGGCAGAGTTGCTTCCCAAGCCACACTCCATCATTTATCAACAGTCCTGGTTAACAGGGGAAGTCCTAGACGACTGGAGGCTTGCTGATGTGACATCCATCTACAAGAAGGGCTGGAAGGAGGATGCAGGGAACTACAGGCCTGTCAGGCTGACTTCAGTACCGGGGAAGATTATGGAGCAGTTCATCTTGAGTGAGCTCACCAGGCAAGTGCAGGACAACCAGGGGATCAGGCCTAGCTAGCATGGCTTCATGAAAGGCCTGTCCAACCTGTTCTCCTTCTATGATGGGGTGATCCGCCAAGTGGATGAGGGAAAGGCTGTGGATGTTATCTGCCTGGATTTTAGTAAAGCCTTTAATACCGTTTCCCACAACATTCTCCTAGAGAAGCTGGCAGCTCACGGCTTGGGCAGGTATACCCTTCACTGGCTAAAAATGGCTGGATGGCTGAGCCCAGAGAGTTGTGGTGAATGGAGCTAAATCCACTTGGCGGCTGGTCACAAGTGGTGTTCCCCGGGGCTCAGTGTTGGGGCCGGTCTTGTTTAATATCTTTATGAATGATCTGGATGAGGGGATCAAGTGCACCCTCAGTAAGTTTGCAGATGACACCATGTTGGGTGGGATGGTTGATCTGCTTGAGGGTAGGAAGGGTCTGCAGAGGGACTGGTGAAGAGTCTGGAGAGCAGGCCTTATGAGGAGAGGTTGAGGGAACTGGGGTTGTTTAGTCTGGAGAAGAGGAGGCTGAGGGGAGACCTTATCGCTCTCTACAACTGCCTGAAAGGAGGCTGTAGCGAGGTGGGTGTTGGTCTCTTCTCCCAGGTTACTAGTGGAAATGGCTTCAAGCTGCATCAGGGGAGGTTTAAATTGGATGTTAGAAAAAAACTTCTTCACTGAAAGAGTGGTCAGGCATTGGCACAGGCTGCCCAGAGAGGTGGTGGAGTCACCATCCCTGGAGGCATTTAAAAGACGTGTAGACATGGCACTTCAGGGCATGGCTTAGGAGACATGGTATTGTTGGGTTGACAGTTGGACTTGATGATCCTAGAGGTCTTTTCCAGCCTTAATGATTCTATGATTCTATGATTCTATGAATCTATTTGAGGTGTTTGAGCTGAATCACTTGGGGATATTATATAAAGAGGTATACAGAAGTGAAGTGAGCCTCTCAAGCGATGGATAGGAGAGATGAAGAGAGTGACTGACAACTCAGGCTATCTGTGTATCATTCAGCTAAACACATAGGGATTTTAGGACCAGAAGAACTGTATAAATACAGATAATCTGAGAACACTGAAGGGTCTCAAAACAGAAGACTATTTTTAAGGTGTATTAACAATGGAGAAAGAATAACTTCTGTGGCATCTTATATGGCAGTATGTGAGATTATTCCATGAAAACAACCTTTTAAACCCACTTTTCTTGGGACTGAAGCTACAGATCGTAAAGGCTGCTTGTGGTTATTGCTACCACTTCACCTCAGGTGAAGTACAGAGATAGGGATGCCTTGGCCATTACCAGCAAACAGTGGATGTAGCTGGAAATTTCACAGAAAGCAGTGTTGTGACATTCATTTGTATACATTCGTGCAACAAATGCAGCAATGTAACATGGTGTGGAGGTATGCATCTCAATGCAATTCAGAAATGGCTGCTATTGGGCCTAAGCTTAAGCTTTACTGTGACCTCTTTCCACTTCTATGTCAGACCCACTCAAGATCCTTTATGTTTCCAGAAAACTATAGCGAACCTCAGTCCTGAGAATCACATTTGTGGCTTTTAAGGACAGGAGGGGCTTTCAGGCTCACCCATTGTGACAGCCCCATTCCTCCCCCAGAACCCATAGCAAACAAACTCCTGTGGCTGCTCCCTCCTCCCACATGGGGCAGGCATTGGCAGCCACAGGTTTCAGGTGCTGGCCTTTGTGTGAACAACTAATGCAGCTGTATAATAAACTGACAACAATAACTACTAACCTCGAGGGGAAAGGGTGTTCAGGGTCCCCTCAGGCAGCACACAGCCTACCGTGGGTTGGATTGCAGTAAAGGACAACATGTTGTCATGACATTCCACATCTTTCTGCTGATGCCTTGCTTTAGTAGACAGAAACATAGAAACGTGTCCTGAAGAAAGAAAGTGGGAACATGGGGTAGGTGCCAGACCCAGGGTGAGGAGGTGAGTGGGGATCTGGGGAGGGGAGGCCTCTGCCAGTCAGTGAGGTGGGAAGGAGGGAACCAGGCCCCTGAGGGAGTGTGGCTGGAGGCTGCCACCATGATGGGGCGGGGGGGTGGGCTGGCCGTTGCTCATAAGCGAGTTAAAAGTCATGTCTGAAAACTTTTTTTGCACTGCAGTTTGGAGGCTGGGTAGAAAAAAGGTTGGGAAGTGATAGCTTAAATCCAGGATGGAGTTTCTCAAGGATAGGTTGTTACACACAGATTGATGTCACACTGTTGTCAACATGCCAGGGGTAGTTTTAGCTGTCAGCTCCGTCAGAGTCTGCCAACCAACTTTAACTTGTTTTCTGACTTTTCCAAATGTTTTCCAAGTTTTTGCTTGCTGTGCTGAGGATAAATTGTCCCTCAGTTTCTGTAAAACCACATTTGTTTACTTGTTTCCTTTTCATCTCAATTTCTTTCTGTAGTTTTCCCTTTTTTGGGGAGAAAAAAATGCATAAATGCTGCACCTTCGTCCAGCCATAATATAAACACAGTTCACTGAAACTACCTCATAAACTATAAGGTTTTCCTCATCCACCAGTTGTCATTCTTGTGCAATGCACACTTGCTTCCATCTTGAGCTGGGTGTGCCTTCACTATGGCCATACCCAAGGTTATGGACTGGGCAGCACATTCAGCTACTCAGGAATAAGGTGTTACAGCAGCTCTTTTCTGTTATTTCCTCCAGGTGAAGATGTATTTCTTCTGGAATGAATATTTTTGAGGAAAAATCTTCGTTTGGTGAGAATTATCTGCCATACACACATGAGATTTGAACAGGTGAGCTACAATCCTGCAGTTGTCTTTCCTTCCCAGAGCCCATCTCTTCCCACTCTGGTCTGATAGCGAATAATTCCATTTGGGAAAACAAATCTCTCATTGCAAACACAGTAATTACATTGAAATAACGTTTAAGGAATGTTAAAAGGACAGGGGACTTCAAAGACTGAAACATCAGAAAGCTGAAATTAAGATTGCACAACTTCTGTGCAGGCATTATGCTACATTTACTTGACTGAAGTTTTTTTTTTATTCACATATAAGATAGGTGGCACAGACATACTTCTGTTTTTCCTTACAGTTCAATGTGTGGTCCCAGGCCTTATTAATTTCCTCTTCAGCTCTTTCACAGCACTTTTTACAGTAAGATTTATACATTTAACATTTATACATATGACAAACAAGATTTAATTTATTTTTGTTATACCACCAGAAGGTGAAAGAAAATGAGGTATGGAAAGAAAGAAAAACATCCTAACATAAGATTATAATTTTTTAGAATACTTACTATTACATCTTCATATTAATACACTAGTTTGGGGTTAACTACAGAAAATGGGTTCTTATGATCATTACTTTCTTAAAATGCAGCAAGGTAAAAATATGGGGCAATTAGATCACCTGAGTGACATTAATCAGTTATTGAAGTCAGTCATTTTTTCCCTTGGAATCCACTGAATTCACAGTAATAATATGTACAAAAGAGAATTTCAGATTCTGGCTACTTTCTATTTTCAGTATATCTAAAAATATATATATATTTTCAATGTACTCATAGTTAATACTGCTCTTTTACTTACACTTTTGTTTATTGTAAAAGTTTTATGGAAATACCCAAGTTAAACTTTACATGTTCCTAGCATGGCCCTCTTCTGTCCTCAGCTTCAGCTAGTTCAGCACTTCAATGTACCCAACCCTTGAGTATCAATTTGGGCCCCCTGAAAATGAGGTACATGTAAGTGACCATATATCATCGACTATGTGACTTGCCTGTCACCACATGATGACTTTAGTAATGGCACTTAAAGAATCCAGATCTCAATCTTAAGTGGTGTTAACTTTCCTATCTCTTCCAGGAATTTCTACCTCATTTATTACCTCCAGTTTCTCAATATGTGGATATTCAGAAGAGTCTACTTCACTATATAACCCTGATTCATCCCAAAGTAGGTCATAACTATGCAAGGAGAAGGGCAAGAGACTTGTAGAAAAAAATGGATCTCTATTGTGTTATTAAAGATATAATGCATATGAACAGGGAGAGTTCAATTTCAACTGAAGGAGTAACATTGATTCTGTAATCTCTTTTCCCATGAATCCTTGGCATTGATATATATATAATTTTAGTATAGTTCCTGCCTTTCATCTTTCTAAAAGGCTCATAAATAAAATGGAAAGCAGACCTTGCATCACACTGACAACCCAGTGGGTCAATCCTCAGTCTGGGACCTTTCGTACCATAGCATGGATCTTTCTATCTGAGATAATGAAGCAGTTAACAACAGTGGCAGCTTTTACACATGCTTTCCCCATTGGCCTCCAGTTGCAGTTTGCTCTGCTTACATCCTTTCCATAAGCCAGCCTTTTCCTTCTTTCCTTTCACCTAGTGGTGCTCCCTCCTGTATTTGGTCCCAGATCCTCCATCAGTTTGTCTCCTCTCTCTACCAGAATTCAGTCTTTTGGTCCTTGGCTCCAGTCCTCATCTCTTTATTTGGTCTCCCTACACCTCGAGTCTCACTTTTATTCTTTCACCTACCAGTCTGCAGCACTAGGCTATTGCTCCTTCAGGCCCTTTGCCCCAGTTACTTTACATGAGACAGGCTTTTCTACATCTACATAAGGCAGCTTTGCCTTTCACACTGCCAATGGAGGAAGGAGGCAAACATGATGCTGTCCCAAAATGGCTTGCAGCAGACCAGAGCTGCAGCTACCAAGATCACACTGTCTCATGTGGTCCTTCTCAAAGGCTAATGACTTGCCCAAATCAGCCCAAGACAACTTTCTGCAACCTGGAGAACTTCAGCCCAAAGGGTTGAGTTGGCAAAATTATAGGCAATCAGAAGTATCTGTTTTGGAGCCATCTCAAGAATAAGCTGTTTTACCTGCTCCATCTTTACTTAGATCACAAATATTTTTTTTGTACTTCAAGCTCAGGCAGGACATAAAGCCTCTCTCAAAAGGGAAAGTTGTTAGGCAACAGGGATGAATGAATGAGCATTCCTAACTTTCTATTTCACTTTCATTTAATCCTTTTTATTAAAAGGCACAGAAAGATTTACTCTTGGAAATACCTTCTTCTGAGTGTCTGCATCACCCTCAGTGCAAACAGCTACAGTCCTTTTTTTTCCTTGCTAACCTGTCAGTCCTTTTTTTTCCTACCTGTGAGTGTCTCTGAGTTAGGGTTTGTTCAGTGAGAGACTAGAAACAAGGTCTATAAAAGGCTGCTGAACCCTTCTGTCTACCACAGTACTGAAAGTTAGGCTTGTCCTCTCAGGTACGTCTTGGAAAAGTAATCAGTATGAATTTTGAAAATGGATTAGTGTAAATGTAGTGATGGAGGATAGAGGCATATAAACAAAACATTCCAGCACAGAACTGAGGGCAAATTTGGTGGACATGAGCTGTTCTGAAGATGTTGCCTGTGTGCTCGTTGTCACTTCATTGTAAATTAAGTAAAACATAGCCCTGTGTGAAATAAACTATTTCACATTTACCTCTACAGACTCACTTGCATACCAGTGGTAACTGTAGTCAATACGGTGTAAATTCACATTCAAGCTTAGGTCACTGTAATTTATTTCTAGGGCTGCATGAGAATGAAGTGGCCCTACTTTGTATGTGTTGCACTTTGCAAGCAAGGTCATTGTCATTCTGCGTCCACCAAGTGTTTTATGAAGGGTAACAGATCCACTGTAAATCCACATTTCTAGTTAACTCAGATTTCTTTTCATAAACATTGCCAAGTAAACAAACACTTTTCCACCTCTTTTAGAGTCATCATCCTTGGAGGAAGCTGTCATGTTGTGATCCAGATCTATGAGTGGACCTGTCTTTGATGGCAGTGGTAAGTCTAAGACAGAACTATCAGGGTTTTCTCACTCCAAGTCATATAAAGCATAACAGTAAAACATGCAAGAGGAGGTTGTACATGATATATCACAAAATGTGGTTTGGCACCAATCACAGTAACAGTTTAGGGAACAGGCTGTTCTTTAAATAACATGCTTTTGTTTTCATGTTTTAATTCTTCATGCTGCTGATTTACAGCAAAAGCTTTTTCTTCAAAAAAAGCAGACCCACATCTAATGCATCAAAACGATGCTGCATGTGGTTTCTTTGTCAAACATTTCAATAAATCATTCAGCTTTCTCAGGGGTATTTGTAGAATTCACATTGGAATAGGATTACGGGGTGGTTTTTTTATTTATTTGAACCATGGGCTGGATTTTCAAATGTTGATGTTTGCAGATGTACTTGCCCAAATTCACATGCCTGGCTCCAGAAATCTGATCTTAAACACATAACAGGTGAGTGAATAATGTGGGAGACTGAAGGAAAACTTCAGTGTTCAGCTAAAAATATCGAAAAAACTGTGACCTGAGAGCTGCCTGTCACCAATCTTTAGTAGATGTCAAGGGACTGATTGGTAATTGGCACCTTTTGGATTTGATGTCGTTGTGTAGCTAAACACATACCCAGCAGCTAATCCTACAAAAACATTAGAGGTTCAAAGCTGCATTTAATATTTTTGTCTGTTTTTTTGTCTCTCTTCCCTTTCACAAGGAAGTTAATTTTTTTACTTAATAGGTGTTTATGCTGAAGGCACTGTAATAACTATAGAGCAATGTTGACATGTCTGACTTAGATTTAAAGTCAGTAGTAATATTATAGATAACCGATTAGCTTAGTGTATAGTGATAATACCTTGGATGGGGGGGTGTTGTTTCATCTTGCTACTATAGTTGGCTCTCTGGTTTTCTGTGTTTGCTGTACACTGCAAAAAATAGCTGAGTGATCAGTCTATTTTTCTATTCCATCACAAAATAACTTTTTTTTAATTGCTCTAAGTCATCCCTGAATTCATCATTCAAATGTAAATGAATTATTTTGTTTCCTTTTTATATCACTTAAAATTTTCAGAGACTTTTGTCTTCTTAGAGGTTTAGGTCAAATTTGAAATTAAAAATACTTGTTTCTGAGGGAAAATTCTAAAGTATTCTTAACCAAAAAGTATCAGCATTCCTGAAATCAGACATTTCTATTATGAAAAGGACCAGAAAAAAAAAGTTTTGTCATTTACAGTATTTTCTGCATTTTTTACCAAAGTATTGACTGGATCTGTTGTACTAACAAATAATTTTGGTTTCTTCAAAGCCATTAAAAAAAAAACTCGTTTCATTTGTGAGGAAAAAAATAGAAAAAATTTTTATTTAAAACCAGGGAAGTAAAAGAGAAAGAAGGCAAAAAGTGACATGTATTTCCACCAGATGGACCATACGAAACCAACTTCTTATCTGTCTTTGAAGGAATAACTTATTTTTCACCAAAATGTGGTGAAAATGTGTCAGGTTGTCAGCAGTGCATGGGATATTACTATGCAAATGTGCTTACAGGAAAGTGTAAAGGGAAGCAGGTAAGCAAATGACTTATTTGGTAGACTAAAAGTAGTGAACAACTGCTCAGATTGTTAAGCAAAGTAAAGACTGAGCATGAGCAGAATGATGATAAAAGGTACTTGGGTTAAACTGTGTTAGATTTAATGCGACTCGAGGCATCGACCTTCATTTGAGTTCTCACTTTCTGAAGCCCCTCATGTTGATGAGCACTGCTTATAAAACTTCATCATGATAATGCTGACCATTGTAAGTGTTGAGGGCAAGGGTGAAATCCTGGCTCTGTTGACATCATTAACAGTTCTGCCATCGATCTGAACTGGGTCAGGATAAGCCCAAATTAAAGCACTAGACTTGCTGACAAGAGACCACTAGTCAAAGGGAGGCTCAGTCATTGAGATCGTCAATCCCATGTGTTATATTCAACAAAGGTCAATACGATGGAAGGTCTTGGGTTTAGATCACTAGGAAGATAAGCATGCCAAGCTGAAACAAGAATCCAGAGGAGTCAAGGACAGCATTATTTGGATATTTGCTGTATGGCTTGATTAAGAATTTTTAAAGCGTGCTTTATTCATATTCAAATCCACTATAAACTGAAGTAGAAAAATATGATCTCCATGGGAAGAGGTCATACCTGTGCACCTGCCTATAGATCTATGCAAACGTTTTCAAAACAGACATTTTGGAAACAGAGAGCTACTGCTAATCTATTATTGTTTCCATGCAGATATTTATATAAATCCTGTTCTTGTAAAATGCCACGTACCCTGCTTAGCTTTGAATATAGGCAGAAGCAGCACAACTTCAGCCTATGTAAAAAAAATATTAAAACTCAAATGGGTTAAGGATCTGGACTTAATAGGGGCAATTCTGTTAGAATTATCTATTAATTATAAAATCATTAATTCAGAAGGATATATGTTCCTAATAGTGTTTGTAACTTTTTTTTACTGACTCTTGAACATTTTCTACTTGATTGTATTTCCTTTAAGAAAATCTAAAAATGCAGTCTTAACAGTAGCCGCAAACCTATCCTATCAATTAACTATAGCTGTTAATTTAACGTACAATCACTAGAACACTGTTTGATAATACATGCTGTAAAGCTTTGTGTGTGCAAGTGCACACGCATGTGTTTATCCAGACATGCATTCTTTAATTTTCTTCCTGAGACCAGCACGCTTTGGAATGATATTTTAATTTATTATTATGAAAGGAATGGCAACTGGTTTTAATGGTTACAGAATGGTGACTCACAACACTCTCCCAGATGCTGTCACCGTCTCTATGAGAGCAGATTTGCAACATCTTGTCATAGGCACACATCAGTGCTCATGCCTGCTGCCTTCATCCCAGAGGACAGCCTAACACCTGCTGCTGGCAGTGTGCCGGCCCTTCGGGGAACAAATGTTCCATTGCTGCTGGGTGATAGGACAGGACAGACTCGAGATTTCAAGTGAACTGGCTAAAGGCACCCTAGGGCTCAGTGCACCCACCCCAGCACCCAGATGGTTGCCATTTCTCTAGGAATATTAGAGAGTGAGTGGTATGCCTATAGCTGTCTCCTATAAATAAAGAACAAGAGAAAAATCAATGGCACCCTGGATGATAAAATTTCTAGCTGTATTTTCTTAGGGGGAAAAAAATAATCCAGTCAATATTATACTGCTGGAGTAATATGTGTCTACTTTGTACTTGTTCACATAAGGAACTTAAAAGAGTGTGTTAAAGATTTTTTTTTACAGAATAATGTAGTGCGCATCTACTTCTGGAAGGATAATGTGCTTCTTTCCTACAGAATATCCTTAACCTTATACAATTTACAAATCCTAGACAAAATAGGCATTTTCATTTTTCACACAGCGTTCAGCTGCTTTACCTATATGTTGCCAGATGTGATATGTTAAGATGAGATGTAAGAACAAAAAAAAACCAAACAGTGTAAATATATTTTGTAAGTGTTTCTTTTAAACTTATTTTTCAATACACCTATCCCAGAGTTTTAAAAATAGAGTGTTGTGCACTACTCTGGAGAACCCAAATTTGTCACTGAGGTTAAGGTGAGGTAAAAGGACTCCTGGCTTGGAATAAGAGGCTCAGTACATTTCAGGATCAGGTCTCTTGGATAGTATTTAATGCATTTCTTCCCATTTATTACCCCTCCACATCCAGTAGGGTTATAATAGCACTGTTATGATGTCTTCACTTCATGTGGATTGAACAGCAGGCTAATAAAGATGAGGGTGGTGCTTTTTTCAGCTGTTATAATCAAATTTCGAAGACAACCATTTTTATTCTCTGCTTTTGAAAAGGCTTTTTGTCCACAGTATTTCCAAACCTTGTATCAAAAACATGTCATGTTTCTGAGAGAGGTACAATCCAGGATGTAGTGCATTAGTATTTCAGCTACTGTAATATAGTTTTGGTACTCTTTTGCATTTTAGTCTTTGCACAGGAATCTACTCCTATGAAAATAGGAACCCTTAAAAATAAAAATATTTATCATATATTTTTAGGAGGGTGGCTTGATCCGAAGCCTCTAGATTGTTGCAGTTTAATTCAACATGGTTTAAATCAACATGCAGTGGAGCAAAACCCAGGTGATATTTCACTTTCACTGCAGTATGCTGCACCTCTCTTCAGCAAATCAATCTAATCTACATCACAATACACTGAGTGACCCCCGAACTACCACCAGAATTCTGGAAGTCTTTCACCAGTTAAAAACTCCCTCTTTTTCTCTTGTTAGGTAAACAGTTGGGATATATCCCTGTAAATTCTTAGGAAAGAAGAGCATCACAAAAACAGCATCAGTTCTCTTTGTGGTTCTTTGAACACATGTTCCTATGTTATTCTTTCTGACGGTCTCTAAACGAAGTTGCCAGGTAATGCCAATTCATAATCATCCCTCTGCTAGTGATCCCACAATTGGCCCAGGGCAAATTGCACTGTTTCTCTTTGTCCCCTAACTGTTTCTGTAAAATGATGCTAATAATATCCACAACCCAGAGATGTTGGGTGAATCTGTGTGCCTGCAGAGGACTTTGAAGATGAAAAGGCTTATTTAAATGTTACATATTGCCACTATTATTATTAAAGATTAAGAGTGCATTCTGCCCTCAGATGGACACACGCAGCTGCTGCCATTCCTATTGTCCGTGTTTACACAAATAACCATGCAAGAGATGTATAAATCTAGAGACCGTAAGTTCAGCAAGCCAGCTTCACTGGAGCAAAGACAAGGTTTTTATGTGCAGATGGCAGGCATGCAAATTTGGTATGATCACAATTTAGAGGTGCTTGTCAAGTATTTGTGTCGAATGAATTCTTTTCAGCTTATATTTCTACAATGATATTAACTACAATAAGAAGGAATAGAATGAAAGAGCAGGAAAAATATTTATCACAAACCTTTGGATAAATCTCCTAATCAAAAGTGGCAGAGGTAGGGCAGTCCTGGTGACAGATACTGGGGTACAATTCAGAGGTCAGGATGAACTCTCATGTCACATTTGGGTTGTGCTGCATGTATCTTCTCTTTTGCAAGGCCTCTTTGTAAACCGTGGAGTATCCTGTGTCCCAATGCAGGAAATGAGACCCAAAGGTTTGGTGAATTTTAAAGGACACTTCTAATCTGGAATTTCTATTAAAACTGAAAAAAATTATGGAAGCCCTGTTATTGCTCAAACACCGCATTCTATTTTGACATTGTTAAAAGTATCTATTGACTGTCCTGCATGTAGTCTTTACAGAGGATTTACAAGCTAATCTTTCTGACTGTTCCATGTCACTCTTGTGAAATTCAGTTGCAGTTCTACAGTCACACTGACTTTGATTAGCTTAACGACAGTAAAATTTGGTCTAATGAATAGAAACTTAGCCCTGCACTCAAATAAAAATCAAAAGGAGAGTCTCCCTAAATATGTTGTCATCTTCCACTTTTTAATACAGACTGCTTTGGTTTAGTTCCTTTTTTTTTTTTTGTTGAGTGAGTACACCTGCAAAATAGGGATCATCTGAATTCAGAAACAGAGTAAAGAAAACTACCACTCAGTTGTTTTAAAGACAGTGTTGGCAAATAGCAGAGATGTTTCTTTTACCAGGGAAAGCTGCATTTATTGCATTATGTTTGGAATAATCTGTGAAATAAGCAGAAATGAGGCTGATCCACGCGAGAACTGGGTTTTCAGAACTCAAAGAAATAAATCAGTTCCTGCAGTTAACGATATCTTTCAGTGTATTTTTTAAGGCCAAGAATAAGTAAATCAGTAACAAGAGATATATGCATCTTCAAAATACAACCAACCAGACCTGCTATTTTGTAATAAAAACATCAAAAGTGGTTTATGGTTTGAGAACTCACCATTACTACTGAAGAGCTCAGCATTAAGATAAGGGAAGCGAGAGACTGTGGGCCAAGCTGTCTGACAGAGCAAGCTACCATCTGAGCAGCTGCGTAAGCGCTGAAAAGGCTCGCCTTTTGAAGTTTAAGACAAAAACAAGGAAAAAAGAAAATCTTTCATTAAGGCTCTGTTGCCCTGGCTAACCAAGGACAGACTCTGAGCAGTCCCCATAAAGTTTCTTTTTAACGTGATAGTCAGACTCATGGGTACTTTTCCAACAGTTGTAGGGGATGAAATGACACTGAATTAATTTCCTTTTTTAATATAAAAGGAATGAAAGGGACAGCTAGATGTCTATACAACTGCCTTTGAAATCATCACTACTGGGTTTGTCTGCATGTTCTATGCAATATTATGTATTTGCATGGTTTAGCCCTCCTTCAGGCTAAACAGCTGATGTTGGTGACATGGGCTGCCTCACTTGAGCACAGCAGTTCATTTGGGCTGGCTAGTGGTCAGGAAGGTCACTGCTAAATGCAAAGATATTTAACAGTGGTAAAATACATGACCTGCTCACCTGGCTTCTTAGAAAGTGTAGTCATCTACCATCTCCAAGTCATGTTCTCCTGCACTGTAGGAACACCATACACATGGTATAAAACTATTGGGGGCAACTGCTAAAACCAATGGTTGAATTGGCTACCTGATATAGTAGGTCCCCAAACAAGCTAAATATTTGACAAAGCTGTAAACAAGAAATCTTCAGAATTGAGGGGAGATTTTTCCTGCTGTTCCTTCAAAATATTAATGATGTATTTTACAACTGTTCCTTTCTTAGAAAAGTTGTTCCTAACCACAAAAAATTTGGTTTCATGACTGCTTAAGTTCTGAGTTTGTTCTTGTCTCCCTTCCATGATACAGCTGCATCACCTAGTAAGATCAGCCACCCTGCGCTCTCCCCCCTTTACTCTTTATTACTCCTTCGTTAGATCTCCTCTTTCCAAAGACCCGTTTTGGAATTCCTTTATGGAATGACCTTCCTTGTCTACTGGAGACAAAATGAGCTGGATGGTTGGCCTCCTTCAGATCAACCCAGCAGCTTTGCACTGATGTGGGTAAGGGATGTCTCCCAGGAGCAGCCACGTTACTGGACCAGAGCAATGGCAAGACAGCAGGAATGGGCTGCAGGAGCCTGCCTGTGACCTCCTTTTGCCCAGCTTCTGCTGAAAGAGGTTGTGTGAAGAGGGACCACTGTGGTTGACTGTTCATACCCTCAGCTGGTGCCCATGATGCAAAGCAGGAGATATACCAGCAGGAAAATAAAATCAACATCCTACTGTAGAGATTATATAAAAGTAAATAAATAGAAAATATGGTTATTAGCTCTTTTCTTTTTTTTTTTTGGTAGACCAGAACACCAGAAACATAGACTTCACAACCTGTAATTACTTTAATGGTTTTCATCTATGCATCACTATGATTAGGTCTAGACAAACAAACCATCCTCTAGCACTGCTGAGCATGTCTGCATTGTGCACAGCCTGCATAGTATATATTCCTTAACTGCTTGAAAAATTATGTCAATTCTACAAGTTTCTTCTATTGAATTAAAACAGCTTTGATAATACTCAGGGCTGATATAATCTCCTGCCTCTTCACAGCACCCTACTGCGCAATTGGCTTCATTAGCTATTACTTTGCAGCGTCGTTTCCATTGTGCAAAACAGGACACACAAAAAAACCTTCCTGAGGCTCTGGAGCAAACGGCTACAAAGACAACAGTGAGTGTTGATCTCCTGAATGGCAATTGAAGATATGTCCCTGTCACCCTTACGTAATTAGAGTAAACATACGTGTAAACAGGGAGAGCCAAATTCTGACATCAGCATCCTGATTTTACCCTTACACAAATATGTTTAAAAACATAGTTTTATGAGGAAATTCGATCTCAGATAAGTGGAAAAATGAAAACTCTGTTTTTTATTGACAGGGCAAATAAATATAGGTGAGAAAAAATGTGTATGTGTTTCTTGCAACATGTCCACTTGAAATTTGAGTTAAGAAATAGTTGCATTTTTAAGTATTAGAAAGAAAGTACTTTTGATAAGGAGTATTCTCAGAAAATAGTCTTAATCTGGAAGCTGTATTTAAGCAAAAAATTTATATTCTCTTGCAATCAAAACCCAAACTGCCCAGATTCGTGGTTGCACTTCCCAAATTGTTCCTTCATTAGTTGTCAAAGAAGTTAAGTAAAATTCCATAGTTTGCAGGTGTTTATTTTGAGATAATATAGGTTACAGGTAGTGAACTTTCATTTTCAAAGAGAAAAATTCAATAAGAAGAAATAAGATTCTTGGAAGTTAAATGTAGTCTTGTGTCTATTTTTTGCATTCCTAGCACTGCTTTGTTACTTACATTAATAGCATTAATAATCAAGGAAGAACTCTGGGGTAGCTTTGAGATTAAAAGAGTTTCAGTCCTCACTCGATGGGTCAAACTCTGCAAGTTTTAACCATCCCAAAGCTCTTAAGTGATCTCTATGGTATACATGAATTGTCTTGATTTAGTTCCCTAGGGACAGGTGTTTCACTGCTGCTCTGTGTGTCTAGGAGGGTATCCCATCTGGAGATAGAAGTGAAAATTTCATGGATTTCTATGATATTCAGCTACTTAGCTGATCTCTGTTTTCCTCAAGTTGCGTCCATTCGTTTGACTGCAGTAACCTGGCAGTGGAGTTTCCATAGATTGATGGTTTCCAAAATATAATTTCTAACAAGAACTGGAGATGTATCCAAGAAAACAAAAGCTGCTTGGACAGAGACTTGATTCTGCATTCTCCTGCAAAGACATTAAAAACCTCCATGTGGCCAGTAATTACAGTTCCACAGCTTGAGATATTCAAGGACACTTTCCAGCCCACATACTATTCAGCCATGAGGCAAAGTCTGAGAGAAATCATAATCTCATCATGAAGAAAATTACAAACAGTAAAGTAAAATTAAACCAAGCAGGTTATTGTTAAATATTTGCTTAGTTCTATGTGACAGTCAAAGCAAGAAAGCCCAAGTGTCTGAACAGGCATGAAGCCAGTTCATCATTATTTGACTTATAAGAAGTGCTGGAGGCACACTGGTGACTTGCTGGCCCTCCCACTGTACTTCTTGTTGCAATAATAGCTAAAGGACTTCAGCTTTTGAGTCAGAGCCATTTCACTCACTAAAAATGATTCCCTTTTTTTATTATTTTAATTTACAAGAGCAATGATTTTATTAAAAAAAAAAAAACAAACCCAAACTAAAATGAACCCCGACATTTAGAACAAGGGGAGATTAGAAGAAAAATTACCACAGGATTTCTTTTCCTTAGGAGACCATGGCTTACTCAACGATGTAATTCAGATCTCCACCTTTTCCCTTGCCTTGATTGTCACATGTGTTCATGGCTCCTACCTTCAGTTTTGTACCATGCTCATCATTCCAGATCCCGGGCATCTTCCAACAGTGACTATTCTGAATGCAGGGACCTGTCACATATTGTTTGTTCCCTTGTCCCCAGGAGAGGCACCCTGTATGAGGAGCACATTATTTCAGTAAAGGAAGCATTTTGCGGGGATTGGGTAGGGCTTGTGTGTCCTGAGTAAACACCTAGAAAAAATATTGCCATTATGAAGGGTTATGAAATATTTCTTGTAATTTTTTTGTCATTATAGCAGAAAACAGTCCTTGGGAAATTCTGGTTATCAATGTCATAAGAATGTAAGATATGCCTTTCAGCATGTTAGATCCATCTAACCTAGCATCCTCCCTAGTAAAGGAGTCAGAAGTTAATTTAAGGGGAGAGTATAAAAGCAGCACTAGAGTGATCTTCCCATTGTATAATCATTCTGGTTTTCAGCCATTAGCAGTTTAAGGACTTGAGACTGCAGCTGGGTCATCCTGTATAATGGCTTTCAGTAGTTATATTCTCCATTAATTTGTTTAACTGCTTTTTTGTATCATCAGATTTATTATTCTTCAGAACTCTGATGGGGCTCAGGATTGCATAACTGCAAGAGTACACTATACATTATTTATATTAAAAATATTTAATGTCTACCTCAGCAATATAGCTTTACTGGTTCTAAGAGTGTATATGAGGTTGATATTCCTGCTTGAGTAAACATACAGTTAGTAGTTAACAAAAATAACATCTTTACTGCTTGAGTGTAATTTTCCAGTGACCCATAAGATCAATTGTTCTAGGCTCTCTGCAGTCTTAAGCTCAGCACGAGTTTAACCTCCATTCGTGGGTCCACAGATACAGCAGTCATAGAACACCACATGAACTTACCTAAAATAAGAGAGTGTAAAATGCAAGTAGAAATTTAAATGACTGCATGGTAAAAGCAAAAATCTGCTGAACACTTTTAAAACACAGGAGGCTGAAACAAGAGCTGAGAATGACAGAGAGGGCAGGTACTGACACCCATACTAAAAGATGTACAACAAAGACATTCGCTATAAGTTCTCATGGAAAGCCTTTTAGACAAATTAATTAAGCAATAAGACATGACAGGGTGTGAATCAGTTGGTAATGATTTACGCCTATTGTGTTGTTAGGCAGAAGGCCAAAGGCCGAGTGCTGTCAAATCACCTAGGTGTAAATTATCATTTGATAATTTGAGCCCTGGAGTGCGTTATTGTAATTAGACGGTGTTCTATCCTATTAGTTTGCTATTTCATTCATTTTTTTCCATTCTCAGCTATATTTTGATACTTAGAATTCTATCATAAAGAATTGAACTTATTTTTGCAGTATTATTTCAGACAACTAATATTCTGAGAGGCTTTAGATAACAAATCCTGTCATATACCACAATGCATAGCAAAGAAGTCAATGTACACATGTCATCTCTGTAATTTAATCATTGCACCTTCACTCATAAAGCCAGTTACAGACAAAGGGAGGTGTTAGGGTTATAATGGAATGTGCATTTTAAAGTTAGTTGGAAGTTAGATGAAGAGTTGATGAAGAGGAATGATGCAGCTGCAGATGACTCTCACTTTTCACATTGAATAGTGCAAAAATGTGAGGAGATAATAACATGAATTCTTCCAAATTGCAGCATCCAGTCAGCTGTGAAGACCACAAGGAAAAGGCAACTCAAAGACTGATTATTCAAATTGAGAGAAGCAAAGTCCAGCAAGGGCTGTTCAACACAATGATGTGAATGCCTTCTCTGGCTTTGGAAATTCCTACAATGCAGGTTGTCAGAACCTGGGAGAAGATATCACTGTCTACTTGTGTACTTGTTCTGTTCTTACATGCTTTTATCAGCTGATCACTACTGTTGGAGAGAGTATATTAAAGTAACAGGGTCTCCAGTTTGATTCAGTTTGCCATTCTTAGGTACTTAGAGTCATTAGTCGCATTACACGCACTGAGCAGAAGAAAGGTCTTTTTCAAATCTGGCATACAAATGGATGTTGTGACAGTCTCTTTTTCCTTCTTGTCTCATCCATGGCCCCAACATAGTTAAGGAAAATTCTTTATAAATTCCAGCTATTTCTTCCTAAACATTAACCAAGGTCACAGCCATATGCAATAGAACATTCTTAATGTTCTTGCATGACTAGATGACAACAGCCTTCACTGCAGAATTTCTACACTGAAATGATTGCCCACTGATAAAAAGCAGTCCCAGGATGCAAGTATCCAGGGTGAAATGTCAAAGCCAATCAAAAGAACATCTTTCCAAGCATTAGACACACTCAGAAAAAGAGAATTATAGCAAGCTGATACCTCGTTGTTCAGACATGATTTCAAAACCAGCAAGAAACCATCTTGTAAATGATGTAACTGTAAAAACCGAGTTTCTCAAATCTGTTCTGATAAACTACTCACCTTAAAGTTGTTTTTTTCTGGAGTTTACTTTTAATGTTTGTTTACTGGTTGTATATGCTCCATTTTTGGCTTTATTCTTTTTGCATCTACTTTTTCCCCTCATTTTGTGTTGTCACAAAGGCTGCCACACATCCTATTGCATTTATTTAATCGGAAGGATCCAGATATATGATAGTTGGTTTTACCATCCGACTAGCATATTATTAGTAGGTTAGGGTTTGCAAAATTGACAGAGAAACAGATGTTGGGATTATTTTTTGTAGCTTGAATACCATAACGATACAGAGTTGTCAGAAGCTTCTATTTTCTTATTTTAGGAAGATCATTATTTTATGGAGGAAATGGCTCAACTTTTTACAAGCCAGAGGGGAGAGAAAAATAGAATGGAAGACCTGAGGAAAAATCTAAGGAAGGAGTGATGAATGTTTAGTCTGTGCCTAAAAGTCTGTGCAGAACATGTGCAATTTATGAAATTGTTCTATGGGAATAATCCTGGCTGTGCCTGTTTCCCTCACAGATACGTATTTAATGAAATAAGGGAAAATAAATCTGTAGTCTCATAATTTGCATATCCTCAGCCTGCTGTAATGTGTGAGAGGAATGAGGCACCATTTTTGTTAGTTGCAGCTTAATAATGTAATATGCAGAGGTTTCTCTCTTTCTAGGAAGGAGAAAGTAAGCTTGCAAATAAAGAACTTGGACATGCTTGGTGTGTCTTCATTCCCTTTTAGCTGTGCTTATCAGTCACAGTAGGGAAAAAAGATCTAGCTGATGGACAAAGGACAAAGGTCAAAAAAACTTTATTTCCATTTTTTTCCACATTTAGTGTCTTATTATTGGTCTTTTAGATAGGAAATAACAGGATCAAAGTTTTTTTTAATTGCTTGTGGGTTTGCTTCATTTGTTTTCTGGCCACCTTGTCAAATTATATTTTAGGAAGAAACTGAGGGACAGTGGAAAATACTGTGAAAAGGGGATAGTACTCTCTGATGCATACGGCTAAGAATGAATATCCATTTCTACATTTCTTTACCTCTAATTCCTCTTTTTCCTGCCTATTTCATCACTGCATGTTAGTGCCAGATGTGGTTAACAACTAACTATCTGCTAAGACAATTGTATTTCATCCCCATCCCTATAACTTAAGTCTAAATAGTTCGGGCACTCAGCTCCTTCAGGAGGTGAAATAGGTCTCAAAAATGAGTTCCCTGATCAGTGGGGAAGTCAATATCTTTATGTCTTTTCATCCAACATTCATGAGCAGGGCTTGATACTTCTACTACTGATATCCATGGGAACACTCTCTGGTAAAAAATTGAGAAGAGAGAGTTGTATGTGGATTGGTGTGGCACTTCATTGAGTATGAAGTGTGGAGATTCCTACACATACCTGCACATTCACATGTGAGCACACATCCACAGAGGGATATGTTATATGATTTCCGGAATCTCTTTTATTTAACACAATAGAAAACATGGATGTTCAGTCTTTTAAAAGCACACAAAACCGGTTATGAATAGAGTAACTTGCTCAAGATGATATAGTCAAATAACTCCCTAGGAAATTTGCAAAGATCTGTATTATTAATATAAAATATTCTCTTTTTTTTTATTAAAGGCATAAATCTCCATAATGAAATAGAGCTCATCATCTCCAGATTTATACTCTTAGCAAGGGTTTACATCTTTATTGATGGCTCCCAAATATCTAATAGGTAATAAAGAAGTACTGATCTAATAAAGTCAACAGGTAGTTGATGCAATATTTGAATTTAGACTACACTTTTTAATTACAGAGTTACAACATGTAATATATAGAACTGCCTCTGGACATTCATCAAAAATATCTCCCTTTGATTTACTTACCTAGTCATTGGTTTTTAGATAATATAACTTAATTCAAGGGCAACTGGGAAAGGATGTATCTGATAGTAAAACTATTTTCATTAGATATTTAAGAATCAGAGCGTGCATTTTTTCCGTGCAGCTTTAATAAAAACAGCACCGTTCATCATGCTTTAAAACAACTATGTTTATTGCCAGTATTACCATAGATTATTAGATTAATCCACTGATTAAATTATTTATTCTTTCTTCTCTGTCCTTTTATTTATTTTAAAATATTAATTTCATGGGTGTTATTGACAATGAAGAGCAAAGAAAAGAGAGTCAGCTGACTATCAACTGCACAACATGCTCCAATTCTGTTCTCACAGGAGTGTACTGTTAGTATTCAGCTATGTGCAGCCATTCTTCAAAGTAAAACTATTTAGATATTAGAAAAAGGTTCAAACAAAATTCATGATCCAAGCCTTCTTTAGCCCTGGGGAAGACGAAATTTCAAACTTCTGTATCTTTTTGTCATAGCCTAGTCCCAAGCTCCAAATCCAGATTAATCCAGGATATTGAAGTAACTATGATCTGAGTCTTAACTTTGTAATTATGGTTCATCTTAGTGACTTCATAACTTCCAATTGCTATTGAAAATTACAAACACGGAAATGCGAGTAGAGTCTCTCAAGATTTGTCAGGAAAGCTTCTAGGTTTACAAATTACTATTGTAAGAGGCAAACTAGAAATAGTAGGCATTTAAAATATTTGAGAAGTGTTAGTGTAGTTTTATGTGATTAAACTACACTCCAAAAGAATGAGAAAGAATTAGCTGTCAAAGATAGCAGACAGGGACTAAGGCTATGGAGAAATTAATCTGGATCACTTCAGACAGATGATTTTATCCTTGGGGTAGATGTGTAGGAGAACTGAATTCTGAAATTGTTCTTTTCCTTGGAGAACTAACCAGAATAATGCAATAGTCTTTATAGCTTTCAGTTTAACATAACCAGGAACAGTAATTCAGCATTCTTAAATATTGAACAGATCTGCACTGGGAAACACTAAAGACAGCAATCAACATGATACAGATTGTTCTGTATCGTTGACCTACAAGTACATTTTATAGCTGAGCTGGTGTCAGGATTCTGTCTGGCTGCTGCACTGGCCTCAAAATACAGCCGAGCTCCCTTGCACTACTTGCAAGCAATTCAAACAGAACATTTTGGGCATCGTAAATGAGCAACATCTATTCCCAGAGTAAGGCAAGTCTATTTCACAAGTTACTTTATGGACCATATGGTTGTACTTGGTTACGTTCAGTCACATAACATCACATAAAGCAACTTAATCCGGTATATTCAGATACCATGCAATGCAAATGGAGCATCATTTCCAAGTTTTAAAGGAGCCTTGTCTTTTCCCCTGGGGACCATGGTGTAGGCTATAGTGTTAAGTCAAAATTCCCATACACTTTAACACCGCACTCTTTCAAAAAGCACGTCAGCCTCCAACTTAGTGTGATGCAACTTATTATCTCTATGTCTGAGCATAAAAAAGGCACTTTAGTATTCTTCTAAAAGCATGCTGAAAATAGAAAATGAAATTGCAACCAGTAAAGAGAAGTCAGAATTGGTTTAGGTTTTTAGTGTGGTCCTTGCCAAGACCAGCAAACATCCCTGAGGCCCCCTTATCTGGTGTGCTGAGCCGAAGCCTTCTGGAAACAGCAGGCTCAAAGGTTGCTAAGCCAGGCTCTCTCTTAGATAATTTTAAGGCTTATAGCTAGGGCATTTTATTACTATACAGGGAAATAGTTCTCAGTCTCAAATATGGGAGATATTGGACATAATTATGGCGTGAGCAAGACAGAGACATTGCTCAAGAGGCAAGGAAAGAGTTAAGCATTATGCACTCAAAGGTAGGATTCAGTCCCAGGCTAATAACCTTCCAACACAACTCTCCATTGTTCACAGGTCTGGTAAGCTCATGGGGTAAAGTACCTTTTTGGCTGTTGATTTCAGGAATGCTATCACTTTTGTGATATAATTTGGTTTTCTGTGTAATTACATCCTGGCAAAAGCATATTTCTAATAGCACAGCTAGAATTTTCTGTTTAAAATGCATTGTTGACTTTACGCTGGAATGCCATATTTGGTTACGTTCCACCCTCATTATAGAGCTCTTTGTACATCCCAAAGTACAATAGCATTATTATGCACTACCTTGGCCTCCAGGTCATGAACTACAATTATCTCTTTTCATAGCAACAATCTTTATAACCTAGAAACTACTCCCAGGGACAACATTATAAACAAGGATTGGCATATGCATAAATAAAGATGAATAGATATTGGCACTCCTCAGAGTTTTCACCATTGATTATGGAATGTTGATTAATGCCATAATCACTACCTCCCCTCGTAAGCGATAGCGACATTTTGTGCTGGCTTCTCTTTTCTGTCTTCACATCTGCTGCTTTCTCTCCAGTCCCTGGCTCTTGTCTCCCATCTGATTCATCCTAGTAGCATGATGACAAAAGTCACAATGTTTGGTTGCCAGCGAGAAAATTTCAGAGGAACAATTTTGAATCTGATTGTTCTCGACTAACATGCTGCTCCAACGGATTATAGCACTTTTATATGCGGTTGCTTTTTGCTAGGTCCATCTGTCTGCTCTCCAAGCTGTACTCCTAAGATTTGACATTTCAGGCAGTTCTGATTCTGTTTTCTCTCATTCAGTTTCAATTTTTAAGAACAAAAATCCAGTCAGGAAGGTTATTTGGGGAGTAGTAAGCAAAAAGTATGGCTATTATTAGCACTCTTTCCAGCTATTAACAACAATAATTTGTATCTCCTTGCCATTATTAAAAAAAAAATAAATCTACAACTCGTCTACGTGGCAGATGAGTAAATAGCTCCTGCACTGCATGTAACTTGAAGCCAGGAATCAGACCTTCAATAATCCACAGAAAGAGCTTATTAACCCTAATGGTTACTCCCAAAGCAGTAATTACTATAGTATTCCCCATCCTCATTAGATCAATTATTTGAAGGTTCATCTTTATTTCATGTAGATTGCTTACCTGTATTTACAGGTAATGAATGACTTGTGAAATGCAGCTGCATTTTAACAGACGTGGCCACACAGACTTCAGAGAGCATGATCAGAATTGCTAGCGATAGAGATTGCTCTGCAGAAAGAGGGCTATGCTAGAAATGTACGTCAGATTAAAATAATTAATTTACATGCATTGTCATTTTATGCAACATATGTTCATTTTTTAAATACTTGCCTTGCCAGAAGCTAAGGAACCATCCATAAAGACAAACTAAACCAGACAATGTCTGGTAAAGTTTAGAGTAAAAATTGCTCCAAGTTGTACAGCACTGTTCTAGTTTTCCTCCTGTACCATTTGAAATATATAGTCATATCAAGTTGATTAGGTTAGTCCTAACAAGCTAGATGAAAATTACTTGGTATTGATATCTGGGAAGTCTTCTGATTGCTTGAGAAGAAAATGCTTGAGGGGAGTTTGTTAGCCAACACCAGCACAGCTTTTGACTATATGAATGTCCAGTGAGTCTTATGCATGTCTACATATTTTGTGTATCTGGTGTACCTCGGACAAGTAGAACAAATGGACTTCATCCCTTTGGTCCTTCTGCTGTCAGCAAGGTTTCTGAAAAATTACATTATCCCTAAATGCCACAGGTTCTCTTTTGCAATAGAGTAGCTAGAAGCAGGAAGGGAGTAAAAAACATAGACAAGAAGTGTAAAAATATGTCAAAGCCAGCAAAAATTAACCTGCAAGGTTTTTCAATTATACAGGACACAGGAGAGAAAGTCGGACCCTGAAACCATAATTTCAAATAATAAGAACATTTAAAGAATAGTATTTATTTTTCTGCATCAAAAGATTGAACTTTTTTTTAAAATAAAGGCATACATCAGATACATACTAGCAGGTTAATGAAAGAACCTATGAAACCTTTCAGACACAGGGAATTTCCTACAAGAAATAGAGGCGATACAGTTATTATTGTTTCCCTTTATTCATGAGTTGGCAGAAGGAAGGAAAAACATGGCAACCCAGCAGCTGTACTTCTCTGAAGATACCTCGGTGTACGGTTGTTACTCTTCCAGTTTTTATGTTCTAGCATGATAATGCAGCATGTGGTTAATGAACCCAACTCTCAAATCTTGTTTTCCCAAAAACCTTGTAGGCCCATGTCAATGTGCTGGCTGTATGAAGTGGCTCATTACTGTGAGCCCCCAGAACACTCAAGACAATTTCTTTCTGAAGTGGGAATTCATCCTCCTTGAGACTTGACCAAAGCTTTGGCCACATGCAGGTTCGGGGGAAAAAAACCAAGCAAAAGTCCAGGAGGTGCATTTAAGTATGTGTTAGCACAGGGAATTAGTCACACTGAGGAGGACTCCCATAGGATGGATATAGAGCAAATCCCTTTAACATTTGCTGCCTGCAATCCAGGGGGGTCAGCAAAGAACAAGTGCGTCCTCTGCATTGTAAATGACAGCAGCAGAACGGAATGAAAAGTAATATCCTACTTTCTGCACAAAGTTTGCATTGAAGCAGAGTAACTGCCTTGGAGGATTCCTCAAAATTCCTAAAATAATGAACAGTTTAATTGGACACATGAAAGGGGTGAATTGCAGAAAAGGACTAGCACAGTAGGAAAAACAAGTTTGTCTAGTACTGTAGGGAGGGAGCATGATATGGTCCCAACATTTGACAAATGAGCCAGGAGATGCTGTGTCCTCATGCCTTTCCATTTTTATAACTGTGTACCCACAGTGAATACAGGTTTATGTAGAAGGAACTGCCCCTGACAGATATAAAATTACCTTAACACCAGCATCATTTATTACCAGCTCCTATGCTGATCTACACACAAGAAAAACTACAGTTCCCAGTAAGGTCTGCCATCCCTTTAAAGAATTCAGGTTTAATGCCTTAAGTTGAGGCAATCTTTATCTGATGAATGATCTTCACTGAAAAAGTAACATCTGAACTGAGCTGACTTGAACACAGTTAGGTCTGAAGAGAATCAGGAATTCCTCCCCTACTCTCTCTATTCCTGGATAAAAGCAGAAAATAATTATATCCCTGTTTTTACAGGATGCTTATTATGGACAAATAGCATCCAGAATAATACCATTCAGCCTAGTGACAGACTGTGTAGGTGAGCTAGAACTGAACTTAGCTCTGCATGTCTGTGTGGCAGCAGAGGTGACAAAAGAATACCATTTGCGGTAAAGCAGCCAAAGAACAACGACAGCAGGGATGATGGTAGCTGCAAAGTGCCAGCAGACTCAGCTTTGGAACAGATTTGCCAAGGCTGCTGCACCATGTGATGACACAGATTCCATGCTGAATGCACAGTGACATGGAAAATGTCTCCTAGTGGTGTCCAGGCTTCACCAGTTAACTCCTCTAATAGCTACTCTCCCCCGACTTTGCACTGCTTCACCAGCTCTTGTGCACCTCCTGTTCAGAAGGAGACATGGGCAAAATGGACAACAGGCAGGAGACATGGGCAAAGCATCATTAGGGAAAAGCAACGACATATGAATGGGAGAAGGGGGGTGTTTTAAATAATGAGCATGTGTGTGTCTGTTTAGTACACACACAGGGAGTACTGTCTTAGTTACTTGAGCTTGATTTGCCTTTTGTACCATTCTGTACCAAGAAGCTCTTGGAAGTGCAGAGCATTCTGGAGGATAGAAGAGCAAATGCACCAAGCACAAAATTGGTTCCGCTTGGCAATGCAAAGAAACTCTAGGATGGAGAAAATTCCTATTTGGTGAAGAGTCAGTTCAGCAATCCAGCCTTACACTTCACTCCTGGTTGTCTTCCAGGACTGAAGACATTCACCTGATGGCATCATGATCTATGACTGCCAAACAGCCTGTTGAAGTTTATGGCATCCCTCTAGAACTGCATGTGGGTAGCCTCAAGACCAGAGAGTTGAAATAACCCGTTCTATGGGAATTAGAACTAATGAACACTGGACTTCTCTATAAATTAATGTCTTAGGGTAACTGTCTTTGGTGATACAAGCTCAAACTAAGGCTTTTGGGATGCTAGGAAGGAGCGATGCTCTGAAGATTCTCTGACATCTAATACTGTCAGCTTGTGCAATAAATGCTTCCTTGGAGTATGTATAGGCTCACTCAGTGAGTCTTTCTCTTCTAAACAAATAATGATTTTACCCAACCTGGAGAAGCTTAGCTGTCCTTAAGACATGTTTAAAATTCAAAAGGTATTAAAGGACATGGTGCAGACAGACAGCATGTCCCACCTGAAACCTATCCCCTCAGGAGCCTGGTTCTGCAGATCTTGCTTCTGTATGAAGGGTAATTAAAAGTAGGGTAAGCATTTTTTTGCACTTTGCTGCCTGGTTTTGCCCAGTTGGTAGGTCACCTTGCTGTAGCACGTGAATCCTGGTGCTCTTTGTTCTGCTGGTCATGAAACCCACAGGAAGACACTGGGGCGATGAAGACTGCTAAAGTAATTGCAGTGTCTTTTGCCTTTCCCAGGGCCTCTGGCATGTTCAGTGTCTCCAGGCTGTCATGGGTCCAAATTCATAAGAGTTTTTGAGGTTTTATGATCTCTAAGTTCACATCCAAACAGCACATAATTTATTTGGGCCACACTAAATTAAAGGCTTTTAACAGTTTATTAGCATTTCTCCCAAGCTTTCAGTCTATAACTGAGATAAGGATGTATTCCTACATTCTGCCTCACACCTGCCTATTATGTTTCATAGGTAAACACTTTCATTCATAAAATTTCCCATGAGATGCATACCTTAGAGAGTAACTGAAATCAGGCAGTCGTAACCTATCCAATTTAATGTTTCATAAGAAGGAAGCTTTAGGATTCCTGCTGGTATAGTAAAAAATCACCACCAAAACAATGCATTGAAAAAAATAATCATTAAAACAATGTTAACAATGCTGGTATCTTACACTAGTTTTCTCGGAAGTTTCTATACTATGCTTAGCAACACGACACAATCAGGGAGCAATCACTGCAATTTAGCAGAAGGGTAGATTTTCTCCTCTTAGTCTAAGGGCTTTCACCTACCATCCTCATTAAGTTTAGAAGCACACACAAGCACACTCATTCCCTGTGTGTCAATAGGCCTGTGTTAGTACAAGCTCCAAGTCCAGCAGGTAGTGAGGCCATGCCATCTCTGTATGATGGGTGCCGCTCACTGTGGTGCATCTCACTGCTGAGAAGTACCAGCATAGGAGCATGGAGCCCAAACTAATAAGAGTTATTACCATGATGGTCCTCCATTGACATGGCCAGAAATGGTGGAAGGAAGAACAAGAAGAGATGGAGGAAAGCTAACTGGGTCATTCTGAGAAAGCAGATTATGATATCGTGATTGTAATATAGATTCTCAAGCCTGCACATTTGTCAACAATGCATTTGTTTTAGGCTTATCTGTATCCAGATCATGACATGAATTCAAAGGGCAATGGATCTGATTTTCTGTTGCCTGGCACTTCATTTAACATTTGCCTCTTCTGCAAAGGAAAGGAAAAATTAATGTAAAATACTGCTTAGAATCTGGACTTGTTTTCAATCTCACACTAGTTTAGCAGAAATGCCTCTATACTGTTATTTTTCCTGAGGTACACTTGTGTGATTGCAGCAGAATGAAGTGACCCTCTTTCGTCCTTGCTCTACTTTTATGTAGCTTATATTCTCATCAAACTGACCCCAAGCCTCTTCTCTGCCTATAACTGCAGGTCAAAACATCAATTTTGGCAATTCGGCTGCCCACTCTGCCATTTGAAAGGAGCAAGGTGGAGACAGCTGGCAGTTAGGGGAGCACTAGGAAGCATATGGTAGCTCTGTGCAGTGCTGTCCAAGAGCTCGTAGGACAATAATTTCTTTGCTTCACTGATTTCTAAAATGCACATCTCTTCTTTTTGTCATTTCTCATAAGCCCCAAGGATAGCCATCGCTTCAGCAAGGGTCCTTTTAGAAGAAACTCCATATTTTGAAATTTTTTTGTTCTTTCCATGAAGGAAAATCTACTTTTAAATTATTCTGCTCCCATAAATGACTACAGAGAATAGAGGGTGACTGATAAATATAGGTAACTAGCCAGAAACAATTTTTCAGAGACTAAATGGGACAATTAAATGCTAGAAGAGAGCATCTTAAATTTAAAGAATTATGTAGCTAGGCATTTGCAACTTGTCTTTTTAATATGGCAGCTGGTCGGAGGGTTAAGAAAATATGTGGCCATGCAACTTTGGCTGAGATCCTGCCTGATCTTGAGAGTTAAACACAGCCAAGCCCTGTAGTGTTGGATGGGAAACCGCCAAGGAAAATCCAGTGATTCAATAAGTGGAGTTCTTCCTGCATGATTACAGCAGCTCAAGTGCCAGTATTGTGCTAGGGGATAGTTTTGTTGGTGGCAGTGATGTTTTAATATGAGATGTAAACTTGTCTAATGATGTAGTGACGATTTGCACAAAAATAGGAAAGTTTCAATAATTGCTGTCTTGTAATTCCACCTTCTGCTTTCTGCTGTATGGGGCTTTCTTCCTGTTTTATTTTGTTGGCTGATCATGGTCATCACTACAATAAAGCTAACAGATTCCTCCAAGGAGGTGGCTGCATTTCTGTAGTAAATTCTATTTATATACACTGCCCACAAAACATCTACAGCATTTGATGAAGCGTATAATCAGAAGTTTGTGCCTGTATAAAGACATTTCAAATACTCTCTAGCAAGGAACAGTAATTTAGGAAGCTCTTTATACAGTTCTGTGATACAACTTCTCTCCCTTCTCTACCACAGCCATTCATTTCAGCCCCCAAGACGCAATGCATTACTGTAATATTTCTGTTGATGCAATTTTGTGGGCTGCTTTCTAAACCAGACAAATGAGCTGACTTGGACTAAAAAATCCTCCAAAAGAGGATATTTTTTAACTCAGGGAAGTTCTGATCAAGTCTGAAGTGCAGCCATACAATCAGTTTAATTCGTACAACTGTGGAAACTGTAAATCCCAATGTGGGCTTAGATGTGGTGGAGCAAGGAGGCAGGATGCCAGAAGAAACATTCTGCCACACATTTTTACCATTTTAAATGAGAGTAATGCCTATGCTAAGTTTCAAAGTTGAACTAATAAACATGAATCTCCATTCTTTGTGTACCTAAGTTTCTATTACATAATTAGGTGTTTGGAGTTTATAAAGGATACACCAAGTGCTTTTGGATCCTTGGATTATAATTGTCTCCTGTATTAGCCTTATATAATGCAAAAAGGGGAATGCATAAATGAACATTTTTGAGAAGGTCAAACTGCAATTTTGTTATTTCACTTTACTGTTTCCATTTGAAATAAGATTCCATGGCGCATCTAAATCATTATACACAAGAGTCTAGTCTAATAGTAGTAGGCTCATAAAAAATAACAAGACCAAATGATAACTGTCTCCTGACCCATACATGTATTTACAATAGAAGTACTTTAATAAAGGTAGCTACATCCTCTAGATCCCCAGACCTTTATTTGAACTCTGCTGTAGCATAACTGACGGACAGAATTAGAGTGTATATTGAGACCTGGAACTGAACTTTTTCAGTAGGCTCAGCTTCACTCACATCACTCATAATATTAGAATTATCTGTGACAATCATATTAAAATGATGCCACCCTGACATAGATTAACAGAGTGTGCAATTATATTTAAATGCTGTAATTGGAACTTGCTGTTAAGTGCCTACTGTCACTTCTCAATTCCCCTCAAGGCAAGTAAACCACTTCTTTCTTTGCTCTATAAATTTAATGTCATATTCTGCACACAGAAAGAGCTGGTATTTCATCAAGAGCATTTTGTTTGCCTCAAATGCTGTGAAAACACAGGCCTTGTGAACACTGAAGGATATAAATCCATCCTGGAAAATGACTCTGTTAAAAAAAAAAGCATTTTGCCATTTCATGCTTATGGGGACAACCTGAGTCTCTGCATTTGATTAGTTTCTTAACCTGAAAGCTGTTTTAAGCTCAATCTTTTGTACACAGCATTATTAGGAATAAAGATCCTCCAGGTGAAGGCAGGGCCTGGTGAACCTAATGATAGGCAGGTGCACCTTTTTGAGGCCCATGGATGCACCCAGGTGTTTCTGAGGGCCTCACCTCAGTGGTAGAATAGTTTTTGCTCCTGGTGGTGCGTGACAAAGGAGATCCCTGCATGATCTTCTTGGCAGAGGCAGGATGGCAGATGGGGTAGGTAGGAAAGAAGTATTGTTGTTCATGTTCTTAAAGTAAGGTTTGATGGGAAATTTGAAAAAATGGCAATAGAAGTTTCTTGTTTGCCTCTCAGGAAAGACCTTCCTCTGAGTGCCTCTGCAGCTTTCTATGAATGTGATGCTGGTACCCATTAGTTATCAGTTACTGACATGTTTTATTAGATTTACTCAGAATCACATGTAACCCAAGTTATTATATGCTTGCTTGTTTTGCTGGATTGTGTTAGTGTGGGTTAGTATCTAACATGCCTAACAGTGTGAAAATAATAGCAAAATGTTAGTTAAAAGTTTGGATGAGAGTCTTGCCCTTCTCATGGATCCAGACCAACTGAAGCTGGATTTTTCCAGCACAGCCATGACAGCCGTGCTTTTCCTTCGTGTCCATTGCC
Source organism: Phalacrocorax aristotelis (assembly GCF_949628215.1). Classification (NCBI taxonomy): domain Eukaryota; kingdom Metazoa; phylum Chordata; class Aves; order Suliformes; family Phalacrocoracidae; genus Phalacrocorax; species Phalacrocorax aristotelis. The sequence goes on along the minus strand of NC_134281.1, from coordinate 42,882,531 downwards.
GAAATGACCTAGACTTGAACTCTCCTAAGAATGGGAAAGTGCCTTTTTGTAGTCTCCAAACTAGAGCAGTCCCAGACATCTCAGCTAATAGGTGTGATAACCAGTGTGTGTGTTAAGTTGGTCATGCATAAATCTGCAATATTGACTCTTCCTCACTGGAAACTTAACCTAAGATAACTAAGTCCTTTCATGCTCAAAAACAGCCGTTAAATAGTATTTATTTAGAGGTACTTTGAAAAAGGCTGACTAGAAAAGGGTAGGGAGGAAAAGGTATTAACTATTAGGACTGACAGGAACTTTACTGTGAAAATTGGTATTATACAGGCTGCGGTGCAATTAGATATGCATTCTCAGTGGTGTTGTTTTTCAATGTACTGTACTTGTGTTAATTCCATGTGACGTCTACAGGCCCATAGATGTTTTTAAAACAGTGACCATAAAGCTATACATTGATGGCTTTGACAAATAAGTACATAGTATAAATAATATAAATACATAGAAGACTAAAACCTGAGAATAGACATTGCTCTGCATTGTACAAAAGTCCATCTATTAATCCCTTTCCATGTTCTGTTGAAACCATATATTTTTCTCTGAGCAATGAACTAGAAACCAGCAGACCCAGATGCTACAGAGGGCCTTTGGCTCCTCCACAAAACTTGTTCTTAAATAATGTTTTAGTAGTGCGGCAAGTGTTAGAACCCCACATGGTGACCTACATGGCATTGGCTAAAGCTTATCTTGTGAATCTAATCCAAAAAAAGCAGCTGCCTCTAAACTAGTAGAGCTGCAAAAGCCCTAACATTTTAGCACTATGGCTATTCTTCAGGGTAGCTAATAATAAATGTGAATGTTTCTAATGGGATATGATACCTCATTGAAACCTTAGCATGCATGTTTTCCTGCAAAATTATCTTTTTTTATTCTTTTTGTCCTGACACTATATATACTCTGCTGGCTCCCTGAACTGGTGGAAGGTAAAAACAATGCAACTGAAAACTCTCTTAAACAGAACTTGTAATCTCTACCAACAGAGGCTAGCTTGTGCTACATATGAACACCACTGCTGTATGCTAACAGCCTGTCCTGGTTTCAGTTGGGATGGAGTTAATTTTCTTCATAGTAGCTAGTATGGGGTTATGTTTTGGATTTGTGCTGAAAACAGTGGTGATAATACAGGGATGGCTTAGTTATTGCTAAGTAGTACTTACACCGGTCAAGGACTCTTTCAGCTCCCCATGCTCTCCTGGTTGCAGAAGCAGCTGGGAGGGGACACAGCTGGGCCAGCTGACCACAACTGACTAAAGGGATATCCCATACCGTATGATGTCATACTCAGTATATACAGCTGGAGGAAAAAGAAGGAAGTGGGGGGACATTCAGAGTTATGGAGTTTGTCTTCCCAAGTAACCATTACGCATGATGGAGCCCTGCTTTCCTGGAGATGGCTGAACACCTGCCTGCCCATGGGAAGTAGTGAATGAATTCCTTGTTTTGCTTTGCTTCCCCACGCAGCTTTTGCTTTACCTATTAAACTGTCTTTATCTCAACCCATGAATTTTTTCACTTTTACTCTTCTGATTCTCTCCCCCAACCCACCGAAGAGGGAGTGAGTGAGTGGCTGCATGGCGCTTGATTGCTGACTGGGGCTAAACCACAATACAGCCTCATTCGAGAACACTAAGTAATACAATGAAAACAGTAATATGAAAACATACAGCTCTTGTTGAGTCCAAATCCTGTGTGCTCTCTCAATGCCTTTGTGTCAAGGCAAGAGTTCAGCTTACAGGGAGTCCCAAGAACATCACCCTTCAGTTATCCTTTGTAAAAGCTTCCCTTTACTTTATGGGAGTCCAACAGCATTGTTAACTGGAATGTTTTTTCCAAGTGCTTTGAACATTCTCCTACAACAAGGATTCATTATTAGTTTATCAGGGTATGCGGCATTGACTGCTGCTTTCTCAGACAATATGGCAAGATGATGTAGATCAGGTCCTACCCTAAGTTATCAAAGTCACCGTCTCTGCTACTGAGACAACTGAGGATATTTTAAGGATGTTTTTGTTCCACTGCACTTGATAATCTACTTTGTTAATTATTTCTCTCAGAATTCCCTCTAGAATATGTAGAGTGAAATTCTGGCCCTGGTGAAGTCAGTGGCAAAACTCCCATTGTTTTCAATGGTCTGAGACTTTACCCATAAAATCAAAAAGGAAGAGGTGCAGGCCAAGGGGCTACAAAAATACTAATAGGGTAATTTTCAATCTACTGCCATAACTGAGGCTTATATTTTTGAAGTGAGAAGCTTAATCCCAATAGCAGGCAACAATACATCTTTCCAAGGAACTCTAGTGGAAGTGCTGGTGAGGTTTAGGGGTTGTGACAGGCCTGCTGTCCTAATTAATAATTTGTCAATCTCGGGATGGAGTTAGGCTATTTCATCAGCACAGGACTCCAAACCTGGGGATGCACAAAGGCGGGGTTAATTGAAGCTATGTACTTGCTTAAAATATCACAAAGTTTGACGGGGATTGAAGCATCTGGCATAAACTTCTGATATGCTGTGATACTTCATTAACTTCAGGACATATTTCTAGCAAACATCAGTGCAGTATAAAAGAAACTGGAGTTTCAAAACTCCCTCATGCACTACCAAAGATGTGCCTAAAGGAACAGTTATATCTTAAAACATTTTGTATCTAGTAAAAGAAGAAAAGTCTCTTAGGGTTTTAGTGGTTGGGTGGGAAAAAGGGGTAGATTTTCTAAAAAAGTCTGTAGTGTTGGGAAAGGTATCAGTGGTAATAAATGGAAGAGGAAAGACAGCATAAAGTAAGTGCCTGACTTTTAGGGAAAATGTGTATAAAAAGAAAGTTTGAATACAGCGACCTGGACAAAGATACAATAGCAACTGGCCAACTTCTGCTTCAAAGTTTTATTCAAATATTTTAATTGTGAGACCCTGACTACCTCATAGAGTATTAATTTTTTCATGCCTTTAAAAGGAGGCATTGCTATCCCCATTTATACATAATGGGAAATGGCATCACAAAAAGATGTGCCAAAGACTGTAGTGCCTACTATGAATTCAGAGCCCGCCTTCCCTGTATCCTATGCCAGCCTTCTAAAAAGCAGATACAACTGAATAAATACTCCAGTAACTTTCACTCTAGGAGTCAGAGAAAGTAGTACATTGTGTTTAACTAGCAAAAGGTCTTTTACAACTCCCTAGTTTGCACCCTGCATACTGTTTCAGAGTGCTGAAACTCATGTTTTGATATTATGCAATTCTTTTTTCACTAAAATGCATTGAAGATACGTATGTCCTTGTCCTTCCATCCAGAGTTTGAAAACTTCAGGAGCTGATATCTGTGGCTTAAATATCTGTAGTTGAGTTGCAGTTCAGATTTTTTCAGTTGTTGAGATAAGTAACTACCTGCTCCCAAAACCATATTTGCAGCCCTAGGAAAGTTCAGATGTCAGTCAGCACCTTTTAACTCGGGTTCATTTCTAGTATATGCTTTGAGTAGTCATTTAGACAAATGCAGGTTATTATGCACTTTTCATCCTTCCTTGAAGAAGACAGTCCTCATCTGGACAGAATCCATCAACCATTTGGAAGAATAAGGAGAATGAGAGTAGAGTGTATGGGGTATCCCCTGCCAAATGGTCCAGAAACCGCCTAGCTATACTAATCCTGCCATCCCTGGTAGTAGCTGGATTGTTTTGGAGAAGTAAATTTAGATTTATGGCATCATTCTAGCAGCCAGCCAGAAGGGGGAGATGACGGCCAGGTTGTTTAAAACTTATAGGGCCAAATGACTCTTCAAGGATTATATCTAGCAAGGATAGCTTTTGCTATCCATTCTATTGCTTGGAAAAGAAAAGTAGACTTATAATTAGCAGAAGTGAAGTATGAGTGGAAATAAGGGAAGAGGACACTTGAAAACAGTGGGAGGCCACAAGGAAATTGATTTTAGGAGAACCAAAGTTCTGCCTGCCCCCAAGGGAAGCTAGGAAAGGTGGCTAGCTAGAAGACTTTGCGTTAAAGGACTGTGTGTTGTATAAATAGGTTTTACTAGGTCCACTTAGTTATGGATAACTGTCAGGTCTGATAGTTATGATATCATCTGTTCTCCTATGCAAATAAATTCTTTTTTTCATCCAGGCTACTACATGTCATTTCTGTACTCAACAGCAAGGTGTACGCGGAGTAAAATGTCAAGTGTATTTAATCCATTAAAGCTAGGTGTGGGAACAAATGCAATTCAGTGAAAATATTGTATATATATTAAGTGCCTTGCACCTGGCAAGTGCTGTTTCCTCTTCCTACTGACATTTTGGATTATTTGTTGACTATTTTAGAACTCATTCTTTTTCAGCTGAGATTTTTCTGTATTACTTTGATAAGATCTTACTGTTTGATAATGAAGTTGGAAAGGAACAGTAACCTAACATGGGACTTATCTAATGCTGAAAGTAGTTATTTGTAAACAGATGCCGCTACTAAGTGCTTAAATTAGATAATAAATGGTACCTATCTCAAGAATGCCTTTCAGTCCATTTAGTGTGGTGTGCAGTCTGGGATTACTTTTTTTTCCTGCTTTTAGGATGTTTTAGGGATGCAATTTGCTTATGAATCTTGCACAACTGTCACTCGTTCAATACAGGCTTAAAGGGATTAGTTCTTTTGTACAAGGTCCCAGGTGGGTTTTTTATTAACCTTTTGGGTACTAAACATTTATCTCATTTTTACAGCAGTGTTTAACACTATCTATTTATGGCCAAATATCTCTAAATCCATTACATGAACTGAAAATACACCTGCTTCAGAAAAACAGCTCTCTAGAGAACCCACAGCAGGCACTGATAATTGTAAACAAAACAAAACAAGAGCCCATAAAATAAAAATAAAAGTATTACCTTGAGTATCATGTCTTACAGAATGACTGCTTTGAACAAAACCCCAATTATTGTCATAGCATGTCTATTTGAAAAAAAGGAGGAAAAAAAAAAAAAAGAGAAGAGAATGATTGAGTTAGTCTGAAACTGGGGTGGATGCTCATGTGCCCAAGCCACGATGACTGCATCTGGGACATTGTATGGATATCAATTGGGAGCAGGACATTGTGCTAATAATATATTACACTGTGATCTATCAGACCATCATCTGCCTTGTTGCTTATAAATTTATAGCCCCCAAAACTGCTTTGAATGCTCTGAATGAAGAAATAATACAGGCCAGTGGTAGAAGCAACCCCGGTAAATCCCATACCTGCTGTAGTCTTTGCTCCCAAAGACCTTAGAGAATCAATGTAGGTTTAAAAAGAGTAAGGATGATAAATGAATGGAGGAAAATGGGCCAGAATACTACCTGCCATCTGAAGAACATCTTCTCATGCTACGTGTTGTGAGTACAGATAACCCAGAACAGAGAGGGTGCATACCAGCAATCAGCAATAGTGTTTTCGGGGGGAACAGATTTTGAGCATATGTTGATTTCATTGTCATCTTACTTTCTTAAAGGTAAGCATATGCTATAAGAGCTTTGATGAATTGGATTGTAGTAAGAGAAATAGCTCTTACCATTAAAAATTTAAATAAAAAAGTGTGATTGAATCTCAGAGTACGAAAGCATTCTTGCAGGTCTGTTGGACCTTTCATCATCTTTAAACTTTTCAGATTAAGCTAGCTTCAAGTTGGGATTTAATCAGAGCTGGGTTTGTCCTTACTAGTTAACTGCTGAACTGCTAATAATGTACATGTACATCACCTTTTCTTAAAAGGTAATATTTTCTTATTATGGAGTGCTACAGTTTGCCATAGTTCCCATGTTTTCCAAAAGTTATATAAATTTGGTTGCCTGAAAAGATATTTAACTGGAGCAACATGACAGGAGGTGTATAGTGCACATGACATTGAGGCAACCTGAAATTTTGCCACTTTAGAAATAAAAACACGTGGTTTTTCACCTATTGATGTAGTTATTCTGGCAATATGCCTGCTAACAATGCAACAATCACCGTTTCTAACAATGTGAACCCCTTATATATATAAAAGGTAGCAATAAGGGTCAAACAAATTTCATTATTGTAGCATGACAGAAAGAAACACTCTTTCACTGGGCTGATCAAATTAATTATGCTAAATAGCTGAAAAGAGAGGGAAATGGAACAGAATTAGCCCTTCAAATGATGCTTAAGGCAAAGCCAGAAATGAACCCTCTTTAGGGTGGTCCAGTGATATTTACAAATCAGGATCTCATGCTGTTCCCTCCGGCTCTGGCTGACAGCAGTTTCGGTTATTGGTACGGACTTCTTTTGCAGAACTGTACCATACGGGAGCAGAGGGTGAGAGCTGTGAAGCTCTGGGATGCCACTACCACTAAATATGCAGGATTTTAGAGAATTTTCAGCAATTACTAATGCTGAATTTTTATTTGCCATTTACATAATGTGATTTTCTTTTTCTGTAAGTGGAAGCTAAGAGCTTCCCAAGAAGTCCTGTGTTTGGATGGAATAGGTAAATGTGCATCAAGCCAAATTTCTTTAGCATGTACACCTGTGCAGCCCAGAGGGAGCAATTGAATCAAACAAATGTAATGGAGGAACAGGGAGCAGCGGCAAACTGTTGCAAGTCATCATTTATGTCAAAATAAATGATAACCATGTTTATTTCCAACACTGAATCCATTCACAAGGTTATTTTGATTTAACTTAATTTAATGAGTCGTCTTCCTGCTGCTGCGGTGCTCTGAAAATTAATGATAGTGCTCAATTCCCAATGTAAAAGGCATATGATAATACTGTCAGTTTAATCATACATATATTTTGGTTAAAATGCTTGTCCTATTGACATCAACAGTTATCTCTTTCCTTACCAGAGTTGTTAACACCATCAAGGTGTACTCATGTTTTGCAGAAGGTATTTTCTTAGTATTCACAACTTTTCACAGAATCTCAAGGCAAAATATAAGATAAGATACTGCAGAGCCAAGGAACAGATTGCTTCAGTTTTGGGGTAATGTTTTGCACAAGGAAGAAGTGGAGACTGAAGCATAAGGTGTTCCAAATAGCTCTTATAATGCAGTGGAGGTCCCTGGTTTTGTACTCAACCAGAAAAGTCTTAACATAAGAAATTAAACAATGATTGTACTGAAGATTAAAACTCTCTTGCACTGGAAATTATTCCAGTGTATATGGAATAATAGATGTATATAAGGTTTGTAAGACCCTTTTTATCTAAAATCCTATATGGTTTTTTTTACGTTTACATATGGGTTGTTATTTCCACTTTCTAAATAGAGAACATTAGGCTCAGAAATATTATTTCATTTGGCTAGGTCATTTAGTCTGTCTACAGGAGAATGAAGAATATAAAACTCTTGTCCCGCTTCCTGAATCTGACTGTACATTAAACACTACACAGACTGGGTAAATAAAAGGCTGATGAAAGAGTTTGCAGAGGCCTTGAAAGCTCTTTCTATGGTGATAAATTAACCCTTTGATAAAGAAGAGTAAAAAAAACTCTTGAAGGGATGGTGGAAATGGAACTGTTACTTGTTGAAGTAGACAGCAAGAAAGCCACTGTAGTACCATTGTCAGGAATTGTTCCTGAGACAAGATGAAATGCTTCTCTGGGTGGAACTACTTAGTCAACAAGGTTGTTAGGATTATATGATGGTAGGGGTTCCTCCATAAGTAATATACATGTAAGTGTCTAGTGACTTGTGCATTACTTAATAAAGTATTCTGCATACTGAAAATGAGAACTGTAGAAAAGACTAAAACAGAGGAGGACTGTCAGTATTCTAGAATAATTTAGGTTGGAAAAGGTCTTTAAGATCACCAAGTCCACTGTAAATGATGGGACTTAAATTATGCTTCTTCCCACCAAAAAAAGCCTTTTTGAGAAGATGTTACTTGCTGATGATCTGAAGCATGCAATTTAAATCTGAATGGTTTGGAATAGTCTAGAAAATTGAACGAGTTATCCAACTCAACATAAAGAAACGTGAAGTAATGAGTTTGAGGGGAAGGTAATCAAGAAAAAATGTTTTACTGTTATTTCTTATATGTTATGAGGACATGAAAAAAAGAAAAATGTGGTAGTGATTTGAAATAAGCCCTCTGAAGTAATGAAATAATTTTAAATAGCAATAACAAAATCTTAGGAACAAGTTCTTACATTAGCTACCTCATTAATTAAACCAAGAAATGCTGTAGTAAACAAACCAACGGGGCAAAAGGTTATATCTCTGGAGGCATTCTGTGATACATTAACACTACAAATCCAAGCTTCAGACAATAAAAGAAGCTCCTGACTCTGTTACAGAGTACACAGTACATGTGGCTTCAGAAGCAAATTCTGTACATATTCAGAAAAAGAAAACATGGAAATAAAGGTTGTTACCAAACTTCAGCAACCCAGGAATTCTGAATGCGATGTTTTTGTGCTTTCACTATCCCAGCTTCCTAATGGTTTAGGTATATCAGAAACAGAGTTGTGGCTTTGGATTCTCTGTTGCAGTCACCAAACTGTGAAATAATACAGGTGTCTAAAATTGCACGTGTGCTTTCTGAATCAGACCTGCAATACCTGCTTTCCTTAGAGAGGTGCTTTGATAAGAAATGCAGAGTAATGTCAGTGGGACTTATTCACCAAGTTAAGAATTTCCTGAACTTGAGCCAAAAACGGAACTGATTTCTGTTTTGAATAGCTGATTGTCTAGCTACAATAGTTAATTACAGCCAGACTGAAGAAAAATCATTGAAAGACTCTTGGATTCTTCAGTTACCTGCAGAGTCCTCTTTCTCTTAAAAAAAATGTTGAGAGCTCTTGAGGGATATGTCCCTAGTTCGTTATTACTGCCTCAATAAACAGGAGGGACTCTGTAAACATGGTAAGTCAAACCACCTTGAAAGTAGAAGCAAAAAACACATTTCTTTTGGTCATACATAACCGTGAAGTCCTGACTTATATTGCTTTCAGTATTTTTGAGTGTGTCTTAAACTAAGCTCTGAGAAAACATATTTATTATGTTCTCCTCACACCTGTGTAACCCTTTCTCTTCCCACAGGCTAGCTCTTTTCCCTGATAACTTCAAAAATTGTATTCTTTTCTATTCTGAAGGCAGAAACCAACTATGCTAGCTATCTTTAAGACTATTTGCATGAGCCTTAAAGATAGGGATTTTGACCCTTGCCAACTTGCAAGATCTGAGGGAATTTTGGTCTCCTCACAAGTCAATAGTTTGTCTTGCCTATAAATATTTTTATCTGTTAAGAAATCCTTCAGATAAGTTATGTTTTGGGTTTGCTGCTTGTATTCTCTGGTGTTCTAGCAAAATTAATTAGAAAAGGACTCAGCACAGACAGTGTGCATGAACAGGATCATTCAGGGACTGCTGTTACATCAGATGAGGATCCACAGAATAAAATGTAATTACTTAAAGTTTAGTAGATGAAGAATTGGAAAAATTAAATAAGTGAAAAAATTAAAAAGTCTTTGTGGGCCACAGGTGTCCTTCAAGACTGCTCCTTCAGAATTTCTTCAATATAGTTATTCAGTCAATACAGTATAACTGGTAAAGAAACCTCACTTTCCAAAAGGTAAGTGGAAGGTCTTGTCTTGAGTTCATAACTAGTAAAGACAGAGCAAACAAACAAAAAATGTAACTTTAAGAAGATAATCTATTCTGGAGTCTTTAACGTTGTCAAAACTTGCAAAGTATTGGACAAAGACATCATAAAACTGAGTGAAGAGGTGACAAAATGGCATCTGGAAATCCAGGTCAACAAGAACAAAGTAATGAATGTAGAGGGAAACTGAGCTGCTACATAGAATGATTGGATCCAACTTACCTATTACCACTCTGAAATGAGATTTTTGAAACTTTTGTGGATACTTCTGTGTAACCGTCCACTTCCGTGTTGCAAACAGGTAAAAAGAAAACATTGGTAGGAACTGAGGGCAAAGCTAGGAACATATTTATGTTGTGCCCAGTGTGTGCCCTAATCTGAATGCAGTGAACTGTTCTCTGATCCAAACATTTGAGCATTTTTGAGGACTGGGCTGTTGTAAGCCTCGATGTAAATCATAATTTAGCATGATGCTAGTGTACAGCAGGCAGAGTTGTGAACTTACAGCATCTGCTGCCCTTGTAATCACAGCTTAATCCTTGCAAAAATACATATGACTAAGTGCCTGTAAATTGCTTGATTCAAATAAGAACAGAATCAGAAGCTTTACCTGAGACTGAATAGAATTCGTCTTCACTTCTGGGTGTTACAAATGCTTGGTTAACCTCTGCCACAGTAGTTCTAATTTGCCTTGGCATTTCCAGAACCGGTAGTAAAGGAGCAGTGGCCAAAAAAAAAAAAAAAAAAAAAAAAAAAACCCAAACCCTAGCTGTGAGAGAGGTTTTTCCTATTGCAGTTTTGGTATACTGAGAAGCTACTCAAGGAAAGCCATTTCTCGTTGTGTTTCTCCCTTATTTTATATATTCTTTCTTAGGTGTTTGGTCAAACCAACCTTCTGAACTAATTCAGCCTTTGCCCACATTTAGAAATGTCAAATCACAACTGAAAGATGGAGAAGCACTCATTTTTCTCTTTCCCATTCACAGCTGCCAAGCTACTGTGTTTTAGCACCTGCACAAATTAGCATACTCTGCTCCAGCCGAGTACTGACTCCCAGACGTGTCTAAAGCTCTTATTATGGGCTAAACCAGAAATTACTATTGGCTCCAGAAATGCGAGCTGCTCTTTTGGTATCTGGATTTCCTTTGTATCTCATCCAACCAGAGCAAGGATGTATTCTTAGCTGGTGAAAATTGGTTTGAATACACAAAAGCCAGTGGTGCTTTGCTGATTTACATCTAATAAGGATGTGCCCTATCTTTGAACCCCTCACAGGTCTATGTTGTTGGCTTTCTTCTAAATTTTTTTTTTTTTTATAGTATGATCAGGTGAGCCTTTTCCAACCTTTAACTTGCATAGCAAACGTGTGTTGAATGGATAGAAAGCATGCTGCTTTTCCGTACAGAATATCATTTGGTTCTGTGAGTGGGCATGGCTTATATCGAATTTACCTTTGTGTAGTCAGTTTAAATCTCTTCAGGCAAACCAAATCATATGTTGAACATCCTTCCTGGCCCAGCCTCTTTACAGCAAGCAGCATGTATTTCTGGACAGTGTTGTCACCGTAGTTTTAAGTTTTGATAAATACCAGCTTGTGTGGCTGCTAGCTGCTGCTATGTAGTAAGTTAGTGCACAGGGATAAATCCTGACTCTGCGTGAATTCTTCTAGCAAGCCTCTTGCCTCTATTCATAGCCCTACACATAGATGTAGTTGAAAGCCCAGTTAAACTAGTGAGAGCAGACATAGAACAAGCCTCTTACAATTCAGCTGTTAAAAAAAAAAACACAAAAGACTGGGAAATTATTTGTTTAATTTGAAGGGAGTTTACATAAATAAACTTTGCAAGAAATCTTCCTGACAGTTCTGTATGGTGTTTGGAGTAATTTTGTAATATATTTCAGGTAGCAAAGTTAATGCACTCAGCTGCCTGTGCTTCTACTGCAAGTACCGTGCTATATATGGGCTCTTGTCTGATTTCAGTGCCAACAAACTAAGCCTTTACTAATGTACCAATGCATCAGCAAGACCATTAACCTCTCCTTTTACATTCTCAGCCCTGAAGTGGTTATTATTTCTCAAGCAACACATGCTGCAAATATTCTCAGCAAGTTTTCTAGTTCCGTTTTCCTTCTTTTCCTTTTCACTGGGAACCCACAAAAATGCCGATTAAAATTTTTTTCTTTGTAGAAATGGTACCTTTGTACCATTTCTAACTGCTGCAAAAACCTAAAGACAGTATTTAGTATTTTATGAGATTTTATAATGTTGTTCTGATTTCCTACAATTTGCAGTGAAGGAAGTGCCATATTTTTTGTGTGTTGCTATATTGAGACATATAATAGAATAGCTTGAAAAATATATGCACAGAGGATGTCCCAGGCATTATTTGAAGACTTTCTAATTAGAGCGGGAAAAGGAAGCAGAAGCATAATGTGAAGAGAGGTGGTGTTAAGGATGCCTGTTTCGCTTGATGAGAAAGGTGGCAAATTCAACAGAGGAAAAACTGCTGGGAGTCAAAGCCAGCTTCTCCCAGCTGTGGGGCATGAAGCTGCTCCCGTTGGAAGCAGTGCTGCTTTTTTCAAGGCTACTGGAGCCCGGGGGAATAGTTATTGGGCTTTCACTAGCCCACATTTCCCCTTTTCCTGCCAGCAGCCCTGGCCCCACTCCCAGTTCACTTACAGCACTGCAAACGGGTCTGTAACCTTGGTGGAGAAGCAGCAAAGTGGTGGTGTTAATAGGAGAGCTAATCGTCACTATACACCCAGTCTGCCTTGGAAGTGATGGAATTCAAAGAAACTGTCTTTATATAAAGCAAATAGTTCTTCTCTAGAGAGCATGCAGCAGTACATCCTTTAAATGGCAGGGTGTAGGAAAGAGTGCTTATGCAGAGGAATATCTATATAATATATCAGTTTGCATATTAAGTGTTGCTCATACAGTCGTAGGTCTAAAAGAACTGATTCAGTAAATATCTAACAAGAGCATCTTCTTTCCAGTTTTATTTTCCTTTGAGGCATTTGGTATGGCAGTCATAGGAGTTGACAGAGCTGAAGGGTTTCACAATGGAGAGGGAGAAATTGCTTCGAGCATTGTCCAAGTGGCATGGACCTCCTTTTGCCCAGAACTCCTTTCTGCATAAGGTTTATATCATGAAGACACATTCCACTTACACAGTGTTCCTCTAATGTTCATGACCTCAGAATTATGAGAGCGGAACTGGGATGCAAACCTACTGGTGTTATCCCCTGCCCACACACATCCCATTTTTAATCTTCCAACTTCAGATACAATGCATGTGATTTTGATCTCATTTATAGTACTACAAAATGGAGATTAATTCCATCTAAATCACGCAGCCAAGTCAACTTTTGGAAGTGTACCTTTAAGAAGCATATGGCAGAACAAAAATGTATTAAAGTCATCAATATTTATGGAGCAGGTAAAATGCATATTAGACAGGCTAGATGCCATCTGTCAAAATAATCTTCATTCCAACTTGCTATCCAAAATGATGAAGACTAATTCTAGGGCCAGCTTCTTAAGTCAGGTTAAAAGACAACATATTCCTGTGCCAACGAAAGTGAGGTTATCACACAAATGAATACGAAAGGATATCCTTATGTGTTGAGTCACTGTCAATTCCAGACTTGTACCAAAAATCTCGGACTCTGAACACGTCACAGAGTAGCCCCTAGGCATGACTTTGTCAAAGTAATTTTGCCCTTCAGACCAGAGTGCTAATTGTTCAGAAGTATTCTGGGCAAATTATACCAAAAATAAACTAATTAGTGACTTGGTATCCCATTTTCTAAATGACCTATCAGAAGAGTGGACCACATAAGCACATAGGTGGAATATATTATTTTAGGTAAGGAACAGTTTGAAATTTTCCCCTTTCTAGATTAATTCCAGGAAGTGTTGGGATTTAAATATTTACAGTCTAATCCTGCATCAGCTTATGTTAATAAAACTGTCATTAAACCCACAGGAAGAAATTTCAGACCCTGGAAGGTACATTTACTTTAATCCTGTTACACAGGGATGTTTAATGTTCTCCACAGAAATCCCTAAAATAAGGCAAAAGTGACTTGTTTTTCAGATTTTGGGGGGATTTTTGTTTCACATGCACCAACCTGAAGCTCAGATCCTGTTTGCTAGTTTGGCTAGAATTCTGACTAAGCTTAGAAAAAAACCAAACCTAAGTTATATCAGGGGTTTCATGTGGTTTACAGTTTCGACCCAAATAACTTTTACTTTAAGATTCTTTGGTTTCATTCAGAGTAAAACAAAGCAAACAATGATTTGAAGGAAAGGGGACATAAATGGTGATGCAGCCCAAGGAGGTAGGAGTAAAGTGAAGCCCTTCCCCTAGTCATTCTCAAGGGCAGGTGCCAAAATCCATTAATGCCTTCCCCCTTTCAATGTTAACAAAATGTTTACCTCTGCACACATTATGAGTAGAAAAGTGTTTGAAATTCTATTGCCAAGATAGTGTCAGTTGCTGCTTTTTTCTCATTCTTAAGAAAATCCAAGTGTAGACATTCTCAATATATTTAGAAAAGGTTTTAAATGCCAAGAAATGAGTGTCACATTCAGGAACCAATGGGCACTTAATTAGCAAAGCTGTTATTAAGCAATACACAGCCAAAGCCCCCTGAAATCAAAGTGGAACTTTCTATTTGCACCTTGAACCAGGCCTTTAAATGCAAGCCAGGTAGTAGAAAATCAGGCCTGATTATTACATTTATTTCTTTAAAAAATGCTTATGTCCTCTGCTATGTTTTTAAATGCAGGCTACCCGATCAAGGGTATTTTTCCTTCAGATGGACTCCCTGAGTCTATTGTCTGTCACGGCAAATATCCACAAAATATTTATTTTGCTGATTAATGTCTTCATTAAATACTATTTAAATTTTAAAGATGAAAGCAACTATTTAGTGTTCATTTTTCCTGCTACTGGCTCCATGCTTCATCAGTCATGTGAATGGGTATTTTGTTCTTGGCTACACAAAAGAAATTGCAACCTTTTCATTTTTACTCAAAGCCTCTATTCCCTTAATGGGGTACTACATTGGGGTATTGAGTAGAGTGGGGTTTGTTTGTTTGTTTTCCCACCTTCAGAAGGTGTTTGTGGAATAGTAGAAAATGGCACAGCTTGATATTCCATCCCATAGGTGGCAGGGGAAAAAAGTAAGGTCACTGAGAGTGGAGCGTATTTGTTCTGTACAAGTACAAGCTTGTGTTCTCATTTTGATTCTTCAAGTTAAGCTCTTCCTGCAAAGTGCTAAGTGCCCTCAAGTAGGCTTCTTCAATGAGAATTGATGTTGCTGAGCTCCATCTATAACCCTAGACCTAATATAAAAATGTTCAAGGAAGACTAAGTCTAATTTAATCTATTACATGATTGTGCAGAATTGCTTAAGCGCATCAAAGCAGCAGGGGCATATACTCTGGCAAAGACATTGTAAAAGAGCTTTCAAATGCAAAATGCAATCTTACAGGTGATTTAGTCACGGGAATGCATCACTGAATGTATGTTTCACTTACGCCTCTAAAATCAAAACAATGAACCATTATGATAAAGAAATATTAGAACCATTTTCCTTATTAACTTTCCTTATTAGAGGACATTTAGCTGTCTATTAATCTTTCCTTTTTCTTCATTTAATGAAAGCATTTTTGAAAAGGATCCCTATTAGAAATAAAGCATCTTCCAAGGGTCAGGAGACAATTTAAATTTTGGTTTCTTAAACAATAAATTTAAATATTGGTTGGAAAAGGCAGCAGGGGATAGAATTCTGAGTGAAGTGAATGAAGTTCAATTCTGAATGAAGTTTCTTCCCACAAAATCCAGTACTTCTTGCACAAACGTAATATTTCTTCCACACCCAGCTTTTGCTGCTATAGCCACTGTTTGAATGTTATTTAGTGGTTGAAAAAATGACAGTGTTCTATTATTTCATTTCCAGACAAAGTAGTTTGAATGCCTCTCTACACCTCATTCTTTAGTTAAGCTGGTAAAGTGCATTGAAAACCCCCTCAGCAGGACTAAGAGGGTTTTTTTGGTGATTTGATAATTCCTACTTCAGGCAAACACCACCATGAAATTTACCTTACTTCAATGAAACTCTGCCCCATTTTTCATTATTTGTTTAGTCTGACATTGCTTCTTCAGGGCAGGAGAGGAATAGCTGATACAAACTGGAGCAGCATGGCTCTAAGATACCTAACCTTTGTTGTCCTTTGTAGGCCTTTGCTTTTGGGGGCAATTTACACTTACTGTCAGAGCAGGAAGGGGATGTTATGGTTAATAACAGAAGACCTGGAGGAAGCCTGGCCACCACCCTTCCCCAGGCAAAGCCTTGAGAGTGATTGCACAAAGCTATTCCTCTCACCTGCCTCTGATCACCCCCTGGAACAGATTGATGCAGTCACACAAACAGGCTCATTTCAGATACCAGAAATCTTTATGAACCACTAATTACTGAGGGCCCAGTTCACTGACATCTATCTCACACCATCCAAATTGCCTGGATCCTCCTCCAAATCTTCATTCAGAGGCGAGCTGAAGCATAGCCAACCCCCCACACACACACACATTGGCAGTGATCGAGGGGGGCAAAGTGCCCAGGAGCAGGGAATTATCCTTTGCAGCAGAGCAGGAGTGCCTCTGCACCAGTGGTTCCCACCCTATGCCTCCCACCTTGCTCAAAACCACAGAGCATTAAAAAGATAAACTGGGGCTGACAGGGAGAGCAAAGATTGACATTACCTGGAAAGTGCGTTGCCCACAGTCCAGTTCGTGTATGCTATAGTGGCAGGACGGAGGCAGGCAGAGCAGCCAAGCCATAATTTTCTGCAGCATTTAACTTTTGTTCAGAGCACAGAAAAGTCTAGATGTGTCCCCCACCACCCTCCCTAATAAAGGTGAAGCTAGATAAAACAACAGGGTTTAAAAGAGGATCTTTGTGGGATTCCATGACTTGCTATATGTGGGGTGTTCAGAGGCAGAGACATGCAGGTTTCATGCTCCTGTAAATGCTAATATAGACAGCCAAGATGGTATTTGATTGCTAATGGACTTGTAAGTACTAAGCAGTGGCAGAGCAAGGCCTTAAAGCTTTTTTAATTGACAGACATCTGGGGCTTCTGTTAACAGCTGTCTCATTCCTTGATTAGATCCGGAACTTGTAAAACCACTCAATTTAGTTATTTTGAAATAACAATGTCAATAAAAGGCTAGAGTGACCTCTTACTTGTGATTAGCAAGTGACAGTGTAGTTTGTAGCTTCTGAGAATCGCATGTAGTAATGCAATAGTTATATACTCAAATGTGTAGTAATATGCTCAGATGTGAAGGTGTTCCTGTTTGTGTGCAGACAGACTGTGTAACTCCAAATGCCAGCACTTGCTGAAGAGCGAGTTCCTTCATCCAAGTCAATGAAGTGCCCTGAAAAGAAGAGCTTATATGAAAGTGCTAACACAATGTTAGGTACGGCAGCAGAACACTTGCACTGCTGCAACACAGGTTCAGTGCTGCTTCTGCCAAGAACACCTTGACAATCTCGTTTGGGTATTGTGATCGGTGTTTAGCTACAGTATGCTGTAGTGCAGCTGAAGTAATACCGTGGGTTTAGCAAAGGTGTCACGATTATGCTGCATTGAGTGGTGCTTCTGCAGCAGAATCAGCCTGGGTGCAAACAAGTTGTCCGTACTTCTCAGCAGATGAAACTGGTATAATGTTGTCCATATTGATCTGTATTTAAATGCACAGAAATCCTTTCCCATTCTTTGTTAATTGGAGGAAGCTGACTATGGCTGCCAAAACCACAGAAGTCAAATGCCAATAATTTAAAGCACAAAGTAACTGAAGGACCAGATACTTATGCTAACCTGCATATGAGAAAAATTGGGCAGAAGGCTGTTAGTGTTTTCCAATTCTATTTTAAACCATATAAAATTATCACTTATTAAAAACCATGAAACATCAACTTCAGGGGCTAAATATAGCTTACAACAGTGTAAATCCAAAGCATCTCTCATAAGACAGTCATTTTACATAGGTATAACCAAAGTCTAATTTCATCTGCTTTTGAAAGTGTAACCTTGTATCCATAGAGATGGAAGCAGAATTGTGACTTCAGCCTTTTAATAGCAAAGCTATTTCATTTGTGACTAAGTATGAAAGTTATCCATCTACCTTAATATAGAAAGGCAATGCACAGGAAAAGAGGAAGAATTAGTTTGAGGGGAGCCTGATTCTGAAGAGCAGTATTAGCAAATATTTGCAAATACCATCCTCAGTAACCTTCTAACTAATAAACTTGTAGCATCTGGAGTAGCCTGCAGCATGGAGTCCCACCACTTGCTTCCTCAAGCAGTTTCATTTGCTGCCCAAGTTCTCCTCTTTCTTTAAACTTCATGAGCTAAGTGCTGGCGAAACACCCTGGCACAGCATATTCTAAGCTGAAATGTTTCCTCTTTCCAGAAGTTAGTTAGTCTGGACCTTTGGTCTTTGGCACATAGGAATTCCTGCTGGAAAATAAGTACAAACCAGATTGTGAACAGTCTCCCTACTCTTGTAAGAGCAGACTGTGGTTCTCCCTATCACCCACAAAAGCACATAGAAGTATTGTGTCTTCCTTATGTTCTTTCTGGTGATCCTCCAAGGATTTTGATGTTTTACATAGACCCTTGTTCAGAGTTGGGATTTAAAAGCCTGGGTTTAGCTGGTGTGTTTAACAGGAGGCGATAATCTTTCTATGTATTTTGAACTGTCCTGTGGGGCCTTAAGCATTAACTTGCTGCTAGATAATAGGATTGGGGTTTTTGGAACAGTTTGGAAAACCTGTGAGAGAATGTCGCTCTCCTTCAATTCTTTTCTTTCCTCAGATATTTCTGATGTAGTTCTGTTTTCATCCTTGTAATCTACGTTTTTTCCATAAACAATTAAAGTTCCAGAAGAACAATAGTGCTGGAAACACTCTCTGGCTGATTGGTAGTGCCAAAAATCACCACCGGAAATCTTAAAGAGAACTTGCTTAAATGATTTATACACAATCTCCTGTGTATTTTTTTTTTAATAGAACACACATTATCACTGGATAAAAAATGCTCAGGGGTACAAGGTACACACAACAGCATACTTCTTGCTTATGTGTAAAAGCTTTGGATGTTTAGTGCACTGGGTAGTCTAAGGAATAGGAGGAGTGAGACAGTGCAGAATCCCCAGCACTTGCTTCCCAGCACATATGGTGTTTCTGGTCTCCAGGACATGCATCTGTGTCCATAAGAATTGAGCTACAAAATGTAGCTAGTAATTCTGCATATGCTGGTGCTTATGAATCCTTCCAGTGGTAGATATGGTATAATTAACTACAGGAAAGCATAACTCTCTGCCTCATAAAGAAAGAAGAAGATCCTTTATGCTTAACAAGCTTTAAATCTTTTATTTCAAGTTGTAGCTGCTATGTTACCTGAGTGCATGCAGCCACTGAAACCATAGAGAAGGTACCAACTAAAATATTCAGTGTTTTGTAATCATGAGGAGACGTGGATGTGGTCTTCAAGCTCCAAACTCACATAATTGTGTTGTCCATGGCCTGCCAATTACAGTGCAATAACTGACAAATGAAAGCTTTTATCAGTATTTGCATAGTGTGGGAACCAAACAAACCAATTTTTGCAATTTGTGACTGCTTAATTATGTGTTTGGAGGCCAGGCCTATTACAGATAGCAAAACAAGTTTAATTATGTCCCACAGTGAAAGGTTTAAAAGTCTTTAAAAGGTTTTACAGCATTAAAAATGCACTTAATACTTTGTTTATTGCCGGACACAATAAATTATACACATTCTGCTTTGCATATCTTCTCAGCCACCAAACCTTTGGACAGTTTGGGGGATACCTGGGGGGGACAAAAGTATCCTTCTCCAGTTGCCGCCAGTGCATTTCATAGCAGCTCCCTGTCCAACAGCACATGTCCTCTCACAGCAACTGTATCTTCTGTAGCTAGTCGGAGTCATTTCTTTCACCTCCTGACTTCAGGCCGCTGCTGCTGCTGGACTATTTGCACATCCATAGCAGTATGGCTACCAGGGGATTTCAGAGGAGGAGAGGGGGAAGCAGGAGGCACTGGCTTTGTTTAGGCCACTGCACTGATCAGAGAGAGGATCAAAAAGTAGCATCTCAGGGGGGATTTTCCTTCCTATTCCTCTCTCCATTTAACTTCCATCCAGAGTCAGTTGACAATCAGTTGCTATACCCCTGCCCTTCTCCTTTGTGTTCCAGAAAAGAAAGATGCAAAAGGAGCAGGAGGCCACAAGCATAGTAATTAAAGAAGGATGTCCCTATAGAGGACACATCTCGTCATTGTGCTTGGCCTGTGCCTTCAGCAGTGTCAGCTGGCACCATGGCACACAATACACCCATGTATCGGCTGATGCTGTGGCAGATGTGCAGATCCCCAGCTCCATTAAAATCTAAATCTCTCCCTGCTCTAACTTCCCACAGACTGGTCCCATCTTGGATAGTCTATGTCAGGAAATACCACAGGAAAAATATGCTGAAGTGGTTGCAGTACTAAAAATTCAGTGGTGAGCCTTTCTCCACTGAGGATGTCCTATCTGGAAATCCAGTCAGTTTGATTTACATCTTCTGTTTTAGTCTATTTCAATCTTCAAATTCTTTTTGGACTATTTCTTACCCTTTATAAGTGGGAAACACTTGACATTTGTTCCAAGACCATCTTGTCCACTGCTGGTATCTCAACTTGCTGCAACCAACTGAAAATTAGACCAACCTTTGGAAGTTTAATTATGAGTTTCCCTACATCACTTACTTCTGTGCATAGGAGTGGTGTCCTGGTTTCAGCTGGGGTAGATTACATTTCTTCGTAGTAGCTAGTATGGGGCTGTGTTTTGGATTTTTGCTGGAAACAGTGCTGATAATGTGGAGATGTTTTGGCGGTTGCTAAGTAGCGCTTACACTGGTCAAGGACTTTTTCAGCTCCCCGTGCTCTGCTGGGTGCACAAGAAGCTGGGAGGGGACACAGCCAAGACAGCTGACCCAAACTGACCAATGGGATATTCCATACCATACGACGTCATGCTCAGTATATAAAGCTGGGGAAGAAAGAGGAAGGGGGGGACATTTGGAGTGATGGTGTTTGTCTTCCCAAGTAACCGCTACGCATGATGGAGCCCTGTTTTCCTGGAGACACTGAGCACCTGCCTGCCCGTGGGAAGTAGTGAATGAATTCCTTGTTTTGCTTTGCTTCCGCGTGCAGCTTTTGCTTTACCTATTAAACTGTCTTTATCTCAAACCATAAGTTGCCTCACTTTTACGCTTCTGATTCTCTCCCCCAACCGGCCAGGGGAGAGTGAGCGAGCGGCTGCGTGGTGCTTGGTTGCTGACTGGGGCTAAACCATGACAAGTGGATTCCTAAGTTTCAGATTTTTGTAGTATATTAATTACCGATAGAAGCAGGCAGCAAAAAACATAGCAACTAAAGAACCTACTGTGAGCCTAATCCAGAGGCTGAAACATACTGCTTTATGAAACAGTTTCCTCTAGGTGATGTGCTAATTTGATGTGAATAGCGGTTGTGTCTTCCTTTGGCAGAATAACTTCAGTTGCCAGTTGAGGTTCATCTGTTGTAATGGAGTTGTTAGCTATGCTGTGAATTAGTGTCTGATTTATGTTGTGAATTAGCATCTGATTCTTTCATGATTCATTTTATATATCTCAGAGGTTGGGTTGGAGAAATCAGCCTAAGGGTTGAGGTTGTTCAGTGTATTGGAGAGCTGAGCTGCTTCCCTGTGGATGCCTACAGGAAAGATTAAAGAGGGAAGTTTGTTGAAGTTTACAGGGAAGGCCAGAAAAGATGCAGGCAAAGCTTTTTCTCACCACCACTATGGCACCTGCTGACCCAAACGCCTACTGTAACAGAAGGGTGTAACTGTGTATTATTAGAGAGTAATCACTAGATGTGATGCCATCCAATTAACTCTTGAATCACTTGTACTGACTGGAAGGTTGGGAAGTGAACTGGGAGATGAGATCTTTGTTCCTCATGTTACTGTTTCTTTTACAGTGTCGTAATACGTGAGAGGACAAAGTGATTAAACCAAATTTACTTCCACAGCTAATTAAAATTATAGGTTATATACAGAAATGTATAACATTGTGAATGTGATGTTTAAACAATATGCTGACTAAAGCATAAGGAGCATTCCTGTGTGTGATATACAGAACACATCAAGGATAAAATGTTTAAATAATGGCCTGCAGAAATACGAATCTAAGTTACAAAAAAAACCCCCAAAACCCCACCATTCTTAGCAGTCCTGAAACATAAGGAAAATTTCTGTCAATAACCACCAAGAGACAGTTTCTCCACTGCAGTTAGGAAAAAAATTAGAGGCTGCCAATCTATAAATTCAGGGGCTCTGGATATTTTCTCCTTCACCAAGACAGCTTCCAGCTCTGGGCTGCCAAGCCAGAGTAAACATACAGCCTTCAGCCTACCTTCCCAGGTGCTTGCATCTGCCCCATATCTGCTCCCAGTCCCTGAGTCCCAAGCCAGTACAAACAGTGTTTGCCTTCCAGTCATGGTCTTACTCCGGATCAGGCAGCCACCAAGGGGAATTCTTAGAATAAGCACCACCAAACTGCTGTAGTGATATTGCTCGAATCCAGGGACTTCCCCCAGACCACTGTTGCGTTGTTTTCATCATGTTTGGTAACTTCTGCTCCCAAAATGCTAAAAAAATATTTTGAGAAAAGATCCTATTGGCCTCCTTAAAGAGCAAATATCTCCAAGGTTGCACTTACTGTAAGCTATAGTTTGCTATAAAACGCTCCGCTATTCTCACAGAGTCGGGCATAGTGGAAATGAGCAATAATTAGGAGTAGGGCAGATGACCTTCCTTTGAACTTATTAGTTCCTTTAAATTTTGATAAAAACTCCTTACCTTTAACCTTTATCTCTAATTCTTATTTTGGAGAGGAACTGAAGTTTTGAGCTTTTTTTAATCCCCAGTCATGCTTTCCTGAGA
This sequence comes from Phalacrocorax aristotelis, assembly GCF_949628215.1. Classification (NCBI taxonomy): domain Eukaryota; kingdom Metazoa; phylum Chordata; class Aves; order Suliformes; family Phalacrocoracidae; genus Phalacrocorax; species Phalacrocorax aristotelis. Next base: position 42,859,834 of record NC_134281.1, on the reverse strand, counting down.
GAGAAAATACAAAATTGACAGAGAAAGGAATTTTATTCTGCAGCTTTTAAAGAAAGCAAGGGCATTGTAAGCAATGGAGATTAAAAAAAGAAAATTAAGCTATAAAGAAGTACTTGACAGTGTCTCTTCTGCACTTATTTGAATATGCTGCTCGAGCTATAAGAGAGGGCAAGAGGTAATCTTTGCTCTTCTATTTGCTTTTAATATGATCATGTTTTTTGCTCCCACTACGTCTAATGCTGCTTGTATCATTCAGAAACACACCTCATTATCTCATGTTAAATGTTGAGCTGCTGGAAAACCAATTGTAGTGGGTAGTATGCCTCTGAGGTTATGATACGCAGAAATGATGCAAGCTCAAAATATGTTTGCAATCAGTGACAACACTGCTTGCTAATGTATTATTACACCATTTGTCTTGTTCTTAGCCATAAATATTTTGTTTCTTAAGCTTTAAGGCAGCTCAGCATTGGAAGCTAAGTTTCACGTAACTGGTTTAGCTATTGTTGCTCTGACATTTATCTGAGATGCACTAACATGTGTAGTCTGTAAAATCAATAAATAAAACATGTGAACTTAGCTGGAGATCAGTGGGTGTCTTTTAAGCTTTCTTCATATGATAAGTATAGGGCTAATTTGAAAACCATGCAGCTAATTTGAACAAGGGTTAGGAAGAAATTAGGTTTCACTCTCTAAGCCTTGTTTCAGGGATTGAAAAGCTAGGTCCACGTTCAATGCATCATTCTTCAAGCACTGAACAAAATCAGTCTTTGTTCTCCAATGAAACTTATCTGCAGAGGAGCTGCATTACTTCCTGTGAAATACAGCCCTGCAGATGTGCTTTGCTAGTTGCCCCTCTGCTTTTGCTTCCTTTGGTCAAGTAGTCAAGAATAGACACTTTGTGCTGGAGTGAAAATGATGCTGCCTCATTTGCCCTCTGCTGAGACGGAGCCCTGCTCACCAAAGGGGCATGACTTCCTGCCAGTTACTCTGCTGTTTGTTTATTTGTAAAGTGTAATGGGATATCACTCAGTGAAACCAAAGTCTCCCTCCTTCAAGCCTCAGAAAAAGAGGCAGCAGGTTCTCAAGCAAGAGCAACCAACCTGAACTGATGTTGTAAATGCATAAATATAGGTAATAAGCAAGTGGAGACAGTGGATGTGGTAGACAATAATTAAATAGTTTAGCTCTAAGAAGTGTATTATCAGGATTCAGGAGGTAGATGGTCCCATTTTTAATGAGTCAGAATATAAGAAAGTAAATTGTTGCAAATTAAGGCTTTTAAGTGGTTGGGTTATAAACCAGAATAGAAATTGATTTTATAATAGTGTCTTGCATACTCCAAATATCCTTAAGTGCTTTATGTTTTAAATGGAGTAAATGCATATCAAAATGAATTGCCTATTATGCACCAAATAGTACATTTGTTATTAAATCTTAGAACAAGACAGATCTTACTAGTATCTTCTCTGTAGGTCTTCATTTAGCATAAAATTTGCTTTATAGTATGAAGTTGTCCAGAAGCCAAATCCACATTCATGGCCTCTTTATTTTAGGTGCAGTATAAATAGAGTTAATAAGATCCCTAGCCCAAATTATCTGTGTTGTTAGAAGGCAAAAAGCAGAGGCTGGTGAAAACATCTGGCTTTCTATATTAGTCTTTATATATCTTTGTATTATATTGTCCCAGTTAAGTGGGGTTAATCAAGCATTTTCTGACTTGCAGATTGCCACAGAGGTGGGTTTGAAAGCAAGGGGTGTAAGTGCCTTTTCTAATATGCATGGGGCAGGACAGAACTGCAGTCTAAAGCCTGACATGAATTACTGTGTTCTCAAAGGCTCTCTTTTTATATAAACTCAGAGCTTCTCTTTCACTGTGTTGCATCCCTGGATTTGGCAGCAGCGGCTTTTACCAAGTATTTCCATTCTGCTCCTTTGGGAGCAGGCCTGGAAACAATACAAGGAGAAAGCTAACTGGTTTGGGTTGGGTGTCACAGGAGCTAGACAGGGTATGGTCAGATGACTAGCGTGGGGCAGGGCAAGGAAGTAACAGAATGAAGTGGGAGGAAAAAGAAACCAGAAATACATTGAGAATGCAAAGAGACCAGAGTCATGGAGCAAGGGAGGTTTGAGCAGAAGCTTATGTGTGTGGAGATATGGGAATACCTATGGAAGAAATTTGTGTTGCTACTGAGTGCAGCTAAGGCTGCTGAACAAGGTGATCCAGACTTGGGGAAACTGATGACTGCAGGTCTGAGAAATAATGAAGTGCAGAAAGGGTAGGGCAAGGGGATGTACAGAGGTGGTAGGATGGGACTTGCAAAATGTCCCATGCCATCATATTCATCTCCAGGGAAGCTGGCAACCTGCTACTGCTGTCAGTGAGATATTGGCAGAAGTGTGAATGGAAAATATGAGAGTCTGAACCCACTGAATTCCTGTGGAGGTATCAATATAATGCAATCTAATGAGACGCTGGAGGGGGACAGGGTTTAGTTTTCTTAATTTTTTAAATTTTTTAATTTAATATAAAGGCAGCTAGAGAAATGTATGTCCACAGACTATGCAAGTGTTTTGCATTGTTTAATACATAATACTTTCCCATTTTCTCTAATTTTACATTGGTCCAGGCAGCTTTCCCAGTAACATATTCTTGGCTCATATTTATGGTGTGACATTTTTGATAAGTATTGTTTGAGTTAATCCACTGTGGAATAATCTTTCGGATTATCCACTGGAGCCCTGGTCTTCCAGCACAAACACAAACAAGCTCTAGTTAATGCTGTTTCCCTTTAGGAAGGTGATCACTATATTCTCAGGTGAAGCAATTACAAAAAGGAACCCGATTCTGTGTTTGTTTATTTTATGGACAAAATTAGGTGCTCTGGCAAAATGATACCATCTCTGACTGAGAGTGTGTTTGTGCATAAAGGTACTGATCTATGTTTCCACAAAGACAGAATGAGGGGCAAAATAACTTATACTGCCTTCTTTGGAACATATTCAGGTATGTATACCGTATGTTTGGAAGCCTGACTCAGTATCAGGGTTACGTAAACTTCTGACCAGTGATGTGTGCCTGCATATTTACATGTGGAGGCAAATATATATGTGTACTTTGTATCAGTAACCTGTTTGTGGCAGAGTGGCCTTAGGAGGAATGGTCTTAGGTGGCCTTAGGAAGAATGGTCTTATTGCAGTACTTGCAACAAACTTCTCTTTAGCTATAAAAACATGATTGTTATTTTAATTACATCAGAGAAACCTGTAAACTTGCACTAGTTTGGTGAACCTCAACTTGCTTAACTGCTTGAGCAAGTCCAGTGGAGAGCTACCAAGACGATCAGGGGCTGGAGCATCTCTCTTATGAGGAAAGGCTGAGAGACCTGGGTTTTTTTAGCCTTGTCCAGAGAAGACTGAGGGGGGGTTTCATCAATACCTATAAATATCTGAAGGGTGGGTGTCAGGACGATGGGACTGGACTCTTTCGAATAGTGCCCAGTGACAGGACAAAGTACAATGGGCACAAATTGAAACACAGGAAGTTCCAGCTAAACATGAGAAAAAACTTCTTTCCTGTGAGGGTGCCAGAGCAGTGGCACAGGCTGCCCAGGGAGGTGGTGGAGTCTCCTTCCCTGGAGACATTCAAAACCCACCTGGATGCTTTCCTGTGCCCCCTGCTTTAGGTGTGCCTGCTGAAACAGGTGGGTTGGCCAAGATGATCTCCAGAGGTCCCTTCCAACCCCTACCATTCTGTGATTCTGTGAACCTGAAAAGTAGTTGATGAAGATTAAAAATCTTAGTTCCTTTTTCCCATCCTTTGATAAGCAATCCTCCTTCTGCTTCCTAGGATCGCTGTTTGACTTTCAAGAGTCAGGATTTGCCCTGTTACTGAAAAGCATCTGTGATCTGTAGGCACCTCATTGCTTCATGTTTCATCTTAACATGTTGTGCCTATTATTGTATTGAATCCTCATATTATGATGCTAAAAAGTCTGGGAAGAAAGCAGGGGAAAGGAAGCATGATCACAATTGACTTGTCCACAGCTAACTGACAGTGAGGTTCATCTCTTTTACTGAGGTTTATTTTCTAAAATTATTGTTGGAAGAACATTTTGTGTAAACATTTACATGTAAGTATACTTGCAGCTCTTTGTTTTCTGTGTAGGGTTTCTTTAGTATCTGCTTATCTACCAAGAGTGTGAGCATAATTTGTATCCAGTGGAAAATAAACTGGCGTTGTGACAGGTTTTAGATCACTTTGAGATGGTTGAGGACACAGCAATAACCTGGCTCAACTTGGGAGAAAGAGAAGGCTGTGCAGGCAGGAGAGCACATCCCATAGAAGCTAGCACTAAATGGGCAGGGCTACCAAAGCTCCAGTACCATCCCCAGAAATCTGCTCTGGTCCTGACTCAGCTAAGCATCAAAATCATAGTTTTAGATTGCAAGAAGTCTGGGATCTCCAAAATGGGAATACTGCTATATAGATTTTGAGGCTCAACAGAAAGCTAATGATTCTCCATTTTACCTTCCAGTGTAAGCCATATTCCTACCGCTGTATTCCCTTTTTATCAAATAGTTTTCTGGTCTTGCTCAAATACAACAAAATATTCTTGATAAGCTTAGTCTGTATGCTAAGTGTAAAGCTTGAAATATGCTCCTACCTACTACACATAGCTATTTGTCTGCATTACCTCATGCAAACAAGAAAACTTTTTTCTTCTGCTTCTTATTGATCCCAGTAGGTAGCTTATACTGAAGGAAGAAACACCTGATTTATTAGTCATTGGGCCCTCTTCCTGAGGACTCAGCATCTCAAATAAATTGAATGGGGTTAAGAGTGTACTTAGACCCAGACTCAATTGTTTGTGTGTCTTGTCTTTACAATAAGAAAAATACTCTGAAGCAAATTTGAAATGTCATTCCTGTCATGCTATAAATAAACAAAATGCTACACAGATAAGAGAGTACCACATTTTCAATTCTGGAAATAGCTTGCAAGCCATTAGGTGCAGGATAAGATATAGAACCACAAATTTAGAAAAGAAAAGTAAAGAAATATTAGTGCTGAGGAGCAGAAGGAAAGAGCAATCTCAGATCATGATGTCTGGATTTTCCATCCTGAGATGAAACTATTCCTTCTAGAAACGTGAGGAAACATCAGTATTATTTGACAAGACGTTGTACCTTGTTCTCTCTGCCTTTGAAAATCACTCTCAAGAAATCAGAAGCTGACCACAGCTGATCTGCTGGAGTTTCTCCCATGAAAGGAGAGCTCCCGTGGCAAATCTGGGTTCTCTCTTTCTCTTCATGAAGCCTCTAGCAGTGGCAAGGCATCAGGAGGCAGGACGGGTCGGAGCACCCTACATTCAGTTTATCATGTGGACCGATGCATAATATCTATGAAGACAGCTATTACAAGGAAAGACTTGTTCCTTCTTCATCACAGCATCTGAGGAATATTAGGGAGGTGTAACATGCTGTTTCTGTGCTTTTCCTCTTTATTTTATGTTTGCTGCACACAGCAGTCAAACCAACTCACTCTCTCTGGGATGGCTGCAGCCCCATAGATAAGAGAGCAAACACCTGCCATAGTGAAGGCACTTATTCCAGCCATTTGCTTTGAGTTGAATGATAGATCTCTGAAAACATGTTTTCCATTTATATTAAAAACAAACAAGCCCCCAAAAAGCCAAACAACAAAAAACCTACTCCCAATACTTTCCAGTGTCATCCTCTGAAGCCTTGAGGGCTGTGTGTCACACACCCTTATTTTGTAGGTCTTGCTTTATAGACCCTGTTTATCACTCCTAGAGATTTATTGTCACAGTGAAGAAACAGTCTGGTTATGCCTCTGCAGTGGAAATGTAGCCATGTATTTGCTAAGAACAAGCCTGTGGTTTACCAGAATATTTCTGTTTCCTTCTGAGGTTTCCAGCTAATGAAGGGGAATTTATCCAGTACATTTATTGACATTAAAATAAGAGTTGCAGTCCATAAATAATCCCATTGTTGTTTTAGTTTGCAGTTTAAAACATTTTGTCAGCAGCATTGTCATCTACTGTGACTCAGCTTGTGTTTTCACTGGCAGTATCAGAGAAGCTTGCTGGTAATTCAGACATACATTCCAGCTGTTCCTACCAAGTAGGCTTCAAAGTACATTTTGAAAGCATTCCTGAGTTTTTCAGCACAGAGCATATCTGATCCCAAGCATGGAGACAAGTTCAGTTATTCCTTACTTGACATCCTATGCAAACTGGATCCTCCCAAATCCATGGGCCCCAATGGGATGCACATACGAGTGCTGAGGGAGCTGGCGGATGTTGTAGATAAGCCATTTTCCATTGTCTTTGAAAGGTCGTGGAGGACAAGAGAGGTGCCCAAGGACCTGATAGCCTTCTGTGATGGCATGACTGGCTGGGCTGACGAAGGGAGAGCAGTAGATGTTGTCTATCTTGACTTCAGTAAGGCATTCAACACTGTCTCCCATAGCATCCTCATAGACAAGCTAAGGAAGTGTGAGTTGGATGAGAGGACTGTGAGGTGGCCAGAGAACTGGCTCAATAACAGAACTCAGAGGGTCATGATCAACAGGGCAGAGTCTGGATGGAGGCCTGTCACTAGTGGTGTTCCCCAGGGGTCTGTGCTGGGTCCAGTCCTCTTTAATATATTCATCAATGACCTGGACGATGGGATAGAGTGTACCCTCAGCAAGTTGCTGATGATACCAAGCTGGGAGGAGCGGCTGATATGCCAGAAGGCTGTGCTGCCATCCAGCAAGACCTGGAGAGGCTGGAGAGCTGGGCTGAGGGGAACCTCATGAAATTCAACAAAAGCAAGTGCAAGGTCTTGCACCTGGGGAGGAACAACCCCATACACCAGTACAGGCTGGGGGCTGAATTACTGGAAAGCAGCTCTGCTGAGAAGGACCTGGGAGTGCTGGTGGACAACAAGTTGACCATGAGCCAGCAATGTGCCCTTGTGGCCAAGAAGGCCAACAGGATCCTGGGGTGCATGAAAAGGAGTGTGGCCAGCAGGTCGAGAGAGGTTATCCTCCTCCTCTACTCTGTCCTAGTGAGACCACATTTGGAATACTGTGTCCAGTTTTGGGCCCCTGAGTTTAAGAAGGATATGGAACTGCACGAGCAAGTCCAGTGGAGAGCTACCAAGACGATCAGGGGCTGGAGCATCTCTCTTATGAGGAAAGGCTGAGAGACCTGGGTTTTTTTAGCCTTGTCCAGAGAATACTGAGGGGGGGTTTCATCAATACCTATAAATATCTGAAGGGTGGGTGTCAGGACGATGGGACTGGACTCTTTCGAATAGTGCCCAGTGACAGGACAAAGTACAATGGGCACAAATTGAAACACAGGAAGTTCCAGCTAAACATGAGAAAAAACTTCTTTCCTGTGAGGGTGGCAGAGCAGTGGCACAGGCTGCCCAGGGAGGTGGTGGAGTCTCCTTCCCTGGAGACATTCAAAACCCACCCAGATGCTTTCCTGTGCCCCCTGCTCTAGGTGTGCCTGCTGAAACAAGTGGGTTGGCCAAAATGATCTCCAGAGGTCCCTTCCAACCCTTATCATTCTGTGATTCTGTGACATCTATGAAGATAAAAGCACAGCACCCAGACTGATTTCTGGGTTCATACAATCTCCTGCCAGCACAGGCAGGAGAAAGCATGTGAGAAAGCCTGTGAAGGACAGGTGATGTGGCAGCGTAACAACCATCACACCTGTTTTACCCACAGGCATTCAAAATGGCAAGTCAACTTCGAAAAGTTGTCAGTACTGGCCAGAATGGGGTCATGATTAGGCTGAACATGGGGTGCAAGTTATTTGTTAGCACATCCCAGGAATGTTCCTGGCCCTGGCCCCACTCCAAAGGAACCTTCATAGACAGAAAATGTCATCTTCTCAATGGTGGATCCCTGTGTCAGGAAAAGACTGCTATGCATCGAGACACACTCTGTAATTTTCCTCCATCCATATCTATTCATCTGCATCCCAGAACACCAGCCAGTGCCTTCATATCTGTCAGTCAGAGTTATCCTTTGCAAAAGGAGGTCCCTTAGCACAAGGAAGAAGTCAGGTCTTCAGAATTGAGGCAATCAAGAATTAAGTTTGTAAGGGGTATATCGTCTGTTTTAACTGAAATGTCCAGTGAGTTTAAGAAAAAATATAGAGGTTAGAATTTCTATATAACCTTCTCTTTGCTAGCAGTACACCATGTTTTGAATTAGATTTGATTTTCAAAAGCATGAAGTAATAGATTTTCATTAGCTCTAAACTCATGAAAGCTTTTCAACTTGATTAGTTGAAACTTTTTTTCCCGTCTTGGTGGGTCGGGTTTTTTTGATCTGCTAAGACTCCTGCAGATTTTTAAAATCTATTTTGAAAAATAAAAGGAACCTCACAAGAAGAGAGAAGTGCTACAGACTTCATCTCCAAAGTTCCTTTTCTGTATGACCAGCTAACTGAAAAAAGGATCTTATAGTAATGTATTTTGAATAAACTATGTTCAGTGATTTCTCTTCCATGATGTGAGGTCCAGTGGCATGGATTACACAAGAGTGTAAATATATCTTAGGGTCACCAAAGTCTTATCTCACTGTAAAATGTTCAATAATCCAGATCCACTTCAATGGATTATACCAAACTCGCTTGTAAATTTTGCTTACATGCACTCAGCCCTTCCCAAAGCACTTCTCTAGGTATTTACCTACAGTGTTCAGCCTGCTGGCTGCTGTTCAGCTGGAATTATCTATCAAGAGGACAAGTTTGACAATCAAGAGATGAAGCAAAGAAATAGGTATTTAAATAGACATATGAGCCAGCAAGCAGGTGCATTTTAATGTTAGTAGCATTTTAATCATGTTCTTTAAACAAAAGGTTTGCTTATTCATGGCTCAAGAATTACAAATTAATGTGCGAAGTATAGTTAGTACTGAGGGCCCTGGAAATTCTTATGATTCAGTGTATTTATTGATTTAATTGTTCATATTTCCTTTTCTTTGAGGGATATGGTCTTTGAGATTAATATGATGGTCACTGACACATCTGTCTTGGATTCCTTATTCCTCAAGAATAGCCCTAAGCAGAGAGCATTACAGAAGTCTCTCATTAGGGAGGAGCGGTTGCAGTCTTTTATGTAGCTATAGATGATAAAAGGCACTGATTTAGCACTGTTGCTTGGAAGTCCACTAGCACTGTTGGACTCAGTCGGTCCTATGCTGGAAAGCCATTTCCTGGGAAACTTTGGGCCCTTGCCTACCCCTCCTGATCAACAGTAAAATCTTTTTTTCCACTACGAGCCACCTGCAGCAAATCCTTATCAGAAATTGGAAGAATAAGTAAAAATAATAAGCATAGATTCAGAGATTAGTTTCCTATGGCATGTGACACTGCAAACTCTGAATCCAAAAGTAGTCCTCTGTTCCGTGGTGTTACCTACAAACTGAAAAGAAGGGATATGACACTTGCCTATAAGAATAAATAGTCTACCCTAGTCTTGTATACAGTAAGCACCAGTATTCAGCCTCCTATGTCTGACCAAGCTAAAGATAGAAGTGTGCAGAGCTTCATGACTTTTACCTGCTAGCTCCTCTCTCTTCCCACACCCTGTAAACCTCAAGTGTAGAAATTGTGTGGAGCAATCCCACAGTTCCCGCTTGTGGTCTTTGGGTCCTTCCATACCCCTCTTCCTACTTTACCTACGTAGAAGCAGCCTTGCATGGAGAGACCCAGAAGGGTTTTTTTCTCACAGCACCAGAGAACCTGAAATATATTTTACTTATGGCAAAACAGGACATCTCAAATATAGGCAATTTATACAGCTATAGCAGATGCTTCTGGATACACAGACAGAAAATTTAGAAAGAGGATACAATTCATGTTAATATTAGCTATAGCTCAAATAATGTCCTGCAGCAACAACAGTCAGTGTCCAGTTGCGCCTCTGAAGACACTGAGAAAAGATAAAACCCAAAGAAGGAGCTCGTCTAGTAATGAGGTTTCAGGTGACTTAACAGTAATTCTTGGTGTATAGTGTCATCCACTCACAATAGTTTCAGACCTGTAAAAAACAGATTGAAAGGCACTAAGGAAATTAGTGGAACAAGCTAGTCTGTATTTTCTTTTATGATAGCATTAATTTTGGAAGAATAAATCATTTGGGCATAAATGGTGAATGATTACGGCTACATCCAGCAATTGTGCCCTCCCTGAGCAAAGGCTTAAATATTGACTCGCCTCTGGTATGTCAGGAATCTGTTTCATGATGATAATTTACTTCCTTAATTATCTGCAATTGATTTGCATAAAAGTCATACTGAGATTATTGTAAGACATGAAAACTGTCAAACATTGTTAGTTTAAACAAGTTTTTAAATAAGCCAATCTTAAACCGACTATATATTATATAGAATTCAATAGCAAAAAAAACCCAATTCTGTCCTCCTGAGTAAGATTTTTTCCAATTGGCTGGCACACAGAACAAGTTAGTCTTATATATGCCAATTTACAAATAGGTCCAATAATAGCAGAAGGAGCAACTGTTCCACAGCTCTGCCAGTGTTCATCATACAACCTGACAGTAGCCACACCATTAATCTCATGGTATATTAGAAATAAAGTCAGTGGAATGGAATGGTGTCAAAGGATAAATGTTTCCCCCTTTGAAAATAAACTTCTCAGTTTCACCTCATTGTGTTGCCTTCCCCCGCCCCCGCCCCCCCCCCCCCCCTTCCACCCACCGTTCTATAAACTCTTTGGTTTCACCTGGCATTTAGGTAACCGTAGGAGACCAGTATCCTATGTCAGAGCTCATTCTACAGTTATCAATTTAGCATACCCTTAAATCCCCACAATTGCTGTGCCAAGACCAGTCCTTTCTCTGAGAGGTTAAACATATGCATTACATATTGAAACAATGTAAGTAGCATGTAATTAACGTTGTTTATGCATTCTCACTTTAAATTATACTTTAAAGCCTATGATGTTTTTTTCAAGGCACTTAATGTTAGACTTAAATGAGCATTCGCCTTGTCATTTTAACTTTATTCATGAATAACACTCTAAATATATTTGAATGGTTTATTCCATTAGATCCAATGAACCGACATACACATTATTCTTTTAGAGGAAACAGTTCTCAATAAAACATCCTTTAAAATTATAAAACCCATGAACATGGCAATTAAATTTACAGTGTTATCGACAACTTGACCAAAAGATGTTTGAAAGGGGGGGAGGGATGTTGGGGGACATTTTTTCTGTCATTTTTTTTTCCCCTCCTCTTTTTCCCTTTTTCAAAGTCTTGTTCCATAAGGATTATAGCTCCCCCGCTGTTTGGAAAAGATAATTTCACTTGTAACACTAATAACTTGAGCAGGGAGAAGGCTGGCTGGGTGAATGGAATGCACTTCACTGCACATCTTGGCTTCGCTAGAAATCGGAAACAGATGGTCCTTGCGGCTGGCTTCCCACTCGGGCCCGCTCAGTGCCAGCCTGTGGTCGTTGGCTGGTTGCTGCTGGCACTGTGTGACTTGAACATAGTAGGACAGTGGCAAAAGAAATCAAATCTTTTTCATTGAGCAGAAAACTGTAATGAAATTTGACAGATCTGACATTCTATACCCAACATCTAGTTAGAATATATTAACCTTTTAGTTTTCTTGAGTTCCTCTCCTACTAGTTATCAATCTCCTTATTAGAGTTTTGCAGTGAATCTGGAGATGGCAGGAAAGCAATAGCTTCTGGAGGCCCTCTAATGTTAGAGCTAAAATAAATATTTCAAGTAGTAAGGGAAATGCGGGGCTTCTAACTCTTCCCAAATTCTTATCAAAAAAGCTAATAATAGATATAGTGATTAGACACTTGTGTTAATATTTTGTTCTAAGAAGAAAAAAGAAAATAATAGTAAGGTGATATTCCACCCCCATTTACTCCTTTATTTTCTGGGTACATCTTGTATCCCCACCTCAGTGGGGTGACGTTACCTTTGATCCAGCTGCATCAAAACTGAGTTTGTGTTTTGATTAATACTTTTATTTTTAATTCTGTGAATTTGCATTTACTTAGATGTGTTAGGCTGGTCTAGGGCAGAAGTCTCTTTTTCCCTCCGAAGGCTCCTCCCAGGTATGAGTTTGATATTACCTTTTTCCAGATTAGTTCCTGTTTAGTTCTTCTCAAGAGATCGCGCTGGCTGCCACACGGGCCTTGAGCCAGCGAAGTGCATGCTTCTAGGGGATGGGTACCTCTCCCAGATGAAAAGCATGCTGAAAAGTTGTGCTAAGTTATGGTCACAGATTAGGAAATAGTTGGTCATATTCAGAATTAAAAATAAATCTGGTTTATATTCCCTTACATTTTGGGCTGATAGAGAAGAATTTTTACTTATTTTTTAAAAAATGTTTGTATGTGTCATTCCTTCCCCTTCACTCCTTTCATCTGTTCCTCCTGTTTCTTTCAGACATGAAGTCACAGCACTGTCTGTGATGTCAGTGTGTTTCCATATTGACAGACCGTTCTGTCAGAAACAAGATCTTGATGCTTGTTTCAGATTGAGGCAAAAGGGGAATACAGATGGCAAGAAGAAAATCAGAGGAGTGAGAGAGAAGCAGGGAGAAATACACACAACAGAGCTACAGGGGGAAATGCTGAGTCCAAAGACAACTTTCTTGCAGAGGGGAAAGGACTTCTGTCAGATGATCAGCAAGATCAACTGAAATGTGTGTGTCATCTTAAGTATCCCCTAGAAGCTTTACTGTTGCACTCATTTTGGCTCCGGATTCCTTGAAGGTGCAGGAGCAGTGGTCATATGTTGCTTCTCTCCTTGTTTACGCCTTCAGCAACAGCAGATCCTCTTGACTGAAGGCAGGATTATAGGATTTCCAAAAGCTAGAACACACACTCGTTGTCAGCAACTTTGCATAAGTTCAGAAGCTGTCCAAAAATCAGCTGCCTGCTCTCACGTGGCACTTGAACTAATTGTCACAGTTGAAGATAAGGAAATCCTCTTCGTAACTCATCTAAGTTCAGGCTTCCCAAGGAAAACACCTCCCATATTAGGAACAGATCTAAAATCACACCGTTGCAATCAGCTGAAAAGGTTCTGAGCAATTGCAACTGAAGAAATAGGGGAAGGCAAAAGCAATAAAGAAAGGGTTAATAAGCAGTAGATACCCTGCAATTAATAGATAATCTAGTAAAGATTACTAAAATCCTAAAGATGTGTCTAGCACTGGGAGCTACACACAGTTCTGCCACATTTCTTTTACCAACATGAAGAGTAGAAGCCAACATTCGGAGAAAACCACCCGCTATGCCAACATTTCTAATGCTCTCATGCATTCAGTTTCCAGTAGACTGTAAAATGCCAGCTTGATATAGTCATCTGAATTAATATACTTTATTAGCCTTTTTTAGCATTCATTCCTGGTTTCATACACTTGATAGCAACAATGACCTCATCCGAATGTGCTGCCGAGGGGAGATAGAGAGGGGCACGCTTGCGCTGTTTGTGCTGCGGCAGGTAACTCTGCTCAACAATTAAACAAATAATTTGTGGGTAGGTGGCCACTTCTCCCGTAGGAAGTCAGAAAGCAACTGGCAAGTACTTCAGTTCATTGCTTGAGGCTTAAAGCTGTCGGAAAACAAATCTCTTCTCCCATAGCCCAGAAACACATACACCTAACTTATTTCCAACTTGAAATATCACTCATATATTGCAAGCATTTTTATTTTGCAGCTGTGTCTGCACAAATGTCTATGCTGCAAGAAGGCTTTTTCTTTCTCCAGAACAGATCTGATTTAGAAGCAAACATCTTTGTAGCTTATTAGTCTTTGGAAGGCATCGTTTTGTCCCAGTACTATTCACACGGAGTGTTGTGCAGAATGCTGATTGACAAGAGTTAAATTCAAAACATGTAGCCATTTTCTGGTGTGTGGTTTTTTTCCTGATTGAAGGAAAACTACTTAGATGTTTGTTTCCAAAACGGCATCTGTCAGCAATCAAAGGGGAAAAATTGCATAAAACAAATGCAATTGTTTGGAGTAGCATTTCCTGGATCATGTTAAATGCTTGATTTGCTCCCCATTATGCTCACCAAATAATTTTATTTTCCACAATAATTGCAATATTTAACATGTTGTATTTAATCTTGTTTTAATGCTATTAACAACAGCCGCTTATGAAAGGAATAATTGCTCTACGGGTAAGAACCCACCATCCCCAGCATCAGAAAGAACAATGGCAAAGTTAACTGCACCTAATTGTTCTGAATTTAAAACACTGTTAACCAACAGCACTCCTCATTTCTTTGCACATTACTACTACACTGTCAGGATAGAAGTGGTTTCATGCTTCTGTCATTCATAAGCTGAAAAGATATGCTCTTCTAAAAAATATTTATTCAGTGTGTTTATCATTAATATTGGGAAGTAAAGTCATATATTGCTGTAGGAAGACCTAAGTACTCTTGAAGCAGTATTAACTGTATTTACCAATACAGCGATCAAGAGAAAGTTTGTCAGTAGATCTATAACATCACCAGGTGATGAAAAACCATATAGACCGAATGGAGATTTATAAGAACTTGACTGGAATGATGAGCAGCACAACCGGGTATGAAATACTAAATAAATGATAAGCAGGATGGGTAAGTTGTTTGGTTTGAGAGGTAGGAGCAGAGCGTGCAGCGTAAAATTTGATCTGACACCAATTCAAGGCTGATTGTTACTTCAGCATTTTACTTTTTATTTTGTGTGATTATATGGAGGCAGTATTTTTCAATAAACAGCAAGCCACAGAAAGGACAGGTAGTGTTAACAAACCTGTGGTAACGGAAGACGATAAATGCTTTGGCCAGCCAGTGCAAGGACAGTTCCTGGCACAGTGTCCATTTTTTTTTCCTGTACTCGGACTAGAACTTAACACTTCCCATGCTAGTCAGACCCTTTCCTGTAAATGGCAGTGGGATTGTACCTGCTATCTGGAGGGAAAAAAAGCAAACTGGGATGCTAAGTAGCTGCATAGACTGTGCACTAAAGTATTTTTTGTACAGTCCAAACAGATTGTTAAGGCTGAGACCAAAACAAAGACTAACCCCTGCATGTTACATTAGCAGTTTGTGTTTATCCGAAATCATTTGCTTATCATCTCACACATCACAGAAATATGAAGGTATTATTAAAGCTCAATGAAAGTTAGTTCTGTCCTGTATTGAATGACAGTTTTGTAATCTATGCAGCCTGGAATTATCACTTTGCTGTAGCCATATAGCTAAACAATAGTTAGTACACAAAACAATCAAATGAAGAATTGTGCGCCCACGAGCTCCCCTTTTTGATATGAACAGAAATGGATATTGTTTGAAATAGAGCGGATATTTTTAATACATTTTCCTCTTGTATCCAAATGTCGAAAAGATTTGCAGAATGTAGCTGTTTCTGAGTGAGCAACTTATATTAGCCATAGCTCAACAGACCTAAGAAATATTCCTGGCGAGAGTCTGTTTGCCAGTTCAGAAGTTCATTTTTTCAAGCACTTGAGGAAAGGCACTACTGTATAGATTGAAGTGCCCTGTTATTAAGTGGTGGTGGTCATAGCCGAGCAACCGTTGCTCCACGTGATACAACAGGGTGATTTACATGGCAAGCATTCACTGCCTGTTTAATAGTCAGCTGTCATAAAAGTAATACTTTCGTTGGGTTTACAGCACACCAGAAGAAGTGGGAAACAGAAATGGGAAAATGTATGATTATCTTTTACTTTGTTTTCCAGAGAAGGTTTTTAATATTGGACAATAGCAGGATTTCAGAACTTTTCAAAACTGTTTGTTTTGGAGTTGTCCTTTTCCAAGTTATCTGTCAGTTCCTCATGTAAATTTTTAATGTTGCAGAGAAGTTTTGCAGGAGGGAGAAACAAACCTCTGTGATGCTTTGGTGGTTATCACCTGGCGGTATCAGGAAGTGTAACATTAAAAACAGGTTTTAAAAAATATGGTAGCAAAACTATACTTAAAATAACAGAAAAAAAGATTAGCAGGGAATTCTTCCATTCTTAGGGAGCACTTTAGCCATTTGAACTTTCATATGAAAAGTCATTCATTTAAATAAGATCTGGTATCTAAAAATGAAGAAGGAACAAAGAGCCAAAACTTTAGCATCTCAAAAAAATGAAAGAGCTTCAGAAAGCTGCTGCCAGTGAATCAAGATTAAACTTGAGCAGTGTATACATTTGTTTTTCCTTTCATTGCTTAAACGATTATATGCACAATAATGAAAGAAAGAAAGAAAAAGAGGAAGAAAGAAAAAAAGAAAGGCACAATCTTTTTCTTTTTTTGCTCAGACTTTTTTTCCACCCCCCCCTCCCCAACCCACCCACCCCCCCCGGTCACGTACATGAGAAAAGTAGCTGCGATAAACAGATACTGAATCAGACTGAATGTCTTAAAAAAAAAAACCACCCAAAACATTGCATGATAGTCTCTAAGCAGTTCCATCTGTCAAGCAGAAATTTTAGGCTAATAGCCTGTGGCGATCTCCCTCCGCAGTCCACTACCTGCCTTTGTCCTATTAAATCTCCTTATTCGTCTTAAAAAAGAAAAAAAGAGGAAAGGAAAGAAAAACCTTGCAGACCAAAATCATCTGAGTGATGAAGCCCTAATTTTGACCGCCTCTCTTTGATGTTGAGCAGTGGGTTCTTATTTAAAAAAAAAAAAAAAAAAAAAAAAGAGTGAGAGAGGGAGAGGGGGAGAGAGAGGGAGAGAGAGAGAGGAGAAGACAGTGCTAGGAGCAGATGACTTTTCATCTCCACTTCACCTTGCCACTGGGTCTGTGAGAGATTGGTTCATTGTCAAGGAGATTTTTTTTTTTACCCATGATTCCATATGGTATGGACCGGGCTACATGTTGCCCAACATGCCAGTGCAAATGTTTTCTCAATTAGGTGTCTTATCTCCCGTGAGTTAGCATCAGATGAAGCTTGCTGACAGCATAATGGCAGGGAAAACCTCCGACGGCTCCATCAAATGGCAGCTCTGCTACGACATCTCGGCCAGAACTTGGTGGATGGTGAGTTGGCAGCAGGGCTGCTTTTTTTTTTCTCCCTTTTCTACTTTCCCTCCCTCTTTGACAAAATGTCCCAGACCTCACATTTATCAAATTAACATTTGATTTTTTCACACTCTTCAGTAGAGCAGCCTCACACTTGTCCCACTTGTGTGCTTTCCCCTGTGTAACAGGAGACCGTTAATGTGCACTGCAGTTTCCAGAGGGAAGCTTTTTCAATTCTCCTTGGGGGGGGGGGGCGGGGGGGGTGAAGCAAAAAAAAGTATGCGAAGAAGTAGTTTGAAAAAGCTTTGTGCAGAGTAACTTGTCTCAGTCGGCTGCCTAACGCTCAGTTTGTTTTACTTTATCTGCTGCTTTCAAGCGTTCGTGTGCATGTGCATTCTTTTACCATGCAATATTTTGTAAAGAGGGGAGGTGGAAAGTTCAGTCCGTTACAAAGCAAGTTGATTACTGTAAAAGCCTGGAACGGTGCAGTAGTGTCGTGGTGTAAAATCATCACGTGTGAGAGGACTGGTTTTTGCGAGGTGCTGCCTTTCACTGGAGACCCCGATCTAACTTTTCCCTCCGCTTGTTTACGTTAGAACAGGTTACCAGGCTGTGCTGACCTGGAGCCATGTGTTACAGATCCCACATAGCCTGGCTCTAGCTGCTTTTGGGTGCAATTAAAGTTTCAATAAAGTCCCAACGTCCTCCGTAGAACGAGTTAACTAGCATGTCATGGTCAGCCGGGCCAGACAACCTTTGACATCTTGAATCTATAAGAGGTATAGCGAGTTAGGAGGATGCACAATAGCCCATTGTGGCAGAAGATGCAAGTCCTGTTGTGAGGAAGAGAGTCCTCGAATCATTACTGCCCTCGTTAGCGTGTTGTCCGTTAGGGATTAATTCGTTAGCAGCGCATTTTTAGTTTTCTGTAATTATTATTCTTGTGGCAAGCGTGAATTCTTCCAGTGAGAGGAAAAGTTTGCTGCCAGGACAATGAATGTATTATCCGCTCCTAACTGGACCGTGAACCTCAGCTCATTTCACATAGATATCAGTTAAAAAAGGACTGGCAAGTGGAATTACAAAACAAGGCATGATCACTTTCATTGTATGATACGCTGAAACAAGTCGGGGACTTTCCCTCCCCCTCGCCGCCCCGGACCAATTTTGGTATCATTTGGAAAGTTTAAGACCTCTGAGGACTTGAAAGACTTTTAAAAGTGAGATCCGGAAGGTTTTTATTCTGCAGCTTGGTGGTGGCCATTGTGTGGCTTGTATTTAAAGGTGTTTGGGCTTGGGTTTTTCCGTTTTGTTTTGTCTAAACTCTTAATTTTTTAACCGTCTATTAGAGGTTTGCCAGTGGTTGCCAGTGAAATGTAACATGCAGCGTTTGGTTAATGGGAATAAGGAAGGCTAACCACTTTACTTATAGTACTGATTTTCCAATTAGACTTTCTGCCAGGGGAAGTTGGAGGGGGAAGGGGTATTTGCATGCACATAAACTGTTGACTATTCATGTGACTTTTTTTTTAGCTTGTTAAACCCCTGTAAATAAGTCTATTGATTCTTAGTTGTCATTTTCAAAGCAAAGTTTTCAAGTGCCTGTTTTAACCGCACAATTTATATCATGCTGTGATTTTGCCTTATTCTAAGCCATTTGTGTATTTTATTACCACTCCTCTTTTATTGTCTGTCGGCTGCTTTTATGATGAGGTACATCCATGTTTATTATTTAATAAGTATCCTCAAACATTATTAGGCAGTTATTATCACCCTACAGAAAGTGTCCGAGGAAGTTTCATTTCAGTCACATTTATTTCACAGATGTCTTAGTACTGCGAATATAATATGTAAAAATGCTGGAAATATTTAGTAATACACTTGCCTAAAAATAAACAGTTTTGTAACCACACATGCTGTTGTTTAGATTAAACATTGCTGAAAGTTCTCCTTAAACTTGAACGTCACACCATTTATTTTCTAAGAGAACAAAAAAACACACTAAAATAGCTTTATTTTTTGTACAAGTTGTGCTAGATGAAAGAGATGTTATTTTTAACTGAAATGAATAATTCAAGATCTTTACAATAGATGTGTTAATTGCAAATAATTTTCGTACAGTTTCAATTATTGATGGAGTAATAAGCAGTTTTTCATAGTCTGTGAATCTAAAACATACAACAAAAAGTAGATATCTATTTTTTTTTCACCCCCAAACCTCATCACATTTGCCACACTCTTTTAATCAAAATTAAGCTAGAGAGCAGATTTTAATGTTTTAAAGATAAATAAAGCTTTTAAAATTACCTCATGCATCGTCTGGCTGCCCACAATCTCAGCTGCACTGTGCTAAACTTCGGTTTGGTACTGCCAGCATACAAAGAGATGAGTGAATACCCCTTGCACCCATATGGACTCAGCTGCCAACACTGTGATATGCAATTTTGCTTTTTAATGAATCGTAAACAATTTGTGTGTCAAACGAGGGAGTTTGTTTTCTTTCTGGAATAGGTTCTAAATCCATTTTAAGCTATAGCTGTGTACTGTACAGGAGTATTATGCCCAAATTTAAAGGTTCTGTGTCATTTTGATGAAAAGACCTGTTATAATGAAAGAAACGGCTTTATAAAAGGCTGGGTGTAGTAATCTCTCTCTCTCTCTCCCTTTCTTTTTTCTTTCTTTCTCTCTCCCTCTTTCTGTCTCTCAACCTCACACTTTCCCTTTTTCACTCCAGTCTATAGCATGTTTATAGCTAGCTAGCTGGAGATAATGGAGATTGGTTGATTGCATGATTAGTAAAATGAATGGATTTTAGCATTGGGCAAAGCAGCTTGCGTTTTTGAAAGGTGGCTTTAAAATGCAGAGTTCTAATTTTGACCTTATTTTCTTTCATAGATAATCTTTATTAATGCTCCTTTAATTCATTTTTCCTCATCGCAGCTAGTTTTTCTTTCCAGCCATTGGATGGAATGGCTAATATATTTTATCTTACATGCCAAAATAGCAAGAAGTCGAAGTAAAAGAAAAACATTATTTTTCTTTCTTGTAGACAGCTTTAGCAATAATTGCATTTGTCACCACAGTTTTAAGGCACTCTTTTGATACCTTATCTATTTTTTCTTATGCTTTAATCAAGTAAATGCAGAAACAGTTATTATTTTGGCTATATTGTAATGTGGCATGTTAGCAGAAAATTTCCCAAAAAATGCTGTAAATTTGTATAAGAAGGAATTATATATTTTCAATATTTATGTAATAGGAAATGCTTTAACCAGTATAGCAGTCTGAAGATATGAGATTAATTAGTTTCTTGGGAAAATTATAATTATTTTGTAATTATTGGCACTTTTTATTTAAATTTGATAATGTCATAGAGACACTAAAGGGTTAGTCGTAGAAAAGTTTCGGTACTCTGTCTTGCATTTGTAACAAATATGTGCAGCTGTGCTGCTTTTATAAACATTTATTTCAAGCTGATTATTTTTTTAAATTATTTGCTCTAGCAAGCCAATATGATGTGAATGTTATATATGTTTAATAAGGGATTGTCTCCAAAATTCCTTTGCATGGGGTTATTGAAATACATGTTCAGCAAAGGTATATACTGGAGGAAAATTCTCAATGACAATACAAAACTAGAGACCCTGGGCCAAATTCGGCTCAAGGTTTACACTGCCATCAGCCTGGAGTTGCTGCACTAAGAGGAGTGGAGCAACTCCAAGTTTACTTACCTGAGTGGCTGAGAGCCAGCTTTGACCCATAATTGAGTTAACGCAGTCCAGTTTCAAACCGAAAACTGTTCCCTTTTGTGAAATATCTGAAGGAAAAAGCTTCATTAATAAATAAGAAGCCATTTCAAATGACTCCGTGTATGAGTTTGCATGCAAACTTCTGTTACTGAATATGACAGTTAAAGGAAATTGCCCAGTCACTTTCCAAAATAATTGTTTATAGTCACATTATCCAGCTATCAATCCATAGTTCAGTGTATATGTCTTTACTTTCTTTTGATGCTGTAAGTTAAAAGAGAATTTATTAAAGATAGCAGGTCTGGACTTGAAATAGTCATTTTGTTACTTTAAAGGTTTTTAACTCATCATCATTTTTTCACTGAACCACTTCGTAAATACTTTTCTTTCACGCCTCTGCTTGATTTTTTCAGAGGAATAGCTGAAATTGCTCAGGTAATTTATGCATTAAAAAATATGAGAATTTCAAAATGTTACTGGCATTTCTGTCAATTAAGAATTAATAGAATCTTCACTATAAATCTCATTGCAAATGAGATTAAAAATAATGGCGCATCTAATAAGTATTTTATTTTATCATATAGAAAGCTAATTGTTACGACCAAAGATAAAAAAGTCCAGAAGAACGAAACATTCAAAAGTAGTATTTCTTGTTTAAATCACTGAGTTTATCTACGCATATGTGCATATACTTACTCTCATCTAAGTTTATCATGGTAATCCCCACATGCTGTTGAACCATACGTGGTATTGCTGATTTGTGCTCCTACTTATAATTTACTGTATACCAAAAAGCATACATGTATTAATAATTACCCTGCTCCTGCCTCTATAAAAATAACAGTGTGATCAAAGTGTAATGTTGCAGCATGGATTTTCTTTGTTTTGTACAGTAACTCTCATATGTTCATGCACTGCTCAGCTGCTGTATAAATGTTTTTAATAAAATTATTCCTTCTCTGTCAGAGTTGCTAAATTCCTTATATAACTTAAACCCATATATTTAGTGCATCATTTTACATACTTTATAGTGCCTTCATTTTCTATACGTGGCTTCCTTTTGCCTACAAGTATTTGCCCTGGTTGTTTTCTACTCTTTTTCCTTCACCTGTCCTGAATATTGCCATGAATGTTTCTAATTTAAAGCCAGAGGACTCAGTGGCTGATTAGAAGACAGGAAATTGGAGGATTAAACTGTCTGGTTGAACTTCCTTTACTTATCGGTACTGTGTAACTTACACTGGATTATAAACTCAGTGGGACAATTTCTACAACGTATCAGTACTTCTGTTTTCTTAGTCTTTATTTTTCTGGAGAAAATATGGAAAACAAGAAAAATGGGTAGTTTGTGGCAAAAACCCAATACTTTTTAATAACACTGAAGCACCGTTGGTTTAAATTAAATTTGTTTAAATGTCTTCAGATATGAGAATTTATTCATTTTTAAACCATGCAGGTCTATAATCTATATTTTAAATTGACTTTAGTATGTAAACAACCAAGCAACAGATACTTTTGGGGAGGGGGAGGGAAATGACATCATTTTAGTAAGAGGAGAATGCACCATGTTAACCCTTGTTCAACCCTCTTCTACTCAGAAACTGTCACATTTGTTATAACATGATGGTGTAGCTGTAGAACACCCTAAGGAAGAGCTAGAGAGAAAAGTCAGTTTATCCAGAAAACTTTGTCTGGTCTCCCAGAGATACCCTCTGAGCCGGGAGCCGGAGCTCTGACGCCCTTGCCCAGTGTTTACTGGGGGAGAAGGGCGCTGCGTAGGTAGCTGCCTAACCAGGAGGCGGGTGAAGAAGATGAGCACACCTTTGCACCCTAAAGGGCCAGCTCATTCTCACTGTTGCCCACATATTATTTCCAGAGCTTGTCATGGCCCCTGATTATGGCCCCTATGATTGTGACAGTTGGGAAAAGCAAGTAATAGTACTATCTGGATGACCTATCTTGTGAAGGATAAATAGGAGGACTTCTAACCTCAGTCTGCGCTATACCTAAGGTTTCTCTGTGCTACCATGCACCATTCAACATAGTTTAATTTTACACACTGGATTGAGATGTGAAGGTGTCAAAACTGTATGGAATACCAGACCACGCAAGAAAACTGAAAAAGATAGACTCTGCCTGAAAGGTCTAACACCTTGATCTGAATTCAAAGGCTGTGAGACTAATCATATACTCCAGTTTAAATACTGGGCCTGGATCTTTAAATTGATCGGGATGCTTGTGATGGTTTCTGGCAGTCTGATCATGCTACATTAGGCAAAGCCTCCACTAATACTGGGAGTAATCAAATATGAATGTGAAAATAAAAGAACATCCTGAAACTTTTTGCAGTGAAGTCCCAGTAGTTTCCATAAGGACAAAAAAAAATCGGAAACTTTTTATAAGTAAGGAAGTAAATAACTGCTTTCCCTACCTTCACCTGAAAGGAAGAAGGTAATGGTTTTTGTTTATTGAAGGTTCCCCATGTTTTAATCCCAGTGTGAAAAGAATCTTGCTGTGCTGCTCGAAGCCTGCTTCACTCCTCTCCCTTAGATGTGGTCACTGACACTGATTAATATTTAAAGATGATTTTAGGAATAATCAAGTTGTTTCTTTGTTGATATTTGAAGACAAATATGCTAGTTCATAATAGCATGTTTTGGACTGATATCTTTATTTCCATTAATGTCACTAGGAACTCTCTCACAGGTACTGCAGGTAATAATTACAGAACTCATTACAAAGGCTGGAGTTCTTTTTATATGTACATACACACACTTTACGTACGCAACACAGTTATACCTTATCCACCTACAAAAAGCAGGGGCTTTGTCACGTTCCCAAGAAATCTGACTGATCTCAGAGCAGCAGAAGCCGGTCTGATTGAGGTGCAGGTGCTGTACAACCTGCAATAGCTCTTTTGTGCAAAGGTTTTAGAACTTATATTCACTGTGATGAAGGTCTCTGGATGCATTTTCCATAGACCAGATTATTGAGGAGTAGTTCTCAATAAGATAAAAATCATTAGAACAGATGAAATAGATGTGTTGGCTAATGGGGTGAGATACAAAATATTTTGCCTGTATAAGCGTGTCTGTTGTTCTTTGGTGGGGTTTTTTTTCAGAGGCTGTGAAACGCGAAGTTAGCAATACAACTAGATATGGGTGGAAGTGTTGGATAGTACAGATGGCACTATAAGCTTGTAGACTTTTACTACCAATAATTGCAATGCCCTTGCTTTCAAAGGAGTGCAGGTTGCCCTTGATGTACGCAAACAACCATATTAATTTCACAACCCAATTGGAATCGCACACATGGATTGAGGTTGTCAATAGGAGCAGTGTGGAAATTAAGAGCACAAATAGTGCTCTCAAATAGTCCTTTCTGCTTTAAACGTGACTATCTCAAAATACACAGGGTGTATGTGGTCACTAACAGAGTACATCCATAACTGAGGGATTTTGTGAGCAAATTAGAGGGGAGTTTTTCTGTATTTTTTTTTAAATCTAGAATTAAATTAGGCTGGAGAAAATGGACCTGATTCTGCATAGAAATATGCTGATATTCAGAAGCAGTAATCTCTACCCTAGAAAACGGAAATGGAAAGTAGAGCACAGCTTATTGGTTTACGTCAAGGAGATATAGACAGTATTCCTAAGTGACCCAAATTAACCTTTTATGTTCAATAAGAAAGGAGAAAAATTGTCCCATTTGATTGCTCATTTAGCCAGCGTTTATGTTTGCTCTCAGGAACAAATAGAAACAACATGTATGTGCACTTCTGTTTGCCAGTATTTTTTTTGCTAGAAATTTTCTTTGTTGATGCATTAGAAAGAATAGGTTAAGAAGAATAGGTTAAACATGGGTTATTTAGTGCAGTGACTGAAATGTGAATCACCAAGGTTTTTACAAGAGTGCAAACAGAACAAGTTTTCAAGGAAAGCGAAGACAAGTAAACCTCAAATTTACTCGTGATCTGCTACTAATGAGGACTTACAGTTTAGACAAATTGCAATGCATACAAGCATTGCAATAGGACATGTTGCTTCCTCTCGTTTTATCTTGATTTTCTAAGCAAATGAGGCTTAAAAGATCAGCTGTCTGTCTGCCATATGCAATGAAGGAAACTGTAGTGTAAGACGTTATTTAACACACCCAAAGAATTCCCTTATGTTCAAAAATTGATGAGTAATTCTTAAACAATTTAAAAGACAATAGTAGCTTTCTTACAAATTACAACTGTCTCACCTGATTTCGTAAGATACAACTTTTCTACCGTGTAGAGTTAAAAGTATTTAGAGAAGAGGTCTGTCTCTCTACATTCCCTTTTTTATATCCTTATTACATTTCTATGGACAGCCATTCTTTTAATTCATGATGATTTTTTCTAAAAGTCTCCCACAGAGAAATGGGGGAAATAACTTCCATGGAAGTATGTGGATAGGAAGAGGATATAGGCCTAAAATCATGGAAAGTCCTTGATGAAGGCCTGGCTCCCAGCAAGCAATGACATTTGCTGATTTCCAATATAAATTTGTGTTGAGAAGAGAAAATCTAAAGAACAGAAAGAAAAGGGCTGACCCAAGCATGGTATTCAGCGCAGGCACTGTAAAGGAGAGAAGAAGGAGGTCAGGCTTTGATATGAGAATATGTTTTCTTGCATTTTGAAGAGCAGTGGCCAACAGATCATACCTGAGTAGGGGCAGTGAATCACAAGGGGTTTTTTCTCCCTCTCCTCCAAATGTCTTTTTGAAGTTAAAATCCTTAAAATCCCATTCAGTAACATATGGGCTACCAACTGCTCTGGTCCTCCAGTAACTGGACCACTGCACAGACAAATAACTTTGTGGGTTTATTTTCCTCTTTTCAGATGCAGAAGCATGGTTTGAATTGCAGATTAGTAGTTCTTTTGCCCAAACTCTTCAGCACTGAGGCAACTCCATAGCAGGAAGCCAAAGAGCCATAGGACAACAGAAGTGGCCAAACAAAACAAGGCTCTGTGCCAGCTCCAGGAGATATCCCCCATGATCAGCAGTGCAGCCACTTTTGATTGCATCTGCTCAATTCCAAAATTTCAGGGAATATTTCAGAGGACTTTGCTGTAAACTGTGGTGAAAACTGAGAAAAGGGAAATAAGAAAAAAGAGAGAAGACCAGGCTGACAAAGTGCCCCTGTAGCAGTGGATTCAGACACATCTAATGCTCTGTCATGTATCATGACCCACAGCCTTGCACCCTGGTGCCTCCCACTTGCAGCTTGACAAAGTCTGTGGTTTCACAGCACTTTATCCTTGGGAAACACATGTCCTTATGGAACCAGTGTTTCCCACCTTTGAATGGTGCAGTCCACTTTTCTGTTGCTTGTCCTGACACATCTGTTTTCAGAACTGCTTTATGATCATGGAAGTGATCCTGCATAAAAAATGAGATCTTTGCAATAGTGGTATGTAGAGATACAAGACCTTAACTAAAAAATGTTTATCTAGTCAAAAAGTGAATGATTGGTGGCCTAAGAACAGAATTATCAATGGGCTGGGAATTTTTATTTTCCCTTTCAACAGGATAAGGGGCTGGAGGCAAAATGAGTGGAAGTTGTACCCTGAAAAATAGTGTGATATGAGGCCTTCTGGAATATAAGAAATAAACAGACCGATAAGGGTGGAATGACAGAGCTGCAGAGTTTTGAGGATGGTGACAATTTCAATTTGATGCAAACATCTGTTCATGTGCTTTGGATTGAAATAATCAAACACCTGCACTTCCACGTATGTGTTCATGCTTGCAAATTTCTTTGTTCTAGCAAGTTTTCTGGGTGCACACTCCAGGATGGGTGTGCACGAGCATGGCGTAGAATTATTACTCGTGTGCTGTAGGTGTTTGCACCTGCAAAATGCAGGTGCCTGCTTAAATGTGTCTTCTTACAAACAGATATGCAATGTGTTTCCCTTGGTTTCTGTAGAGGCCTGCCCAATCTATCACTTTAATTTCTTTATGTCTCACCCTCCCCAACTATGGAGAAGAATAATAAAACTCACCTCAAAAAGGGTGTTAGATGTTAATTAATTTCCAACATTATCTGAAGAGAGATGCTGTAATTGCAGTACATTATTTTATAAAAGATACTTATGAATGTCAGCTTTTACAGAATTAGGGAACCTAAAGGCAGGAAAGACCTAATAGGCTGTGGAGTCTTTCCATCTACCAGCAGTCTGGTTTTTTTACTGTTTATTTATTGCTGACTTTTATTTTGCCTTTAAGCCAAACACTATGGGTTACTCATATAGCATATGTTTCTTCACTCTGCACACAAGTAAAAGCAGTGATCTCAAAATCAAGATAATATTATAATAAAACTTGACTGAGGATGCCTGAAGTGGTACGTATGCTCACACTGTGTAAGACACAGAGATCTCTGTGCCTGCCACTGTTCCATATGAAGAAGGAGTTTGGTAAATTGAGTGGATTACTGGGATTTCATTAAAAATTAAATGTACAATTATTTAGATGAATTTTTCACATATGCTTGTGGGCAAACAATTTTTGATTAGTTGTTGACATATAGTACACACAGTGTGTGTGTGTGTGCGCGTGCACATGTATATTTACATGCACGATATATAAATAAAATACAGACAGTAATGTAGTGTTAGTAAAGTCCACTGGTAGTCATTAATTTGACAAGTCTTATATAAGATGGAAAGAATGATCTTCCTCAGACTGAAAAATTATTTTCACTACATCACATTAAGACTTATTTATCCAATAGGCAGTATAAGATCTTAAGACCAAGCACAGCTCATCCCAGCCCTTTGCTCATTTTATCTAACCCTTTAAAGAACTTTCTCTTCCAGACAATGCCATGGAAGGGAAACCATGCAATGCCTTTTTCAGCAGCGCCTGTCACTGGCCTGGGGTTGCAGGATTTACACCAGTGGAAGGAACTTTCTCAGTTTGATTTTAATTAGGAATCAGGTAGTGAAGCTGGGGAAAAGATTTGTAAAGATCTGAAGTGCCTGAAGAGGAGCGGATTGAATAACACTGTATTAGTCATGAGGCAAGGAAGGAAGAATGTTGTCATGATTTGAAAGTAACATTGTTCAGTAAACGAAGATGTGTGAAGCACTTGCTAAACTAAATTAGTTCCGAGGTTTGGTGCACATTTGTGTAATTCTGTTCATTGAAGCTTTGAACAATTGTGAAGGAAAAATCTGAAATGCATCTATTAAGAAAAAATGCTTGATTGCTTCCTGGTGGTGTTTATCTGCAGTGATTCAGCTGCCATTTTTCATATTTCAGACAGAATAATTAATCGGCACAAACAAATAATACAGTGTAATTCTACTCTGATTTTTTTTTTTGCAGTGCCCATGTAATGTAGAATCTGCTTTCCTTCACACAAACAGAAGTTGTAGAGAAGTTTTAGGATCCTGTGTCTCCTAAATTTTCTACAGAGGTTGTTCCTCAATGGATGACCTTTTTCTAATGCATGGATTCGGTGTGCAGAAAGGGTAAATCTTGTGGTTTGAGTGTCCCCTGTGGAATATCATTGAGTAAATATAGCCACATACTTTTTGTTGTATTATCTTGTGATTAATTTTTCTAAGAGTTGATGATCCCACATCTTCGTGGGGAGGGGAGGCACTTTCTGCACTCTCTGGTTATGTTCTCAACTCCTCTGACATTTACCCGCCTATCCAAGATCTTTACCTTTGTGCTGTTATACTTGTTGCTGTCTTACTCAGTTAAGAAATACAAATAGCCCCAGCATTGCCAGCTGCAGTCCCAGGCTGGATCATTACTCCAGATTTGAGGTTAATCAACTGCAAATTCCATTAGCTTCATACAGAGTGAAAATAAAGAACAGACGGTCTCACATGTGAGCCAGAAGTCAGGTGCAGCACAATACGGCCAGCCTTCAGGTAGAGGGATTTTTTCCCATCAGCTAACATCTCTGAGATAAGACCAAAGGAGCAGATCAAAAAAGGTTTTCACGAAAGTTTTGTAGACTCCCATGCTTTTCTTTTTTTCTTCCTTTTCTCTCCACTTCCAATGGCAAATGTTCATTCATTTAATTCTGCTGGGGGTTTTACCCCTTTTTCTCCTGAACACTATGGAAAGTCATTGCTAAGGGTTACATTCTCAGACATCTTATGTTCTTTACCTACTTGTTGATTGTGCCAGAAACTTGCTTTATTGCTCAAGGAAGTGCTGTGTGAAGTTTGGGAGGGAATGTGGGGGCAGTTTGCAATTGAAGACTCATTTACTAAGATCCTGAACTTGCAAATGCTGACGTACAACATGCACCTTGTGAGCTCTGCCACGGATTTCAACAGGACTCACAATATCAAAGCTAGACACACAGCAGAGCGGTAGCAGGAACCAGGCCTAGACACTTCCCTGCTGCTTTTATTTTGTGCACAGTCTTCCCCCCACACCCCTCAGATAGTGTTTTTGCCTGCCATTGGTGGTTTTCTCATGAGTCCATTTCAAATCTCTTCAATGTTCTTCTTTTTGCATGTACTACAAGCAGTCAATATTTGTAGAAATTTAAAAAAAAAAAAAGTAATCTTGAGCA
Organism: Phalacrocorax aristotelis; assembly: GCF_949628215.1. NCBI lineage: Eukaryota > Metazoa > Chordata > Aves > Suliformes > Phalacrocoracidae > Phalacrocorax > Phalacrocorax aristotelis. The sequence continues at coordinate 42,830,457 of NC_134281.1, read as the reverse complement.
TGGAGTTAAAAACCTGCAATTACAACTGCAGTTGTCTGAAAATAATGCCTCTAATATATCTCAGCATTCCAAAGCAAAAAGCTTTCCTATCAAACAGAAAGAACCGCAGGGAAGTCAGAAGTCTGGGGCCAGAAGTTGAGATACTGCTGCGCACAGAGTGCACTCCACTTTCCAGACTGAATTCTGAAAATTTTCATTAGCACGGTGTTTGCCAAACAACGTGAATTTTGTGTGCTGTGTCTTTTCCCTTTTCTTTGCATCTTTATCTCTTCACCCAGTTTTGGCGGCAGAGGGAGGTGCCTGCGTGCATGTGTGTGTATATCTCCCTATATACATATGTTAGATTATCACTGGCATGCCATTGCAAAAGGTTAGGGAAAATATTGCTGCCAACAGAACTAAAGATTAAATAATCCAATCTCTGGGAACTGTAAACTAACAATCACTATCACAAATGGGCCCTTTCTAATCATAGTTTGTGGTGGAATGAAAGATGCAATTGTCTGGAATTGATGAATATGGGATCCATGCTGGCTTCAGGGTCAAAGGTGACTTCATGCAAAGGTCTCTTTCTCTCTGGCACTGCTTCCTTTGTATAGCATAGCTTGGCAGCTATCTCTTTGCACTTCGGCTACCTGCCAATGCAGCTGGTACTGTGCAACTGTCTGGTACAGACTACAAAGCATCACTCAGCAACCAGCAGCTCCGCATGGGGCCCCTTTTCTAGGATGACAAAGAAAGATGGGCTATACATTCTGCCATCTATGCCCATTAAAAAGACTCTTAAATTGCATTACTACAAGTTATTGTTAATTATGTAGTAGTCACTGGATCTGTATGATCCTTTCAGGGGTTGATAATCTTTACTGTATGCTGGCAGTATAAGTAATCAAGAGGGAAAAATCAGTATTTTGTTGTGTAAAAAGTAAGTACTAATGTGGTAAGTTGCTCATGCATAGCCATATGAATGAAACCTTCATTTGGTTTATGTACACCACAGGTTTGCAGCATATGCAGGAAAAAAAACTGATTGAACTAGACAAATTACTTGTTAAGTTGTGTCCTTATAGTTGCAATATTCATGTTACAGTTAAGCTTGGGAAGTGTTTTTGTTGGTAAGCATTCATCCTGAAAGCTTGCTGGTTGTTAAAATGTGCCTTGAGCTGCAACAGAGATGGAAGAAAACAAAGTTCTGGCTGCATTAAAATAAACAATTTCAGTTTAGAAATTATGAAACTAACCAGGGTTTAAACGATAGGATTCTGATAATGAAAGTGGCATCGCTGGCAGACCGACGGGGGACAGATTATCCTGAATACATTTTTCCCTTGGTAGTGCATTTTCTTCCTGTTCTTAAGAAATCGTTTGTAGTGTGTCCAACAAAAGGAAAATCTTCGTCCTTCCTAAAGCTGAGGTCCTGGCTGTCTCCTGAGGAATGGCCAAGCTACTTCTGTTCTTCAGTTCAGGCATGATGAATTGTATTGCAACTAAATCTGCAGGCTTGATTCCGGTGGATATTTTCCAACTCTGATAAGTCCATCAGTGTTAACAAGAAACTGGAATAGCTAATCTGGGGCAAGCAGGATTGGATTCATCTTCACTAACATATATAGATGACTTACTACATAGATCCAAGTTACTTCAACTTAAATAACCTGGGCCAAATGCTTAGCTCCTGTCAATTGGCATAGCTCCACTGAAGTTAATGGAGGTGTACCAGTTTACCCCTCCTGAACCTTCTGGGCCTTGCTCTTCCCACTATTTCAAGGAATAGCTTGTAAAGAAAATGGTGGGACTTGTTTCCTCATAACTGGGTTTTTTCCCCTTGTTTTTTTCCCGCTTTCTCTGCGCTATTTATGATCTTGCACTTGCCCCCTATAGAGCTGGCAGGCATCCTAAGATGTACACCAAATTCTGGGAAGGAAACAACACCATTTCTGTATAGAACCACTGCGAGAGCTAGTCTGTTGAACCACTTTTATTTCCTCTTTTGTTCAAACAACACAAAAATCTGAGAGACACAAGATACAACAGGAGGAGACAAGAGCCTTCAGTCTTCAGTTTCTCTCTTTCCTCCTTGCGTCTAATATTCCTTTTCTTGCCTTGTTCTGATATCAGCTATTTGAAATAGTTATATATAATTTAACATTATACAAAAGTATTGTCATATCAAACATAGTGAAATGGAGTCCAAAAACACCATCTGGTATTTGGGAATGCACTGTGAGTTGGGAACGTGAGAAGAGATATTCTTTGCCACTTTGCTTGGGACCCAGCCATTAGCAGTGTAATTGCCAAGAAAAGGTGACAGGCTTCAGGCTTAATGCAAGTGGGTTTTTTTTTCCTCTCTCTCTTCACCAGCCTGTTAACTCTATGTGTCCTAAACTAAATGCAAAAGGCACTGTAAGGGCAACACAATGGCAAAAAAAACAATAGGCTTCCTTAAATTAAAAGGCAGGGCAGAAAATGAAAACATGCACTGGACTCCTGTAAGAAGACTTGAATAACTGAAAGCAAAATAAGCTTGTTGAGAGGAGGAAAGAAAATGAGACATGTATGCTTTAAAGCTGCAGTGTGCTACACAGAATTGTTCTCTTAAGTAGTGGATTTGTAATGATTAGAGTTTCCAAGCTTTACCCAAAAGCTCATTTCAAAGCCATCATTAGTTTCCTCTAATCCACCCAAAATTGCAAAATGCATGTTGTGAAGGTCATCCATGACCATTCTAAACCTGGTTTATTTGATGTTATGTCATTTATTCCTCTGTATCTCCATCTATCCCTTTAAGGATGGGGAAAAAATAAAAGAGAGAGGGTTTAATAAATTAAAATCTCAGATTGATTTCTGTGGGAAAATTATTCTGATGTGTAAGAACCCAAAGGACTGCATAGTATAGTTTATGTAATTTCATGTTGCCAGCCTGGATGCTACCATTGGCAGGTGTAATTCTAACAAGTTTTGCCAGTATTTCTCACCTGAGAACCACATCAAACATGATGGAAGTGAAAAATCAAAGCTATTTGAACAGGGATCAAAGTCTTTGTATTACACGCAAGAAGGCAAATAAACTTTACAGCAGAGGATGAAAACAAGTAAATAACACAGAAAGGTTTTAATCTTTATTGATTTCCATCTAACATTTGAAATACAGCCTTATATTAATTCTGAACTTTAAAAAAAGGCGACATTGATTTGTTTCGGTATGTCAGAAACTACGATGCTACAATAGATCTGCTATTAAATTACACAAAATAAAACGATTTCTGGTGGGTGTATCTAATGCTTGCCAAATTAGATGAAATGAAAGCTAACCCTCTTAGTCTAGCTGTTGTTTTTAAATATTTATGTCTTTAACAGACATTTGTGTGTGCCGTGAGGGGGACTAGAAACTCCTTTGCTATCAGTTTATGTAGACATGCAAAATTCTTACAATCTCAGTACCAGACTCACACAAAACGTTCATCACTGTAAGTTCTTTCAATTTATTTGAAATAAGCTTGCCGATTCACCACACTGCCGGTTTGGCTCCTGTTACTTATTTATTTACTGAGATTGAATTTCGCTGCAGATTAGTTCTGTATGCAAAATTCAGTCTACAAGGTGTAGTGCAGATTTTCAGCAAGAAGTTCAACCCTTCAGTGCAGAAAAGGTGGTGGCAGTCCCATGGGTGCCAGATTGCTTGAGGGACTGAGAGAGAAGCTGCGAGCCCAGAGCTTGCCCTCTCTGCCGGCAACCAGCCGTCATGAAACTTTGCTCTGAAACAAACACCGTAGAGCCTGGCCTCACCATCCATCCGAGTGGAAAAATAAGTCATTACAAAAGGATTTTTCTGTTCATTACAAAAGCTTGGAGTTGGGTCACAATTTTACCCCAGCACTGCTCGACCTGGCCTTCAGTGCTGTTTGCTTTCTAAAAGGCAGTGACGGCCTCTGATATGTCTCTCATTTAGTACCAGGTTTCTTGCTTTGTGGTGTGTCAATTGAAGCAGTCCCCCATGTACTTAGTGTCCCACCCTCCTGATTAATAACCCAACCTGGGCAGCTCAGAAGAAAAATAAAGTGCTGATTTCTGTCTTAGAAAAACAAACACTCTTTTCAGGCATAATCACTCTCCAAAAGGGATTGTTGTATTCTGAGTCTTGTTCTGTACCTGCTGCAGCTCTGCTTGGGATGGGGCGGTGAGGGATGCATCTAACATGTAGAAACACAGAGGTTTTTTGTGTGAACAAACCAAGGCCACTCAATCAGTTCAGTGACCGAGGGACAGACCACATGTGGGATTCCCGATTCCCACTCAAAAAATCAAGAAACATGACCAAAAACGTTTTGCAATTTAATTTCTGAAGGGACGTATTCACCTATGAAAACTTTCATACAAGAGATAAAGACCTTCAGTAAAAACGAAATGTGATAATACAATTTCTCCTACAACAGAAGTTGCACGCTTTCTCTCCTTTTTGACTGTGCTTTTGTTTGACCTGTTCCCCGCTGAACAATCAAATGTTTCCAGAATGTATGTTTTATTTAATGGTTTTAATCAACAACTTCAGTAACAAAGAATCTGCATCTTCCTTCAGTAAGTTAATATTACAAAAGTGTGTTTTAAGTCTCTGTTGAGCAGCCCCAGTCTCTGTGAACCAAAACCTGCTGCTATGATTAATAGCAGCAATACTTTTATTCAGCACAACTCACTCCCCATTCATCCCCTCTGCAAAGCGTGGGGCACCCTGGGGACACCCCAGTTGTGTGCAAGCTGGAGTATCCCGCGCCCGGCTCCATCCCTGGGGCCCTGCCACCCCAGCCAGGGGTCTGGGTCCAGGCACACAGGCGCTTTCTTGGGTGGTAAACTGCCAACTCCAGCAGCTTATAGCTTTTTATCACCTTAACAGGAATGTGCCACCCACAGCAATGCGGAATTACTAGATCTTTCTCATAATTTTTTTCCTCCTGCATAGAGGGCTTTGCCTGTTTTTCCCTTCCCAGCCTATGCCAGGCTGGGGTTTTGTTTTGCTCTCTGGTGACATGATGACAAACTGCAAATGAATAATCAGAAGTACTTAGAATTAAAATGGCAAAAATATTATTAGTTGCTGCCCCCCCCACCCCTACTCCCGCACCCTCTCCTGTTTTCCCCTCCCTCCTCTTTTGACGGCAGGCAGAAAATGCAGATGCCAAGGCAGTGGAAGATATTTTTAAGCAGGAGCATCTGGCTCCTTGGCAGACTCCACAGGCAGTTGGTTTGGTTGTTTTGGAGTTGCCTCTGGGTCTGTCACATGTTTTGGCATCTGACTGATTGTCTGGGCTGCCTCCTCTTATTGGACATATTTTTTCTTTGACTCACCTTTGATTCTGAATTGTCTCTTTATTTTCATTTTCCAGTGAGCAGCAACTTTAGCTGATCCTGGGCTTGTTTATATAGAAATAACCTCTATCACCCCCTGTCTGTGGCTCACAGGAGCCTCCTCCCTGCCCAGTCTGTGCTATCAAAGGTGCTTGCTGGGAATGGTGCTTCCTTGGGATTTGGGTCAGGCTCCGAGCACTCCCCGGGAAGGAAACTATTCCAAGGAGGAGTATTTTCCCACATCCAAATATGGAGCCAAAAGCACAGAGACACTGTTCCTGATATATGCTCTGTATGGGTTTTTAAAATATATATATAAAAGATTATTATATTGGGGGGAGGATTTGTCTTAAAACAGTGTAGGTTTTTTAATAGACTTTTGTGCAGAGTATGAAAAACTACTTGAAATTACAGGTCTGTTCCCTGCCTGGAAACCCACTGTTTGAAAAAAAGTTAGATACTTAGCAGTATTTTGTTTTCTGTTTTCTTTGCATGGTAAATCTTGGGTGAAGCTAGTTTCTCACTTAAAAAACTTTTCCCCCACAAACCTTGCAGCAAGGCAGTCTGGAAGCTTGTCCCTGTGACCTGCCCCAGCCCACAGAGCCGACCCAGGGATTTTACGACTGCCAGGGCAGCGAGGCTGGCAGAAACAGGTGGGCTCACAGCAGGGAGCAGCAGCAAAAGCCCCACCACAAGTTCTGTTGGGATTGTTTTAGGTGGCTAAACTAAATCTAATTAAACCTTGTTTAAAGCATGTTTAAATGAGCTTTGTTTAATGTGCACTTTGTATAGCTCCTCTGTTAATAACAGCAGCTCTTGTTTTTATTGTTAGTGCTATCATTTTTCTGTCTTTCCTGATATTCCCAGGGATTTAATGGATTATTTATCAGAAGGGTTGGGGTTGGGTTGGTATTTCTAAAATGCTGGTTTGGAACTGTCCTGTGAACTAGTCCTTGCTGTGCTCAGAAGGCACTGTGGAGTCTCAGAGATGAGATGTAAATCTGTATTTTCAAGCTAAAACAAGACCATATTCTGTAGAGAAAGTGGTTTGTTTTTAAGGAGAAGACAAATAGAAGGGAGCAAAAATTCTGGTTTTTAAATAAATATGTAGGTTTTTGAAAGTAACCTTGTAAAAAGATTGTTTTTCAGCAATGTGATGTAAAGAAGGAATCATGTAGCTTGTCTGTTGTCTGGAATTTTTTCTCAATTACACCAAATCAAATTAAACTCATCCAGGAAAAGGGTAGGGAAAAACATAATATGACATTTTAGAGCAAAAGCTCCCAGTATGTGTTTTTCGTTGAAGTATTGCCTAAAATGGAAAGCTTGTCTCTCTCTGACCTATCATTTTTGCCTCAGTCAGGTACATGTGTGGAAGCCCTATATATATTATTGCTGTAAATAATAGGGATGTCAGAGGCTAGGGAATTGGCACATATGAAATTAAGCTATTTATTCCCAGGGCAGGACGTTTTGGGTAGCTAGGCTACATCCTTGTCTCTTCCTCCTACCTGTATGCAGCAGGGAGCCACAGAGTAGCTCCAGTTTGTCTCCAGGTACTTAGAGTTCACAAACACAGAGAAGAATCACTAGGAAGAAACTGTATTTGCAGTTACTTTTTGTGTGTGTGCAAAGGAAAAACATTTTCAAACTGATTTTAATTCCTAAACCGGGTACCGAAGGAGCAGGCAGGATAAAACCACACATGTGAACACATACACTTGTATGCACATGCACATTACATAAAATTACTTTTACCATCTGATCCTGAGTCTTGGCCTGACTGATTCCAGGAAAAGCCCCAACCTCCAGATCCGTACAAGAATATTAGTAAACATTTGCACTGAACGCAATATTGCATGCAAATGAAAGTGAGTTTCTAGTTCTTGTGTTTGCCAAAGAAAGCCTGTGAGTACAGTAAATGCCTGCGTTCTGAAATCCAGAAAAGAAATGGACAATAAAACTAGCAAAACCCCAATCTACACTGTGTTTTTAAAGTCATCTTGGTATTCTAGGGAATGTGCATCATAAATCTGAATAGATGGGATTAGCAATATCACGAAGAGGAATCCCAAAGGACCTATCTCCAACAAGGAAGGAATCTTGTAAAAGATATTTACAATAAATCCTTTCATAGGCCTTGGCACTTGGACGTAACTCCATAGATTCCCTGTTAGGTTTTCCTATGACGAAAAAAAAAAAAACCAACAGGTCCCTTTGGACTTTTGATTCTGTGGTTGGTTTTGAGATCTGAAAGCACCATATGGGTGTTTTCACCTTTGTTTTTCAGCACCTGCAGCATTTGGCAAATACATGGCAAAGCAGAAGCAGCAGTACAAAACACGATATTACCGGGAGAAGGAGACATGATTCTGAACTATCTGTCCTCTTGGGGCAAGCAAATAGCAGAAAGCAGCTACAGTGCTGTGCCAGACTAGTCCTGTGGGACAATGTGGTTACAATAACTAATTTTTAGAATAGCCTTGCTCATGCTACTCTAAGTCTTTACAGCCTCGTCCAACAAGAGACTCAATTTTCAAGGGCACAGCTCTAAAAGTCCAAGATTGAAATCTTTGTACAAGTTACAGTCTTCAGATATATTGCAGTTAAAGTCCTACCCATGCACAGTTAATAGAATAATAGGTAAGTCTTTAGGAGCACAACGATACTCTTTAAAACTGTGGACAGCACACAGTCACGGCAGCTGGAGAGACATGCTTCTCAAGGAAACAGAGACACCTTTAACTCTTCTGACTTGGTCTCTTGGCTTCTGGCAAGTCAAATCAACACACATCTCACAACACGGTAACTGACTGTATTTCCCTTCTTATTGTTAAAATAGGTCCTCAGGCAAAATCAGTGTGTTCCAACAGATCCTAATCTATCTAGTCGTCAGTGTTGCATTTTTTAGACTTCAGGAACCCTTCAAACAGGTCCATCTGTGTTGCTATGTCCTTTTCAGTGGTCTGTTTTACAGCAACAATGAGCTTTGGGTCTGAATGAATGAAGATTTCAAAACATATTGGGAAAAATAATGAAGAGAGCCACTTCTGCTTGGCAGGGAATGGCAGTCTTCAGTTTACCAATAGAGAAAAAAGGGTTAATTGATTTGTTCAATATTGAACAGTAGCCTGTACAAGGCCAAAGCTCACTCCATCACCACATCAACCCTTTTGTAGACTCTCAAGCATCTGCAAACATGCTGTAAAAGATGAAGGATGATCTTGACTTCTCTGCCTACTTTGCCAAGGTCCTTCCTGTCATGAACTTCAGTGATTTGAGAAAGGTGGTACTTCTGTCTTTGTACTTGAACTAGGAAACAGATTCATCTGGTTTCTCTCAATTCAAACAAGTAGCGAGGGAAAATATAAACCGGTTTAGAAACATTTTCTCATCAGGACACAAAGAGCTTGCTAAGGTCAGAACTAGGACTGGACATTATCTCATAAATCAGCTGGAAGCTGTGGCCAGTTATATTGGTGTCACCAACAGGCTCTGAGCATCTTGATACTGCTTGGGAGGGAGTGCTGGGGGTGAGGTGAAAATCAGTGGCTAAGGAGTATGAGTTTTGTAAACTGTTTTTCCACTTCAAATTGAAAGGTGCTGCTCTTCCCTATCAGACTTTCCAAAACAAGGACATGGTTTGGCCACAGTTGAGATGGATTTAGTCTCCCAGAAAAGTTGTTTTCTCTGCTGCCATCTGACACAGGTGGAGCTAGTGCCAACGTAGCAAACACCAATTACAGCCAACGTGATGTGGAATATCTTGTACACGGACCTATGTAGCTGTGTAATTGCTTGGCATGTCTTTGGCCCTTCACTTGTCCCAAGTGATAGGTGTGTGAATGGGTTTATAGCAATAATAATTCTCAAACTTACAGCCAACACTTTTCCTCCCTCCATTACCCTGCTGGAAAAGATTTAACAGCCATTTGCGTTCATTGCAGAAGCCCTCAAAGAGGTGAAGTTAATCAGAACTTTGGCTGTCGCTCCACTCCTAGCAGAGTTTTTTTGGAGCTGCGTTTCTGCATTCAGAGCAATATTGCTCACCTCACTTTTAAAATGAAGTAAGATAAGAGTTGACCTGTAACAAAGAGAAGATAATGCTGTAAGATCTGGATCATCTGGAACCTAAACGGATCCACGGAAATAAATGCATGGACTGAAAAAAAGGAGAAGAAAATTGAAATCCCGTATGAACCAGGAATAATTCTCCTCCCACCTCTCAAGGTTCACACAGAAACATGTGAAATTTAAAGGGCAAACTGTGGTGTAAATTTTGCTCACCTGTTATGGCACTGAGATCAGTGATACACTGAGGTTATGGAAATAAATGCTGGGGATTCATTGCAGAGGATAGCAAGGAATATCAGCTTTTTGTGCATCAAGGTTAAATGAACGTTTGACTATAACTCTGGAACACAAAAGGAAGTTTAACTGCAAAGTGTGAGAATGAGTATGCTCTCCTGATTCACCACACTCACTTCCAGAGCACCAATCACTTTTTCTCTGTCTTCTTCATGAAATAGATCATATTCTCCTTTCCCATTCTGTCTTTTGATAAGGGATTTGTGCCTTGACATCCTCCCTCAAGTACCAGGAGCCCCCCTGTAAAGAGGGGAGAGCACTGTGTTCTTTTGTGTTTGCCCTGGGAGAAGCCTCTCTCATCCTGTAACAACTCAAATGAGATGGAGCCAGGGTTAGGGAGCTCTGCAAGCCTAAATGCTGCTCTGTGGGTTTGTTTTGTGGGTTTGTGTCTAATCTATGAACTTTACATCACTTAGGTGTAGATTCTCCCTGTGGTTTAGTACAAGCAGCCAAAGGTTGAATTCATACTGTGTTCGCACAGGTGAAACTTTGCTGACTTGTGCCAAGCAATATATTCTGCTCATTCCCAGTTTACATATTAAATCTATGGGGTAGAAGTGGGCAAAAAGTAGGAAATCTCCTATTACTTATGTACAGTGAGAAATAACCTTCAGTGGGTGGATACAGTTTCTTACGGAAATGAGTTGTCTCTCCTTGGCAGGAACATTTAAATAGAAAGGAACAGTTTGAATCATAAACCAAAGTAGAAAAATTCACTTTCTGCTTTGTTCCAGAAAATATCAGTGATATTCCCCAGACAGGACATGAATATGTTATCATTGATTTAAAATCATTTGCACACATAGATTTTGACCTTGTTGGAGTGCAGTATCTACAGTGAACCATTTGTTCACAGAGATTGAAGAAAATAATTGAGGTTTTCTTCAGGGTGGGAGAAAATGCTTTGCAAGCAACCAAGAAGTGTATTTTGAAAGATGAAGGTGAGAATGAGCAGGCAGTTGTCAGTGTTTAGGTACCATAGCGTAACTTAAAAACATAATGTTTCTATTGCAGCTCATTAGCAGTTAATATGTGAAAATATACTCATTCTTGAATTTTGCAACATTTCAGTGCTTGCTGCACATCCCCTTTTCTCCCTACCCACCATTACTAAAGTCAGGAGTTATTCTTTATACTGTATTTGTACAGCACCTATCACAGTAGGCTTCTCATCCATTCCTCAGGCTCCTAAATGCTGCCGCAGTAAATATAAATACCATCACTGAATTTCAGCATCAGTTGTAGAAGTCTTTAATCTTTCTGATGAAATGACTGGGTTTGTCTGGATTTAAAGAACGAAGCTTTTATTTCCAGAAAGCAAACCAAGTGGAAATGACAGTCTGCTTTTGGAGAACCCAATTGACCCGTGAGACCTTAGTTAATTTTTGGCATAAAGTGAAATACCTTTCCTTGTTAGTGTGCTAATGTTCCATACAGCAAGCCAAAATTAATGCTTGGGGACTAGCTAGGAAGTTAGAAGTGTAAAACCTTCTCTTCAATGAATACCTTCCTTGGGAATTCTTGGTGAAAATGAAAGGAGGGTAAGCTGGGGAGACAGCAATTTTTTTACCCACTGCTCTGGTTCATGTGAGTTCAGTTCTTGCCTTTCACAGCAACTCTGGGGAACTCATTTAGTCTGTCTGTTCCTCACTTTACCCACATTTAAAACATCAGAGATAACACATCATTGCTCTGTAAGGATGCTATGAAGGTAAAACCAACGGAAAGAGCAGCAGAGAAGCACAGTGGTGTGAGCAGGTCCACCTGTGGCTGGTGTGCACCGATATGTGTTACAGCACTATGCAAATGCAGCATGCTGTAAGCTTCTTTGGGTAACGACCCTTTCAGTATATTTGCATAATTCAGTTAAACTGAGAATGTCAATAAATTATATAGATGCTGTGCAATGTGTTAGTGAAAACAGCTGAAATGCAGCTCAACAGTTGTAGCAGAAAGTTAAGATATCCCCATTTTCTTTGCATGAGGGGAGTTACGAAGGACTTAAAGACTTCAGTCAGACAAGGCTGCAAAGATTGGCCTTTGAAATGGACTGTCCTAATATCATGTTATCCCATAACAGGATTATCCATGGAAACATAGGGAATTGATAACTTAATCCTATAAAATGATGGCCTTAAAATATCTCCTCTTGTTAAACTGCTAGCCATCTTTAGGGCAAAGAAGTGATGAGTCAGCTACTTCACAAATTTCTGTGTTTTTGTAGGAAGAAGCACATACAAGACCTGGTGTGATGAGTTGTAACATACCTTTGTCATGCCAGAACACTTCTGAGCTCCTTCTGTAATAATTTGCCTTCATTTGAAGGCATGAGAGCGCAAGCAGCCCAGCTCAGTCAGCACCATGGAAGGGACTGTATCACTCCAGCCGTGCCGTGCCTGCAGTCTGGGCTCAGTGACTGATGGATCCTTGAGATCCATCGTGACCTTGCTGTTCATATCAATGGGCATACTGTAGGAACCCCAGGGCTTCTGTCACACTGACACCCTTGCAAGCTTATCACAAGTTTCACGTTGCAAGTACTTTTCATTGAAGCTGCAATTCTCTTTAGCCTTCCCCAAGTACAGTTGTTTGGTCCACCTTCAGTATTGCACCAACAAATGTAACGCTCTGCAGTCTCAGTTGGTAGCACACCACGAGGCCGTAGAACAACAACGGCTTTGTGAATCAGTAACTGTATTTCTGGTCTCTTTTATCTGATGTTGTTCTATTTCTGACCCTGATTGCTACAAATTTCTCTTTGATATACACCCATCCTCTCTCCAGAATCATGGTGGTAATAGTATCAGGTTTAGGGAAGCAAGAGATTCACTTACAGCATTTCTAGTCTGAACTCTGGACACACAACAGTGTGTCTTGATGCAGTAAATGCAGAGCACTCAACTTAAAAAGAGAGTTCAGGACAGAGCAATGGGGGTTGATGTCCTAAGCGCAGGCTGAGAATTAGCACTGTAAAGTAGACTATGCCACCAAAAACTATGCAAAGCTCAAGTAGAGCAAGTAGTGTCACAGAAACAAGAAATTATTTCTGCTTGGGCCAGCCGGGGCTTCTGATCTCCTACACAGACTTGCTGTCGTCAGTGACCCAGGCTTCCAAGGACACCTTGCCAGTGACTCCGGAGCATTTCCTTTGTACTCCACAGTCTCTGTCCCAGCTTCGTTTCTCTCCATTGGCAGCAAGCCAGGTGAAATTGTGCATTCTTCTCTCTCACAACTGATAAATGCAGAGAAGCATTTTATTTCATTTTTGAATGGTTTCAGCACAGGGAATGGTACCAATAAAACAGTGAAGCTCCTACCAAACATGACATAATGATTCTTCGAGGTCACATCATTCCCTTCCTAGATAGCAGAGCTGTTCTGGTGCCGTCAGCCCATTAGTCTGATAGGATTGTCATGATAACCAGAAAAATACAGTCAGTCCTAGCTCAGAGAGAAATTCTTTCCTCTTGAAAAAGCAAAGCTTTCTATCTCTATGTGCCCTGAGCTGCAAAAGGAGGTGACTGAAGCCAGAGCAGTTCCTACAAATAGAAATCTTTATCACTGTAAATCAGCTTGGTGAGTAGCAATTGACTTCTTTGTCTCTAGAGACATTTAATAAAGTACCCTGCAACCTCTTTGTCATCCATTAGTCACCAGATATTGGACATCCCATTTTAAAAGCACCATTTTTAAAAAAATATATAGCCTATGAAAGATCTGTATTTTACCTCTTTTTGGATGGACACATTAAAAGGATATTGTTACTTCCTACTCTAGATTGGAAGTGCTAAGAAAATTACATTTTGTACATGAAGAAAATGTAAGCGCACTTTTAGCAGGGGTTTTGCTTTCCTTTTTTATTGCTAATAAGGCGTACACTTCCAGCCTGCTCTGAAGGCCAGAGCATCCTCCAGAACAGTTGCTGAAATCCAGCCTGCCCAAGGAATTAGGGAGAAATGGCATTATGGAATCAGGGAAAACCATTGTTTCCCTTCACATGATATTTAACAGAAACATCAAGCTAAAAAAAAAAAGATTCAAATTTATCACTTGCTGAAGTTCATTAATTTGCACATCTTGAGGAGTAAGAGTGTTTTCTTGCCGTTAGCTGATTTGCCAGAAGCCTCCGGTTCTGCCCGTGCTGCAGGCAAGCACTCATTGTAACAGACTTTGCTCCTCAAAGGCAAGAACTGCCTAAGGTTGAACATGTCACTGATCTGAGCTTTGGCACAAAAGAAAATACAATCCAAATTTTCACGGAGACAGAGCAAAGCTTGAAAATCCAAACCCTAGAAAGTAAAAAACAAAAAATCATATAACAAACACAGGGGACATATACTTAATTGCTTCTGTTCCGTCTCCTGATCCCGTAGTCAATGTCATGATTTTTGTGGGGTCTGACTCATGATTTGACATCGATAATACTGCTGTTTCTCACAACAGGGTACAGTTTAAGTGGGTACTTTATTGTAGGACATCTTGTATCAGTGTGTAACTGGACCCCAGCTCCCTGTGAAATTTTCCATTTTTAGCTGTTCTGTCCATAGGCTGATGATACCAGCATTTTCCTTCTGGACCAGCTTCTTTCCAATTTCTTACTCTGCACCCCAGAGTAAGACTTCAAAGATGTGCTTCCACAGCAGGGCAGGTGAAGACCTTGCTGACGCTTTGCAATCAGTCAAACATGGTTTTCGCCACTGTTAGTAATTTTGTAAACAGTGAGTGTAGACAGGACTGAACTGAACGTCTGAGTGGTAAGGAATGCCTTAGTTGATATTTGCGCTTTTCGGTAAATAGCTTGATATTCACTGCGACAGCGTTTCATTTCTCTGGAGTGCTTTATTACATGTCTTTTATTGGCTTTTTGAGTTCAGATTTTGTGACTGGTATATTAATTTTATTTTTTTATTATATTCCCTCCTTTTATGTTCTGCAATTACATTAACTCAGCCTTTCCCGATCAATAATAGCTGCAAACAATTTGCCTTTCACTGCACATACAAAATCTTTAATAATGGTCTTCAAGTCTTTATAGTTTCTTTAGTGGTGTTAAATTTATTGTATCTTATTAGCATAGAAAAAATGATCAGTAAATGACCTGCTACAGTAGAAGGCAAGTAGCAGACCTAGCATCCACTTCTTGCAAAAAAACAAAGTACTCTAGAATGGAAAAAAGTAGAAACACAACATTTTTTCTCCATAAATTTGTAGCAGGGCTATAATTATCAGCATAAATTCTCTATGGTAGCTCTTAAAATCTGTGCAAGCTCTGTTTAATTTCTTGACCATGTTATTGGTTATTCAGTCCCTTTCAGCAGTGAACGAAGTTAAACTGGATTATCATAATGGTCCTTTCTGGCCTTAAAAATGAAAGCCGGCGCTGGAAGGGCTTGACTGTCCCTGGTCCTTACTTGAACATGCAGAAGGGTGAAGTGTGCTAAGCCTCTGTCCTGCTGCTCCCCTCCCCTCTGGTCCATGGTCCTCTTCACTCAAGCCCTGGAGCAGGAATAGAGGATACCAGTGATGCCTTCCCAGCAAAGCAACTGGGAAGGGGCAGAGCCCTAGACACAGCATGCCGGCTCACAGAGCCGGGCAGCTGGGGATGGCCACAAAACCCTGCAGCACCAGTGTGATGCAGGGGAACCAGGAGCCACACAGAGAGTCAGGATGAAGGTGCCCGATATTCAGGGCAGCAGGCATGGTGGATCCTGCCCTATGGGCTGTGCAGGGACAGATCAAGCCAAGGAATGCGTGGCTTCTCCTCCTGGCGGGGGAGAAAAATTGTTCATATTATTTTCTGTAGACTACAGGCTAAGTCTTACTCCTTTTATTTACAAAAAATGTTTCAAGTCATTGACTCAAGCCAGACTACTCATATGGGTAAAGGAAACAAGGCTTTGGCCTCATGACAACTTTAAAGTCCTAGGATTTATGTTGCTTGCATCCCTCAGATACGTTTGCAAATGTTGACACATACTCCTAGATTTTCACTCATAAAAATGCTGCTTGTGTTTTGGGGGTTCTTAGAAAAATATTTTTAAATCACTTTCCACCCTTAAGGGCCATTTGAAATTCACACTCCCAAGGCAGTAAAACAACACTACAGGTTTGGTTTTAAATGGGAAAAGGCAGGAAGCTGAGTTTTAGTACACTGCTCTCTGAACAGTAGGTGATTTTGAAGACAGCTTTGGTGTCAGCTCTGAATATCCCATCTTGTACTGGTCCAAGCAAGACTCTGACATATTTTATTTTTTTTCACTTTGGCTTTCCAGCATTTAGCTTTATTAGCTGGGGAAAAAAAAGTGGACATAAACTTTTAATGGAAGTGTATGAGAACTGACACGTCAGGAGCAATTACAAATACATGCCATATAACATAAATCTGCAGGCACTCTATGAACTGGGGGCTTTGGCTCAGTGCAGTTAATGGCCTCAAACACTCTTGTCTGCTAGTGAAAAAATATTTTGTCTTCAGCATGGTGTATACCTAGAAAATATACATATTTTTAGTGTGATTCTCTTTGAAAAGGGATTGAACCCAGCACATTCCTCCCTGAAAAGCATGCCCTTCTGTTCAAACTTCATAGTTGCTGGCTTGTCCCATGGAGGTGCCCACTTCAGGGCACTCATTAAGTGCTCCATCACACGAGGCTCCTGTGGGAGCAAAGCTCTACTGCTCCAGCATGGGTCAGCCAGGGAGGGAGGAGATTGGTCCATACTTCCAGCAAGCTGAGTGTGTGAAGGGTCAGGCTGGAGCATATGACTTGGAGGCAACGCTGCTTTGAGTCAAAAGTCAAAAAAACCCACTCTTTCCAAGGGGCGTACTAATGCCCAGATGGATTTATTTGCTTCCACTTACTTTTCCTGGTACTTACGCTGACTTCTGTTGTTATAAGTAGTACAAATCAAGATCACTATGATTGCAATGAAAAATTATTCTGCTTGTAGGCAATATCATATGTTACCAGGGGATTAGGTACGGTTGCTGCCACAGCTTCTGCAACTACAGTGCCATGTCCTGCTCTCTGTAGAGCCACAGTGAGATCTTAGCCCTCTGTGCCTCGTACCCCCATGGCTTTGCCATGCTGGCACCAGGGAAGTAGAGGAGCTGGATTTGGGGCAGGTTTCTCTTTCTCTTCTGATAACTGGTGGTATTGAAAGAAAAGTGCTAAAGAGATGTTTTGAATATAAGCCAGTGCAGGTATGTTGGTCCTAAACCTCCTGGGTAGAAGATGAGGGAAGGGGCTGGGCTGGGCTGGGCTGGGCTGGATGGAGTAGGAAATCCAGAGCTTGAAGGAAGGAAAGAAGGGAGAAGAGTGTCCCAGTGCCATGACCACCAGCCCGCACTGCATCTTTCAGCATGGGGTGAAAGCTTGGCTTCCCGCTGAGAGGAGGGAGAGAAGGAATTAATGAACCTCTGCTCTACAGGCTGCCATGCCTCACAGCAACCTGTACCACCTTGGAGCCTCTGTGGTGTCATGACACTTTCAACATGTTGGAACAACACTTTCAGCATGTTGGTATCATGAAGGACTCAACTGATTGTTCCTAGTACTCATTATAACACACAGTGTTGTCATTTTTCAAGGTGAAGCTTCTCTGCCACTTTGCATATGCCTCTCAAGTGGTAATCACAGTCTTTTCAGCCAAGGAGAGTCTCTCAATTCACTGTACTTTGTCCTGTAAAGCTGCTATTAAGCAAGACAAAATGGTGAACATCATATTGTGTAGCTTCTGTTTTAGCCACAGCTGACAACAGGACTGGGAGAAGGGAATTGGATCCTCATTTCCTACATGATGGAACAGCATTGCTGTAGCCCTTCTGAGCTCAGGGATGTAATTACAAAATGGGTCTATAAACAAAAATTCACCATTATGGAGCAAATAAAACCAAAGGGCAGTTAATCCAGGGATATATCACACATCAAATTAAATCTCACTTTGCCTGTAGTAATAACAGAAATAATTCATTAAGATAAACCTCTAGATTATGCACAGCATCTGGAGATAGAATTAAGACCTTAGCTGTGAGTGCATGTGTATGCACACTCCCTTCCTCCCCCCTCCAAAAAATAATGCCAACATAAAAGGCAGTTTAAAGTTGACTGTTGAGCTCTTCACATCCATTTCTTTCTGGCACTTACAGAGAAAACAAATGTGATTTCCAAAGAGACCTGTCTCTGGAAGGGTAAAAAATTCCGACATCCTTTTTTCTGCGAAGGAATGTAGAATAGGAATGATGTAGGGGCCCCTGTGCAGAGCCAGGACCACTCAGAAAAATGTTGATGTGCAGCCTTGGAACTTGATCTAACTTTTTATGAAGTCAGCGCGAGTTTTTCCAAGTATTTCAACAGAAGTTGAAAAAGGTCCTTCTGTCCACTCTGTCTCACCTGTACGGTGGAAATACTACTGGCAGTGAAGATGTTAGAGAGTTCTTTTGAAATTTATATTATCTTAATGCTGACCATGGGATGACAAGTTTCATGTATAGAAGTTGGGCGTGACAATAGAGTTAGAACTGAATCTGCATCTACGTTCCATCTGAAGGTATCAGCGTTAGCCCAGAATCATACTGAATTGGTAGACATGATTCTACCATGGACCAAGAAAGATCAGTGCATTACTCTGTGGCCCACATTTAGCAATTTTCAATAGAATCTGCATTTCCTTCCTATAATCCTGAATAATATTAAAGATGGAAAAACTGATTCAGGTTAAATAAAATCAAACTACAAAGCCTAAAAAAACTCAAGCTGAAATGGATATAAAACTTGCTTATCACTTCTGAAAGCTCTTTGGGACAGAAAGTCTCTCTTCCATGTCTGTTTTCATAACTCTGGTACAGACCCACTCCTACTCTTATGCACCATCTTGTACGACTACCAGGAATGCGCCATTGGAAGCTCTCAAATACTTTGACTCTCAATAGGATGTTATTGCTGCTCCTGTTCTTGTTCCAGACCTTGCTGTCTTGTCTCTCACTAGGCAAAAACTCCTCAGGACATGCCCAGAACACTGTAACAGAGCATGGTAAAGAATACGGTAGACAAACCTCTGTCAGGAACAAGCTTGCTTTTGGACAAAGGATCTCACAGTGGATTTCTTAGGGTCCAGACCAGCCCTGTATTCATGAACTCATCAGCAAAACATATGTTAAAAATTCTTACTGGCAAGAATTATAATGGTATAATTAATAGAGCAGTAATAAGTCAGCCATCATCCATTTCTGAAGTCACTCTATTACATTCAGACAGTTAAATCACACTCATTTTCTTCTGGACCTTTCTAGAAATGGCCTACCACCTTGTTTCCCATCCATGCCCTGCAACAGCTGTTACAGCAAATGGATTTTTTCTATGACTTGTACTATGAGTGGGCTATAAATTAGTGCATTCTTGGGAGCTCCCAAGGAATAGTGGCCATCATCTAATTACATTTCTAATTAAGGTTACGGGGAGACTAAAACCAGTTAAGAATAAACATGTGGGCTTCCAGCAAAATATGTATTTGGAGAATGCCGTCCGGGCTGCACAAAATATGCTGGAGCTCACGAGACAAATTGAGACAGTATGAAGTCCTCAATGAAAGATGACTGGTACACAAACGATCTGACAGCAAACCCACGGGAAAGGATAGTGATGAGTTTGAGATGCAGGCATGAATCCAAAAAAGAGAAAAGGCCTAGCAATGGGTGCCTAAAAGAGCAGATCAAGAAGACAGGATCTGAGGTGGTGGGAAAGCCACAAGAAAAGCCAAGGCTGAGAACTGCCAGATCATAGTATCTGCTGCAACAGGGCTTCTCTAGGGAGTGAGAATAGGGACTAGCTATTGACTTATATGCAAGGCACCACTGAATAGGCTCAAATCAATTTTTTTGCCTCCCAGAAAGACTTCTGAAAGGGTCCTCTACTCAGCGTGGTGGCAAATGTCACAAGATTCTAGCTTCAGGGGAAAAAAATCCCTCTGGATTTGCCATTAATTTTGCTGGAAAAAAGCCCGAGAGGTCACCCAGTACATTCAGCTATCCAAACGCATGGTCAGCTTTCTGATGTTGTCAAGACCTCCAGTGATGAATAATCTGTGACCTCTCAAGACAACTAATTTCAGTGCTTCACAGAGGACATTCAAATCTCACCTACATTGGACACTAGTTTCTCAAAAAGAGGTGTTCTACAGGAAACAGAGGAAAGGCCTGCAAACATGAAAAAAGGAACTTACTGAAAGGAAAGAAATAAATCCTTCTCCCATCCTTAACCAGGTCACGTTATTTACCGCTCCAATCATTCTTCTTGTGTTCCCCTGACATATCTTGAACTAATCTATATCACCCCTTGAATTGTGGTACCCAAAACTCATTCCTCAGAAGGCAGTGTTGCAGAAATAGATTTTCACCACTTTAGCTGTCTTGGAAAAGGAAGCTGAAAGGGATGCTCAAATATAAGAAATTCAGGTGCAAACTGTTTGCATAAAACAGAATTAAAAGGAGATGAAAGAAATGGTGTATGTGTGCTGTGAACAGAGATTTAAAATTGAGCTGTTTGGCTAAAACAAACTGAAAACAGGCTCAGCTTGCATGTAGCCAAATTCTTGCAAGTGTTTCTGTAGCTGACAACAGAAAGCTAGTAAGAGCCACTGCTCTGAAAGGTTTCTGCCAGTTTAAACCACTGCCAGACTGGACGTTAACAGTGAGTCTCTAAGTTAACTCAAAAGTAAAATCAAATCTTTACAAATAAGACTGAATCTTGTAGTTTAAACAGAGAACCACTCACAGAAGGACAGTTCAGACTTTGGTTCTAGGTGTGACCCTGTTGGCTTCCAGGTGGGAAATACAAAACAAGCTGCCAGCCAGGTCTAGGTAGACTTCCAGAGCTGCAGGGTCTGATTCAAGCCAACACATATCAAGTCACTTGAGCCTGGAAATCAAATAAGAAACTGCTCAACAGGCTTTTCACCTAACAGGCCCTGTTAGGTTTTTACTGTGTCTAGGACAGAAAAAAAACGAAATAACCAGCTTTTTTCCAGTGTTCTTTTTAGTTTCTGTTTTAGTGTGTGAGCAAAATCAACAAGTGGGAAAAGCAATAAAAAACACAAACAGAATTGGGTTGGGTCTGGCTTGACACATGGGCTTGACTTGTTCAGAGTGTCAGCGTGTGGCAGGAAATACAAGTGAACAGGGCCAGGTGAAATGTCCGTCTAGGGCTGGGGATGGATAAATCTTAGGAAAAGGAGGGAGTTGTGGCAGTGGTGTCACTTGGAAGGTAAAATGGGGAGAGATCACACAGACTTTCTGCTTTTCTGTGTTCCAGTCAGATAAGGACAGGCTTTGAGGTACTGCTTTGCCCTCTGTGTTCTCCAGCAGGTTCATTTAGTGGAGCCTTTTGTATCCTGTCCATGGAGTGTGTCCCATGGATGATGACTGGTCAGCAGGCCCACAGGAGAGAAAAGAGTGACCTGTACAAATAGATTTCTCTTCCAAGCCCATAATCAGAAACACTAGTGATTTGCCTCTTCTCTCAAAGAGGCCTTATAGTATTTGAGGTATTCCTGCCTCCCAGCCCTGGACTGAGTTTAAGAAAAGGTACTTGTTCGTTGCCTTCTGCATATTAATACTCCTTCCTTTTTTTTTCTGCATCCCCCTCCCAGTTTCCTGTGTGTGCTGAAGCATTGAAATACCAGATTATTCCTCAAACATTCCTCATTTGTTTATTTGTCCATTTCTATAACTGACTTGCAAGACTCAGTCTGTTCTGACAGTACCTTTCCATGTGATCATTCCCTCTGCGACGACGCCAGCTCTGGGGTACTAGTACTTAAGCCTCTTGTCCTCTGCAAGGTAACTGAGCTTCCACATTGAGCACTGACACTTGGAGTTTTGAAACTATCACTTGCTTAATAACTCTACATCCGTCATTCTTGGATGAAATCCATGGCAAACAGAATGTGAGAAAGTGAAAACTAATGAGCGTCTTCAAGAAAGGATAGGGAGCTTCTGTTATTTCATTTAGTCCTAAGAGTTTAACTTCTGGCACCTCCATCACATTTCCAAATGGTAACTAAAGGTTGTTACTTTTTCAAGTTGTGCTGTGTAGCACATTTCATCAATTAAAATGCACCCTCAATGTAAAATCACAACAGGGCCAGCCTGGCATGAAGGATTCTATCATGTCATTTTTCTTCTTTTTTTAAAGGATACTTTTGTTTCAAATCACTGAGATCTTTACAGAGCAGATTTAAATTAAAGAAAACACAGATTTAAATATTACCATGAAAAGAATACACACGCGTTCATCTTGGAGTGCTATGCAATTTACACTCCAAGTGGAGCTAACTCTTGTGTGCTCTTGTTTCATAGTGTTCCTAATGGTGATTATTAACTTTCTTTGCACTGAAAGGACACAAATATTTCCTCTGTTATATGGAGTCTTATGCAATGTCCCCATAAAGGTCCGAAGTTTCCACAGCAGTGTTATCAGATGGTACTTTCAAGACAGTTGAGGAGGGTTTAAGATTAAAGACTGAGCATTGCACAGCAGTTAGACAAGAAGGGTGAGAATTAGAGCAGCTGAGGTCTAGCCTCAGCTCCACGCTGACTTTTTACGCCACCTCTGGTAAGTGGTACAGTCCTGTGCTTTACTGCCCACAGCTACTATGAGCAAGGCTCTGTTTCCAACACTCTTTCATTTACCTGGTATTAAATAGTGTTTGTGGGCAAATGTTTCATAGAAGTGTAGTGCATTAGTGTTTTCACTCATTGTCTTTTTTTTATGGCTGCATCCCCACAGCAGGCCTGTTCTTCCTGTTCCAGACCCAAACTTCAGTCAGGTGTAAAACTTCAAATTGCAAGGGCTCCAGTTTAGGCATTTTTACCAGTGGACTGAAATGAAAAACAAAGTCCTTTCTCTGTTACAAGACATCAACTGGTCTCTTTGCAGGTCCGCATTCATTAGACATTGCCTACCAAATCCTAACTTGAACAGAAATGAAGTCAAGCACCTTGTTCCATGCATAACCAGCATTCCCTGTTTTCCCTCTCATTTGCTCAGGCTGAGCTTTGCACTTTTTCCCTGCAGTTGCTATCAGGTAACAAACTCTCATAAAAGTTTATACCTAATGAAAATGAGACAGCAAACATCCACTTGGCAGAGAAGACAAGCATACCGGGTAGCCCAATTAGACTAGTTTGAGTCAGACACCAAAAGCAGCAGTTTAGGCAACCCCTACCTCTTCACAAGGGTACATCTTCAATCAATCCTGCTTTGGCATTGGCTCAGCTGTCTCATCGTAAGTGACATTAGGACCAAAGGCACCGAGAGCAAAGGCTTCCCCACACTATCCAAAAGAAGTCTTCACTGTGCTAGAGCAGAAATGCAAGGCTGAAATTATGTTCAAATCCCACAACATCCACAGCTCAGAGATTTCTCAGAAGTTCTCTGAAACCAAACTGAATAATGATCTGTGCTTTTGATGTATTTGAAGTTGTTGACTTTTCATTTGTTTTCTTTTTATGTCAGACAAAACTATATTCTGAGGATTTCAGCTGCAAAAATGATCAATAGGAGAGGTGGGTCAGCCAGCTAAATAAATGCAAGCCTTGCTGATCAACATGGTAATTGTCATATAGCTGATTTGCACTAGCTTATGCTAGCTAAGAATAGGGCCTTTCATTTCTATTTTAGTAAAGTTTGGTAAAGTTTCAGATACTAATTTTTGTGTCGAGTTTTACCACCTCTTTGCATGAAGAGTAATCCTCCACAGAAATCTGAACCTGTTCCAAAGCTGATTTACACAAAAAATGCATTGATTTTGCTAGAGGAACAATTTTGCATGACCTCAAAGTCCCTGACTTTCCCAAGTGCACTGGGTTCAAGTAAATGCATAACTCGGTCTCCTTCTGAGTCTATTAGCAATGCCTGGAATCATTTGTATTCACAACAGTTTTCCAGACTGAATACAGGACCAGGATTTAGGTCTGATGGAATGAGGGAGGGACAAAAGTAGGTCAGGCTTGGAATCCTGCTTTACCAGCCTGCACGCTTCAGGATGAGTGCAGATCCGGAACGTCTGCAGGACTAGTGATGATTTCTGTCTGAATCACTACTTAAGATTTCATCAGCAATATGATGCACTCGTTCTGTTTTCACAAGTCTGCTCACGTGCTTGTGAAATAGAATTTTAGTTTTATATATGTGTCCTCCTTACTGCAAATACTGTGTGCTCTGAAACAGAAAGAGCAATTTTTTTCTATTGATCAAGTGAGTGAACACCCATTCATTTAGCAGAGTATCTGTATGTTCTGTACAATTCAAATGCTGCCTATTCAGCTAGTCAAATATCTTTGTTCTAAGTCCAAGTAGGCATTTATTCATCACTGCATAGCACTGCAATTCAAAGGCTCAGATGTTTAAAAATATATATATATAGGCAATATTTGGCTTGCACTGGCATGCCTAAATGACTTGGACGGCTAAGTCCCTCTTAAAGGGAAACAGAAACCTAGGTTCCAATAGCTAACTTTCAGGCACCTACATCACATCAGCTGTGTCTCCTAGAGGCTTAAAGAATCTGTCTTCTGTGACCATACGAAGTATATGTAGCATGGATAGAAATATGCATATTAAGTTAAGGGATGGGCACGTGCAAGTGACATGTTCCGCATTCTGAAATTTGCTGGTATAGAACCAGAATACTTATTTAATCTGTACATACAAGAATTTGACTGAGAAGCTACAGCTGGTGTATTGTAGTTGATGCTTATTAAACACATAATTATTTCAATCTTACCTTGTGCTTCTCCATCTATTTCTATCTATTCTGTGCCTCATCTTCCACTCAGACATGAGCTCTTTGGGATAAGGACTGTCCTTTCACTAAGCTTATACAGTCCCAAGAACAAGAGAGCTCCAAACCTGCACCTGAACAGAGAGATGATGGCACTCACCATGGAAACTTGCTGTGTTGTAGAAGGGGATTATTTTCAATACTTCCTTGTGATGGATTTACTTTGAGAGTTACTTGGAAGATGTTTCTGGTAGGTATTTAAGGCCAGAGCTTTTGATCATCTAGTCTGACCTCCTGTATACCACAGACTGTAGATGTTCATCCTTTTATTCCCAAGTGGAGGAGAGTCATGTATGTTTGAGGGGAGGCTAACTTCTGGAAAGGCATCCAGTCTTGTTAAGATGAGACCAAAGGAAAAAATATGTTCTTCTCGTCTCTGCAATAGTTTGTCCCAGTGACCCACTGCCATCACAGCTGAATGTCTTGTGCCTTGTTCCTAATTCTAGTGAACTCTTATAGATGTGCTTGTCTCTGCTAGACAGTTGTATCTTACAGAAGTTGAATAATAAGAATAATAGTAATGAGTAAGCACCTCATAACTATTTACATTATATCTGCATCCGGTGAGGCAGCGTTCCAAGTGACACAGGTGTTGATATCAAATTGAGAGTGGCTCAGTCTCTCAACAATAATAAAAAAGGTGCCAGTCGTCTTGCTTCAGCAACGTCTACTGTCACCTCCCGAAAGTTTCCTTTGCTTTTACTTTGGTTTCCAAAGCAAACAGAAAAGATACCAACCTTTCCTAGTCCTGCTTTGTGTGATACCTATAAAAGCAGGACTACCTATGCTCACCCCATAGCGCAACTTCCAATTTTAACTGTGGATTAAGTTCTTCCATATTATTTCCTGAGTTTGTTCAGAGCAGGGTTTAAACCATCTCCCGAGGAGCTCCCTTCTCATGGAGCACCTTATAGACAAGAGACTGTGCTCCGCTCACCGGTGTCTGCCAGCAGAGCAGATCAGCACTGAGAACACTTTACCTTCTAGCCCTTTATGCACTTCTACAAGGTAGCAGCTTTGCCGAAAGAAGGTGCAGGGAGCACAGACACACGTCATGGTACTATCTTCAATTTGCTGTTGTGTGTGTGTGGTTTTTTGGCACCAACTCAACATATGTGAAGGAGAGTTTAACCAGAAAAGGAAATATAAGCAAAGTGGTTGCATCCTTTTGCAATCAACTGTTTTCGAGGCTAGCCATCATGTTCTTAATGAGAAGATTTTTTCCAGTTACCAATGAATAGTTTTATTTTACGTAATTGCAACCATTTCAGTATGGCAATTAAGATAGAATGTTACCTTTGGGATGGGATCAATTAAAGGTTTGAAAATTGAATTTGGGATCATGATTAGTCTCTTTTACATTGCTTTAGTATTCTAAAATATATAATTGTATGATTCAACCTTTTTTTCATACATATAGTAAATATAACCTTTCAGGGTTTCTTTTTAAGCAGAACCAGATTTTTAGAGGCCTACCGGTAACTAAAACCATAGCATAATGGGGAAAAAGGGTTTCCCTAGTTGATTAGAGGAGATTTTAAACTTACAGTACATGAAAATGTTGAATTTAGTGTAATTGGTTGTCGGATTTCTTTGGAATTGAAATCATTATGCCCTGGCCACATTCCAAGACATCCTTTCTGTATTTTATTCTCTTTTTTTTTCTAAGTTACAATTCAAAACAGTGTGGAACACACTATAATGTTGTAGTTGGTCATGTAATGTCACCGAAGCTGACTTCGGAATATAGACAAAGGACTTCATGTACTGGAGCGCTCCACTGGTAGAAAATTGATAGCAGCATGAGATATGCTATTACAGGCTTTTTGTTCTACCTCCAAATTTGTGCTGACTAAAGTGCTTTTGTGCCTACACAGGAAAAAAAATCTGTCTAGAGGAGGCTGGAAGCTTAAAACAAATGCGGCATGGAGGGCATAGGTTCTTAAGCAGGACTGTGTGAATTTAGCTGGAGCTCACTAAATAACAACCAAAGTGCTTTATTTTTGTCAATTACTATTTCCTGAAAGGACATGAATCACAGGGAAAATGATCAAGGAGCAAAGAATAAAATTCTCTCCGAGACAAAAAAAGTAAAATGAAACAGAAGAATTAAGCAGTGTTTCCTAACTGTTGTCAGTCCAGCTTGGAGTTATTGCCAGGTTTGTACACACCACAATCTATTCAAGAATTTCTGAGAGATAGGAACCAGAGATGCAGTTTGAATGCAAATTAAGCATGCACTTTCTTCCAAAGCAGCTTGAAAAAGTCAGCGTGACCATGGATATACGCCCCCTTCCTCCACCCTCCTTCCGAACATAAATAAATCAGCCAAATAGCACCATCGCCACTGCCCCCACACCCAAACTGAAGAGAAGAGGCCAAAGTAAACATTGTTAATGGTGAACAGTTCATCTAACCTTACATTAGCAATAGTGGTGGAGTGCCTCAGGGACACAACAGTGTAAAGCAAACGGCTTTTGCTAGTGCGTGTGTTTCAGGTGACTTTGCAGATTCCTGGACAGTGGGATTGCCCTTGGAAAACCATTATGGCCATGATCCTTCATTTACTCAAAATAGTGCCTTTTTGGAACTTGGGGAATGAAATTAGGGTCCTTTTCTGTTCCCATCTCAAGCCAGCACAGGCAGGCATCCCTGAGGAACTGGCCTTTCCTTGCAAGGCCATGTGCAGGATTGCAACACCTCTGCCTTTGGTGCTCTGCTCTGCATAGCAGTTTTTCCTCTTCCTGCCCCTCTCCAATGTGACACGCTCATTTTCCTTCCCACTTCTCCATTCATTTTCCCATTAGCCCTGGGCATTGTGCTCTCTGTGTCCCTGTATGGTACACAGCCCCAGCACTGCCTTAACAAGCAAATCTCTTTTCTTAAACACAAGGCTGGGTTCTCACTCTGACCTGGCAGGGTTTTGCTTTGAATTTTCATGTGAATTGCAAGGTGCAAGGTTAGATAGTTACAGAGAAGGTCGCTTCCATTCACAGCAGCGACAGTGGGAATGAGTAACCTCCTAACCATCCACGGCACTTGGTCATATTTATCTATAGTTTTATTGGAGAATTCCTTCACCTCCACCCAGATAAACTGAGCTGACATCCTGAGGGGTAACTAAATGGCAGTTACAAAACAAATGGACAAATAGTCTATTTAGCCTTAGTCGGTGTGATCAGAATATATCCTTCAAAATAAAATACTACTGGATGGGGTATGGGAGTCCTCCAGATGGCCAAGAGATAGCTTTCTAAGGTCAGCATGAATATTTAAACAGCGTTTTTTACAGTGCAAGCATTAAAGGCACAAAGTTGGAGTTGCTTATGGTATCCATGGAACCCAGATCACAAGCAAGGATACCCCTTTGCTAGAGAAAGGAAGAACTGCCAGGCTTATGTGTTATATCTGAAATACATTTATTTATTTATTTATTTATGTGTTTTAATCATGCAGGGTTTTTTTACTATGGGGTTTCTTTATGCTGGCTTTGTGCTCGCTAACAACAGCACCAGAGCCTTGCCATATTTGGAATAAGTGCTTGGAAAGACATCAGTGGTAGCAAACTGTCAAAATCAGTAGCTACTGATGGTTACACTGGTTTCAAGAAATGGCAGTACCTTCTGGAGTGGCTGCAGTAAGCTGTGCAATATCTTTTGCAGATTCCTTAGTCACCACAGCATTTAGCTGACCCTGCTTAGCTGAGACATGCAGAACCCAGGGGCATCATCAGTGGGGAAACTGTGTGAAACAAGGCATTTCCCAGGGTGTTTCATACCATGCAAAGGTTTACATTCACTCCTTCCCTGGAAAGAAGCATGTGCAGGGTAGTACTGAAGTTAGGATCCATGTAATAGCATATTTATTCCCTGAACTTTATGCCCAGGTCATTATACTCTTCTTTCCCAAAGAAGCAGCATTTTTCACTTAGACGACCTCCATTTCTTTCCTGCCAGGACATTACTCCTGCATCCCCTGGGATCCTGACCCTGTGTCCCCACTCTCAACAACCCTCTCACCAGCAATCATATGCTTGCTATCACCCAAAGTACCCCCGTCTGAAAATAACCCTGCTGCCATTAATTCCTCCCTTGAAAGAAAAACACAATAAGAAATGAGTTCATGCTGTTATGAATCCAATAACCACACACCCATCCTAAAATAGTACAGCCATGGTTTACAGTCTCTGGGATGCAAGCTCCCAAGGGTTTACAGACTATTCCTAACAAGTCCATGAAAGGCCATTAGTAAAGCATACCTACTCTCCATGGGCTTAAATTCCCTGTGGATGGATCTGCACCTCCAATGGAGGTCGCTAAAGTAAGAAAAGACTGAAATCTGTTTTCCAGCCCTATGCAAGATCTGAATTCAAACTGGGTTATTACATAAATACACAGCCTCATTCTAAAGACCTAAAAGTGCAGGTCTGTTTTTTGTTGTTAACCTGTGTTTTGTGATGAGATCGTGGCCACATCTCAGCCCTGGCATCCAAAGGCTTTAAGATGTTCTGAGTCCAGGTCAAAATTTTGCAGCATAAGCTACAATCAACAGGGCCCTAGTTGCTATATATCACCTTGCTGATAATATGTTACTACTGGAGCCAAGCGATTTGAACAATGTGACTTCAACTTTCTTTAAAAGTAGGTGACTAGAATGAGATATGGGGGAGCTGCAAGCCCAGATTTTCTCAGCACATTAGCATTATTTACAAGTAAAAAAACCCCAGTTTATTACGTAACAATGATCATTACAATCTACATGTTGTTTCTTTGATCTTTTGAATATTGCTTTACTAAACAGAGGTCTGCTGATTTCTCCTTTCTTTTTTTCTTTCCCATCTGTCTTGCTGAGACTAAAACCCACAAAGTATGCATTTTTTCAGTAAAAATAGTGTTTTCTGTACTGTGAGATTTATTCCAGATCTTAGTGCCCAGAGTTACTGCAAGATAACCAGGAAAGCAATCTCATTCTTGCTTCCTTGCTTGCTTTACCTTCTCTCTCCTCATAACTGTAGCAAAGATGTGACAAATACAGTGAATTTAAAGGGATTTTTTAAAGCCAGACTCAGAAAGCTACTTTTAAAAACCACAAGCCTATAGAAAGTCATATGTAGCACCTTTTCTGTTTTCTCTCACCTGTTGGCTTGTGCCATCATTTGTCAACTTCCTACCAATGATCAGGAGAACTAAGCTTCATTCAGAATTTTATTTTTGTAGCCTTGCTGCTAAGCTTACAGCACTGGCCAGAGCTCTGCGTGAGGAGTGCTGTACGTATGTACCTGGATGTATAGCTGCACACATACCTGTCATCTCGGAAACAGCCTCTGACACTTGGTGATGCCCCTCTGACACACAACTACCTCCTTGTTTCAGGAAAACAGAGATGACGAGACAAGGGATTACACAAGTTTTATTACACTAGTTTTATTCTGGGCTGTGTCAGTGGCATGCCGCAGTGCCAGCTCATCCCAGGGCACTGTGTCCATCCACCCGCCTGTCCCAGGGAGGGAGGGTGTGCTGTCCCCACTCACTCCTGGGACCAGAGACCTCCACTCAGATACCACAAAATAAGTAAAAGATTCTTTCTCCTCCTCAGACCCTGCTATTACTTGTATCAACCCTACTCCTCTGCCAACAAGAAAAGAAGCCAGAAGGATTTGTTCTCAGAGCTCCATCCTTTCCCTGATCCCACACTGCCCAGCTGCAGTCCCAGGACATTTCCTCTGGCTGGGGGCTAGGCAAACAGTTTTCAACCAACAGACATCCCTTTGCTTCCTGAGCCAGCCTTGGGTGCTACACTATGATTGGGACCATCTCTCCTGTTCCAGACACCAGTGAGCTACATCTGGGTTAGATTTAAATCTTCCTCTTGGCCAAAATCTTTCCTGACTCAGTTATTTGAAATAACTGTTTCCGTCCCAGACTCCTGCCCATCTTCCCCTCCTGTCTGTGACAGAAAATGAGAATAGAAACAGCACTAAAACACATTCTCTAAAAGTTGTCAGAGAGGGAATTACACGTTTTAGTTGGTAAATATGATTACTTGTGGGAATTGCTCCTTTGAAACCAAACTGGCAAGATGAAAGGCCTGAAGTCTTCTGCCGGGTGCTCAGCTGTGATAAACTAAGTCAAGTACATCAGTGACCCACTTCAGAGTCCATGGTAAAAACAGGCCCATAAAAGAAGCTAAATTGCATTCAAGATGGGCCTATTTCTCTCCACTGGCTAGCAAGGGATAGTACTATGACCACAATCCTCATGCACGTGTCTTGCTTAAGTATCTACTCTTAAGTAGGATAACTGAATCCAAGCGAAAGAGAGATACTTAGGCTAATGTCCAGCACCTGGTACTAGGCTTGAGTTAGCTATGCTAAACCTACTGAAACATGATTTCTAAACCAGTTGCTACTGCAGGCTTTGTTTTTTCACATAGGGTGATATCACCAGTCAAAGATCAACACTGACATTAAACCAAATCATGTTAAGTTTCTAAAGCAGTGGCATGTCTGGCCTAGCTTCATTGCAGCTAGCAACATTGGAGCCAGAAGTGTGGGGGCAAGTCTCCTGTTCCAAGAAGGAAAAATGGGAGGTGATGAAATGAGTATTTGCCTGAGGCTCTGGAAAACTAGAGACAGATGATGGTGCATCATATTAGGCAGGCACTTGCTGATTAGCAAGAACATGCATTGATGGATACTAGCAGCAGGGACACTTGTTTGCTTTCATATTGCAGGACAAGCCAGTTAGAGTCTTTGCACACCAGAGCTCCTATAAATATAACGTGTGTAAAATGTTTTGGAGGGGCTACTTTTAACAAGTGGGAGAGAACTGTTGCCTTCCTGCAGATCAGGCACCTCCTGGCCTACTTCTTAATAGGAGCTGAAATCAAAGACCCATTATGCTGCTGAAAGTCTTAAACTGGGAAGCCATTCCACCAAGCAAGAAGTCCTGAGGCACTTCTCCTTGTCCCTTATATGTTCTTTCTAGCCTTTGGCTGCTCATGGAAAGAAATGCCTTTCTACTTAAACATAGTTTGACTAATTAATCTATTCCATCTGTTCCTTCCTCCCAAAATGTAACCATGACACAGAAGTTTCCGAAACAGATTTGGTTCTCATATTGATAAACAGGTCACAGAAAAACAGGAGTGCAGGGAAAGGGATGAAGGGAAATGTTGGGATTTTAGCTTTTATTTCATTCCTACCAGCTTCTGACTCTTTCATGCAGACAGCTGATTTATACAGTATGCTGTATACAGGAGGGCAGTCAACAAACACATCTGAGATCATTCATGCAACTAGATCAGAAAAGCTAATCACCACTTGAAGAAAGATCTCAGAAAATGTGATGTGTTAAAATGGGGTTTTGTACACATTTCAGTGGAATGAAGTCATTCTTTTGGATATTTCAGGTAACCTGTGATTTTCCTCTTGAAACAACTAGTCAGAATCTGCTTGCCACCAAGAGAGACTAGTAAATAAGGTATAGTTTGATCATTTTCTTAAAACATTAAAAAAGAGCCAAAAGGGTTAATTTTTAAAAGTTCAAGGTGCACCTGAGCTGCCTCGCTAACACTCACCAGCTCACAGCTGCTGCAGAGCTGAAGGCAGCACTGTGTTGCCATGTGCAAGTTTGCTTCTAACAAGTTAGCCCTGCTATTGTACATCAAATGCCCTTTATCTGAACTGACAGCAGGTAACTGATCAAATATTACTGAGTTTGCCTTTAAATTTTAACCTGCAAGAGTTACACTGCATCCTGTCGGATTTTATGTTTCATGACATGGTATGCCAGAACCAGGCAATACAGCACAGCATAATGCAACGTGACAGCTAAATTCAAAGGAAAAGCCAGTTCTCCTGCAACAATTACCCACTCTCAATACTCCAAGCGGTTACACAAATCCAGCATTTTGTGCTTACTGCAACCACCAAGGTGTCCCCATAGCAGGCCCGTCAAGTGCAGAAATGCCACCTTTTTTGAACGCACAAGGCCAGACTGCTGGTGCAGATTTCCTAAACTTCGTTGGGTTTCCAGAGTGGGATAAGACAATTTTGAAGGCAGGTTGTTTTTTCTTTTATTAACGTTCCTTCTAGTTTGTCTTTTTTGTACAGTAGAGTTTTGTCCATGTTAATGCTCCATTGCAAAAGTATAATATTATTGATTATTTCCAAACTTGAAGGGAACATAGGAAAAAAATATATTCTCTAGCGAAACAACTGTGCTCAGTCCAGACTGTATGTAATTTGGATAACCTTGACAACGAACACAATAAACAGTGCCATGATTTTAAGTGAGGATGAGCTAGCATGTTAAAATCTCTCTGCCAAATCTAATACAAGAGCCAAGCCTTCCAGGTGTTTCATTGTGTTATCACACAGAACTAACATAATTTTTTCTTTCAGTTCTGAAGAGGTGGTCCAAAATGTTTAAACTACAGTAGTTGCAACATGTCAAAGAGGGAATTTATTATCTCAGCCCCAATAGGTCTTAATAAGCCTTACACAACTGTTTAGGCATTTATTCTATTAACGGCTGTTCATTCCAGTGGCTTTACCTGAATATTCATGATCTTACTATTCCCAGTGCTTCAGTGTAGCAGCTGTTTGAAATCCACAGCAAATGTTCAAGAGAGTTCCACAAATATAAACACCCTCACAGCTGAATGTTTGGGGCCTGTGCATCGCAGAGGAGAGACATGAAACATTTATGTGGAGTGATTTTTGGAGGACAGCATTTACAAAGCTTAAATAGTCCTCGCACATTTGGGAGCACTTCAGTGTGATTGGGACATTACCATGGAGGACAAAGAGTCTGGAAGAGCCTACATCCCACAAAGATGTTACGCTCGCCTCTGTGCAATAATTGAGCGTAACGGAGGATTCCTGCTAAATTCCAGATTCAGAATCAAACCTAGGCAACTGTAATCGATGGGGGGAGGGAGGGAATGGTTCTTGCCTCATTGGCATGAGTCTGAATGAGGATGGAAATGGCTCACATAGAAAGGAGGTACCAAGAAAGCAATGTGCTCAATTAAATTAGTTAAACTAAACACAGAATTAAACAGGTCATTATACAATAAATCCTAAAAATGTTGAAATGACGCTCGCTCGTTTAGGAACCGAGTGTCTAACTCAGGACTCTGCTTATATAAACCATTTGTCTCATATTAAGTAGAAAACAGGTTCTGATGGAGTCTAAACAGATAAGACACTTTAATTAGCAGGCACATGGAGGACATAAAGAATTCAAGCTCTCTCAGAGGAGTGGGGATGGGAAGCGAGTGCTCTACCTGTCGTTCCATCTGTTCTGCCGCTGTCTCTGTTGCTGGCATCTAGACATTATCACCAGCTCAGGATTATTGGTGGTCCTTGCTAAAATTAATGGATGGATTTAGCCCACTTCTCAGAGGACAGGTGCCCTCCTGCAGGAAAATGCTTTGAGGGCACAAGAGTATGATTTCCTCTGAGAAGAAGGAGCAGAGGTGCAGGCAGTGGGATCAGAGTTTACAACTGCTGCTGACTGCATCAAGGACTTGGAGGGAGAAGAAAGAATGGTCATGCAGTTGAGGGCACTGTCCCAGGACCTGCAAGATCGAGATTTCTGCCCCTTTTTATAGGTTTCCACAGTCATGAGATCTCTGAAACTGGGGGTGGTTTTCACCATAGAAACAGGCAAATGGGGCAGAAAACAGGAGAGCAGGACTGTTTCCCAACACTGACTTGAAAACATTCCCTTTTCAGTTTGTGATGTGGGTCAGGTCTGCATTTTCTTTCCAGAGACTTCCCTGCTTCTCAAATTGAGATCCACAAGTGAACAGACACAATTCCAGTGGAATTGAAGTAACAGAAAAAATAGAAACTGGGAACACAACAGCCAAAATTTTTTCCTATCCAATGGGAATTTGAAATGAAAATGGGAACTTGATGGGTATTTGAACGAACGGTTCAAAGCGGACATTTTAGAGTGACTCAGGCTGGCCATTTTTCACTGGACTTCTTTTAATACATTAAAAGATTTGACATAACAGCAACAATAAATTATAGTTAATTAAATAATATAGTCAAATGACAGTGATAGCCTAGACATTGGAAACATATATATATGTTTTATACACAAGCATAGTAGTAATAAGCTAACACCAGTTAAGATCTTCCATAAACTATTGAAAACTACCATATCTAGCTTTTGTACAATTCAGAGAAAAAGAATGTGCTTTCAGAGGCTATGCGACCATGCTGATCTCACAAAAAATAGAGTTCTAGTGTTTAAAGGAAACCTTACAACAGCCACAGGATTTTCAGTAATATACTGGGGAAGGCATTGTTCATATACAGACCTGATCTCTGTGAACAGTAACGGTTCCAGGCTAATAATGAAATAATCCATTTTTACTAGATGAAAGAAGGGGGATCAGAAAAGTAACTCGATCTGTGGGTAATAATGGTGCCAAAAGCTTATAATGGAAAATATCTAAAGAATCCGAGACTCTCTTTGAGAGATATGAATGATTTCTTTTTTCTTGTGAAAAGTGTATGAAGAACTTGAGAAGAAGTGCCTGAGTGAATTTTATGAGAAAAAGCTCTGTTTGGGGGAGAAAGGGGCAGTGTCGGGTTGCAACCCAAACACAGCCCAGCCTTACGTAACAGGAGGCATAGCTGAAAGATGCTCCAACGCCTGCACTCGATGCACTTGCACTTTGACTCTTTCTTCTTTCGCCTTCTCCTCTCATTTTCTGTTCTCCCAAAACCAAGGTTTATTAATTAGCAGGAAAAAGTCCCTGTGCCCAATTTTCCCTCTATTAACACGCTCCATAATTCATACTATAATGATTTTTCAGCAGTAAGAAAATAGGGGGTAAAATCACTAAAACCAACTGAAGACTTGCTGTTTATTTCAACACGGTCAGGGTTTTGCCATTCCTGTCCAAATACGTTGATTGGACAGTCAAACTAAATTTCATACAGAGACATCACCAGAGTGCAATGCTCAGCTTTGCTCACTTGTGCAAACAACCCTTACTCAGACAATCAGCCCTAATAACATCTAATAACATGCCAGCAGCTTCTCAGCTGAGAAAGAGTTGCATGAGCAACCCCTCCATTTGTAGAAGTTTTTAAACTACAGTTCTAATTGTTGCTGTTTTGCAGCTCTTCTCCTTGACTTCTACGCAGACAACAGGTTCAGGACGAGTTGAAGCAAAACCAAGAGACATTAAAAATATTTTTATGTGTAGGCCCTCAAAATACAGGCACATAAAGGATGTTGCAGGCAAGATTCATATGGCTCTGAAGGTGCAATTATCCAAATGTGCCTCCTGTAGTGTAGGTTAGGCTCAGAGGACAGAATGTGTGGCTCAGAAAGAGTCCAGGGGACAGCAGCATTTATTTCTGAAACAGTCATGATTAATCCAGAACTAATGCTCTTGTGCAATAATTTTCTTTGAAGTTTTTTATGAAGGTAATCAGCCTAACTATGCTCATTTTACAGTTGGGGAAGATGAGGCACCGGGGGGGCAAAAATTGCCCACAGTTACACAGCAGAGTGGTACTCACCCAGCACATAGCACAGGGTGTTCTCGGCAGCGCTGTGCTGTCTGCCTCGTTGAGTCAGAAAGGGGAATGAGAAGGAAAAATCAGGAGGGTGGGTTTAGAATAGGTAAAATGAACTTGGCCATTCCCTCCATGAAAATCCCTTTAATTTCTGCAGTTTCATCCTTTGCACTGCAGGCACTGACGTATCATCTAACTCCCACTCTGTCATCTCAGGCATGCGTGTCCTGGTTACTAGGAAGTAAATAATAAAATTAGGGGTATTTCACTGGCACAATAATTTAAAGTGTATTGCGAAATTTAGCCTTTCTCTCTCTCTTTCATACACATATAAAACCTCCCTACGCTGTAAGTGTGTGTGTGAGTGCACGTGTAATGCAGATAAATCATTGGATTTCAATGACTACTGGGCTGGGATTGAAATAAGAAATAGCTTGTTGATTACTAAGACGATTAAAAGGATCATCTTATTGATTCCCACCCAGCCAGGCACAGACCTCAGTAATGAACATCGACTGGTTTAATAAGGGAAAAGGCAAGATTTACTGGACGCATGTGCTTTTCATTAGAGTGAGCTGAAAGGGAATAAAAAATGCTGACCTACCCAGTCATGGGCCACTGTGCCTTTTACTCTTACAAATGCAGCTAGTACAGGAAAGTGGGTAATAGAAAGCAGTATGTGACTGCACAGGGGCGATGCCTAATAAAATTACTGCACCTACAGTAACAGAATGAAATTATTTTCTTCCATCTTTCCCTTTTTTATACTGATATTATTCCCCTTGCTTAGAGTACAAGAATTTGGATGTTAATTAAAAATGAAAGCTGACTATGTATTTAAAAATCAGAGGTAAGGTCTCCTTCCCTCATAGATCTATTGGGAGATATGAGATGCCTACAAGTAGCTCATCTATCTAGATTGATACTAGCAGCAAATGATTCTCTAAAAGATAAGCTTGAGGTTAAAAAGGCTTCAACACGGACCTGTGTGTTATACAGGAGTTCAGGCATTGGTCCTATTTGTTCTTGTAACAATCAATGGCTCAGTGAATGTATCCTTCAGGAAGACTTTAATTTCTCAGTCTGAATCAGGTATAACTGCAGATAACTTGGTACAGGTGGTGGGCAAGATTTTCTTCTTAACCAGCAGCAGCAGCAGCTGATTTTACAACACAACTGTACTTTCATATGTGTAAGGCATACCTCAGATTATTTACACCCCTGTCAGAGGACTCGTACTTGAATCTAACTTCTTAAGTAACATACATCCCACCTACACCCATGGGTAACCTCCTCAAAATCCAGGGCAGGGATGTTGGCGGAGTACAGGAACAAGGCTGTGCAGGAAAGACTTCGTTTCTGGGAGAGAGGAAAGAGGTTGCTGAGCATTAGAGACGATATGGGCTGCTAAGGGAGACAAGACTTTCAAATAAACATCCCTTCAGATCACCCTCTGATTCACATAGCCCCCAGAGCTGCTGAATCACAAGCATTTTTACAAATAATCAAATACCTTGCGTATCATATATATGAAACATGATGTTCTTACTTGGTAGCCCCAAAGAGAGTATTCTTTTCTAAAACAGCACAATGTGTGTTTTCTTTGCCCGCTTACACAGTGAATTATGAGGAAATGATGAAATTTAGTATTGTGCTCACTTGTTTTTTTCTGCATGAGTGTAGGTTTCCTGAAGCATTTAAAACCAGAGGGGCCAAAGTCTGCTTAGATGTGCCCTCTGTAAATCCAAAGTACCTCCACTAACCCTAATGCGTTTACACAAGATCTGTCACCAGAATTACATTTTAGAGAAAGGAAGGACAAACTTTTTTAGTGAATAAATTCTGCTTTATCTTGAGGAATTGGTATAGAATTCATCGATACATCCACCTGTGCTGTCTGTGAGGGGCTGCCTGTCATTGCATCCTTTTGACACCACAGGAATGTGGTGATCTTCTTTCAGTGCTGATGGTCCCGCTAATGATTGGTACTGAGGCCACTTTATCAGCATGAAATCCCTTCCTGCCCATGCTTCCTACTAGAGTAGTTTTCTCTGCTGGGTCTTCGTCTTGTGCACCTTGTGAGTTCTGCTGTTGCCTCCAGGGAGCACAGGCAGAGCCACAGGCTGTTCTAGGTTACTTGACTTGGTGGCCCAGGGATCAGCAGTCCTTTAGGAGTGGAGTACAAAGCATTTCTTTCTTTCTCAGATGAAAGCCTTTGGATAACAGCTCAGCAGGAGTTTGGAGAATCAGCCTCCTAAAGAACCAAGATGCTGATAAGCAATATCCTGCCTCCAGGCAGATGCTCCCAACTCCCAGGAATTGCTGAGCTCCAAATTCAGCAAGAACAGGTGACACTGACATGACATTCAGGTGAAAGAGGCCACCGCTGAGGGCATGAAATATGACATAAGTGATATCTCATCAGGAGCTGAGAGCCCTTGCCTTAGCAGGGAGATGTCTCTCAGGCTACCCCAGTGCCTGGCCTCAAGCCAGCCTTGCCACATGCCATTTAAGCCCAAAAGCATCCAATCCCACTACCATAATCCACAGTTCTGAAGGCAGCGCCTCCAAGTGCCATTTCCCTCCCAGTTCCACTGCATCCTCACTTCTGCCCAAGACAGATTGATGGCTGTTGTGGATAAATGACTACAGCACAGGATCAACCAGTGACATGAAAAGTTGTTTCAGGAGCTATGAAACACTAACTGCACAGATAGCCTCTGAGGCACTAATATAAAACAACTCAAAGTGCTACGAAGCCCTTTGTGAGTTCCTTTCTTTTTGCCTGTGAGTGCCCTATTTAAATCAAGCTCAAAATGATCGAGTCAGAAATGAAATGCAGCTGAAGGGCTCCAGAAGCACTGAGAAAGGATTTTGACCCAGAAGAAATGGCTGAGCTTCCAATCACACCAACCATCTGTCTGGTACCACGGGCCAAAGCCTACCAGAGCCGTGCCAAAAGGGACAGGGGTCTCTCACCTTGAGTTCTACCATCTTCATCCCCTTTCTGGAAACCAAAGATGGCATTTCCAGTCCTGCATGCAAACTATTAATTTAAGAAATGTTGATTACACTGTAGACTGGAAGAAAACCCACATTGTCCAGGCAGACTTTTTCCCAGAGCTGATTTCCTTCCTCTGCCTGCTTCCACCCAAGAAGTACCGGCAGTCAGAGCTTCCCTTTCCAAAGCTGGCATTGCCAACTTCCAGCTGAGGTCAGAGTTAAGGTTTGTTCCTCTTGCCAGAGGAATCTGGGCATATGTTACATTTCTTGGATGCTGGAAATGCAAAGGAGTTTCTTGTGGAGGCTGTTTCTCAGTGTGATCGCTTGCTGTATAATGTGTGGGCACAAAGGGGTGTCCAAAAGCTCTCCTTAGCCAAATATTTCCCTGCATTTTAAGATTTGCATGGGTGGGTTTTGTACTTAAGCAGCCTTTAATGTATTCAAAAAAAGGTTTGGTTGGTGGCTTACATAATAGTGTTGAATCTGACCCAGACGTGTTGTCACAGCACTGCTGTCAGATAGATAGTGAGCTGTCAGATTGAAATATTCACTAGTAATCTAGGTTATTGGGCCCCTTCCTCCAAAAGTGCACCCAGCAGAAAAGCAGTAGTGCTACAAGCTGGAATTACAAGGTTCTGCAATGGGGTCAAATCTTTCCAAATCGCTGCCTGACAAAGGGAAAATTTTCAGGTGAACTATGTTCTGTTTCAGGATCAGCTTCCAGCTGATTTGGTTTTTTCACTGTTCTCCTTGGGCTGGACCATGGTTTCACCTATAGGTCAAAAATTTCTAAGGTATTTACTAGAAATATGCCTAAGTAGGAAGTAAAGGCTTCAAGGACTTAGGCTGTCTGCAGTTAGCCTTAACAACACATAGAGCACTACACCATCATTACATAGTTGATCTCTAATTAAAAACTTAAATATCAGAGACCAGATAAAGTGCTGACCTTTTCCACTGAGAAAAGACTAATTGTTCTTTGTTGCTAAAGATACATGAGGTATCTTTAAAGATGTAATCTTGCTCATTCCAGGACACTTTTTAGAAAGGTTCTGCTATAGTCATTGATAGGAGAAGCAATTACCTATAAAAAATATTTTATATCATGTAATGGCACTTGTGTACATTTGAAAAAATTTTACTGCAGATTTCTCAGCTGTTGAAGCTCGATTTTTTTATTATGCATTATCTCCCTTCTTAAATCAAATCGGGTATTGAAGACCAAAAATGCTGAGATTGTCTTTTAGAGTATTATTTCTCAGTTGAAGAATGAAATTACTTTTCATGGATGAATCCTGCCACTTGCCACGTGTAGTCTTTATTCCATAACACAGTGATCCTAGAGTGCTGTGATGGCTTGACACAATACATCACATAATATATCTGCTATCAGTATTCTCATTACAGAGGGAGAGACAGTGAGGTTGGAAAGTGAGAGCAGAACTGGCCAGATCAAAGTAAAAGGGAAATGGTGAGAAGTAAAAAAGGATTATGTGGAAAACCCATATTATCAGGACCTTGAACTCTCCCCAGGTTCAAGTGACGCAGGTAGAAAAATGGCTTAATTTCTGCCCTATCAAAAGACAAGAGTCTTTTGATCAGAGAAGGCAGACGTTAGAAAAGGAAGTTAGTTTGTTAGGAAGCCAAGGCATCTGTAGAAGATATCAATTTGAACCAAAAAAAAGTGTTTGTTCTTGGATGGAGTGATCTCTCCAGTGTCAGTCCCTCGGGGGACGGGCTGCAGTCAGCACTCTGGAGTTGTTCTGGCTCCATTTAATGTTCTTCGCACCAACTTTAAGGCAGCTCCTATCTTGTGCAGGGAGGCATGGGGCTCTCCCCCTACACACACCACAAATGCTGGCTGTTTTGAACAATTTAGCTAAGCCAAAACTCTTCACCTGAAGTTTCATCTGTAGGGATGGCTTAGGCAATTCCTCCAAAGGCAGAGCAAGGGTCCCAAGCTTCCCACCATCAGTGCATTGTAAGGACTTCAAGAGGTCCCTGATAGCCATCACTTCTGTTTCACATTTGTACATACATATCTGTCTGAGCTTTGTTTCAGTTTGGTACTGCTTCTGTTTATGACATATGGGGAATCTAACTCCACCTATAATAATATGCTTGATGTGCTTTGTGTTGGTTTTGCTTGCACACAACTCAGTTCATAGGAATTAAACATGCTTTGTAGTATCTCCTTCTGCAGAGAAAGAATAATAGAAACTTTGCCTAAGCCATTCAACTCCTCCTTCTCTCTTTGCCATGTTTTCCTGGTTGTCTTCAGCCTGGGTACCACCAAAGTTAATTTTGCTGACCCAGCTGTACGATTTGACTTACAGGATAGAGAAAGACAAGGCACCAGCTTCAGACCGGTTCTCTTCTCTGAAGTTGCCCCAGCTCACACCACTCAGTTCATTTTTAATCAGCACTTTCATGAAATCAGCTTTGAATTAGCCCAGGCAGTATGAGCTGATACTCGTCCTCACTTAGTAAATTCAAATTCATTCTTTAAATTAAATACTGCAGGGCAGAACTGACTATAAATGGTTGAGGCCACTTGCATCAGATAATTGACTGGGAACCGAACAGTCTCTCCTAGGACTTATCTTCCCCAGGCAGTGCCATGTTAAGTCATGAAAAATATTTGCTAAAGCCCATCTCAGTGCCATT
Source organism: Phalacrocorax aristotelis (assembly GCF_949628215.1). Lineage (NCBI taxonomy): Eukaryota > Metazoa > Chordata > Aves > Suliformes > Phalacrocoracidae > Phalacrocorax > Phalacrocorax aristotelis. Next base: position 42,788,690 of record NC_134281.1, on the reverse strand, counting down.
TGCACGGGCAGGATGTGGAATAGGCCATATCCCAGTGTGGACCAGGTCTTCTGCCCTGGGACGGGAAATGGGCAGTGTCCGAGCATAGAAGCTCCTCGTTGAAGATGGAGCAGGCCGGAGTACCTGCCACTGGCTGCAATGCTATTAACAGTACAGACCACAGCTGTGAACCAGCAGATTAGCATGCATTCACTATTTGCACAACATTACAAAAGAAAGGAAGGGGAGGAAGGGGAGGAAGGAAGGAAGGGAGGGAGGAAGGGAGGGAAAGAGGGAGGGAGAGAGAAAAGAAAAGAAAAGAAAAGAAAAAAGAAAAGAAAAGAAAAGAAAAGAAAAGAAAAGAAAAGAAAAGAAAAGAAAAGAAAAGAAAAGAAAAGAAAAGAAAAGAAAAGAAAAGAAAAGAAAAGAAAAGAAAAGAAAAGAAAAGAAAAGAAAAGAAAAGAGCTATAAATCCCCTAAACTGGAGAAGATAAATTTGTGTGAAAAGTCATGACAGGAAAGAGTTACTTTATGCCATTTTGTGGCAAGGAAAAACAGCCCTGGGTTTTCTATTGTCTGCAGGTTTTTCTCCGTGAGAACAGAAGGTTGGGCACAAGGTGAACTGTCAGGAGGAAAAATCGAGGGAATCATAGAGAAGATGGGCCTTGTACATAATTGATCTGACAGAGTGCTGCCCACTCCATCATTGTGGCTGAAATATGCTTGGCCTCCTGCGCAATAATGCATGCGAGTTTAGCAGCGCAAGACTTGGTCTATTAGGGAGTTTGTTTAATCAGGAATGCTCCTGTCCCTGCCAGCACCGAACATTGCTTGCAAAACACAAAATCTGCTCTCTGACTGGAAGAGAAAATTCTGCCACGCTAAACACTTTCAACAGCAGACATAAAAGCAGAAAGTGACTTTGAGTAAAATCGGGGGCTATTGGAAGTAAGAGCAACATCTCTGTTGCCTTCAACAAGGCCGGTGTTACGCTTTGTTCTCAGAATTCCCTCACTGTTTCTCCCCATCAGATTTCTTTTTTGGTTTTTTTTGATCCTTTCAGTGGAAGACATTCTCATCTCATTGACTTGTCTCACAACGGACCCAGCAATACAGAAAAGAAGCAGCTCTGTGGTCTTTTATAATTAGTTGTTGTAGGTGCCTTCCATAGGAGGGGCAAAAGATCTCTGAGCACTGGGGATTTCAAACTTGGAGTGTTATTACAATCACTAAATATCATGAGTTTGCTGCTGCAAGATAAAGAGGCACAGCTTAAAAGATGAAGATACACCACACTTTGTATAAGTTCTGATAAAAGTTGGAATTGTGTTTGGACAACTCCAGGTGGACCAAGCCTGCAGACCTTTTCAAGAGGCCTCTGTCCTGCCTTGCCTGGAGCAAAACTTCAACAAGTGGGCAAACCCAGCGAAGTGCCAGCAGTTCGCTGTGAGGTGCTGAGAGTTCCCCATCAGTTCAGGCTGCACAGGAGATGCAGATCCTGCTCACTGTTCTCAAAAATAGAGCGCTCTGGAGTGACCACGCTATTTTCCTCTGCACCATGACCTATGCCACCTTCTGCTAAGGCAACAGAGCGAGTGCTAAATGTTATCATTTACAGTCCATCTTACAGCAGATAAATCAAGCCAGGAATATAACAATATTGCAGCAGGGTCACCACAAGCAATTTTCTAAAAACCGTGCTGACATCACCAGAAATTTTATTTAAATCCTTACTATTTCCAGCCAAAAAATCCATCATCATTATGAAAATTACTCGTATCAGACCCTAGAATAATCTTTGCAGAAGTGATTGCCCCTGATGTTTAAACCAAAGGCAATATATTTTACCTCTCAGATTTTCCTTCTGACTAATATTGGCGAGAGCTGCAATCACCGGCTCTGATCTCAAAAACTTTGCCTAAAAACATTTGACAAAAAAGGGGTTAATGATTTCCATGCAGGGTAAAGCTATAAGGAATTAGTGCTCTGGAGTGTAGAACATTCACTTTTACAGTAGGTGGTGTTCTTGTTACACTGTCATACATGCCAGGCTAATTAACTGTCTTAAAGACCACATCATTAAATTATTTCCCCTGCTTAAAACACTGCAATGTTTAATGTACCCCAACAATTCAATTATGTTTAAAACAATATCCTAAGGATGAACTATTATGGGATGGCATTTAGAGGAGGTTTCACACTTTACCACAAACACAGGTAAAACAGATGAGCAAAAATAGAATTTGAATTCCAAAATAGCTGTTGGAACAAAAAAATTCTTCCACAAAAGCTTGTAAATGAAGCTAGTTATTGTAGTCTGGACGATTGATTTTGCCTTTACTCTCTTTTATAAAAGTTCATTCAAAGATTTTAAAGAGTTATATTCTACCCTTCATACTTGTTAAAATATGCCCATTCCATCTTAATATAGATTTTGTTGTTGCTTTACCTTCTTTCCCTGTTGCAGATTAGCTTGTTTTAAGAAAAAAAAAAAGTGAGGTTTAATTAAGTATAACATCGCGGGAGGGGGGTGGAGGGTGGAGGGGGGGGGAGGTGGGGCAGGCAAGGTCGTCCTGAGGGTGTATTTCAGACATTGTGTTGTGGAGTAAATACACATAGGTCTCTGTTACACACCTAATCAAAACATCTCACTTAAATTAATCAGAGGAAAAGTGGGCTGCATTCTGGCTCTTCCACCTTCCACACCAGCACCATATTCAGGTACCAGCACTGCATTTCCATGTGGCAGAATGAGTGCAAGGCTAGAAGAGAGCCCTGCACAAAGGACACCACTGTAGCTTGAGTCTCGCTCCTCGTCAGCAGGAGCTACAGAGGATGTCCTCTGCGTGCCATGGATGTGGAAGGACGTTGCTCTGCTCTCAAGGATAGGAGCAGCTTCAACAACAGAAGCTTTTGTCATTGGCATAATGTGTATCATCTACTGGACCTACAGAAAAAACAGGGTAAAAGGGACCAGAAGAGCATTTTGAACTACACCTGAGTCCAAAACCATACTGTCAGCCTCTTCTTTACCATCTTTGTGTGGTGTCTAAGAAATACTGATCCCTGATATCAGGGAATCAAGCTTCTCACACATAAGCCCTCATTGGTATTTGGTGTAGAAAGCTATATTCTACAACATGTTCTTTTACACAAACTAATGAAATTATTGTTTAAAAACTTATCAGGCACCCTTCAGGACAAGATACAGAGTTTGCTGTTAGAGATGGGATAGGACCCAGCTAAAATGTAAATCATCAGCCCAATAATTTGGATGGCATTCATCTTCATCTCCTTTCATTTCAACAGGAATGCCAGTCATCTGAATAGCTTTGGTACCACTAAGTACGTGGGAGGTGCCGCTTCCTGCCCAAAACCTATCTCATTTTCTAAAACATTGTGCCAAGCCATCTAAGAGTGAATGTGATGTCATACAAAAGACTAGCTGAAGCCGAACTCAAGTAGCAAACCACAGCAAGGATGTGTGGGTACCACACCCACACAGAGAAGCCACAACTCAGAGCGAAAGCAGGTTTCTGCATAATATCACAAAGGCATCACCTATTGCAAAATATGATAGCACATAGAAGAGGATCATTATTACTCAAACATCTTTTAGAGAAGAGCAAGACAAGATAGTGCTTCTTTTGGCTGGGGCAAGCAGAATGGCCATTCATGACAGCACTCAAGGGCCATAAGGGCTTCTGACTCGTACAGTTGACCTAAGCTGTAGCTATCACTTGACTAGAATGCTCATATCCCATGTAACTTGACAGTTGTCCTTTCGAATAAGTGAGAAAAGTTAGGTCAAATGACCATATGTAGCTTCTACTTGCTGCCACGTAATCAATCCTGTAACAGAAAATGCAGTCAGCATCTGGCTGTACAACCCCACTTTCCTGAGTGGTACCATCACATGGGAACATGGTGCGTCATTGTCATGTAATGGGGAGGGACTCTACTGTGGTCTTGTGGTGGACACTTCAGGTGACGTAAGGTGGGAAGATCACCTGCATGCATGAAAAATAGCATCTGTAAGCAAGCTGGTGCCACCAAACAATTCATCCACTTCTCAAATTTGATGATCATTCTTGGTGGGCTCAGTCCAGCCTTTAGGAGATAAACTGACTATTCCTAACTTAAGGGAACTTAAGGGAAATGAAAAGGAACTGCAGTGTCTATAGGATCCCATGAGTTTAGGATTTTAGCATGGAAGTGTCATGTTGTTCCTAATGCAACTGACAATATACTATAGCTGTCTATAACCTCACCAGTGAGAAAACCTTTTCGGATTTTAAATGTCTAAAATTAGAAGGTATTTATCATCAGGATCTTGGTTGATTTCAATTATAAAGAATTTCCTTACCATCAGGGAAGCGCGTATGCACAGGCATTTTCTACCAAGCAGCAGATGCAAATCCATAGGGACTTGGTTTTATGGCCAATATTCTCAGAGGGAGCTGCTTCTTCAGCAGCTTGGTCGTGGGTGAAGTGTTCTCCTTATGCAGGTCTGTAAGGAGGTCCATGATCCAACTGGATACTGGTACCTGGATACTGCTTAAATATTTCCAAGCTACACTTTCCCGTACTTCCAGAGAAGCTGACCAGAGGAGGACCCCTGTCCTCCTTTTCCCAGCCCTGACTGCCCACTCTGCTCCTGCTTTGCTGCCACTCCCCCTCACAGACATTCAGTGAACCCAGCCAAGGAAATGGCCTGTCAGAAAACTAGGCATTTCTTTTTTAAACCAGGTCAATTTTCACTGAGATCAGTTTTCTGATCTCTCACTGCATGGTCAGAGAAACACCTGTGCCGACACAGGGGGAGGGAGCATGAACAACCATCTGGAGAGCACAGGGGGACAGGAAACCCATTTTGGTTGCAGAACAGGCTTCTGCCAGCTTAACTAGGCATGGAGCAGTGGCGTTAATCAAGACCTTGAAACAAGCCTCAAGGCAAGCATAGCATGGCATCCACAGGATGAAATACATTGCTGGCCATATGATGACCCAGAAGTCCTTAAAATATATACATCTACATTGAGATACCTACGATGCTAGGCTAAGATTGTCATCAGTAATACAGGGAGCTGAAGGTGAAATTCCGGTTATGCAATGGTTTGAAATAATTAGGTGTTATATGTCTTAATTCGCAATAACCAAGTCAGAACATAAATATACACCCAAAACATCAATAGGCACCTGTTAGTGGTTTCTAAAATGCATAGAGCATAATCCTTTTCTATCCTGCTTAAACCTGGGCAAAAGATATTTGATTAGGTCCCTGTCCTGATGAATTCTGCAGAGAAGTACAGATATACGTAACCATCACGACTACACTTGAAGCCCAACCACATGCGTGCTATATATTGTGTTGCCTAGTCTTGCTTCTGCTTTCTCCTTTTAAATTATTCTTCACAACTTTAAATTGGTTTTAATGTATTTATTTTCCATATATGTCCCTATTATATACTTAGCATTTTATTCTGATTTTATGCCATCATATACTCACACAAATCTTTTTTTTTTTCCCCTTCAGTTTCTGGATCTGTTTTACAAATAAATTGCAAATGTCAAGAGCATTTCCTTTCTTAAGAGCTTCCTAAACCTTAACCAGCTCAATGAGTCCCATGTAACATAAAACATACAGCATGAACGTAAAACATGGGAATGCATATAATGATGTCTCTTTTTCTAATGCAGTTATGCATATTTAATGCATTGATTCCCTTGAAGCAGTCCATAAAATACTTCAGATAGTAAAATATACCCTCACAGTAATATTTTTCATTCAGTTCTTCTCCCTGTCGTTGCTGAAGACTCCAATCATTACAAAAGTGGAGATCATACTTGTTACATATGTTTAAATGGTATCTCAAGATCTCAGTTAGGCTCTGCTCTGCTTTTGGCCCAGGCATTATAGATTTGGGCCCTGAGTGTGTCCTCATAATATTTATATTACTTGGAATGACTCTTACACTGTTTTAGGAAAGAGTTTGTTCCACTGATTTTAAACCCTCATTTTTATAACTTAGCTGACCATGCAAAAGGAGATTTTAGGGATTTGAGAGCTAGTCTTTTAAAAAGACTGCTACGAAATACCTTTAAATAAGAACCAAGCCCACTGAATTCTGGAAGATAATTTCTCCAGAAAGAAATTACTGGAGTCTGTATGGGAAGGCAGATTAGGCTCTGTCTGTCCCCAGATAGCCACCTGACTGAGAGCCTGCTGTAATTAGAGGTCCTCACAGCAGCAAAATTACTTATGTAATAGAAACCTGCAGCTTGCAAACATAACCATGACTCACCCAATTCAATGAACTTTGGCTTGCCTGCTTCTGCTGTTGTCCCCTTACAATCTGCATGACGTTCCCTGAGAAACATTGGTCCGAACCAAACTTATCCATCGAGGGCAATGGAAAAGTGTTCATCAATTTGTGTGAGCATCACTCCTGAATGTCCTCCTCACTCAGGGCTAGCATCACCATCATGAGGAACTGAGGACATGATACTCCACAGGAGCAAAAGCTGTGTAATGGACCTGGTGTGAATAACTTCAGCTGTGCTTTGAGTTGTACATTTATTTAAAGTTGCTACAAATACACTGGACTGTTTAATGCAGAAAATAGGCTTGCTGGGATTAGAAAATGGCCAGTAAAGCCAACATATACAGTGTTCGAGCTTAACTGAGTGTCTCAGTTTCATTTCTGACTTGAACTTATAACAGAAGGTTACAATAGTTTCGCAACGCTAGTTTTATTTTAGACACATATGAGAGGGATGTAAGGAGGTGCTAGAACACCCCCATTCCTAATTTGCAGTTATAATTATTTTGTAATAAACATAGCTCTGCAAAGAAATCTTTGAGTGACAGAGCTGAAGACCAGAATTTCTCTTCTTCATATGCATTAAAGGTGTCAGGAGAGAGAGCAGGGATCCTGCACTGACCTCATCCATCACCTTCACCTCATACCTGCCAGAAAGATGCCTGTGCTGCAAGGGGCTCATCCTCTGCAAGATCCATTTACTTTGGCTTCTCTTCTGTCAATTCCAGATAGGACGAGAATTACAGCTTTGAAATGAGCAGAGGCAAGAATCGCCTTAGACCTCTGAGTCATTTCTTGGTCTTCTCTAAACAGCCATCAGCTGGGAAAAAAACTCATCACTAATAACCTGTGCCAACTTCTCTCTAGAATCAGCAAGGTAAAAGGCAACATAACCTGTCAAAAGTGTACTGGATTTTGCAACAATGCTTTGAATTTCCAGCAGTAGCTATACCTAGCTAAACTCAAATTAAGAACTGTCAATGCTCTAGATGGGTATTTTACCTATTTTACTGATTGGTAAACTCATGTATGGAGTAAAGCAGACTTAATCAGAAAGCAAGCCCTGAAATTTTATTTTCTGCCACCTCTGCTTCTATGAGCCCCCACTTCCCTGCTGTGTGCTGCCACCTCTTTTCCAGAGGGAAGATCATAGTCTCAGTCTTTGTAAGAGCAGGAAAGATTTTCTTTGCTATCAAAGTAATGCCCGCTGGGTGAATGTGCTGCGCGAGTTACACAGCCCTGTCACTTAGACAGCTCAGCAAACTCATGCTCTCCTAATGATCCTGTCTCAGCCAATTCATGCAGCATTGTCCAGAGGGTTCAGCTGCCATTTTTCATTGCCTCCATGAGAGGAGGGAATGGAGACAACTGCTATTGAGGATCTGAATCCAATTTGCCACTGTGTTACTCCAGTTTTAAACTAGTGTCTTTTTGTTGACTTCTCTGGAAGAAGAGGATTCTTCTTCACAGAGTTAAAATATCTCAATAGCCTTATATTAGTGAAAATCTTAAGTTACACAGTCCTGTTGTACCTCAGGGCATAGTGTTGCACTGGATTTTAGGTTCTTTGTCTGATGAGACTACATATGGGCGAACTTCTTAGCAAATCCACATCTGCTTGTGCTGAGCATGTCGAAAATCTTCGTACTGTGCGATGGACTGGACATGCAGGAGCACTTGGGTTCATCTTCACATAGTTCCCATCACTTTTACCACTTTCAGGACACTAACTGAGTCAGAGGCTCTGTTTGGGTAATAATGCTTGCTATGTGCAAGCACATATTAAAAGACTTTCTGATGCAGTGAGCAGACAGAGCCACTGTTTAGGTGAGGCAGCACGTGAGAAATGACCTTGTGGTGCAGGAGGGCAGAGTGGTCTGGCAGTCAGGTGACAGGACGGAGGGGAGAGACCAGCCTGTTCTGTGCAGCTTGTTATATAGCATATTGACAGGAAATGCACTAGTTGTTATAAGGAATAAAATAAGCAGGTATACGTATCCATGCACGTATTTTGCTCCAAAACCTCAGATACCATACACTTGTACAATTTTGTTTCAAATCACAACTACTGCAAAAGATGCTTAGAATACTGTGTGCTAAAGTAACCTGAAAAATAACTCAAAAACGGCTCATTTGTCACTGGATGTACCGAGCATATCCAAGGGAGCCAGGGCACTGCTTGAAAATGTTTGAGAGAGAAACTCCTGCCACCTCTTGTACCCTTTGCAACTCCTTTGCGGGCCAATTTAATGTACTCTCTGTCATAGAAATGTGAAACTCCGCTTTAGCAGTGCCAGCAGATTGCCTTGCCCTGCCCGCCTGTACTGAAATCACACATTTCTCTCTGCCTGCAGTCCCAGAGGTCACAGCTAAGGTCAGGAAAGAACAAAAATGATGTTTTGTGATCCAGCTTTTAGACATTTATCAACTCATAAATCATGGTCAGACTGTAGTGACAAAGCATGGGACAGCACAGTCCCATACACACAGAGATGTCTTCAGGAAAAAAAGGCAAGGACATGCATAAGACAAAGACGCCTGTATTTAGCATGTGGCAAAACAGACATTGCTTTTCAACTATTTTTATTTTTCTGTTTTCCACTCCTCTTTTTCTGCATTTCTAGGTGGGAATAGAAGACCGAGTCACCAATTTGAAATATTTATAGCAGTTAGCTAAGGACTAATGATCATAAGCAGAATCACTTAAAGAACAACATTGAAATGTTTTTTCGTACTGAAAATAAATGACTCACTCCTTTGTATTTGGCAGCTTGAAACGGGACCTCTTTCCTTAATGACATTCCTCTTTCGCAGCGTGCTTATATTCATTTGCTGTTGTGCATTTGTTCATAGTACCAGTAATACTTGGCACTTACAGCCCATACTGTCTTTTAATTTGAAGACTTTATGAACACTGATTAATTAAACTGAACAGTATCCTTAGAAGGTTAATGTTTGTACCAGTTTTTTAGATCAGAAAACTGAGAGGGGTTAAGTTTCTTGGGGAAAAAAAAAAAGCCTGCTGCGACAGGTAAATTCCAAAATTCAGAAGGATCTTGTCACAAGGATTGAAGTCAGCATGACATGTGCTATGCAAGGTTTCTGCCACACAAGACCAACCTGGTTAACAAACAAGCACTGGCGGTTTTGGCCATGAACTGGGTTTGCACCTTCATCCTAAAATTAATCTGGCTCCAGGTCCTTGTCTGCTTCTTCAGCTCATGTGAGTGGAAAAGAAAGCATTTGAAGCTGTAGGCGCTTTGCAGGACAATTCTTCCTCATCTGTAACATCTGGATCCATATACGCTTCTCTCAAGCTCTTTCCCAGATAGATACTGTAGCCACTGGAAACATTCTGGCCTTGCCTGCATTGGTTCAGCTTCCTTGTTAGGCAGTTTGAGTTCTTCTCTTCTAATTACTCCTCTTATATTGGTGAAAGGTATTAGCAAGGTAAGGACAACGCTGAATCAAACCCACTGTACTGAAAAAGTCCTTGAGAAATCTCCTGTTAAACTTGCAAAGTAGTTTCTGTCTCACTGGAAGAATCTCAAGCAGAAATGTTTCCCTGCAAGTTTTCTCTCACCTCCTTTTGCAGAGAGTCCTTCACATGTGTTCTTAGAGAGATGTACCAGTTCGGGGGTAATTCATTCAACAACTGTCAAATCTTTCCAACTGCTTTATAGCTTGTCCTCCCCAAGCATTCTTTCAGTAATCCCTATACCAAAGCTGAACCAAATGTGTGTTTATGTAAAACAGCCCATGCTATATGCAGCCTGTGCTTTTTGCATGACCTTTAGTGTAAAATGCAATATGTCTGGCCTCAGTTATGTTATTCTGTCAACATGTTCCAGTTTGGGCTAAGCTGGAAGCAGCACTCTGTACATCTGGCTCAGGAAGAGAGGACATCTGTGCAACTAGTCTAATAAACCAGAGCAATTCAATGAAATATTGTTCTAGTGTTAGGGAATGAAAAGAATTTTTGCATTGCAAAACACAACAAATGCTGACTTCTACCAATAAGAGTGACCTCCAGAAATCTGGGAGATAAATCAGCATGAGAGAAAGGCGAAGAGATGTTAAATGATGCTCTTATTTCAAATATAAACATCTTTCAAACACATAAATCGTCTCATTTGATGTAAAGTTATTTAGTTCACATGGAGTTAGGTAATGTCCTCCTTTTAAAAATATCACTTTGGCAATTTATGGATGAAAAGTGCTAATTATGTATTGTTAAATGCATTTTATAATTTTATTGTATGAATCCCTTTAGGACGTAATGCTATCTATAAATCTTTCCCCTCTTCTACCCAGGATTTTGTGAACACAATTGCTAATGCAGTCTAAATTATACAGAGGCATCTGATGAGGTCAGAATACTATTGCTTGGAGGTTCCCATTTCATTTGCTTTGGCCATTTTTGGAAGGGTAGCACCTCAAACTCTAATAACAGTGTGCAACTCTGAAGTAATTAATTCTGCAATTGCTTTTAGCTGCTTTAGAGTCCTTATCAGCCACATTTACCCTTCTTTTTCAAGTACTCTCAAATAGTGAAACGCCCAAAGTTAAGTAAGTTCTTGCCATCCTTTTTTCAAATAATAGCTCCACTTGTAAAAGATACTGGGGGTCCCTGACAACTGAGAAAAATCCTATTTTGCTCTTACAGACTGTATTTCATATTTTGCCTGACTTAGGGTAGAAAGAGCACAATAGCATCAGATTTCTCATGCCATACTTCACATTCATCTCCATTTAATATAATTATTGATTGTTCTCCTGGAGTTTCTCTAAAAATCTCACCATCCATTCTGCCCATGCATACCTTGTTGACCACCTAGTGACGAAATCCCAAGAGGATAATACTGCTCATTTAGTTCAGAATTTGAACCAAGAGCCCATCAGGCTGTTTTCCAGCTCTCCTACAGTTTGCTGTCAGTAAACTTTCCTGCTCCACAGCCACCTCGGGTGGTCTTCACCTCATCTATCACTATAAAAGCTCATGTACAACTGAGTTTGTCCTGTTCGCTACCTCTTGTAAAACTTCCATCTGTCCTACTCCCATTGATAACCTTTTTCCAAGGTGGGTGGAGAAGAAAGCCCAGCTTGGTAAGTGTGATCTCCAGAGAGCAGGGGATATAAAACGTCTCCACTTATTCAGCAGCCTTGGCTGTGGTTGCTTGAGCATGCACTGAATAGACAGCATATCGAGAGAATTCAAGAAAACTAAATACAGTCAGTTGCAGAACCTCTTTTCTTAAAGGAGACTAAAAGGCTCTTAAAAGATTCCTTCAGGCAATTTGATTGTAGTCCAAGGGCTTTGAAGAAAACAAGGCCATCCATATATCTTGAAGCATTCTTGACTGTCCCAGGATATTCTTCTGACCCAAGTAAACATATCAGTCAGGGACAAGGAAGGCAACATCAGCACTGGATCTCTGACAATGTGCATTATGTTTGGGAGTGGTAGTGGTGGTGTTATATCATACAACCCTAGTGTATAATTGATAACTGTACTAACATAGAAGCAACAATGGTCCAGCAGACCAGACATTTGATGAGGAATCAAGTACTCCTTTTCTGAGCCCCTCCACTTACCAGACATGGGATCCAGAGAAATCTTTTTGTCTTTCTGTACATCCTTTTCCCAAAATATGCTTTGTTCTAAATTGTCTGTGAGGACAGGGACTTTGTGCATGTTTCCTAATGCACAACAGTCCAGGACTAATGACTTGGATGCTGAGAGCCAAGGGGTGTCTTTACAGCAGATGCAGACCCCAGAAGTCTCATAAAGAGACTAATAGTTTGTATTTTTTCTTAAAAGGGGAAAAAAAGGCTTTTGAGCTACAGAAGTACAAAAAATATCCAACTGAAAAAACATAGACAATTTTTCCTTACTAAAAAGTACTGGGTTTAAGTTTATATTTTTATTGTTTTTATTAATAACTTCCAGATGAACTTTTGAACTTTAAAACTTAATTTCAGAGTGAATTATATTGGCTGCCCTCGAAGTCCTCAGAAAAGCTCCGATGGAAGTAAAGACAAAGCCAAACTCCCTCTAATTTTCCTAAATTCCAAGGAAATGTATATCTGAGCCTACACTTCCACTCCAGAACCACTTCCTCTCCTGGCTCCAGAGAGCGGCTGGAGCTTAAACATATCTGAACTTTGGCAGCCTCTACAGGCAAAATGCTGCTTTGTGTCTAGTAATAAATGTCACTGCATGTTTCAAAAGCAACTAGAAAGCTACAACTCTTGCTGAATATTTCATTCCAAATTATTTACCCTGAATGGGTCTGACTGCGCTGAACAGAGGTTAGTAACATGGTATGGAAACAAAGGTAAGGAGCTCTCTGATGGCAGTGGAGACAAGAAATGGCATGGTAAGACAGTATGATGCTGGCATTCCGTGAGAACTGCAGAAACACACATGTAAATGTAGGCATGTCATGGTCTGCTTAAAAATCCTGAAAACCTGCATAAACGCAAATCCTGTTACTTTTCAAGCTGTTAATAAATACTAGACAGGAGCGAATTGGTGTCCAGGTTTTTCAGGATACCTGCTGTATGTTCCCCCTGCAGCACGGAGCCCCAGAAGCCTTCCTACCACCTCGGATTTCCCCTGGCAAAATCTTCCACTTCCCTAAAATTGCTCAAAACAATCGCACTTTAGCATCATCTGCTGGGAGAGATGGGCAACTGACTGGGAGTCTTGAGCAGCCAAACAGTCCCTCTTATATCTGCATGCCTGCTCCTGTTGCAATGCTCCAAGCCTGACTCTAGCAATCCAGAAAAAACAGGATATTTTCCTCTTCAGAAGCCACATTTTAAGGAAAAAGCAAATGTTTCAGTGCTAGTGCAATAGAGACCAGAATAAGTACGCTCTACCTTGATGCTGCTTCCTTACTAAGGCCTCTGAGTCACAGCACCAGAAGTCAGTAAGAAGCCAAGAGGTAGGGAGCAGCTGATCTCACAGACCACTTTGTGCTATGAGTTTTGTCACAGAAATCTGGGGTCGGTTGCAGCAGTGCTCAGAGCTGTGGGGCCCGGGGACTACACTCTCTGCAGTACTTGACATGCAAGACAATCTGAAATTCATGACAAGTTTTCACTTTTCACCAGCAGCATCAGCCACCCAAAGATCTCAAAGTACTGCAGACAGTAATCCCACCTGGCAGGTAGGTATTATCCCTGTGTTGCAAACAAGGAAACAGAGACAGAGATTTAAGGGCAAGAATCCCAGCAGCATTTAGATGCCTAACTCACATTGACTACAAGCTGGGCAATTCACTTGAAACCAAAAGCACTTCATACCTGAACATCTTTAAAGATCCTGCCCAGGGTGATTTTCCCAAGGTTCACAGGAGAAGGGTGTGAGAGAGGCAGCATCCACATCCTAGGGTTTGTGATCCCTTTAATTATTGGTCTCTGCTTCAACTTCATTTCTAAATCTCTGTACAGGTCTTGACATGAAACATACCATACCCTAACATATGGAAAACAGGATGTCTCGTATCTGGGCATGAAAGGTGGATTCACCTCAGTTACATTTTATAACCTACAAATTAGATGTCTACTCTGAAAAAGCTGTTAGGCTGCCTTGGCAGTTAAGGAAGAGAGGGGCACTTCCAGGTCACAATTCATCTTGCCCATCGCAGGATCGCTCCCTCAGCATTATCTCATCTTCTTCCAAGGACTGAAGCAATCAGTTTAGAACAGGTGCATTATCATCATCATCATCATCATCTGGACACCTACATTTTGTCTGCACACATCCATTACTGTCTTTCACACCTAGTTGCACCATCTCTGGTGGCTCAGTCCCCACACTGGTAGGCCCTCAGGGAGACCTTTCTCCACAAACAGCAGAGCCTGGACTTGGCTCTGCTGCAGGCCTGCGGCTCCAAGTAGCTCAAACCAGGCAGCCAGCTGCAAAACCTCAACCCCCGCAGATTGTTACAGCATTACAATTGATGCTATTCAGAACAGCAGAGTAACAGTTATGGTAATATTCCAATCTAAGGAAAAAAAAGTAAGTGTGTTTTGGAATTCAGATGAGTGACCTTTTGACGAGAGATTAAATATATTGACTCATCAGATGTCCATAATGAAGGCCAGGTCTTTTAGATGTGGGGTCTAAAATCTCCTGCAGGTACTAAAATACAGTGCGTGATTATTCACGTTCCTCATGATAATTTTTTTAAAATCTGATTAAAATACCTTTAAAAATTGTTTTGCTTTGATTTTAAAAGGAACTTCTTTGTAGAGTTCCTCGGTAGCTCATATTCCTTTTTGCTGTCATCTGCCCTCTAGGTCTCTGTATACACATCTTTCCCTAGCAGCATTGGAGGCCTGGTAGCAAAACCATCATAAACAATTCACTGATGTTTCAAAAAGTTGATTAAAAATAAATGCTTAATATTTCAGAAAACACAACTCATGTACCTTGGAAAAACCTGTAATCTGGCTTCCTAAAATCAGTTGTAGTAACTGGATATTTGGTATATACCTCACTTTAGATATAGAAAAGCCTGCTTTTTCCCTTAGACACAGATTTCCCCAAAACTGTGTTACTAACATTGTGTAAAATCCTAGTGCCTACAGCTGCAAAACTCTGAGTCTGGACGTTCTTCACTACTAACACTCCCAACCTGCATCTGCCTTCAGCTCTTGACTCTCTAGGAAATAAGTTCATCAATTATCATGCCTGGAAATGCCATGCCTTGAAAAATAAAGAAGTCACCAGACACTCTGATTGAGATCATCCATTGCTTGGCTTTCCTGGGACAAAAGGAAAGTTTCTTCATCCAGCTTCACATTTTGCCAGGAGTAGAGATAGTCCCACTACCACCAACCCTGTAAGTCACAGAGCAGTCCCAGCCCTGCTGGGACCGGGTGGCTGTGTGTGGAGAGGTGGCTCTGGGTGAGATGGCTACTCCGAGGGCAGACAGGCAGAGCAGACCCCTGCCTCTCCGCCTGCGTAGCTATGCACGCAGATTCCTCTCCCAAGATACTTTGGATTTTTTTGAGAAAGACACAAGGAATATTGCCTAGCTGTACATTGGCTTGCATTGCAAGACACAGCCAACATTTCACAGCTGTCAGTGTCTGGTGTGAAATGCGCTGGTGGGACGCCCACCTCCAAAAGCCCCACCACAGCTCTCCAAGAGGCCTGAAACTGAAGAGGCACTGCAACTGACCCATCCTTCTCTTTACAGAGAGCATCTCTACAGACCCGTCCCCTGTGTGATTGAACAGGTTTGTCCTTCCACTGACTCTGCTGTCTATATATTTACCAATAGGAATATTTTTAAAAAATTATGGCAGCCCTTACTGGGCACCCTTCAAAAGTTGGTGGGTGCTTTACCTGCCCCTCTACAAAAAGAACTTCAGCATCTCCAATAGTTCAGAATCACTAAGGAAGTAGATATGAACTTCATTCAGATTGCCCATTTAGTACCTAAAATGGAGAGTATAATTTAGCATAGAAGTTGAGAATGGCAGTAAGCAGCTCACCTCACTTGCTGTCACTGCCCTCTCAGGACCTTGGCTCCTGAAGCAGTGCATGGAAAGGGGGGCTGCCTCAGGGGAAGAAGAGGTAAGGAATAGGCTCACTCATACAAATCTAAAAACCTCTCCATTAACAAATATTGTGCATCTGTTTTGGTCTGTAAGTCTTTATTAATCTGCCTCTGGGCTTGGGGGGTTGTGAGGACAAGGGTGGTTTTCTGTTCTGTGCCTGTTCGTGGATGGCAGAAAACTGAAGCCTCCCCAGTGACGAGCTGCTATCCTGATCCCATTAAAGGCCTCAGTTGCATTTTGGTTATATCCAATATTTAAGTACCTCACCCAGCTTTATCTCTTTAGTGCCTGAAACCATTCAAGGCTTATCTTCTAACCTCTCCACCAATTTCCTTTTCTGCAGTGTTTAATCAATACTCTGGCAACTTTAGGGCATCCAAAGGCCAACACTGGGGGGTGGGGAAAACCAAACAAAAAACAAGACAGAGTGCATGGGCAGACACTCAAACTACTTGTTTTCCTCTCGTGATTTTTTTACAGGACTAACTTAAAGTTTTTCCATTTGTAGAAAAGTCTCCTTTTGCAAAACTCTGTAGAGATTCTATTCTTAGTGCTGTTACGCCAATATGTAATGGATTTGCCTAATTCTGCTGGACCATTCTGGAATATTTGGAGATTAAAATGTGTACTTCTTGTGACTTGGTTAAAGAGAAAAACAAGATAAAAATAATGGAGTCTTGGATGCAAATTTATTCCCCAAGTCATTAATATATTAGATTTCATATGCACTACTGAAGATAAAATATATATCCGAGTACAAAGATGCCAATATGTGGCTTAATGAGCCACTAAAAAAAGAAAGGGTGACATGGCAAATGACAATTTAAATAGTTCTGACAATGGCATGAGATCTGATTTGTTGCTTCCTGAATACGGATGGTAATTTTTGCTGTGTGCATTGGCTGGGTTTGTATGTACTCATTTACTTGACACCCTGTGCTAATGCAGCAAAGATGTTTAATGCTATTCATCTGCAAGTTAGTTTAGGTGTTGCTACTATGACAGGGCCAAACTGTGCTTATTGGGCTTACAGCATCTTCCTCAGCATGCAAGAGTTGCAATGCTTATTGGGAGAGCCCAGCATGCTGCTCTCTGTGTGCTTAGCCAGCTCCTCAAAACCCCAGCCAGCCTCCACTGAAGTCAACAGAGACACTCCCATTGACTTGGAGCTGGATTAGACCATCAGCTGCCATGGGAGAGGAACACATCCAGATCTGCTGGCTCAGACATGCCGGCAGCAATGACTTCAGCATGTGAGGTGGATTGAAAAACCAGATTACAACTTCTTAAAAATCATTTAAAATAACTAACCCATGGTTAGGCGATACTGTGTCCATTTAGGGATAATGTAGGCTATAGGTTAGGAGATGTCAACCATGGGTTCCAAAGGGCTTTGGCCTCTTTCCCAGCTCTGAGGAACCACAAGTCCTCATCTTGTTGTAGATCAGGTCCTGCTTGGCCCCACCCACTCAGGTCCCTCAGCAGACCTCTTTAAAGCTCAACTCATAGAAAGTCTCACTAGGTTTTTTTATTATGCTGTGAAAAAGAAGTCAGTCTGGCCCTGACTGGCCATGTCTGCAAAGGAAGTCCCTCCTCAGATCTTGCTACCACACTAGTTGCCATGTGCTGCTGTGACTCACCTATGAGAGCTGGGCTAGCGGTTGATCTTAGCACTTATGGTTCCAGGACCTAAATAAGTTGGCACACAGGTTAACCAGAACCTTTAAGCCCTCCAGCCTTCACCTCTCCCCATCATTATTTCATATTCGTCTTTAGGAAAAAAGAGTAGCAGTATCTCATCTGGGGCACCTGCCCCTGCAAGTCTTACCTGGAGGAACCAAATTCAACCAAATCCACAGAATGGTAAGGGTTGGAAGGGACCTCTGGAGATCATCTCGGCCAACCCACCTGCTTCAGCAGGTACACCTAGAACAGGGGGTACAGGAAAGCATCCAGGTGGGTTTTGAATGTCTCCAGGGAAGGAGACTCCACCACCTCCCTGGGCAGCCTGTGCCACTGCTCTGCCACCCTCACAGGAAAGAAGTTTTTTCTCATGTTTAGCTGGAACTTCCTGTGTTTCAATTTGTGCCCACTGCCCCTTGTCCTGTCACTGGGCACTATTCAAAAGAGTCCAGTCCCATCGTCCTGACACCCACCCTTGACATATTTATAGGTATTGATGAAACCCCCCCTCAGTCTTCTCTGGACAAGGCTGAAAAAACCCAGGTCTCTCAGCCTTTCCTCATATGAGAGATGCTCCAGCCCCCTAATCATCTTGGTAGCTCTCCACTGGACTTGCTCGTGCAGTTCCATATCCTTCTTAAACTCAGGGGCCCAAAACTGGACACAGTATTCCAAATGTGGTCTCACTAGGACAGAGTAGAGGAGGAGGAGGATAACCTCTCTCGACCTGCTGGCCACACTCCTTTTCATGCACCCCAGGATCCTGTTGGCCTTCTTGGCCACAAGGGCACATGGCTGGCTCAGGGTCAGCCTGCTGTCCACCAGCACTCCCAGGTCCTTCTTAGCAAAGCTGCTTTCCAGTAGGTCAGCCCCCAGCCTGTACTGGTGCATGGGGTTGTTCCTCCCCAGGTGCAAGACCTTGCACTTGCTTTTGTTGAATTTCATGAGGTTCCCCTCGGCCCAGCTCTCCAGCCTCTCCAGGTCTTGCTGGATGGCAGCACAGCCTTCTGGCATATCAGCCGCTCCTCCCAGCTTGGTATCATCAGCAACTTGCTGAGGGTACACTCTATCCCATCGTCCAGGTCATTGATGAATATATTAAAGAGGACTGGACCCAGCACAGACCCCTGGGGAACACCACTAGTGACAGGCCTCCATCCAGACTCTGCCCTGTTGATCATGACCCTCTGAGTTCTGTTGTTGAGCCAGTTCTTTGACTGTCCTCTCATCCAACCCACACTTCCTTAGCTTGTCTATGATGATGCTATGGGAGACAGTGTCGAATGCTTTACTGAATTCTAGATAGAGGTACCATGGTGGGGTACTTTCTCTTCTGGCCTCTCCTACCAGCCTGTCCTACCAAGTTCAAAGTGTTACTGGTTTTACCATTCCTCTGAAAGGCTGGGCAGAGGGCACCTCTTCCCCTACAACTCACAAGACCTGGAAATAAAACCTGTACCTGAAACAGTGGTGGAGTTTTAATCAACAGATCTGTTTTACTGAACTTTCTCTGCAGGTTGGAAAAATACTGCATGGGTTTAAAAACCAGGTTCAGTGCCCAGTATTAGCACAGGGTGCTGAGGAGGGGCAGATGCTGCCCCATGCCCTGGCACAACACCCCAGTGTAGTGTGGCAAGGCAACAGGTTTATGTGTCCTCCGAGGTTTCTCAGTCACAGGAAACTCTCTACTGCCTAAGGTGGTGTTTCAGGCATAGCATGTAATTTAACAGTTTGCTAATGGTAAAACAGATATATAGGAAGCTCAGCCCTGGCTGCAGCAGTTTGATCACATTTCCAAATACAAACCTAACTGAATATACTAATTCATCTCCAGCCAGTCAAGAAAACAGGTCTCAGAAGTATACCCACTTTCTGTCGCTTCAGCCTGGGAGAGAGACAATACCCCTCTACCAGCTCCAGCAGCCCACTCCTTATCATCCAAGGGAACATTATTCTGTGGAACTACATTTTACAGTAAATAAACCAAATAGTCTCCACTACAAAACCCTGCAAAAGACTTTCAGCAGATATAATCTACTTTGTGCCTATGGAGAACTAGGAAAATTTACATGGGTACACGCACATACAAAAACTTTCTCAAAGACGAGAGCCTTCATGGGAAGTCTGGCCTTTGGTAGTTTGTGTTTACTTCATGCCACACACACAAACTACATTTCAGAAGATGCCACTATTCTTCTTACCTCGATCTACATCTTGTTATCCAAAATCTGAACAGCATTTTTATGTACGTTATACATAGAAGCAATTGTACTAAAACAGATAAAATTTAAAAAGCACCTAACTCAAAAGGACTGTAGCACAGTTAAGCTTCAGAAGGAAACTGGGACATATTTCTGTCCATTTACTTTAAAAGTTTGCCCCTCTTAACCCCAGAAGGTCTGGAGATGTGGAAAGCATTTTAAGAGAATAAGAGAAGCTTTTTTATTTTTCCTTGATGAAGTACTCGTTAAGAACAGGTATTTGTTGTCATTACTATTTTGTTGTATCACCAGCATGACAAGAAAATACTTGCCCAAAATACCAAAAAATAAAAACCTCTTGAGAGAGCCTGTTCTTGCCACATTTCCATCCCAATATTTACAGGCCCAGGAGGTCCAGATAAGCTTTGGATATGCATCAAAGCTCCTGGACGGTTATCCAAACCAAGCACAAGCCCTGAACCTTTTGAAGTTTGTCCATCGCCAGTTATCACATCCAATTCCTCCCCTTTCATAACAAGAATTATAGTCTCTGTTTTCAGGAAGTTCTTATGTTCAGTGACTCTTGATTTTCCACAGAGGAATATGTAGAATTTCACTAATGTCTATACCAGACTTTCAAAAGAAGTCATACCCTTATTATTTTCCAGCATTTAAGTGTATTTTTCTTACTTAAGACTCAAAACACAAACTAAGCTTATACTTCCGACTATTACCTTGGCAAAGCATCTGCAGCTCTTCCTGATGCAGAGTAGAGCCTGTAGGTTCAGAGGTTCAGCGATGCACAGACTTGGCCTTCCACCAGCGGGACCAAGGCTCAAGTTCTTCCTGCACTCTCAAGTGAAATACAGTCAGCAGTTTCTTCTCAGTCCCTGGTGAACAGTAGCTCACACAATAAAACTATCATACCTAATTCAGCACAACTGGCAAGCTTTTGAGAGAAAGGCTTTGCGTGCAGGCTGATTTATGGGTTAACCCAACAGAAGATACTCCCTATAGGTTAGGTGTGATGAGGTCACTGACAGGGCAATAATGATGAAGTTTTTGACTGTAAATTCCCTCTATTTCAAAAGCTATAACTGACAACTATAAACAATTTGGACAAGGTTTCTCTGTAACTCAAGAAAAATATTCTTGCTTTATGTACTGCATAAAGGATTGCCATTATCTTTTCTTTCCCTTCCCTTACTTTATGTATAAAGTAAGGCTACCAGGACAAATTTATTCTCCACAGTGACAGAAGTTAGAGACTATCTTCTTAGTACTTTCAAGTTCATTTACAAAATTCAGGGGAGATTGCTTCAATTAGGGTCATCTGGTCATGTATCCCTTGATCCTTTGATCACCAAAGCAGAAATACCATGTTGGTAATCTCTGGGCTACCATTTGGGTTAATGAATCGGCTTGACTTTAATTCTAGCCCAGATGTAATCTTTTATAGCTTAATGATTTGTTCTAACATGAACTCCATTTGAATGTAAACAGTTTCTTTATTTAGAGCAAAAATTCTTTTTTATAACTTGTTTCTCTTCCTAATTAATTCTAGAGCAATTAAATCAAACCTTGATCTGTGGCAATCAAGATTAAATCATAGTATAGGTTAGGCTGCTAATATCGTCTTTGAGTTCATTATTATCAAGGCTAACAGTAATCAGCAAGGGAGGGAGAAACTGCTGTAGTGAGGGTTACAGATCTGAGGACTTGTTCTTGTTTTTAATAGCTGATCTGATTTAATGTATGATAATACTTGCACTTATTTAGTAACTCTCTTCTAAGGAGCTCAACATACTCTCCCGAAGTTAATTTATTCTAACACCACTGATGTGCAGGAGGTAAATATTATCTCCCAGGGACACAGAGAAGTTTTGGGACATAGAAGAGTTGTGGGCTGTGTGCAAAGTCACAGATTGGGGCCCAGATCTTAATTCCATTAACAAAGCATTAGTGGGAGCCTCACCATGAAGGCTAGTTATGAAAAGGGAGGAACAGCACCTCATCCATAAGCAGTCATGAAGCATTCTGCTTAAAATGGATTTGTTGGCCATTGCATCCAGGCAGTCCTCAGAGCTAAAAGCCATCTGTGCTGTTAGCTGGCTGCCTCAATAGATCTCCCTCCATCACGCCTCCTCAAGAGGACTTGCCATGTAGTTCTGCCCTGCAGTTGCCAAGGGGGATTTGCATTCCCAGAGGTAAAGAAAATTCATTTGTAAGTTGTTAACAAGATGGAGGCTGATGAATTTGACAGGTATTGTAGTTCTTAGCTCTGCCTAAATAGTCTGACCTGTCCACCACATAACCACATAACTTCTTTTCAAGTCAAATTTAGATTTAAAGGAGAATGAAAGGGACACTTCACAGCTCTGACTGTCCTCAAATCAAGGCACTGATGTCCCAGATGAGCCCCAGCTGAACCAGTTCTCTCCCTGGGTCTCTGTACGTAATTATATTATCCCATGCTGTGGCAGATTAATTCTGACTGTGCAGGAAACTCCTGGCCATTTGGGTCATCTCTGTGTGGTACAGCAATTGTGTGGAAAGGACCAAATCACCCCAGTTCAACTCCAAACAAGAAAAACACAAGAAAGCATCACAATGTTGTTTGTACTCCGGTTCTATATTAGCTCGAAAAAATTACAGCAGTGCCATTTTCAATTCAGTGTTATGCTGGAAAGGTTGCAAATTAATTAGAATTATGCCTTCTTTGTGCCAAGTGATAATTTACTGCAATTAATTATCAAAAGATCTACTGCTGTCAATTACGGTACTTGCTCTTTGGGGGGGAGAAGCTATTTACGTATAGCTAAATTCTGTAACAAAGTTCCATTTTACTTTTATTGTTTTCAATTAAACTATCATCATTTGCTTTCCCTCTGCCAAACACAATAAAGACTCGTTAAGAACTAATCATGCTACTGTGACCTTTTTTTTTAATCCAAACACTAGCTAGACCTGCACTGAGTCAACACTCCTATTGTTACACCTGCAAATTGTACGTAGAGAGGAGCATACTTCAGAATTAATGAGCACAGCTGTGGTCTCTCTTACATTCAACACTTGTAAAATAGACCTCTTTAAAGTGCCATTATCACAATATTGATAGAGTTATTTATAGTACTGCGAACGTTCCCAGTCATAACAGAGTCCTTGTTATCCCCCACAGCAGTTCATGTTGTTGCCATCTCCTGGACTCATTCCACAGTTTGTGATAAGGCACCAGGTGGACAATCCTTCACAAATGAACTATAAAAAACATTAGGAAAACTTCTACATAAGCAAGTTTTATAGCTGGGAATAGGTCAAGCTGTCAAGATCCAGCCCGCGTATGACTTGTCATGTTCTTCTGCTATGCAGTTTCCTGTATTTTCTGGGTGGGAAGTGAAATAAAATTACAGGCAGTACAAGCTGCAAATGAGCTGGATGGTATTGTCCAAATCAGAGCTGCTTTTTGCAGTTACTAATACTGTTTTACCATGATTCAGTAAAACAGATGTAAGTTCAAACTCTTGGTGTCAGTCGCTGAAAACAAATACCACAGGTGCCAACTTTGGTTGCTAAGGGAATACAAGCTTCTTGGGCTTCACAGTGTGTGTGTAAACAGCTAAAGATTGTCCAAGGCAGAGGTTCTGCTCTCTGCAGGAAGGTATTTGCCTTTTTCAGGTCTCTTCCAACTCAGCTTGATCTCCCGACACATTACTGAAGTATCAGCCAATGTGGTTGAAATGAAGTCAGTAGGACACATAATCAACGCAAGTTTTCCCAACCTCATAACTGCAGCACTGGGGGTTTATATTATTCTTATTGTAATATTTCACATTATTCTATAGTTAAGTTTTGTCACACTTGCCTCTGTATCCCACCAGACATCTCAGAGATCTGGATACAGCTTTTGTGGGGATACATTCATGGGAAGGTCTCCTACAGACCCAGCAAACAAGCAGCTGTGAAATTCAGTGCAATTGCTACAGCTATATGAAGATTTCCGCATTCTGCAGCCAGCCATGCTTCTTTGAGTTTAATAACGGGGTGGATTGGGGGGGTGGGGAGTGGTTGAACTGAGCATGACAGAGTTTTTTAGTAGATGAGTCACAAAGTTATATCCCTGTGAGAGCTCTAGAGGTCACAGGTCCAGAGGTGAGCACAGCCACTTACATGGATGGCTATTCCCCATCCAGCTCATGCAAGCGGCTGAGGAAGAAAACTGGGGCAAGTCTTGGCCCTGCAGCTGTTGCCATGAATGCCTTTACTCCCTCTTTCTGGTTGCAATGCATTACTTTTCTTGTTATAGGGCAGGAAATAACTTTGCTTCTGATCCTCTGTCCCTTATCTGAGGCAAATAATTTTGTCATAATTCAGCCTTGATTTTGGAAAGAATTGCAGAAAAACCACAAGTCCCCAAAGAGTAAAAATTCAACAAACACTTTGTTACTTATGAATTATTTCCCCAGATCCATCTATTTCATATCTTAAGTACTTCATGGCTGAAAGGTCAGATCTAAAATAACCTAATATTCTATTTTCCCTCTGAATTTAAGAGAATACTTTCATTGTACAGAACAGCTTGGAGAACCAGCCGAGCAATATTTATCTCACAGGTGTTGCTAGTTCAGATCTCCTGCAGGCAAGTAGACTTGTGTAGTGATTCCCAATTGATGGCTGTTTGGCTTATGTGAAGGTATTTGTCAGCTGTTCCTGTGTCCTTGGGGAAGGGAAGAGGTGAACTCCTGCTCTCTCCGAGGTAATGGGGAGCTGGGGTAGGTACTTGAGCACAGAGTTTTAAATCCCTGAATTTGCCCTTATTGGCATGTATCAAGCTGGACTTCTCAGTGAGAATTTGAATCCAAACAATAAACTCTATTATTTGTAAGGGCTCTCACAATATCTGATTGTTGCAAAAAAATTCTCTCCAGAAGTCTCTGACTTTTCAGCTGCCCTTTTTTTTACTTCTGAAGGATTTCTATTTCCAGGTTTTCTTACGTCTGTGGCTTATACCATAATTTGGATTACTTCTGGTTTTGTTAGTGTATTTATCCTCAGCTATATCAGTACAGTAGAAAAAAGCTCAAGAAGAGTGGGGGTAGAAATTTAAACCTTCCAGTTACTTTGAGTTTTGGAAGAGTTTTCACATTTTTAGTAGATTTTCAGGATTTTAGAAATATTTCTATTTCTCACCAAGAGGAAAGAAAGAGCCTGTGTAGTTATGGGAATGAGGAGTTTTTGTGGAAGTGAAGGAGAAAGAGAGGAGGCTGGTAACTAGGGCTGTCACCTGGGACCCTGCTTTGCCATTTTCTTCTGAAGGAGTGACCTTGTTAATAAAATGGCTCTTCTAGAACAGTGCTCTTCTCTAAGGAAAAGCTAGAGGTGGGCTGAAGTGAGAGGCAGGGAGTAGTACATTGCTTTTTGTTTCCATAAACTTACTGAGGAATGCATGCAACTTTGGTGCACATGTGATTCAACTAATCTAGTTAAAATCAGAAAAGGATTTCTCATAATTCAATTGGAGTTGTTTTTAATGTTTGGACTTTGGTCAAGGACAGCTTTATTGATTGAATTTAATTGCATATATTTTCCTGTCCATTTATTGAAGCCCATTTTTCAAGTCACTTGAGAGGCTGCTAACATTTCAGAAAGGGGATATGCCAAAGCATTGCTTTAATTCATTATCTTTTGGACATACAGTAGTTGATACTTGGCCTGAATTAAATCCGTCAGAGAATGTGATAGCATAATTACTTACAGGTATCCAAAACTGCTTTTAACTGAATTCTCTAGGAGGTTATGCATAAGATTTGTCTTGCCCTTACATTGGATGCAAATGTCTGGGATTTCAATGATAAATAAATATTTCATCAACTGAGGACAGATTTTTTTTCTTGTTTCCATATGTTGCTGATTGACTAAAATTCTCGTGAGGTCTTTACTTTTCCTTAATATATAATATAAAAGTCTTTTACAAATTAGCTCAGTAACTCTTTCAAAATGTGTAAACATGGCAACCCTTGAGGTAAAGAGGAAACTGTCTGTGACTTGACTCTGACTTGCTTTTTTTCTTTTGAACCGTGCTCAACCCTCAAAGACTTTCTAGACAAAACTGCACATTAGCTAGATTGCTTCACACTGCATTCCGATGACGTGAAGTCTGTGATCCTCCAAAAGTTACATCAGCCTGCTTCCAAATAGAGCAAAGGGCTAGATGTTCCCAGCCTGAAAAGACCTATAGGCTGGAAAATGCTGTGGGAAGGGCAGCAGTCATGTTACACTGCAACCCCCCATGCCACAGCCCTACCACTTTGCTGAACCAGAGCTGTAGAGGGAGCACTGCTCCTGTAAGCTCTGTCCCTGCTTTCCTTGACTGTTTTTATGGTCTTTTGCTCCCAGTCACAGCTTCCTGCCTTCAAGTAAGTTCTCAGTCTAGCAAAGAAAACATGTACGTGCATGTCTTTAAGGATGCAGGAACTTCTGCTGGCAGTTGTGGACCCATCTGCATTTTGGGCTCAGCTCTCTAGCTCTGCACTGAAAGTAACTGGCATCATCTTGTTGTTTGTGAAAACTAAAAGTAGCAATAGTTGCAGTGTTAAAGATTGTATTTATCAATAATAGGCCTAAGTAGGAAACATGAATCTACCTATAAAAGCTCTGGCATACAGTGCTTGTCAGATATCTGACTATTTTGTAGGGAGATACATAAGGCCAGACTAGTTTCAAAAACTGTGAATCAGACAAAATCCAAGCTTTGATTCTTATGTAAGAAAGCATGACCCTTCCTTGGAGTGAGGGAACATTCGCACAAAAGGCCCAGGTTTTATCCTGTTCTTACACTAGCTCTGTGGTTAACAAATGCAAGCTGAAATACCCGACGTCTGTAATACCTCCCCTCCCCTCAGAACACCTGACACTTAAATGCTGCCTGATTCACAGAAGTTTTGCTCAGGAATCCAGTGATCATATCTGATAAAAGGCACAAGGAATTCCTTTCACAAGGAACTGAACCACAGATGGTTATGTGATTTGAGGGCCACTGAACATCAACAGTTTTACCAACTGAATCAGAATTACGGAAACACCTGCGTGACTGCATCTGCAGACTCAGCTAAATTATGCTTCCATCCAGCTACATGATATCTAATGTGTAATTCTTCTGCATTTTAATCAAATGCATTGTAATGTCAATACAAAATTTCAATATGAATGCACCTTAATGTAGGAGTAACTAATAGCTACCATCCATTAGTAACAGTTAAGAGACATACTTCCTACTAGGCAACAGGGGCACAGTTATTTTAACTCATTACCTGCTTTGTAAATGACACTTAATTGCACATGAAGATAGGATGTTCACAGGACACCACTGGGAATGCAAAACTGAGCACCCAAAAGATAGCAAATGCTTGAAAGAAGGTTGCAGAGGTTTGTGAACCCCCTGCACAGTAAGACACAGTAAGGCTTTGTGTGCTCTGCCCAAATGGTGCCTGTTCCCCATAAAACCTGTACTGAGATTAGCAGCATAATGCTAGAAAACTTTTGCTAAGCATATGTAAACTCTTAGTTTGCAAAAGCTTTTCAGATTTGATGGATTTTTGAGGCTACTGTAAAGCATTTCTTAAGAAACAGATGATGTAGGCCAACCTCCTAGTTGTTGCTTTCAAATTACGATGTTATAAGGGTTTTTCAAGGACAAACTACCAGAGTGGTAACACTGAAACATTTTATTTCTAGCACCTTTCTTAGAGATAGATGAATTAACATGGATAAAAATTTTCCAGAAAGAAATCAGCCTGACAAAAACATGAAGTTTGGGATATGTCCTCTAGTGGCTAATACCTAACAAAGTTATGGTCACTGAAAATCAACTTTTAAAACAGGAAGCACTGGTCAACCTTGCGTGATGGATAACAGTGCAAGTTACTGCTTGCTGAAATTATTGAATTTGGCTCTGTCCTGAGATCTACCTCTGGTTTAGCCTTCAGAAGTGAGTCCCAGCGCCCGCAGGACTGAATTCAAGACACCTACCCTGATATGAGGTTCTTCCCCCAATGAAGCTGGGGGGGATCGGGGCCAGATCTTCTGGAAAACAGACATTGTTGTATCATGGTACAGTTATCTGCTTGTTCATGCTTCTAGTACCTTTAGAGAAAGCCTGAATGCATGGAGTGAGGTAGAAAGTGAAGATTTAAACTAAGTAAATTTATTCCTGATAGGCTGGGTTTTGAAACACAGTGCTTCCTGCCCATGTTTGAGTTTACTTTAGTTCATTGGTCCCTAGAGCAACCAGAATTATAGCTCAGCAAACATCTTCAAGGATCATACATTCAAAAAAAAAACCAACCTCTCAAATCTTGAAGTGTGGCTTAAAGACAGAAAACCTCCTAGCAGAAAAGAGATTGAGAACACATCCTGACTTGGACATTTCCCCTTTCAGATGTGGACAAATGTTCATTACAAATTACACTGAAATCAGTAATTATTTTCATATGGTTAGCAAATAATAATGATTCAACATTTGCATGTCCCTGAATTGCAGTGGAGCCGGATTACAGATGGTACAAGATGCATCAGTTTTACAAAGCATATTGAAGACTTCAACTTCATGACGGAAAGTGTTCTGTCATCACTTAACTTATATGCACATGAATACCAGCACAGGGGGGAGTCTGCACTTATGAGAACCACTAAAGATGCTAAAAACAGGTACACAGAAATCAAATCTAAATGCTCAATTATTTTAGCTTTCCATTTGTTTTCGTAAGTACTGAAAGTTAAAGTTCCAACCATCCTGCCTAGATGGAGCCACAGACAGAACTCAAACATTCAAGTCCTTTAAAAAAATCTGCCCTTTCTTCAGTGGAAAGGTTTAAATGCATATTGTTGCATGGCAAACAGAATGGAATACACAAAATAATGCTACTTTATGCAATGACTTTGGATTCCAGTTTGTGTCTATGAAGTATTTACCCTAAGCCCACAAAACCCACCAAGCAGCTCCCATGTGAAAGAATGAGAAGGGAGGTTGCATTCAGCAGTACTGTTAAGTGCAGCGATTTCTAATAACAGCAATGTCTGCTCTGTGTGATCTGTATCAACATAAAAAAAAAAAAGTCTAGTCAAGTGCCCAGCAAGGGGTCTATTCTCATGTCTATGCTCATATGTTAAGTCCCATTGACAAGCATTAGTGGGAGCTGCACGCACATATGGATATGTGAATAGCCCCAGTGGAAGCTGCACAAAGTAGCGTTCAGCTATACAGAGATCAATTCAGTCACTAAGATAAAATAATCTAGGGGGAGATGCCTTAAAGAATGCAGTGAATAAACCAAATAATTTAAAGAAATTGACAAATAACGGAGGTTTAAAATGAAACAACAAAATAAAAACAGCATTAGCACCTATTCTTTGAACTAAATAGTAAACAAGAATTAGCTTTAAGAAATTAACCCTGGCCAAAACTTACAAAAATGGCTTACAAGTCTGAGTTCTCTAATTTTGAGAGCATCTTTGTCTTACTATTACTCTATATTCTAAATAGAAACAAGAGACACAGCAAAAAGATCTTGCTGACAAGACATGAGTTAAGAAAAGCACTGATAAATATTGTTCTGCTGGACAACATGGTACATGAAATCATGGCAACTCTGCAATAGGTCAATGATAATGATGCTCCTGAGGTTATGCAACACCAACAGCCACCCTATAAATGTCAAAGCCTTGCAGAAACTCCCTGAGAAAGGTTTCCTGCTACCTGAAAAGGCTCCAGCAGCCAGTCTGATGGACAACAAAAATCTCTAAAGAGTTTGTTCTCTTTCTGCAGGCAATCTTCAGGTTTTTCCCTGAAGCCACTGCCTAGTTCAAAATCCCATCATGAGTTGGAGTACTGTTCTTACTTACACTTGCATAGCTGAAACAACAAAACGTTTCCTGACAGTTAAACATAAACAGGTCTAGCAACAATTAAATCATCAATTAATGGACCAGACAGCAATCACTGTGGGAAGGGTTTAAGGCAGTGATAAGTGCCCATAATTAGAACCTAAACTGGTGGGATATAGAGTGGGTGATAAGCAAATAACACCTATAAATCAGGTATACTTGTGATCAAGATCACTGGTTTCCTTTCCTTGTTCTGGTGCCCATAGTGGAATTCAACCACCTGAATTGCAAGTTATTGCAGAGTTCTGTATGTTTACGTATGTCTTACTGGCTTCAGACCTAGGTCCAAACCATATCAGCAGCACTGCTCTGGAACATCCTGAGGTGAAGCAGTCAATATGACTGACAATGAAAGCTCTTATCTTACAAGATGTCCTTTTCCAGTGGTCATTTAAACCGACAGCCAACCCTTTAATCTCGGTAAACCAAAGTGTGTTGGGTCCCTGCTGGCCAAAACATCTGAGAAGACAAAAGACACCATGTTCCAGCTGACACCTGCAAGTAATTACACACGGCGCGATAGCAGAGCGTGAAAGAACTATTTGAGAAATGATGCTAAGAGAGGTGCATTTCTTTTTTGTATTGACTGAACTATTTTCTGATGTCAAAGTGCCTTAGGGTCTTAGAAATCAAAGGCAAATTAGGCAAGGTAAAGAAAATCTGTTGCCAGGTGTTCATCTGGAAACGTGATAGATCTCCAGTGATTTTTACCAGTTGTGGGAGCTGATTCACCTTCCAGATGATATTGTGTTTTATAAGGCTATTTTACTGGGCTAGTGGCAGAGGGCAAATGCTCCACAGAGAACAGAATTTGGAGGCCCACTATTTCCAGAGTATCTTCTTTACCTATCAGCAGATCTTTCAGTCTGTCTCTGATGGTTTTGGGTATCAAGACTCATATGATGCATAGCAAAGATAGGCATGCAGTTTTAGGAGAAGCTAAAATGTGGTGGATGACTCTTCCTCCTGAAGAGGAGAGAAGATGAGAAGATGGCTCCTCCTCTGAAGAGTACCAGACAGCTGCAGCCAGGTAGGAGAACTCTGAGTTATGTTCCTGTTTAGTGAATATTTATTACATTGGCACTATTTGAATGTTACTTAGTTCTGGTTAGGAAGGTAATGGTGGAGATAGATTCAATTTAAGCAGTATTTATTGTTAAAATTCAAAATGCATGTGATGTTTTCAATACTTTTTCTTAACTGTTTTGATAAAATCCAGTATCAGAAATTGTTTTTACACTACCTCCACATTGATAGAGTAGGTATCTAGAAATCCTAAGCAGAAAGCAATGTTGCAAAGAGCAGTAAAGAGATATGACAACATATTTTGTCTTGTTTTCTAGATTTCCACGTCTGGAAGATAACATACCCACATCAGACTTCTTTTTATCGAAAGAAAAGAGGAAGACCAATTTATCTTCACAGATTGAGAAATAAGTCACCTTCATATCATACCACCACATCCTGGATCTATCAGCTATTTTAAAGATAAAGAAGTTCCTCAGATTACATCCTTCCCAGCAAATTATTTAGCTTGTGTTTCATTTTAAGCTGCTGAGTTGATCAGTGGGACAATTTCCTGTTTAGAGTTAATTACCAGCATCACTGCAAGCCCAAAAGGCAGGTCATCAGCCAAAGGATCAATCTCTACCTAAGACCCTGAGACTATCTAGCTGTCCAGGCTTTGCCATCAGGGACAATTTCAATGTCCCCCAAACTTTTGGCATTTGAGTTATCAATTAATAATGCTGCTCAGTGTCTTTTTTTATTCGGCTTGCTGTTGAGTTATCAGTGTCTCTCATATGGAGAAGTTGTAGTAGTTATGGTGCAGATACATAGACTGAAATACCATCAATGACGTTCTTCACTTATATATATGGCCAATGAATAAAATGGATGCATTTCATAGAGGTTTGTACTGAAATTGCCCTAGAGAACAGTGTTCTCAGGGAAACCACCAGGACCACCTGGAGGCACATTTACCTTGCAGTTGGTGGAGAGTGTGAGGGAAGGCCAGACCCTAGGCTGTAAACCCCAGCTAGCTACAGACAGTTGAGAGACTGCCTCAAGTAAATAATTAGGAGATGGATACACAAAAATGTGCCGTCTCTTCATGCATCACATGAAGCATTGTGAGCTCTACTGGAGGGAGTTACTTTGCAGAGCCTGACTCAGTCACCTGAGTTGAGATTTTACAGAGGATGCTTAGTATAGACTGAAAACACTATAACACTCCCACAGAGGAAGGCAGCTGCTGATCCACAGCAAGGGGGGGTGGAGAGACTGCAGGGAGCAGTAGGGAAGACCTGAGCATGAAAATATTTCGTATCAGAACTGGTTATATCCATCTGTAAAATTAGTAACAACACAGACACCTGGTAGTTACGTTTCATGGGCTAATAAATACATTTAAGAGCAGAAGGGATTGTGCTGAGCCTTCACTCTGACATCCTGCACAGAATCAGTCTACGCTCTTTGATTTTATAGCATTTAGCTCCCAGCTTTCATCAGGGGCTAGGATGTCATTAGGGTAGGCTGAGATGTGCTTTGTCCGAACTTAGATGGGAGACCCCCAAGAACATGCTAAAGCCGAAGTAAATGGGATAGAGCCCCTGCTATCTCTTCCTTCTGCATTACACTGAGCTGTAATTGGAGGCACTGTGTGGTGGTAAAGTCTTGAAATGGCTTGTGTTTTTTCATCATTTCGACAGTTGTTGAACTTTTTGGAGGGGTGAGAGGGGAACAGGCTTGTAGGATGCAAACAACACATAGGATACATGTGTGGGAACTGCTGTGGTGGCTATGTATGGCTGCAGAGGCAGGAAGCTGTGTGAGCAGCAGGACAAGTGACTGTCAGCATTTCCTGTGGGAATCAATTGTTGAGGCAGGACTGCTTCAGAAAAAGAGGCTTAGGGTGAAGCTTCAGCCTAATATTCTGCCTGCAACCCACTCCAGTCCAGGACTATCTTATTCACACTGTCAATGAAACAGAGTTCCAGGTAAAAGATGCCTGGAGGTGGGATCACTGCTTCTCCTTTACCAGAGAGCAGAGGCACAGAGCTCTGAGGAATTAGCTATTTTGTGCCAGAAGGCAGGCAAGGGGTGACAAACCTACTGGTAGAGCACTGCCTTTTGGTGGTTTCATGCAGGTCCATCAGCACATAAACTCGATCTCTATCTTTTAAAATAATACATTATTAGATATATGTGAATGTGTGATATCTGCACACCTGGCCTGGGTCTAGAGAGCCCATGAAATGTGTTAGACCTGTTATTACTTGATTATTTCTTTGCACAGGTGTACGTTCCTGCTCCTAAATCCTTACGAAATGTCTCTGCTGGTGTGTATAGACTCACAGCATTGAAGGCTAGAGAAAGTCCCTTGATATAGTACAACTCATCATGTGACATTGCCCCTGCATTAGATGCACTGACTTGTTTTTTGTTACAGCAGGTCGTCTGCTCTTGCTTTGAAAATATCAGAAAAAGACCATATCCACTTTGTGCCTTGAAAGATAGCCGTCAGCCACTCTTGCTATTTAAAAAAAAACCTCCTAAATTCTCACTTGAGTTTGCTTGACGTCAGCTTGCAGATATCAATTTTTCGCTGAAAGATTAAAAATGTCATCAGTATCCAGCAGATAATTCCAGACAGATCTTATAGATACTTAAATACTTACACATTACGCTCATGTCACGTCTCAGTCTTCTTTCCAGTAAGCTAGGCAGATCGAGTGCTTTAAGTCTTTTACCATTAAGCACTTTCTTCAGCCCTGAAATCCTCTCTGTGGCTCTTTTCTGCACCCTCTCCAGTTTTCCAATGACTGTTTAAAAGCACAAGCATCAGAAACCACATAATCTTATATTGTCTGTATTAAAACCAATTGTGTTTGAATGGGCTCAGCTCATCAAGCAACTGAGATCACTTGGAGTGTCATTCTCATCATTGTCTGTCACTCCACCAATGTTCCTGTCATCCTCAGATTTATCAGCTGTGAATTTATAGCGTTTACATCCCAATCATTGAAGAAAACATTGACTAGCATCTGACCTGATGCTGATCCTGGTAAAACTCTCCTGTTTGAGAATGCTTCCTAATTCATAGCTACTTTTTAACAGGCTGTTAGCCAATTCCTAATCTAATTAGTGCATGCTCTGTTGCTATTTCTAATGTTTTTTGATCAGAATATCACACAGTGTTAATTCTAATCTCCATAAAAAATGAATATCACATCTCTTCATTGACCTTTATCATTCAGTCTTTACCTTCATCACATGATTTGATGCGCCTCATCAAGGAAAGAAATTGGGTCTGTCTGATAAGGCTTATTTCTCCTAAAACTGTATTTACCATCATTAATTATATTTCCATTCTTCATCGTTTCAGTCCCGTGGCACCTTTTCCAATATATGGTAACAGCTGATGATGTATTAGAGGCCTGTCTTTGAGGTCAGTATGTGTGTTATCAACCCAACCAAAACAATTCAATTCTTAAACCCACTCTTTGAAAACTGGTATGTTTCATTGTAGTGGCTTGCTGCTTATTTACTCTTATATATCATCAAGTGATTGAAAACAACTACTTGCCATGCTGCTTTAAGGGTAAACCGTGAAAAATCTTACAACGGTATGTATGTTCACTCCTAGTCCTGGCCACTGTTTTCCAAGAGCCTCCCAGTGGCCGCTGGTACAGAAATTGTTACAAGTTTAGACTTCCAGAGTGAGCCACATGCTTCCTGAAGCATGCCTTAGAAGAACACCATGAAAGGGACGATGATGAAATATCAGCTATCATGTAACTATCTATAAATGTTAGATTTCTACAAAGTGATTCCACTGAATTGTAATTAAGGGTTTGAAAGTCGAATGATTTTAAGTGCTAGTTTTAATTACCGCTTGGTGAACTTTAGTGTGTTAGAATTGTCACAACTTTCCTTTAGAATTAGTGTCAAGCCAAGCAATACAGTGGGAAATTATTAACTCATACTTTGGTTCAGCAATTATCTGCATTACAAGGTTTATGCAATTAGCTGTTTAAGATGTCATTATATTTTGCCATCTGGTACACAGGAGTTTATGCATATGAACAGGCACGTGTTGAAGTGATTTTCACTATATGACTCTTGATCTCAACCCAAATCATCACTATAATGAGTGGAAGACACAGTGTACAGTACATTAGTGGCAGGTGCATACTATCAACTTCATTTTAATAGAAGACTTTCATGTTTCCATTTTTAAAGTATTCTGCACAAGTGCTGAAAAATTAATTACTCGTTTGCAATTTAGCAAAAACTGAGGACATGTTATTGCTAAATGCTAAGGAACATCAGTTTTCAGAAAAGGGGCCACTAATTTAAGTTCTTTCCATCTGTAACTTCAGGCCAATTTCTGCTCCAGACAACAAGAAAGTCTCACTGAAGTTCAGCTTAAAACATTCTCTCCTTTCATGGTGAACATGCTGAATTACCTTTGATAGTCTCACAGCACTCAAAGCCTCTTGAAGCTATTGCACAGCAAGCTGCAAGGATGCCTTAAAAGCCACCTGTCCATGTGCAACAGCCTACAGCGTCACAGCCTAAAAAACTCTGCCAGTGCACACAGTACTGTGTCCTGTGCCCTTGGTCTTACCTCAGTCTGTCTGACGTCACTTTTGCCTGTTGGCTCACATTTGACACGCAGATTTTAAATCTGGGGAGAAAGGTATTACTGTCGGCAACCTACCACAAGGATATCCTATCTTCTAGGCGGTACAAAATGTAAATATCAATAATGACAGCACCGCATACTTAGATAATACCTGGTATTTCTGACGCATGCTGCGGCTGGTGTTCTAAAAATATTCACAGTCTTTAATTAATTAAATTGCATGCAGCTATTAACCTCATTTGACACAAGGAAACCAGTCTCTGGAACTGTAAGAGAACTCCTTGGTCACAGGACGGCTGTGCAGAGACTGAGAGTGAGCCATCAGTGGGGACTATATTAAGTGAACTATAGTGCAGACTCCTAAAACCAGGCTGCAACTGCAGGACTGTCATTTAGCTGTAAACACAGGTGCAATGGTTTGCGGGAGGACAAGTTTGGCATCAGGGAACGCATGGGGTAGGTCCTGCCACCTCCTCCGCTGAGCTGGAGTAAGTGCTAAATGCGGGACTACTCGAGAGACATCACTAATCGCGTTGGTCTGCTGGCAAATCATGTTTCTTAGGAATATTTATTATTTTGGGTTCTGGTATTACATTCTGGATACTCCCCACGTCTCAGGGCAGTGGTGGTTGTCTCAGAGGGGGGGAAGGCGCCGTTCCCAGCCTGCTTCCAGCCACGGTGGGGGTCAGCGCTGCGTCTCCACGTGCAGCCACTACAACTTCATTACTGAATTACATTAACAGGCCGCCCTCTAGTGTCATATTTTATTACATGGGTAAAAAAAAATGGGCTGGGTGGGTAAAAACTCGTATTTTCACTTAGTGAACACCAGCAAGCAAGCCACCCACAGAAGCAGCCACAAAACATTTATATGACCCATGTTGGGAAGTCCTCTGTCAGGTTAGAATCTCTAAAATTTGGTGTAAGATGAGATTTCTACTGAGGTTCAGAAAACCAATCCCGGAAGGCCCAAGGAAAATATCACTCAAATCTGTGCATACACACACCGAGGTACAGAATTTGCCTGCTCTCTAACATCAATATTAGCATTTCTATGGGTGGTTATACCAACGCGGCAGTATATACATTCGTCTATACCTCTAACATGAAGTGTTACATCATCCTTTTGCACGTACATCAATGTCATTCAGCGAAATACCAGGAAATGTCCTTCACAGCAACACTCCCAGTGCATGAGGATCATTTTCCTCAGGCTAAAACAAAAAGGTGACAGACCTAAGGTAACAGGCAGTGGTTATTCAGCAGTTTGCAATATTTTATAGCTAAAACCAGAAAGCACTAACAGCAAACAACCAGATAAATACTTTTTTGCTCTGAAACCCTTACTGGCATTAACGGTCATGCTAAATAAACTCCTCGGAGCTGCCTTTACTAGGCTGGTTAGGAAGGGGGAGGCCGGACGAGGTACATCCACCTCTAAGACCATCAGCAGGCCAGGCCAAGCCAACAGCTGGTGTAAATTAGCATGTGAAGGGAGTGCAAGTCCATCAATGCACATCAGCTGGAGACCTGTCGTTGTGTATTAATGTTCCCCACTGCTGAAGCCACCTGCCTATCTCCCATTTTACTGAGCACGTTTTGTCTCCTGTGGGAGATCTGCTCAGTCACGTGAAAAAGCATACTTTCCTTTAGGTAAAGAGAGGGAAGAACCTCAGCACTAACTGGGGTCCTCACAGACTCACTGCAGACGGGGGTCTTTCCCTCAGGGCAGCCTCTGAGGGCTGGCGCTGATAGTGTCCCTGGAGGAGGTGGGTTGTGGGAAACGTGCCCTTGGTTTCCCCAGGGAGCACGGTGTCTGCCTCCTCCCTTCCCCTCCAAAATCCCCGTGGGATTACGGAGGTGACCCTGCCCCAAGCAGGGAAGGGGCAGGGAACAGCCGACCTTCCCCTTCCCAGGCGCAGGTGGCGGGACAGGGAAGGCCTGGCTCTGCCGAGGCAGGATCCACACACGGCGGCTGAGGGAAGCCACGGGCAAAGTGCGAGTGAAG
This sequence comes from Phalacrocorax aristotelis, assembly GCF_949628215.1. Classification (NCBI taxonomy): domain Eukaryota; kingdom Metazoa; phylum Chordata; class Aves; order Suliformes; family Phalacrocoracidae; genus Phalacrocorax; species Phalacrocorax aristotelis. The sequence continues at coordinate 42,751,328 of NC_134281.1, read as the reverse complement.
CTGCCCAAAGCCACGTTTTGCTTTGAAGTTTTAATCCGGATTATCTGCCCCGGTTTTGCTGGTGTTTGGAAGCGAAGGGTGGCCTCCTCTCCCGGCCGCCGCCACCTGGGCCCAGCAGCGCCCCCCGCGGCCGCCACAGGCACAAGCGCAAGGCGGGGCCGCCGCGGGCCGGCGCTCCTCACCCGCCGGGAGGGGGCGCTGCGCCGCCCGGCCCCGCTGCCGGGGCGGGGGGGGCGGGGGCGGCGGGAGGGCGGGGCGGGGCGGGGCGGGGCGGGTGGCGGCCCGGCGCCTCCAGGGGGCGCCGCGGGCCCCGCCGGGCGGTGCCGGCGCGCGGGGCCGGCAGCGGAGGGCGGGCGGGCGCGTGCAGGGGCGCGCGTGCATGCAGGAGGGTGCAGGCGCACGCACGTGTGCGTGCGCACAGGGCTTGCACACCCGTGTGCGGACAGGCGTGCACGCACGTGCACGGGTATGCGCACAGACGTGCAGCCGTGCGTGCAGCCTTGTCTGCACGCACGCACACCAGCATCCGTACACGGACTGACAACGCACAGCACGCACATTCGTGTACGAGCGTGTGCGCACACATACAAACATGCACCTGTATACATCATGGATATGCATATACACATGTGCATGTGCTCGCATGCAACACGCACATACGAGAGCCAGCCGGGGCACCCCGGCACCCCCACTTGCATGGTTGCACCCGCCAGCGGGCTGAGGCACGGAGGTGCTGCACGCCCTGCCACCAGGTTTGCAGCTGGGCTGGGTGGTAAATGGGACTGGTTTTAAAAATAGCTTGGGAGCTCCTGAGCCCCTGATGCACGGTGTCAGGCTCCAGAGGGGAGAGGAGAGGAAAGGAGGGGAGGGGGCAGAGGAGCCCATCGATGTGGCGGTCTAAAAAACTTAGCTGCAAAGTTGTTTGGTTTTATCAGTCAAACACTCTGATCTGTATTTTGCAACCCTGCAGTAATGCAACTGGAATTATTTATTATTGTTTCTTCTTATTAAATTAATTAAGGCTTGTTGGTGTAGCATTTTTTCCCCCGTATTAAAGGAAATGAAGTCAACATCATTAAAAGGAGTGGAATAGGCGTATGCCAAAGTATTTGTAAGAGCACGTTAAAAATATTCTAATATGAATTCCAGCTGTCTCGCAGGCCGCTGGTAACTTTTCCTAAGAAATCCAGTGACGCCGCAGCCCTGCTGCCGTTGTCCGGGGGCCGAAAGCAGGTTTGTCGCAACAAGGGGAAGCAACCTTCGTTACTTCCTGCGATCACACTTTTTAAATCAAGTTAGCTAGTAATTTATAAAGGCCTTTGGCATCGCCTTTGGAGTCAGTCTCGTGACGTTTGTAATTAAAGGCAAATTGCACGAACCTCGCCTGCTCCAGAGCACGGCAAAATCCCCGGTGAGCCCAGCACGGAGCTGCGCGGGGCACGTGGCACTGCCAGGGGCGGCGGGGGGTGATGGGGTACCTGCGTGCTGAGGGATGCATTTTGGGGTGCCCGTGTGCAGGTACAGCGGTGCGCTGGAGCACTGGTGTGCGTACATAGTGGCGTACTGGGGTGCCTGAGTGCTGGGGTGCCTGTGTAACGGGGTACCTGCATGCAGGTGTAGCAGTATATTGGGGTACCTGTGTGCTGAGGTACCCATATGCAGGTATAGAGGGATACCTGCGTTCTGGGGTACCTGAGTACAGGAGTACCTGTGTGCTGGGGCACCTGTGAACCAGGGGTACCTGTGTGCTGGGGTACCTGGCCTCCCACTGCCCCAGCAGCTGCAGAGACTTCCAAGCTCCCATAAAACCACCCGAAGGGGTGGGCTGAAGAACGGGGGCCCCGGCAGGAACTGCAAAGGGCCTCTCCCCTGCGAGGGGAGCGCTGTCTGGCGGCTGCCTCCTTCGCAGTCCCGTGGCTGGAGGGCACTGAGCACACCCGCGCTGGCCCACACGCGTGGGAGCAGTCTTCTTCCCCTGGAGCATCCCATCCCGGTGTCTCAAAGGCTCTGGGAAGAGCAAAGAGGGCAAAACGGCTTTGCTGCAGTCTTCTTCAGACAGGGGAGGCAGCCGGGCGCAGCCACCCTCCCCTTCCACTCAGGTGTCCGGTGTCCTCCTCTGCTCTATCCACTTCGCCTTCACGTACTGATTTTCCAGACCGTGGGCAAGAGGCAGGATTTTCCATGGAGATTCAGTGTTTCGTCTGCGTTGCACGTGCAGGAGGCCTGCCCGCGGGTTCCTTTTGCCAAGCAGGGCAGAAGTCACTTGCACCAAAGTTTGGAGCTTAGCGACACTGAAAATCTGGAGATATTTCTTGAATTTAATGACTGGGGAGAAAAAAATCAGATTTTGTTTCTGTGGTGCAACTGCAGAAAACAGTTTCAGCCTCCCGTCCTTTGTGCTGTGTAATTGTTGGGGGCTTATCCCAGATTTTATTAGCCATGTAAGCATCTGCTGGCGGCGTGCGACTGTCCTGCGCACAGCATCGGGCAGCGTAGGGCTCTCGGGAGTGCCTCTTCCCTTGCTCAGCAGCGCAAGTCTCAATGACTTGGAAATGTGTCTGGTGGGCTGAAGCCATCCAGGCGTTCCTGAAAGTTCTCCCCCTGTAACCCTGCCCTGACCCTGGGTGCAACCAAGGGGACCCGGCAGAGACCCCCGCCGGGACAAAATCCCCAGGGATTGTGCCAACCCCGGAATGATAGCAATGCCACCAGCGCTTTTGATACTGATTTTTGGTTTTTGCCTCTACCATTAAAGGATGCAATGGGAAATAACAGGCGCACCCGCTGCAGGGCCTAACAGGCCTGGTGGGAGAGGCCCACTGCGGCCCCTCGCCTGGACGCCCAAACCCCCCGAGCCCAGGGGACCCGCTGGCTTGTACCGGTTTGGCCTGTGGGCAGCAGGAGCAGCCCTGGGACAGGAGGGTCGTGCAGTGACTGCACCCGATTGGCACAAAACACCTCTGCTGCAGGGCTGGGAGAGCTGGAGGCTGCCGCCCGGGGGTCCGCATCCCACTGCCGCCAGGGAGGAAGCCACCGGCTCCAGGGCACGTAACCCCCCACTATATACACATACATATATGTATCATGTGTGTGGTTATGCACATACCTACGTGGATACATACGCACAGCTGTGCGTGGACAGGCACCGGTGATGCTGCAGCTGCTGGCCGGCAGGACCGGGCCGGGCGGGGGGTTCGGCGGGTCCCCCCGCGCCCCTCCACGCCGGCGGAGCGGGGCCCGGGCGGCGCCGCGGGGAGCGGCGGGGGCGGGGGCGGGCGCGGGGGGGCGCGGCGGCTGCCAGGTGCCCCCCTCCCGCCCTCCTTCCCTCCCTCCCTCCTTCCCTCCCTCCATCCCTCCCTCTCTCCCTCCCTCCGCGCCGCCCCGCTCCGCCGTGCCCGCCGCCCCCGCTACTTTTGTTGAGACTTTATTTTGCGGCGGGGGTCGGGGGGCGCCGGCTCTCGCCTGGATTTCTCTCCCCCCTGCCTTTTCTTTTCGCATTCATATTTTTATTCCATTTTTTTATTAAATTTTTTTTTGGCGGGGGCGGCCTCCGAGCTGGCCAAAACCTCCCCGCTTTCCCCATGTACGTGATTTAGAGTGACATAATTGCGAGCCGGGGCTGGAGCAGCGATAAATCAGCCCGTCGCCGGCGCGGTGCTGCCGTGACTCGCCCCAGCGCCGGACGGAGACTGCGGCAAAAGAAAAAAAAAAAAAAAAAAAAAGGAAAAAAAAAGGGGGGGGGAAGGGGGAGGGGGGGATCCGCAGCCCGCGGGGCGGAGGAGCGCGGAGCTAGCGGCGGGGGTTGCGCGGGCGCGGCGCGGCGGGAGCAGCGGCCGTCCCGACCTGCGCGGGCTGCGCTTCTCCTGCGTATTTTTTTCCTTTCTCGGGTTTTGTTTGGGTTTTATTTTTTTTATTTTTCTTTCCTTTTCCTGTACCTTAGATGAAAATGGCTACCACTGACTTGGCGAACGTTTCAGAAGGCAGAGATGGCAGGTTGCGAGATTTATTTATTTATTTTATAAACACACACACACCCCCCCGAAAAAAAAAAAAAAAAAACCAAAAACCAAAACAAAACCAAAAGCCAGACAAAAATCAAACAGCAAATTTTAAAGGTTTTTCTTTTTTTTTTCCCCCACCCATTTTTCCCCCTATTTTCTATTCCCCGCGGCGATGCGGTGCCGAGGCTGTGCCGGCGGGGGCACGGAGGACGGGGAGCTGCGACGCCCACCACCGCCGCCCTCGCCGGGCAGCCTCTGCTCGGAGAGCGGGCGGAGACCGGGCAAAGCCGGGCAGAAGCCGCCCGGCTGCGAGCTCCCCGGGCGAGCACACACGGTGCGCGGAGCGGACGGCTGCCGCGGCGGACACTGCGCTCCCGCGTAGGGATTATTCACCTTTTTTTTTATTATTTTTTTGTTGTTTTAATTCTCATGCCACAGATCTACAACTGTACGTGCACATAAAAGCGAGAGCTCACGGATACCGCTTTCCTTACCAGCGAGGACTGAGTAGTTAATCCAATAAGTATATGTATTGTTGCGGGGGGGGGCGGGGGGGGCAGTTAATCATGTATCGCAATGTATGGCTAATATATATGAATATTAAAGTGACTTGGGGAAAGAGTCTCGGCGAGGGGGCTCCTTCTAGGGAGCGGACAAAGAAGAAACTGGAAACAATGTTTTAAAATTTTTTCCATTCATAAAAATGGCAGAGGGCTTATACAGCAGTCTATTTCTGCGTCTGACTGAACAGCTAATACATTATTGCCAGCTTCAAAAGATAATTGTAGTGTCGGTAGAGACCTAATAATACAGTAGCACATGTAATTTTAAAAAACACCTCATTGTTTATTGGGATGTAACTTTCCCAAAGTTTATTTGTAGCATTAAGAGATTTTTAAGTGCAGAACAAATTGCAAATGAGCAGCTGTGGGGCGATGCATGTTTTGTATAGCTACAAGAGTTTCTATATTTAGTGACAATCTGAATCTGAAGAGGATAAAAAAAATTGAATATCTGTAAGGAAATGCTTATTTCCTCCTGGAGGAGGGGGGAGCTGGGCTGGGGGATCTCGGGGCTCGGCTTTGCAATTTTCTGCGCCAGGAATAACACAGTCTGTGTGTCTCTCCCCGCGAGCTTCACGACCGTACGTACACCTGCTCCACAGGCTCAGCAATAACCTTGTCATCCAAGAAGTTAACGAAGGGGTCGGGCATACGTACGTGGGGCGGTGTCTTGATTTATGTGTTTTTCCAGGAATCCAAATAAAAACGTAGCTGAGCGTGTCCCTTTGTGAGGGCCACCTGTGCGTCGCGCCAGGCTGTTCCGGGGGTTACCCTATGGAAATTATCCCAGCTCAGTATAGAAGTTAACACAACAGTCGGGTGAGCAGAGGATGGTCTCACCTTCTCCCTGCTGTTAAGAGAGGAGAGCAGTGATTGTGACAGGCAGCCCACACGGATTACACTTCTTTTTTTTTCTTTTTTAAAGAAAACTTCTCTTCTGCAAAAACAAAGCAGCCTCTCCAGAGAGATCCAGTACCAGCGCAGGGTGCCCATCCCAGGGATCTATATTGCCAGGGCTTACAATGCGGCAGGTCAGTGAATTACAGTAATAAAGACTTCAAAAAAAGAATTTCAGGTGCTGAGACTAACACATTTCTTTCGCTGTTAGGAAGGAGCCGTAGGCAATGGGAAAGGCAGAGCAAGCAAATCGGACTGGGTACGCTTCACTCTGTCATTTTTTACGACATCTTTTAGGCAGGAGCATTGTCTCTCATGCAGATTCGAGTTCTTACAGCCAACCTTAGCACATGAAATACAACTTCTGTGACTCACTCCTTGTACGTTATGAAGTTGTCTATATAATTAGAAAAAGTGGAGAATTGAAAATTTACTAATCACAGTGGAAGAGTATTACTTTTTATTCCCTAAAATTTCATTTACTTTGAAGCTTATGGGATAAAAGTGCGTTTTCTAAAATAGCTATATTAGACAGTGCCTGTCCTTTCTATCAAGACTATAAACCTATCCACGTTTTACAGAATACCTAATTTAAGGCTGAAAAGGATGTTTTTTTACAGCAGAAAAGAGAGTTAGTAAAACTTGTGATGGAAAACTTTACTCCTCGGTATCCATGAGGAAAGTGATCAGACCTCATGTGTGCTCTGGGTCAGCAGGGCTTAAATGGTTTTGAAAAAACAGTTGCGGAAGAGATTTACAGATGAGTTATGTGTGACACACACAATGCCAGAAAAGCGGTAATAAACCTGCACCTGTTACCGTGCCCTCCTTGCCAGTCTCTAACCTAGGTACAAAGTTGCCTGAGTTTTTGTCTGAAAGGGCCACTCAGATATTATTTTTTCTTCCCAGAACCTTAGCATAGATGAGAAATGTAAAAAATCATTTACTACTTAAACAGACTGCTGTTTGGATTTTATTTATTTGGGGGAATATTACACATCTTATTTTAAAAGTTATAGACCACAGAGAAAAGCACGCAGCAAAGGGCAGTTGGGAATGCATGTTAATTAGGGCTAAAATACCACTGCTGCTTGTAAGCAGTGTAGGTGATGTTGGCATTTTTGCACTATGTTCCTGTTTTCTCTTAGACACAACTTTTCTCTGTAACCTACCTCAGTCCGTATTACCTGATTCTTACAAAGTCCAATTAGCAATTCTTAAGCTTTGTTCTTCACACCATGTATTGAATCTCAGCTTCTATCTAAATAGCGAACCCTGAATGTAAAATGGTCTCATATGAAAAACGGCAACAAAAGACATACTTTCCTTTTGAGAAATATATTGCATAAATACGACAATGCATAGATATATAATGTACTAAAATGTGTTATGTGTGTGTATATGGGCATATAAATATTTTTTGCCACCCCATGTTTACACCACCCTTGCGCTAAGCTTATTCAAGCAAAACTTTCATCGAGGCATGTAAGCTTAGGTCCAAAGTGTTTATGCCAAACTCCCTGATAAAACATTGGATTTAGGACGACAGCAATATCAGTACCGTATGCTGTAATCATTCGGTATCACTGGAGAATGATTTCGGACCACTGTGAGAGGTGTCTATCATCTTCCAGCAGCGATAACACTGTGGGACTGTGTACAAATAAAATATATCTGAGGGCGACTGTCCGTATTCACGTCCTTTCCTGGTTGTGAATGGGGGGGGTTTATCCAGCTGGACGGTGGCATCAACGTGGTCGGCAGGGACTTTTAGGTGCACACTGGCACATGGTGAAGCCAGGCTCTGCCGCAGGGCCAGGCCAGCGGGCACTGCTCAAACCAGTCAGTAAATCACAGCTAGCTTATTAAACTGCATTCACTTTCACAGCGAACTTTCACTTTGCAATACTTTTGTTCTTCAGCTAAATTCTGCTTGTGACGCAGTATTTATGGTAAAATAGTATTACCGTGTATTATGCCCCCCTATAGATGATCTACAGCAAAACAAAATGGAAAACGCTGTTTATCCCACCCCTCTCTGTTCTGTTTGCTTCCTTTCCCTAGCCTGCACACTTTTGCCGGGAAGTTATTTCCTCCCCAATGCATCTCGCAATAGGCTCAAGACCGTGTAGAAATGCATTACAAGTGTGCAGGCATTTCTGCGATATGCTCAGCTCCGGAGCCAGCGCCCCACGTACGGCCGTGCCAGGCAGCAGTGCCTCCAGTACCTCACAGTTGAAGTTGGAGATTTCACAGAGAAAGGGATAGGACTGACAAATTTTTAGTGCAGTTATTCCCACTTGTGCTTAGCACAACTACTTTAATTCCCATCCCCACATGTATATGGCTTTGGCGATGCACCTATGGCCCAGACCCTGAATTCTGGTGCAGCCACCCTCATCTGTCAGATGGGGACTGCGGAGCCTCTTCATCCTCCCTGCTCTCCTATTGGGAGTCATGGTGGCGGCAGAAAACGCTGCATGCAAAAACATTATTATTCACACATATGTAGTGGTGTACGGTGAGAATGTTCATCAAATGTATTAGTCTGCTTATTTAGGTTACCCATTGAACTTTGGAGCCTGGAGATTGAAGCTTCTGTCCACCTGCCCTCCTATTTAAGGGTGACGCAGTGTTTGCACGACCGTGATGCTTATTTATATTGCATTATGGTTTGGAGCCTTCAGACTGAGGAGCAAAACCCCATTATGCTCGGTTCTCTATGGAAGTGTGGAATAATAAATCAATCTCTCCCCCGGAGAGAGTCTTACAGAGTACTCTCATTTGTAGTATCTTCGGCCGATATAAATTTCATGAAGGATGGCAGGACCAGGTTAGGCACGGCACGGCACTGACCTACGGCTCCTCCACGACATTTCTGCTGGGATTTGTAGCTAATTCCTTAGTGGGTTGTGGGATGACAAAGAAACATCTGCGTGTTGATTTCCATCAACCGTAATGGCATTTAAGTCTCTAAATAGTTTTGGACATGTAAGTCATAGCAGCGCGTGGCTCTAAGGTCTTGATGGAAAGGGGGTCAGGATTGAGCCCCTGGTGATTTCGGGGGGCTTCTGGCTCTCAGTGGAGTGAAGCTGACCCCAGGGCAGGCGAGCAGCCACAGTGGCTCTCCCAGAGCCACTAACATTGCTCAGGGCCCTGAAGAGCCCTGTTGTCAGGATCAGGCCTTTAATGATTGCTGCTGTATGTTAACAGGCCATACTGCATATAGACCAGCTATTGTCAGTGCTGATCCTTGTCCAACTGACGGGCTATTCAAAGCGCTTCTCAAGCCTCTCCAAAATCCCAGCTTGTTCTACCCTGATGACAGCCATCCCTCCCATTCGGAGTTTTCTTTGTACGCTTGATAACATGGTGGAAATCCCTTATTATGCTTCTTTTAATAATGCTTTCACATGGCAAGGGAACATGATGTTTTAATTTATGCAGTACACATCATCCTTCGACAATTTGCTAAGAGGAACCCTCACAACCTAAGCCTGCACCGAATAACAGAAGTTTATGCAAAACCAGTGGTTTCCAACCTGTGGTCTCCAGACCGCTGGGAATCGGCGGGCTCCTTCAGAGGGGTCACCAGGAGGTAACCGAGAAAGCAGAGCCGCTGCCAGGAGGTTAAGACATACCGCGTATGGAGCCCCGCTGTCATCAGCGCAGGTCTGAGGCTCCCAAACTTGAAACTGAAAATCACTGTCTGAGGGTTTTTTTCTTTATTTCTTTTTTCCCTCTCTCTGCTCAATACGCTGGGGCTGCAGCCCTGTGTCTTCAAATACCTGCTAGAGTCAATTAAAAGCAGTAAATCCAGAGGGATACCCACGTCACTCATTAAGTTACGAGTTAAGTTGTGTGACTTAAAGTCTCACTTTATTGTAAAAAAATAGTAATTAACCTTCAAATTAACTTGCCTTCCCCCCCCCCAAATTAGTTTTGCAGTATTATCACGTGTCTTGAGGCTTCCAGTTTTAAGAATATAATGCTTCTGCTGTTAATGAAGCGGGTATCCATGATGAAGGGAAGCTGAGAGCCTCAGACAATTGTTTGTTTGCCTTTATTTCTCACGCCCTTTGAAGGTTTTTTTTTGGTTTTTTTTTTTTTTATTAAGTGACTTTAGCAGATTGTACCCTCGGAGCTGTGAATAATAGGGTTATTCTACAAAAATGGCCAAGGCTAGTTAAGACACACAAAGCCAGGAAATCCTTTCAGGGATGAAATCAGGACTATTTTAGGGGTGCCGTGTAAGTTGGAGACTTTGCAGCTCGGCTCTCGGCTGCTGCATTGCTGCCAGACACGGCCGCGCTGCTGGAAGGAAAGTTCCTCCCCCGCCGAGGGCTTGCCCGGCCGCCGCCAACGCGGGGGGGGGGTCCGCACCCGCACCGCACCCCGGCGGCGGGATGTGCAAAGGGCGGGGGAGGGGGGGGCATGCAAAGCACGGGGGGCTGCAAAGCAGGGCCGGTGCCCTTGCAAAGGCGGGGGGCGGGTTGCTAGTGCCAGGTAAGTTTGCCCGTGCAGCGAAGGCGCTTTGCTGGTGCAAGGCGTGGGGGTTCCCCGCGCCGGGAAGGGTTGCCGACGCGGGGGGGGGATGCCCACGAAAGGGGGGGGGGGGGTTACCCGTGCAAGGGGCGCTCGCTGTCCGCAGCACCCCCCGTCGCCCTCCCGCAGAGTAGCCCTGCGGAGGACCCCCGCGACTGGGAAGGGGCTTGGCGGGGGGGGGGGGAGGGGGGCTGGAGGCCCGCAGCGGAGGCCGCCCGTCCGGGGAGGGGGGGCGGTAGGGGATGGCCGTGAGCCCCGCCGCCCCCACCGGTGCGGGGCTCCTATGCAAATCGCGGCGATTGCGGAAATAAGCGGGGGGGGGGGGGAGGGGGCGCCGGGGGAGGAGGGGGAGGGGGCGGGGGAGGAGGAGGGCGAGGGGAGGAGGGAGGCGGGCGGCTGCCGAATCGCTCGCAACTTCTGCAAAGTCCCAGGCGCCGGGAGCCCGCCCGGCAGAGCGGGGAGCGGCAGCGGCAGCGCCCGGCCAGCCCGCCCCGGCCCGCCTTCAAGCGCCGGCAGCCAGACCGCACTGCGAAGCCTCCCCGGCCGGGAGTCACCAAAAAAACAACAACAACAAAACCCAAAAAACCAAGGGGAAAAAAACCCCCTAACGGCAGGCGGCAATTGGCTGCGGCGTTTATTCTCTTCCGGGTTCCCAACGGTTGCAAGTTTATTTTAGCTATTAAAAAAAAAAAAATCGCGGAAAAAAAAAGTGTCAACAACCGGAGCCAATCGTCTGAGCCCCGTAAAGTTTCTCACGTACTCTTTATACCTGTCCATGGTACGTGGCGCCTCTTAAACTTCTAATTTTTTTTGCTTTTTAACCTGATTTCCATGCTTTTGCAGAGGGCAGCAGCTATTGTCTGGGCGGGAGCTGCGCGGGGTCTGGGCGCGGAGGGAGCGCGGGCGCGCGTGTCTGCACCGGGGTTGCCTTTTTTCTTTTTTTTTTTCAATCTTGTTTTTTTCAGGGATTTGAGAAAACCGCTGAGCTTGACAGATTTCCCTCCCCCCCGCCCTCCGCGGGACCGCCCGTACGTACGCGCCGTCTGGAGCGCCCGCGGCCGCGCACAAAGAAACGCGGCTGGGCGCGGGATGTGACGGACCGCGGCGGGGGCCAATCGGCGGGGCGGGGCGGTGTGACGTTCCGAGCGCTGCCCAATCAGCGGCGGGGGTGGGTGCTGCGACGTTTGAACTCCCCCGGGGGGAGGGGCGCGCCTTTTTTTTTCTTTCTTTCCTTTTTTTTTTTCGGGATTTTTTTTTTTTTTTTGCCTTTTCCGCCGAAGTTGGCGGCGCCCCGCGGGGACGAGGCCGCTGGCGGGGACGGAGCCGCGAAAACCTCCGGATTTAACACCCCCCAACAAAAAGGGGGGGGAGGAGAAAAAAAAAAATCTTTTTAAAAGCTTTTTAAAAAAATTATTTCTTTTTCAAAGCGTGCTTAGCAAAACGCTGAGTCGGGAGAAAATAAGAATAACTTGCGCGTCCAGCCGTTTAGCGCTGCAAAATACCACGGGGTGTGGGGAGAAGGTATTTTCGCTCTTGTCTCTGTGTCCCCCTTGGTTTTTGGGGGGGTGTCCGCGGCTGCGGAGGGGCTGCGCTTGGCCGCGGCCCCTGCCTAGAGGGCGCAGCCAGCCGTCCCGCGGCCAAAAGTCTCCCGAAGGGCGCCAAAAGTTACTTAAAGATAATGCTGCAAACCGCAAAAGGCTGGGAACGGTGTAGCGCGGCCGGCCGGCGGGAGGGTGGGCTGCGCGGGGGCGGAGGGGAACGCTCTGCGCTCCCTTCCGCCCCCACGCAACCCGCCTCCTCCCCGCCACCTTTTAAACAAGCTGCGTGGGGGGATTTTTCTCCGCGTCCTCCTATGGAGGGGATTTTTTCCTGTCCAGTCCCCACGCGCGGATAACTGCGCGCAGGGACGCGGGGGGCGCCTAAACTGCCTCCAGCATCGGTGGGAAACGCTATTCCCAAGGGGTGGGGGGGACTCGACACACGCACAGCACACGGGACACCCCGCAAGTCCCCATGAGCGGGCTGGAGAGCTTCCAAACCCCAAACCCAAACGTTGCCGGTGCCAAAACAATGCGCTCAAGAAGTGGCAGGAGGCGCGGGTGTATTTTTAATTTTAAGCGCCTCACTTTTAAGGGGCGATTTCATTAGTGGGGGTGGGGGGTGGGGGGGGTGGGTGTGCGACGTGCAGATGAATTGATGTGCTGCTATTTTAGATTTTTTTTTTCTGAAGTGGAATAAGCAACCCTGACCATAAAGCGCTTGATTTAAAATGACAAGTGCCACAGGAGATGGGGAAAGTTGTGAACGCAGCGCCGGTCCCCCCGACCCCCCCTCCCCGGCCAAGGGCCGAGCGAAGCCGCAGCCCCGCAGCCGTCGGGAAAAAGAAAAACCAAAAAGAAAAAAAAAAAAACCGACACAAACCCACAAAAACCCCGAAACAAGAAAACTTTGAGCCGACCACCGCTCGGCTCTCCGCGGCTGCCCGCGCTGCGGGGCGGCGGGGCGGAGGGAGGCGGCGGCGCCGCAGCCCCCTCCCCGCCCCTCCCCGCCCCCGCGGGCGGGCGGCGCGGAGCGCTGAGCGGGCGGCGCGGCGCAGAGCGGCGCGGCGCGGAGGGGCGCGGAACGGGGGCCGCGGCGGCGGAGGGGCGCGCAGCGTGCGCTATGCCTTTAACGGCGCGCGGGGCAGGCATGCCGAGCGCGTAGTGCGGGAAAGTCGAGGCGGGGTTAAAGTTCAGCTCATGGAGCGGCTCCGCGCTGGCTGCAGTTTGGCAGAGTTGGAAATGTGAAAGCAAGAAGCAGGCTCGGGGCTCCCCCTCCTCTCCTCTCTCTCTCTCTCTTTTTTTCCCCTCCTCTCTCTCCCTCTCCCTCTCTCTCTCCCCCCCTCTCTCTCTCCCTCTCTCCCCGCACACGCACACCTCCAAACCGCAGCCCCCCGCAGCAGTCATGTATTCTCCGCTCTGTCTCACCCAGGTAAGCGGCTGCCGGGGCGCGATGGGGCCGGCGCTGCGGGGGGTGCGCGCCTGTGCGCGCCGGGGAAGGGGCACGAACGCAGCTCGCCGAAACTAACTTTGTTGCCTTTCGCTTGCATCCCACCCCCCCACCCCCCTTCCCGCACGGCCATTTGTATCGGCACATGGCTAATGGCGCCTACTTATTAATGGTTTAATTAACGGGGGGGCCACGCGGGCGCGGTGCTGCGGGACGCCCCACACGGCCCCGCCGTGCTTGGTCATCCGCGATCGATGATGCCGCCGCCGCCGCCCGCGCCGGAGCGCCCCGCACCGCCGCGCCGCTCCGCGCCCCCGGGCAGCGCTGCGAGCCTCTCCGCCTCTTCCAGCCCCAGGCGCCGGGCACGGCGCGGCCCGCACCCCCCGGGCTCCCCGCTCGGGCTCCCGCGGTGGGGGGACGCAGGCGGGATCGGCCCCGCTGGCTCCGCGCTTCCCCCCCCGCCCCGGCCGCGGGGACGGACCGTCCCCCGCACCTGGGAACGCTCCTGCGGTGCGGCGCGGTGCAGCCGCCCCTGCGCGGAGTGCCCTCCGCAACCTCGGAGGCCGCCCCAGCTGGGGACAGGACCGGGAAGGGGGGGACACCCCTAAACTTGTCCCGCGTGTGTCGCGTCGTGTCCTTCCCACCCCCCCCCCCCACCCCGCGACCCTCCCGCCCGCGGATCGGGTCCCCCGCGGGACTCGGCGCAACTTTTGCATCCCCAGCTTGCGCCGGGACGGGGTTGCGCGGGGGCGGGAAGAGGGGGTCACCCCGCGGTGCCCCCGAGTTGCGCGGCCGCGGAGCGCCGCCCGTCCCCCCCCCCCCCCCCGCCTTCCCCACGCGCTGCTGCAGGACGCTAAATTACACACCTTCAATTAGCAGGATATAATGGTTTAACGAGGAAATGCTTTGTGGTGGACTCAAACCCCAGATTATTTCCTCCTGCAGGAGATTTTGACTACATTATTCTTATTAATTTAATTTGAATATTTTTTTTCTCCCGGTGAGAAAGCCTCTCTAGGCTCTTTCCGTCGAGAAAAAGGCAAGGAAATGCAGAGAGAGGGGAAGCAGCCTTCCCAGGCAGCCTGAAGAGCTGCAAAAGTTTCATCCCCTTCTCTCGCCGTCGTCCTCCCCTCCTTTCCCAGCCTCCCCCAAATTTCTGGGTGCCTGTTGAGGAGAAACCAGGTCGGCGGGGGCACAGAACTCCACCGGGCTTAAAAACCACACACTCGATTAAAGGCAGGAGGAAAACGGGAGCGGAGGGAGTTTGCAGAGGACGCGGGATGCCACTCCACGCTCTGCCTGGCCAAAGTTTGTGCCTCTAATTCAGCTCTGAAAAATACCTGTTTTTTTGTCAGTTGTGCTTCTGCAGGAGGGACAGCAATCCGCTCCTCGCAGGGCCAGCGACGTACCGCATCGCTTTGCATCTACACGTGGAGCTGCTTGGGTTCAGTAGGCCCAGTTGCACGTTAAGGAGAGAAAATAAATCCATGGGCCGGTCGCTCCCTGTCCCAGTCCCCTGTCCCCTCCCGCTTTGTTTTTTAAATTAAAAAAAAAAAAAAAAAAAAGCCAGGCACAGTGTTTTTACTCAGTTTGGAAGATCTTGCATTCTTGTTGCATGTTTGGAAAGTAATACGAGGATTAGAGGCCTCCTGACAAACTCTTCCCTCCGAAGGATCAATTAGGTGATTCTGTCATTTTCTGTAGAAAAAGGGGGCGAACCCTTAGCAATTGCAAGCGATTTCCTATTTTTCATTTCAGGAGCTTTTATTGGTATGAGTTTTGGGACAGAGATTTTTTCTTTTTTCTTTTTTTTGTCTTAAGTTTTGGTTCAGATTTAAAGGGAAGCTTTCGAAAGTGGGTTAGAAAAGGAAAACAAACAGAAATCCTAGTTATGAGCATATTTATCCAAGCACTGGAACTGAAATGGCAGGAGCATTTTCTATCATCTGTCAGGAAAAATTAAACATTGTTCCATTTACATATCTGCTGAAGATCTAGGAAATAGTTGGGGAACATATGCACATCTCCTAATAGATTTACAAGCAAATGGATTGTAAAAATATTAACAAGGGTCGCTGTAGCTGGCTTAATTTCAAAAAGATCAGCAGAAATATATTGTTTCAAAGGACTCCTTTGCAGTGTTACGTTATTGCAGGCGCCTTTGGGCTGGGTTTTGGGGCTCTTTTGTCGTAGGTTGTTTTTTTTTTTACACCTTTCTGAAGAACAGTCGAGAATTTCGGTATATGCAGTGCAGAATTGTGCGGCCCAAATTTTAGGTGCTGCTAGGATACAGAAGAGCTGTATCCTCAAACTTTGCAGAGTAGTGCAATGAAAAAAAACTTTTTATTCTCGCATTAGCAGCTTTCTGGTGCCTCTTATTTTTAGGTGACCCATCAAAGATCGTGGGGGAAAGCAAACGTCTTCATCAAATACTTTGAAAGTTTCCCTTAAAGCTAACTTGGGGAAAGGCAGAGATCATCTCCTTTTCTACCAGTTACTTAAAATCTTGATATTTTGAAGCGAGGCTGCAGACAAGGCTGCACATCTGTTAGCATGCTTGCATTGACACATTTCCAAAACTTTTTCTTTGGGGGGAAGCTATAATAACATAGAAATAAATAATTGTATTGTGCAGAAACTGCTCCCCCCCCCCCCGCTTCCAGCCCAATTTTGTTTGATCAGTCCCGAGTGCTTTTATTTCCACTTCGACTTTGCTAATACCTCGCCGCCGAGATTGAAGCGGTGCGATTTTACGGAGCAGCATGTTTACCAAGACAGTTTGAAAGTTGGTCTGTTTATGAGTCATTAACCTTTTCTCCTCGTACACCATTTTGAAAAGACACATTGGAGTCTAATAGGGACGTGCGCACCTCGCGCGCTGAGCAACGGTGCTTTTCATTTACTTTAGCCATGGGCCCTGACTTTACACCAAAAAGCACCTTTTTTTTTAATTTTCCCCTCCCCCTGAAGTCTTTTAAAGTGGTTTGTTTTTTTGGTTTGTTTTGTTTTTTGTTTGTGTTTTTTTGGGTGGTGGTGGTGTTGTTTTTACCTCCTCTTTCAGGTTCACACCGTAGAAATCAGCTTTAGCGCAGGTTAAAGCGACTGTTTCTTGGATAGTATCCAGCGTCAAGCCAAAAAAGTCCCGAGCACATGAGACCAGGCAGGACAAAGCGCTGCTTAAAGCAGAAAAGTTAAAATATTTCAGGATGTACCAAGACGTGTTTAGAAACTAGGAACGCTTGAAGCGCTCCCCTGGCTCATTGTGGGTCTGTCGAGCCTCTGCTGTGTGTACCTTCGCAGATAAACTTCCACTTGACAAAAGGCCTTTTTTCCTTAAGTCTTACTGAGTGGCGAAGGGGAAGGACAGGAGGGATCAGGAGGGAGGGTTTATTATTTTTAATAGCTTGTAGGGACCTGTAGTTCTTATATATTTTTTTTTTTCTTCCCCCCCCCCCCCCCCCCCCCCGCAAGAGCTGCTCCTGGTGGGTGAGAGCAGCTCCATGTGCTGGGATTGTGCCTCCTCTCACTTTTTGAATCTGCCGACTGCAAACTCGCAGCAATCTTTTCTTTTCTTTTCTTTTCTTTTTTTTTTTTTTAGCTTTATTGAAATTTGAAACTGTTCTTTTACAGTAGAGGAGGGGGGAAAGAGGAATGTGCCAATCATTGGAGTGATTTATTTTAATTTACCTGCTTATATTTTAATAATAATTCATAGTACTTGTGATTACTGCCGCTCTGCTGTGCTATAATGAAATATATTGTGCCGTTTTTGGTAGTTTTTAACAATTTGTGTTTAAAATAAAAATAAATACTGCGGTATTACCTAAATATTTAAGTATTTACAATTCAGGGGCCACTCAGAATAAGTGCAATGAAAGCTTTTGGGAAGTCAGCAGAAGGTCTTCAATTATGATAGGATTTTACTGGTAGATATTTCTACTATTGATTTCTCACTTTTTCCTAATTTTTGAAAACAAAATGCAAGTTCAAATAAGGTGCTGAAAGCACGTAAGATGTCTGTTTTAATAACAATATTTGCACAACCTGAAATGGTTTGGGTAGGAAATGTACTCAATGGGATAATTAAAAAAAAAAAAAGTTAGTTAATCTGAAAAATCCCCAACATTGTCTTCCAAGGCTAGGCAGGGGGTGGCTTCTACCATGCTGGGGGAAATGTTGCACAAATTACTTTATTTTTCCCTCCTGGAGGGCCCGATCCTGAGAGAAGGAAGAACTCGGCCCCTGGAAGCAGAGATGTCCCCAGCAGTCGGTGCTGGATCAGGCCCCCACGGGCTGTACATGTTTTTATGTGCAGCCAGGAGTTCGGTCATTCATTTATTCAGAGAAAAACAAGAAGCGTGGCCCAGTATATTATAATACCTTTTGATCTGTCTGGCTAATTTAAGTAGTACTTTTTGAGGATTTGCTTTCTTTTTTTTTTGTTTTTTTTTTTTTTTCCAAAATCGGGGGTCTTTCTTGCATTTTTTAAAATCACCAGCATGATTTTAATTGTGATTATTTTTGTGCCAAGGAAGAGGGTGATCTTTAACTCATTGTTACACAAAGCAAGCAGTGTCTCTGGATGGCCAAAGTAACTTTCCAAGTTGGCCATTTCTTTTTAAATATATGAAAATGTGACACAAGGTATAAAGAAAAAATTAATAATTCTTTACGTATTTGCACAAGTTGTGCTAAAGCTTTCTGTTACCGCATTTTTCATTTTTTTCCTGTTTCTTTTTATGTTCCAGAAAGGCTCAGAGTTTAGCTTGTCCTAATATCAGATTTTTTTTTTCCTTTTTGAATAAATATAAACAAAACTAAAAAAAAAATTGCGAGACCTGCTTCTTCTAGGATTTTAGTGTCAGTTATTGTTGTGCACATGGCATAAATCGGCTGCATTACTTTCTTCTCCCTCCACCGCTTAGGAAACAGAGAGAAAACCACCCTTCATTGTATTTGTATATGCAGCTATATTGGCATTTTACTATGCTGCCTGCTGCTATTTCCAGATATATCTTAGGGAAAGTTTTACTATACTTTAGGCTTCCCCATACAAACATTGATTGGCATCCAAATGTTTAGGATTTGCCAAATTGGCGGGCATACACTGGCTACACCGCAAGCAGCGGGGTCAGGGAGAGAGCAAAGGGAGATACGTGTACCGCAAGTGGACTCGCAGTGGGGTTTTTAGCGTTTAACTCATTCTCCGTTTTTTTTTTAAAGAGATTTGGAGTTTGGGGAAGGGGCCCCATCATTGCACCATCTCCGCCTGGGTGCTTGTTTGAAGTTGGACCCTGTTTTCGGGGGTGGAAGCGGAGGTTTTGGGTCGGTGCGAGGTGAAGCGAGGATGTGGCGGTGTCAGGGTCCATCGGTGAGGGGTACAAGTTCTGCATCCCGTAAAATGTATAAGCACCCTCCTAATTCTTAGTGTCCCGCCAAGCCTTAGCACCTCGCGTGAAAGCACCGTTTCTGGAAATTTTTGTGGATGGTTTCGGTGACATCGACCCTTCTCTGTAACTTTTTTCAGGATGAATTTCATCCCTTCATCGAAGCACTTCTGCCTCACGTCCGAGCGTTTGCATACACGTGGTTCAACCTGCAAGCCCGAAAAAGAAAATACTTCAAAAAACATGAAAAACGCATGTCAAAAGAGGAAGAGAGAGCCGTGAAGGACGAACTGCTAAGTGAAAAACCCGAGGTAAAGCAAAAATGGGCATCCAGACTTCTGGCAAAGCTCCGGAAAGATATCAGGCCTGAATTTCGGGAGGATTTTGTTCTCACAGTCACAGGAAAAAAGCCTCCGTGTTGCGTTCTTTCCAATCCAGACCAGAAGGGCAAGATGAGAAGAATTGACTGCCTTCGCCAGGCAGATAAGGTCTGGAGGTTGGACCTTGTTATGGTGATTTTATTTAAAGGTATTCCGCTCGAAAGTACTGATGGCGAGCGCCTTGTAAAGTCCCCACAGTGCTCTAACCCCGGGCTGTGCGTACAGCCCCACCATATAGGAGTTTCTGTTAAGGAACTCGATTTATATTTGGCATACTTTGTGCACGCAGCAGGTAAGTGCCTTTCTATACCACCTTCTCCAACTTTTCGGTTTATCTCCGTGCCGGGTGCCGTGCCCCGGCGGCAGCTGCATGAGCTGGGGAGGGAGCGGGGGACGCAGGTTATCACACTTCCAGGGTGGCGAGTGGAGTGCCAAAACTCCCTCCCTTTTTTTTTCGTGGCTTTTTAAGGTGCAGCCACACAAAAGCAGCTCTCGTTTTCCCAGGGTTAATGGCGTTTTGGGCATCTTTCACAGGTGTTATCCTAAATGTTGTCCTAGGAGGGATCGCAGCTGGACACGGCTTCCTTTATCCTGCTTCTGGGGGAAAGCAGATAGATTTTAATTTGAAAAAAAAAAAAAAAAAAAGGTCATGTATGTTATGCACAAAGTAGTCTGAGAAGGCTAGAGGTCCCTGAGGCCTCTGGGTCAGGAGTACCAAGTATCCTCACCTCGTGGCGATGGGACGAGGAGTGTAAATCCCGCAGGATTGGGCTCAGAGGGAAAAACGGAGGACAGTCCCTCGATAGCAAACCTAGCCGTCAGGTCTTAGCGGCCATGAAAAAAACCCCCAGTAATCCTATGGGGAGAAGGAGGCATTTAATACCACCCACCCCAATGAAATATCTCAATTTATACACCTAGAAGCTGAGCAGGTCTTGACACAAACCCCTGGTTTGATAATATTGTGCTGGGGGCGGGGGGGGGGTATGGTTTTGCGTGTGATGAAAATTAAAATCTTGGGATCTTTGACTCCAGTGCAAAGTACACCCTGCCCGCAGAGTGACTCGGTGTGCTCAGATGATGTGTAGTAGGTTGACTGGATAAAATGATATGCTATTGTAGTTCTTCTGATTGATTAGATTGCAGAAAAATGTGCACGTGTGAAGTGCTAGGCCCCAGTTTTCATGTATCGTATGCATAGGTCCCCCTGGGTTTCAGCCTGACTTGCAAAAGTTGAGCGGCTGGACATGCTGGGAAAAAAGTGCAGAGGGGAGAGGAATCATACTAGTAGAAACCACTTCTATATAAGTATATATTTGTAAGAAAATTGAGCAAATTAGAGCACTGGGCACCTGCATTTCCAGTGCCATCTTCTTTCAGAGGGCCTCGCGAAAGTATTGGCTACCCCGGAGTTTTTCTGTGCTGAATCCCTGCAGTGGTTGTTGTGACAGGCAGTGTCGCCGCTGTGATTTTATGGGTATGATCCCTGTTTGGAAATAACTTTTGAGTATTCTCATGGTATTTCCTACAGATAGGCTGCGAAATTTACTTTGCACTTTGGCACGATGTGGTAAATCATATTGTACATTTATGGTGAAGGGGAGGTAGGCAAATGTTGTGGAAAATTATTTATTTACTCTGCAATTTATGTTGGGTCACAGTGAAGGAAGTATTACCGGTTAATGGCAAACCGAAGGGAGGTTGGGACTGGGGTGTTGTGGGTCCCCTCCTGTTCCATCACTGGCCCCGAGGAGACCAGGGACTCGCATCCCTTTTGTCTGCCCCAGTTTCCTCCTCCATATATCAGAGCGGGGTGACGCACTTGTGCAGAAAGTTCTTTGATAGCCACGGCTGAAAACCACTATGTAGTGCTATATGGCACGCAGGTTTTTATTATTTAGATTTATATATAGCGCGGTGCCTGTAAATACTGGTCCGTATTGTTTCGTAAGCGAAAAGCAGCCTTCTGCAGAGAGCAGAAGTTGTTAATAGAAACCAACGGTCTTGGTTTAACCTGCATGTAGGGTCACAAAAATGTAGGATGGGGAGAAAAGGGCCAAACCCAGAGGAGAAAGTACTCCAGAGAGCTTGAAGGGATCTTCTCCGTGTTATAACAGTCAGGCAATAGACATCATAAAAGTTCAATATTATGATTAGGGATATACCATCTTATCAGCACACTGTTAGCAAACAGTAACACTGATAGCGAACTTTTATTTATTTCGCCATCAACGGGCAGCAATTGCACTAATTGTTCTTTGAACAAGATGTTTGCCGCGGAAACGTAGTGCAAGGCTTAGGCTCGTGTTTTGGGTTAGATTTGCAGTTTTGTGTAAGCAGTAAGTAACGCGCTTGTACAGACCACACCACTTTGTGTTTTTGGCCGTTGTTTGCTGATTGCACGCATCGCATTGTGCTCTTAATGCAGTAGCGTGTGCTGGCGTATTCCTTGCTAAACCTCACCGGGGAGGGGGACTAAATGATTTTTAGGAGCTAGCACAGCATGGTCGCCGTCTATATTGCTTCACAGAGGTGTACCGAAAGCCTTGAATATAGGCTATCTTTTTTTTAACCCCCCTTTTTTCCCTTTTTTTTCCCCCCTCCGATGTATCCCAGCAGTCTTTGTTACACCTGAACATTGGCCAAGTTGACAGCCATTGGTTCCCGCAGACCCGCAGTAATGGCAGCTTGTGCCGGGTGCGCAACAGGAAAATTACAAAAGAAAAAAAATATTAAGGGTCCTTTGTCTCAAACTCCATCAGACCTCGCTCCCCAAATGTATGGACCACTTAAGAGGGAAGTCACCAGTGCAAATATTAGGTAGGCTTGTCAACGTACATATAGCGGATTTGACAAGCATCTGCTATAGTACAGAAGATTTGTAAACACTAAACAATGTTTTTACCTCCTTAAAAGTTTTGAGAAGTTGCCAGTATTGGCAGGAGGTACAGACTCCGAAACGTGCTTGAAGATACGTGCCAAAACCATTGTGACCTTTTCACCCATAGTGCTCGCTTCTCTTTTTCTTGGTGTTCCCCCCCCCACCCCCCGCCCTTGGTCTTCTTTTTTTTTGGGGGAGTATTCTCTTCCAAGATGCCCTTATTCGAGATGACTTCGGCAGCAAGATGTCCCTTTCCTTCTAAACGTGTACGATAATTATTGCTTTGAATCCATGCTTTTTCTTCAGTAGGCACTATCATCTGTAAGGGAACACATGTGCACAGTTTTAAATAGTGCTTCTTACAAAGCTACTGAAATCAATTATTCCCTTTAAGAACTGGCTAGAAAAAGAAAACAAAAATATGCAAATAGGCAAACTACATGTCATTGTCATTAAAAAAAAAAAAAGAAAAAAAAGGAAAGGAAGATCAGTGTTTTGTGAATTAGAGGTTGACCAAAAAATGTATTGAAATCTAGAGTATTGCTCTCAGTTTGCAGTTTCTAATCTGCTTAACTAAAAGCAGGCGGCATTTTCATACCCTGAACTTGGGTTCACTTTTTAGTTTTCACTTATTCTGCGCTTGTATCAAATGACAAGTTGGAAACCATTGTGGCAAACCGTTTTCTTTGTGGGAGTCAAACAGTAAAGCTAATTTATGACCGGTCCTTTACCAGATGATCTGTATCAGAATCTACAATATACTAGGCACGTGGCAAGGTCACAATTTAAGTTGTTAAGGTCACAACCTTAGCCACCAGGCATTTGACCTTTTAGATAAAGTTAACCTTTGTTCATTAGTAGGCACTCAACCGAGAACTTTCTGGAGTTTTTTACTGCTTTGGAGTTCCTTCTGCTGATGTGATCGGATTGGAGAATAGATTTGCAATGGAAGTAGTTAAATTTTGTGAGAGGTCACAATATTTAGAGACTTCTCCAGTGGATGAAGCTGGATGGCAGGCCAGGAGGCATTGCTGAGATGCCCGATTTATTCTTTTGGACGGCCATCATTATGCGCTTTGGGTGAGAATTAAGCTAGCGAGGTATTTGTGGCAGAGAAAATCTTTTAATCTTTCAGAAGGACATTTAAAAATCCTAAATTTAAAAAAAATCTGGGGATAGGGTTTTATTTACATGAGCTTATTTTTCCGTTCCTGTTTAGAATAGAAGCGAGCGAAGATGCAAGAAGTCAGACTTATTTCTGCGGCTGTGAAAATTTACTTAGCGTCTAAATACACTCAATGTCTAATTGCCTGGGCAATAGTATATAGCATATGACCTTGAACTTTACCTTCCCATCGGCGGGTTTAAAATATTTCAATTTGGTCCACTGCAAAGAGGCATCGCTGGGAATAACCCAAAGATTGGTTAATGCAGAAAACAACTGCAGATAGCCAAAATACCCGTGGAGGTATCCGGGAGTCCAAAAGGTACATAAGGCTTTGCGCTGTAATCTTTTAGTACAATTGGTATTGATTGTTGCTGCATTAATCCTGTTAATAGCTGCAGCCAGTTCGGCATGTTGCAGGGATGTGAGAGGTGTCCTGACAATACTGTACATCACCAAAAGAGCTGTCGCAGCGTCTTGAACTCCTGATAGCTGCTTTGCAAAAGTGGAGCGTTCGGCGGTGGAAACTATTGCCGGCTCGTATAGAAACACACACCACATTGTTTACTTAATTATGCCGTAGTGAAGGCTCGTTTTTAATTATTTAGCTGACTTTCTTGCTTTGCTGTGATACCACATTTATTATTTAATTTAAAATCAAAAGGGCTGCACTACTGCTAGTTTTTGATGCATTTTACTTTTGTTTTGGCTACGTTATTGTCATTCCATCGTACAGTAATCCAGATAGCCGTGATATGCAGATTGGCCAGATGGTCATGTTAACAGATTGAGAACCCACTTCCCACTGCTAAAGAGCAGGTGTAAGATCAGTGGGTTTTTTTTTTCTCCTTTCCTCCCAAGTTTCAACCGAAATGCTCTTTAGACAGCTCATAGTAGTAGTTAAAAAGGGGCACATCTCAAATGGTGTTTGTTCTGTAGAGATAATATGTAATATATATGTCGTTTTTACTCGTATTTGAAGACTTTTAAAGCATCTGTGACATTCTCTCTGTGTATAAGGCTTTTGAAAACCTAATTCCAGCCTCTGGCTAGTCCGGTGTACATCCAAAATGGTCCTTAAAGTTTTGTTTGTGACGTTAATAGTCCCTATTAGTTTCTACAGAAAGCACAGATTACTACCAAAAAATACCTGCTGCAAAGCTGACTGACTGTTTCACATGCTTTCCCTGTACAGGGCTCCCTGCGCACACCCAGGGGAACCTGAACGGTTCAGTATTCATCTGAGATTTTAATGTTTTGGGGCTCATAGGTTGTGGGTTTTTTTTGGTTTTTTTTTCCACCATTACTTTTTGCCACAGTGAGACCTCGATAGTTTTAAAGAAAAAAGTGAAATGAAGACATCTCTTGGTATTTCTGCCCTCAAGGAATACCAGGAGAAGGCAGATTTTGCATTGCTTTAGCCTTGTAAAAGGTGCCCATAAAAAGTCAATGGTGGGAGCCTGAGTCTATACCTCAGTTGGGAGAGGTGGGGAGATGACAGCTACAGCTCCTCAACACCCCAAATTTCATGCAGCCACCTATCACAGACGCGCACAAAATGCGGCGATCTGCACGCCCCGTGTG
Organism: Phalacrocorax aristotelis; assembly: GCF_949628215.1. Lineage (NCBI taxonomy): Eukaryota > Metazoa > Chordata > Aves > Suliformes > Phalacrocoracidae > Phalacrocorax > Phalacrocorax aristotelis. Next base: position 42,726,937 of record NC_134281.1, on the reverse strand, counting down.
GCGCAGAAAGATATCTCCCATCTATCGATGCTCTCCGCTTTGGGGAGCGGGACTGACTGCTTTCTGCAGCTGCGAGCAGGGCGGTAGCTGACAGAAGCAGGATTTAGGTGGGACAACTGCTCTCCCCATGCAGTTGTAACTGAGCCGGTGAGTATCTGCGATAATTCAGATACTAACTGGTGCGGCACTTGGGACGTTCTGCTCTATCATGAACCCCTGGCAAGCGTTCAGTCATGTGGTTTAGCTTTCCCCTTTCTCCAACAACAACAACAGCAACAACAAATAAACACGGGATAAAACGTATTTCATATGCCCAGGATGTTTTCCCGGTGATGGGTTTGGCTGTTATAAGGGCACGTTATTTCCATACCTCCCTGCCCCGGCAGGCTTCGAGGTGCAGAAGTGGGAGAAGCCTTTGACTGGTAAGAAAGTTGCCCAATGCTGCTGGCTTGTCTACAAGAGACTGCACTTTTATATTTCCCTTCTTTTCCACCCAATGATGAATAGCATTAATTTAGATCTATTTAAGGCGAGTGTGGGAGAAACCACAATCTTTGTTGTGGTCACTGCTGTACACAGCGGGGCTGAATGTTTCTCTTGGTTGAGGCCTCAAAGCTGAATCTGGAGAACCCAAAACATCATGTCAGCTTTTCAAACCCTTCAAAGAGACAGTGGAATCCTAATTGTTCATAAAACCCGCTATTTATTATTACAATTATGTATTTTCTCCCCATTCGGATGTAAAGGAAAGGGCATCCCTCGCTTTCTGTGACTTGAGCTTCTTTGCAGCTCCTCCTCCTCCTCTCTTCAATGCTTCGGGTTCAGGCACTGGCCAAGGCTTTCACAACCAGCAAACAAACCCCAGCCTGCTGCTCTGTAAACCCTCAACCCCACCCCAAAAGCCTTCACTTTGCCACACGTGTCCCAGAGTTGGACCCTATGGGGCTTGGGGACTGTCCCGGCAGGACAGCTTTTGGGGCATCCTTGCTGGGAGCTGTGGGTCCGGCTCTGCCCCTGCTCCCTTCTGCACAGGCAAGGGCTGGAGTTGCTGATTAAATTACAGGCTGTAAATTCAGGGCAAATTATTTTAGTCTTCTAATAGCAGCTGACCCTGAAGGTTTTCTTACGACAATGAAGGCTCTCAGTAGATAAGAGTTGTTGGTGGACTAAAATTCTGTTTTAATCACTTTGGGTTTTCTGTTCATGTGATGCTCTTCATTCATTTAATCTCTGGTTATTGTTAATTATCACCTGCATTATGGTAGCCAATAAAAAGCCCAGCTGGGGTCAGCACATGGGTCATGGTGCCCGTGATGTGTGGGGCAGTTTTATCCCAGCAAGTTCTTTGGGGGGCTGCAGCATTTTGTGCCCAGTTGCAAGGGCAGCACCCTGATTGATCCCCTCATCATGGTGTAATTTATTTTTAAGAGATAACAATGTATTTATATATTTTTCGGAAGCATTTTTAGCTAGCATCGTTCCATGTGACATTGTCACGGCTTAGCACGTAAGAGGAGGACATCGCCCCTGTAGAGCGGGTGGATTCGGGCTGGATTTGCAGCGGCTGCCTGTAAAATGCACGGGGGCCTCCATTTTGTGTGCCAGACTCTCACGTGTGAGTGCAAAATGGAGAGCGGCGCGGTTGAGTTTTGCCTATAGCGAAGGGTGTAGGCATATGTTGCCCACGGTCCCTGTACCACCGTGGTGCATGCAGACCCACAGATAGGCCCAAGAGGGGGTATCCTGTGCTTATACATCCATAGGTTCTTCCTAAGGGGGTCTCGGTCTCTTCTCTGGGTTCTTAATATCCACCCTCCTCATCCGAGCGCTTTCCCAGTGTCACGGCAAGCCGGTAAATTGGCTCTTGGGCCGGTGTTAAGGGCCCTGGGGAGTCGTTCCTCCTTCCCCGCAGGCTTCGGTACACATCAGTGCCATTAGATTAGCAAGATAAAATCAAGACAGGTTTAATGACATGCTATTCTGAAAGTTTCCTGGACTTTATTGTTCATAACTTGGACCTGAGTCTGGTTATTTACACATGAGGATTAAAAAGCTGCAAACAACTGTGTGATTTTTAGGGGCTGAAAGCAATTAGCATATGTGGGTAGGAGGATACACTGCATGTCTGCGTTCCTTTAAAATATAAATCACAGTTATTTAATTATGTTTTGAGAGGGCAGATTTAAGGATATACTGCAAAATGCATTACCTATTATACCAACACGATAATCTTATTAACCTTGCTTTCTACTTTTTAATTGTATTGTGCACCCTGTACAACTCTTATGATATCAAAAATAATTACTTGGAGAATACATGATGTCAGAGGTCCGATATGACATTTATCTTCACAAGTGAGGAGACAGCTATCTTGTGCATTGCATAGCAGCACGGGAGGCACCAGGCAGATCCGCACAGGGGAAAGGAAGCGAAGATAGGTATCAACAGATGCTATTTAACATATATAAGCATGTGTTTGCAGGTTTGTGTTATAGCGGAGGGCCGGCTTGGCCAAACTTGGTGCAGTTCAGTATGCGTGGGCCTTCTGCACTAGAAAGGCTGAATGTTTTACTTGCATGTGCCATACAACTTCTGTAGGTGAGCCAATATTTCAGGGCAGCTCCATGCATCCAGCCCTGATCCCAGTTAGATCTCCTGTTAAACCCTGTTCTCCATCCCATCCCTCCTCAGGGCAGTGTCTCTCTCTCTTTTTTTTTTTTTAATCCATCTCTCCTAATGTTTGATATGTGTTGATATTTCCCCCTTTATTTTGTGAGGGAATGGGTGAGGGTGATGGGGGGGGGGGAACAAATGCCATAATAATATTCCTTTTCAGAAGAATATAGTTTAATTTTGTGTGTGCGTGCAGCAGCTGCCATTGGCAAGCTGTCGTCTTTGTTGCCATGGGCTTTTTTTTTTTTTTTTTGCATGCGTGCCAGAACATGATTGGATGTTTCAGCATGTTCATGGTTTGGGGTGAGATATATCTGTAGTGAAGCACAAAATTATCGTGGGGTTGGTGGGTGTCCAAGGCAGGGTTATTGGGCCAGGTGAGCTGGTTGTGCTGGAGGGGATTGTGTGAGCGTTGGTACCTGCTGGTTTTTTGGTCGATGAGGTAAAACTCGCTGGTGCTCTGGACTTTTTGGTGATGTAAGAAGGTTGTTTAAAAACAGCACAGGAGGGTGTATCACCAAGGTCTCCTCCAGCAGGACACCCATGGGGCGCAGCAGGAAGCCCGCTGGTGCAATCTACGGAGGACCAGTTGGTGGGTTTCTCCTTCCCATCTCGCTTGCCTCGTGCACACACCCCATGGTAGGTCTTGCCCATCTCCAGCTCTCGCTGACACCGTGGGAGAGCTGGACAGTGGCACCAGTGAGTTTGTTCTGCTTGAGACCCTGACCAGATATGTGGGCTCTGGGCAGGGTTTGCAGTGTATGTGGGGATGGAGCACACCTTCCATGGAATGTAAAACTAATGCAGCATTGCCCGTGAGAGCTGCAGGTTACAGCACGTCCTCCAGACCTGCTGCCGTGGCACTTATCCCTGGCCACAGAGGTGTAGCTAGTGCTTTTCCTGCTCCTTGGTTTCACCTGTTTGTCATATTCATAACATGCCCACAGCATCAGTATCTAAACAAAGTCTAAACCTGCACTGTCCTCTGTACTGCACATCTCCCTTCTCATCCCAGCTGCTGTTGCCCCGCGTTAAGTACGGTTGGACTCAATGATCTTAAAGGTCTTTTCCAACATAAATGATTCTATGATTCTAATTAACGCACAATGGGAGAGCAGGAGTGCTCCTCAGCCTGGGAAGCCATGTGGCTGCAGGGATCATCGCTAGGTGCAAAATGCATTCGCAAACTTGGGAGAAATATTTCATAGGGAGGCATCTCCGTACAACCCTGTTAGGCTCAGACTAGTCCTAAACCAGAGCACCTGGCGAGGGGCGAGTTTGCAGGGCCAGTGCCGGCACTTTGTGCAGTCTGCTGAAGGTTTCAGGAGGAAGACAGGATGAAGAACTAAATACAAAGTGTTGAGACAGCCTCATTCATGTATTTTTCTGTATCTGCAGATTTGGTTCTGTGTGTGAGAGGCAGATAATGAGCTGTGTGCGCTTTGAAATAAACATTGCATCAGGTTAAATTACCATTTTTGTGTTTAAAGCCAGTACGCATGTTACAAAATACCTTGTAATGCACTGAAAGAGCAGGGATGAACCCCTATGAAGGTATCAAAAGAGAAGTTAGATATTTGCTACGTTTATTGTCAAGATGAACACTTACTGGAGATTTTAATGCAGAAATACCTTGTCAATCAGGTTTCATCTTAAGGATATTCACTCGAAATTGTGTCTGGTCTTTTTACCCAATAAGGTTTTAATTTGATATAGAAGAAAATGGCAACTTAGGGTAAAATTTAAATTTAATTCAGGGTTTTGTGTTTTTTTTCTTTTAAGGCAAAGTAGTTTCAAGTAAATCAGAAGAATGAATTCTTTGTATCAGGATGCTTTTCTAAAGCGCAGCTATTGTTGGCATCGCTTTTAGGGAGGATAGCCACTGCAATGCTTTTATTGTGTGGTGACGAGCACTTTTCCTGACGTGATGAGGACTTCATTAAAAATAGCCAACAAACCTATTTACATTTGTTTCTGTATTTAAAAGTAAAAAGTAGTTGTTGCTGAGCTGAAAAGTAAATCCTGCATCATTTTTTTTGAAAGCTTCACAATCAACTTGCCTGGCTGTGGGAGGATCAGCCTTGATAGCTGAACCCTTGCGAGTGTAGGTTGGATATTGCTGAAAAAGTTGGGAAAAACACAGGGCAATCAGGTAAAAAGTGGGATTTTTGTGCTCAAGACCCTTTTTTTTTTTGCTTGTAGGGATAGGTATTAGCTTCAACAGCTCTGGTTTAGGTTCTTCCTAAGTAGATGCAGTTATAAACACCCAGCCGTGGATCTCAGTGCTGTTTGGGGATGCACAGTTGCATCTCAGAACTGCATCCTCAGAGTGTCCTTTCTTTGCAATGTGGGTACACAAGCCTGATATATAGGCAAAATAATATGTTCAAAGCCCACTTTAAATATAGGTATTGTTTCTTTTTCTGGTCAAAAGATGCAGGTCAAAATTGTGATGGGAATTAAGAGAGTAGACCAGTTGTTTTACACATGCATGGTCTTTAGTAATAAACTCTTTTATAAAAATATGAGATGGTTTTTCTCAGCAGTGAGCAGCCCCAGGGTGTGAAGCTGTTTGCCCACAGGATGAGGATGGTATAAGCAGGGTCCCTATCCCGGCACGGAGCTTGGTTATCTGCTGCAGTCCCGTGTGGTGCGGAGTGCAGGGACCTCTCCACATGCCCTTTGTGCAGGCAGAGACCTGGGTCAGGATTATTTGTGCACCGCCGGGTGGGACTTGCACTTCTCCCTGTACCGTGCTGAAGGATGCTGTGGGCATTGCCCTGGAAAAAATAAGTATATAGAGTTATAATTCCTGAACGTCCTGTTGGTAGGGTAGGTTTTCCATGAGATGGGTCACTGAGAAGGTCCCGCTTTTCTCCCCATTCCCGGCTGGATGTCTCCCTGATATTGCTTTTTGCAAGCGGCTTTGTTTGCCAGGGGCTTGGGCCAGAGTTATCTTCAGCTGCTTGGTGCCTTCATCTGCACTGCGGGCCACTGAGCGTGTGCGATCCAGCCCGGCTTGGGGTGCCGGCAGCACCGCCGTTGGCAGCAGGGATGGGCATAGGGAACGTGTGAGTGCCGGTGATGCAAAGTCAGGACGTGTAGGGCGTTTGGAAATAGCGGAGTGAGTCAGAGTTTGAAACGAAAATGGGATGTTTCTGTCCTTGTGGTTCTGAAATACGAGGCAGTGGTATCTTTACATTGGTAACTGTGCTTTGAAAGCCTCAAAAAACTTTCTCTGGTTGCATAAGCAGTATCTAGTATTAATATTTCTTTATTAAAAGGGATGAAGGATTTCTCAAATAGTCTTGCTCGTGTACGTTGTTTTTTGAACAAGCTTTGTCTACCTTAGCAGCTTCGTCAGGGAACTTTCCAGCTCCGCGCTGGGTGTGCTGGGGCCACTGGTGCGCATTGAGGACGGGTCAGTGGCCATGAAGGCATTCACCGTTTTAATTGCCTTCCTATACTGATTGCTGTGATGACCTGTTTGTTTGGATTATATCTCTTTTTTTCATATTAAAAAAAAGAAGGAAAAAAAAAGAAAACAAAGGAAGTACAGTGCTGTGCACAGAACAGTTATTAAAAACAGTTGGGAAGCATATAAAAGGTACTGTTTGTGTGAGAAACGGGACAGCTGTGATGGTCTATTGGGAAAGTGTGTACAGATGGTGGTAGGGAGGGGAATGATGACTACATGGCTGATAAATGAAATACAAAAAGCATTAAATTGGTGATCTTTTTAAAGAGTACATTTTTGGTTAGCATTTTGGTGCATCATTAGGGGTCTTTGTCTGCCTCTTATTTAGCCAGGAAGTGCGACTGTCTTCACACATTTGTGGCTCTGATTTTGTTTACAAATAAGGAATCTGTTTAATACATCACATACCATGGAATTATTAAAGAAGATAATTAAACGCACGGTTTTCCCTACATTGGGAATGGCACAGGATGGTCCTAAAGACCTGACAATACCACAAATGCAGTTGGGCTTGAATTAGTTACGGTAACACGTGGGATTTCCTGGAGCCTAAACAGATTTCTTTGTTTTGCAAGAATTGGGACCGGCAGCGCGAGCAGAGTTTGGGGAGCAAGGCTTTAGCATTTTGAAATCGTGGAAGGCAAATCACTCAGCATTTATTTTAAATTAGCTTATGGTCCTGAAGGTGGTGGCACTCAGTGACCCGTACCTGATCGCAGTGTCTGGGTGATGCTGAGGCTCCCGGGGGATGCAGGGGCTCCGCTGGCCCCACAGGGGCCTCTTTCAGGAGAAGGGGAGGGAGGGAGAGTCGGAGATAAAATTTTTCCCTGCAGTTCATAGAAAGGGACCTCTGTCTTCTCATCCTTAGCAGAGCTTTATCAAATCCCTTATCATGGAGCTCATTTATTGGGGGCTAATGGAAATTAAGGCAAAATCTGCACATTTCTGCACACTGCTATAAAGCAGACATGGTCACTTAAATGCTGCAAACCTTGGCACGATGAGTTTTTAAAACTAACAGGAAAAATAATCCCCTTCTCCTGGTATTTCATCCAGTTTTGAGCTGAAATAGTTCCCTGTTTCCCTTCACCTTACTTCTCACCCACCCATTGCTTCGTGTTTCTGCTCATTGTTTCTGGATGCCATCAATTGACAAAATAATTTTCCTTACTAATAAATAGCCTTTGGTAATGCCATGCTTTTCCACAAACAAGCCCAGAGTCTGGCTGCCCCATGAGCCCTGGCCATGTCATTGTCCCTCCTTTGGGGGGCACAGACCACCGGCAACCTCAGCACCCTGTTTCAGGGGTGGCTTCAAGTGCTGCAAATAGGGGGTTCAGCAAACCTCCATAAGAAGAACCTACCCAGAGGGAATTTTTCTGGTTGCAGGTTTATTGATGCTACAAATTTTGTTGATTTACAAACCTTGCAAAACTTTAACATGCCACTTTGGGGATTATTTGCTCTCCCGACACAGTATCACAAAATCCTGTTGTTACCAGACTTGATGAATGGCATGTTTCCCTGTGCTTCTTATGGGCCAAATAAATTTTCTTCTGCATTTTCTTGAAATATAGAAAAAACAAAAGATTTTAAAAAGGTTTAACGTGAAGAAAATGTATGGCAACTTGATAGATTGCTTGGGACTTCAGTGCAATAATTGTACAAAGTAGGTTGCAATTCTTTTTTACAGATGCAATGTATTAAAAAGAACAATAGACAAAGAGAGATATAGCATGAGGATGGAGAGACCATCTTGGCCAACCTCTACAAATTTGTTCCAAATTTCAATTATTAAATATCACAAAACCATATTTATTGTAGTAACTCTGTATGTTTTCTTGGCTGATCAGATCTTGAGTCGTTTGTGCATTTTTTGTACACCTTGTCCATAAATACGCTTCACCTCTTACAAAGAAAACAGTCCTTTTCATTTGCAGGTCATGGTGAAGGGACAATTTAGCAATATCTGAGCATATGTGAAATGCCTCAAGTTGAAGGTAATTTCTTCTAATAAATGTTTTATTTCTTTATCAGTATGAACACATGCTTTCCTATAGCTTCACTAAGTAGACGAGTCTGAGAGGCCTTCTAAGAGCTGCACTGATGGGTACCCCAGCAGCAGCAGAAACAAGCTGGTGTTTGAAATGCTGCAGTACCTCTTGACGATACCAGTCCAACTGCGGTCCTGGCCTTGCAAACAGCCACCGACAACACAACCTCATCAGCCGGAGACACAAATGAGGATGCTTTTCAGAAACGCAGAGGTCTCCCTCCTCCTTTTCCGCAGTGCACAGCGTGCATTGCACAAGGCATCTGCTTACCAAACCAGTGAAGGGAAGCCAGATTTCTCTGCCAGCTTGCACAAAAGTGGTTTTACCCACCGTCACTGAGAGCAGAATTAGCCTCCGAGTTGCTCAGGCTGGGTGCATGGATCTCCTCCAGACTGGCATCTGGAGGAGTGGTGGCCGGGTGCAGAGTCCACCCCCCATTATTTGGCCGCTATTTTGGTCTCTTCTTCAGGACATGCTGCCAACCACGAGGGAGGGGGCAGTGACAAAATATATAGGAGTCTCTTGATACTGCCCTGAGCTTTGAAAGAAAAGGTTAATTCTTACTGAAGCAGTGATTTGTGTCTTTGATTAGTTACTAATTTTACACTCATGAAAATAATTCTCTAATGATCGCCGTTGACGGGAGAGCCTGGCCGTGTCGTAGGGCTGTGATTTACAACTTGTGTTTCCAAACTTTTTTTTTCTTTTTTTTTTTCTGCAAGGGACTCAGTCCTGCTCAGAACAGAGGACCCTCAGCTTCATTTGAGATCGAGTAGTGCCCAGCCCTGGAGCCAGAGCACCATCCCCAGCCGGGACTGGGCAGAGCAGTGCTACTCCCATCAGCAGACTACAGGAAAGCAACTATTAAAAGTAGAAAGCTATTAAGCAGTCAGGTTTTTATTATGCTTTAGTGTTTTGTTTAAGTCTGTTCTTAATTGGTTGATTAATGTAAACGAAGTCCTCTTCTCCCCCACCATCTCTACAGATGGCAAATGGTAGGTCCCAACTGTCATTGTGCGCAAAAAAGGTTATGGTTCAAAGTCAGAGATACAGAGATACCGCGATAATCAATCATAGGAACTTGTCTCGCTGTGCCTGGCCAGGCAAAAGTTAGGCTTGGTAGTAATATTCCCTCCAAACCCATCTGGAGGAATTTCTTTTCACTGTTTCAGGGGGGGTGCTGCAAACTTCTCGCTGCCGGATCTGGGGCGTTTCAATAAATCCAGGCAGAGCCACAAGCGGCCGCGGCGCCGGTTAGCGTGGCTGGGGCTTTTCTTCTTGGCGTCCTTCTCCTTGGCAGGGTCTGCATGAAAGCAGGAGGTGCAGCCTGTGAACCTTGCCACTGAAAAATGAGCCCAGAAGAAACAGGAGCATGATGTCTGCTTTAGAGAATTACCTTCAAATACATATCTTTTAAACTTTTTTTTTTTTTAATCTAAGAGTATGATTTATTAAGGCTAACTTCCTTCTCAGGATGAAGCGTAGAATTATGTTTCTGGTATTGATCCATAAAGAGGATTTGCATTTTATTCATACTATAAAAGTGCTTTTAATGGAGACATCGCGGTAATTGAATTTATACTGTGTGTAACTATCGAAGTATCTTTTTAATTATTTTATGTTATGTAATACAATAACTAAATCTAAAGCCTGTGAAAGGGGATGGCTGTACTCTGTCCTTAGGAGTAACATATATAGCTTTTAATATTCTAACGGTGGAATGCAGTTAAGGACATTCTTTATTTGAGGGGAAAAAAAAAGGGGGGGGGGGAGAGAGAGAGGAGAAAGATTTCATTACATTCAGCACAGTATGAGCCTAAGTCAAAGTAGTTTTGCTAATTAAATTCAATTGCTATCCATTAGACCAATGGAATGAGATGAATCTACTATATAGCTGACACAGCACAGGTATGCAATTTGGCTAAATGGCCATTTCTGAACTCCAGCATGCCTTTCTCCACTTGCTCGTTTTTCCAGACTCACAATTTCTGCGCGGAGAGAAGTCGAGCAGCCCCCGACACCTCTCGGGGAGCACAGACACGTGTTCAGATAGGCAGGCTCACCGGGCTGAATGCTAGCTGCTGATCGGTTTAAAATGTGCTGGAGTAAACTCATAAAGTCTGAAGGCAATGGGGAGATGGGTGGAGGATTTTTTTCTGGGTTTGTTATAGATATATTCCTTTCTCTGCCTGTGAGGCTGTTGGAAACAGGCTCCTCATGTTGCATATAGTCATTCAGCAGTTGCTGTGAGAGCAAGTCTGAGTTACCAAAATGGCTTGAAATGCAGTGAGCAGTGTATGTTTGCTGGCGTTTTGGCATAATGTACTACTTGAGGAGATTTTGTATGTCAGACAGAGAAGCCTCCTGCCCCAGTGAAATGACAGGAATACCTCTCAAGCATTGGCGGAGGCAAAATGTTGACAGCCAGCAAGCCTGCAGTGCTGCTGAGCGCACAGATTTACACTTCCTGCCAAGATTAAAACGGGCTAAACCCAAAAAGGGTATTGGGGATTGTCACTTTAGGAAGAAATAATGCGTTAGTGAAATGCATGGAGGCAAGGGCCGCGTTCAGCCTTCCAATACTTTTATTTCTTGGGATCTTGCAAGCTCACTTTGTAATGGTTGGTGTCGTCGGGTCGGGACTGGCAGGACGGGAAAATAAAAAATAAACTTATAAGGCAACTGGGATGAAAAATTTTGCACGTCCCCTGCTTTGATGCTGGAGCTCAAGTTCCAGGTTTGCCTCTCGTTGGAGCAAAACTCAGCAAAGCCTGAGGAGTTTGGTTTGAAGGAAGCCCCTGAACTTCACTTTCTGCTTCTGATTACCTGCTGCAAGCTATATTTAGTGAAAGGAAAAAAATCACCAAGTTGGGCTGAAGAAAGGCCCAGCAGAAAACTGGTTATTTAAGCCTCTCTTTGCTATATGGTATCCTTAAACTTCCTTTTGAGCGCAACCGGTGATGCTTTTTATGATCAGTCTTTCAGGTCAGGGTATTTGCTCAATAGAATCCAGACAAATAAATGTGAAGAAAAAGCATCCTGCTTTAAAAGAAGGAAACAATTAAACCTCCTACTTTGTTATTTACAGTAACTACCTTTTTTTAACAATTGTAGAAGTTCAAATGAAAGTAGCAGTGTGAAGAGGGAAATGTGGGAACTTTCATTTGTCGAGACTTTGCATTTCTTCTGCTTTATAGCCATCAGAAAAGAGATTGTTGTGCATTCTATTAAATACTGCCAGTATGATTAATTTAAAGGGTTACATTTTATTGAACCCTGGTGTAGATGTTCTTTGTCAACTCACATTCACTGCTAGTTAGAGTGTGTGTCGCATTTATCAAAACTTTCTGGAGCCCCTCTCACCTCATTAGCATGTGAATCTCTATTGAGCAGTTAATGTCCGTTACAGCGAGAGTGCTCAATTCTTGTTTTCAATAAGCCAGTTGTAAAATGTCAGACTGTCACTTACAATATAAAAAAGCAAAAATGATGGTATTTGTAAAAATGTTATCACCTCATAAAAACAAATTGTAAAGACATGAAAGTGATCTTGGTATGCTTTGCTTTCAGAAGTGAGTTAGTACAGCTGCTTTAAATACCAGTTGTCTGGATTCCCACACTTTCCTACCAATGGAGAGGTTTACACAAGCATAATTTAAGTTACAATTACCCTAATTAACATCTCATTTGCATAAATTGTTGAAGTCAAAACAACAAAGAATTGCTTAAGAAGCTTAACCCTATTTGTCCAAAATAAAGAGATGAGTTTTCACTTTGCGATCAAAATTGGCAGGTTCATTTTGTTGGAGCTAGAATACAAACTGAAGTTATACTATTAATTAATACTTCACATTTTTTTTGATCGGGCTGTGCTTCTCCTACTTAGAAGGTGCAAGATTTCAAAACATCCTGCTCTTACTATCGGATGTGCAGAGCTGTCAGGTGGGGAGTCCATGGAGTATTTCTGGAATTAGTAAAACCCAGCTCTGTGTCCCTCATCCCTTTCCTTTGCACACATGGGCAAACCCTGGCTTAGTCTGCTCCGGCTGGGACAGCAACTGGGGGGGTGCTCCCATCCAATATGGGCTGAAAGCTCTCATCTTGGGAAGGAAGGCTTGTAAAATGGTGTGAAGAGGCCAAATGACAGTGGCGACAATAGCGATGAAGGGCAGAGAGATCCTCTGTCCTCCCATCGCCGAGTTGGCCGGTCCACCTGGGTTCTCCAAGTGTTTTCAAACTTTCCAAGGTTAGTGCAAATTTTAGCCCTTATCTCAGAATACAGAAATGCAGAGAAAAAGAACTGCAAAATAAAGTTTTGATACTGGTTTTTTTTTTTTTTTTTTTAGTAAAAATGCAATTAATCTTCCAATTACAGTTTTGGGGCATTGGTTCAGGGGAGCTTCCAGTGCTTGCTGGTAAGTACTGGTCCTGTGCTCTGATCAGTCTCCTTTGAAAATCTGACTCCTGGTGACTGCCTGCTGCAGGCAGAGAGGATTGGCAGTCCTTAGGCCAAAGCTGCTGAAGGTAAGGGGAGTTTTTCCCTCAGACACTACCCTCAGTAGATTAAAATTGTTCCACTGGCATGTCCTGCTACTTTTCTGTACCTATTAACTGGTTGCTGCAAAAAATACCATTTATATGCGTTTGCCACTGTCTACGCAAGGCAATACATGAGCCATTGATACAGGCAGTAAATGTAGCCATGCTCAGGGTTTCTAGTATGGACAGGGTGCAGGGAAGCTTGTTAGGCTGTGGGGACGGATGGTGGCATGGGATTTTGATCGGCTGTGAGGTGCTTGTGTGCTGGGGCTAATGAAAGCGTTCCTGGTTGCTGGGGCCATATTTTCCTTTCCTGTATTATGTTGTTGCAGCTTCATTAGCTAAGTCAGAGTAAATGTGTATTAGCCCAATAAAACTTCAGGCATCCCTGTGATTTAGCATCCCCTCCCATCAGTGCCTTCTGGATGGAGATTATCTGCCGGTGTCTGCAAGTAGGTGCTGATCAACTGAACCATGCCGGAGTGAATCAGGTCATGTGTTTAGTTTTAACTTGAGGTTAAGCCTGTACTGAAAAGCTTTGCAAACCAAAGATCACAGTGAACTTAAAATCGTAAACCAGCTGAACCAAAGATGAATCTCGCCTACTGGTTTTGCATATTCTTTTTTAAAGATTGCATTATAATTGAGCAGTTGACTTTCGCGCTGCACTCTTTTATGAGCCAGTGATTACACAGTATACAGCGCTTACGCTCTGAACATGAATGAATCTGCCAGTTCTACTACAGTACTCTTTATAAAATAACAAGGCTTACCAGGTGGCAAGAATTGCATAATTGAATTGGACTGAATCCTGGTTTTCCCAACCCAGAGCAGTTACACTTAGAAGTAAATTACAATTAAAAGAGACAGAATGTTTCCATTGTATTAAGAATCCTTAATAGCAAACTTTTCATCCATAAGGCTCTCTTCTCTTCCTGAAGCATGAGAGCAATTGCTGTATGCGTCTAACTACCATTAACACTAATGGGAGCAACATACATAAATCCCCGCATGGCGATGCCGGAACAGACCCCAGATGCCTTTAGAGGAAAGTGCTTGTAGGGGATGAATAGAGGTGCACGAGTCTGTTGGTCCCTGTCACATCTGCTCTGGAAATGTGTAAGGCCTCAATCTGAGGTGCGGATTTTCAGAGAGTCTTCTTGAGTTTCATCCAGAGCTGTGTTGTGAGCCCAGCCCTCTGCTTCCTCAGCTGGGCTCTTCCTCCAGGGCACTGGGAGGAAGCAGATCCCTAAAGCAGATAGGAAGATGCCATGGACAGATTCGAATGCCACTGAAACCACTATTCATTTCAGTCCTTCAGAAAGTTAAAAAAAAAAAAAAACACAAACAAAACCAAAAACCCAGCGCTGTTTGCCAAGAGTACCCGAGCTCCTCAAGTTGTGCTCACCACTTCCTACCCTTTGGAGCCGGGGATATTGAGAACATCTGTCTCCAAATGTGATGAGGATAGTCCGCTTCCTTCCCTCCTCTCCGGAGGACCTTCGGGTTTCCCTGCCTATTCGTTTCTTATTCCCCTTCTCCTTGGGACGCCTGTCAACAGCAATCCTCATCCAGCTGTGCAGGTCAGGCAGCACAGACAGCAATTCCTTCAGCCATCCTGAATGGCTGGGGACCAGCCCTCCCATCCCAGCCCTGCCCTAGCCATTTGGGCGTGGGGTCCTTCATGCCATACACAGTTCACTCAAGGAGGAGAAGATGCAGATACAAACCTCGTTTTTATTCAAACCCCACTTCTTCATGAACTTTCACCTGCCCTTCTTGATGGCAATGCAATGGACTGTCACCTTGCCATTAGGGCTAGGTAATTAATGTAGTTGCTCAGCAAAATGAACAATGTGCACTACAGGGAAAAACACTAGAAAGTAAAGCAGAGCTGGAAAGTGTTTAGCAGGGGGAAATTTCTGCTTGCCCTTCATTAAGAGAAGCTCCAAAGAAATGTAAAGCATGATCACATTAATCAGAAGAACTGGCATCATGTGATATTCTTCTTTGTTATTTGGCATAAATTGCATGGCATTAAATGATTTAAATTACACGTATACCTGCCATAATTTTTTGCTGATATTTAATGAATACTGAGGGTTGTCTTTGAGCATTGGTCTTTGAGCACTTGAACATACGGGCTAGTGAAGGCTAAATGCAACCCCTTTTTCTGGCTGATGAAATCTGTTCTCATGAGGGCTCCCAGCATGGATGGGGAGGAGGGACCAAGTTTTGAGTGTTCATTAGAATCAAGGTTCTGCAAAATAAAAATGCATTATGAGTCCTCCCCCCCTTCCCCCCTTCCTTCCCCCCTTCCCCCCTTCCTTCCTCCCTTCCCCCCTTCCTTCCTCCCTTCCCCCCTTCCTTCCTCCCTTCCTCCCTTCCTCCCTTCCTCCCTTCCTCCCTTCCTCCCTCCCTCCCTCCCTCCCTCCCTTCCTTCCTTCCTTCCTTCCTTCCTTCCTTCCTTCCTTCCTTCCTTCCTTCCTTCCTTCCTTCCTTCCTTCCTTCCTTCCTTCCTTCCTTCCTTCCTTCCTTCCTTCCTTCCTTCCTTCCTTCCTTCCTTCCTTCCTTCCTTCCTCCCTCCCTCCCTCCCTCCCTCCCTCCCTCCCTTCCTTCCTTCCTTCCTTCCTTCCTTCCTTCCTTCCTTCCTTCCTTCCTTCCTTCCTTCCTCCCTCCCTCCCTCCCTCCCTCCCTCCCTTCCTCCCTCCCTTCCTCCCTCCCTTCCTTCCTCCCTTCCTCCCTCCCTCTCCCCTCCCTTCCTCCCTCCCTCTCCCCTCCCCTCCCCCCTCCGCTCCCTCCCTCTCCCCTCCCCTCCCCTCCCCTTCCCTTCCCTTCCCTTCCCTTCCCTTCCCTTCCCTTCCCTTCCCTTCCCTTCCCTTCCCTTCCCTTCCCTTCCCTTCCCTTCCCTTCCCTTCCCTTCCCTTCCTTTTTGCATGTAGCCTTTCATAGGACATGCATTTGTTTAATCCATCACTGATTATCAATGGTGTGATCACTAAGAAGCCATTACAGACACCTGGCTCTCACACCCATCCCCTTCCTCATGCATTTCTCATAGTTCACTTTTTTGAAGATGAACCCAATCCTGTGAAGACAAGACAGCTCTTATTGCACCTCCACTGTGACAGATTTTGACCACTATTGTAGTCATGAAATGGCCACAGAAAACCTACGACTAGTCAAAGACCAGCTGTGTTTTTGCAAGGTCTACTTTGAACAAGTCACAGTCATTTTTTTTATGGCTCTTTAGAAGCCCGGACTGACATGAACATGTATAACATCAGGAATACCTTTATATGATTTTTCCTGTCCTGGTACTGTAGTGTAATCAGCAGGTTCAGACTTGCTTGTGCTCCTTTCAAATGCAGTTCTTCTTGGGGAAAGAAATTAAACCAAGGGATGATGTAGCTTTTCACTGCCACTCAGATGAAAGTAAGTGGTGGTTACAATTGTTCAAAAGTACTTAGAAAAGTATTGAATATGGTAATCCTTGCTAGCAGAAAGCACTGGACTGATGAAAGCATGTGGCTGGAAATGTGCAGAGGTTGGGTCCCTTTCCAGCTCCGCCACAGCCTTTCTTTGTGGCCTTGGGCAAACTATATAACTGGTTCTGTAATAGTACAGTTCATTAGGAATTAAAGCGGGAGTGCCACTGTTTCTTTTCGTCTTTCTATTTGTCTGTTTAAGATTTTAAAGTTTCCAGAACATAGACACCGTGTATTTGTGCAGTGCCCAGTCCAGCCACAGCACAGATATTGATGTTACCACCATTACCGTCGTTCTTGGCTTGCAGAAGACATTTACCAGTCTAGGTCAGACCTTGTAGCAGTGATGTAGGAACCTATTTGAATGTAGCAAGCTATAAAACTGTCTGCTATATTCAAAAATGAAACTAGATGACACCCACTCCCCCGCTGCCCATCCGCTCAGACAGATGTTGTGCCTGGGATAATGCTGTCCTTGTTCTGATGAACACGGCAGTGCTTTCTCTGATGGATGGGGTTGGGGCCATTCCTGCCTGTGCATCCACATGCACCTGCAAAAAACCCAGAGCTTTCCAATGCTTTTTGCTACTGACACATCCGTTTAGAAAGGAAGCCCCTTAAAAGTCATGGAAGAGGTATAATTTTGAGGAGTGAGTGGTAGGACCCAACCCTGTTGTAGGGTTTCAGAAACGCTCTGAGATTTGCTCTCCCCTGGCACACGCGTAGAAAGTCACCACATGAATTTTTATTATATATGTTGGCTTTAGACAACCCAGAGCTCTTCCTGAGCTATGAAAAGTTTTAAAAAAAACCCCAGTGATAAAGGCCAGTTTTTCTTGGCTTCGGCGCATGCACTTGCAGTTTCTTTGTTCAAAATCAGGTGCAGCACACAAGCAGGGGGTTGCTCCTGGGTCCATAGCACGTGACTGCTTGAGTGTCTGCTATAAAATCTGAATGGCAGATATAAAGGAGGCAAATAAAAACCATGAATGGTTTATCATGCGGACTAGGAAGAGAGGGCTTGTTCGCAGCATCGGGTGTCATCAGGGTAACAGTGCTCAGGGTTTGTTCTTCCCAAAATAGGGATGTGAGCTAGTCACAGGCATGATACGATGCAAGAGAAAAACTCAGCAAGGAAGGTCCCTTGTGGGACTGTCCTGGGGACCTCAGTGGGTGAGACCAGCTGCTTTTTCTTGACTGCAAAATTTCTCCCCCATGTCTAGAGCCCTTGCCCATGCAATTTTCTGTGTTGCAGTGGGGCTGCCAACACCCTTGTTTTGCTGTGGGTGCCATCTCCACAGCATCACTGGAGAAGCTATAGCTTTAACAGAGAAGAAAAGCAAATTGCTATAGGACGTCCAAAGAGAACAGCCTGTTAGGAACAGCTAGACTTGAAAAAAAAGTGAGGGGAGTGAGTGGATCTCCTGGGAAATAGCCATCAAAGAAATACCTAGCTTGAGATTTTGTTGAGTTTATTTAAAGTGAAAATTAAGAGAGGTCTTCTCTCCTGGAACCATATTCGCTTCATTATTAACACGTACCAACGGCGAGCGCCACTTGGTAGGAGGAAAATACCCATAACCGTAATTCTGTTCTCAAAAGCCAAAGAATTTGCGTGTCCAAAAGGGATGTGTATCATAAATAGACTGTTTACAGTAGACTTAAATTATATGATGAGCCATATAACAGCAGTGAATATATCATATCACAAGCCCCTGCCAACCATGCATGACTACTACTTGCTTCTCCTCAGGCGGTAAACAAAGTTTTCAGCTGACCTACTGTTTAGTAGAAGTGCACTGAAACAGAGATAAGCAGTGCTGCTCGTAACGCTGCAGTGGTATAAAATGTGGCATAAATTTGCCTAGAAAGTAGAAGGAATGCATGAAATATTATTTCTTAGTTCACATACAACTTTTTGCCAGCACGCCATGTAATATTGCATTGCTAGTAAAAGGGGGTTTATTCTTGCTTCTGGAAGGGTTCATGTTCCAGTTGGGCAGTCAAGGCAACATATATCATATGAATAACAAATTCTTTAAGATGAAACATGAATGAAATATTCTAAATTATTGACCTGAAGGAACACAGAAAGTACATGAAGTGCCCCATATCATATTGAAAAGCCTCAAGATTCCCACTGGATTCAGTAGGACTGGTAGCCGGCCTTCCAACTTCAGGCTGAATGCTTTAACATAATGCCAGGAAGGCATATCTGGGTTCCCAGGATGGACCTAGACTTCACCTACGCTTGAAAATGTGCTCTTTGGGACTCTGCAGATTTGTATAACACACTTTGGACTAATTTTCCAGTGCCTAATGGGAACGTTGTGCATCGCAGCCGGTTGTTTGTTTGTCTGCCTGGTCCTAGCCTCCCTCTTACCCTATTTATATACGCACACATGCAAAAAATATGAGAGTTAAAGAAGAATGTCAACCATATGTAACATACATGGAGATTAGTGACAGTAACAGTGAATTCATTGTGGTTTTGGCAGTCAGGACACCATCCAGGCCATATTTTAGAGTTTTAGACAAATCCACATGTATTCCAGAGATTGCTGTGGATTTTCAATATGTGTGGCTCATTAGATACGCAATCTGCCTGCTATTCTCTCTTGTCACACAAAGCTGATGGCAGCAAACTGGCATCTTGGAGATGTTGGTAGCACTACAGATTTTAGCATTAATGCCAGACTTGGGCATCCTGGAGCTCCCTACTCTTCTGCGGAGCGTACCGGCAGTTTGTGCTCAGCGCGTGTGGTGCCGTGCCTGGCGGGCGGCAGGGCTGCCCATGTCCCACAGTTGGGAGAACATGGACAGGCATACAGGAGAGGGCTGATGTTGGTTTGGTCGTTCTGCTTTCAAGCAAAATACAATGATTAAAATCCAGCTTGTGCCACGGATCACTGTCCTTGAAGAAGGAAACAGTAAAAAACTTGCCAGCCCTAAACTCAGATTTTGCTTTTTCTGAATCTGTCACCGCAGCACACTGACCAAGCTACAGCTTTTGTACGTTGTTTTTCTTTTATCACAGCTTGCAAGTACTTTTTTTAATATAAGTAAGCATAAATCTCTTCTCAGAGTCATAGTTTCTTCAGATTCATAAATTCTTCTCAGATTCATAATTTTTCCTTTAAATCCTAGCAGCTCCATATCCCTGTGAATATATCTATGTACAGCTATCACTACCAGAACAAGTCTAATAATCATGTATACCCGTGCGACATAGAAAAAGTATGGGTTCGATTCATATACAATGCTAAACGCTTGCCTAAACCCGTCTGAGTTCAGGCGAGGCTATGTTTGATGCGGGGCTGAGTGCTTAAATATAGGTGAAGGCAATTCTGGTCTGCTAATTTCAGCAGAATGTTTCAAACAAAGTGTTACTGTTTAATCTGGGCACATGACGGGTGAATGAATGTTTGAATGAAATGACATAATTGTTGGTTAGCCTGTATAATTTGGAGAGTGTTCGCACAAGTTTAACTCTCTCTGGAGGCAGAGGTTCTTCAATGCGGGTAGGGAAGCTCCTTCCCTAAAGGCAGGGATGGCCAGATCGTGTCTCCATTTGCATGTACCAGCCTTTCGAATGATGGGCTGAGACTGGCTCAGCACAGTGTTTTGGTTTGCAAGTATTATCCTTAACCCCCTTCCTTGCATCGTATATGATATCTAATGCATCATCTTTGTTTTAAACAAACAATACACAAGCTGTTGCTGGCAATGGTGGGAAGCTGGTGGTCCATCTGGAAAGCAGGGAGATAGATGAGGGGAAAAAAGAGAATTAAAATTGTTTAGGGGTGTGTTTGCTTGTGTAAAACTCTGGGATAGCAGCAGGGTATTTAATAGCTTTTTAAAAAGCAGTTTGAAGGCGGGAGATTCTTTGTATGTAAAGGAGTCTATCAGTAATGGACATTATTTGTGTAATAAAAAGGTGGGGTTTAATCAAAGCAAAGCTCTGAGCTCATACCTTTAAAAAAAGTTGTTTATTCATTATTTATGCTGCATCAAATCCATTCACTCTAAAATTAACCATTTTTCCCTGACAAAAGTTCAGAACGGTATAAAATTAACCAGTAATATAGCTTATTAATTAAACCAGTGGCAAAATAGCTATTTCAGCGTAACGGGCTCTGCAGGATGGTTACAAGTCAGATTTCTGGCTGATTGCTTCTGTCATTCCCAAAGACAGAGCACCCCACCTCAGCTTACCACTGCCCAGCATGCATCCAATACGCCATTTAAAATCTTGATTATAACCAGAGAAAAGTTCATTGAAACCAGAATAAGTTACAAAATAATTAATCTTTCCTGCCATCTTGGATTCTCTCTCTCCCCCCAGAATCCAGCCAGATGTTTTGCAGTTGCTGCATGCACAGGGCGCTGCGATCCTATTTACACAACTCAGCTTTTCCCTCCATCCTTAGTGCTCTTTGCTCTGAAATTACGTGTTTTGCCTTTGCTTTGGAGATTCTGCATCACTGCTGAGGGCTTCCTGGAGAACAGGAGTGACTCTTTCGGCATAAGCGTATTTGCAAATTAAACTCTTTTATGCGTGCAGCAGTTTTGCTGCCATCCTTGGGGACCAGGGCTGAGCGTTTTGGGGAGAAGTTCCCCGCAGGAATGCTGAGCATCGCCGCCGTTTCGGTCTTGCCAGGCCTGAGGATGATGTATGGAGCAGGTGTTTGCAATTTAGGGTTCGCTGCCGTTCCTGGGGAAATGGGTGGAAAAAGGAGGGTTGGGAACAGAGTGAAAAGGCAGCAGGAACAAGGCTGGCATTATCCATGCCGCTGCCAGCCCGAGCCGCACTCTGAGCCTGCGCCCTGCATGGCTTAGAAAGCTGCATCTTCCACCGTTAAAAAGGACCTCAGTAAATGAACAGGCAAAAGACCTGAGTGAGGAAGTTTTTGGTTTGTTTTTTTTTTTTTTAAATTAATAATTGGGTCTCACCGAGCAATCTGACATCGCTGCAAATCCTGCTCGGAAATATATGTGCTCTGCTTTAATGACAGCACATAGAGTACTGCTGAGATAGTGGAAAATTTTACAGGGAGTTTTGCTTAAGGAATGGCTTTAACTCAAGTTACCTGTAGAGTACAGTGTCATATGGAAACACTTAGGGAGCTGTGGAAAACTTTCTGAAATACAGTGGAATTTATCTAGTGAAGCGTTTCACATAGGGAGGAGGAATATGGATTACAATGGAGTCAGGAAAGAGCGGGCTATTGAGCGCTTGGAGACGGCCACTTGCAGCCCTACTACTGCAGATGAAAAGTACATGTGTAACCAGGGGGGGAGCATTCCTAAACAGCCGCGTCTGGGATACATTTATACTATTTGCCATGCACGTAACCTTGTTATATAAAACAGAGTCCAATAACCTCAAAAAGATGGACGGTAAAAAAAAAGAAAGGTGCAAGGAAGCAGATCTGCTTCCAGATTTGCATGCCCAGAGCCTGTGGTGGGGGTAGGAACAGCAAAATGCAGAGCCAGGGGGTTAAGAGGGACCCCGCTGTCGGCAGCCTGTGTTTGCTGTGGGCTTGGCTCTGATGGAGCCGATGCTCCAAGGTGGAAGGATGCGGGACAGCCCTGGACCTCTCTGTGGCTGGTCAGGGCACTGCGTGCTCAGCGGTACAGCATGGCCACACCGTGCTGAGGAGAGCCAGTGTTTTGTGCCGTAGGGTGTCCCAAGAGGCGGGGAGAAGAGGGACAGGGAGGAAGCGGAGATGTTCTCAAGTGCATTTCGTTATATATTTGCTCCCTAAATGCTTATGGCACTGGTCGCCAGAGCATCTGGGCACTTCACAATAATTAAAACTGACAAATCCATAAACAGTAAACAACAGGCTACCCACTCGGGCAGCCAAAAACCCACTACTGCATAAGCTCAATAGCTGCACCCATCTGCCAAATAAAATCCTCTCCACTGCCTCTTCTTGTCTGCAAAGGCCAGGGCAGAGCCAGCCCCTTCCGTACCATCACCCCACAGCCAGGCGTAGCCTGACCCTCCTCACCCTCTGCCAGGTATCCCCAGGGCTTCACCCTGGCTTTGGGAGCGGTAAGAGTTTATTTTTATTTTTTTAAAAATTTTTTTCCCCACCACAAAGTGGCAACAAGTAATGACACCCTTTTCCTTCTGACTTCTTGGCCCGCTAACCCTTTCGCAACACAATAGGAAGGCAACCACTTGCACCCAGGGGAGGGGATTTAATGACTAGAAAATAAAGAGAGAGAATTTACTTGGAAAAACTGTGGAATTAAAAGTTCTGGACAAAACACGCATCACTGATGCATAACATTTTTGTTAATTGGGTCTTAACAGGTTTGTGACTCAGGCTGTAATTATTTTAGAAATGGGTCACACTAGGCAGTGCCAGCCACATGTCCTGCCGCTGCGGGAACTTTCGCCTAGTTGTAAAACTACATCTAGACGCATGTTTCCTCTGCTCCAGCAAAGATCCTGGGCTTTGGAGGAGCGATGGCAGCATGCCGAGCCCACCAGCCTCTGGGATGGGCGTCAGGCGCCGGGATGCTCCCTGCAGACCCCTCCTGGTGTGGGAGGGCTGGGGCAGCCGTGTCCCACTGTTTGCGATGGAGAGGCGTCTTATCACGTGCCAAATGTGCTCCCCCTTTCTCTTGCGCTATTGTTTTTACTTCCGATTTTTTCACGTGTTTTCCTGACCTGCCAGAGGCACTAAATCTTCCTAATGCCTCTCTGCCCTCTAATCGCAAAATGGGCTGTGGGAAGTTTTTCTTTTTTTTTTTTTTTTTTTACTAAAGCGAGATTAATTAAAATATAAAAAAATGCACCCAACTGTGCTAAATCATTTCTTCTCTTTGCAAAACGATTGCTCTCTGCTCAATCCACCTCTGCTTTCCACTGCAGAAGTATCTCCACGCAAGCAAAAGTCTTCTAACGCTCATAAAGCAACCAAGATATTATCTCTCTAATTAGCAGCTGGAAAAAAAATGAGAGATCAATTAATGCTATAATTAAAAACAGTGCCTTTAGATGTGTTGTTTGTGGTGAACAAATGCTTACACTGACAAGAACTGTGCCGTGTTTCTCCCCAAAAAAGTTGGAGCAGGACCTGATGCGGGACCCCCCTCTCCAGCTGCAGCAGGAGGGACCCCGAGATGTGCATGGCAGCACAGCCCACCCCAGGGTGCTGGGGGGCTTGGCGGGGCTTCCATGGCCAACCTGCCCACCTCCCTGCATCAGAGGATGGCGTTTGCTATGGCTGGCTCTGGAGAGGTGACGGGGTCTTACTGCGGTGGTGGGGGGTTTTTTTTGCAGCTCTCACTTGGCCCTTCCCTGCTTGGGGGTAAGCTGTTTTTCATATATTGTAGCCTGGGAAAGCTGTGTTACTGTTAAAAGAGTAACCATATCCCTTTCTGAGCTGTTGCCAAGCAGATGTAGGGTTTTGGAAAGTTCCCAACAAACTTCCACAGCTGATACTTTACCGACTTGTTCCTTCTCCCATCCCTCTACTTGCACCTATTTAAATAACCAAAGGACATAATCTGGGGGAGGGAGCATTGCTCTGCATCTTCTACTTGTTAAATATAATTAATTGAGAATGACCCGTTAGTCAATTACAGTGTACGGCTTCAAAAAGAAACACAGAAATATCAAATATTAGTATTTTACCAAAAAAAAAGCTCTCTATTTTCCACCGAAGGCAAACCGGCTGAGGAATGAAGAAAATTGAGCCCCTTCAGCCCTTTGTGCAATATGGGGCTCCTGCTGCCTCTCACGAGGGCAAATATTTTATTTACTTTCGTAACAGCAATTTGTGGGTGGCTGCTGGAGGAGGAAGAAGAAGAAATAAGGGCTTTTGAAGGCTCATGTCTGTACAAAACTTGGTGTAGATGCAGATTCCGCTTGTGTGTGCGGGGGGGGGGCGGGGGGCGGAATGCAGGGCACTGGAAATGTGGAAAGCTCTCACAAATCATATCTCACAGGAAAGGTTTACGGGAGTACAGAGTATAGCAGAGGGGATGGATGTCAGGTTTTCCTACACAATAGAGGGTCTTTTGTTTCCGTGCTCCCTCTTGGCAGCGGCCCCCATGCCACTGCTGGTAATTTCCTGTCCATCCTTCGCCGAGTGGCGGAGCTGGAGCAGGGGAGTAGTCCCACGTTTTTGTTTAGACTGTGTTTTTTTAACGCTGAGCCTTGTCCTAAGCAGGATATCCCTGTGTATGTTTGGAGTTCCTGAACTTCTTTGGAGAAAATTATCCTTAAAAAGCCCCTTCCATAGCGCTGAGTTTCTAATGTCTTTCTTAAAAGGAAAACAACAAAAAGGCCTCATTTAATTGCTTTTGCTTGTGGGAGCTTGTACCTTGCAGCTTAATCCGCCTGCGTCTCAAACATCCGTCGGCTTTTTCCTTCCACCCAGGGGCTGAGGAGCAAAACCGAAAAGCGGAGGCAATTTGGTCAGCAGTTTTACTTTTGGCAGCTGGGGGATGGTTCGGCAGGATCTGGACCCCACAATTTGGGACAGTGTCCCTTGGGTTCTTTGTGTGCTGAGGGCTTCAGTTCATCTGTGTTTTCCAAAGCACTTTACATGGGTGTTTTGCAGTCGATGGAGCTCGAGGGCCCGCTTGAGGGCCCAGTTGATGGATTTTGGCTGCTGACCGGGGCTGTAAGTTTCTGAGAAACTCTCCAATCTTATGGACCAGCACCTCCTTTTTATAATTTTTTTTAAAGCCAGCTCTCCCAAACAATCTCCTCAGATGGCCCTGTCTGCATTTGTTGACATTGCATAGTAAAAACCAAGTAAAACTAAAAGCAAGGAGCAAGGTGGTTAGCTTGCACGGAGGAAGCAGGACAAGCTCCCAGCTGCAGACTCTTTAGAGTAAAATATAGAAATACATATCCAGTAAAATCCAAAAAATGAGACAGAGCCATAACAAGCCTCAGTGATGGGACAGCCCTTTAGATTTGAAAAACACCACTGCGCTTTCTGTAAAACTCCCATCACCTTGATGAAAGACCCGAGAGGAAAGCGAGATGGGGGTCTCTGACCTGGCATGGCACCCGCTCCGTCGGGATCATGGCACTTGCAGCCATCCACCATTATTTAGGTTTAGAAACCCCTCCAGATTAGCACGCTGTTGCTGTGTGGATTCCAGGGCAGCAGTGGCCGCCCCCACACTGCCGGCCAGGCTGCTGCGCTGGGCGGCAATTAGCCTGCGCTGAGCGTGCACCGGGAAGCCCGGCTCCCAGGGATTAAAAGCAGAGTGGCGGTGCTGGAGTTTGCCAGCTCGCTCCCAGGAATCCCCGCATGGGTTAAGCTGCAGTGTGCGTGGTGCTGTGTGGTGCTGCGTGGTGCTGTGCAGAGCTGTGCAGCGCTGTAGGATGCCATGCGGCGCTGTGCAGTGCTGTAACAGTGCTATACGATGCTGTATGGTGCTATATGCACTCCCCCGGCTCAGGCATTCTTCTGGGTAACTTGATCTTACTTCTGTCTGCTTTTAACAGATAGGCGAGGTGAAGTTATGTTAAACATGTCGCAGGAAGTTTGATTCGCACCGCTTCGGTCTGGTTTTCTTCCTTGATTAGCTTTAATCAAACCCTCTGCGTTACATGACCTTAATAAAGCTATTTTTCCTGACAAGCGAAGACTGTCTTAACAAGCAAAGCTCATCTGGCCTGAAACTAAAGCCAAGTCAAGATGGTGTTTTAGGTCCTCATTAAAGTCCACAGCGTGAAGCGAGAGGGGAAATGATGAAATGGTGCTCCACCAAACCATCTCTCCTTTACATTTAATTAGAGGAATTATACGCAACCCAGTAGATGCCTTGCGAAGACAATCACCATTGGATTCGTAAAGAGCCCGGCAGTATAAAAGGGGGCAGCTAAGGCTTTAGCAAAGGGTAGATTAACACCAGAAGCCAGGTGGACTTTGGGATCAACTGGGGGAAAAAAAGATCATATAGTGTTAATATGAAAAGAGCTCCGGAGCCACCCGGCCCTGCTCTGGAGCTCACGTGGGCAGCGTACAGCGACCCTGAAATCCTTCGGAGGGAAAGTTTCCAGGCGACGGCGTGTTTATTCTCCCTTCAGTCCTTTCCATCAGTTACTGCTGACTCACGCAGGTTGGGTGAAATATTGACGGCTGTGGAGGGCCGAGCGGCGAGGCGAGGAGGCGAAGGAAAAGCCCCAGCAGGGAGCGATGCCACGGGTCTTGGCAGTGGGTGAGGAAATCAGCCACATGCAGACAAAATGCGGTCAAGCAGCCGCCCCACACAGAGGATGTCCCTTACACTCATTAGCATTGTGTTTGTAGCAGAGCTTATCAAAAAACAGCCAACAGACATAATCTGTGGTTTACGCTTTCTTTCGTTCCCTTTTTTTTTTTTAAACTCTCTTGTTTTCCTTTTTTTTTTTTTTTCCTGAGGGTTTCTAAAGGGATGTAATCCACTCTGGTTTTATTGCTCTTGCCTCTGGACATGCTGCAGCTCCAGCCAGCAGTTATTCCAGCCTCTCCAGCCTCCCTGCGAAGGTCTGTGCTGCTGCTGTGGGCTTGACTGCTACTAAATTGTAAACCACAGGGCTGCCTTAACCCTTTGCCTTCTGTGGAGCTCCTCAAATCGTGGGTGTTGCAGGGGGAATCACTGGCCAAGGGCAGCAGGGCCTCGGTGCCAAGTGATTTGCTTGGAAAGGCTGCACAAAGCCTCAACTCAGGCAGCCCAGCAAGGCACAGGTAACCTTCCCAAACCTGAGCCCCCTGGGGCTTTCTCCCAGCTCCACCAAAATATATTTTTACACTTTGATGGCTCTTCCCTGCACAGCTGAGGGGTTGGGGATCTGCCGGTCAAGAGGAGACCCCCCTATACTGCCACCCCATGAACGCTCTCACACCTCTCCTAGGGGGCTCTGCAGGTGCCCCAAATCCACCAACTTTGCTAATTGCAGCCAGAGTCCTCTCCTTGCTGCCGGAGAGGCCCGTGGGTACAGCGTCGTGCGCTGAGGGGGTCTGGAGGCTGCACCCCCGTCCTGCCCAGCAGCTTCGGTGAGATTAGGGAAGGTCTCTGCAGCCCCCAGTGCTGACAGCACCACAACTTGTGAACCTGCAATCTCCGTGCACCTACTACAGGCATCACGCCCAGCACCCTCTGTTTTCCTCATCTCCACTATTTCATCCTTAAACTCCACGCTTCCCTCTTGAGAGCAGAAACATATTGCTGCAATACAGTCAGAGGCATCTTGGGCATGCAGTTGCATTTGCAAAGTGCTTTCCTGGCCGTGGTGTCCCTTTACTTTCTTCCACATCTCCCTGAATGCAGGGATAAGCCAGGGACGTTTGTCCTCCCGCATGCTGTGAGCCAAGAGGAGAGGGCTGTCCTTCCCTGCCCCGGTCCCACCGAAAATCAATTCTTTGCTCTCTCGTCCAAGAGGATATTTGCAAATAATTTCCTAAAAAGGCAATCTAAAAATGGCCCTGTTGTTACCCATATTTGTACACAGGCTTGTGAGTGACGGGATTCCTCAGGCTTGTCTACATGGGGGCGACTGAAATGGATGTGAAATAACTTCAAAGTGGATTAGCTAAACTGCATTACATCCTCGTGTAGACACTGTCATTTAGAAATGAAGCAGCCTTAATTTGGTTTAGTTGAATTTTGCTTTAGGAATTCAATAAAAACACTTTAAAGTCTGAGTGAGGAGTTTACACATAGGTTTAATGCAGTTTAATTAATCCACTTTAATTTCACAATTTTAATTAATTAGGATGAACTTTCCTTAAGTGTTCCCCTGTCGAGATAGTGGTGCAGCATTTCCAGCCACCTGGCACGATGACCTGATGATTCATGACTCGAAAGAGCCATTGCAATGATGCATGACCAGTCCAGTCCCCAGAGTTGGGTACATAAAGAAAGTAATTTAAAAGTCCTCCTAGTCTGGCCACGGCTAGGAAGTCCTTCCCTGCAGTAAATTACATCTGGAGAACCCAAGTTCCTGCTGTAATGAGCCACCATCCTCAAGTGCTTTAGGTTCTTGAGTTGCCCACGAAACCATAAGCAGAAGCATCTGTCTCATGTGAAAGGGGTTTGGAAAGATGTGGCCCGAAACAGAGAACGGCACAACAGCCTCCTTCAGCTCCGTGAGTGCCACGCCGCACTGTGCTGACCACTGAAAGGGTTTCAGTTTCTCACCCAGCTTATGCGGTGGTTTTGCAATATTGGCAAACCCACAAAAAAAACTTTCTGTGTAGGAGTCCTGCGAACCTGCCGGCACCTGGGGTGGGGTTTGCCAGGTCTGCAGAGCTCCTGTTGTCCCTATTTATTTATTGCTGGTAGAAGTTCCCTCTGTGCTCATTGTGCAGATGACCTCTCCTTGAGACGTTAGCCTTGCCATAGGTTCATGTCATCAGCCTTCTGCTTCCCAAGCCCACTGGGAAACTGTGCTTTTTATGAGGAGGTTTGCAGGAAAGTTCCTTTCCATGAACTGGAACATCTCCTTGCTTGGCCTTCCAAGATCCTTTCAGACTCCTCCCAGCCCTGCAGCTCCTTTGGGGTTTGCTTTCCATGGGACCCCTTGGTGTGCTGGCCTTGGCATCCACCCCGTGTCCTCCTGCCCAAGCCTCACAGCTGTCTCCATCCTTGGGAAATCCTCCAGCAGCATAAGGTCTACCCACAGCTGTGGTTTTTTGGGCTATGATCTTTTATGTCCCTCTGTTACTGAGTAGAGGAGCATTTCACTGAGGCTCTTATAGCAGGTTATAGCAGGTTATAGCAGGTTGTAGGGAATACATGGTGTGTGAGTGCTCAGAGCATCTTATGGCTTATTCAGGGCTTAAAAAAATACCAAAATGGTGAAATGTGATCCCTGTGTGTTGCTGCCTAGTAGCTAATCAGTAAATTGTAGTTAAACACAGGTCTGTGCAGGGCTGTGCTCAGTTCCTAAGGTCTTGCTTAGAGGGGAGGGTTGTAAGTAGAAGTAAGGGGCAATCAGTTGCAATTTGCCTTTATGAGGATAACAAGTCAATGTGGGAGATTACTGACATACCCATTTGCTCCAGTAATGGCACGTTGCAGTCAGTCCCAAAGACCAGTGGAGGATAAGGCGCAGTTTTACTAGGGCTGGGTACACATAGGCAGACTCTGCCCCGAAGAGCTTGCATGCTGCGTCTGCTGGAGGAGTGTTACAGGTACTAAGCTGAGTGAGCACATGGCAATATTAGCACCAGGATTTGGAGACTGCATACATCTCTAAGGGATTTTTTTTTCCCAAAGATATTAGGGAATGGGAAAGCTGAAGGAAATGAAGGGGCAGATAAGTGGGGCTGAAGTGTGAGGAGTGAAGAAGCTTTGCAGACACCAATAAATGGTTTGGGCACTTTTAAAATCCTGGTCAGTGTTGCAGCAGGAGGATGCAGGGGGCAGGTGGGGTGCAGGGGGCAGGCAGGGTGCAGGGGGCAGACGGGGTGCAGGCAGTGCCTGGGGCCACGGAGATTACTGCTTGCTGCTCACTCCGCAGCATCTCCCTCCTCCCAGCCTGGCATGCTGGCATGCTGGGCACAGCTCAGCCTTGATTTGTAAACACCAAAGTGCTTTTTATGATTGCTAGGCCAGTGCCAAACCCAACACAGGCTTGCTCACAGCCTCCATTGCACTCCTGTGCTGCCACTGTCCAAAATGACCTGGATGGGCTGGAGCGCTGGGCTGAGGGGAACCTCATGAAATTCAACAAGAGCAACTGCAGGGTCCTGCACCTGGGGAGGAACAACCCCAGGTACCAGTACAGGCTGGGGGCTGACCTACTGGAAAGCAGCTCTGCTGAGAAGGACCTGGGAGTTCTGCTGGACAACAAGTTGACCCTGAGCCAGCCATGTGCCCTTGTGGCCAAGAAGGCCAACAGTATCCTGGGGTGCATGAAAAGGAGTGTGGCCAGCAGGTCGAGAGAGGTTATCCTCCTCCTCCACTCTGTCCTAGTGAGACCACATTTGGAATACTGTGTCCAGTTTTGGGCCCCCGAGTTTAAGAAGGATATGGAACTGCACGAGCAAGTCCAGTGGAGAGCTACCAAGATGATGAGGAAAGGCTGAGAGACTTGGATTTGTTTAGCCTGGAGAAGAGAAGACTGAGGGGGGATTTCATCAATACCTATAAATATCTGAAGGGTGGGTGTCAGGATGATGGGACTAGGCTCTTTTCAGTAGTGCCCAATGACAGGACAAGAGGCAATGGGCACAAGTCGGAACACAGGAAGTTCCACCTGAATATGAGAAAAAACTTCTTTCCTGTGAGGGTGGCAGAGCAGTGGCACAGGCTGCCCAGGGAGGTGGTGGAGTCTCCTTCCCTGGAGACATTCAAAACCCACCTGGATGTGTTCCTGTGCCCCCTGCCCTAGGTGTGCCTGCTCAAGCAGGGGGTTGGACAAGATGATCTCCAGAGGTCCCTTCCAACCCCTACCATTCTGTGATTCTGTGATTTATTGAAAAAGGGGTCTGCCACCAACTGCAAGCTCAGAAGTACCAATTTTAATTATAACCTTCTCTTTTTCAGTACATGGGGTTTATCAGTGGGTAAAAGGAGGTGGGGAAGAGTGTTCCTTGTCTTTTGTGCTTGGACGTCTCTAGGCTAAACAATGTAGGGGAGGTTTTCTGTTGCTAAATGCCCAGTAATCATGTGTTTATCCTAAATTTAAGGCTAGTCCATTTTCTCTGTCATGAGAGGGGACAAGGGAGTTAAAACCAAATCGATGGCAAGCATCTGGATGGAGATGGTCTTTCTAACAGCCATAAAAAGATTGCCTTTGATAGGGATTTTGTTATTTCATTGTGGAACTCATTATAGGGGAAGATCTCATATCACTGTAAAGTTAGCCACTAGATTAACTATTCAGATATTTTATTGGCAAAAAATATGATAGGGGATTATTGTGTGAGAACTTTGTGGAAAATAAAAGAGATAAAAGCAGTTTAACTGTCAGTACATTAAGGCTGTGGTTAGCTCTGCATAGTGTTACTGGATGGAAGGAGACCGGGTCTCTGAGGACTGTTGTTTTTCTGTTTAGATAGGCATACACTGCATTAGAGGCTGGCGAGAGTAATGAGCCCAGGTAGCTGAAAGAAGAGAAGTTAAGAATGAGAAAGGGGTTAGTTTGGGCAAAGCAATGGAAACATTGAGAGAAGGCAGCATTGATGCAGAGGCTGAGGACAGATTTCCCTATGTCCATGGAGAGGATGAGTCCTCGTCCAGCTGCAAAAAGGCTCTTGGCCACGTTAATGCAGAAGGTGATGTCAATCACAGCATTTGTGTAGCCTTATTGGCACATGCCTCCTGGGTGTTTTTGACCTCCATTTTTTTTGTTTGTCCATGTTTTTGACTGCAGACATTCAGAAGTCCTGGACAAATGGCTGCGGTAAACATACAAATTGGTTGCACAGCAAGTGTGCAGGGAGCATGCACGGGGCTTGCCACAGCAGCTCGTGCTCTGCGTCCATCTGTGCAGCACATGTGCACTGGGGCTGAGGCACCAAGCTGACTTCTGGGGTAGGAGATGGAGCCTGGCTGCTCAGCCACTCCTTTGGAGCAGGTTGAAACATAACAAGTGAATATCTTTTTCTGGAGAGATCCTGGATTAGTGGTGGGGAAGGCTTGACTCTCCTCTGCATGGCTGCCAGGAGCCTTGAGGAAGGCACACCACTGTGGCAGGGAAGCGAGTGGGCTGTGGAAGAAGTCTTCAGGACAGAGGCCCTTCTTTGTGTCTAGCTTGGGTGGAGTGTAGGAGAACAGGTAATGTGATTTAGGAGAGAATTTGGTTTGGGGAGTTCAAGAGGTATGCTTGGGACCACGCTCTTCAGCACGACACTCAAGCCAGTGCTTTGTAGAAGATACAGAGGTGCTGTATTGAATAGACGCCTTTGTTGCTGGCTACACCCTAATAGAAATCTATCATTGCTACCAGTGGTGCACGATTATATTCTTAGTTTATGGCTTCCTTTACATGAAATCACACTGTTTAGCACCTAAGGCTAATATCGTGCCTTGTTTAGGGTCTGGCCTTACGGTGTTGCCATCCATCCGTGCTCCTAAGTGGAACTGCAAAGTTTTGTGTTTCATGGGTTGTGCTGCTTATAGTTTGCAGGTTTGGACACTTCAGTGTCTTGATCGGTCCTGCTTTGCGTGTCATAGTGTTTTCATTAGCACAGCATTCATGCATGTGAGATTGTCGCTAACTGATATAATTAAACAGTATGTCAAAGGCTATTTGTTTATTGCACATGCAATGGCTTTTCTAGAGTAAGAAATCCTTTCTGCTGACACCATGCAAATGGGAGTGTGCTAAAGCTGGAGGAAAAACCCAGAGCTGGAGGTGGAATTTATGAACGATTGTACCTAAAAGAAGCAAAAGTAATAATGCAGATTTGAATGGGCTTGGGTAAAGACAATCAGTGTGTGAAGAAAGGAAGACGGGGATGAGGAAAAAAGAGTTTGTCAGGTAATTTCCCCCCCCCCCCCCTTATTATTAATGAGACTGTAATGTCATTTAGAAACACAAGTGTCTTCTGTATCAGGTGCCTTGACTGTGAACTCTTTGGGCCTGCTGTATATCATGTCGCTTTGCCATCATTTTGGATATCCGTGCAGCTTATGGAGATCTTTTCAGGAAATCTTTATTTTTACTTATGTATAAATAAATATTTCTGGGATGGTCCTCACAGCTGGACTCAGCAGTTCGTGCACTGTGAAGTGTGAACCATAGTGTCCACATGTTAAGTATTAAAATGAATTCATTTTAATGAAAAGATGGGGATCACATTCATAAAGGTCTGAAGAAGTTTTGAGGGTTGACAGTGGTTTGTGGCAAATGAATCTGCAGGCTGGTGCTGCAGAGAAACCCAAATATATATATATTTGTCTATATTGTAGAATTTGTATATACCGTATGAACTGTAGACAGCTCAGTAAATGTCAAAACCTGTCATCCCCTTGTGTTGAAGGTATCCCAAAATCCCCACTTAGGTTCCCTCCTCTACACCTTTTTTCAGATCAGTTGCTTCTGCTCTGATGGCTTCACCTCCTGTAATACCCAGCCTACTACTCCTGTCTGGCTCTGCCTCCATCTGTTGAGTCCCATGGCTCAGTCCCTTTCCATAGCTACTTCTCCAGAAGCGGTTAAACCATCAGCATTATTTAACACCAGCAAAAGTTACTTTCTTGCTTCCTTCTCTTCCCATTGCCGCTTCTTCTCCTTCCTCCAGTCACTGGAACCACTGCCAACTGGTGGCCAAAACCTGGGCTCCATCTTCAACTTCTGGTTCCGCAAACGTGCAAACAATTTGTACCTCCCCGTCTCTCTCTTGCCTTGCCCATCCCTCAACATATGATTGCTCTTTTTCATTAGTCCCGGCTGCTGCAAAGCTGTAAATTCTGTGGTCTGGATTTTCTCAATCTCTCCTGTCTTCACCATCTCATGTTGCTGCTTGATTTTATCCCTGGCCTTTGACCCTGGCTATGCCATCCTTTGAAGCATCTCTGACTCCCAGCCATGGTCTCCCTTAGCACTTGCACATCTATTCGCTGTTCTCCTTTGCCCTGCCCCCTCTCCCTTCTCTTTCCTCCAGCCTTCCTTACTCCTTGATTCAGAAGCACCTCTGTGTCTTCCTCACCCATCACCTTCCCATACCTCATCTGGTCCTTCTCATCCTAGGTGTGTCCTTGTGACCCTCATCTCCTGTGTGTCTTTGGGCCACAAGGGTTGGCCATGACACCACACCTCATAAAGAAAAACCACATACATTGCATATCTGTGCATTCCTCCCCTTATTAACTTTTCACCTGCTCCCTCTTAGCACTTTGTTGTTGTGTTTGGCTTATCTTGCACAGTAATCTCTTCAGGGCACAGTGGTCTGTGTGTTCCTATAATTCATACCGTGCCTGGTGCAATGCAGCCTTTATGCTGTCGGGTACATGGGAACATTTCTAATGCAAACAACTAATAGCTAGGAAGGGAGTTAAAAAATTAGAAAGGACTCCAAACCCATGTCACATATTCTCTTGCAAGGAATGGGGAAAAAAATTGTTTATTCTGGCCCCAAATTTTAATCACCCAAGGGCTGTTAAGATAAAAATAGTCAGTTCTGCCTTCTGTTTATGGTATACTTGGTTGAGTGCAAGCCAATTTTGAAGCTGAACATACTGTCTGCTATTTTTGCTTGATTTTAGATTCCACATTTTAAATAGTTTCTTTAACAAGAAGCATATTTTCACTGATACAAACTTAGCTTGAGGAGAAGCATCCTGAAGTTCCAGCCATATTGAAGATCAGTGAAATGTAGTAAACTCTGGTTTTAAGGGTTTTGTTTTCTCCAAGAGCTGAAATGAAGAGTGTGTTCTGGCAACAAGTGCTGGCACGTTGTTCATTAAAAGCTCTCTTCCGAGCCTTGGTTCCCACACACATGTGCCCTCATTCTTCAGCAGAGCTTCCAGGCAAGGGCATTGGCAGTGCTCTAGTCTGATCTTCAGCCATACAATTTGTCTTAATTGTCTACTAGCATCTAGGCAAGACTTAGCTCACGGGTGGCCACAGCAAGGGGCCACATGCAAACCGATGAGCTTCTTAATGTGGCCTGCCCGGCAATCGGATGATTTAATTATCTGTGCCCGTCGTAGGCTGCCTGGCTGCTCCCCATCCCGCCTGCCCTCAGGCACGGCGGGCTTAACCACATGCAGCCATGGGGGCAGCTGCATTTGATCTTCCTCGCCAATGCGAGGGTCCGGCCCTGACAACAGCCTCTCTGTTCGGTGCTTTCTTTCCTCTTCTTTCTTTTTCCGCTTCGTTTGGCAGTGTGCCCCCAGCATCATTTGTGTGTAGGGGAGGATGGGAGAGTTGGATGGCAAAAACTTAGAACGTGGAGTTGGGTGTTGACAATCCCAATGATTAATTGATCCTCCGAGGATCCAAGATGATTTGCTGAAGCATCAATAATAGAAATCCTGTCATTATGCACTATTTACTTGGTCTTTCTGCGGGAAGACATCCTGTCTCACTATGTGTCTGCATCGTGTGTCTCGCTCGGGGCCAGCCTGCCGTTCCCAGGGCACGAAGGACTGGGCTGTCGCCCGCAAACTTCTTTCCATCACACAGCACTCTCACATGCTGTAGAAAAATCGAGCATGTCCAGTGCATTGATTATTTTCAAAAGTCAGCTCAGCAAAGCCCTTCACTCTCGATGCTTCTGGAAAATAATTCAATCCCCTTTAGCTAGTACGGAGCACTGGGGTTGGGCTGGGTCAGGGTGGGATGTTGGAAGGCAGAGGGGCCACAGTCTGCTGCCCAGGATATTTCACTGCTGAAAAGCCATTTGGACGCTTGTGGCACATTTGCCCGCAGTGTCTCTTGCTGCTCCGCATGGCAAGTAAGGGCAGGAGACGGTGTGAGAGAAGCAGTAGGACCAGGATGACCTCTTGCCCGGGGCAGAGATCAGGGATGTCTCTGAGCATGACCTCTTGCCATCCTGATCTCTTCTTATCTGCCCAGGTTGAAATGCAGCTACTCAGCTGACTCACTCCTACCTGTGAAGTTGGCTCTGCTACCTTTTAGCAAGAAAAGGAAAGTAGGTGACACCCAGGCGGGACAGTGCTGATCTGCACTGCATCAGGGGCTTTCCCCTGTGTCACTCTGGGCGTGCTCTTCTGCCTGTGCAAGCTGAAGAAAGGAGAACTCTTTCTGGTGATCGTTGTTGGTGTGTTAAAGTTCCTGTCTTCCTTTTGTGCAGAGAGGTGTCTGCTTGAGTGCATGTAAGGTATTTGTATGCTCCTCCTTAAATGGGCTAATGATAGTGTCTGTGCTGCATATTGATAATGCTTTTCATGTGAGCATCTCAAAGGCTTTGGGAACCTTGAATATTCCTTCCAACTTCTCGCCTCTACCACAATTGGGTTCTCAACCCCCTCCTGACTCTGACACTCCAAACGTAATACCAATATCACGGATACTTTAGAAATGTTTGGAGAAGGAGAGGTGGCCAGGCTGTGTCTGCTGGCCCCATGCACAGCCCTTGTGGAGCTGAGTCCACTTCCACATTTCTGTGCCAAAGTAGAATTTTACCCAGGGATTTTGTGACATTTTTCATCTGTACTAAGTGTAGGGGTGTCAAACATTTTCAGGTGGTATAAGTCTCTAATGTTGGGCCAAGAAAGACTGTCCTTTGGGTAGTTAATACCTCTCAGACATGCTGGTAGAAGAAAGTCTTAAACATTACTAATGTCTTAGCAGACACCTTAGGAAGCATTCATATTCCCCTCTGCCTTTGGCTTTCATGCACAACAGTGCCTGGGGTGAAAGTATTTCACAGAGTTAGGAAAATGGCATCAAAAGGGCTTGGTTCTGCCAGTCACTGAGAATATGTTATTCTTTCACTGGTGTGTGTGGATTGAGTTCAGTTCCTGGATCCTGCTCGATGGCTTGTTTTGATGGGTTTCACTTTCGGAAAATACTCATAATTGGTGTTGAGTCGTCACTAGACTGGGGGATGCTCTACCCCTGCGCCCATTACATGCCTCTGGAAATCCTCTTTGCAAAGATCCTCTGCGTGCCAGCTGAGCCGATGCCCAGGGAGAAGGTGGCTTCGTATGCCCAGGGTGTTTCGGCTGCTGTGCTGTGGCATGCACTGCTTTCTGCTTGGATCCCAGCTGTGGTCCCTGCAGCCACCTCCGCCATGGCTCCAAAATTATTCCGCTGTATGGCATGCAAGGCACAAGCAAACCTGCGATGGCAAGATAGGGTGGCAAGATGGGACAGCTGATTTTAATTATTTTATATATAAATAACTTTCAGATAGTTTGCAAGTTTGGCAATAGCTGCCAGCGTAGCAATGTGACCTTGTTACTCTTACCCCATTCCTCTGAGTGTTTGTCTCACTCACTTGTTTTTCCATATCTTAAATTAGATTGCAAGTGGTCAGGGAAGGGGCTGGGGCCACCTCTGTCCTGCACAGCCCTGTGGGGTCCTGCCACAGCAGTAACAAATAGTGATAAACCATCAGTTTGGGATCTGTTGAGTCCGTGAGGGTATGAAAGCCCGAAGTGTTGTGTTTTTCCCCGGGGCAGTGCAGTTGGTCCCCGTCCTCCGGGTCTCTGCGGTTTGCCTCGCTGCCCCACATGAGGCTCTTTGCTGACAGGCAGGTCACAAAGCAGGGCCTGCCAGCATCTCCCAGCCCGCCTTCAAGGGGGGACGGAGGGACGGGTGGACGGGTGTCCTGGATTTTAGCACTTTGGGGAGTTTATTAGTGTTGACAGTGTGTGAACTTGACATCCTTTGTAATAATGTGGTTTTAAAATCTGCATTATTCATGCGCGCTTTCTGAATACGGGCCCGCTGTGTGAGTTTGGGAGGAAAATTAATTAAATAAATGTCAGTATTCTTGAAGAGCATGTGAGATTTCACATTGCAGGATAACAGCTCTGGCTGCTTTAACCACCAAGGGGAGTAAAGGGTGGAAGAAGAAGGTCTGCACTTCAGTGTATATCCTTTTCCTCACCCTTAACTCAATTCCTGATGAAAACTGAAAAGATCAGTTAGAGAGAAATGACTCCAGCCACACAAATCAGTAATATTTCATATTTTTGTTAGTAATTGTAGTTGGTTCTCCTGCTTTTTATTTACGGCACAAACAAATATGTACTGGATGGTTCTGAATGAATTTATCATGGGAAACACCCTTTTACTCTTAGGTTAACGTTTAAAATTAAACCGTAGAGCAGATGGCTAGGGATAAGCCAGACAACTGCACCGGCGGATTGAAATGTAATTACACCCATGAATATTATTTGCAAGAGCAACTGATAGTTATAAAAGTTGTGTTTCTTCTGAAGCAAACAGCGAAGCCAAGCTACCTGGGACAAACAATGCTAGGAGGGCTGAATACAAAAAGGAAATCAACATTTTGAGTGAAGTGTAGATGTTTCTCGGGAGGAGGATTTGCCTTTAGTTCTGTAGCTGGGAGGGCTGGAGGGTGCACCCTCCCAGGCTGCGAGTGAGGGCAGGACTGGCCAGGGACACTTCTCCTATGGTGTCACCCAGGCTGGAAAGAAAAAAGAGTAGGTATTGCCAGAGAAAATGCTTTGTAGTTAAAAAGTATGCAAAGAAATAAAAAACGGCTTGTTGGTCAAATTAGCACTTTATTAAACAACTCTAGTTGTTTTCAAAAGTCCTTGCTGAAGGAAGGTGTCCATCCCTGTGGTGGAGGTTACCAAGCTTATGGTCCAAGCAGTTGACTTTCTTGGTGCTTGGTGTTTATGTTATCCTCCAGATTACTGAGAAGCCAAGTTGTCTTTAATTTAGTATGTCTGTGCAGGGCCTTCAAAGTAAAGTGTGTTTGTGTTAAATGGCAGAAGCCTTTCTTCCAAAGCAAAGCAGGGGAGGGCAGGATCTGAAGAACTAATGTCTGTGCTGGCATGAAGATCAGGAGCTGCTCTTCAGGTGGGTGCAGCGGGCAGCTGGGACAGTCTGTCGTGCAACGCACGTGTAAAAGAAAATGGAGAAAAGGGAACTGGGAGTGCCGCAGTGATTTTGCACAGGTCTACACGGCGTGTGCTCAGTCAGAAAGTCAAGTGTATGTACAGTTCTTGCAGCACTCCAGTGATTTTGAATTGCTTGACATTGAGGGAGCACTCCAATCTCGGTCTCTTTGAAACTCAAGAGCCTGCACGGTATCTGAAGCACAGTTTCATTTTAAAACTGAGGCAAACAGCATCCTCGTCTCCCGGTCTCAAACGCAAGGATGTGTTGTTACACACACCCGTGCACACAGTTAATGCACAGGGTGGGGGCAGAGGGAGGAATCAGTGCAGGCAGGAGAGCCCAGCAGCCCTGAATGCGCTTTCCCACTAACACTGAGAAGCAAGAAAATAAGATTGCAGCCCATGAATGTCCCGTCATTGAGAAAGGGGAGTTTAGAAATAGCCCCAAGATAAAAGAGGGCATTTATCCCCACGATTGTTTGGCAGAAAAAGCGATTTACATAGTCTGCTGATGGTCAATCAGGAACATGCTGCAAGGGGGCTGCTGGTTGTCTCCGACGGAGCTGACGGTTTTACTGGTCGAGTTTTGTTTCAACTTAATGAAGTAAGTACTTTGCCTGCATCCAGGCACTGACGGGGAAGGTTTGTAAACTCCTTGCCTTTGTTGGGGTGACTGAAGTATTTTTTTCTTCCTTTTAACCAGCCATTTTTGTTTCTTCTCGAATTCGTTGCCATAGACAAAGAGTACGTTTACTGTAAAAAGAGAAAAAGAAAAAGAAAAAAAAAAAGGCTGAAACCTGGTTTGCATCTTGAGTCCTGAAAAGACCATTTTTTATGCAGGGGAAGAGGAGAGCCTTAGAAAAGGCAGGAGGCAGGGACGGAGGGTGAGGGGGTGGGGAGCCGGAGATTTATGGCCCTTTGAAGGCGAGCTTTTCTGCGGAGCATCCTGCCCGGGTGGTGCAGGCTGAGGCAGTGGCTGGACTGGGGCGGTGACCTGCACTTCATGGAGAGCCCAGATACAGTGGGAACGAAGCAGGAGGTGCAAGTTCTGCCACGTCTGCCCAATTTCTTGGCAACAGCACGCTTTCGGAGCCGATGGCCTGGACCTCCCAGTGTCAATGAAATTGCACCCACCTCAGCTGATGCAGATGTTTAGTTTGAAATCATCACACGACCTGAGGTTTTTGGGGTTGTGTTTTTTTTTCTTGATATGGAAATGGCTATCACTGTTTGATATCAGCCTACTTTGGAACACCACAGCCTGCTCGTGCTCAAAGAGAGGGACGCATCAGCAGCCTGAATCCTGCCCAGCAATACAATAATAATTGAAGATATTTAAAAATGTATGTATCTTCCATCTTTCCCATATGGGCTCCTTAGGCAACATGACCTTATGTGGCCATTATCTGACCTCTCTTACACTTGGATTACTCGGTACAAAGCAAATTTATGGTTGTTTATTCTCTCCTCCTATCAGCTATTAGTGCCTAATCATATGGTCTATCGATCAAGTGATTAATCGCCTGCCTAAAGAGGCAGCAGGTC
Organism: Phalacrocorax aristotelis; assembly: GCF_949628215.1. Taxonomy (NCBI): domain Eukaryota; kingdom Metazoa; phylum Chordata; class Aves; order Suliformes; family Phalacrocoracidae; genus Phalacrocorax; species Phalacrocorax aristotelis. The sequence continues at coordinate 42,686,678 of NC_134281.1, read as the reverse complement.
CCGGGGAATGCTGCACTGCACCAGCCTGAACTTCAACCTCTTATACAAACCGGCAGAGTAAAGGCATTAGTCACTGCCTGAAGCTCAGGGTTGGTATGCCGCGGGAACGCCGGGAGGTAAAGCCCCGGCTTTCTTCAGCAGCCGACTTTGTATTTCCCTTTCTTAATGGATAAAACTCCACCTAGCTGAGCGGGCATACAGTTGTAAATGGGATGATTTCCAATGCATCCTATAAATAATGATCAAAGAGGAAAATATGTGGGCCTTATTACAACAGTGCCCGCTAGTGCTGCTATAATTAAGGGTCTGTCAGCGTTTCTATTATAAACCCTTATTTTCAAGGGTTTATAACTCGGCCATAAAATTTTGCTCTGGCTGAGACTTGGCATAAAACGTCCCAGCGTGTGACCAGTTTTTCTTGTTACCAAATTGTTAAAAAACTAATGATCAGCCCCATTTTAGTTATAACAACATCCATGCACCTTTGTGTTTCAGAACCACTTTTACTTCTTAAACAAGCAGCTCACTATTAAAACGAAATTAGCATTTGAAAATCATAAGTGTGCACCAAGCCCCTCTGCTCTTTATTTTAGCCAGCCGTAAAAATGAACCTGTTATTCCCTTCTCTATGTTGTTGACTTGATGGCACCCACACTGTTGCCATTGGTGTAATGTGCTACAGCCAACATCTTGCACGGGTCTTCCAGGGGTGCAGGGCTTGTGCTTGGTCCTAGCCCTGCCTGGCTTTGCAGGTCTTGCTAGTTCCCTGGCAGGTACATGCTCAAAGCCGCAACTGTTAAAGCCAGTAGGCTGATTTCAGCCATCAACAATTCTGTATGAATCCAGCGTAACTGGATATGGGTGCCCGGTATGCTTTGGTTTAGCTGGAGTGCTGAACTGCCTTAAGTGGATTTATTCATCTCTCCATGATCCATGCACGATAACTCGGGCTAATGAGAATTACAGCGTCGTTGAAGGGGGGAATCTAGAGTTCAGTTTGTGTGAAACTGAGGGAATTTCACTCTAAAAACGCGCATTAAATTTTAAAAATGTAAGGTTGCCATACCTGTACCTCTCCAGTTTCAATGGGAGTATGTTCCATTTCCAGAAACATGTCCTTGATGTGTTAGCAAAGGACAGCAAGTTGGCTCAAAAAGATGCAGCCACTTAAAAACATTGATTCTCCTGGGACAACACGCCAAAATGCAAAAATAAATTAAACATAAGCAGATGCTGTGCCTCCTTTCCATTTTTGGCTAGCACATCCCATTATGGGACTACTAGTGGGACAATTGAGAATGACTGACATTTACTCAAACTTAAGGCCTTATTGGAGTGCCCTGGCAGAAGTGATAAAAATTCAGGTTTACGCTAGTATTAAATCTGAATGTTTCACCGACTTGTTAAGGCATGCGTTGCATCAATATAGTTTTTTCTTCTGTGCCAGTTCTATACTATTTCTCTTTTCTAAAAGGATCCAAACGAGTTTATTAACATCGGCTTGGATTTTCAAAGGAGCTCAAGGGAAATAGGGACCCAGCTCCTATTGAAAATCACAACCTCAAAAAAACCCCAGAGTTCCTACCCTGGCAGGGATCCCACAGCTAAGCTTTTTCCATTTCCAGAAAAATCATTGAGCTGAGGCTAAGAGCGCTCATCTGGTGCCTGTTGACTGTATTGTCTGAATATAAACACAATGATTCTGGAGCAGGGAAAGAGCCCACGACTTAAATGGATTTACACTGGCTAAGAACCTGGCCTTCTACTCTCGACTTCTGACATTACTTGAAAGTAAACATTGAGCTGAACTATTTGGTGATTTAAACAGTGGTTTAAGATGCGTGCGGTTACCAGGCAGCTGCTCTGACGGTGAGACTCACAAGGTTTGATGGTTTCCTTAAGGTTCTAGGTACCCAAAGATATCCATGTGCATCTCAGCTGTCATTAAAAAAAGCAGAATAAAAAAGAGAAAAGCTCGAGTTTCTGACTCTTGAGAAGAGCATGAAAATGTTCCTTGTCCGCACTTCAACGGATCAGAAAGCAGAAGGCAAAGAGAAAAAAAGAAGTTTGAAAATGCCATGATTTTTGAGATGTGACATATGCTTTTCCTGTGCTCTGGGTTGGCAGGAGGAGTTGCATGGTGGATGCAGCCCCGCCAGAAAGCAGGTGCGGGAGCCCAAACGAGCTGCGCTTCCTCTGTTTCAGTGGAGTCAGATCCATCCAGTCACTTTTCCTTACTCCTGTGCCTCATTGTGCGGCAGATTGCTGCGAGTTGTTTGCAAGAGATGTAATCAATAGTTGTGTATGTGCCCTAAAATTATCATGTTGCTTGAACATTGGTTAAGATGAGAGCCCGGAGGCTACTGAAGGGCTAATACTGTTACCCTGCATTGACAAGATGTACATACGGTTGCATGTCGTAGAGCTGCAGGAGGGCCAAAAAATCCCGGGACAGAAATAAACATATCGGCAGGGCAACCGGAAACGCTCTTTTTATGTGTTGTGGGCCAAAAAGTGTAGGCAAGCGGTTCCCAGGATGATGGTGGCGGCCCGGGTGTTCCTCCAGCCTGGCACAGCACAAAGTTGGATGGAAACCTGGGTTCCCGGGGAACCCGAACCCGTGCCAGCCACCATGGGTCTGTTTCTTCTCCAGCCCAGGGTTCGGCTGACATAGCAGTGTGTGTGCCCCCAGACTGCTGCCAGCTACGTGGGTACCCTCAAGTAACCCTTCAACAGCCTGTCCCTAAACTGGAGGGGCTCCGTAGCAATGGATCCTTTAAGCCTTTGGTCCCTTCCCTCCAGGTCTTCTGCAGGGATACAAAATTTTGGCCATCTCTTTGCATCCATCTAGTGTTACCAAAGGACATCCTCTTTGCCCCTCTCTTCCCTTCCAAGACTGTTACTTATTTAACTTCCAATGAGGGAAGGCTCTCTGCACTGCACATTTTTGGGCTGCATGGCAGAGAAGAGCTAAAATCCTTATCCATGTGGGCTTGTGCAAATGGAGCGCCGAGGGCAGAGTCTCAGCGGGTGCAGATTGCTCTTGCAAAGTCTTTGGGGGAGTTTTGTGGATTTATACCAGAGTGGGAATTCCCCCCCAAGTCCTGGAAATGCTTTTCTCACTGTGCAAAAGTCTCCCCAGAGAGCTAAAGGTTTTACAAATATTGAATCTGTCACTTTAAATATTATGATTTTAAAAGTTAGGCAAAATCTGGGGGCTGGGGGCAAGCTGGTGGGGGGGCAGGCAGCAGCGTTCCTTACTGAGGCAAGGAATGGTGGGTTAGCGGCTATTTCTTCATCACAGTTAGTCTGGGTACCATTGGAAGCAGAATTTGTCAGTTCTGAAGTGCACAGATTAGAAAGGAATGTGGAATTTGGAAACGTGGCAGCTTGTAGCACTGTATGGTTTAAATTAAACCTTTTTTTGGAAAGCAGAATCGCTGTAGGCCACATTTAGGGGGAAAGCAACAGCAGAGAGGGCTGGCTGTGGTTTTTGCTTTGCTGTGTAACCGGTCCACTTTCTCTTGTTTTAACACAGATTTTTTTTTTTAAAGAGAGAGGAAAAAAATATACGCCTTTGGACTCCTTCTGCCCAACCACACAGCTTCTCTGCTGACCACAAAGAGGAAGCTTGGGGTAACAGCCATAGGATTAATACCCACTGTCTCTTAACCCAACAGGGTGTGAAAACATTTTATAAAATCTTTTTTTCCCCCCTTTTGGATTGATAGCATGTCTGGGATTTAGACATCTTGAAACAACCACATGGTTGCCTTGCATTGTGCTCCTCAGAGGGAGGGGGGGGGCTCTAAATCACCCTGGCCAGATCTGTTGTTTAAAATCTGTTTACACCCATCTCCGGAGTTTTCGCCTTGCAAATCACCAACAACTTTGTTCATCTCGCTGAAATGACAGGAAATATAAAAATGCGTCTGCTGTGAGGGCTGTGCGGTGTAGATCTTGATCAGTTGGAATATAATTGTTCTTAATGAAATGGAGACGACTAGCTCTTAACTGAACAGCCTTTTCTTCTTTAGAAATAATAAGATTAAGATTATGGATTCTATTAATCATTTGATCAGCTTTATTCATTCATCTTATTTCCTTTACATGCAAAAGAGCCCTACTCTCTACATGCCCTTATCTTTTAAGATGATGACATTTACATATTTCCCGGCGCTGTAATGTCCTGGGCGTAATATACAGATTGCTCCGCTCCGATATTGTAAACTGACTATTTCCATGTGCTAAGTACTCTCGGTGATGAAGATCTTAATAATGTGATTAACCAAACTGTGTCTTTATGCTCTTCGTTGTGCCTCCCTTCCCCGCCATGGCCTCCTGGCCGGCTCACTTACCACAAATGGCATCAGCTGCCGGGACGTGCCTGTGTTTTGTGACCCCCGTGACAAGGAGGTGTCACATAGCACAGAGCAGAGAGGTTTGTGCGCCTCAGAGTCAAAGTGTAATTCAGATGACCCACGCATTAAGGGAATCTGCTTTCTTGGCGGTCAGCAGGAAAGATGCTGAAAGCATGAGTTTTGAAATGTTGAGGGAATTATTAGAAGAGAAATTTGTTCCTTTGCAGTGTAGCGGCAGCATCATTATTTCTTGCTTGGATGTGCTGTTGGGAAGGTTTTATTTTGTTGTCATTAGAGAAATCTCTCTGTTGTTATAACGCTTTCTATGTGTGAAGAAATACAGACATAATGTGTATCTAGTCCATTAAAACACTCTTTCGGAGCCTCCACCTGTGGCACAGCCTCTCTGTACTGCCAATATTTTGCTGAGTACTGTTGGTAATTCCTCTCCTTCTGAATTACACAGATTAGTAGTTACAGTGAGTTTAAAAAAAAAAAACAAAACCAAAGTAGTGGCAGGTTCTCCATAACTTCTGTTATCTGAACTGGAGAAGTTGCATTGCGTCTTGATCTTTTTCATCTTGGTAGAATTATACTGTAACTAATTGAATCCATTGATCACTGTCTTGTTTTTTTCCATCTTCTTCTCAGAGGATTCATTTCATAGTGTTCCGTACATCAGTCAAGAAAATGGCTGCGGTGGAATTACCAGGGTTGATAATAAAGGTAATTTAGCCCAGTTGAAATTATTTTTTATGTATCCAAGTAGGGTAACGCGTTCACACGTGCTGCCTTAAATCTAGTGATGAAATACCTGCATGTTCTAGACTGCAGGATCCTGAAATAACTCTTCTTGATGACCATGGAAAGTAAGAGTAGCTGATTGAAGGACCTTTTGCAGCCTGAAAGTGACCGAACAATATTCAGGAATGTTAATTTGATCAAAGAACTGTCCCAGATTAGGATAAATAACCTCTGTTTTGTGCACTTCATGGGACAGGGAGTATATTTTTGGATTAGATAGCAAGTGCTTAACAAGCAAGTATAGCAGTGTCAGGAGCAGTGTATGTAGCTGCTGGTTAGAAGTCTCCTATGATTCGGGTTAGAAATAGGAGACAAATCTGGCCTCAGCCAGAACGGTTTTACCGTGGATGTCTGGTGGTGGCATTTAGCTCTTACTAAGTAATGGTTTGGAAAGGGATTCTCCTACTAGATTAGGGTTGGTCTTCTCAGTAATACGCAAGACAGGATGTCAGGATATCTGAGCTGAGGTCTGCCACAGATTTCCAGTACGATTTAGGTCAAGTTATCTAATCTTGCCTGCTGACACAGTTTCACCCCAAGACAAGGTGACAGGAGAGTTTGTAAAACGTTTACTTAACAAAAAGGCATTTTTACTCTCTTGTTCTCACCTAGGTCAAGGGCTGAAAGCAGGAGCACAGGCATCTTCTGCTTGCAAAGCCGCAGGCATGCTTCTTGCTCCTGCTCCTGCCTCTCTCCCTGAATTCACCCCCCCTCCCCGGGGCCAGCAGACAGCGTGGTCACAACCAGCCCTCCAAGATGACCGAGTCCCTTGGCTGGCAGAGTTCAGTCCCAAAAGGAGAGAGCTCTGCTCGCAGTCTCTCCCTGGCAGCGGAGCAGCGGCTTCTAGGGCTGCAGGGCTGTCTACATACACATGCCCTTTGCCTAGATCAGCACTTTTTTGGACAATGTATAGTATTTGCAAATGGGAACTGACAATGGAAGAAATACAGCAGAGTGGAGGGTTTAATATAAAATATTTATACAGTAAAGATCTTTCATCTTTTGTCAGTCACAGGGTAGGGAAGTGAGGAATGTATTGGGAGTACATTACCAAGAGTATGTTATAAATTAAAATCTCAAATTGAATAATACTGGCTGCTAATGTGCGCAGCGTTGGAAATGAGTCACTTCTGAATCAATGTAATTTATGGTACCAGCTGAAAGATATTTACAAAAGAAGGTATCTTCTTCTTGTTTTTTTTTACTTAGATTTTATTCAACACTTACAGATAGCCTATGCTGTCAACACCGACTAATTTGCCATGGAGAGAAAGTCACAGCCATTCATACAGAGCTATTTCAAAAGCACTTAGAAAACAGAAAGGTGGGCTTTGGGCCACATGAGTGGTCAAACAGTTTATACTCATTGTTTCCTCTCAAATTTAATACTGGTAATTAGTAATACAGCAATTTTGCAGAGATTAGTTAGTGGGAGACAGCAGGCTGACTTTTTTCTTGTAAAACTACTGAGCGCAAAAATGACTGTTTCCACTGCATCCTCCCAGCCCACGTCCGTCAGTATATTTAAGCTTTTATTTGGGCACTATAACCTTAGTGAAGTAAGTGTTTGGTCCCACGTCTAGCAGATGGCTGTCATCATCTCAGGAGGTTGGTCTGGTTGATGGCATTACATAGCTGAGGCCAAGATACGGTTTATTACCTTGGAGCACCCAGCATTTAAGGTGCAAAGTGGTATATCCACAATGTAGAATTTTGCAAAGGGTGGATTTTGAAAGTTTGTTAGCCAAATGCTGTGCATGAGCCAGTATCCTTTTCTGTCTAATAATCATTGTAGCAGGTCTAAATAGTCCTGCTACAGTGCTGTACTTATGTCTGTATGGATTCTGGTTCCTGGTGAGGGTGGGGGCCACTACTTACGACATTTTGGCACTGCACAGACTGCTTCATTGCATAGTGCGACATGCCGTAAGGTGACCATATATTGGAAATGGTGGGTCAAACATCCAGGCAGATGCAAGGTAACAGAGGAGAGATGAACAGAAGAAAGCACGTTTGGAAGCCAGTCTAGATGCAGATTTCTGCCTTGTTCCTCCTGCCATTGATTTTTGCCACCTTGTCAAGAGAAGAACAACGCTTTGGCAATTTCTGTCCTAGCCTAAACTGTGTCAGATTCTCATTCCACTTCAGTTTTGCCACAGACTCTGTGATCCAGGCAAGTATTTTGTGCTTAGGTTCACCTCATCTACGTTTATCTGTCTAAAACGTAGGTGCTTGGTCTAAGGCAGTTGTCTAGGCTGGTTTTGTTGTTTTGTGAAATGGGAGAGGCACTTCCTGAGGGCATTTCAGCCCAGCAAAATGCTTTCGCAACTGCCTGGCTCTGACTGTCGACTCCAGAAAGAGCAGAGACACCTCACTTTGAGATGTGCCCAACCATTAGACAGCCACATTTAGGTGAGACAAATCTCTCCTTCAGTCTCTTTGCCCTTTAGTGTTTTATCAGTGCAATAGAAATAGTTTCAGATAGAGATGGTGAGAGTAAGTAGACTGAAAGGTGGGGGAATATCCAAAAGGAGTGAGATGCTTGTGGTAGGTCTTATAAAGCCTGCTGGAACTTTCCTCTCGCTTTGTTTGTTGAAGATATGTAAAGGTAACTATACACTACCAAATTAGTTGTAACTGTGGAGATGCAGGTGGTCATCTGATGGATTCACGGACAGGCTTCTATATATAATAAAATATGTATTAAGGTCATATTCTAGCAGTGCAGTAGGGAAACTGGAGTATTCTTATGCCATACCTTTTGGTAGGAATATTTCTGATGGGTTGCATCACTGTCTGTAAATTTTATTGATTATAATTAAGTCAGTCTGCATTGTCTCTAAGAACCTACATGGGTTTAAAAATCAATACTCCTTATATTCATCAGGGGAACCAGTTCGAAAAAGGATTATAGTGGGAATAAGCAATGCATTTATAGCTCTGAGTTTGTGTTTACAAACCATTAAACACTGGCCTTCTCGACAATCATCATTTAGGGGCCAGAAATGTTTTTTTGCCCTGTCTTTTATCCTGTGAACAATAATGAAAATTCTCCCTCCATGGTTACATGCCCTGGCTTGCACCCTCTGACTGGAGCTCTGCTGTCTCACTGACCTTCCAGGGGCATGGAGACAGCCTTGGACAAGTAGGAACAGGAGCAAACATACTAAAAATGGCAGTGAATTCACTGAAGTCCTCTCAACTGGGTCACTCCTATGGCAGCATCCTGTTGTCTTAAAGGGGTTCATCAGTTATCTCACTTGGCTTGTTTCACTACCCAGAAAATACTGCAATTGCAGTTACTGGAATACTTGTGAAAAGTCAGAACAAAGAAAAATTACAGAGGCTATCTGATATTATTGATTTATGGATGAAGATTAAGGCCAGATTTCCCTGTCCTTATTTCTTTAACAACCTGGTCCATAGATAGACTTCCTCTAAGTCAATGGGTTCCTTATGTATGTGCTATTTATTGAGGATAATGTTATCACAGTCTGGTGTACTAAATATGTATAGCTCACCTTAGGGAGAAAATGTGAAAGATCTTTGATGATATGAAGGGTGTGAACACTACAGAGAGTGAAGGATAATTTAGGTTGGGACTTGGGAGTACAACTAAAAAACATACCATCAAAAAAATGTAGTAGATGTGGAGTAATTCCCAAGGGGAAAATTAAATGCCCTTCAGTGTGAGTCATTTGAAAGCAGGAGAAAGGACTAAAAATGTCTTTGTAGGGATCCTTCTGTGGACACAGAGGTGGGCTGGGTGATCTTATTGAGCTTTTCTACCTTTGTGTTTTGTGCAGTGCTTTGATTCATATTTGATTTCGCCAATATTTGATCTACATAATGCACAACATATTGCGCCAGTGATGCTGTTTTAATATTTCCATATTGTGCCTTAGTACTTACTACTGTGGACTCTACTAGATTTGATTGAATTTATTGTATCAATTATTTCCGTTTTAAGGGCTCTCTAGCATGGTAATGAAATGGCACAAACCAAGGCATACTCTTAGCTCATGAAACCTTGCAGGATCCCAGGAGGGTGAGTTTCATGCATGGCTCCTAAATGCATTTGAGAAGCTTGTGGTTGGAACATGTAGGCATCCATCCACATCCCCAAAATAACCATAGCAAAACTGGCATTTAAGTGACAATATGAAGAGACCACAAAGGAAAGAACCAAGGGAGACTGGACTTAAGTGGGAGTCAGGGTGGTTTCGAGATTACATGACAAACCAACTTTCTCATCCTAGACACAGCTCTTCTACATCATCAACATTTTGATTGTGTCTTAATGCAGGGAAGCTTAAAAAGTAACTGCCTCAGCTTTGGCTTTTGTGCAGAGCCGTCTGATACTGCTCACTACTAATAACTGCACACATATGCATACATACATAAAATAGAAGGAGCTGGGTATTGCTGAAGAGACCAAAAGAATCCTATACAAAACAGTAAAGCATTTTTTTTTTTTCTGGATTCCAGTCTAGGCAGCTGTAAAAGATCTGGTCAGAGCTGGTTTTGGGCAGTGGCAAAACCTGCAGGCTGGGCTTTAAAAAGCACACAAGGAGTTGTGAGAAATGTTCTTCAGCCACAATTCTTTGAGGATCTCATTTAGATAGGAACCACTGCCCCAAGCTAGGATGCCCCAGAAATTTCTCAGGAAGATTTGAAGGGACCTGAATAGCCAAGCTTACCTCAGGCCACTGGCAATCGAAGGTTTAGTGGTATCTGCCATGACAATATTTTCCAGTGTGTGCACTCAGCTGTAATGATTCATTAGAAAAGAACTTTAATTGTGGCCAGTAGTCTGGATATTTCTTTGTACTCTCTTATCAACGTTTTCCATTTGCAGCAGGACTTGGCTTGTTTGTTAATATGAAGTTCTCCATTTGTTTGGAAAACAAGGTTTGACTTATCCTATTGTTTGACAGGAGAGAAGAAAGGCGAAATGCAACCCCCCTAAAGCCCAAGAGCGAGTAAAAGGAAAAGTTAACTTTCAGGGAAAGTTTCTTAGTCAGTGGAAACTGGCACAGCTGAAGTAGGCAAATGAGCGTCCAGATCTCATTTGCATCAGGGGCACGTGCAAGATGATGGTGAAGAGACCTAATCTGACCAGTAACTCAGGAAGATGCAAGACAGTTTTACTCCTCAGAAGTGTTTTAAAAGCCAAAAGTTGTTTGCTTGGGCGTTTAAAAAAATCACAGCCTTGCTCAATGTGAAAAATAAGGTACACATAATTTTTCTCAAACTAGCAATCGTAAAGTTCACAAGCTGCTGTGCAACTCTGATTCAGTTGTACTACCGGGTGTAGTACCAAGTAATACCAAGGAATTCTTGAAATTACCGAATTGCTCATGTGACTCTTGTATTTCTAAAGTGCATACAGCACTTTAAGTTTTAAAAAAAAATGATCTACCGCAATGTGGGGTGACATTACTCCAATTTTACCAGTGAAGAAAGGGCAATGGTAGTCGGAATCTGCATCGTGCACAAAGCTGATGCTAGAACCCATGTCTCCTTAATCATAAACAATTCACTTTTAAACTCTTCCCATTTACCTCAATAGGGCCAAGGTTTGATTCCAACTGTTTATTCTTTATTCCAGGCTCAAAATGCATATTTTTAATCTGAATTTAAATATATGTTTCATGGCTTATTCATGCTCAGAAATACTTCTTGGCAGAGCCACCTAGATTGAACAAAATGAGATGCTTCTTTTAATGCAGAAATATTAAACAATGTGTGCTGGAGCACAGAAAACTATTTGGACACAGGAAAGCATTATAAACATAGATTTGATTGTGATTGAACCAAAAATAGTGGTATTAAATTAAGGTCTGTTTAAGGCACTAAAACCCAAAATCTACATTTTCCAAACTGCTGAGGATAAAATCAATCTGCAGAAGTATTTTAAGTTTGTAATAAAAATATCATTGACAAAGTAAAGTGAAAATAATAAAGTATATTTAAAATTACTTGGAGGTCTTCTTGAAAATTTATTACCTCTTTCCAATTGGAGCTCATTTAGCTGAAAAAGCCATTTAAGAGCCTGGAAGTAGATATTTTTGTGCCATGCAAGAAATGAGCTACAGGGCAAATGTTCACTAGTTTGTTCAGAAACACAGGTACCTTTGATTAGACAGAACCTGTTCGTTTTATTATTACATGTGAGCTGCAGTAATACAGTATTTATATTTTCTTAGTCCAAAAATTACTGTGAGCAAGCTCACTAGCTTTACAGTGTAGTGAGCAGTTTAAGATCCTCAGGGTCTGCCCATACCAATGTGTGATCAGATCCATGTACTTCCCCTCCCCTGCCCTCTGCTGCCAGCAGACCTGCTAGAACACCATATGGAGAACACCTATGCTCGTGTCCCTCTTCCAAAGACTGAGTTAGAGGGCAGCAGCAATGATTAGAATCAACCACAGTCTGGTTCGGACCTCAGATTTGAGCTCTTTAACCAACAGGAACTGAAACTGATACCAAGACCTTAGTTGTCAATATTTTCCATTACCATAACTGCTGTTTAGCAATGCCTAGTTGATACAAGGAGAGTGTGTGATTGAGGCCATGTTCATCTCTTTGCAAAAGGAAGAATTATGGCATTCATAGATTGGAAGAGAGTGGGTGATAAATAAAACTGAGGCTATCCAGAAAGCCCCAGGGAGCTTCCTCTCTGCAGAAAGAATAAGAAATTTATAGATGTCTAGAAATTACAGTTGAGCTTTTTGCCTCTTTTTTTTTTTTTTTTTTTTTTTTTTTTTTTTTTTTTTTTTGTTAGCCTCTTTCAGTCATATGACTGGACTTCAATTATCAGCACAATAAATATTCCTGTGAATTGGAGCTGTGTGTTGGCAGCAAATTTGTGCTTCTTAGAAAGGAAGGAACATTTAGAACTTATTAAAAATAATAGTTTACCATCAAACTTGATTCTAAAGTCAGGAATTGGCCCAGCCCAAAATACGTATGCTAAAAGGAAGTGTGTTCTGGAGGAGTCAAATACAGGCAGGTTAATTCAAATATATTTTTGAAATAAGATTTTTAAAATATGAACTATTCAGATTAAATAATACCATGCATCTGTATTGTTTTCAAAACAAAGCAAAACAGTTACTAAGAGGCTCTTTTTGCTGCTTTTAGCAAGACGCTGCACAGTAGGAACATTACCTGCAAATCAATTTAATAGATCGTTATGCTGGGAAACACCACTGGTAATCATAATGTCTGTCACCTAAGGTGGGTTGTGTTTGCCAGATGGGAAATGGGAGAGATCTTTTTTTTTTTCCCCACCTTGACCCTCTGGAGTGGTTGCTGGGCTTGTTTAGAGTATTCTGTGGAAGCTTTTGTTGCTCCTCCAGTAGAGCACTAACTGGCTGGGACTGGGCTTCAGCCGTGCTCCATCCTGGGCAGGAGATAAAGTGTGGTGATGAAATTTGAAGTTCCAAGATAATTTGGAATCCTGGAACATTTTGATTCATTTCTCAACTGCTTAGGCTTGGCAAAAGCTACAAGTTCATGTCTTCCCCAATATAGTCCATTGACTGACCCATATTGACTTGTTTTCCATGCTGTTCCTGTTTGGCATTAAATTTCAAGATCTGTAAGCAGTTTCTCTTAATTTAAGAGAGACATAACTGTTCTGGGCTCAAGAAGGTCTGACAAGAGGGAGCAGAAGTCATCCCAACTGTACACCTTTGGCCAAGGGGACTGTAATTCTTGGATCCAGCTAACACAGGCTATTTTAAGAGAACAACTTGGCCTCTTTACAGTAAACTTCTTCAGGGGAGAGTTCATTGCACCTAGCAGGCCTCAGCCAGTCTGGATCAGCGTCTGAGATTTGAACTTGATGCTCTTATTACATCTGCCAGCTATACATGTACACAGTGAGATACTAAATGCTTTGATAGCTTCACATTTCCAGGCAATTCAACAAACCTGACTCATTATTAGCTTTTAAATTAGGCCCCATATATATGTTTTATTAATATTTCTGTGACATTACAAACATGGCATGTTGCAGGAACACAACCACAGTAGCACCGCAGTCACGAGAGCAGCTACTGAAGTTGCAAGCACCCGCTGCAACAGTCTTCTTGGGAATATTGGAGTGGAATTGTACAAATGACAGTTTAAAGAGCTATGGTTGCCTAAAGAACAAGGCTGGAAAATTTGCAAAAATCTGTTTTCAATTATTGTAATTTTTTTTGTTCAGCTTTAATTCCTTTGGAAGAATTTCAGTGCAGTACCTTAGTTGTTCCTTTGTAATCCTGCATTCCTGTTGCTTTATTAAATACCTGGAGTTATAATCTTGTTTATGAAATCATTATTATCTCTCCAGTTGTAAATTGCAGCATTATGTAGAGGAGTGATTATGGTATGAGGCATGGAAAAATTGGATATGCAAATGGAGCAAGTTAAGCATGATGAGGGTTCAGTCCCATAAAGGGTGAAAAAAACATCACTTTGCTTTTCCATTGAAGTATTCAGATTTATACCAACTTGCAAACTGTCCCCATCTTTTTTATATAAATGCTCCAACGGCTGAAACAAAACAAACGAAAGAAAACAAAAACAAACTGTCCCAGAAAATATATTATAAAAATAGACTTACTTCTATAAATAGAAAACTTTTTCTGTGGTTCCAGAGCAGAAAACCGCATCTTTAGAAACCGTAGATGCAGTAGTCTAAGCAATTCAGTTACATATCACATAAAGGCAGAATTTTTCTTAATAAAAGGATCGTCAACTTCTGATTCTGAGTGCACAGCATTAAATAATGAGTGATACCTAACATATATACCTACGTTTTTTGATTTAGGTTACTTTGGAGAAGTAAAAGCTTAAAAAGCTTAAAAAATTAAAGATCAGGCTGTCAAATTCCATATCTAAAATGATCATTTGTGCTTACTACCTTGCTGCACTAAAGATTGTTGCCCTTTCATATTCTCACCCAGCTGCCGTGCAGTGAAGCTGGCCCTATCCCGGAGTCTCTCTGCCAGCCCTGCACACATTCCTGTCTAATCCAAGTAGTAGGCAACCTCATTTTGAGACAGTCTTTTTTTCCCTGCCTTGTATTTAAGTGTAGCTTTTATGATGGGACTCTTTTATGTCTAAAAGGGGAACAGGGGAATATAAACAATAAATGCATCTTATTTTCTTGCTAGCATCTTTCCCTGGCAGTGGTGTTAAAACTGTGGCTTGTGTTCCCCAGCATTAAGAGGATTGTTGACCAGCTTTCAGAGTTGACAAGGTCACTTGAGGTACTGTGGCAGGGCATTTAGGTACAGTAGTTGATCCGGTGTAATGTTAACGCAGGAAGCTGGAGAGAAATTGGGATGATCTTTCCCCTGATTTTTCTTGCCTAATTAAGGGTGTAGAAAAAGCAGGCATTGCAACATAACAAAATGTAATTACAGAGATGTTGCCTGGCATGTGTCCACTAAGAAATTGCACCTCCCCCCCTTTTAAAATAAATATATTTTAGCTCCTTTTTGAGCAGTTTAAACCTTTGAACAACTCCACTGTTCATGCACGTATCAGGGAGGATACAGCTGCATGCATCAGGGAAGATGTGCAGAGTTTACATGCTGGCTTGTCTGCGATTTCGGCACTGTGTGGAGTTCCCTCCGTCACTCGCTGGTGCCAGGATCCAGAAATATCGGGCAAGTTGGGCCAAGAGGAAGTCAGAGCTGCCCTGCTGAGGGAAGGAGACGTCTGGAATTCCTATTCCACCATTCACGGCCCTAAAAGGGAGTTGTTTTTTTTTTTTTTCTTTCTAATGGTGCTCTGTCCCATATTTTTGCTCTGTTGCCTGAGGGAGAGCCAGAGAAGCGTGTTTTGGGGAAGTCAGTGGGGCCAGCAGATCCAGATGATGCTGGATGCTGACATGGAAGCAGCTGTGGCACTTGGTGCACTCAGAGAACACCATAGCTGTTAATTCGATAAAATAGCTTTTCCAATTGAGATATCCATCCTGGGATAGCTGATCTTTTGTACTGTGCAGCCCAATCATGTCTTTAAAGCAGCAGCAGCACCAGAACTTCCTGGAGGGTGCCTGCACTTCACTGAGCAGTTTGGCAGCTACAGCATAGGCCTGAGGGATACTTTCAAATTTCCCTGTAATTAATGAGCACCTCTGCACTTATGGCAAATTACAGTGTCTGATGTAGAATGTTGACCTACAGCTGCCCCATGCCAAGTAGCCTATTTAGGCCTATTTATTTCTAAATAGAGCCTGTAAATGATAATGGGAAACTTTGCTATTGATTCATTTACTCCTAAATGCTTCCTCTTTCAGGTATTGAAGTTGAAATAATTTTCCATAATCCCATACTTAGGCTGATCCTTAGATTTATTATATATTTATTATGTGAAAATTCTCAAGCTATTTAACATTCCTGTAAAGCTGAAGAAATTAGAGATGGAAAGGACTTGTTTGATCTTGTCTTGTCGGTACGTAGCCTTTCCTACAGAGAACTGATTATCTACTTTACTTCTAAATGTCCCAAGTAATGAAAAAGCTTCCTCTTCTTTAAAATGTTGGACTGCCAGAAGTTTCACTGACTTTTGCTACCACCATACAACATAGCAAGCTCTTGAATAATCATCTCTTTGCTGTCACCGATATGCTTATTTTGACACTATATTTCCTCATTTTTTTCTGTCCCCATAATTATTTGGTTTTCTCATTGTGTTTGTCCATTCTTCTGAAACTAAATTCATTTTGTGCTCAACCTGCTTCCAAATTTCTAGCACCTTTCTTTGTTTCTCTGTAAGTACATCAAACATCTCTTTCATGGCTATGCACGATTTTCATTCCCTTCCTATTTTCCTTTTAACAAAGATTTCAAATAAGATGGGGCTCTCTTTCTGACTATCTCCTTTCCCCAGAGTACTTCGCTAAATGAGTAGGTTCAGCTCAGGAGGTGATTGTTCATAATTTTCATATGTTACAGTAAGTTTTCAATCCATACGGTAACTCCAGAACCAAGTCAGAATAATGCTGCACATGCAGAATTTTATGAGAGTTTGTGCTAAGTACTTTGCCAGAATCTAAATATACAGCTTCTATTGTTCTATTAATACTGTAATTCTACTTGATATACATCATAGATATATCGAGTTTGTCAAAAAATATCCGCGCTAAAACAGTAATACTAATTGGTTCAGGCAGCTCAGTTGTCTCCCTTATGTGCTTTGATTCTGTTAATTTTTTACTCTGTAAACATTAGTTTGGACGGTAACATTGCCAGGATTACTCTTCCCGTTTTTCTAGAAGATTTATATCACATATCTATTTTTCCAGTATTATGATCTCTAGCCATTTCTCCATTAATTTTTAGAAATAATTATTCATATTTTGGAAGGCTTGTTAGATAATTCAGTAAGCGTTTTTGTACAATTAAGGACGGTAGGTTGTGGATAATAATTTTAAGCTTGATCAAAAGCCCATGGAAGCCAAGTCTTCTAAGGCTTAAACTACTGTATTAATTTTACGGAGATCTGACTCTCTCTCTTTGCCACTGATTTTTGTCTTGCCTTTCACATAGGGCAAGTCACCTTTAATTTGGGATCACAGGTTAAAATAGTATAAATCAGATAGGTCCATTGAAGCCTATTGCACCTTCTGAGGAAGCAGCTCCTTAGGGCTAGGTCCCTTCCTTTCCCCATATATGCTGTTGGGATAAGAACTACTTTCCTCACAGGAGTGTTTAAGGCTTAATTTTTTATGGCATATAAAGTGCTCAGAGATGTTCAGATGAGGGATGTTGTGAAAATGCAAAGTAGTATTATTGTTGATAAATTATTTAAAACATTGTGGTCCATTGAGAAAATACTAGTTTGTAGGCACTGAAGTGGTTAATACGATTGCATCTCTTACAGGTTTCACCAGATACACTCACTCACTTACAATGGATAATTGTTAGCTCTTGTTGTGCAGATGCTGTTGCAGATGGAGCCCTGTACCTGCATGCATAGCAAATGAATTAGACTGGCAATCCCCTTTATAAAGCATAAATATGTAATTTGTTCAGCTGTTGTAATTAAATATGTATGTGTGAAACAGCCACCATTCAGGTCATTAATGATGCGCCATGCCAAATTAGAGCTTACAGACAGTAATGTACATTGTTGTGCAATGAGGGAATTGCAAATAACATAGCTAAGCCTTTCCTAGTAAAGTGATGGATTCAGTGGCTTTAAAAGGAATATTTATATTTCCAGCTTTTTGATTGCTTCAGTCTATATTTACATTGATGCTCAATGAAAAAGATACAATTGGATGAAATTTTTTTCTGTATTTGTTTTATACTCTTTGAACATGATAGAATACCCATTAGATACGTGTCACACAACATTTATTGGGTGTAACATTTCATACCCGTTGGTAATATGCTGAATATGTTGCTATGATCATTCTTAAATATATAGTCAATTAAGATCTGGTAAGTACCTTTTCTTCTGCATAATGTAGACAAATACCGTATCAAAGCACTTGGACAATTTTAATGCTTTCAGTGTATCTGCTTTTTAATCTTTGGACTTCAAAGATATGACTGGTAAAGGAATCCTCACTGTGGTAAACAATGTATATATTTCCATAGAAATCAGTCTGATAGAATAATTGTGTAATGAATTAAGCTTGCCAGTTTAGTGTTGTGGGTTTTGCTTTTTTTTTTTCAAATGCATGATGGCTTAAACATCAGGTATTCTTTCTTCTGTCCACATTCTTTGTTTCTTTCTTTATATTTACCAGTAAAAGGTAATTGTGCTTCAAAAAGACCTCCTTGAATCTTCCTGAAATAAGAAAAAGTTAACAGGCAGCTGTTGGTGCACAGGAGCTAACAAGCAGAATGAAAAATCATAACTCACAACACCTTAAACACATCTTAAACAATCCTTCCTAAGTGTGACTTCTTGTCTGTTTAAAATAGATGAAGGTTTAACATACGTTTTGTTTTGACGGTCGGTTCCGAGTATACAAGAGCTAATCATCTTGACCTTTTGGACAAACAGGGCAGCAGAAGGAAGCATCTCAGAGTTAATTCTGTCTTGTTCGCAGTGGGAACAGAACATTCCTCTCTGATCCTCTTTCACATGACTCGTTTGGGCCTCCTGGAAGCCTGTCCTGATGCTATTAATGCTGGGCTTCTTAGGTCTAAAGGAGATCGACAGCACTGACATCACCCACTGCTTGCAGGCTGCCGTCAGGTTGGACAGGGCGAGCAGAGTTGTTAAGACTCATATTAAGAAAATGGAGTAGAAAATGGGATTAACTGATAGATTATTTGTGGGAGTTTACAGTGAATTTGCAACTTTTTAAACCTGGGCTAAGAGGAATATAAAATTATTTTTCCAGTTTAGGCTATAGCAAACTGTGTAACTTGTTACATACATCTACTTTAGTATATATACTCTGTGAAAAAAAGTCAAATATTTAGGTGGCTTAAATGCATTTATTAAAGGCAACACCAGAATAATTATTTGTATCTCTCTTTGCGTTTTAATTAAATTACAATATAAGGTTTGCTTTCTTTTTTTCATTCCTTCTTTTCTTCCTTCTGTACAAACTCCACTTTCTTTATTTCTTCAAGGCGTTTTCCCAAAATACAGTTTTTCCTGTTTGTTCATAGTAAAGTCTGTTTCATTTATGGCACAAACAAGTCAGATGTTCAGGGTCTTGGCGTGTTCATTTACTGCATTTTTACACTATGATTATGGGTGTATTGGGAAGCTGTTTCAAGGATGACCACAATGATAACAGCCCTGATCACAGCCAGGCCTCACGTAGGGCTCCCCTAATTTTTTTCTTTCCTCCTTTCCTTACCTTTCTGTAGCGATTTTATGAATATTGAAGCTGCTGATTCATGAGTTGAATTACTTGGATTTAGCTACCCTTATTTGGTGAAGACTTGTAATGTTTGGTTTGGAGGGTGGGAGAAGGGTGAGAAAATTAATTTTTTTATTCCTTAACAGCGTTGCATCACCAACTAGCTCTGTACGTTTCAAAATCTATTAATTTTTGCTGCTGAAAGACATCCCGTATGCGACCGCTTTTCTGTTGTCTCCTTCCAGCGCGCGCAGGCAGTTGGCTCTGCAGAGGAGTAGCTGCCTGCAAGCTTTTGTGTGTGTGCGCACACGCGTTCAGGTCCAAGATAACAGCTCAACTTCAGAAATGGGGCTGGGCAGAAAGTGCCTGAACTAGCCGGTGGCATTATGGACGTTCACTTAACAAAGGGTTAATGCCTTGAGACCGCAGGAAGGATGTGTTCCCCTCCGCCACAGACCCTCATGCCAGGCTGTCAGTGCAGGCGAGGGCAAACGGGCATGTTAAATAAATTAACCATTTCCCAGGAAGGGTGGCAGGCACGGGGTGGCGGCTGGCCAGGTACTTTGTGATAAGCGCCTGCGGGCCGGACCGAGGCGAGCGGCTTGCTCACTGGCAGTCCCTGCTTTGGCCAGTGCTGCAGTAAACACTTTCCCTTGGATGTTGGTTTTCTGTTGTGTCTGGCAGCCACAGAGGGCTGCTTGAACTTTAGCCAGAGGCAAATATTTATACATCAGAGCATGCAGTGTTCAACGGGTCCGGCCTGTAAGCGCGAGGCGTGCAGTGTGCTTTGTAGCCGGAGAGAAGGCGTCCCTCTTAAATGTGCCCACGGTGCGGCAAAGCGGGACCATCTTGGGGGTCGCAGCGGCTTTTGCGGTGCTGCAAGCTTTGGAAACCTGTGAAAACATTGCCTTCTCCGCACTTGGTAGAGGGGACATCCTGACGGGAGCCGTGTGTGCCTTCAATTCCTGTTGGAAAGTTTACAGTTAATATTTTCCCTGGAACGCTGTCAAGCTTTTGACAGTGCCTGAGTGTATGCTGAGCTGTGAAATTGAGACGCAGAGCAAGTTGTGAGAAATCTGTTTCTACTCAAATCTGTAAAGGTTTATAAAAACTTCAGCAGAGGGGGAAGGAGGGGGAAAAAGGGAAAAAACGGGGGGGGAAGAAAAAAAAAAACCAGCCCTGCGGCTGGGGCTGGGGCTGGGGCTGGGCTCGCCTCGCCGGGCGCGCGGCAGGTCCGCCATTTTAAGAATGCAGCGAGGGGCGAAGCTCTCCGCTCCTTACATGGCGGCTGCCTCGGCTGCGGGGCCGGCCAATGGGGCGGGCGGTGCCAAGTCACGTGACATGCCACGACGGCACTGACAGCCATTTCCTCGTTTCTGAAAAACTTTGGTACCTCTGCGGAGCGCTTTACCTTGTTTTTGGTGCCAAATGTTCTCTGCCGCATGTGTCTCGCAGACTGGCATTTGTCCATAAAGTTATTTTAGTAGGTAAAAAGTCTCTGAGCACTTGAGCTCTGTGCGTTCTTTATGTAAAATGGATTTCCCTTGCTGGCCTGGGGCCAGGAGTGCGGAGCACGCGCTGGGCGAGGGGAGCGCTTCTCTGCAGAGGAACTGGTGGACTGACACACTCTAATTTTTTGGCTCCTGACCAGACAAGCTAGATGGATGCCAAAATTCAACAAAATAACACATTATTGTGTAATAGGAACAGTGCTCAAAGTGAGCAAGAGCTCACAGGAACTGAATACCAGCACTATTTTTCCCTTCTTTTTTTTTTTTTTCTTCCTTTCTTTCCCCTTGTACAGCAGAAGCTCAGAACTGGCACTTTTAATATACGGCTTCAATGGAACAAGGAATAAATATAACTGCAATGTAAGGAATGAGAAATAATGTACAACTGGGAAGATGAAGGGGGAGAGAAGACGGGGAGGAGTGAGGGAGGGAGGGAGGGAGCAAGCGAGACGGAGAGAGTTAAAATTACTTTTGTGAGACTTCCTTCAAACATGCTCCATAGTGCTCAGGGCTGGTTTAACCCTGTCTTCCCTGCAGCAGATCCCCAACCTGCCTCATGCATCCCGCTTTCTTGTTTAATTCCTATTCCGTCAAAAAATGAACACACGTTAAAGGCAGCACCCAGAGCTGCACGCTGCTGAACTGGGGCCATCAGAGGGGTTGGAATCAGTGCAAAAAAAGTCTTTCTAGAAAAAAACTTCTTTTTTTCATGTGTGTCTCTGGAAGAAGGTGAACCTGTGTGAAACACTGGTTTTCCTCCTCAGATAACCAGCATTACCTGGGCTTGTCATTCCTGATCTTACACTGTAGTGGCACCTCCTAGCACCAAACCAACTTCACAGTAATAAATTAATTAAGCTTCCCTGAGAAGGTAAGCGGCATTCCATAGCTTCATCTGCAAAATGCAGGTGTCTCTGGGGCTGCACATGGCAACTCTTGGAAAGTGCAAAGCAACACAATAGGAAGTGAAAACTAACACAGCCTATGGAAACTGCAAGGGGTCATTGGGTCAGCAGCGTGTAATTACAAGAGTTGGAAGCTGGCCAGGACAAGTATGCCCATCACAACAGAGAAACACCATGTGCCCACACCTATTGAGAACTTTCTGCTTTCAAAGCAGTCCATTAACATCTCCTGGTCCTCCTGCCAGTGGGGAGACCAGGCAGGGAGAGTGTTCCTGGACGGACCATGCAGGATGGGAGGGCAGAGTGTGCTCCTGGGTGGACTCTGTGGGCCAGGGCTCAGCTCCCATTTCCCACTGAGTGGTGGACATGCTTGCAAAGAATGGGAAGTGACCTTCCTCAGCCCTGAGATTGCACCTTCCCAGAGCACAAAACAGTGGGCATAAACATTTTCTACCCTCATCTTTTTTTCCTACCCTCTGCATCTCATAGAAGCAGCTTGATTTCCCCCCAAATGGATTGAAATCCATTGGAGCATAGGCTGATTACTATCCTCTTAGTGGTCCTGTCAGATTTATCCCTCTTATCAACCCTGTATATTCCTAAGATAGATACTGCTGCGGTAGATAAACACCAAGATCTGAACCAGAGACCTTCCTGGGATTGCATCTTGAAATCTGTCTAAAGAGGGCAAATACAATACAAGCGTGCATGGTTCTCATGCTGTATCTCAGATTTGACCTGCCAAAGAGAAAGGAGGGGCCTGTGTCTTCTTGTTATTTCATTAAAAAAGCCTACTTTTTTTTTTTTTTTTATCTCTTTTGACAATTATGGTTGCTAGATTTTTCACGTGAGGGATGCAAGTACCTGCAGAAGGTGATGTTTTGGGTTGAATCCCAGTTGTCCTGTGCACCACTCCTTCCTATTGTCCCTGCTCTGAATTGCTTACAGACAAGAATAAACCAAGGGTAAACAAACTGGTTTGGTGTGTTTGTGGCCTTGGGGAAAATAAAGTGTATTAATGATATATTATTTAATTTGGATTTTTTTATGCCTTATCAAGTACAGAATAGAAAATGCAAAATAAATAGTAAATAAAAAATAATTATATGGGAGTTAGATTCATCCTGGTGTGCAGTAACATTAAGTGTGGCGGTAATTATGGTTTGGACTTTCCATGTAAAAAGCAGATTTTTTTCCTCATAACTGGTCTTATATCCTTCTGAAACAAAATAAAAAAAAAAAATCTTCTGACAGCTTTTTAATTGAGGTTTTGTAGCTTTAATGGTCTAACACTATAAAGAAGTCAACCCTTCTGCCAGTTTTTTAAGACCAGATAAGGGTTTGACATCATGTTAAATGCGTGTGTTTCTCTGTACATGTATCCACACATTCACTCCCTTTTTCTTTCCTTCTCTGTCTCTGGTAGAGGGAATAGGAGACCTTCAGAGCAAATATTATTACAGGATTTAGAAATGTAAAATAAGTTATTCTTCCCTCAGTGTATTTGGATTGTTTCTCTCTGTGGAGCTGCCTGGGTATACCTCTGGTATTATAAAAGTGAACTAAAATGCTAAGAGGACATTTCTGAGAATCTGTTTATGCAGATTACAGTATTGTGTGTAAATTACTGAACCACTCCACTTCCACAGATAACTGCAGCACCCCAGAGGGTCTGCTGCTGCCCCACAGTTGGCTTTTCAGAGCAAACTCTCCCCAGCAAGCAGAGAAATACCTGGGACTCTGCATGCCTGCTCTGGAACTGTGGCTTTACAGCCAGGAGAGTGTTAGAAGTTAATACAAATTACATGAGCTTTACACCCAGAGACTTAGCTTGCCTTGGGTTACCATTTTGGCACATAGGGTTCAGAGAACATCCAGCTTTGCAATGTATCCTCTCTGTCCAGCATCCAGCTTTGCAGTATATCCCTCTGCGTGGTGTGCTCTTCTTCAGGAAAAGACCCGTGTTTCAGTACTTGGAAAAAAATAAGAAAGCTATCAAAAAAACCCCAAACAACCAAAACCCCCAAACAATAAAAAAGCAGTAAATAAAGGGTGAGAACTCAAAGTAACTTGTAGGGAAACACGGGCCTATAGGGGGTGTGCCCTGTCTCTGGGTAACATCCAGGCAATAATGTGGCGCAGTTAAATCTGTTACACAGTGCAGATGTCACAGGAGTATCATTGAACCAGTGTAACTCCGTCATATTCAGGGACAAGTTTGCATAGATGTGATAGGAGAACTTTGTGTTACTTCCCTCTCATTTTTTTAATGTGTTAATGTGTTCTTTTTTACTTTAAAAAAAAAAACCAAACCAAAACAAAACACTTTAGGAATTGAAAAAAAGCCCAGGTGCAGTAACAATAGCTGATCCCAAACAAACAGTAATTTGCTCTTGCCACTCTGCAAAGATAAAGCATGTCATGTACATTAGCAAAAGATAACTGACATTAACACAGTAGGCAAGGTGATTACGTACCACACTATTGACTCTGTGTGATCATTATTGCTATTTGGTGGGTTGCTTAAGTGGGTACCTGAAGGTTAAGTAATAACTGTAGTAAGAATGAGAGGGAAGCAGAGAGAATGAGAGAAAGGAAAAAGAAGATAGAAAACATTGACTCAAGGTTAAAATGGAGGAAAGTGGATAAGTGGGGGTGTGGATGTCTGAGGAGAAAGGTGAGGTGGCTATGCCTTGGTAAGTGATATTTAAGGGCTGGTGGCTAAGTAGATAATGCATTCAGTTCTGTTTCCTTGAGATTTTTCTGTTTGTAAAGTAACGAAAGTAAAACACAACTTTGGGGTAAATCTGTGATGGTTAAAGTAAAAGCCAAAAGAGAATGGTAATGACTTTCTAAATTTTCCAAGAGTCATTCTCTCTCCCCAGCTTTAAACAACATCAGATAGAGTGCAAAGTCAGGATACAGAGGTTTTTTTAAAAAACTAACCTTCTTTTAACTCATCTAAATTTTTGTGTGAGTCTTTGAAAATGTTTTGTTTGTTTTCGTACTCTGAGTGTGCATGGCCGGGGACTTTATTCGTCTGACACGGCTTGGATCCAGCACTGTGGTGGAAGTCAATGGCACCACTCTCACAACCTGCAGATAAGGGTTCTCACAGAGCTTAGTTAAGCTGTTGACAGCAACTCTTTGGGGTAGTGAGCATCTTCCTGTTTGTGCGGACTGTGCAATGTTCTTTGGCATTACTGCTTTACGGTGAAATACTAACTATATTCTGGAATCAATGATTAATGTCAGCTTTTCCTCTGGAATGCATTTCTGACATTATAATATCATGCCGCAGAATCAAGTTTAATTTCAAATTGTATTAACCTATTTACGAAACATATCAAGGGGACATTTTTCAAGTGAATAGTTCTCTTCTTTATATAGATTGAGAAATAAAATACTTCTTTTAATATTGCGTTCTCCAGGCACTAGGGCTAACTATTTCACTGAAATTAATATCTAAAAGGGAGTCTTTGCAAGTTTTATATTGACATGCAGAACATAACATTACAGCTTTTTAGGGTGGATATAGACAAAATATGTATGTGCATTCCAAACTAGCTAATAGTTTTGCAACTGGTGAACATAAATTTTAGTATCTATACTTCCCAGCTTGTAGCAGTGTTGTCTGAAGTCTGGGATGACTGATGTTAATCTCCACCTTGTTTGTGGCTTTCCAAAAATGAACTTGAAATAGAATAAAATGTGATGTAATTCCCAATCACATTTAAATTTATAATAGAAAGTGCTATGTGGGATCTGTCCTATATAATACTGCTTAATAAAACTTTAAAATATAGCTGTATTCTTGCATTGCAAAGGAGGAATATGCACATATGTTATCTGTTAATTGCATCACTGTTCTTAGGGCTCACACTTAGATGCCTCCCATATCATAAATTCATCCTCTTATGCTCTGAAGTTTGGAGATTTCAAACATTAAGCAAAACAAAAGGAAGATGGATGTAGTGGTGCCATCTCAGTTTCTTCTTGGGGAGCAGCATTTGGGGAATGGTGTCTTATTAAGACACACAAGAGAACTCTAGAATTTCATTTTTACTATTTCTCTGGAGTTAGACTGAAATAACACAAGCCTCGTAGTTGAGAATTTTATAGGTAATCCCTTTGAAGACAGAGGATGAAAGCCTGGCTTCACTGAAGGAAAGAGGAATTTCTGCTATTGATCTCAAGCTGGCTCCTGAGTTGCTTCCTTGGTCTGTCCGCGGAGTAAGACATTATGCAGTGCAGTGCTTCCCAGTGTATCCAAATCCATCGCTTTTGTTAGGCTAAGGCACGTTTCATGGCAGCATAATGATTTGGAGCCAAATTTCAGAGATGCTGAGCCTCCCTCCTTTCCCCCCACAACTAGCATTCAGGTCAGTGAAGCTGAGAGTTGAACCCTTCCAAATAAGCGGCATATCAGATGCAAGTGAGGCAACAGCTCACAACCTGCAGGAGTTTATTGGGTGTCTCCCTTGTGCTGTAGCTTTAGCCATGAGCACTGGATTTGTTTGAGAGCAAACAGAGATGCACTAATTGATTAAAGTGTTATGCAAATAAAAAAGAGAAATGGGATGGGTAAAATAAAGGAACTGTAAAACACTTTATTATGCCTGGAAAGCCAAGCTAATCCCAGAGGAATTCTGCTGGGATAAAAAGTTAGCTGCTTTGACATTTTAAGCCTTTAAGAGTTGCCTTGGAATTCTCTTTTTGGTTTGCTTTTGTTATTTTGTTAGATCAGTCTATAGAAACATGGCTTACATTTTTCTCCCTCTGCTTTCCTTCCCCCCCTTGGCTGAAGATAGCACATGCTTGTCTTGCAGTGGAAATGAAATGGTTAAGCGAATTGAACCTCAGGTGCTTTGTTCTTGTGTTGGATGCCTGCTGCTCAGGAGGCAGGCAGAAACTCCTCGAACTGAACTGCAGTGCTCCTGCTGAGAGCCGAAGACATTGCTTACCCTACAAGACCACAAAATGAGTGGCTGCAGTTGAGTAACCTGAGTATGCTGCAGAGGCTGAAGCAGGGCAGAAAGTGGGTGTATTAGCTCAACTCCTTTTTTGACCTTTTCTCTTGCTGTTTCTTCCACCTTTCATGGACTTTATCCTTCTTTCACCTCAGATGGGTAGGCAGGCAGGCTGCTTTAATGAAAGCAATACTGTGTCAAGAGGGATTGCTGGCAGAACCCTTCCGAGCCAGTCTGACCTAGCACCTCAGCAATGTTCTTGGCTTTGGCCAGCAACAGCTTGAAAACCCAGGTCTGTTTCTGAATCCAGATGGTGGTGCGTTGCCATATGTCAACAACACATGTCATCCTGATTAAAATTTTAACCACATCCATTCTGCCATCCCCATAAACCATCCTCGGCCCACTGTGTGGCAAAGGCTTCTTCCATGCTGATCCTGTTCCTCCAGCAGAAATGTGCTGTTGGCATCAGTGCAGGCAAAGCCATTACTTCTGCGGTGATATCTGCCTTCCCATCCAGCTCGTTGCCTGTGAGCTCCACCTGTGAGGGCGTGTTGTCCTTATCAGCACTGCTGGAGCAAGGTCTGTGCTTCAACTGACTCCGGAGCATGAGCTTTAATTGTTGGAACAGAAAAGGAAAAAAAAAATACCCCCCAAACCTAACTTATTTAATCACTTGTTAGGGCCTGTTGAGTTGTCTGTTAGGAAGTGTCCTGCCCAGCCTTGGAAAGAGAGATAGCATATTCCTGTTGAAACACAACCTTGTCAGGTTGGCACTGAAAGATATTTTGAAGTTGCCAATGTGTTGAAGACCAGCCCTAGCTGTTCTGTACCTGTGGTGAATGCAGCTCCATTTACCTTGATTTCTAAGCTCTAAGGTGTAGCCCTTTCCCTAAGCTGTGAATGTGAATCCTTGCACCTCCTGGGACAGGGAACGGTCCTTCAAGGGATTTGCATAGAAAAGCTTGCATGCTCTTCCTTTTGCTAGAAGAGACAGTGCCAATGGGCTGCAGGTACAGGGCATGCTACAGGATACTTAATTCAGGCCCAGGGACTCTGGTCAGTCATCTGGGGACTGGGGTAGTTGGTGAAGTGGAAGTGGTTTCCCCAGCTGTGTGTCTCAGTTCTTTCATACTTTAGCTTGGTTTCTGCAACACCTTCCCCTCTGTCTGTAGGTAATGCTCACATAACATTTATCCTTTTGACTAATTTCATTCCAGTGTGACAGACAGATAAAAGCTCTCAAAGACACCAAGTTTCTACTTTTTTTCGTTGAAAATGGTGGCTGAGCAGGTAAGAGACACCCCTATCCGTATCCTCCCAGGAGGAATGTCAGCAGGGTGAGCCTCACATTTGTCTGTCCAGCGCGTCCTTCAGCAGGCACAGAGCTTGTAAGCAGCCACACACAAGCTGCCTCTCGCCCCTCCAGATGTGAGGGCCAGAGGTCAGAAAGGGAGGAATTGCAGGGAAGGGGAAGATGAATCACAAAGGAGTTGGGGGAGAAGTGCAGGATGTTGTCCTGGGAGGAATGAAGACATGCAGTGCAAATCCTCAGGAAACAGGCTTTGTTTGCTCTGGTAGTTGTAGAACAACCATCTTCTGAGAAGAAGAGGGACAACAGAAGAGGGGAAAGAAATTGAAATGGCTTCTGATTATTAAATATTTTCTTTTATATATGTATTTTTCCCACCTCTTTGTAGTGTGGTGGATCTTACAACCACTTTTTGAGCTCTATTCTGGTAAGACATACAAATGTAGTATTAAAATGCCGGGTCCCGAGCTTGTAGAAACTGGGAGAAATTGGCGGTAGACATCAGTTGTCCGTAACTGAACTTATTCAGACTTTATGGCTTGGGAGAGCTGTTTTAAAAACTGTGTTGCTTCTGTCGCCAGCGGGAGTCTGGGGTGTTCACTTACTACACATAGGCATGGCTTGTGTGAGCAATCTCCTAAATCACTGCAAGTTACTTAAAGGGTGTATTATGAATCTTATAATGAACCTTATAATTTCCTTTGGAGGGAAAAAGGTGTTTTGGAGATGAAGGATGGTGAAGGGCTGACTTGCTCTAAGGTCTGGGCCCACATGAAGCACTCGCTTCCAGGCTTGGGTCTCTCCATCACACAAACAAAAGTGGTATCCCTGCTCCAAAGAGGAGCCCAAAGACAGCATTTGGACTGGAGGTAGGATTTTGGGCAAGAACTTGAAGGGAATGAACTCAGTCCCCTACCTGCTATTGCCAGTTTGATTGCATTTCTGGATCAGGTACCCCCTGGCATTTTCATTTTCACATTACAAGTCATAGAGCTATAACATACAGCACTCAGTGTTTGTGGCAGTGCTGTCACACCTATCTGCAGAACTGGTGGAGTGCCCGGAAGAAAAAAAAACCCAAACAGGCAGAACTTCTCTAACATAGTGTGCACAACTGTCTGTGCAAGGAAAGGGATGTATTTAGATCTCGTTTTTCTGGGCAGCCACATTTTTTCAAGACAATGCCAAAAGTGTGCTTTCAGTTCTCTTTCAGCGACCGACTGCTGGTGGGTAGTGTGCCAGTGTAGAGAGATGCTATTTATGCAGCAGAGCTCATTGCCGTTTTTTATTTAGTACATATTGGTACCAGCTATTGAGTTAGATTCCTGGCTAGCGTAACACAACACAGCTCCGTTGGCTCCTGTAATTTCCATAGTTCAGAGTCTGGCATATGTTTTATTTTTAATGTATATTGCTTGTCCAGCCTGTTAAAACTCTTGCTGCTAAACCTACTCTGTTGTGTAATACACTGTTGACTTTTTGCAGGGCTGCTATGAATAGCAATGGAGGAAATTAAATAGCTGTTAGGATGACTTTTCTTACACTTTATAAAGTCTGCTCTAATTTGATAGAAAAACAAAACATAAATGTCTTTCCTGAAGTCAGATATGGAGTCTACGTCTAGTGGAGAAATCAGCTTTTATGAAGTCCGGTCTCAGTTTTGCCTTTGACCTTTGCAGGGGTTTGGGGACTTGCATGTGTTTCAGTTTCCTCTTCCATGAAATGGCAATAGTGCATGAGGATTAATTAGTCAGTGGATGTCAAATCCTGGATTTTGTAAATGCCGGTGTTACTGTTTCAAAAACTTCCTTTTCTGGGTTAAAAGAAAACAAGCCTAATGATTATTGAAGTCTTAAGCAATATTGTTGGATGTTTTTTCAGTGACGCAAATACAGATCTCATTTTTAAAAAGATCAAAATGGACGTTGATGGTAAACAAAATTGCTGGCCAATAACTTGCGGCAGTTAAAACAAGTTTAATTAAGCATTAACTGTGGAGAAACCTTCTTAGAGACAAGTACACTGTTACGCTTGGCTTATGGCTTGTCTGCATTTCCAATATATGCACATATTCACCAGCCACCAAATAGCATACTGCTGGGGTGGGTCCCTTCGGGGCACAGAGTTTGGGTGCTTCAAGTTGCAGTGAGCTCAGGCACTTGTTCCTTGTGTCCAAGACCAGGACACTTACATACATGAAAGTCCTGGTCTAATTAAACACATGAGCAATGTTCCCATCTGAAATGCAAGCACCAAGTGGCTCTGAAGATGTCAGTATTAGACAGAGGTGACTATGCCCTGCATGAATGCCATTTGGCATGCCTGTGTCCTCAGGTGGGTTATCGCTGGCCACAGAGAAAGGCTTTCGGAAGCAGTAGACACTGCATGGCTGTGGCTTTCAGTCTTGGCTGTAAGTGGAGAGACAGCCTGAAACTGGTTTGAGGGCTCACTTCCTTATGATAAAGCTCCAGAAATGATGTATAAATAATATCCATTGTCCTGCTTACAACAAAATGTTGTAAACCTGAAGGAAAAGACCACCCCACCCTCAAGCGAACCCTCAGGGACTTGTTTGTTGTGTGTGTGCAGCGATAGGTGAACAATCACATTATTTGAATCCCCTGATTGCTCTGGACTGTTGCAGTTGCAGTCCTGACATCAGGCTTTTGGAGCCCACCTCTGAAATTCCTGCCTTTTTGCAGGCTTTAGGCTCATCTCTTCTTGTTTTCTCAGTGACGATATTTGTGGTTTCATTCTTACCAGATTGTTTTCTTTAATGTAATGAAATTTCTCCTCCAGGTTTGAAAGGGAAATCCTCCTTTGGTTTTCTCAGGGTTAGGTGTTTAGTTAGGTGTTTAGTCACAACAAGTCACGTGCGTGTGTTTTTCATCGGCAGAGAGAGACGGATGCAGCTGGAGAAGACAGCTCCAACCCATGCTCGGAGCCACGTTTGGGATAGGAAGGCTGTTTGTCTGTTCTCTGTCCACTGGTGTCCTGGGAAAGCTTGGGGCGCTGGCTTTGACCAAGTGCCTAGCTTTTATGTAAGTAAAGGTAGGTCAGGGACATCAGCACAGGCAATAAAGGAATCAGAGCTGTTGTACTTATCATATGTGCAGTTTATGATATGAAGGAGTTAAGTTTCCCAATCTGACACAAGGGTAGCACTCTGTTATTTGCTTAACAAAGTTTTTTGTGTCTGCATCTTTCTAATCCAGTGTGTTTTAAATTCACTGCAAATAATTCTTTCAGCTGTTTCCTAGACATCCTGTCACGCAAATGGATAAAACAATATAGCCAGCTCAGTGGAAAAAACAATAAATTATACAATAAAAATGTATACAGTGTACTCTCTGTGTTAGGGCCTGATTCATCACTGTGTTACTCCAGTTTTACACCACCAAAACTTGGAACTTTGCATGGTCAAAGAGTGGAGTGAGACAGTGGTGCATGAGGCTGGTAGCAGTGGGAGTACGCTGAGGTTTTAAAAACGGTTAATAACAAAGTACCCATGAAATCATGCATATGAAATTCATTACTTACTGGTAATGGTGACTTTGGTAATATTAACATTTATGAAAATATTTCTTCTTAGAACATTTTCATATGCATATTTAAAAACTGGAAATCCACTGTTTGCACAGGAATGCCATTAACATCATAAATCAAACTGCACCATTAAAGAACATACTAAAAACTTGAAGAATTAAGAGAAACAGTCTGTTTTTTAATCAATAAACCAGGGTAAAATTACTGTCCAGGCATATATATTACTATTTCTGCAAGGCAAAAGCAGCATGTACCTCCGTATAGGCAATGAATTTGGGTGCTCTCATTTTCTCTCTGGAGGTACCTGCGCCTCTTTCCCCTGGTTATGTTTGGTATTGAGGCTCCTAAAAGCAGGCATGAGGCCAGGCACCTGATGGAGCTCCAAGTGGAGGGTAATTAAGTAAGTAAGATGAAATCCTGACAATTTTTATGGAGAGCGAAACTCAAATGTACAAATTACCTGGGAATTCTGGAAGTTGATCGTCTCCCCAGGGGATAAGGCTTTGACTCCTGGAGCGGGGAGGTGCACATGAAGGACTGTATCAAGTCCTTCACGGCAGGTCACGATTTACAGAACCCAGGAACGGGGCATGCAACACGATGCTTTAAAAGATCTTTGTCCCAATTCCAGTTTAATTTCCTCCCAACCCCTCCATATACACACACAGCCCCTTTCCCATATGATCTCTATATAAAGAAAGGTGAATGATGTGTGTGAGGATAGTTGAGGAGGACCCCATAGGGCCAGCTCAGCGGCAGTAAGTAGGTGTTGCAATGTGCCCCCCGAGGCATGTCTCCAGGCTGTTGCAGGGGCCTTCTGGGAGCCAGTGGGAGAGGTGACTTTCCAGGCTGAGCTGGGGCTTGATCTTGTGCAGAACAGCATACGAGGTACCAGGCTGTGCTAATTATGGAGGTGAATATGGGTTCTGCAACCTCTCCAACAGGCTCAGGTCTCCGAATACCAAATTTGTTTCATAGGAACCACAGAGCAGCCACTGAACATTCGGTGTCAATCTGCTT
Organism: Phalacrocorax aristotelis; assembly: GCF_949628215.1. NCBI lineage: Eukaryota > Metazoa > Chordata > Aves > Suliformes > Phalacrocoracidae > Phalacrocorax > Phalacrocorax aristotelis. The sequence continues at coordinate 42,654,411 of NC_134281.1, read as the reverse complement.
GTGTTTAAGCACTGATCTGCCACGAGGAGTGGGGGATTGGTGGCCCAGTGCCAGACCTGGGCTGCCAGAAGAGCTCAGAAGTTTCCTGATCCTGCTCCCCACCTCCCGTCTCCGAAGGGAGCTGCCGCCTCTTTCCCATGACAGCTTTGTCACCCGTCCAAAACGCAGGCATTTGTCAGGATGTTCTCTCCTTTCCTGTGATGGAAGAGACTCCTTTTCTGCCTTGTGGCAGGGAAGAAGTTGGGCTTTCGTGGTCTTCCCATGCACGGACCTGTTATTTTAGGGAATAGGCAGCATCACAGCCATGCTCGGGTCCAGGGCTGCAGCACGTGCATGCAAAGGTTCCCAGATTGAGCTGGATCAATCCACTCACGTGTGTGTGTGGCGCCAGGGTCCTGCATGAGTATATATGATAACTGCCTTCATCCCCAGCCCGTTGGCTCCCTGAGAACCGATGCGTTTGCAAATATCCACTTGATCATTTTTTACCACAGCGTAAGATGATTTTCGGAGTATTCTCAAAGTCATCATTTAATCCCCAAACCCTGACTGCACTTTTACTCCCCTCCACACTTGCCATTTTAATGTTAGCCCACCCAGATTCACAGAGGATAAAGAGGAATGACTGCTTTTACATGTAAGTCTGCATTAGTATAAACATAAAATAGCAAAGAAGAAAAGTATTTAATTTTCAGACCAAAGATCCTAGAAATTTGTTTAATGATAATCTCAATGCCTGAGCAGGTATCCCTTGCTCATGCTGGGACCAAATAACAGCCCAAGTGCACAGTTGGGCTCCCATTTACTAAATGATATAGTTCTCACTAATGTTACCCAGGTCAGTGGGTGAAGCAGCTGTGGGTTAGGACACTAGAAATCTGACAAGAATTAATGCATTAGTAATTCTTGTTAAGCCCCTAATGTATCCATAGCTTCCAGGGGATGTATTTCCAGGTAAGAAATGTAGAAGTTGGTTGTTATATTTAGCTGGCTGTCATTAACGGGAGCCTTTCTTACCATTGTTTCCGATTGCATTAGTGGCAAATTCTGCTCTTTTAAAGATCAATGGTGTGAGTGTAATCTATAGTGGAAACATGGCCTTGTGGTAGAGGCAGTGACTAGGGAGACCAGTAAGTTGGCTTTAGATCATGCCTTGGCTGCAGACGTTTTGAGCACATTGCACAGGGGAATCTTGGTACTTGGTCTTGTGTTATGTTGCACGGGATGTGTGCGGGTGGGCTCCAGAGGCTCTCACAGAGGCTGGGGCTGACTGATCCCAAACATGCATGCCTCAGTTTCCCTCCTTGCAAACTGGGAGTAAATTATAAAAGCTGTCTCCTGCAGAATGGTCTTGAGGAGTTATGTTAATTTCTGAGGTAAGCGGTCCATGTGTGATACTGGTTATACTGTAAGAGTGTGTGTGCATAAGGCATATCCTCCCCTTTCATTTCTGAGATGAGAAAATTCCTTTAGCAAAATCCCCGTGTTAAAATCATGTCTCCAACAGCCATGTGGGAATGACTCTCCTGCTCTGAGTTAACTGGTGTCCCAGGACTTACAGACCCATGCATTTTGAGGAGGAACAGGCACATGGCTGTAGCAGGGAGACTCTGTCAAGATTTTAAATTGTTTGCTGGCTGTAGAGATATTCATGATTCAAAATTATGTGCTTCAGCTGACTGATGAATATTGTCTCCCAAAAAAGCCATTGAATACCAAGTATACTTTTCAAACAGGATATAGAAAACTATCTGTATGCAGGCAGTGCTACTATTTTGTTGTAAACAAATTTATTCCCCTATAGCACACCTACGCTGTAAGTCAAGGTGCTGTCATATGCAAGGTGTCTAGGCAAAGATGCATTTGCAAACTCTTGTTCCAGCCTGCAGAAGGGCTCTTTAGCTGTTCCCAGATGGTGCTCTTATGAATCCCTCTTCAATTAAGTTAAATTTTTGAGGCACTGACTTGTTAATATGTCTCACTTAGCTGTCCCTTGTATTCAGAGTTCCTGTCTGGTTTTGGAGGTCCCCTCCTTTCTCCCTCATCCATCACAACGGTGTTTTCTTAGATATGTTGAGTAATAAAAAACTGATTCACCCCCAACTCCCCCAAATTGTTAAACTAAGAACTGTCATTAGAAAAGTGTAAGAGTAGGGGAAGTAGCAATGGGAAAACGTGTCAGTGCAACACATTCCTCATTGTGTTTTAAGTACAATCGTGCCCCATCTTCTTCCTATAGATACAATGTTTTGGTGGCATTTAATTTTCATTAAGGTGCTGCCTTTGTTCATACCTTCGCGGCACAGGCAGATGCAGGGGGTGGGATTACAGCCAACTATTGGGCTCCTCTGCAGTTGTCTGAAAGCCTTCAAGTTAGGCAAAGTTAATTTTGCCTGTTTTCTGTCCCCTTTACCCCACAGTGCTGGTGTAACAGGGCAGTAACCTGACAGAAATGGGGCTTAGGAACTGCAGCTGCATAATACATGTAAGGAGCAAGGAGAGTTTGGTGGTGAAAGCGGCTGATATGCATTGTTTTGTGGTTAACAGTTGTGTTTTGCTCCTTGTAGTAGAGCCCACGCCAGGCATCCTTGGCTTCACCCTCCTCCTCCTCGTCTCTTCCGTTGCCTTCCTTTTCCTCCTAATAAACTTACTACAGTGTTCAGCTACTGTGTCCTCTGCTGGGCTCTGCGGAGTGAAACCTCCTCCAGATCTGACGTGATCTGGCAGGCGCTGCCATCCTAGGGAACTTTTGACTTGTGAAATAGCCAAGTGTGGGACCGGCGATGGCCGGGGACCCGGAGGAGCTGCGCAGCTGGGCTGGCCCAGCTGTAGACAAGTTTGTGCAAGATGGGGATGAGTTTGTAACAAGGCTGCTCTGTGGGCTGCCAGCGCTTCCCAAGGGCTGGTTTGGCAGTCTGGCCGTGCCAGGACCCTGGGACCTTCCCTCTGTGCCCACTGTCCCCCAGCCAGCGGAGGAGGCAGTGGCCGCATGCCACGCAGGGATTCCCTTTCCTCGGGGCTGCCAGGTTAAAGCAGCTTAGTTCCACTGAAGCAGAAAGTAGCGCCGCTACGGCGAAGAACTGGGGCCTTTCAGTGCGTAAATAACTAACGCCGCATGTGGATTTGATTTTCCGCACAGAGGTTTTGCGTGGGGCTTTTTATTCACTAGTCCAGACCCGGGCCTGATCTGACACAGCAGTGAAACTTTCCTGGGTATGAGGCTGTCCCTCCGCCGGCGAAACGAAATATTTTCACGCTTTTATCTGTGTCCAAATTAAATGAGTTAATATGGTATTAAAACAAGTGTTTGTTTACATTGTTGTCCTCCTCTAGAGTAACAATCTACAAATTGATCTAAAAAGATTGTATTTGCTTCAGGGAAAAAAAGAAAATTGTATTAAACCACAGTGGCACTAATTATTGACCGGGGGTGCTGAGCTCTGGGTATCACTGAAATGATAATAATTACATGGAGCTGTTTTTTTAAAAGCAGTAGCCTCTGTAGCTCTGAGTATTGAATTAAACTGAAAATTTTATAACAGACTTCATCTCAGTTGCGAGTTATAAGGTCTGGGTGAAGAACAAGCAATAAACTAAAAAGTAATAAAAGATAAAAAAGATAAATCTGAAGGAGAAGTAAAATAAGCATAATCTTTCAAATTAGCATTTACTCTGAACCATGGCTACAGCAGAAACTTTAGTTCAAGTAATAACATTATGTATTACTTCTAAATTTGTCATTTTGTGTACAGCATTTGTGTACTGGCAAAAGGCTTAGTGTTAAAGGCATTTCTGTCAAAACAACCCGTTGCTTTGGGGGACCTAGTATGAACTTTATTGGCAAAAGCATTTTTTATTTGTATAAGGTACAGTTACAGTAGAGTAGTTTGCCAGCAGAGCCGTACGAGGAATTTCTTTGCCAGGCTGACCTAGCCCGTAGACTTTTGCAAAGTAATCGGTTGTACATCGGCTTTGATTTGCTCTTATTAACAGCAGAGCTCCTTGTGTTTGCAGAGAGCATGGGGTTTGCACTAATTATTATCTTTAACTGTGGAAAAGCAACAATGCCAAAGAATTCAGTTGTGATCCTTTGCTCGTGCTTTGCCAGAGCCCTGGTGGTTAAGGCAGCCGAAGGCTGCTGCCCTCCGTGCCAGTGCACTATTGGGCTGCTCAGCACCTGATCGATGGACTGGTGCTTTGCCACTGGAACCGGTCCCATGAAAACACACCAGCTTGCTCTGCGTTGCAGGGTGCTGCGCCGAGGATTGGTGGTGGGATGCGAATAGCAAGAACACACAGTGGTGGAACTGGAAAGAAGCAAGATTTGAAAAAAAAACAACAAACAAAACAAAAAACCAAAAACAAAAAGGAGAAAAAGATTACTTTAAGGTAGTGGTAATTGTTTAAGAACATAGGCAGGACAAGGACTATACATAGAGGCACCGTATTTCCCTAAACTGACTGGTATAATGGGAAGAATGAGACAATCTTCCAGGGTCACAAACTCATTTAAAATAGATCTTTATATACCTTGGTTCAGCCATTAAAACTTAGCCAACTATTGCGCTTTTAAATGTGGAGCAGTGTCACCCATCCATCGCATTCAAACATGTAAGCAATGTTTTCACCGATATGGTTAAGTAACCCAATACTTTCTATAGCTGAAAGATCAGTTGAACAAAGTATCCATCTAATTAAATCTAATCAGTCAGTGCACAAGCTTACATTGTGGTCATCGCCTTGGTATGTACGGGAGGTTTTGAAGCAGTGAAGCAAAGGGCATGAGATTGAATAAGTGTTAGATGATGAAAGGCAAGGGTTAAAAACTTTCAAACTACAGTGTTAACATTTCTTCCCTGCCATCGGCTATCTGATATTTTGGTATGGGGCGGGGTGGTGGTGGTGGTGGTAGTGGTGAAGAAAAGAAAATAAGAAAAGAAGGAACAAACGAAATATGCATGGCATCTAGATCCTGGGTACAGTGCAGCAAGTGCTCTCTAAGCTGCAGAGCGTCTAAGTCTATATGCAAAGTTAGTTGCATCTTAGCGTTCACAATAGAGGCTTCCACACTGTATAATGATAGTACTGTTTTAATGATGGAAAGTAACGCTTTTGTAGCTATTCAGACTTTTAGGGACAGACTCTGGATGTCTCAAGCAGGAAGGTTATCGGTCTTTTTCAAGACAGTTTTATGGAAAAAAAAAAGTTAAAAGTTTGGTGTTAGGAGCTACAGCACACACAGTGGCACCTGATGTGAATAATAAATACTGCTAGGTTCATCCCTTATATCCAAATAAGCTCTCTTCCCAGCAGAACAGTAACAGGCCCTTGCTAATAATCTTCCTAAATGTCTTTTGGTCTTTGAGACTGCTTCTAAAAACTCACCCAGAGCTTCAGCAGGCTGAGAACAGGCCAAGCCAAGGGGGATTTTTTTCTCTTATGCAAGTGGGCAAAACAGCCCTTCAGGGCAGACTTTGGCCATAAACTTGTTATGCATATGAACTCTGACCATGTGGCCAAAACAAACCTAAATAATGTTCGAGAGGTTGGGGCAGGTTCTCAGTGCAAATCGATGCGGGTCTGCAGAGATAAACAGCCTTCTGCTGATGATTGATGCTATGGGACGGCTTGGCCCCTCGTCACGTCTCTGCTGAAATCCCAGGGAGGCTCACCCCGATCGCCTCCCTGCAAATCTCTTTCATTAACTTCTTCCTTCTCAACTCTGCGTTAAATGAGGCAGGCAGCCTAATCCGGTGGCGTGGCCGAAGGCTGCGCAGGAGATGTTGCAAGGCTTCTTTTTGCTTCATGTCATAAGTGCTGTTTGCTGTTGTTCCTCTCCGGGTCATTGTGCTCCAGACAGGCAAATAGAAACATGGGACTAATCCCATTCCACAGGTCCAAAAGGAATAGTGTGTGTTTAGTCCCATCTTTATCATTCTACCTGTGCTGGAGATCTTTTCCTTACTGCTGGGTAAGCCCAGATGTACACCATCTGCTTGTCTTATGATCTTTGACATGATTGAGAGGCCACCAAAAATACCCAGTGATTGCATACTTTTCAACTGACTGGTATAAAAGGAGAAGATGTTAATAATCAAGCGAATAATACTTGCAGTTTTGGGGCCTCCTGAAATTCTTGTGAGATATATTTCGAAAGTAGATGCTAAACATTGTGTGTGCATAAGCCTTTGCATATATCTCTTTCCTTAATCATATGTTTGAATACACACAGTTTTAGATTAAATATAGCAGTCTATTTTAGGTGTGTTTGAAAAACTCAAAGCCCTAGATTGGCTACCGTAGCCTGCTATTGTCAGCCCTTTCATTTCTGTCTTTCTGTGGAGTCGCAGGGTCTCAAGACCAAATATCTGAAATTCGCCTTCATACCTCTTGGGTAAAAGTAAAAATATCCTTCTCTGTACACTTTTGAGCAAATATTTAATCCATTACCATTTGGAGGGAGCTTGCATCTGCAAGGCTGGAGTGCCTGTTGCCAGTGTGGAGATCAATGGGAGCCCGAGTCCCTCAGCATCTTGCCAGAGCCCCGCTCCAGATGTCCGATAAAACTCCACGGGGCTCGTGCTTTGAAAAGAGCGTGGGCTATGTGAATCGCTGTTGCAGTAATAAAATTGCACCTATTCCAGATCTTGTCTTCTCTGTCCAATTAGAAGAGCATGTTTTCTGCTTATGGTTTTTAAAAGTTGGCTGACCAGCTGGGTTTCATTCCTTTCTCCTTTTTTTTTTTCTTTTTATTCAGTATTTTTTTCCCCTTCTTTAATATATAACATTCAAATCGATGTTCAGTGCCGTTCTCTTTGATAGTTCATATGCTGGTTTATGAGCATGGCAAAAACAAAAAAGGTCAGTTAAAGGTTAAGAAAGACAGTTATCAGGCCTGTTTAAGTGAGGTATTTTTAAGGCTCTGCTAATTGGCAGCACAGTTAAAGCATCATTCATAAAATAGTGTGCATTAAAATGACCATATCCATTTTTAAGAGTATGGAGATTATTCCTTTGCCAAAAGGATTAACTCCACCTTCTCATCACTGCCTTTCTATCGGGGTGTTTTTCCATGGGAGAGAATAATTTTGGGCATTTTGCCTACAGTATCCAGGCTTATACCCCTTGCTATTTAACTGTTACAGCTGGGAAAATCTGGAACTAAAAATGTAGCCATATAATACAGCAACAGTCAGAACAATAAGACAGGCAAATCTTTTAAATCTGTACTTTATAAAACATCTGTTAAAGAATATTAAGTCAGAAGTTCTGTTCACATATTTGCTGAGTTTCGCTTATTAAACTCAAACATTACAGCTTGCCTTATTTTTGTTAATAAAATTACTGGTCAGGCTTAGTAGAAAGATTTGAAAAAAAAAAAAGTCCAGTTTTTTTAGCCTTCTCTGAAGCCTCTGGAGTAATGACCCAAGCATGCTGGCCTGAAACCCCAGCAGATTTTACAAGGGCTGCTGGTTACATTCACCTGGGTTGGAGGGAAACGTAACAGATTTTTCTCCTAATCTGTTTGCCCGTGTGCTGAAACACTGCCATAAACCGTCCTCACTTTGTGTACAGCGTGCGCTTCAGCCTGCGCTCATTTTTCTTTTGTCTTTCAACCATCTTTCATTGTGGGTCAGCAAATTCTGGTTTTCCTGAGAACTTTAGAGTCCAAATCAGCATCTCAAGCGCAAACTAAAACATCTGCAGGGTTTCATGTGCCAGCTTGACTCGCAGGAACTATAAACCTGAGAGAGGACAGTCCCAAATTCACCCAAATTTTTCAAAATGTTTACAGTGTGTTGGGTCAAACCACGGGAAACACAAACTCAAAAGTCTTTCCTCCAGGTAAGTTCCTTACCAACCACAGCCGTTATGGGAAATGCTGACGATACTCGCCCTGGTTAGAAACCGAGAGAGCCACTTCAGGTCTCCAACTGCGAGTCCCATCGTAACAGTGGAGTTGGAAAAGCCCCTACGCCTTCATTTGGCATGCGGGAGACGTGCCTTTGTGCCATGTGCTGGGAAACAGTTCGGCAATTCATGGGACTCAAGGCTCAGTCTTGCTCTGTGACCCAAGTTGTCGGATGCTGTGCTGATGGATACCGCACAAATTCTTACGGTAGAGAGATATAAAAATTGATTATCCGAAAAAGCCTGTTGTTAACTTTTCTAGCACTAGTGTATAATAATGACTAGAGTGTCAGGGCAAACAAATGCTTAGAATGTTTAAGATACACATATATCTTGTGTCATGCCACCTTTTCATGTAAGCTGACAGCTTACAAATGTCTTAGTGAACTGTATTACTTAAAATTGGGCAGGCACTCTGGGGGAAAATTTTCCACATTTGATCAGTCTTGCAAAAAAGGCTGTAGGCATTTGTGACTGCTGGTATATTCAAATTTTAAATACATATTTTATGTAAGAATTTTACCATATCTTACTCTGTCTGAGAAGTGTATTTCTTTTTACCTGGGCATACTGAAGGGCGACTAGCTGTTTTATTCTGAAGCACTTAAGCTCAATAACAACATATATAGACTTTACTAGATGCTTTACTAATTTATTGTGGCAATGTGGTATTTAGACCACTGTTTAAGTGAAGTTTGCCAGTACAGTTAAAAGAAATTAGAGACACCATCATTGTTAAATCACTTTACCATTCAAACAAGAACTGTAAACATATGCATTCATTTAATTATAATAGTACCAATTATAAGAGAAACTGTAATGTCGAGAGTAGTAGCTTTTATGTGATCATAATAATGGCATATATTTATCTTGGTTTGGCAAGTTAGGTCTTTCTTTAATAGTTGGCTTTGCTTAAATAGAATGTGGTTTGTTAAAACCCACACTAACCCCCCACACCCTTCCATTTGTTATTGCCCAAATAATGAACAATAATCATGTGGTATAAATGATTAATGTATACATGGCTTAGCAAGTATCTTTGAGGTTTAGAAAGTGTTTTTATTTTCATTCTTGCACTGGACCAAGCTATAGCCCAATTACATGTTATTCTTTAGTATTGGATAGAAAATCTTTCTGCTTCGGTAAAAGCGATAGGAACTTGAAGACTGAGTCCGCTCCCTTTGAAGTCGGTCGGGATTTCAGTGCCAGCCTCCGGAGGAGTGAGCCTATTGTTTCTGGGGCAGTTTGCTTTGTGCGTGTTATCTGCTAAATCACAATTTAATGTCACATTTCAAAACAGCCCGCGTAGGAGAGCCAAAGCCTCGCATTCCGTTCCTGAGCAATTAATACAGTCCACGCAAGGAGCGCTCCGTGGAGGTAGATGTGAAAAGTCTTCCAATTATCCTCTCCAGCTAAAATAATCTCTCTCGGCAAGGCATACGGCAGCGTCTTTTAATGTGTATGTACAACTTCCAGACTGAAGTTTAGCAAGTTCTGTATTTCGGTTTTATTTACATCTGATTTCTTTGGAGCCTAATCAGTCCCAGTGATAAAAAAACCAAACAAACTCTTCCCTTTCAAGATTAATTTTTAAAGTGTCAGCCGTACACGACTATTTTCAACAAGATTACCCCACGCAAATGAAGGGTGCTTTATCTTGTGCGCCACAGCGAGCTGCACAATGTTGTCACCGCGCCGCAGACAATGCCACCCATTTATAAGAGGATTCAAAGAGTTAAAAAACGCATTACTTGAAACTTGATATAAAACCTGTGGCCAAAGCAGGCTATGGGCTGGAGCACTTGATTATTCTTTTATCAATAAATAAGAGTGGCATACAGTTAATTTCAGCACTGTAATTGAGCGGTGCATTCTGGGAAGCTGCAAAGCACTGTAAGATGAGGAAATGTTTTAGAGACTAATCATGAGAAGAAAGGAGCCTTTCATAGCCCTTATGATGCTGTTGTCAGAGCTAAAGGCAGATAATGATTCAGTAATAATGGCACATTGTGAATATTTAAGCTGAAAAGATTGGGACAAAATGAGCAGACATTGTTGGTTTGCTAAACTGAACAGTTGGTCTTTGGGCTCCAAAACTATCTACAACTCAAATTTGGGGCTCAGAAGTTGCAAAATTAAACAAGAAATATGTTTCCAGGATGCTCGGCTGGCACAGGGATTGTGTGTGGACCCTGCACAGGGCCTCTTCACTTACTTTTGAAATCTGAAATTGATAGTCAAGGTTTTTTTCATGACTCTCTGAATGGACAAAGTACAATACGCTGCAGACAGTGTAAATCTCCCTCCATTTAGGTGCCAGAAGAAATCACTTTGGAAGAAAATCAGTTTTAGTAATGACCTAAAATATTAAATATAAAATGGAGAGTGTCATATTGCAAATAAGTAGACTCATTTGCATTTTGTCTCCAGGGCATTGGTAGCGCTATAAAGAGACATGCAGCTGAATTTATGTACATTGTCTTTTTTCCTCATTACTACATTCTGGATCTGTTAGTTGTCTTTCTTTAAACATCTGTTAAATGCAGTTTCATGAAGCCGTACGTTCCCATATGTTTGGGAACGGTATCAAAGCGTAGAGCTTTTGGCCTCCTTTACAACCTTTTGTCTCAGAGAAAAAGGTGGATGAGCTCTGGGGCCAGATTCTGCTGAAGCTGAGGGCCAGAGCACTGTTGCTTTCAGTAGGAGCCAGATAAGTTTTGTAAAATGTAGACACCAACACTGCTAGGGACAAAGAACATTTCAGCCCTGGACCTTGGTATGTATGCTTTAGAAGATTTAAAAAAAATTTTTGGGGAAAAAAATGCAAAATTAAAAAAACCCAACAAAACACAACAACCACCACACCAAACTTCTGAGGCTTTTAGGGCAAGTTTTAGTCTCTGTAATGTTCTACATGTTAAAACTCAGAGAATTCACAAAGTTTGCCTGTGTGAGGACAGGCAGGAGAAACTGTCTCCTGCACTTTTACAGGCACAGTAAGCACTACTTTATTATTATCTTTACAATTACATAAACTGTTCCAGCTCTTATTTCTTTTGTAGAAACACTTTTCATGTGTACTTTCACACAAAGAAGAAGAAGAAACAAACTCCTGCATCTGTACATCTGGTTTTCCTTGAGGAAAAGCAATTACTTACAATAAACAGCTTCAAAACTTTAATCAAAATACAGTTAGAAAAAGTTTATCTTTTTGCAAAATTCTTTTAAAAAACTTTCTTTGTGTTTATAGTAACACTCATTTTTATCCATATGCTTTAAATCTTTGTATTTACTTAGCTAGGCAATATTTTTAACCTTTTTTTCAAGTCTTTATTTTTAATGAAAAGTTTCTTACAAAGTCATTTCTATGTTAAGAAAATTTAAAATCCCAGGACCAGGTCCTCCTCTGGGGAAAAGAAGCATTGCTGCAATAGTCCACAGGCGCTGCAGTTGTCTGCAATAAAAAGAGAAACCTAGTTTCTTCATGGTTTCCAGGGCCCCAATCCTGCATACTTACGCACTTACTTCACTTAACTACTGGAAATGAGATCACCCGCAGCTCTTGTGTGCTTCTGCAGTGCAGAGAAGGGAGGCTGCATGGTGGGATTGCTCCTGCTACCAAAGCAAGCTCTTGCAGACCCTGCCCAAGTCTCTCGTGCCGTTTGCCAGGTAGACAAACCCTCGGTGGCCTGATTTCGTAGCGCTTTGCCAGGCAGCTTGCAGGTTTGGCACGATGCAGTGCAGGCATATCAGTGTTTCTGGGGCAGGGGGCCAAGGTGCAGGCAGCACCTGTGCTCAGGTTGAAGTGGCTCGGGCAGCTCTTTAATTCAGATTTGTATGGTGTTGCCCCATTCCCATTTTTACTTTGACTTGTGAGTTTATTACAATCTCCCAGGTAAAAAGCAAATGTTAGTCTGAAGCACTGATTTGATTCAGCATACTTGGGTTACATCTAAGGACTGGTAACTCTACTCTGTCCTTAAACGCTTTCTTTCATTTGCCTTGCAAAGCTCAGCAGTTTCCCTGTCTTGCACTACGTACTGGCGGTACGCTCACGGCACAGTATTCAAGTGCATCATCATCAGATTTCAGCCAGCTTAAACACAGTGGTAGTGGGATTCAGAGGTCTGATTTGTCCCAGTAATGAGGTCTGAATCATTAAATGAAGTAGCACTGCTAAATTCAGTGAAGATCTGGCCCACAGATCCTTTGCCAAATGTAGTCAGATCTGGATGCGGAATGTCAATATCCCTAGTGTTTGGGTTGCTTTTGATCTTTCTTACCCAAGTGATAAAGAGACAAGAAGAACAGATTAGCGTTGGTCCGTCTTAATGGTTAGGAGCATGTTGCAGCTCCAGTACAAATTGCATGTATAATCCATACTAATAGTGCACTGCAGCAGGGGATTCAAGGCACAAACTTCCCCTTTGCTGCCGTCATCAGAGCCTCCAGTTCACGCCATCCAGAGAAATTCATAATTGTCAAGTGCTCGGGCGACAAAGTCTGTGCAGGACAAACAACAATCCCCGATTTGTTTGTTCCGCCCTCTCTCTTCCTCCATCCAGGCCATCCGAGTTGTCTGAGAGCACTTCACATGTTGCCCTTGGCTGAGGACGGCTCTGCCTGGAGCATGTCCAACTTGGCGTGGAGATGTTCTAATAAAGCTCGAAATGATGCTTATTGCCAGTGAGGAGGGGGATGAGGAAGGTGAAGGAAAAGATGGCGCCAAGGTCATCGTATTTTGGCCTACAGCAACGTGCTTTTCAAGAAAGACACATTTCTCTCCCAATTTTACTCTCAAACGCTGCTCTTAACAATGGTGATGATAATTTCATCAGTGTCGCTGATACTTGATATCTCTCATTTCCATTGCATGTTTCATCTTCAAGGCTCTTGAAGTAATGAGCTAATCCTCACAACATCCCTGTAAATATTATTCCCCCCTTAAAGAAACTGAAGCAAGGAAGTTAAGTAAATAATGTACACTATTTATATTATGATGGCTTATAGGGGTTCTGGTGAAGGTCAGGTCCTCCTTGTATGTAGACATTATATAAATAAGAGTCTATATAAGTAAATTACTCCTTGACCTGATGATTTCATACTTCAAATATACAAAACAAGCGAAGAATAGAGGAAAGGGAGCCCTATCAAAAAACCAAAATGACAAGGAGATTAGATGATTGAACAGAGGTAGGGTCTGGATACTTGGGCTGAAGTCAGCTCTGAATCCCTATCTGCTGTGTGTATTTGTCCTTTCAGAAGTGAGGATTGTAAAGCCTGGATTATTAGAATTTGCTTTTACTAGCAGGTGACACTCTTGCTTTTAAAATGTTAACAACGCCTCAATTTTAATTAAAACATATTAGTATCTAGGTTTCTATTCATTAGGGATGCAGAATTACCTGTGGGTGACACAGTAAGGGTAACTCGCTCTTAGCTCCTAAATAGCTTTTGGAAAGTTTTTGGCTTTCTCTTTCTGGACATTTTTAACTGCTGACAAACTGCATTTAAGAGTCCATTAAAATGAAACTTAGGTTATTGTCTTAATTTAGCTCACAGCACTTGAAACTCCAGTGTCCTGTTTGTGAAACAGAAAGGGGTTTCAGTGGGATGAGGGTGAGCAAGCACATTTTTTCTGGAACTGAGGAGAATTATTTCTTGGTTGACATTAACCAAGGGGCTTCAGTTCAGCCAGAACACTTATGCATTTACCAAGCTTTCAACAGAAGTCCCACTGCTTTTAATTTAGAAGATTTTACCTTTGTCACAACCTCTGCTTAGAGTCAGTGGCATGTAAGCACCAGCTTAGGGTTCGGCATGTGTTAATTGTTTAAATATGTTTAGCCCTTTCCCCAAAGCTGTTGTGAATGTTTAATGCAGTATTTACACTAACCTTAACACAAGGACTTGCGCTCTAGGATTGATGCTTAAACATATACTTGCTCTGGAGTATGTGTGAAGTGCTTTGCTTGAATTTTCTGAATTTTTAAATTTCTATTGAGACTTGACTTTTAAGTTTTTAAGAGACAGCACTTTTCAAGAAAAGAAAGTCATTTAACATCTAATAAAGGCAACTGTCTGCCTAAACCACAGAGTAACCGCGAAACTGGGAAAAGCCACGAGCATCTGTGCAGAGGCAGCAGTGCGGGACACCGCTACTGCACCTCTCAGGCGCCCAACTTTTCAGTGCAAATGCAAGTTCTGGTGTGCTAAGAGCTTAAATACTGTAATGAGGATTTACCTCTCAAAAGGAGTTCGTGTGGAAAAAATGGCATATTTGGTACTTCAGGAGTTAACAAAGTAAGGGCAGATCCACTTAGAGAAAAGCAGGGGGGTGGTGCGGTGTCACTTTTATGTAAGAATTAATTAAAAAAATAATTAGTTTACTTTAATATAGTTATCTTTTTATTATTTAAAGGAAAAGGTTACATGCAGTATATTTGGGGGAAGATTTTATTTAACACTTGGATGCGTTTTGCTGTAAAATGAATGCTTGCTCAAGAGTCTAAGAAGGCTTCATGGGAAGAGCAAAGCAATCTAAGCCATATGTATTGGGCAGTTTGCCAGTTGTTTGCCAATATGCCCAGGCCACCTGGCTATATATGCAGCCAAGTATGCCATTCTGACTAGCCAGCTTTAACCTTCAGGCTGCTTCTTTTTCAGCTCTTAGGAAACTCTGAAGCCCTCCAAAGCACATTGCATTTCCCCCATGCCAGTAGTTTGTGTGCATCCAGACGCAGGCTGCGCGGTCGCACTGACCAGACAGCTCGCAGCACCCATTTTCAATGAGTTCATCTTTTGTCTAGAGAGCAGTTCAGTAGTGTTGAACCCGGGCCATAAGATGAGTCTGGAGATAGCAGACTGAAACCTTTACCCATATGCCATAGTTAGGCACTTTGACTGACAAGCCACAGTTTTTATTCCCAGTACTGTAGAGACACTGTTTTATGGGTGTGGTTTAGGAAGGATTTTGTTTAATGGAGTTCACCACTATAATTTCTTTTCCCAAGTATTTGCATGAATTGTAAGAGAAGTGAAGCATTTAGCATAACTCAGGCATTAATGGCATATTGTTTCATTATTGGGGTAATTTATTTAAATGTTTATTCATTAAAGTTCACTTGCAGCCAAAAATATCTCAGCATTCTATTAATCTTTAGTTACATTTTGGTTTGTGGGCAAAGCCTAAACCAAGTACAGTATCCATGGCAGCAGTTTAACATTTAGTAGATATCAGATATAATTAAGCTATTCTAAATATTGAAATTAAGGTAGGAAGAAAAAAAAAGATTATATTCAATTCAGTAAACACAGCATGGGGAGTTCTGGTGTAGCAGCCAGCAAAATCTTTAACTGCATCCAAAGTAAAGGGCGTGCAGTCTGCTGTAATTGTCTTCTGTTTTAATAGAAAGCAGTTCGGGGACAGTGCAACGTGGGGACTTTCCCTCGCTTTATAGCTGTTAATACATACGGCGGCGATAGCTGCATTTGCAGGCTTGGGAAGGCAGGCATGTTTCTTGGAGACGTGCTCTGTGTCTTCTTCACTTTACAGAGATACACATATTTTTCAGCGAGCACGCGCACGCTACAGAAACTTTCTGTGCTCTGATCTTGAAGTGGAGCCTGTGGTTCAGATCAGAAAGCTCTGGGCAGAGCTCACTCAAAATGGCCACAGTTTCCTGCATTCGCACACCAAAGCCATAAATCTGACACAGCTTCATTTCAAAAGATCCATGAACCTGAGGGCCTGATATTTGAAACTCAACTTCTCCATTTGCAGGTGGGATTATTTGTGGAAGTAAGCGAGAGCATGCAGGCATCTTGCTGTCCGGCTGATCCCCTGCTCAGGTGGCAGCAGGACTTTTTTTTTGCAACCTGCAAAGCCTGGTATGGAAAAACTGACACCCACCCCCCATCCCCACCCCCTTATTTTTTAGGCACAAAACTGAAGATTAAACAAAGGAAGGGAGGGTAAGGCTTTTGAAAAATTGGGCCCCGAGGGAAACTTTGCCAAGTTTCTTGTGAAGCCTGAAACGAGCAACTTTACGAGGAAAGTTCTGCCGAGCTCAGCTCGCCGCACATTGTTCCCATAGCCCTGAAAGCCAGGCTGCTCCCGCACCACCACCTGCGCCCACTCTGATCCCTGACAAAGGCAGACCAAGATCAAATGTGGAGCCCACCGGCACTGCAATTTAATCCAGCAGGGTTTGCTGTTGAGTTGCATTGAGGTATTCTTTGTCCCAACGGGTGTGCTGCCTTTGGGGAGCCAGGCATATTGAATTGCTTTAAATCAGAAGCCATACTGACATGTTCAAGGTATACATTTTGGGGAGGCCCGTCTTGGGTTTCCTCCATTAAGAAACATGTTGTGGATCTGTGACTTATTAGTGGTGCATCATAGCTGTAGCCGTGCGGCATCGGTGACACGTTCAATAAAGGCCCAGAGAAAGGCGCTGTTGCAAATGCACAAAGACAGACATAAAGGGAGCGGGAAAGTGTCCCGGTGGGTTTTGCAGTCTGGCAGGTGAGATGCAGCTGCAGCCGCCCCATCTGTGCTACCTTGGCCTGCTATGGCTGTCAGCGTAGGTAACTTGGGCTATGATGGGAGAAGCAGAGCAGAAATTGAGACAGAGAATAAAAATTAAGGTTAAAAGGGAGAATAATGTTCTACGGGCATTTTGGGGATACTAACAGGTCACAAATTTTCACTTTAAACGTTCACTGGGTCCCATTTTGTGTATTGCACTAATACATGCCTGGACAAATATACCCACTACAGTTTGTATCATTTGTTTACTCAGCCTTGTATCAATCTGTGGTGATTTCCATATAATATTTAATCGAAGCGATGGGCTTCAGGCACCATATTAATAGTATCTTGCCTATCACATGCTTCACTATTGTAAATCTGTTTATTGTTTTTCTGTGTGGGTGCGCACTGCACACACACATGTTCTTTCTACATTGTTACTCTGTTATTGTCCCTTTATTTATTTGAACGTAGTTTTGCTTTCAGATAAAAAGATTAGTCATAAATAGCAGCTTTGTCATCCCAGAATTTCCAAGCACTTAAATTTTCAAAGGTAGTTCATGAAAAGTTTTAAAAATGTGAGCATTATACCACTGTATAATATTTATAATATTAAGTATCTGAAATGTAGTTTGATTGTTCCTCGCCAAAGCCTTTCTGCAAAAAGGACTGAGAAAAATTAGAACCGCGTATACTTCATAGCAATACTGGCCTCTAAGGACCAGACTTTTTCTTCCACCATTTCTCACCATCTTCTTCCAACAAACCTTCCTCCCATCCCAACCACATGCTGTATTGCAAACATACAAAAATGCTACAGGCTTAGTTCCTCTCTGCTTGCAAACACAGCACTCCCATTAGGGATGAGGCTGCCCATGCCTTTTAGGGGAAAATGGACTCTGAAATGCTTGGGAGAAATAGCAGAGCTCTCATTCGTGTGGCTTGGGTTGAAAAATTGAACCCACTCTGCTTATTTGCACCTCCATGCCAAAAAAAAAAAAGTGCTGGTGTGCTGGTCACAAGAGCAGATGAAGCAAACTAATACAGATTTCCGTGGTCCAATAACAGGGATGTTCGGACACCATTGCCAGTTCTGCGTGATTGACTATTAAGTCCGGAGAGACAACCCTGTCCCATTGGAATCAATAGGATTTTTGCCGTTGGCTTTCCTGGGACAAAGATTTCATTTCCAATAATCCACCACCTGATTTTAGGCATGTCATTTAGTAAGTGATTCGCTGCCAATTTACAGGAGAATGGGCAATTCTTCCCCAACTGAAGAATATGCTCTCCTTTTTTTCTTTTCTTCCCCCCTCCCCTTTTTTTCCCACTGGATTTACATTTAATAATAGTTCTTTCACAAAAGGTGTCCATTTTCCTTTAGGTTTTTTGTCTTGTTTTGTTCTGTTGGAGTTTGGGTTTTGTTTTTTTTTTGTATTTTACTATATACCGTAACATGGGAAATGGTCCCTCCAGGCACGACTGTTTCAGACAAGGATGTGGTAAGTTGAGGATATATGTTGTTGTGTTGAATTTCATCATGCCTCTGCACATCCTTAAAGCACTGTGACATGCTGACTTGGAACAGCTAATCCACACCTGGTGACAGGCTACATCACTGTGGCTCAAAATTTCAGCCTCTTCCCTCGTGTACAGGAAGAGGTCATGTTCCCCTTGCCTGTTACAGGATGCTAACAGATATAATAGTCAGGACAGGGAAACAGAAGGATCTATTAAAGGGAGTTGTCTTGATAAACAGGTGTGATATTCAGGTTGCTACTTCAGGGAATCTCGGGAAAGGAGGCTGGTTAGCTGAACTCCAAGCAGATGGTAGGGTTTGTTGTTGCATAAGGCACAGCCTGCAACAAATTTTGCTTTGATTCAACTGAAACAAACCAGGATTGACTTCACAGACTGGTTTAGGACTATGTAACAGAGAATAGCATGAGCTCCATAACTTCTTAGAATTTTGTGTTTAAATTTTATGTCATTATAAAGCTGATCACCTTTGAATGAATGCAAGTGACTGCAGCATGTTAGGCAGCCCTGTTGTGGTTCAGACTCTTTTGGATGCTGAGGTTCTCCACCTACTACAGTGCCAGGGCTTGGCTTACTACTTGGTCTCCAGGTTAGCAGTATGTGACTGCTCACACAGATTTGTACACAGGTTTGAGAGCTGATACTTAAAGTTTGGGTTTCACATGCAAATATAAATCTACAGAGGATCTGTCTGTGAAAAACTTTTAAAGTCAGTAACTTAAACAATACTTCAAGAAGGAGGAATGAAAAAATTATGCAAGTATAAATTAAGGCAAAACATGAAATTAATAAGAACTGAAGGCAAAAATATGTAGTGTGTTAAAATAAGAAGTCATTTTGTGCACATACACAATTTATTAATTTACAGCTACATTTCTGGAGGCAGTATTTCTGTTCGTAGCTCTCAGTTACTTCAGTATAGGAAGATGTCGATTTCCACTAAAATTCTGTCACCATTGATAACACACTTTTATCACAGTTATTTATAACCCATATTCCAACCTGAATATAATTAACTGTATATAATTTGTAGGGTTTGCCAAATAGCGAACAGTTATTTGCAACCCAAAGTATTTGTGTAATTAAAAAAATGTCAGCTAGTGTATTAGAAACATTTCATACAGCTGGCTAAATAGTTCAGAATGTATTGGTGAATAATATATTAATTCACTGAGGTATTACATATTGAATAAACTATTTTAATAAGTTAAATTGCATTTGACCCATTAGAGTTGACTCCAACTCCGCGAAGTATTGAGTACCACCTTGAGTCAAAGGGAGCTGAAGGTACTATACAGAGGAGGCTTTATCAGGTTGTTAAATATTAGGGCTTATGAGTAAGGCAGTAAGGTGTATACTCAGGAACACTACTGAATGAAGAATACAGTTCTCCAAGACACTGTTCTCACAAGGTCTTTCAAATGAGGTAACTAGAACCTTTCTTAGGCATGAAAGTACTTTTGTGCTTTTGCATTTGCAAAATCAATATAGTGCCATTAATGCAAGTTCGCTTTTCCAGTCTGTAATTACTAAGGTCAATATTAAACAGTCATTGTTAAATAAAAAAAAAGTTCCCACCCTGTATCTAATCAAATTTCAGGTCCTGCATTCTGTAAGTTCATGTTAATAACTTTGCCATATTAATGAAGAGTTTGTGCAGCAACCCTGGCTAAGCCAGGCCGCTATATTATATAAGTGTTTTCCCATATGGTGAGCCTTGTCTGCAGCAGGATATAGCACTTTTGTCTGGTGTAATGCTCTCCTTTCCCCAGGTTTTATATGCCTAGTCCAGTGAAAAGGGAAATCTAGCCCTTGCCTTGTGGCCGCTGTGCTGGCTGTCTCTCTGTCCTTTACCTGGTCTTAAGGCAAGATGCTTCGGGAATGAGTTTTAGGTCAGTATTAATTCCATGAGACACATAAGTGATTTTGTGGCTTTCTGTTGTGCTTACTCTATACAGAGCAGGGAAGCAGTAAATTTAGAGAAATAATAAAATGGGTTTCTGTATTCTCAGTATTTTTAATAAAATTCAGTAATTGGCATATTATGATGTCATAAAATGGTAGAATTTTTACTGTGGGGAATGTCCATTTGAAGAGGGCTCCTGGATCGTGGCAGTGATAAGCAGGCAGTGCTGTTTGTTGGGTTACTTATCCGTGGTACCAGGATTGTCTGTTGTTCAGATGTGTGAGCTCCGGCCTCGGTTTCCGTTCACGGTTGCCGTGTATCATCACAAGAGTGATGATAACGCCTCTTCAAGGTGGCATTATAGTGACAGTTTAACATGGCAAACTTCTGCTTGGCAAACAGACAGCGACTGTTAGCCAATATTGGCTGAGACTCGCTGATGATACCACATAGTATATCCTTAAAGAGGATAGTTCTTTGGACTTGATCCCGCTCCATTTTCTGTCATGTGCCTCTCAGTCCGAGGAGAAAAAAGAGCAAATAAATGTATCCACCCTCTTTTTAATGAGTGCATTCATCCTCCTTTTTACATGGATATGCTGAGGAATGTTTTCCTGACATAAGCTTTTAACTTTCTTTACTTCTAGGAAATGGTCTGAAGTTTGCAGAGTTAGAAAGCGTGCTTCTTATGTGCTGAAACGGGGGTTTAGCATAATGCTTATCATCTTGATCACAGGGAGTTACTTATAATTCATGAGAGACTCAGAGAGTGTGTCCCAGCAAATCCTGCAAGGCAGGATGGAAATCTCCCTCTGGTGGGTTTTTCTCGGTTAACCAAGTTAGGGTAATCTCTGGTCTGTGCTCAATAACTCAGCCCTGAAACTGTAGCTGAAGACTTCAGGCATTAAGATTCTTCTGTCCAAACACGCTGTTGTATCTTCCTTTGCCACTAGAGTACAAAATCAAACAATCCACATGTACTGCTTCTTAGTCTCTACTGTTAACTTCTGTTAAATAATGCATTTAGGATTATTTAAAATGGTTGCTTTGTTACCAATGTAACTTCCTTATAATGCTCTCTAAATGCCTCTCTGTCAGTAAAATAACTGCAAATGTTAACAAGCACACTTTAAATACGCTGCTTTTATGCATAAATGTAAGTTAACATCTTAACAGGAATCCCATTTTAGTATCTATCGTAACGTTTTGATGATCCCTTCTGATACCGTCTGTGTACTAAGAATCTCATTCCTCAAGTAACACTGTATTGTTATAAGGTTATTGTTATTTTACAACCTCATTTTGTGAGCTTGGTGATACAGCTGGAAGTGTAGGAGCCCCATTTTAGGCAGCGGCCACTATTATGGCATCTGCAACTTATGTCCTCACAAAAATGGGGGGCAGACTTGCAGATGTAGTTTTCTAATTGTATTGAGAGGTCTCTGAAATTTGTGCACAATTTGCCTTTCTTGATCTAAGCTTTTGGAGTCCCTTTTGGCAACTCGAGTACTTGATACATGCATTTTCATGTGCTTTGGTCACAGGCCTCTAGGCATGTGCATAGGTTACTACGTGGGTGGAAGTGGAGTTGCATCTTGCTCACTTCAGAAAAACATTGCTTCAGAGAAACTTTGTCTTGGTTTGTTTTGGAAGGAGCCCTCATGGATCTTGGCTTGAGGCAAAGCTGTTAGGGTGAGGGTCATGACAAGCTGTACAATAGGCGATGAGACTGCATGAAAGCCTGTGTCACGAGCGGGCTCGCTGAGTGTGGGGCTGAAGCCGAGTATGATTTATCCCCACTGCAGCTCAAGTCAGATTGCCTTCTTTACAGCTTTGGTGGGAATTTACCATCCTTTCTTATGGGTTAGCCCCTGACACCGCAAGAAGATGCATCTCACCATGCGCCCTGTGCCAGTAGGAATAAGCAGGGGCTATTCTCTTTTCCAGAAATACATTGTAAATTGTTGGGCCAAAATAGAATGTGTAAGTAAAGCTTAGAAGTAATCTCTTCTTAAGCATTGATCCCGGGCCTTAGATTTATAAGCTTATTCCTGCTGTCCCACCATAAAACTAAAATACCCACTCCAACATGCAGTATTTACATGATAGTTTGATGTAGCTTTATAAATGTATGTACTCATATTTTCTCCTTGCTGTGAAAAAAAAGAAAAGAAGTCCTGAGGACTTGATTCAGCCTGGCTGTTCAAGTGCAGTGCAATTTGATCCCTCTATCTCAGAAGGTGGATTCATCGCCTGGGGAGAGTCACATCACTTTCTTGGGAATGCCATGAAGAAAGCAGCTGTGAAGTGTCTGCAGGGCTGCCCAGTGAGCAGCTGCCTCCTTCGTGTCCTGGCTGTGGCCCCACCACAGACCAGCAGCTCTGCCTCCTCTTCCTCTGGGGAGGAAGCTGGGGTGCCTTTTGCTTCAGCAGCACGCTCTTGGGTCAGGACGGCTGCTGCTGAGAGCCAGCACCTCACTTTCTGTCCTTCGGGGACCTGGAGATGAGCAGAACCCTCTAAAATTAGGAGGGAATAAACAGCTGCAAAGTGAGTTTTGCAATAAAAAATTTAAAATATGTAGTATATAAAAAAGAAAGTTATTAAAAACTTAAGATAAGATCAAAACATTCCAGACGTTATGGTCTGTGTTCCTGCAGAGCTGTGTAAAAAATGCTGGAGCTTTACAAAGGGGAGCAGCAGAAGAGTTCATATATGCCAAATACTTTGGACCTTGCAGCCCATTAACGTAACAAATTAAAAATAACGGATGATGGTCTTACTCTGATACTGTAGCACAGTCGCATTTTTAAAGGCAGAAAATGTTTCTGATTTTCTACAACAAACTCATCAGGTTTTTACAGAAGATCTTCAGAGGCTTCTTGAGTGCTTTGCGAACATTGTGACTTTCAGTATAAAATATGCACTAGGATTTACACCCTAACCATACACTTTATAATTGGAAAAGGGTGTTCCTGTGGCTGAGATTCAGCTGAAAAATCCATGGGATTCAGAACCAAGCCTTCATTTTGAACTGGGGCCATGCAATCTCCAAATTAAACATGAAAATACTAGCTAAGATATTAATATAATGAGTGAAACAGATGATCTGCAGCAAACATAAGATATTTCCCTTTAAATTATGAATGATCAAAATCACACCTATAGTTATTACTTTACCAGTCTCCATGTAAGGTCAAAAGTGCCTTCAGCTACATGGATGCAAATCTGGAATACTTTCAGGAAAGTTACTGAAACACAGAGCAGACTGATTCTGTTGACGAAAAAAAGGAGATGAAAAATATATGGCCTTTTTAACACCTTCTTTCCATGCTGTGAATTATTTTAAGGTTTATTTAATACTTACTATATTTCATATTGGCTGCAGAGAGTTTTTGAAAATAATATCTTTTAAGCCTGTTGTTGCAGTATATGATCAAATATTTTAAAGGCCAAGTTTGGGACTCGCCAGTTGCAAAAAGCACCTCTCTTAATTGTCTAAGTATAAAAGTGAGATGTCCTCATATGCCATCTGAAAAGATAACCATATTTTTTTTTCAGCTGTGCTGTAGCCTCCATATCTTTCTGTCAAGAAGCTTCTTTTGGGACGGAGACAGGTCACGTTGGAAGTCAGTGGCTAATCAGCTCCCACTGCACATTGTCTGCTTTCAGCTTGAATTATCTTAGGCAGACATCCTGGCTAGCTGCAACACAAACCTCCGATGGCTTAAGCCTGAGAAGACCTGAGTTTGGCAGCCACTAAGTTTGCAATGAGGAGAGGAAAAGAAATCCTATCGCTTCTGGTGCTTGTCCCATCTTGGTTTCCTGACTAGAAATCAATAGGGTGGTCGATAGTTGGTTTTGAGTTGTTCGCTACATGCTGGAGTTTTCTGATGTAAACCTTGGGTGTCTGGGTTTCAGACGCTCTAATGTGTCAGAGGAGGTTTGATAGCTGCCACAGCCATCCCAAGTTACACTTAATTTCCAGTGACAGCCTTTGTAACATGAGAAGGGAATGAATTCAACAGTTTTAAGTAGAGATCAATCTTATATGCTTACTGCTTGGGGGGAGGGGACAGGTTAAAATTTTTAGAGAAATTTATTAGGTCTTTTTTGAACTATATGCTAAAAAAATGCTGTGTGAGATAGGGCGGCATTTTTGTAACATCATTTTTTCCCCACAGATATTTCTGGCTTCATTCAAAACTCCATAACTATTGGGGTTTTTTGCTCACCTTTATGTAGAAATTATTCAGCATGAAGGTACAATGGACTAGCGAAAAAAGTTTTTCTTTATTAAAAAAGCACCCATTCAGGGTTCTTTTGTTAGTACTTTCATAACCAGGACAGCTAAAATAATAATAATAATATTGCATATATGTTATTTTACAACATATGGTTTCTCTGTTCATATGAAGGACCTCCATCTATAAGGGAAGCTTGAGTTGTGAGTAATATGCAGGTTTTTTCTGCATTTGATGAGATAGTGTTACCAGTGTTGGTACAAGAGTTGTCTGCTGTGCATCTTTGTAATATGGGCTTGTCTTTTGTGACAGTAGTTTGATGTCTCTCTGCCTCACCTACCGTACTCTTTTGTCACATCTCCTCTGCAAGAATGTATTTTCTGTCTTGCTGCTTGGGGTGACTTGGTTATTTATTCCTAAAGAACTAGGGTTAGAGTGCATTTTCTTCTGAGGTATTCTCTAAAAAGTTTAAAAGGAGGATTACTACTTCTATGAATTGCTACCTAGAAGTACAGTAAGTTATTCTAACAGATTGGAAGGGTGATAGAACATGAGCAGGGGAGTGCTGATGCCTCTACATCTTGTTGTTGGGGAATGCATGCAAGTAGCTGCAGTCTTTCTTCTACTGATGGCAGATTTGGAGAAGGGATAGATAACTGCACTCCAGATATCAGTTCCAGCAGTTCCTCTGCAACAATAAGACATTACATGCTCCTCTTTACTTCATCTTCTACTCACTCTATTCATACCATTGGTGTTAAGAATAGCTTTTTGCAGGATTGGACACAAGTAGTCAAAAGGAACTTCTGTCCTTGGGTCTGCACATGGACCTCATCAGTTGCTTCAGTGGGAGCTGACTTCAATGGAGAGCAGCTGAAAACTAAGCCTGGACCATATATACTTGAAAAGCATAATCCAGTCCTCCTGGCCTTATATGAATATTAATTGCAAATGTGATTTTTAGATTTAAGAAAATCAAAACGCTTATAGCAGGCCTAGGAAAGTCTTTGAAAATTGTGATGATACATCTTTCATATTACCAAAATGACACTGTTATTTAAAGCACTGAAACTGCTCTTTGAATTCTATTTCAATATTTAACCAATAACATTTAAAGATGTGCACATGAAGCAAGTATCTTACCCCAGTACACTTTTAGATATCAATCATGCTGTATTAATTGAAAGGATTTGGTCTAATCTCATAAAGAAACAGGCAAACTCTTGGCTTTTCTCTAAAGTAAAAATATATCACTCATGTCATCCATTACTGTGCTATAATTATGGTAAGTGAAGCAGAACAGAATCGATGGAGCAATTTATCAATGCATTCCCAACTATTCCAGCACAGCTGACGTCATGTGGCTGCAGATACTGTCCTTCAATATAAAAGATATCCAGCAGTGTCAAGACTTTATTCTGATCTACTCCAGCATAATATTTTCATATTTAATATTGTCATTTCAATTATGGTTTAATTAATTTATTTCATTCACTATGATATTACACTTAATTAGTTAGCTTTTAATTTTTTCCCCCCAAATTAAAATTTCAAAAGGGCAAAAAAAAAAAAGAGGGAGAATAAAAATCCCAGACATTATTTAATTCAGACTTCAAGGTCAAAAAAACCTTATAGTTTAAACTTTATGCTAATAGAGCATAAACTTGATCTTTTCTGTTCCACTCTAAATTATTTCAAGATAAGAAGCAGAATATAATGTGTGTGGTAAGCATTTCCAATAGACATTTGTCTTCAGATATTAAATACTTCCCCAAAATGTCGTTTTAATACTCGAATACTGTTTAGTAGCTTCAAATATTTGCCTTTTCATACACTCTGTTTTCCAAGTGTTGAATTTTACCCATATATTATCTTTTAAGTTTTATTCAAATAGGCTGACAGAGTTAGAGCTCATGTAGACTAAACTTTAGTGAAGCAGTCCTGGAGATAGCACTGTTTGTTCTGTAAAAACACTCACCCCGCATTCCTCATGAAGTTATTAAATGTGTTTACACTACATTAAATATGAAAAATGAACTTCTTCAGCAAAGGGATTGTTTAAAATACTGGGAGAAATATGGCCTGAATACCTTGCCATACCCTCTGGCCCTGAGGAGCAGTACCGAGGCACTTCCCCCGGCTCCTCCATCCTCCTCACAGCCGGAGCGTCTATCTGTGAAACACTTTTCCTACTCCTGGGCCAAAGCGGTTTCTAACAACCGTGCCTTTCTTCAACTGGCACAAAGTCTTCCTTGGGATTTTGGCACTGCTGGAGTGAAAAGCACTTGGTCCAAAAGCACGCTGATCTTGTGGGGTGGGGAGAAGAAGGGAAGTGTTTGTTTACAACTTGCACTGGCATTGGGCTCTCTTAACAAACCAGGCTTCATTAAGATGTCTGGCTGCTGGGATGACTTTTTCTCCTCAAACTTTTCTTTCTCTCTCTGGGAGAGGAGCACATGGAAAAGTTCATCAGGAAATTAAAGATGTGAAAGTAGTTTTTCTCACACAACAGCTGTGGGTTTACGTGTTGTTGTGTACAGTCTCCCTGTCATCCCCGGATGCGGCATTTCCTTCTCTGGAGGGGCCTTCGCTCTCCGGTGGGGCTTCTGGGGCCTCATTAAACAGCAACGAAAGGTGACGTATCTTCTGTATTGTGCCATGCATGGTCTCCTCATTTCACTGCCAGCCCTGGGGGGAGCATTCCTTCCATCAGGGCTTCATGGGGGCCTTGGTGCTGGGGGCCCTGGCGGGGCTTCACCAGCACCATGCCTGGGAAAGGGTTAAGGCGCCTGGGCAGCCTCTACAATGGAAAGCACAATGTCCCTCATTCTTTAAAGATGTACTTCTAAACTGTCGTGCTGGGTGGATTTATGAGGGGTGAGTTTACCTGATATTACACGTTATTGTTTAATTTGGACTATATTTAACCAGCGCTGTGTTGAAACAGTGTCGGAGAGCTCTGAGAGCTTGCCAGGCACATTCTCAAAATGGTTGCCAAGCTGTAAGATGGCTGCCAAGGTCTGACTGCACTGAACAGGTCCAAAATGGTGACCAACTTCTCAGAATTTTCCTGACTAGTTTTTTTTCCTTCCCAAAATAAGGAAGATGCCGGACTTGGCACCAACCTCTTGGCACTACATTTTATAGTGTCATCCAGAGATTCAAGTAGTTACTGTGTTCTTGTTTCACAGCACTTGGCAGAAAGCTTCACAGGGGAGGATGTGAGGTGAAATAGCCAGTGTAAAATAACATAAGCATTTTCCTTCCTTGGCTAAAAAGTACCAAACATGTTGAGGGGGAAAAGAATGTTAAAAAAAAAAAAGGGGGGAGGGGGGGAGGTAAGATATTTGAAAAGAAATCAGCAGAGAGCAGCTTCGACCAAAGCTTCAGCTTCAGACTTTCTTTTTGGGCCGGATGTCTAAAGTGGTGCAAACTTTATCTCCAACAGGTTTAAGATAAATTTTTTTTAAAGTTTTTTTTTTTCCCCTGCATTTGTTTACTGGAGTTTATAGCAGTTTCTTTCTGGCAGTTGTGCTACTTAGCAGATTGAAATAAAATCATAAGGGTGAATTAAAACACACTGCTGTTAGTGCTGATTAGAATTTTAGCTTAGTGTAAATACCGGATGCAGTGTCCAACTTTTCAGGGACTTGGCATAGACTCAACAGGGATCTCCGGGCTGCACAGGAGACAGTGTGTGCTTGCAAGCTTTTTAAATACTTGGATAGGTGAAACTTACTGCTTCTGCTGGCATGCTAGCTAATTTAGTGTCTGTGTAATGCATTATGTAGTCCAAGGTGGCCTAGAACTACAAGAAAAAAAAAAAGGAAAAAAGCAAAGGATAAGACTAAAAGGCAAATAGTTTGATCTAAGAACTTCAAATGTATGGATTTTTATTTATATTCTGACCATCCCATGCTAAATACTTTCCTGCGCATACAAGCGGTAAATATAGTCCTAGCTAATTTTTGGTTTGCACTTGAAAAATAAACAGATTGCCTCAGGACAAATAATTTTGAAAATATTAAATGGTTCTTTATGCAGCTGGAAAATATTTGTAGTTTTAATAGCCAAATGGTATGGTCTTTCTTTTGATGTAAATACCTATATTCAGGTGGATTTTAATAGTAAAAACTCCATTTCTCATGGTCTTACTCTTAGCCCACAACTTGTGAATTTTCATCTGTTAGGAGTTTTCAGTGTCTCAAGTTACTCTCTCTATTTTCACCCTTTAAGGAAACAACAGAAAAGCAAACATTATCATCCGGGGGTGATGCGATGGCTACCCTTATTCAGTCATTTGGAAGGTATTAAACCAGCAACATGACCGACACCTAAGTCCAAGTGCTTCATCTCTGCTATTGCATATCCTCTACTAGTGCTGGGTCAATAGGCCACATCATTTCTTCTGCAGGAATGGCAAGGACCCTGAAATGTACTTTGTCCATATCCATTTGCTTGAGGAAATTCACAAGGATGCAGATGTCTTTTGCAGCAATGTTTGCTGTTTATATCCACATTTCTCCCATAACCTATGCCTTTATGTCTTTGTAGAGGTTATAAACATCCCTTTAGTTCAGATTCACTCTCTTTCACTGGCAACCTATATATCCATAGTACTTCCGTAGAACAGAGTATTATTTTTAATGACGTAATTTGAACTCTTGATGCTATGGTGAAAAGATGAGATTAAGACATGCAGCCTCTAAAAAAAGTATTGGATACTGGTCAGGGCACATGGAGTTAAATTGAGCCAGATGCATTTATTGAGTTATATACCAGATTCTCTGAAAATTGTTTTCAGGATATTTTAATGTTTTCCATTACCAAAATTTAGAGCAGTTCAAATTTAAAAAAAAAAATAAAATCAAGAAAATTCTTGCTTATCAATGTGATTAAAAAAATTGTTGTGGAAACTAGAAGTGAACACTGCTGTCCTTAGTGAAGACTTTTAAATAAACATTAGAGCAGGATACTGGTGTCATGTTCTCAGTTTCATCTCTCTTTCTTGCTGCTACAGTAATAAAAAACTACAGATTTAAAGGACAACTTTTCATCTGCTTTAAATAAAAAAAAGTGCAGTGTTTAGAAAATTCTAAACCTAGCTACAGCATACACACCAGCATAAAAACTATGCATCACCACTTTTTTGATTGAATCTAGGATTTTATTCTGCTGTATGATTCTTGCCTTTGTGTTTGAGCTCTAGGTAGACAAACCCTCATCATCTGCTGCAAATCTAATTTTAAATTACTAAAGTTGACTCTGTTTATTTACATAAATATTCAAACATGCCTAGTTTATGAAAACTGAACATAACCTTTGAATGTGAAAAATTTGCAAGCCATTAGGACACTTCTGTGTTGTAGCTTGTACTAAATTATCTCTGGGCCATTTTATCCCCTCATATTAGCGCGACTCCTGCATGTAAAAATTTTCTTTTGATTTATGCACCAGTAAGCAGGAGGAAAATTAGGTCTATGGTACTTTGCTTTAAGTAGCCATTATCAGTTCTAGATTCTGATGTTGTTATACTCTTGTATAATGGAAACAACTCTGTTGAAACTGATGAAAATGTGGAGTGAATATTGTGAAACCAGTAGGACTGAGAAGAGGATCAAGTCTTTAGTTTACAACTTTTCAGACCTGCAAACTTATCTCCCATGGACAGAAATTAAACCCTTCAGAAGCTTTTGGCACTTCTGCTTGTTTGTGTATTCTTCATGTATACATCATGTGCATCTGTGTGTGTCTATGTGTACGTATATATGATACGTGTAAAAGTACTTTTTATATAGTAACTTTCTGCATAGGGCAACCCAAACAGCTGTTATTCCTTTTTATAGCTTCTTTAATCTATGTGCCAACAAGTCAGTTTACAAAATCTGTTTTGTTGATGACTGCTGCGATAATAATTGTGGTGTTTTGTGGCTTGGCAAAAGCCTGGGGTCTCCTCCGAGGACTCTTGCCAAAGCCTTTGAAGGGGTTGAGGTGGATTCACTGCCAAAATGAGTCACCACTCTCTATTTTATTTAGTGTCCTTCTGCCAAGGCCTTAGACACTTTCTGTTTTCATTCTTTTGTAGGCTTTCCTTCCCACATTGTGGTTTCCTTCACAGCCAGAGTAATGTGTTTGCCAGCATAGGTGAGAGAGTGTGGCTGACTCTCCAAATGCCACTGCTAGACTATGCTTAAGGGTTAGTGGTTTAGCTATTGTGCTTTCTCAAAATGAATGTGCAAGATTTAATTATATGCCTATGAATTATAAATAAAAAAAAGACTGCTGCATCTGATACAGCACAGTGCAATAACCTAGAGTAAGGTCAAGGGATTTCAGAGTTTTCAAGGGATGTCAGTGTTTACTTCTCCAAGGCTCTGTTCTACAGCATCCTTTGAATTATTTTACTTGTGATCGTGCTGGTCAAATCAGAGATAAGTTGCTTCTCTAGAGTAAATCACCTTTTTTTTTTTTTTTTTTTGTCTGAGGCTGGCCTTTCTACTAACTTTCTTCTCCATCCGGAAGCAGATAATCATTCTGTTAACAGCAGAATAACAGATGCATGGTAGTTATCATAACACTTTGCATGTCCCACCCAGACGTCTCAAAAAATTTGAGAAACCAAGATGAATGGATCTGACATTCTGACATCCTTCATACAGATGTAAAAACTGAGGCACAGAGAAGTGAAGTGATTCAAAGTCACATAGGAAGTCTGCGTGAGGCCTGGAAACAGAACCCACATGATCTGACTCATTGGCCTTTGCTTTAACCACAAAAACTTCCTTTTTCCCGCTATACTGAAAGTGATATGTTTTGGCCTTATTCTAGATAAAATGTTAGATGTAGAGATGGCCTAGATATCCTTACAGTAAAATGTGTAATTCCTACTTGGGTGATGTTGGATGATATGAGTCATGACTTATTACAGTATCTGTGGTTTTCTTAGTGCTGTGAGGTTTTGGTATGAATGAGGAAAGCAATATGGGGATTTCAGTTAACTGTTAAGCAAAATTAGAGTGGAAAAAACACATGGTACTCTGAAGAGTAACAGCAGTATTAGGTTTTCAAACAGATTGTCTGTTCCTCATCAATAAAGTACTACACTATGAGGTAGGCAGCTGGATAGTCCGGTACGGACGTACAAACCTCAGTTTTAAAGGGCCTAAAGGAATTAATCACTGTGTTCCCCAGAATCATGCCCTTAAGTGACTGTAAATACACAGAGGTGCATATAGAGATGAACCTGCAGGATTCTGAGTGTCACACCGGTTTCTCAAGTAAGGATCTACATGGGAGCTTACAGCTGGTCCTCAGTATTTGCTATCAAGCAAAATTATTCTGAGTACATATTTTTGAACATTAAAAAAAATACAAATATTACCAGACAGTGTAGTTCTTTGTATAGTTATGGAGTGAAGCTAAATAAGGAGAAGTGTTTCCATCCATCCTTTTCAGTGTCTTTTGCTGTGTTTCACTCTTTCTTGATTGCCTTCTCCCTGTCTTTGGAGATCAGCACAAAGGACATGCAGCCCTCAGTCCTGTTCAAGCCCGAAAATGTCTTTGCCTGGCAGTCTGTTTTGGGGTGAAATTTACCCAGAAAACAATTTAACCCCAGGAATTTTCTGGTCCTTAGCAATGCATAGATCTCATAACCCACCCATACAAAGAAACACTTTAGCCTTCGTCCTCACACCTCTCCAACTTGCTCGGGTTTTTACTTTCTTACTGTTTCTTCCCCTCTGCCTTTGTCTCCTTCTGCATTGCTCCTGTATTTGCTTCATATATCCATGTGCCAGCTGCCCTTTTTTATTTTGTTGTGACTATGTATGTGCTGTACATTTCAAAGCCTTCTTTCTCCCCTTTTATTTTTGATAGTTTGATCTCCAGGCACAGGACAGCAAATGATTATGTCTTGCTCTACTTAAAGTGTATTTAAAAGAGTGAAACTAGCAAAAATGGTGAGTCCTGGTGAAGTTAACTTAGTGGGAGTCCATGTGGATAAAATTCCTCTGCCCGGAAGCACTTTATTCACCCAAGCCACTTGTCATTGCCAATTAGTAGTGAATGTTCAGGTTGGATCACTTGCTATCTGCAGTTAGAGTGTGAGTGATAAGATTGTACATCCTTTGGAGACTGTGAGCCCAGGTCCCTACTGGGATAACCTGGCTACACCTGACCAGAGTTTATTAGGTTTGGTTTTCGGTTTGCAGATTTCAAATTGTAATTGGAAAGAGGAGACCATTCTCTGTTCTACAGTCCAAATTAAACTAATGGTAAATGGATTAGGCCATTCTCTTTTCCACATTACTCCACATCGGATGACAGCTACAGGTGTTGTGTCCTGAGTAATCTAGTTGGACTAGATGATCTCTAGAAGGGAAGGGTAGGGAAAGGCAGAAAAGGAAAGGAAAGGGAAAGAGAAAAAAAGATAAGATCTCTGACTTGGGGAGATTTCTAGGGACAGATTGTGTCCCTGTCCTTGGGCACAGTATCAGGAACAAGTTTTCTGCCACCCCCTGTATCAGACACCTTCTTGGTTTTAATGAATTTAATAATCTAAGTTTTCTTTTAAGGCTTGTGTCCTTTTTTCTTCAGAAAATATGTGATGTTCTTTACTCAGGTAACAATTCAACTTTATATGTTGTCTGTGTGATTGTGACCAAATCAAATTTTAAGTAAAAGTTAAAAGATTATTTGTATAGTTCAGCAGCAGCTTGCCTAGGTTATCTGTGTGCCATGTATTATGGAATTTGCTTCACTAGTGACAGCATTAACAATGCAGGCTTTATTTACAAGAGGTTTATAGTGATACCACAACTGATAGAAGTCTCTGTAGTTCCACTGGTTTTAATGGAATTATTCCAGATCTAGCTGCAGATCTGATCTGTAACACAGTACTCCACATTTTAAATTGCCACGACGATTCAGGAGAGTTTAAGTAAGTTCTGGGACTTAGTGCATAGTTATCACTGGGAGAACCTATTATAATTAAGAGGCAAAACCCCACTTTGCCACAGAGTTAAATTAGGATTTTTCACTCATTAATCTGTATTTGTTAGCAGCAGCTAGACTGAGTCAGCCAGACCGGGAAAGACACAGAGACACCATATATTTATTCCCTTTTCCACTTGTACTGTTTCTAAAGCATTTGCTGAGTACTGTGGCTCTAATTCAAAAGTATGGAAGTTAGGAGACAGAAAAATTTTAAGAGCATGTGGTATATTCTCCATCCTGTAAATGCACTAGTTAAATAAATTATTGTTTTACCTACAGATAAGTAGTAATAAGAGTAGAACAGGAAGAAAACTTTCAGTTCAGTAAAAACTTCTAAAACACAATAACAGAGCCTGCACTGTATCATATTAGACAATTTATTGCACTTACCTCGCAAAAGTAGATTGAGGGTATTCATGACCACTGGTGAATTCCCTCGCGTGTAGTAATCTCTGAATATTTGCACCTGAAATTCTTCACCAGTATAATGTACTGTAGCTGAGACTTATATAAAGTTCAGTTTTTATTAATTCAACCTTATAAGCACAGTACTTGGTTGACATTCATTATTACAATTATTTATTTAAGTAGAAGGAGATATCTAAAAAACATTTTGTGGATTATTCTGAATCTCAGAGGGCTCTTATATACAGTACTTAATGTGCAATCTGCTTGGGAAAATAATTAGATTTATTGTGGGTAGCTATACTTTACCAAAGTGATGTGGTATAAAAAAAGTGGAAGCCACTTTTTAAACTATTATAATAATAGGAGCACTGAAAGAAAAGATTTTTTTTTGGTAGGGCAAGCCATAAAAAGTACAATGGTGCAGCAAAATGAATGAGTGCCTGTTCAGAAGGGAAACTTTCTGTGCACCAGAAGGCTAACTGCTGAAATAATGGAGCCATTCACAAATATATTTTTTTTGTGTAGCAAATAATAAAATAGTTGGACAATGAAGTCTCCTCAAGTGCATAATAGATAAAGAAATTAACCACAACAAAGGGAAATAAAATTCCATCTTCAAGATCGTGGTTGGATCAATTAGAAAATATTTGTAAAGGCTGATCCTTTGTCTGCAAGTCTGTGTGTGTGCGCTAAAGCCTGCTGATGCTTACAGGATAGACTGTTTTCTGTACTCTTTAAAGAAGCTCAGCCCCAAGGTCTGGTGCACCCTCCGATCCGCACAGCTCCGAAGTTGTCCTTCCTCTTCATGTCTGGAGCTCTTTGACCCACTGGGATACCCGTGTGTGGCAGGGAGGGACGCACCTGGCCCAGGGGCTGCCAGCCAGGGCCGGGAGGGCAGCTTTGGCCAGGAGCATAAAAATGAGATCTCTGGTTGAGGGTGCTGCTGTTTGTTAGCAACACAGGCCTGATCTGAAGTGTGCGAGCATCAGTTAGGGGGACTCTGTAAAAAGGGAAAGGCTTAATCAAGCCATGAATTTTGACCCAGTTAGTCCTGAGTACACAAGTACCTGGCCAGCAATTATTCTTGCTGTTCTTCACACTCAGTGTTAGTTTTAAGCACTTCTTAGATGTGTTCCATTATCTATGCCTAAAACAAGAGGCCAATAAACTACATTTCTTATCATATTGCATTATTGACACTGTAGTTAGAGCTAGGGTGGTATTTTAAATCTAAATAATATCTTTCTGTGGTTTATATATTTATTAAAGGACTTAGATGCGTTTAATATATTCTTTGCTTCATGGGTTTGAAATGAAACAAAGTGAACAGAATTACTTTATACTTTTTCCCATTTTTATTTATGACTGGTTGGAGCCAGAGCTCTGGAGACTTACACTTGGCAGTAGAGTAAGATGCTGTGCTTGTCCTGCTCTCCTGGTAGGCCTAGTAAATTGTAAGCTCTTTGAGGCAAGGGCTGTCTCTCTCTTTTTGCTTATACGCACTTAGCAAAATTGGGATCTGCAGGGTGGCAGTCCTAGGTGCAGTACTGATAATAATTGGTGATACTTGGACTTGGCAGTGAGAGTCCTGTACAGTGTTAAAGGATAAGAGGCCTTTCCTAGATCATGTGAAGCAGGGGCAGCCCATAGGTGTTTTGACAGCCTCAGATATGGGAAGAGTTTCTGCTTGGATTATGGTACCTGTATAAGATTGCTAAACCTGCAAAGTCAGATATTTGGTGCATTCACCCCTCCAGTGTCCTTGCTTCTTGATCTCAACAGCACACAGCAAATTATCCTGGAATACAT
Organism: Phalacrocorax aristotelis; assembly: GCF_949628215.1. Classification (NCBI taxonomy): domain Eukaryota; kingdom Metazoa; phylum Chordata; class Aves; order Suliformes; family Phalacrocoracidae; genus Phalacrocorax; species Phalacrocorax aristotelis. The sequence goes on along the minus strand of NC_134281.1, from coordinate 42,619,070 downwards.
ACTGGGTATTGCTTTTGAATAAGGGGTGGAGAAAAATCAGAAAAGGATTTTGCCTAGTGGGAAAGCATAAGACAGTCGTAATTTATTGCAGGCTTGCCTGTCATGACTAATGGATTCAGCCCCTATTAACTGAGCTGTGACACTTAAACTATTTTTCTTCAGCTTCTTCCCTCAACTTGGATCAAACTGTATACCTAGCAAGAAAGACATTCTTTTTTTCCCCAGGGTAGACTTCTTGTGTGTGAAATGAAGGGGGACTTCAGGGACAAAGTCCACCACCACACGCATATGCTGTATCTGGGGTTACGTGGCACCATCACTTCTGCTCAGAAGTTTGAGTTTCAGGGCACGTATATAAAACCATGACTGCATAAACTTCTGTAATATCTCTGGCTGCCTTCCTTCTGCCACCCTTCCCCACTCTCCCCTGCTATTCCTGTTTTATTTAGCCAGCCATTATAATATTAGTACCTAGCAGAGACTAGGCAAACAATAGCTCTGCAGTTGTGTGCTGACTTAGGACTGCAGATACCTTGGTTAGTCAATAGGATATGAACTCCTGCCTTATTCACTGGGATGTCCATTGTACATCCATTATGCCTTAGCGATACTAGAATGAAGCGACATGGGGACAAGTTAGGAGACATTTGGAGGAAGGTTCTTTACTTTTATGGATTGATTTTATTACAGAGGTTATTTCTGCAAGTTCTTCAGAATGAGAAAACTGTTGTATGAGGATGGGCCAGATTCTTCTAGTCATTAAGCATTGTTGGGCATTGCGTTGCAATGAGAAATTGGGTTTTATAACTAACTTTTTTCAGTTTGGGACACTTATTTTTAGATTTGGGTTTGCTAAATGGAGAAATTCCTCTTTTGAAACAAGCATGAAATATCTGATTTCTGAGCATGTTCACAAAAGGATCTACTTTTGATAGGAAGTTTAAGCAAACAAAAAAGCAGACTATTTTAAAGTCTTACATATACTTTTCTAACTAGATCATGGGCTACATAGTAATTTTAGGAAAGGAATGCAGTTCACATTTGAGGAGTAAGTTAAAAAACTGAGTTTGAAATTCATAAGAGGAGACATTCCTGCTTTATTCTTATGGTTTGGCATCAAACCAGTCATATGCAAATTTTAAATTGTGCTGCTAAATAGTTAAATAAGCAGATCGAAAGGGTGTAAGGTTCCCAGATCCTTTGTAATATCCACACGCAGCTCATTTAATATCTTCTACCAATATGTTTTGAATCACTTTTCTGATTTTATTGAAGAAAATGTCTGGAATTTTGATAGGAACGACTTGAAAAAGATAGTTGAATCTGGATAAAATATTCATAGATATAAGAACTTCTAGTACCAGGAAAAGGCTGCTGGGTGCCTTCATGACTGTTCTTCTAATTTCCTAATTTCTGTTTTGCCTGTTTTCTATGCTGTGTGTTTAAATAAACTCTTCTGGTTCTGTCTTTCACACATTGTTGCTTTTTGCTTCAAAGGCTCCTTTTAATAACTTATTCTTTGGTTTAATTTGCTTTTGAACATGAATTGGGCTTCACCAAACACTCTGTATACAGCTCACACCCACAAATACCAAAAGAGGGGTTGATTCAGTCTACATGTAATTTTGTGTATGGAGCTTACTCCATTCTACATTGGCTGATGGAGTTAAGTTTTCAAAATAGTTTCCATCGTAGCTCCTTCTTTTACCAATCACATGGTTGGGGCTGCAACTTTTCTTCCCTCATCCTTGTGGAAAACAGACCACACTCCTGGTTTGCACAGAATCTCTTCTGCCATATGTTTTTAGTAATTGTATAGTAGGGAAAAAATCACTTTTCCCTTGTCAGACATTTCTAGCAACACTTTTTTTTGTGAAGGGCTTAATCAGAAGTGGTTGAAATTTGAGACTATTCATAGAAATAATCCTTAGAGAAGGTTAACTTTGAGAAAGAAAATAGAAAATATGGTTAAGCTGCGACTGAAAAATCAACTTCTGAGCATGTTCGTAGGAGCGTTGCCTTATACCGATAACGCTCTTTGTTTTGGTGACACAGAGAAGCAGTCTGAGAGCTCAGCCGGACAGGGCAGATGCTGTGTGCTGGCTGCTGTCAGGACAGCTTTCCAGAGGGTGTCGTTTATTAGCTGCTGTGGTAGAAACTTTGCTTTTCACTGGGTTATTTTTCTGTTGTTGGACCTGTGCCCTTTAGTGGGCTGTGTCTGTTGTCTGCTGCATGTAGATGCATCATACGGCACTTTGTGTGGCTCTCCAAGTATATTTCCTTACTTTTAATTTGCTTTTTAACTTTAATTTTTTATACCTTGTATGCAAGCAAATGTATCTCTCTTGCTGTTATTCCTCATTTCTTGCATTGGACTAACTATTATCAGTGGCAATAATTCATCGTAGGGAAGAAAGGAGAAAAATATCACATGTAAAAATATTATAAGACACTCAGTGGACAGAGGCAAATAGGGGCATAGAGAAGAAGCAGGGGGAAATCAAATGCTTATTTACCTTTTGGGATGAGTTGCTCAGATTGTAGGTAATCCCATTAGAGTAGGAAAAATCCTCTTGGATGGTAACGTCTGTGCAGCAGATACTGCCTTGGGACCAGGTTACTGAGGCACCGGGGTGGTAATGGGAATTAGTAAGAGTCTTAATATCATTAAAAATTTCTATGTTCCAAAGGGTTTACAGGTTATGGGAAGAAGTGATTAAATGAAAGGTAGCGCTGGTTCTTTGCAGTCTTCCATGGTTTATAATGGGACCAGCACAAGACCCTATAAATAGCTTTGAACATTTTCATCTGTATCATTTGGTGTAAATTGTAACTTTCAGAAGTTATCTTTTATGTGGTGCAGTTTGCTTTTATGTCCCTACTGTCTAATCTTATCTTCCCATGTGCTGAAATATAAAAATTCATTGCAATTATCTTTCCTGTAGTAAGATATCAAGGAGTTGGTACATTGTAAGGGGACTGGGTTGAAGTACAATCAACACACATTTTTTGGACCTAAAAATATCAGTGCTTCAAAGGTCAGCTAAATGATAAATCCTGTACTAAGTGTATACATAATAGAAATGAATGCACACTATAAATTTATTTTATAGATTTTCATTGAAGTCCTTCACAGTATGATGGTAATTTCAAAACATTTTGAGTTTATCTGAGGTCACTGATACAGTGAGCGAGGAGGGAGAGAGGCGATGAGAAAGGTGGCAGTAGGAGGCTTGTCCCTTTTGGCTGAGGGAAAAAGAGCAGCTTGCCAGCATTTGCCTAATGAATATAGTGAAAACCCATTGGGTGTTTTCTCTAAGAAGTCAGTTGGACAACAGCAGCCATCTCCTATGGCCAAAGTCACTCCTGTTGATTGAAATAGGAATAGGCCCTCGTATTGCACTATTGGCTTCTTTGTTTCTCTGAGTGCACATAGGGTGGATGCGTGCGGAGCACAGCTGCTGGAGGTTGTGCTGCCATGGGGAAGTTGGAATACTTTCCTGTGTGGACAGAGTGATCCATAATCATCAGCCCACAAGTCAACAGCATTTCTAACTGAGAGAACACAGAAATTCTTCTAGAAGTACTCCCAGAGCACACGTCCACTCTTGTGCTCTTTTTGTTTCCATGGGAAAAGACGGATTCAACCAAGGCATTGTAAATAATATAATTGATTGGAGGCATTTTTAGATGCATGAATGCTAAAATGGATTTTCTCTAATGTATAAAGAGATGATTCTTTTATTCGTCTCCGGACAGTATAATTTATTTATTTAAGTTTGGTGGTCTTGATATGTCTTTGTTAGGAGTAAGAATAACAGTTAAAAAAGAGGTAGCAGTCAAGGAAACTGAAGGACTCTCATTTCTTTCTCAAAATAATAAGTATTTTTAAGTAGACTCAATGTTTCTTGTACCGGACTAAATAAAGCATTCCAGGATAAAACAAACACATCTTCCCATTTAGGCTTTCATTACACAAGTCCTGTTGAAATTCATACTAAGAGGACTTGAGAATTTCCCTCCCCTAGATGATCCCAGTGTCTGGCACTGTGTTCACCCTACTTCACGCTTGGAGACGAACACAGCTGGGTGCTCAGGTTTGCATTCACAGGAGCTTTGGAAAGAGCTGCCCATGGCAGGAGCTCATCAAATGAAAATGTCTCACGTGCGTCATTTGTGTGACTGTGAGAAGCAAGTCTAGTTTTAACTACGCTTTCTGAAGTGTTACAGGCAATACAGTTGCTCTTTTCACTGGGTAGTGCTTACTTTTCTTCAGGATCACAAATATTTGAATACAATTATTCAGTCAGCTGGACATCTTTTCCTCCCATTTCTGCTCGAACAGTAGTAGAATTTAGTGTTGATTTAAAAGACTGTCTGCCTTAAAGCAGATTGCAGAGTTTGCACACTGTGAATTGTAATTAAAGTGTAAGGGGTGCTTATTATGTCAACAACTGGCATGAGAACCCCCGAGCAGCAGGTGACCCCAAACATGTGACGTTTGTGACAGCTAGGATCCTTCTTTCACTGGTTTAGCAATCTGAAAGACCAAATTGAAAGAAGCCCAGAGGCTGTATATTTCATTAAGTCCCAAGGGAAGTGTGGGATACAGCTTCCTTCTGCTTTGCTGGGACATAGCCAAAAACTTTCTAGAGGCTCTGTTTTTGACAGAGGCTTGCTGAAGGGGGGGGGGAAACGTTCCACCAATCACCCATAGGACCATAAATTTGACATTTCCCACAGTTTCTTTGAGGCACTGATGTTGCTGTGTCAGCAGTATGCCCCAAATCTTGTGTTGTATTGTTTGAAAAGGAACAGTCAAACTTTCAGGGGAGCTGAAATGTTTTTCTTCATTGTCCAACAGTTCCTCTGCTGCAAAACCACAAAGGATTATAAAACACACCTCTCAAAACAGGGGCTGCTTTTATCAGAAGTGGGTACCACGCACATTCACAGATCGTACATTGTTTTCTGATGCAGCACAACATAGCTGATAACATTTCATTCATGTTACAGAGCAGACATGAGAATATCATTTATAGACACATACAACCTGATTGGAGGAATGATAAGAAAAGGAGCCTTATGAAAATACTGCGCTAAATTTATCCCCAGTGTGATTCCAGTAGAGTTATGTCAAGAATAAGCTTGGCCCAAGGACTGAATTATATGGTTTGTAACACAGCCTGTAATTTATTTATAAATAATTGTAAGTTTAGTGTTCAACAGATTCTTTGGCCTCAGACCCTGCCCCATACCCCACCAATCTTTTTGTTGGTGACATGTGGTGCAGCTGGTAAACCCCTGCTCTTTCTCTAGCTTGGGGCGTCAGCCTTCTGCAGCAACAGCCTCCGTGGGAGAGCAGGCAGCGCTTCTGTGTACTGGCGTTTCCCTTTCTCACTGGGCTGTGCATCTTTCAGTGGGGAGACCTTTTGCCTTTGTTAAGAAAGTTTGACTTATTTTTTTCCAAAAGGCTCTGAAAATAGTGAATGCATGCTTGTCCTCTTCATATATCATTTTTTACCCTCACACACCTATCGATCTGGCCATCTATCCTACACTACGTCAGCATTTCCTATCAGCTGTTTTATGTGCCTCCTGATTCCAGATACTTCACTTACTTTGGAGCACCTCATTCCTATGATGGCAGATGGGGGTTTTTTGGTCCTCCTTAAGTTGGTTAAGTTGTTTTTAGTTAGCCTAGGAAGGAGGAAGGGTTTAGGAGTCTTCTGTCACTGATGTAGTAAGTATTTCTGGTCAAGTTACTTAACCACGAGATCATGCTCTGCCTAGAGAGATACTAGAGTAACTACCAGTTTATAAAGAAAATAGATCCAAGTTAGATAAAGATAAAATAGGTTTAATAGTACTTCTATTTCAAAGGAGTATTTTGAGATTAATGTTGAGGAAGTTCTTTGATCTTGGATGAAAGATGCTTTAGAAATGTAAAATATCTTTCTTATTTGTCATCTCTGTGGCTGTGAAATTTTTCTCAGAAATTAAATTTTTTGAAAACACATGCAGAAGGTTTCAGTGTAGCCCTGATTGTTTCATTTTTTTAGTAGACTTTCAGAAAAAGTGACTGGGTTGTTTGTGATTACACGTAGCACAATATGTCAGTGTAGATGCAAGTAATCTGGAGTTGTTAATGCAACTTCCCATGTTGTTCGTCATTTTGACTTCATATTTTAACGCTATTAAAAAAGTAATAAAATTACTAAAATGCTGAGATTCTGAAAGTAGTTTCTGAGCCCTTCCACCCTACTTTGCCTGGTATAAAACTGTGTTGTGATCATTCTTGCGCGACTGCATTTTTATTTCTAACCCTACATGCAGAGTGCAGTCAGACTCTACAAATGATACAGAATTAGGTCCTAAGAAGTGCTTGAACAAAATCTTTGCTGTCTCTCAGCTCTGGCCCAGGGCAGTGGCAGACTTAATTTATTTGCATTTTGTTTCAGTACAATATGATAAACACCTGCAAAGAACCTCTGCTCTGCCAGCAAATAAATGGGTGAAAATACCGTTAGAAATGGCAGAGGAAATAGTCATAAGTCAATGAGGTAGTTATGTTTGGTCTATTTTTAATTTTTGGACAACTCTTTTATTTCTTTTGAAAAGTCAACTTCTAAGTGAACCCTTTTCCAAATGTAACGCTGTACCTTTAACCTTTTGGAAGGTCTGTTTCAGAAAAAAAAAAAAAAATAATCTTTTTATCCGGGAGATTTTAGGTTTGGTTTTTTTTTTTGTCCAGCTGAAGTTTTCAGGCTCTGTAACGTACTGCTTGCTGAAAGGCACACTTTACAATGCATTAAGTACAACAGAATATTCCTTTGCACGATTCCCTTTGTTGCAGACATTATTTATGACATTTTAGTCAATATTTGCATGGCAGACTGTCCAAAATTATTTTGTTTTAGGCACATCACTGATAACTGGACCCATACTCTTTATCATTCTTTTACATTCATTAGTCACTCTGTAGTGTTTTTAACATTTTAAAACACTCATGCAATTCAAAGGAAAATAGATTTCAGCCAAAACGCCTTCAAAATTATCTTTTTTCCTTTGAGTTATTCAGCGATTTTTAACACTTCGTATGTTTGATGTTTTTTTCTTTAGTCTCAGCAAGGCAAAGCTTTTGCAGGCTTTGACTACGCTAAAGATAGGATTTTGATAGAAAGAATATGAGGTAAACTAAACTTAATGTGAAAATGTTATCAGACGTGGTGTAAGGTGTAGCCAGCAAAAAAACCTGGCTATTTGCCTTCTGTGTAAAAGGTAATTTAAAAAAAAAATTACAACAAAACTAATTAGCAGATATTCTAATGCAAGAAAATGTTGCTGTTAGTAAAGTTTCTTCAATATGCCAGAAAGCAGATGGTGGCAATGGAATAGCGTTTTCTTTTGCCAGCTTTTCTATATGCTTTCTAAACCTGCAAGAGCTTTTGCTATTCAGTATTCAAATTTCTGACACTCTATGATCTTTTTCATCTTAAAACAGAAATAGAAACTGAAACTTAAAAATGTAATCAAGTCAAGCTGTCTGTTCATCAGATCATAACCATGGCTTTGAAAGTTTGATTAAAATTTTGTCTACACAGTGTAGTTATGGGTTTTGAGAGCTCTGGACTTTTCTGGTTTTAATTTTCTTACTCAAAATTTAGTTTTGCAGCACTGGGACCAAATGAAAATGGATTTTAGGTTGCATTTTCTGAGTCAACACATTAAGCTTAATCTTTTTCAATGTGGTGGGGGGGGAGGGAATCCTACCATAGATATAGTTATATATATGTATATACATGCCCAACTCTTTCATATATTTGTAATGAGCCACTGTCCTTTGAGATGTAGATACAGTTCCATTTGTCCATTATTAATGGCCATCGCACCTTAGATTTTGTTGCAAGTCAGTGTGGTGGCTCGGTACCGAGCCTGCAGGATGTTACTTCTCTCTGAGTTTCAACTTTATCTTCCACTTGTGTGGCTTACAAACACAGCAGAAACACAGAACAAGTAGGCTGCCTACCAAAAGGCAGCTTTTTTTTTTCTGCCCGAGTCTATGTTGTTGATGCCAACGTGATACTGATGCAACAAAACACGTCCTGATTTTTATGGTAATTCTCTGTTCTTCTTCGCAGTCTACAATATTGTGAGAGTAGAAACATATCCACGGAGCGGCAATCAGTGGCAATTCTTTGTGGGCAAAATCCTCCGACTTTTCAGTGTAAGAAAGGCTTTGGGCTGATGGCAGTATTTCTGCAATTGTTTTCAGAAAAAAAGGCAAGAGAGAGGAAGGTAGGGATGGAGGAAAAGGAAGTATCGAGCAGCTTTTTATGCTGTATAATTTTATATATCTATGTATTTTTGCCAGCAGTTTAATTTTGCATAAAGCTTAAGAAAACCTGAAATGGAAATTTTTCACATGCCACGTTGAACTCCTCAGAGTGCACAGAACAAGGAAAAGACATCTGCCAGAAGGAAAGATTTGGCCACTACAACCAAATATGTACTTAACAGAGGCTGAAATGGGAGCCAAGAGGAAAGGTGTCAGGTACATCAAAATGAAAGGGAGTTGTGAAAACGGGGCTGCTAGTATAGACCCATAATAAAAAAATAGTACCTAAACTTGGTTCAGATTGCCCCATCTGTAACTTGATATTAATCTGTTATTAACAAAAACTCCATGGAATATTAGTTCAACTTTTGTTTATTCCTTAAACAATCACACATTTTTATTATCAACATAGTTTTTCCCTGTGTGAAATAGCATAATCCTCGATAGGGAAAATGGGCCCGTTCTTTGAGATGTTAGTTCTCTTTTTAGATATTCTTTATTCTGTTTGATGTATAGATTCCTACTTGAATTTTTGGTTAATCATAGGAAAATTTTACACCTGCCCTTTAAGAAAAAGAGAAGTGGGAGCGATTGAAAAAGGAGGAGGAGGTCAGAGGTTTTGCCCAGTTTGTTGGTTTGGTGAGGGTTTTTCTTTGTTTTTGCTGGCTGACAAAGTCTTGAATGGCTCTGGCTGCAGAGAGAACTTAGCAAGAGGCACAGACTGAAATACATGAACACTCTGACGGTCTCCAGAAACAGCTAGGTATTTTGCTCATCTTAAAAAGGCAAGCTTTGGAAAGCAGTTTAAGAAGGCTGTGCTCATGGCCAGAGAGTGGGTTTTATTTGGCTTTTTGATGGAGGGCAGATTTGAACAATTCTTTATTCCTGTCTGCTACGGAAAATCTAGAGAGCCTCCTTGGTTGTGACCTTGTAGCTCCGTGCGTCTTGGCCAGAGGAGTGGCACCTGACCGCCAGCTACTGCTTGGGCAGCACGGATAAAGAATGAGGATGGGCACTGACAAGAATAGCCTGGGAATACACAGCTCCCTGCCTTGGGTCCCATAAGGATGAGTTTGTCACAATAAATAAATAACAAGGGGATGGTGGGGATAGAGATTAATTGGGTGACTGTACTACTGCCAATGGAGTCTCACCATATGGTGGACATAATCCTGCTTTGCTGATGTTGGTTTTCTCACCAGTGTAAAATTGCACAGAAGCAGACTTTGACCAAAGCTACTAGATCTGCTCATCACAGTTTCATCTTCATTTGCCTTTATACATGAAGTCAGGCATTGCAAAACCGGCTATTTATTCACCCTAAATACTGTTGTTGTTATTGATAAATTGAGGTGGAAAGTACTCCAGAGCAAAACATACAAATGATTTCTTGTTTTTCAAAATACCTAATAAGAAAAAAAGAAGCAAGCAAAACAGAAGCTGAGAGTGACTGGATATATCTCTTCTAGGTGACTTTGGATCCACTCTAACAAGTAATTTGCTATATAATGTAGTTCAAGGCTTCCTAAGCAGTCAGTGTCATTGCCATTGTAATGGCTGTATTGGTGGGAATGATACTTTATTATCTAGAGCAGTGGCTTGAGAACTCAGCCCCATGCTTTTTATTCCTTTTAGTAACTGTGCCTCTGAAGGTAAATCACTTAACCTCTATGTGCCTCCTTCATCCCTGTGTAAAGTGGGCATAGTTATGCTCACCTTTCCCACAGAGGTATTGTAAAGCTTAGTTTAATGTTAATAAGATGTTTTAATTTCCAGGATAAAAGTGTGTTCTATAAATACACATTAGAAGTAGTAGTAATTTTAATGTATGCCATTATTTTATAACAGTGCTTTTCTAGTTTTAGAAATTTTTTAGTGGTTTGAAATTATTACAGAATCCGTTTTTGTTAATTAAAGATTGACATTCGGGCAAAATTTGTTGAATTGTTCTATAAAATCAGATCTGTGTGCGCTGAGCATGCTCAGAGCCATGCTCACCTGCACTTTGGGATCATCAGTACAGCCCTTCGGCTTTTAAAACAACTCTTTGATGCATGTGCTCAGAAGTTTGATGGCTTCTAAATAGAATGGTTCAAATATTTCAAAGCACTTGAGATTCGTATAGTGCGAAGCAATTTAAAATTATTGTACTGCAATTAATTTTAAATAACTGAGCACTGCATATGTCTAGAAACCCATACAGATCCAAATGGAAGCTCTCTAAAAATTGAAATGATTCAATAAATTTAAATCACTCTGAAGGAATGGATGTAAGTACTGTAAATCATTTTGTGAGGGGGATAAGCAAATTTTCTAGAAGTGAATCTGAGGGTAGAGACTCTAATTAGATTTTTTATTTTGGGGTTTATGATGATGAAATGTAGGTTAATTTATATTTCCCAAGGATATGAGGGCAGCTCTTGTTGATCCATATGGTTTCTTGTAGCTCTTACATAGGGTGCTTTTTTTTATTTCTCAAGATTACAGAAATTTAGCAATCCAACTTTGCACATATTTTTTTCCATTACAAATATCTTTCCCTCCAAATCTGTATAAAAAGACATGAGAAAAATATTGGTCCACAGCTAGAAATGCCAAGTATATTTTTAAATGCAGCTAAAAAAATACTGCAGAATTAAACATTGTGCAGCATGGAAGCTAACATTTTGTGGAGCTGGGCTGCTCAATGAATATGAATTTTTATATGCCTAAATCACTGATTCAGGTACAAACTGTATCTGTAGGTACCAAAGTGGATTACTGTCTGATAGCTGTTCGTTAGCTTAGAGCATGTTCTCTGTCCCTTCCTTACAGATGTATTAGAAAGATGCTATCTAATGTAGGAAGGCTGGTAAAAATATTGATGCGAGACCTATTGGAAAGTAATGTCATTTCCATTGGCTTCAGCTCAGCTCCAAGAAAATCCGCGTGCTGGTTCCTCCTTCTGCCGCAGCGAAGCGTGGTTGTGTGCAGCTCTCCACTCCGCACACTTAGCTCTAGGATTACAATTCCTCCCAAGTACGGGAGCCAGAAATTAGAAATTAGTGCTACTACCTGACACTTGCCTGACCCTTCCGTTCACTGTTTCCCTAACAGCCACAGGAAAAATAGGACAGCGCAGTCCCTCTTCATGCAAGTGCTTGGCACTTGCCGTGGGCACGCGTGCTTCCTCTGGAGACATTGCCACCTCTTGGCAAATGGCTCGCGAGGGTCCAGCCGCCATCCCATGCCGGCAGCGAGGTGTCTCAGGTCTTCAGGGTGGGGCAGAGCCCTTTGCAACCGAGGGTGCCACCCTGCCAAACTAGTTGTTGCGGCCTGGGGTGAAATTTATTTTTGATTTTGCTCCATGTCTGGTGGGCTCTTCGTGGGCAGAGGAGGCGCAGAAAGCGAGAGGGGCCCTGCTGCAGGGTCTTCCTTAAGGCCTTACCTTACTTTTAGACAGTTGTCATTATCTTTGTCTAAAGGTCATGGCTAAATTGAATAAAAGGAAAGCTGTGTGTTCCTGTCGATGCACAATGGCAGTATTGACTTTCCTAATCCAGTTTGCTGAGGGGTGAGAGAATTAAATTAGATATCTAAGCACAGAAATTGAGAGCCTTTGAAAACAAAGATAAGGAGACAGCCTGTATTTTCCTTTTCCTGGGAGCTCTGGGCTCAAGATTTTGCAGGTGTGTCATCTGATCCATGGCTTGCATCGATCAAAACTGTGCCAATGCATATTTAATTAGCAAGGGGACCCTGGATGCATTATGGCCATCATCCCTATATTGAATGGACTGTCAGACTTTCTGAATGCTTCCCCACCCCCCCCCGCTTCGTTGTTTGGGGAGCTTCTGCATTTTGTCTGAGCAGCTAAAAGTTTCTTTGTTTTTAGCTGGTGATGCATACAGCACCACTGAGGAGAATACAAACAAGTGAAGTCCTAAAGTGTTTATTTTGTCTAGGAAAAAAGGCTGAACCAATTTGAATCCTTTGGGTAACGGATTTTTGTATCTCTTGGAATTAAAAAAACACAGTCGCATGATGTTTACTTTAAGAATATTTTATTATAACAAATAAAATCTGTGCTGTGGGATTTCTTAAGGAAGCCTTTGATGACAATTTGAATTAAGTCAAAATTAACGTTTGCTACTGCAAAGAAATAAACGGAAAATGTTCCAGAAATGAATCAGTAAGCAGGAATCAAAGGCTGTAAACTGTTTTAAAAACAAACATTTAGAAGTGAATCAAATACTTGTTTGTAATATCAAGGAAGAAATATGGGAGTACACAGATTCCCCACATTCTAGGCTATCACACGATAGCAGTAAATCATTTATGGGCTTGTGAGAACAAAGAAAGTTGATTTAAAGTGAAACCATTTTGATACAGCTTTAGGGTCTCGCAGCCTCACGGTGAAGTTTCACTTTCTTATTTCCTACAAGGAGAGTAATCAGGAATTTCAGCGTCCAAGAAAAGTTAGCCGGGGAGTTGTGGAGATCTTTGTTTGCATCTACCTTGGTACAAAGCTGCCCCAGCAGACAGAGTGTTGCCTGATAAACAGATGTAATACACAAAGTCTGCTTACAATACCAAGCAACAGACTGTGGGCACATGTTTTGGTCTCATTCAAACTCATCAGCATAGTCTAGCTAGCTGTTTTGTTGCTAGTCTACTTACAGGGTAGCTTAGTAGCGTCTTACTGGTGAAGTAACAAGGAGGTTTTTTGCCACAAAAGTTTTGTGGCAAGGGCTCATGGGAAAATCATTTGCATACATCTTGTTACAAAGGCTGACTACTTCCTGGCTTAGACAAAGTGTTGCCTGATAAACAGACTTAACACACAAATGTCTGTCTGGAATAAACAACAGCAAGCTTTGATTTACATTTCCATTATCGAAGATAATCTCTTTCCCAGTGTACAGGAATTAAGAGTCCTCGCCTTATAAAAGAAACCAGGCTGGCACCACAGGGACTTTACCACTGCAGAGCCTTATTTGTGAGCTGCGGGGATGGGGCATACTGTACAGAGGGGTATAAAATAAAACTGGAAATCTGGTATGGATACGTACATGTGTGACGGTGAGGTATATGATAATGAAGCCCTTTGAACTCCCTATAAAAGTTGACTTGAAAGCAATGGTTGGCGTTAAACGGAGAGCCAGGCCTTCCTTAAAAGAAATAGTAGTAGCCACCAAAATAGCTGTAAATAATAATTGTAGCATATATGGAGCAACCCCTATGTGTTTATATTATAATGTATAATGAAGGGAAAGTGAGTGTAAAAAGCTTCAGTCCTGGTGCTGGTTTCTGTTTGTAAATCGCTTAAGCTGACCACGTAAGACTGTATATAAAGGAGCATGATTTAGATTTTTTTTCTTAACATGTATAAATCTTTGGTAGAATCCATGCCCAAAATTATAGATGAAAAATTTATTGCATGAACACAACCCAGCCATATAAATTTTTTATTACAAATAGGACTCTCAAACTTGAATAAAATATGTCAGTTTATTATACAATATTCCCACCCCACCCCCCCTGAAACATGATATGAATGGAAAATTTAACTTGTGCACCTCTGTGGTGCTTCTGTGAGGTGCTGGGCTGGCAGAGGAGAAGAGGCAGCCCGCTTTATTTAGCTGCAGAGCAGGCTCAGCATGGGCAGTGGCAGCACAGCCTTGCTCATCTGGCATCACTGGTAATTTTTTTTCTCCACTATGCAGGGATCACCTTTACTGTTTAGAGGAGAGATGCATCTGCACCTGAATTAGCACACTGGCTGCTAGCGAGGGCTCAGTTTCTGGTGGGGGCTGGCTCTACGTAGGTAAAAAATAGTCTTGACACCCATTAATTCCGTTTGCACAGACCAGCAGACAATAAGGCCAGTCCCAGTAGGTCACTGCCACCCCAGGGTGGATTCAGCACGCCCTGGAAAACACAGCATGTAGAGGAAGTGCGAACGCCCAAGAAAGTGTCCCATCTCTCCAAAGTCAGGCAGCCATGAAGTGGTTTAGCACTGGAAAGTGCCATGACACTCAAAGGGGGCTTTTTCTGGTGGACGAGTGTAACAACTCTTCACTGTCTGTGTCACGGTCTACAAAAAAGAACAACACTGTCAGTCTGTTGACATTGGTCCTGTCCGCGGGCCAGACTTTCCTGGGAAGGTTTTATTCTTTCCAAACAATGGAATGCTCCCTTCCAGCGCTGTGAGCCCTGCTTCCACGCAGCCGTCTTGCAGCCCGGCTGGAGCTGTGCTCCCGCTGCAGCTGAAAGGGAAGACTGCATATTGAAAAGTCCAGAGCTTCCATCCTGGAGCTGAAGGTCCCTGCCTGCTAATGGTTTGAGGTCAGGCAGACCTGCGTCTTGGTGTAACCGCCTGAGTCGCACTGGGGTAGCATATGCTTAAGAAACAGGTCCAAAGAGGAACAGAGAATAGGGATGCATTAGGAAATGCTACTTCAGAAAAACTAGCCTGTTTTGTTGAGGTTTTTTCCTTTATCCCTTAACCATAGTTAATTCTTCAAAGTAGGGAGTAAAACAGCTTCGACATGCTTTTTATCCTGTTTCCCCATGATTACAGTTGACACCAGATCCCCTTAAGCTTCTCTTGTCCAGTAACCTTGACTCCAGTGTACATATTCGAACTAACTCTGGCTAGTTCAGGGTTAAAAATTCCAACCACTAACTTTTCTTTAACTAAAAAAGCCCCCAAATAAAACCCATTGTGCTATTCAAGGTTAAGCTTCCTTAAATATAAAACTAGATTCCTTGGTGATTTTTTTTTTTAAATCAGCAATCTTAATAGTCGTTCCTCACTATAATATTTCCAACTCCATCTGAAATCATTTAAATCCTCCCCTTAATAACATGCACTTTATTGTAATATACAGATTCTTTGGCTTCCTACCAGCCTTAGCTTAAGGCACCAATGAAACTCATTGCTGCAGGGGGCCGTGGATTCAAGAGGGGCTCGCATCTACTGTATGTTTTGTTTTGTATGTTTTCCAATGGCTCTAATTATTGCAGGTGGTAGAATTTAACTGGCAGTGTTGTTGCTAAAGAAAACAGGCATAAAGTGTATACTGTTTTGCAGAGTGCTATCAAATATATAGAAAAGAGAAAATCAAATGAATTGTTAAACTGCTCTATAGTAAGTGATTTTATTGATTTAAGGCAAATGCTTATGAAAACGATCTTCCATTTATATCAATTATGTATGGGCAAAAATTAATTTATTCCTCCGGTCACCTGTTTGGCTAACTGACTCAGCAGGACAGACATTCCCCCTCCTGTTGTAGCCAAGCCCGCAAAACACTAAACGTTCAGAAAACTGGAATTTTAAAGTTTCCATGTGCAAAACAACAAAAAAGCCCCGACAGGAGTTACTGCCAACTGCTGAAAAAGGAGAGAGCGAGTGGTGGAGGCTGAGCAAGACTCTCTTGTCCTAGGCAAGACTGTAAAATACAACGGCTCTGATTTTGCCAATCCCTTAACCATGTGGCGGCACATTTATATGTACCGGATCATCTGCGGCATCTGAATAAAATCAGGGAAGCAAAATTCTGCATATAAACATTTTGGCTAAGTGCCTTAACTCAGTGTTCTTATCTGGGGTTTCCACAAGATGCCACCTTGCATAACAATTCTGAGCGTACACTTGCCCAGTACATGTTTTCGGTAGCCTCCCGTGATCTCTACTGCACTAGGCTGGTTTTAATTCTACCTCGTCCTGCGTTTTATTGCCCCGCGCCTCTGCATGAAGAATAGTGCTTAAAGCCTTTGTTGTCTTTTTTAGAAATTAATACTTAATTTCAGCAAAAGGGGTGGGTTGCAGGAAAACAGAATGAGGAAAAATGTTACCGCAGTAGCCAAAGTAATAAAAGAAGAAAGTTTATACAAACAAATGTCCTATGGCCAGTAGAGTCTTTCTTGTGCCACTAGCTTTGGTGTTGGAGAAACAGCACTCAACGCAAACAAAAGTACTTTGTTTCTTAAAATCCAGGAGCAGCTCCCGCTCTGTGTGCTACCCACCGGCTGCCGGGCTGTGCTGGGGAGCGAGGGTGCCAGGCTGGGGGCTGAGAGCGCCAGCTCCGAGCCCAGCTCCTGCGGCTGCCACTGAGCCCTCGTCCCTCTCAGTGCTTCACTGGATCGTTTAAAATTTTGAAAGGAAAACATGCTTTAAGTCCCATATTTCTGCAGTAACTTTTTCAAATATATAAATTTTTGTGGAATTCTGACTCTAAACATAAAGCCCAAACACTGATTGAACCATGGCTTGCTGGAGGAAAAGAAAAACCAAAAATATAAGCAAAAGCCTAATGCAAAATGAAATCCATTGAATGTTGACTTTGAATGTTAACTAAATATTTTACATTCCTAATATTTTACTTTTGTTTCTACCTTCACGGTATCGGAAATGTGAAACTTCTTGCCAAAATCTAGTGTTCAGAATATAACAGCACTGTGCATATTACCCGGTAGTCTATCTGCTGTCACTGATTTAAGCTTCAGTTAAAGATAACTCAGAAGATCAATATTTAAACCAAAATTGCAGAAGCGAGAATAATTATTTTTCACTGAGCTTCATTGGAGAAATTATTACAAATAATAAACATAAAAGAGAAGAAATGGATTCTGGACACACAGGGAAACATACCACTTTTTAGGAGAATTTCACTGATTTTAAATGCAAGTATCAGGACTGAAGCTTTCTTTGCTAAATATTCTGAGTGTTTAAATTCTAAAATTTATAAAAATTTGTTTTGTGACCACTTTTTTTCACTTGTAGTTTTTAATTTAATCAAGATTGTCCTCTAAGCTTCTGAATGATACCTAATGCATACAGTCAGCAGGTAAAAAAAATTTGAATATTTAAAATAGGCATTTTCTTTATAGTGCTCTGCGGTAATTAAAATCTTCATTTGCTTAAAAGCAAGGAACCTTTTTAAAGCAATAAATTAGCATTGCTTGACCCAAGGTCACTAGTAGTACTGCTTCTTCCAATGCTATTAATACCTCAAAGAAAAAGAAGGGGTGGTGTTATCACTTTGTTGCAATAGAAGTAAGATTTTCAATTTAATCACAGTTAAGTGTCATGACCTTTTGATCTTGCATTGACTTCTCACTGAAATGTGGTCAAATTTTAGACAGCTAATTCTAAACTCTCCAAAGTCAAGGTGAAGTCAGAAAATAGGTTTGCCACGATTGGACATGTTTTAGATGCAGTAGCAAGAGGTTTCATTTCCTAATTTTGTTTCACAGCAAAAACTTTTTTAATGGGATCAATAAATTACAGAATAATTTCTGAGGGAAAAAAACTAAATACTTTTTCTATTTGTATTAATTGCGAAAACAGTAATTTGAGGAATTTTTTTTTTTTTAATTTTCCATGCAGGTAAAGGACCTTTTTTCCCAATTCATAGTGATAGAAATAATTAAGAACGAAAACGCTATTTGACTGAAGCTTATACTAAGAATAATTTTTGAACCAAAGAGTGATCATCTTCACATAGAGTTAATCATGTGTAAAAAATGCAAAACACTCATATTTACACATATCCTTTTATAAGTAATTTTATTATTTTAGGCAAATAAATTGTGTTCATTGGAGACTGTTAGCTGGGAGTTTGTAGGACTCACTATTTGCACAAGTTATAAAGCAGTTCATCCACTATCTGGTCTTATTTATACCACTGCAAATCCGGCGCAATGCCATACGTTTCAGTGATCTTGTAGTACTGTAACCACTGTGAAAGTATGACAAAAATCGGTCTTCTATCTGTTTTGCAGATTTTGTTCCAGAAATGTGTAGACAACAATCTCCACGACTTTCTAGTGTTGCTTAGTTACCTTTATATGCCTGCTTGAAAATATGTTTTGAGACTTTACTATGTGTTGGATTAAGGCTCTGGTTTGTATACAACATAGAGGCTGCATTATAAAAAACATGTAGGAGAGTAGTTTAAATATGCCTTCTCTAAAAAGAAGGATTCTCAAAGCTTAATTTATGCTAACACACACACCAAGCACTCTGTATAGTGCTGTAAACAAGATTCCCTTTTTTTTTCTAGCAAAAATATTACCTAGGCACAGGACTTCTGCATTATCATGTCCTAGTGCAACACTCCTGTCCTTAGTTTGTACTCTCAGCCTTTTGAGGAAGTCTGGCGCCTCTGATCTATTTTCCATAGCAGACCCTGTAATTTTTGGCTGTATTTTATGTTTTTCAGATTCAAGTCAATCTGAAAGTCCCAGCCAGCCAAGTGAAGCTGATATTAAGGACCAGCCAGAAAATGGTAAGTTCTTACCTGCTGCTCCTGCTTTGGGATATTAAAACAGCCCATATTTTAAGGATTTTTTTTTTCTGAAGTCTAATATAAAAAGATTATTCAGAATAATTGACATGGGATACCTACAAATAGGTTGTATACTCTCCTCATAGTTAAAATGCTACTGTTTCACTAATCAAAGGTAGCATTTTTTTCTCCAGTCCTGGAGAAAGACACTTTTTTCCTTTAAAAATAATTTTTATTAGGGAGATGCCATTAAAGAGCCTGCTGTATGCAACCCTTATCCTTATTCCTCCGTAGCAAAGGCTTTCAGTCCCTGGGCCGTGAGTCATGACCCCCTAGGGGTGTGTGCTTCATCGCTTTCATTTTTATCTATGTGCTTTTAACTTCATTTTGTTTATTGATGCTCTCACATGACACACTGAAGTATCTAACTTTCGGTATGTGGCCAGCCATCATTTTAGAGTGCAGGATCTCAGACAGTCCCACGAAACAAAATGGTTGCTTTGAAATATGTTTCTGCAGACCCAGTGTCTACTGCAAAAATCTGCTAAACAAAACTGAGCAGCAATGCTTCCAAACATGGCAGTTTCAGGGCAGGACTGCACACCTATAAACATACCAGCTGCTCAGGCAGGTACCTCACCGTGGGCCTGATACAGGGTCTACCGGCATTGTCTGCACTTTCTTACTGCTGTGCTTCAAAGGTTGTAGATACTACGGGTAAGCAGGGCAGGGAGGCTAAACTAGAGCTTGTTGCTCCTTCTTCTCTGTATGTTTGCAATACCATTGTTTCAGGTGTCAGCGGCCTGAGCTTTTTTGCAAGTAGGAGCCCAACTGTGACTCTCGGGAATGCTAATATTGTTTGAACTGGGACAGTTTTAAAGTAGAAGCAATAGCTTCTACTGAACAAATGGCTTGCTTTGTAAAGCAGCCTGAAAAAAAATAATTCAATAATAGTGAATTTCTGTAGGGACTGTATGTGAAAGGATAAGTATGTGTGTAAGGGAACAGCTTCCTTTCCTTTTTATGTTTAACTAAGGTACACCTCAACAATTTTTGTTGGCCCCTCGGCAACTGAGTTTTGTTTTACTACTTATATTTAGGACTTAGAAATAATGTCTCCCAAAGTGAAAGTGATTATTAGTAATAGTTTTTCTTTACTTTTTTTTATCCCTAACCAGATTTTTTTAATAAGACCTATATGTAGATGGGGGGGATCCACTGTACTGGAGTCTACTGTGCATACACAGAAAATAATTTTTGTGAAGGGGTTTTGTCTCTAATACCTGTCACCATTTTTGGAACCTGTAAATCCATCTCATGTGGAAATACTGTATTTATAATTATACAACTGTGATGTCCTTTCACAAAGCAACTAACTGCTTTCGCCTCAAATCCCTACAGCTGTATATGTGTTCCATCTCTGTTTTGGGGTCTTTATTAGCAACTGAACAAGCTGCAAGTGGGAGTGAGGTTGAAGGGCTGCATTCACATCCGGACTGTATTTGGATCAGGTTTTAAATGGCAGATAGAATTAAAGGGAGAAGAAGACCTTTAGGCACATAAAAAACTTTTAAATACCAGCGTATATCATAGGTCATAGAAGATAGGGCTCATTGGACTGGTAGGATTTCGGCTTTTGGGGTTCCTGTATTTTCCTTCCATTGAAATATGAAAGGTTTCATATTTGATAGCTTTTGTGCTGCTCATCTCTAAACTTACCATCTTAAAACATTTCTGTTGTTTCTGAAAGACATTGCCTAATTTCCCTTATCATTCCTGTTCACAGAAATTCTAATTTGCAGCCAAAGGATTGTGAGGTTAAGAGAAGAACTGACTAAACTGTGATTTTTGTTCTGCCAATTTTTCTTTTTCTTTTTTTTTTTTTTGGTGGGGAATATGTTGCCTATGTTTATTAAATCATATTTTAATTTAGAATGTATTAGGCACCAAGCATGTTATTATTTTATGTTTAGATAATATTCTTTCGCAGCTATTAAACCACAGTTCTTCTTAGCCTGCAGTTTCTTAGTCTTAAGGAAGCCCATTACTCAACAACCACCCCAAAAAGCAGCAATGCCAGTGTTTAATAATGTAAAATTTGTAAGAGCCTAGTGAAATGAAATATCTCTGATTTGGAGCCTGAGTCTTCCTTGTAAAACAAGCTTTTAGTGAATTCTTGGAACTTTACCGGTGACCTGCAAAAGGTACTTTTTTTTTAATTATCAGGAAAAGCATTTTTCTTTTTCTCAGTTTTACTAAAGGGTATTTTTCCCCAACACAGCAGAAGCCTCCTAACTGGTTACACACCTTTTGCAGTGCCTGTGTGGGAGATTTTCTTTACAAATGCCTCTAACGCAGTCTGTTGGCCCTAAAGGGGTTGCTCCCCCTTGGGCAGATGCTGGGCTCATTCCCAGCACACACAGCCCCCAGCTTGCAGTGTACCTAGTGTGTAGATCAACACAGATCTGCAGCTCTTATCTACTGAACGTGAGGATGAAAGCAAAATTGCAGGCTTTAGAAAATGAAAAACTGCACGCACAGAAACGGACACAATAAATCATATTAACTGCGTTGTTCTACACTTGCTGTAGACCCACTTCCACAGGGCCTGATCCAAATCCCTCTGGAGTCAATGGGAGTCTCATAATTGATTTTACTGAGAGTGGGAATGAGCCCACACAGAGAGGAATTTTTTTTTTAAATCAAAGAAAAATAGTATTGTGAATAATCTTATTCCCACTGATGCTAACAGCAGAATGACGAGATTGAGGGCAGATTTGGAATCATTTTGCTTGTGTTTCTGGAAGGCACAAAGAAATGTATCGATTAAGTACTACCTTTTGCATGCATGCATTCCTTCATTTTAAAAAAATAAATCTTTAAAGGCCTTGTGAGGGTTATACAGCCTCTCTACTTGCCTGTTAATATCCTTTCTGTTCCACTCCATAAATTCTAGAGCTATTTATTATACACATATATTTTGCATACCTTGAGTAATGTAGGTTCAAAAGGGTCAACTATACAGCCCTGAAAAAGAAGGCCTCCTACTACAGATTTTAATTTATCATTTTAAATTGTATGTGTTATTTTGGAAAGCCTGTATGTCTAACCTTCATTAAAGTGAGTTCATGGGAAAATAAGCTTTTCTTTTTTGAGCCACTCCTTTTTTCTTGTGGGCTTTACAGTTGCATTTTCTGGAGCAGAATCATCACAAACAGAGAAGATGGTGACATCTGCTCTCAGTGGTGGCTTTAACACCAACTCCAGCCCTTTCTTTAGCCAGAATAGTTTTCAGGCAGTCACTTACCCGATCGCTACTGCAGAAATTTACAAATTTACAGAAATATTAAGCATATTTTCTTTTCTAGAGAGAGAGAGAGATCCAGCATGACAGTCATGAAAAGCAAACATGCAGGCGAGACAGGGCTTGTTTGTGCATGAATGGTCCAAGGTCCAGGTGTCTTGTCGTGGAACCAGGGGTGAAGCTAACATGTAACCAAATGGTGTGCATGGTGCTGCCATCTCTCAGGTCCATTAGCACCTGAAAGAGCTTCTCGTGGAGAGGAAGAAAACCCAGAACTTACCTGTTTGCTATGTGGGCGAGAAAACTGGGAGGAGGGATGATGAAAGAGGCCAGCAACTTCATTTGAAAGGCAGGAGCATGTTCCAATGTCCTGATATTTTGCTCAAACGACTTTTTTTTTCTGACCAGCTGGGTGGAACACCCGTGTGGAAAATTCCCCACTTTTGTAGTTGCCTAATGGTATGTAAAAGCTTCATTTCAGTTGGCACCGCAAAGTGATTTTGCAATTCACCCAATCAAAAAAAAAAGGTTATTGATTTTAAAAGCTTGTTAAATGTTTGGTTGTATTTTATAAACAAACTAGTTTTCAGTGAACTGAGGATGGCAAAATGGCTAGTCTGATGTAGTGAAGTGACTGCATGCCTGGGGATCAGGGACAACTGAATTCCCAGCTCAGCACTGCTGTGGACTCTCTCTAGGGCTTTTATTCTCTCTTTCAGTCATGGAAACGGCTATTGGATAGATTCTTTTTGTAAATAGGATTATTTTAAACTTTTGTAGGAAAACTTTTTAGTCTTTTTGTCTGCAAAGTGGGGATATTTGTGATTCTAGCTTTCAGAGATTCATAGACTATTAAAAGTCAAATCCTGCTCTGCTCCAGCAGGAATTTAACTCTGGAGAAAGGGAAGGAGGGTGTAGCACAAACTGGTTAATAATTGTGGTACAGTGCTGTGTTACTGCTGTCAGTAAATGGATGTCAGACATCCACCAGGCGATGTTTGTGTTTGATGTGGCAGTACTGATGAATTAATAACTGCAGCGTAAAGGTACACACGAAGCATGCTGTGTAAAGCAGAAGAACGCTGTGTCATTTTCTACAGACGACTGATGTCTCTTGAGCATGTGGTACTGAGATTTGATAACTCAAAGTTAGTAGCACACCACTTTAATTGTGGATTAGCAAATTCTTTTTAAAGTAGTTAGTAAATTCTCCCATTTCAAGTAAGACAGCACTCATTATTACAGCTGATTACAAATGTGTGCCAAATTCACTGCTCAAACAATTTCTGTAGAGAGAGAGGCATTTATCTAAAAAATAAAGATGTTTAATGCCCAAACCAAATGCTTTTTAGTTTTAATGTATTCTTGCTGCTTTGAGCTGCAAGTACCTTAACAGCACTGCAGGAAATGAAAGGCACATTGTTCTTTGTAACATTAAAAAAAAAAAAAGAAAAAAGAAAACAATGATGTACGGTAACTCACAGAACTCGTTTTTCAACCCTCCAGTAATTACACTGGACTTGTAAATATCATCTGTGAATTCTTTGCTTAAGTAGGGCTGGACTTGAGTACTAAACCTGAAAAAAATGTTTAAGTATATGCTTACTTTTCCATGTCTAAAAACATAAAGGAAGAAATTCTGGTCCTCAAGCTGTGGGGGAAAGAGAAGGGAATAGGGGGAACATATGCAAAGAGAAGTTTCTTTTTCTTCTCCAGGCAAGGCTGGTCATGGCAGGCGTAATACAGCTTTGGCTGCAATGAAGGAGGGGATTATGTGCAACCTGGTAAAATGCAAAAGCAGCTTGTGGGAAGACCTCTCTGCCTTAACTAACAGGCTGCAGAGTCCAGCCCCTTTTTGTATGCTTTCTTTCTGGTCCCAAAACCTGGCATTCTTCTTTCATGTTCACTGTTCAAACCCTCCTTTCAAGCTGAGGCAGGCAGAAAACGTAACTGTTCTTTATGGTTGTCTCCACCACTCAGCTACACTGTAAGTTAAATGGTAACTGAGAGACCTCCAATTCCTTCAACAGCCATATTTTTAACTAGTAGAAACGTATTGCCTTCCAAGGCCATCCCTTCTTCTCAGGTCATGCCTAGCCTCCCATCTCCACTACTTCAGGTGGAGTCTAGATGCCTTGTGGGCTCTCTTAGCTGTGACTGAACTTGATGCCAACCAGCTTTGACACTCACTCACCAAGGAGGTGCTACAAGTGCAGCAGGACTTGAGGAGTCTGGAGGGTTAGCTGTTCTTGGATAGGCCCCTTAATTCCTACCTGAGGAGTGCATGAGCAGTTCTCTGAACACACAATGCTGAAACCAGTACTGTTAGAAAGTACATCGTCTCAGATGACTAACATTCCTGAAACACCTCATTTGCAGCAGATAACCAAGCCTTGCAGAGAAAGTTTTCTATCAGTTACAGTTGCAAACAGGGTAATACAGTAATGGCAGGTTTTATTAGTGTTCTTGTTCACGGGATCATTTGCATCAGAATCTTATAAATGCAAGAAGACTCTCCTCTCTTGTTTACAGAGCAACACTGAGGAGTTATCACAGCCTGAGGGACTAATCTAAAATTAACTTTGCTTCAGAAAAAGCTTTAAAAAAAAGCCCTTAGCATTTTCAATAAGGAATCTCATAGCTGGCACTGAAGTCAAAGCTCCTGGTGATGTCAGCTTGTTTGCATCTTTGTAACTTGCCACGACCAAATTCTGAACGGATTTGCACCCTTATGGATCACGTTGTCTGCTGGGAACAGCAATAAGGAACTTTGTCCAGGCTTGAAAGCTCTGGCCGAGCAGGGGAGCCCTGGTGGGGCTTGTCCGTTCAGACTTTCTGCAGGCTGGACAGAATCGGCTGTTGACTCTAACAGGACCCATCAGCTGATGAAGGTCTGATGAGATCCAACCTGTGTTTCATCACCCGCTGAAAGAGAGTGCATGTAGGCAGTTCTGAGAGCCAGCATCTCCCAAGGAAACAAAAGCAAATATGTCCGGTTATAAATTTAACTTATGTGTGTTTTAGTCTTGCTTTTTTTTCATCTTATTTCATTACAAATAGATTACAACAAGAACTAGAAATACAGTATTTTAATCATAATAGTCTAGAACTGAAACCTTGCAGCATCCAGCTGTATTTCCCAGCCAGTTTCATGACTGTCATGAAGAAGCATCTGAATAATTAGGAAAGAAAACACCATTTTCCCCTATATTACCATACTTTCATTAAATTGGTGCTTAAATGATTTTGAGGTCCAGATTGTGAGACATAGTTACACCATTTCCAGGATTTAGCAGATCCTCTGCTAGGCTCAGGATTTAGCCTGCTTATCAGTAGCTGGCACTCTCTTGAGGGGACCCTGCGATGGCAACAGCAAAGGGTGTTGACTGTCAATCGGGCAAGATATGCTGTCGTCAACCAGGGTCAGTTCTGCAGCCTCTGCTGGGGCTGAGCGGAGAGCCTTTCTCATCAGTGACCTGCAGTGTTTGAGACTTGAGGATTGACAGAGGACTTCAGTTTTCACTGCTGCTAACCATTAACCTTCACAAGCAAAGCATTCCCACAAAAAATTCATCCAAGGCAAGTATGACAGGAAATATTCAAAGCATGAAATGAATGCTTATAGCATGACAAAGCAGTGCTTGAAAGACATGAAACGTTCATTACGCTTGGAGTGGCTGAATGCTGCAAAGGAAAGGAGAAATAAAATGTGGCTAGGGTATGTTACTTTTATTTCTCCATATGTGTGTACAGGAAAAAGGCAATGAACCTTTCCAGTGGATAAGATGCATAAATACAGCTGCAATTATTCTAAGTCATCTCAAAATATATTTTTATTCTGTTGCCCTGTTCCATTCCTTTCTGCGTATATTTATCCACAAGATAACAGCAAGGGCCATCTAGAGGGCAGCTTGAAAATGGGCTGGCCAGGAGCCCCCTCCTAAGAAGCTCCCATGCCTCAGTGAGGCAAACTTCCCTCCCTTGCTCTGCAGGGCCAAGGCCTTTCTTTGCCCCACAGCAGTGCCGGGCTGCTGCCCCCTCCTCGGCCGCAGTGCTGGGCTGGGGACAAGCAGCCAGGTCAGGGCTCTGCCCCCATGCCAGCCCCCTCTATCCACATCCCACCTGTACATGTTGAGAGGTGCCTTGATGCTAAGTTTAGCCAGTCCTCCTGTGGTCCTGGGAAGGGCAGATGGAGCTGTGAGCAATCTCCAATATTCACTACAGCTGGTTTTTTTGGTATGTCTTCTTGAGAGACTTGCTGTTTAATTAACATCTGAGAGTTGTGTTGCGTCAGAGTAATTGCTACCGCCTGAGCGGACCACAGGCTGAAGGATGCTTCTGAATACCACACTTGCCCACCAAGAAGCTGGGCACTTAGGGAAAGAAGTTTATTTGTGGCTTGGGTATCATTTTAATTTTCTATCCAGTAAAGAGGGGAGTTTATTAGTAGGAAGAGAATGTGATGCCAAGGCCTAACTTGCAAAACAAAACCCCAAACCTATCTATTTGTCTTTCGGTGTAAGAATTTCCTAATGCCTGTAATGTAAGACAAAGGGAAAATTTTACTTGCAGGAAAATTGCCTTCCACAATAACCAAGAAAAAAAAAAACACAAAACGCCCACACCAGAGCAGCATGATCCAAAATGTGAACTTTTTACGCCGCCCCAACCTTCTAGGTTAGGCTTCCAACCAAGTGATCTTTTATTATCAACATGATATACCCTTGACATAATTTGGCGCAGTAAAGCTTCTTCTGCTGAACTTGTGATTTCATTTACTAGATCTGATGAAAGTTCTGTGAACCACGGTAAAATGTGATAATTAGTAGTTTAATTCTTTTTAGGGTGTACGTATTAATTGAAAAGGCTTGAACTATAAATACAGGGCCTGTGGATAAAAGCACACTCTGAAATCAGTCGCTTATCCGAAGTATTCATTACTTCACATCTATTTAGGTAGTGTCTCTTTGCAGCAGTGCCAGTCGGCTGTTGAAGTGAGTGGGAGCCCTCCACTCAGAGATTGCAGCAGCAAAATCCAGCCTGACTTGCTGCTGCTGTCATGCGATCGGAAGCCGTCCCTGGCCAAAATTTTGCCCTCTGTGGTTAAACCACTGGAAGTTAAAAATGTGTGCTGGGAGCTGTGCTCTGCGGATGAGCTGGTGAAGCACTGTCTCTCTTGCTGTGCAAGCTGCAGGAGACAGAAGGGGCTGAAGGCGGCGTTTGCTGGCCAGCCACAACGTCCTCCTCTCCCGCTCGAGGTGGAGGCGGTGGCAGTGCGTTGGCAGGTGGCAGACTGCCTGGCTTTGGCAGCCGAGGGGGAACGTTTCTGCCGCTCAACAAGTCCACCCAGAGCATCAGAGGTCCCCCGTGATTCAAGTCCCAGCCAGCCTGGCAGCTGATGGCAAATCATATTTTTCCCCCTACTTACACACTTATCCTTCACCATATTTGGGACCATCAGCACCTAAACCTCTGCTGCTTCAGCCAGAGCTTGGTTCATTTGGCTGTGAATGTCAGAGTGTAGCACCACCGAGAGCTGCGATAAGGGATCATGCTTTCTCGCTCATGCTCATGTGTTCTTTTGTTCTGACTTCCTGACCAATGCAGGGGGTATTCTGTTGACTCTACGCCTTTCCAAATATATGTATATACCATGAAAATGTACTCATTATTTCACACCTTCCTCTGGTTTCTTTGTGTGGTGTACTGCCTGGATGAATCATACCTGGTTTTACAGGTACAAGGTGATTTTCATTCAAATGGATTTCAACCTTTGTACTCATATTAGGTTTGCACACTCAGAAAAAATCTATATATCTGCATATACTGCAGATTCATGGGTTAATCAGGTGCTTTCCAAGTAGCCTTTAATTTTGTAAATCTGAAGTTGTGTACACGAGCAAAGAGGTATACATGAAGAGCAATGCACTGCTCCTGAAAGCCGCACTCTGGACTGTTGCTGTTGTCAAGGGAGGGCACTTTGGTGACACCAGGCTCCCAGAAAAAGCCTGATCACTTCTATAACTAATCAGATGCTATTTTTTATTTGCAGATACTACTTCTTAATTGCAAAATTTGCTAGATAGGAAATGGAAAGAAAGTTTAGGGTGACTCTCACAGAGCTGCAAGAATAAAATCCCCTCTGAAGCCTGGCAGTAGTGTGACTGAAATGGAAAAATACCAGATCTGTTTCTTGGAAAGTGAGAATACGACTTTTATTTGCAATGGTTCACAAATATGGTTCACAAATATTTTTGCAGGAGCGACGTAGCGAGCATGGCCAAAGGGGGCAGGAGGAAGGTGAGGCGAGTGAGGCACACTTGTAAACGTATTCCTTTAAATCTGTTATTGTTATCTTGCACACAAAGGGCGCCGCAAGTTGTTTACAGCAGTTCATGTTACTCATTTCTGCTCCCTTTTCTCCCATCAGTGCTGTATCGTTAGTTATATGACTTTTTTCCTGGGTTGTGATAGTGTCCAGATAGATTTTGGCGGTGGAGTGGCAGAAAGGTGCCAGTTGATTATATGTGCTGCTTACTGTGTGCATTTCATGTCTGCTGTCTTAACATTTTTTTGTTAACCACTGTTGCAACTGAAGAAAATGCTGAAGTTTGACAGTTGGGAGTTACTGCCGAGTATGTGCTGTAAACTATATCATCCCTCTGCCTTCTCCGTTTCTCCCCCTTCTGCTGAAACCAAATGATTTATAAAATGCCTTCACATTCTTGAGTGAGTTCACACTATCACCTCCAGGCACTGCACTGAGGAGTATTAGGAGTGGATAGGAAACACAGATCTGATAACTGGTATTTTTCTCTGAAAGAAAAAAAAAAGAGGGGCAAAAAAGGGCTGATTAAAATTAAAGGAGAAAAGTTTCCTGCTGTGCCCCAGAGTAAACCTGTAGTCAGTGAAGCACTTTCTAGTAAACAAGAGATGTACGTGGTTATAGTGGGTTTTTATTATTACACACCGCCATTGTTTTCCATTTTCATAATATTCAATTAATGTAATCATTTTAGAGTGTCTCTAATCATTACCTCCCACCTGCCCTCACTCATACTTGAAGCAAGGGGATCCGCTGCAAGCCACACTCTGGGATGAGGAGCCAGTGCCTTGCTCCTGTCACCGGCAAAAGGAGGCACAAGAAAAAGATAGGGCTGCTGCAGGGGACCCGAATATTTGTATTCTCTCCCTCTGGCCTTTGCAGAACATGTGGCTGGCACCCCAAACCCTGGCTGCAGTGTGGCTTCCGATAGACTCACTGCCATGTCACTCCCCAGCAGTCACCCCCCTGCCCCAGTCCACTGCAGTGCTGAGTGACAGAGGGAGAGGTGGTGCTTTGGTAGTGCAGTGTCTCACTAGGTGAACCAGGGTATGGGCAGCAGTTTCCTACTACCCTTTAGCCAGGCACAAGGATGCCACAAGCCAGGCACACCATCTTTCAGACCATGGTGGGCCAAAGCCTTTGCTGGCATTTCTTTTCCCAGGATTGTAAGGGAGGAATACTTCTTATGTGGCTTGTAACACTCGCTCACAAAGAATATAGACCTCTGTCCCTGTTACTTTTCTGCATCTGTTCCTTCCTCTTAAAATGGTGTCTCTAACAGAAGGCTCTTTGACAGCTGCATCCCCATCTGAAAACCTGCTGGTGATTGGGGGGTGTCCCCACCTGACCAGCTTTGCAATGCAGACCACCTACAATTTTCCCACATGTTATACCTCAGAGTCCTTAAAAATCAGGGAATTAGCTTCCAGGAAATTTCCAATAGCAGAATGCAGAGAGCTAGCCATGTCCCCCATGCTGTACAGAGGGGAGCCAATTTTATCACAACGCAGAGCATGCCATAGCTTGAGGTGCAGGAGGAAGGGAAGGGGTGAGAGCAGAAGAGGATGGACAGCGGCTTGATGGACTGAGGTAGCTGTGGTTTTGAGGCAGAACCCCACAGACTTTTGTGAGGGAAGGCTTAAAGCAGAGGCATGGTAGTGGCCCACAGCTCAATTTAAAGCAGTAATAAAAGGGGCTGGAAAGGATATGACAGCTTGAGCAAATGGCTGAGGAACAAGGCAGTCCACTATTAGTGAATCTAGATTTCTGTCTGTCATGGCCATGAGGGATGCATTTCAGCAGGACTGGGATTGTCCACTGTTAGAAGGAAAGAGAAGTAAAGATCATTGCGTCTACAATATAAATGTAAGTTGTTATTACTACTATTGCTATGTCAGCCGTAAACTGTTCCCACGAGAACCGAGATGCAACATCATTGAAAAAGAATGTCTTACTGTGAAATGGGCAGCAGAAACACTGTGGCATTATCTGCCAGGTAATGAATTTACCTTGGTGACAGATCATTATTCCCTCCTGCAAATGAACTAGATGAAGGACAGGAACACAAGGATAACTCAGCAATACTTGTATTTTACAGTCATCTGAATTTAAAAAAAAAAATAATTAAAAAAGTAACCAGATGTAAATGTAAGGACAGAGAAGCATAGCATGACAAGAGAGATTGCATGCGGCAAGATACAGGGAAGAGAGCAAATTTTCTTCCAGGTCTATGCTAACGTGGTGTACGGACTTCTAAGGCTTGGATTTCATCCCATCTAACATTAGGCATTAAAATAAAGCACCAGCTATGAACCTAAAATCCTCACTCTCCCACTATAATCAGTGGAGATACTGGGGTCTTCTGGGAATTCATATCTCTCTCTGTTGAACCTCAGGGAGGTTTAAAACTAAGATGTTGCAGGTTAATGCTGTAATTGCTCTGGACCCAAGATTCTGCTGCTCAAGGAAGTCATTTACCCCTCTCCTGCTTATCCTAAAAAGGCAGAGTAGACAAAGTAAGAGTCTGCTGCAAGAGCAAAGGTGGATTGAGCAGGACACTTTGACTTGTTTGAATGATTTCTTCAGGGTAGAAGAGTGGACAGTGTATCTACTGCCCATGTGTACTTTCTTTTCTTTCTGTTTTTCTGTTGACTTCTACAAAACGGGAGTTTCTTAGAGAAATTACCTTTTTAGAGAAGTGTTTATGTGCTCTGTGGAAGAATGTGTCTAGGGATGGGCATACTGGCAGCAAGAACTTCCTCCTCAACTCTTCCAGTGAAATTTTGTTCTAAACTGCCCAAATGAAGCCATTATTCAAAAGTAAAAATGTTCTGTTCCATTTCTTGTTTTCATTCTTTTGTGCGTCTGGGGACTACACTGCTGTGAAAAAGCCCATTCTCACAGGATGTCTTGCCTAATTTTGCAGACAAGAGAGGTTCAGCTATTCCAATTACGATGAGATAAGAATCTGAAATGTTGGGATCACATCCATCCTGAGTTGAACTCTTGCGTCTTCCAAAACCCATCCATCATTATTTTTTCCTTTATTTCTGTATTTCAGGCAGAGAAGGAACAGAGAAGAAATGGATGCTTATGTATTATAAACCATAATGGATGGGTTTCCTTTTTACCTGAGTTGCTTTAGTTTAATGTAAAGATCCCTGTGAGTGGAATTCATTTTCCATTTTCATTCTTTCTGCCTGCTCAACTGCCACTCATCAGCAAAAGGTCTGCCTTTCATGTAAAGTCAGTCACTGTACAAAGTCTCATAGTTTACATGCAAAGTACTGTTAGAACAAGCCTGATGGCGCTCACAGGGCATGTGAGCCAGGCTGCTAGGCATGGTCCAAAATATGAAGTCCTGGCCCCTGTGGTATCTTCAGATTGTCTTAAATGCATGCAGATAGGGCATCTGACATAGGGACTCCACCCCAAGGCCACATTTCTGCATCCCTGTGTATCGCACTTTGTCATACAAGACTGACTGCTGGGGAGGAATAAGAGGGTCTAGCGAAGCAAGCCTTCTACCATGGAAAGAGGACTGCATAGGCTGAGCTGATGAACACAGCCTCTAGCAACAGATTCATCTCAAGTTCTTACCTCTATACCAAGAGTGTGTCTAAGTTGCCAGAGGCAGCCTCCTAGGGCGAGACATGCCACTGTTTTAATCTCAGTTCCTTAAGGCACCTCCCCTGGAGCCACCGT
Source organism: Phalacrocorax aristotelis (assembly GCF_949628215.1). NCBI lineage: Eukaryota > Metazoa > Chordata > Aves > Suliformes > Phalacrocoracidae > Phalacrocorax > Phalacrocorax aristotelis. The sequence goes on along the minus strand of NC_134281.1, from coordinate 42,587,121 downwards.
ATCTGCCACACGTGGGATGAGCACATGAAATTAGATAAGGGCTAAGAAGGTCTCTCTCTGTCCCGTCTGTTTACTTTGTTAATCTTCAATCCCTCACAATACACTCACAATTAGTGAACTCAGAGGCCCTCTTTGGGCTATGGTCTGAGCAGATTACACAGAGAAAATAAATCTCGTCCGTGTTCTGGCCTGACCTTGGCCTAAACCTGAGAAAGTGAATACCCCTATCACACCAGCATGTGTCTGTAGAAGTACAGTAAACACAAATGGGTGTCACTGGCCCTCTATGTCATACAATCCCAGGCCAGGAGTCTAGCGTTTTGAGCTGTCCACCCAAGTACTTGTTAATAGATGTCCATTCTTAGTCTGTAAAGGAATGTAGACAGGGCATCCTGCCTTACAAAACACAAACTTACAATAAAACAGAAAGAGAGTCTCAGTCATTGTGCAGAGCTCTGCTGTTGGTCTCCACATCCAGCAGTTTCTTCCCACTGGACTTACGCTGCTAGTTTGGGACTTGGCTGGGGGAATTATCCACTACTACACTGGGTTCTCCACCACCATCTGTGCACATAGTTGCCTGCCTAACCCCGAGTGCATCCGTCCTTGGGAAGTCAGTCAATAAGTCTGTGGGGCTTCCTCATCAATACTTGGAGGAGGCAGAGACCTGGCATAGCCTGGGCAGAGCCTGGGCTATGAGACAGGAGAGCCTGGATGACCCAGCAGAGGGCCTGTATTGCTTCTAAGGGGCATGATGAGGGGTGACGTGTTCCTTGTGGAGACTCATTGGTGCCTTTGCTAGTCATTCTGCCTTCGTTCTTCTCTGGAGATGTCCTGTGTAACTCAGGTGAAGTTGGTGCAGACCTTGGTGGCCATCCCGAGTTTCTGTGCTCGGTGGAGGCACTTTGTTCTCTGCTAGCAGGCAATGAGGACAACCCCTTCAGTTCCCAGCCCTCAGTCCATAGTGCCTCAGTGGAGAGGGTGATGCCGTACTGGGTGTCACTCTGCTGTCTGGACAGGAGTTGCAAGCCCATACATGTTAGACATATGGTGTTCATCTATGGTGCCCTTAACTACAGCCACAAGCATCAGGTTTTGTTCTCTAGGCCTTGTGCAAGCTTGACATGTCTCTAGATGAGCATTACTGTGCTTCCAGACCCACCCCTTTCTGTCTACTCTGCAATCAGTATATCAGAGCTTTATTCCACAGACTTACCTCAGTATACTGCTGCCCAAAGTGAGACAGCCCAGACACTGCTGGAGAAAAGCTTGTAGGGTTCCCCCCATCTTCCATGAAGGGATCTCTGAGAGTGGCCCTGACTAAACTTCATGAGCCCAGTGACATAGACAGTCAAGGACAGACTGTACATGTGTTGTCATGCTGTGACTAGTGGAAAGTGGCTTCCCTCCCCAGCTGCAAGGATAACTAACAGGTGAACCTAGTGCAAGTCAGTCTGCTTGGGTCTAAAAGTTATTGAAGTTAGAAGGTAATTGTTCTATACAAAAAATAGAGTAAGAACCTTTTGGAGAGAAAAAGCTGCATGATACAATAGAAAGGACAATAGGTAAATAGAGTAACATGATTTGCACAGGGCTTACCATGAATTAAAGTTTGCTCACTGGTGGTGCCAGCAAATGAGGTGTAAGAAGCAACGCAGAAGGGAGAGGAAAGCCCATGGGGAAGGGTGGAGCTGGCTGGTCCTTGTGACTTAGCTTCCATGCCCAGCATCCTTATTTTTGCATGGGATTTATACTATCTAATCTTCAGCAGATATTTTACAGCTTCTATTATCGTGGTGTCCAGCCAGTCTTTTAAAAGTGCCTTGGTGTGAAGAAAGAGGAGTGCCAGGAAGGGAGGATGATAGGAAACGGCTGATGAAGTTGCCAGGGTTTGTGCCCCTATCACCCAGCAAAGTGGGGCAGGAAAGCTGCCTGCCCTCACCTGACCCTGGCCCCAGCTCCTCCTGGACACTGGGCTTTTCTAGAGAATTCTGCCACATGCTCTGAATATGTGTATTATTCCTATAAATATAAACTAATGTGCAAATTAAAAAAAAAACAGAAAACCCAACACCTCTTTTTACAGCCCCCTAATTCTTTGTCCACAGGGCTTTGGACTCCCTTGGTTCAGCTCCAAGCGTGTCTGCAGAGTAACCTTGGAGGGTACACATAGCTACCACAAGCCGAGGGAAGGTTTTATAGATCCTAAAATAATTACAGCATCGCTGAGTCTAGTTGTATAATTTCTTGGCAATATACTAATTAAAACTAGATATTTACACACAACACTTATTTAAACTTAAGACTTATTTAAAAGAACCTGCATACTTATAATAACTATATATCATGGCTTTATTGAGGACCATGTTTTTCATGCAGATTGAATTCTTGAGCACTGTGATTAGCATAAATGAGCCCACGGCTTTATGTTCAGGACTGAATACTTCCAGGGCATCTGAATCATCCTGGTATTTCATTCCACAATCTAAAATTATTTTTAAAATACTACAGTTTTTAAACTCGCTGTTTTATGGCACTTAGAAATTGCTCTGTGTTTACTAGCAACAGAGTCTAGCAGAGCTGAGTGTTTAATGTGATGAATAGTGTTAGGAGCTCAAAGAAAAGTCAGATGCGTGCCGACACTTATCAGAGCTGTTCTGTGGCTCAGAATGACTGTTCGTGATACTTGTTTCATGATAAACTTCCTCAGAACATGATGTTACTGGAAAAAAAATTATCCACTCTGAGAAATACGCAGGTGACACAGTTGAGTCAGCAGCTTGCAACAGTGACACAGGCTTACGTTTATAAAAATCCCCACTGAACTTTTGTCTTCTGCGTGCGTATATCATAGCCTTAAAATCTGTTGCCACAAAAGAGTCCCATTTCTTGTGTTCACTTGGTAGCTGTTTAAACTAACAAAAATCTTCCCACCATCCTGATGAAGTAGATGCCTGGGTTTAAAAGTCTAAATAGTCACAAAACTTTCCTCTTTCATAAGTAATTCACCATATAAATGCTAGTATCTCCAGTGACCACTGATACCTCTGGGGAAATGATAAACATGGAAAAATAACAGACCACTGTGGAAACCAGAAAATCCTGCCTCCTGCATGAGAGGGTTTAATTACTGAAGTTGCAAGCATTTCCCCATGCACAAGCATCTCGGCATTCATAGGTGGAAAGTACCTCATGCTGTGTTTGAAATATCAACTGGATTTAAAAGAAGGCTTTGTGCTTCACCATGGACCTTTCTTAGCCTCCTGCAGATGGTCCCTATTGCTGAAAAGAGACATGACTTGTGAGATGGGAAGACCTCCGTGCTGTTTTTTCATGCTGCTCTAATCCTGCTTTACACCCATAAAGGACTACAGTCCTTAAGCCCTTACCCTCCTTCTCCTTAAATATTAAAATTATTTTCCTCAGTGTCATACCGTATTAAAGCAGAATGAAAATGGGTTTAACAATTGCTGGCATGGGGCTTCTGTACAGCATGTGTGTCACAAATCATGTCACTTTTCAGCAATAGGGCTGCTGCCAGCGGGAGGCTCAGAAATGCTCATGTTAATCAAAAATTTTAATTTCAAATCAAATTGACAGTTTACACATGGTGAGAAATGCTTCTCACCATGTGATATTTCAGTATGCTACACTGGGCAAAATGGGTGCACTTTCCTGTTAAGAATTTTGACTGCAGTATCTGCAAATTTATGGGTTTCAGAGTATTGGGTATGGTGAGTAGTTGATCTAAGGGAGCCCCTCAGAGAATAGGAGACAGAAGGGTTTTCATGCAGCCTGGCACTGGTGAGCCGCTGTTGGCACATGCTGCTGGAGAAATGACAGGTATTCAATAAACATCACTATGGTTAAGAGGAAGATTTAAAGGAGGGAGGGGCTGCAGTGCTATAAACAGGATTTGAAACAAATGTGCTTATTTCAGTCCGTGATTAGTCTGAATACCTAAGTATTCCACACCAGTTTTTAAATATCCTTACATTTATTTTCACACTGATGTTCTTCACACAGCATCAACAATAATATTTATGGCATTAATACTGTAGCTAAATTCTAATTTGAAGTAGGGTAAACCCAAGTGAACTGTTCATGTACCAAGGCACACTCCATTGGTATGAAGACCAGAACATGGCTACATGTCACACTTACAGCATGCAGCCCCACTGTTGGCTCCTGCAAGCCCTTACTTCTACCAGCAGCTTTCTAGAAGCCAGTGGACAAAATTCAGGAGGCAAAATTTCAGTTGATAGTTGATGAGGAGTAAGAGGAGCAAGGACAGTTGATGGAACATCTGTGATTGGTCCCAGACAAATGAGTTGTAGAAAACAATGTTTTCAGGCTGTACCAGGAACATGATGCTGACATCAAAAAAATGACCAGCTGAAAAGAAATTATCCTTACATTATTCTCTTTAGGAGGTTTTTCAGCTCGGGGGGGAGGGGGGGGAGGCGCTGAGGTTAATGTGTAACTCATGTGCCTAGCTCATGACATTGGGGCTTTCATTACACAAAGGCCTTGCAGGGGGAAAAGAACAGCAACAGCAGTTCCCACCTTCTTGTACTCCCCCTCCAGTGCCTGTATTTATCATTCACCTGCAAGGGTGAGAGGGTGGTTGGGTGCTCGTTGCTGGCAGCCCAGGGAGCGCCCTGCAGCAGCACGTGCTGTCAGCATCCTCGGGAAGCTCAGGGAAACCGGGTGGTTTCTCTAGGCTCATTTGGACATTGAGTCATCCTTTGAACTGCAAAGCTGAACTGGCAAGATCACCGCAGACCTTGGAGATTACAGCTGTCATTGCTCTTGTAACCAGGGTTGATAGGAAAATATGAAGATAAATAACTCCTTCATATTATTATTTTCAGGGAGGCAGGCTTTTCTTTTTATTACTCTTTTTATTGTTAGATGCCATAAATATTCCAGAATTATTATCCCAGGGTAGATTTCATCTCATTTACTTCGAAAGGCTTTTGAGGAGCGCATTATTTTATAAGCTGCCAAATGAGTATGACCATTTATAATAATTTTTCTTCTTTTCTTTAATATTTGCTTTTTGGATTGAGGACCTGAAACAGAAATATGCTAATTTAAGACATCTGTTGTTTTTCAAGCTATAGGCCCCTATCAGTATTAATGCAGTTAGTTTATTTATCAAATTTGGTATATGGTAGAGAGAGATTCTTAATTTTTATCTTTATATCAAAAAACTGTATTTAACTGATTTCTCACCCACATGAGTACCAAAAAGTTCCCTACAGTGTTAGGAGTCATCAGAAATTAAAAACCACAACAGACATCTTAGATCTTGGAATGGTTTCCGCTGCATAAGGTCCTTAACATGAACTTGAAGGGCTTTCAATGTTTCAAGAAGACCTTTGTCTTCAAGAGAAAGGAACTATCCTTGTGCCCTCCTTTTGGAGGAAACCTGACATGATTGATTCCGATCTATAATCGGTTCATTAACGTTAATAAGTTGCCATTAATTCCACTATCTCTGCACTTAAATACAAAATGAGCTGAATCTTCTAAGAGCTAAAGCTGCTGTGGATCCATGCAGGATCAGGCTGCTGGTGACACAGCCAGCCTGATGCCACATTTGCTCTGGTCCACATTTATTAATTTGCTTCCCAGACTCTGGAGATCAATCTGACACATTGTTATTATTAGAGAGTCTAAAATGGCGTAAGAATGAAAGTCGACCCACAGTGAGACACTACATGTCTATTTCTGATCCGATTCACTTCAGGAGAATCATGGCAAGTTGGGTGGATACCCTAGTGAAGTCCCAGCACCTTCAGATGTTGATTCCTGGTGGCCACCAAGAGTATACAAACCATACGGAAACGAGAGCACTGGTTTCACAACTTTACTGTCTGCTAGATACAGACTTTTTAGCTAAAAACCAAAAAGGCAAAGCATTTACCAATGGTTTTGCATACTGTGAAGGGTTAACAAAACTTTCATTATCACACTCTATTAAGCCAGGACCAGGAAACAATTTCTAATCAACACTCAGATCTGGGCAGGGATTGTGCAGTCTTTTGTAGGAGGCCTCAGATCTGTGTTCTCTATTCTCACATGCTCACTTCCAGCTGTTGTCATTGAAATCCCACATAATCTCCCCGGGTCAAAGGGCAGTCATCCATGACTGCCGCTGTTAGGAGGTTATGCTGATTTCTGTTGTCAAATATTGGCCCTTTTCTCTTTCAATCACTCCCATTCTACTTTTTTTAACAAGAAAGATCCAGCCTAGAATTGTATTACATGACTTTAAAGTCTTAAAAGTGTTCCTCTATTGTACTAACACGACATGCCCTGGACGGTCTAATCCATCCTGCTATGGGCCACAAAGAAAGTTCTGGTGCTTCTTAAAACCTCAGCCAAAGCCGGGTAGGTGAGCCGGAGAGAATAACGGCATATGTGACATGTGGCCCAGCAGTTATTTCATAAGAAAATGTGCAATTTGTCCAAGGTAAGCTATTGCTGCGGCATTAAAGTGAAATTGAAAATAACAAGCCAAAATAGGAGTGGGATTATTTGTTAGGGAACAAGAGAGGTTTCTGTATCACCTTTAATGGGTAGCATCTTGCTTAACCCTTGTATAAAAATCCGTGAATTAAAAATATGAAAATCGTTAATTAAAGATGTGGTATAATTTACCATTAAAGGTTTATCATTTACAGATTTGAGGAATGCATTTTGTACAAAGCAATTAAAATGAGGCCGTTGTGCCAGCTCTGGAGATTGGTGTCTGGTGTCTGTTGGTAAACGCAGATTTCGTTACAGTTACGTGGAATATTCAGGCCTCTGTACAGCTCCCTTGTGCTGTCTTCCCTCTGAATGGGAGAGACATTCATTTGGACAGAGTATTGCAGCTGGGATACATGGTCTCTTCGATCTCCACATTTTTTTAGATACAAAGTTAGCGTGTATGGTTTGGCCCCATGGATATAGCTTTCCATTGCCAGCATGGGCTAGTGACCAAGTATCTCTTGGTGAACTTCGCTGCTGTTTCCCCGGGCAGGTGAGCAGGGGCTGGTCTCAGCCTGGGGTGCTCCCCCTGGCCACCCACACTTGCCGTGGAGATGGATGCTTCCCAGAGGCAAGGTACATCTTCCTCCCTGTGTGAGCACATGGCACACAACCGCTGTGCCAGACTGCCTGCAGGACCCTGTGTCTGTGCAGAAGGATGTGTTTCTGGAAGGGAATGCAGTGCTGTGGCTGGGTCAGCCCAGGCTTAATAAAATCACCTTCCAATTAAGCAGAGTATAAGTATTATGAAGGTCTTGACTGAAGCATGCATATTCTGTCCTTTCCTTTTTGCTGTAGAATGAAGATTAGGGCTAACTCTCACTCCCATCATCCTCAGCTAGTGCAGCTGTGGAACAGCTAACCTTTTGGGAGTCCTCAGGGCAATCCAGGTTTCCTCTGATAACACCCCCCCCTCTCAAGGCCTGAATGTGCTGTGCAATACAGACATTAATTTTCTAATCAATATTATTGCTCCACATTGTTTGTGAAACATGGGATTATCTATACAGAGGATAAAACCAAAAGGAATCAAGTTGCCCTTTGAGCAGAGAGGGCTTTTCTTTTAATCAGGCATTTGGTTAAGATAATAGGCTTGAGACCCTAATTGATTATTACTATTTTAAGATTTTAAGATGGCTATGTATAGTGAGATGCTGAACATGAAAAAGGCTTTAGAAATGGCTTCAGTGCTAGTTTGGGGGGCTTGTGTAATTTCAAAACACTGAAAAGGAATCAAAGTCTCCCAAAAAACTCTTCTCCAAAGCTTAATACATTGCCATTTGGACTGTAGTGGAAGAGAAATAACTGGATTTGGACTTTTTAATCTTCAAAGGAGTAACTTTCCCAGTTTTATTTAAGCTTGGATTTCAGAAAGCAAGCTGTACCTCTGTTTAGAAAATACCTTGTATATTTTGGTGCATTCTTTCTATTTTATAATTAAAATACTACTGTTGGATTACACAAGGAAGCCTGCTAATTAAATAACAATAATACCTTGAACACCTTGAAAACATCTTCTGATATTCAATTAAGGAACAATAACCCGATGAACTTTAACCTCTAGACCATATTCAGACTTTCTACATAAAAGTAATTGCATCAGTCATGATTTTCTCAAGCTACAACACAAGCTCTTGATTGGTAGCTCAACGTCTGAGACTCCTTTTTACAGCATTAATTGGGAAAGCAGACAATACTCTCCCTGTAAACTAGATTTTAGGACGAAGGTTAGTTGCCTTTGTACACGTTTACTCATTGAAATAGGAATGTTTGCTTAATAATTCAAAACAAATAGCATTAGACAACAAGTCCTAATCCTGATTTCTCTTCTGCCAGTGTAAATTAGGAGAAAATTAGGTGAAACTCTATTTGATCAGTGTAGAAAGACTTGTTTAAAATTTCTTTGAGATCAGAAGTAGGCTCTACCAATTCAACCCTTTTCTTCTGGCTTCTTTACTGGGATCGAAAAGAAGAATATGTAAATCACATTATGAATTTTCTCCCCAATTAAAGCTGTCATCAAGTTATGGAAAAATATTTTTCATGTGGTACTTGTTATGATAGTGTTGCACTGCGTTTGTACACTCTACAAAACATGCGAAAGGGTAATGACATATTATTTATTAGTTAGTATCCTGATCTTCTTTATTCAATTTGGTCTTATTAGCCTATGGTTTTTTCCCCCCTGGAGGAAAAACAATCATCCCCGTGAGCCAAAGTGAGGTCTTGTTTAATGAGCTAACTCCTAGCTGGACCTAGACTTGGGTTGAAGGCAATGATTCAATAATATATTTAAATACCTGCTTAACTTTGTCAGCCCATCTTTATTTGGCAAGGCAAATAAGCATGCGCTTTAGTCAAGCATGTGATTAAAATTAAGCACGTGCTCTAACTGCTTTGCTGAGTCAGGGTCTGCCAGGTGTCTTAATTTATACCCAGAATTTCAGGGAATTAACTGTTAGTTTTTTATAAAGTTTTAGTTTTAATTTTGGTTTTTCATCCCCATTTTGGACACCTGCTTCACTACCAAAATGTGACTGTCACACAAAGCTGTGAGGATAACCAGATCATATGCAGCAAGTTCAATGCCCTCTCTTTGGGATATTTAGCAAAAGTATCGCAATGCACATATTTCTGTAAAATGCTGTATGAAAAGTAAATCTTGCAAGCTTTCAAGATCTTTAATCATCTTTTCAGTAAAGGAGGTCGTTAATGCTAACATCTACATATGTAATTGCTTGACTTTACCTATTTTTTTCTCATTCACAATTAAGTGGAACAGCCAGATTGATATATTTTTGCATTTTGACCCGTTAATAGGCACAAAATGTTTACTTAACATATTTTGTCAATCCTGCTATTTCCCAGTCATTCTTCTTTTACATGTCAGCAAAAGCTACAGTCTTAGGCCTGGATTTTGCAATCTGAACCATCCAGGCAAACCTTTAAACTTTCATGGAGTTCCACTGAACTGTGAATTCACAGACCAACCGTGCATCAAATTGAGTTCAAGCTACAAATCTAAGCCAAGGGCATTGCTTTTATAGGTATCACGATATTATTAATGATTGGCAAGATGAGCCCCTGATTTCCTAATGTTCATAAGTAAATAACAAATTGGAGAATTGTGAAATTCACCTTTCATTTGTGAAATGTTTATTTTCAGTATTGAAGGATGAAAATGGAACCACTCTTGTTGCATGCTGTTGTTTAATGACTACTATTAAATGTACACATATAAGAAATGTTCTTGCAGAAATGGACATTTCAAGTATACCCAGCAAAATAAGGATAATGAAGTTAGCACGCCCAAGCTAACTTATTCAACTTTTCTCATGCCCTGTGGGACTCTGAGAGCTAGAATGTATTTAAAAGCATTCTACGGCATTTTCATTTCTGTGTTTTACCTGTGTTTGATAGGTTAAGGTAAATGTGGTTAGCCATGTGACAACCATATTTATATTGGCTGATTACAAAGGGCTCCAAACTTTCCCTTTAAAAAAAATCAGCCAAATGTCCTGCCATAGCTGTGATTGGTTTTTTACTTCTGTATTTAAATTTCACCTTCAGTCTTAGTGCGATAGAAACATGCCTGAGAAATGCAGGTGGAAGTGGACACCAGAGCAGAGCTGGTGCGGTGCACTGTGAAAAAAACAACACGTGACAGATGTTCGTAGCATTGCTGAATGCGCTTCTGGAAGTTGCTCAGATACTGCCATGATGAGCACAGTATGAGAAGTTACATAGCATAGACTGGCTTCCCTACGAAGGGCTCTGCGGAGTACTAAGCATCCTGGCCCTAATCCAGCAAGGCACTTAAGCATATGCTTAATTTTAGGCACATGAGTGGTTTCAGTGAAGACCTAAGAGAATTATTTTTAATTCACAGATCATTTAATTCAATAGGCAGGTCTGCTGCAGCATATGAAAAGTAGATCTTCATATTAAAAATACTTGGGAAATTGTCACTGCACAAATGTTGTATATGGCCAGCAACCATTTCTAAAAAGCAGAATGGTGTAGTCATCACCTTTATTATGATAAAATATAAAGCAGATCAGGCAAAAGCATTTAGAATTATCTGAGAGATATTTCTAAGTTGAAAATAAGGAAAAATAAAAGCTTGTAAGAACATTTTTTCATTTGAAGTAGAGAAAAATTTATTCTCTTGATGTAAATAAAAACCTTGTTTGCAGATTGAGGAGTTTGTTTGTGTTGAATTTCAGCATCAATTTCAATATTTTATAGTACATTTATCTACAGCTGGAGCATGACAGATTTGTGTATATTTATATGTTTGTGTACATAATACATATGTATACACACATACACAAGGATGCCCAAAGATATACATATACACAGTTTGGAAACTCATCATTATTGCTGAAGTATAAAAACATGCCTGATGTAGAAACTTGTCTCAAGTCTGTTAGCTTAGCAACTGTGTTCATCTGGCATCATAGGATCCTCACAGAAACAGGGAAGCTCTTCTGTGCAGGAGCAGAATTTGCTGAGGACTTGGCTGGAGATGAATGGCTGACCTCCCTCCAAATCTCTCCCAAACCTTTCCTTGACATGTCACCCTCTGTAGTCCTGCACACAATATGCATTTCTTTTATCTCCCATTCTGCAGGTAGAAATGGCAATGGTGTATGTTGGGTTTTTTAAACAACCCCAAAAGAAAGACAGGAGAACAAATATGCAGCTTGCATTAGTCCTCTTTCTCTGGTCACTATAGGGAGGTATGCAGGTATTGCCATGACGAATGCGGGGTACGGTAGAATTTACTGAATGTACGGAAGTTGTACTGAATCTGACAAACAATTAACAACGGAGCAGATGGTGCCACTGCCAAACATTCAATAATATATGTGTGCATGCGCTGGAATCGGTGACTCTAAGTAGGACAACCTAAAAAGGTATGCCACTTATCCTGTGGACAAGTAAGACTTTACAGTTCTTTTAATAATCTCTTTATCCCGAGATTTCTCTTTTGACCCTGATTTCAAAAGCAGGAGGTCAGTCTGGTCAACTAACTGCAGACCTCTAACTGAAGTCCAGATACGTCCTGCGTGAACTGCTGTATCCCACTCCGCACACTTATACTGGGTTGCAGCTCGAAAGCTGCTCCTTTTGTAATTGATCATACCCGCGAAAATTAAATGAACATTTGGTGGTAGGCATGGTTTCAGAGAGGAAGGAAAATACTGTTATGTAAAGCGTAATAACATTTTGATACCAAGTGTAGAGGCATTCCTTGCACAAGGGAGGCAAGCATGGAAACATATGCCCTGGTTCTTAAAGACAGTCCAAAGCTCAAAGTTAATACTTTTCTTATGCAAAGATTTCTTTTTCTTTTCGAAAGTTAGTTTTAAATGTTAGGATTTTTTTTTTTTTGGTGGGAAATGCATTAATTTAATTTTTTTAACCAGCTGCTATTTTAAGATTTCCCTAGTGTAACCTTACAAAATGAAGAGTACATCTTTAAATCTTGTTTTGTTTGAATGAATGGGTAGATAATCCTGATCAGATGTTTCTTTAGAGAGTAATGTTTAAAACGATTATGGAACTTAGCTGTCCTGTCTGTTTCCTAGGCACAGTATTTTCATGTCAATTGTGAAGTCATTAGGGGTCATCCAAGGTAACCGTTTATTAAAATAGTCCTCTTTTGTTTCAGATTTCCTGTTGAGATGCTTTAACATGTAAAAATCTCCCTGCTGATGTGTCATGTTAGCTTTCCTAACCTCTAGATAGAAACCACAAAGCAGCCTACATAGCTGTATGACTAGTTACCCACCTACATAAACAATAATTACTGCTAAGTGGGAAATTAGATGTCACATTTTAAGTCTAAATGAAAGTAAAGTATTTGAGAATACTGTCATTAAAAGCTTAAAGTTAATCGCAGTTCTCTCACTCTGTTTGTTTTGTAGGACATTTGGGCTTCCAGGACAGTTTTGTCACATCAGGTGTTTTCAGTGTGACTGAGCTAGTAAGAGTCTCACAAAGTAAGTATCATTTTGTGGCCGGTTTGTGTGGTTTCTGCAGTCCCAGTTTTTTCCTTTGATTCTTATCGTGCCCCCTCCCCAATTCAGAAACAGTGTCTTGAAAATCGAGAGTCTCTTCTCCCTGCTTCTCACCAGTGGACGGTGTTTATGTGCTGCATCTTTTAATGTGGGAAAATAAAATAGCATAATTTTTAAGATCAAATAATAAATTTTTAATTCTGCAAACTTGCATGTGCAAGTTGATAAGCTCGTTGGGTACCTAGATGAAAATGGGCATGCTCTGTATCATTGTGCAGATAAATGCCTACTAAGATCAGCTTACCCAGGATCCAAGGACTCTATTTTAACCAGACCTCTAGAAATTACATGATCTGTGCACATAAGCCTGGAAATTTTCTTATGCTGCTTTTGCACATTGTGTTCATCTATGCCATGCGTACATGTGTTTGTATACCTGCAAACTGACAAACTTCTTAATGCCAACAACTGTACCACCTTCAGCTCTGATAACCTCAGTTGTGTAGAGGCATACAACTTGACTTCACATGGCCTGCGTTTTCTATTAACTGTATGGAATTCTGTCTTCTAGAAGGACTTGGGTTTTGACTTTTAAAGAATGCTAATGCCCCCAGCATGAATGACACAGTGTGGCATCATCATTACAGGCTTGTCAATAATCACTAACAACAGTGAATTAAGAGTACCTGTCACCACCCTTCTCCATTGATCAAAGGTGCATTGATTGTATTTTGCTATGACATAATCCAGATAGTCCAAGGAGAGCATATGGACAATCTCTTGCAGAGATACTACTGGTAAGCCAAGGCCATAGGTAGTAGTTCTTTGGGGATCTTTTCTGCAGCTAGTGTAGAGCTATGCAGTGACATCTCATTGTCACCATTACCACTGCTCCAGGTGAACCACTCAACTGTGTGCCCCTTTAAAACCTTAGGGTTTGAAACCAATCTCTTTAGCACAGTCAGTAATAAAAATGTTTCTCCTCCTAGATAGCAGGAATATTTGTTTTTGCATTGGCTCTGAGCATGTGGTTCAAGTCCTTCTGGGCTGGAATCTAACTGGCACAAACCTAGCAGAGAATCTGTGGTTTTGAGTCACAACACAGAGTTTCTGTAAGGATTTTCCTCTTTTTTCCTCTTTCAGAAGGACTTGCACTAGCAACTAAATTGACTTTATATTCAAAAGTAAGATGCTACAAAGAAAGCATGGCAAGTGGGAGATACACGAATGTCAGAGTTGTATGTGCTGGGGGGAGAGGCAGAGGGAGAAAAAGTTTAAGGCAGACATTTCTCCTGAGTTTTCTTCCCTGACAACTGGTGGGAATTTTGTGAGAAGGACAAAGTTAAGAGGACTTAGAAGTGAAGAGGAGCTGCTGAGCGCTCAGCACATTTGCAAATCAGTGCACTTACTCAAGTGCTTAAATAGGGACTTTGACATCTAACTCACTGTACTGTGTACACTAACTTGCTGGTACCTGCAGCATGGCAGACAAAACCAAGTTATCACCAGTCTTTGAACTCCTCTGTGTTATGCCACTTTATTTCGGTGTGACAGTGTAAGGCTTTTGAAGCCCAAAGGATTCACCCTCCCCCTCTGCAAGGCATCCCACTTCATCACAATCTTATCTTCACTGTAGGAGCCCTACACAGCAGAACTGCCTCTGGACTCTGTCAGCCGTGCTTCATGTGTGCACAGGACAGGGCTGCTAGAAAAGTGCCCCCGTTCAGGACTTCAGCCTTCACAGCCAGCCCTAGTCCCAGCCTCCCTGAGAGTTTGGCATTGACCTCATGATCATCATGTTTCATGTCTATTAACCTTCCATTATATTTTTTTGTAACTAAACTAAAACATTGTGTATCAGAAATCTTAGCATTCAGCATGTTTTGCAAATTATTAACTGAGTCTGAGGTGTTCCTTCTGCTTTGCTGATGAAATCTACCACCTCCAAGGGTAGGGCACCTGCATGCAGGAAGAGCAGGCCAGGCATGAACTTTATCGGAAATAAGAAAGGAGGTGTTGGTGGGCAAAATAAAAAGATTCAGCTTTTATCTGTTCCAGGCACAGGGGTTTGCACTCTTTTTCATGAGCTCTTTAATAATCCTGGGAGGTCAAGACCTCAGTTTTATATCCTGTCTACAAGCCAGCACCTCGACCAAAAATAGTGTCCCCAAAGCATACCGGGATATCACTTCAGAACTGACTCAGAGGGAAGAGTGCCAGCAACTGATTTAGCTACACTGCTTTTGATAGCACCCTGGATTTTCCTTGGAGATGCCCCAGACATGTACTGACCAGCCGTAACCTTGTTTATTTTGTGAGGTCTGAGAAGCCCACAGCCTGGCATCCCGTGGCTAACCAGTAAGATATGTTTAGTGTAGAGTCTAGCAACAAATTCCCAGTGAAGTCAATATGAGTTCTCCTGCTAACATTCAAAGAATTATTTAACATAACAGAGCAAAAAAGTAATCGCTGTATATTTGCCTAAATTGGCAGGCAAGGTCTTCTAAAGAGTGTGTTTTTCAATACAACCCTTGCTCAGCTGTCTACATGCTCCCATGTCTTGATTTGAGACCAGTCCATGGGTTACTTTCATGCTGAGGAGCTCACCTTATGAACCGCCATCATCTGGCCTACCCAGCAGCTATTAAGTCTGTAGCTTGAGTAATAGAGATGTCCTCCATCCGTTTTCTTGTTTTTACTTTCTAAAAAGTCATTGCTCCTTCAGAAGCAACCATGGCTAGGGAAGGAACAAGCCTGTTTATCCCTCACGTTTAGTCTCTGCTCTCTTACTGAGTGTGCTCTCTGTTGGCTTTACAAAGAGGCCATCTTTGTGTGTGCCCATTGTCATGTTTCTTTCCATGCTTGCTTTTGATAATATGATGATAGAAAGATGTGATTTCCCACAGTTTTAACTGGCCTGTGGTTTGCTGCTGTTATCTAAAATTAATCATATGAAATATTGTTGGTAGCAATTATGTGCCAGGTTTATTTAGTAAAGTTCCCAGAGGTCCACGTAGCAAGGAGTCTCAAGTAATAGGCAGTTGTCTCTGTCATGCAAATTTGGGGAATGAATTAATCATGCAAAAGGTCAGCTGATACCATTATCTGTCTTACCTATCAGTGCTGATCATCACAGTTCCTGTGAGCTATTGAACAAGTCTAGACTGTTTTGGTAACAGAAACTTGCTTTCTTCAGCCCCATAGATGCAGTTTTTCCTTCAAAATGCTACCCAGCAACTGAATCTTGCAGAGCCTAGTAAAACAGAGAAAGTAGATAATAAATGTTCAAGTGAAAAACAGATAGACCCCTCTCCACCCCATCTGATGTGGATGTTGCGGACCATTGCTGTCAGTTCTCCTACATTAGTAGCAGGAAAGAGTATGAGCTCCTTTCTAAGTGTTGTCTGCCACCCCAGATACTGGGGAGACCCCTTCAGATAACAGACTTCATTCTTCCATCTCTAGAGAGGTTTGGGCTGACAACAAAAGAAGCAGAAGCATTGGAGATGTACGAGTTTTAGAACCACAGCCAGCTGTTGGCAAAGCGAAATCTTCTCCCTCTCTATCCTTGTTGGGACAATATTCCACTCACTGTGTGCAGTTTGTAGGGCATTGGAGAATACCCTCTGCAAAAGGTGCTGGCAGAGGGGTGGCCGTGGTGCCAAGCCGCTGCCAAGAGTACAGTCCCATTTGCTTGGCAGAGGCTGGGAGGCCATGGCAGGCTGGAGCAGGGAGAGGCATGGGGAACACTGTTCCCCTCTTGGCTTTCAGTCTGCACTGTGTGCTCTTGTGCAGAGAGCTGCTGGGCAGATCTCCTCCCTTGGAGGTCCTTCAAGCAGCCAGATAAACTGCACTGCCCAGGATGTGAAGAAAGATTTAGGATTTATGAACATTTGCTAGAGCCAAATCAAACACATTTGTTTTGTGCTATGTTATTTGTCAAAATGACATCATTCTTCATGCTGATAAACAAGGGAATTCTGACTGCACCCTGGACTGAAAATGCCACGCTTTGAGTTTTAAGATGTTAGCTGTGTGCAGTAAGGAGCTGTACGGAGCAAGTGGGGTGACTTTTAATCCTTCTAATGAGCCAGTGAAACCACAAGCACACAGGCGTACATGTAGTCGCTTACTGCTCCTGTATAAACACAGAAATGGTCCAGCTAATTATCCCTGAGACAGTTACACTAGTTCCACAGGTTAAGAGGTGCGTTTGTGGCCAAGGCATTTTGAAAAGCTGGGGTCCTGGCTGCTGAATGGGGTGGGTGCCAGTCTTGGTTAGTGGCTGCTTTTGCAACGGAGGCAGGGGCTGAAGCTGTCCTTGCCGTGAGGCAGGAGGACAAGTGGTAGAAATGAAAGTAATTGTCGCTGTTCCAGGCATGGAGCATGGGTGTGACGGAGGAAACATAGCTTCCTCACACCTTTCATCCAGTGGCCAGATACAGCCAAAACAAACTGCATCGAAAGTCCTGCCAGCCCCAGCACGTACTGGATGCCTATGGCAAGGTGTGGGGTGCCCCGGCTACTGTCGTGGGTCTGGGCCAGGCAGGCGGTTGCAAAGGGCAGGGAGGATGCTATTGCCTTTCTGTAGCCCAGGAGAGGAGAAGAGGCACTCCTCCACACTGAACACGTGTGTGAAAGCCAGGGTATAATAAAACAGCTCTCTCTAAACATCAGCCTGTATGTTTTCTGCTATACTAAGCATTACAGTAGTGGAGGTAGTTAAAGTCAGCAGCATGAAAATTAACACTTAAAAAGATACTCTATATTCCTTAGCAAAGCACTGCTATCCAGAACACACTGTTTGGGCTTAGGTATGAGAGGAAGAAAAGAAGATTATAATAAAAAATAGACTGCAGGCATAGAGTGAACAGTCGCTGTGACCTTGCCTTTTGTATGCCATTACACAATTCAATGGCAGTCCACTCAAACCTTGCTCTCGATCAATATCCTATTAAAGCAGCACAAAAAGTCTCTATAAACTTAGTGGTTAGCTATGTTTATAAATGGAACTCAGCATAATTAGATGGTCAATAGCAGGCTGTACTTGTAATTTTAAAATGAACATCACACATTTCATATCTGTTGTATTCGGCAAAACCTCTTTGAATCTAACGATATAGTGTGTAGGAAACAAAGGCCTTGCAAAAAAAAAAAAAAACCACCCAAAAAAAACCCCAACAGCTCCCCTTTCCTCTCAGCAGCAGCAGCACAGTGTGTTTCCCTTTGTTTATGGAGTCACAACACAGGAAAAAGTTTATTAGTCAAATGTCATGTTTCTCCCATTTAACCTTAAACACACTATCACTTTGCTGCAGTGTTACATGTGTAATGATCTTAGTCACATCCCAGCCCCTTTGTAAAAATAAATATATAAAAATGGAAAAAACAGAAACTATTAACATGCCTAAAAGAGAGTGCTGTATTCAAAGGAAGACAACTGCCAGCCTGGCTGGTTTTATTTAGTGGGTTTCCTGTTCTATAATTCAATAAATTTTTCAAAATAAATATTACAATTGGGTTAAGTCAAAGGGCTTTTTGTTAATTTCTCTGTTATTTTTCTTGACATTTTGGGTGAAGATCTGAGCTAACAAGCTGGCAGTGGAGGGAGCAGGCTGGCAGCAGGGGCGATGCTGCCCCTGTCCCTGGGAGTGGCATAGAGCTGGTGCTCAGGCACAGGCACCCACCTTTCTTGTCCTCCTTCTCCTTTTGGGCAAACTAGCTCCTCCTGCCCCTTGGAGGAAATGTGTCCTGTCCGCACAGGGATTTTTCTGTGATGCCAGCAGCTGAAATGGGATCTGAGGCCAGCATCAGTTTGTTTGCTTAGAAAGCCTGTGCTTATCAGCAGGCTGGATGTTAGGGGAAGAGGGGTCCTTCCTCCTCGCCCCCCACCAGGTCTGAGTCTTGGGTCAGATGACATCTTGATGCTGGCACATAGGTGGAGACTATTGTTTTGACTCACAACTTCAATTTCTGACATCCTTTCCTGTTTTGGAGATGTTCCTGAGCTATCAGAAGGTCACTTTGCTGCAGAGCATTCTTAGGGTGGGAAATGGCATGTTTTTAACATCATTGCCTGGAGTTTCTGCAGGCTGCAGCATGTAACAGCTGTCTCTGCTGGAGCGGAGCTTCCCAACCACACTGCTGCTTCATGTGGGGCCAGAGCCTGTTCCTGGGCTATAGGAACAGGGATTTAGGGAGGTTGCATGGTGGATCATCACATGCTACAATGAAGAAGGTTAATTTTGACAGAGTTTTGCCACAGTTTGCACCACTTTGATCCCTTTGCTTACCTTCTGGAGCTGCAGCCTTTGCAGGGAATCCTGCAAACAAATGCAAGTGTTCCCTTTCCATCAGCTTTCTGGGCCCATACAAGCTGGACAGTCTGCAAAGGCAGTGTGAAAAGCCATTTGGAGCAGGCTCAGAGGGGCTAGCTGGGCTGGGCTAGCTGCACCGTGCCCACTCTCGTAGTGCATTGCACTGCACAAAGGTAACGAGAGGAGGCAGTGAGCTCCCCTCAGCCAAAGTCCAGTGCAGGAGGTGCGAGGTGTGGCTCAGCTCTGCTGAGGCTGAAGCAGAGACAGAAAGCATGCATGGCTTCAGCGAAATTCCAGCCAGGAAGAGGAAGCGACCTTCTGCCGTGCGGATGAAAAACATTAAGCTCTTCCTGACAGTCTCAGGGTGGGCTCTACACATTAGCACATTGCTGTGTTTTGTCATAGTAAATAAGGTACCTACGAGCAAAGGTACAAATGCCCTTTGCTGAAAGACAAGTACTGACTACATGCCTGTCAGGCAGGCAGGAGAAGGGATTTCAGAACACCTTAGCCTTGTGCAACATTTGCCACAGCATTTCTAGGGCCAGAGACCTTGAGGTGGTTGTGGCAGGATCGTGACTCTAGTGTAAGGACTGGCAAGGGGTTTCAGGCACTCACTGCCATAAGCCGGCCAGGCACTTTAACCTCTGCTGCTTAGATCCCTTGGTGTATATTAGAGGTGGGTTTTGTTCTTTAACCCTTGGATTGCAAACAGGCTCTTGAGTGTGGCAAGGTGGTTTCACCTGTGAAAAACAAAGCATCCTTCATGTTAGCTACCTGGGCAGAAATCACTGTGTGATTAGCCTTTTCTACTTTGTGCTGAGTTTACACAGCATTAGCAATACGTTGTTCCTACCCCACCCCTGGTCTGGAGATATATTTCATTTTCCTATAGGGCAAAATCAAGGGTTGGAGCAGAAGCATCCAGGTTTTGGGGAGAAGGCAATAAGCAGAGGGAAGTGAGAGAAAGAAGAGAAGCGTTATCTGGATAGCAGTTCTTCTTCCATATCTGTTTGGAATAAAACTGTTTCATAAATCTTGCAATGGCTAGGAAATTCATCGTGCCTCGGAAAGAAATGGTGCTTTAATTTAGTGCTTGCCTTTTTACATTCCTGTTTTGAAAATGCTATGCTTAACCTGTAAGTTAGGCTTTGGTAGGTAGAGGGTGCAGAGGAATTGATCAGCAAAGGGTTTGCAGAGCACAAATCTGTTTGGCAAGGAAGTTGCTGAAAACTGTGGAGTAGATGCTGCAGAGAGTACCTTTATGATTGATTTCCATTCAAGTCAGACTGACTGCAGTGTGGTCATTTTTCTAACCCATAACTGCTCACACTGCAGCAGTCTGCTATCTGCAGGGTGTCTGAATTATAGCAGTCCATGTCCGTGTTACCTTTTACACAAATTACTTACACCAGTTTCTTTTTCCATGCAAATTCATCAGTTTTACAGCCTTTTGTAGCTGCTGTCAGGAAACTGATGCAGAAAGCACAAATTGATAAAACAAGTTAATTTTACTATGCTTAATTCTTCTTTCTTTCTGTTAACACACCCTCTCATATACTCAGTGTGCAGGAAGCATATGATAGTTAAGAGAAGATAACAAAGGATTTGAGTGTTCTTGTCATAAATTACTTCCCAACTTAATTCCTTTTAATGATCATTCCAGATTTTCTCAAGTTTTAATGACGTTGTGTATTTTCCGTCCCATGCTTTTAAAAGTCCGCAGCTATCCAGGCTGTTCCCTTTCTGTCTCAATGACATTCTTAAAAGATCCCTGCCAAACAACAACTCATTGTCTTGTGGGGATGATGAGGCAGCTGCAAAGCTACGTTATTCCTCTGTCACATACGACATTGTGAGCTCCTGAAGATTTGGGGTGAAATACTGGCCCCATTACAGTCAATGGCAGCACTCCCAGAAGCCTGCATTTCAGCCCAAACATGTTAGCTGGGTGATAGGAGCTATCCTGTCTTCATTTCCTCACTCCTGCCCCGTTGGAGTGGAAGATTTTTTCATGTTTGAATATGGGCCAGATTCTCAGACCAAAGATTAAGCTTGGCTCAGCATCCTTATGTGGCACTGAGACTGCTTCGCTTTTGTTGCTGTGAATCAGGGCTCTCAGACAATACATTCTGGGCCAAGCTTGTGCATTTTATTGTGCAGTATGTCCTTTTTCAGATGTCTCTGAAATGTGAGAGAAAATAATGATTTGTAATTGTCAGCTTCCAAAGTTGTATTGTCCTGTAAACAGCACTGGAACAGCAACAGTGGATATGGTACCATTTGCTGTATAGTGGCATTTCTTTGTGAAATGCATTATCTGTTGACTTTAACATTAAACTGCTCTGTTCCTTTTCTGTTCCCAGAAGAATATGGCACATGGAGATGATAGGCTTGTGCCTGCAAACTTCATGGTGTGCAGGAATTCATTATGTTTTAATGTAAAACCAAGGCTCTAGGACAGGGAAATGAAAGGTATTCATATCACTTAAAATAAAACTTAAGCGCTGGATAAGGTAATGAGAGGTGAACAGTGATGGCTAACTGCTGGATGAAAGTTTTTGAGAGTCGTATGTCTCTAGCTCTGATTTAGCTGGAGGAGAGGACAGAGGAAAACTCTCATGTTCACAGGCAGAAAAGAACTCGGGTTTCTCATCTGCTTTTGTGCTTTCTCCGAGGAGCATTTGTAACCTCTGTGCTTGTGGATGTACATCACGTATAAACCAAAAGTCCTGAGGTGTGTATTTCCCTGCCTATACTGCTTATAGATTATGCCAAGCACACTACAGGGATGATGCAGCCTATTTGTAACTATGCCAATAGATGGAATGTTGTCCTAAAAGCAAAAGCAACAAGTTCCATTAAATGTTAGAATGATATTAATAGAAAAGCAGTGCTTCAAGAAAGTGTTGCCAGAATTGTTTTTTTGTTGTTTTGTTTTGGTGTTGTTTTTTTTTTTTAATAATACCTTTGGAGGAATGTAAGAAAGAGTCTATGTCATGGAACATTGTATTGTTGATAAAATTTACATCTTCTGGACTGCAATGCCAGTTACCATTAGCACTTTCTAATTTCCACGTCCCACCCGTTCTCATCGTGAAACTAAACACACTCATGAGGAAAAAAAAGTGATTTTGAAGCGCAGTTCATGCCTTATTCACATGACTTACTGACTGCAATCTCTTTTGTTTCCCCAGCACCAATAGCTGCAGGAACAGGCCCTAATTTCTCCCTCTCAGATTTGGAAAGTTCTTCATACTACAGCATGAGCCCAGGAGCAATGAGGAGGTCTTTACCAAGCACATCCTCTACCAGGTAATTTAATCTCTGCCTACTACCAGGTTACTTGGAAACCCAGGCCAGCATCATTACTCATCTGGGAAAGTAACCATTAAATTCTTTGACAAGCTGTTTGGAGGCCTCAAGATATGGAGCTGTTTCAGATTCACAGAGCTGAATGTTTAAATGGACTGCTGTTAAAGTTCTTTTTATACGTACAAGCTTCAAAGAAAAACTGTCGCATTGACTTGTGTAACTTCTGGCTCAGTGTGTGCAGTGAAGTTCCAATGGAATTGTCGGAGTTTCACTTGTGACAGAAGAGAATTTGGAGCATATTGAGATGTGCCACTTTTTCCTAGCAGGAAAGTCTAAGATAGACTTATATACATTCTTTATTGTAAAAAGTGTCATCTGTGAGACTAACATCGTTTTAAGACCTTGGCCTAGAATGCGTTCTAGTTTTCATATAGCATTTAGAAATTTGTGACTCAGCCTTTGGAAAACAGAGTTGTTAATGCAGATGACTACTCAGTCTGATTTATCAGATTTTGGCTTACATGCCAACTATCAAACAAGGATATTTTTTATTTTTACCTTTCACTTTAACCATCCATGAGATTAGATTTATAAACAAACTCAGTCACTCTAGTAATCTTGAACACTATTAAGGAACCAGATTGATTTTTTTTCCCCCACAGCCAGAATAGATCACTTATTTCAAAGGTAAGACAAGAAAGTGTAACTTCAGCCCAGAGTTAAGTTTTTATCTCAGTCTGAAGTGCCACCAGCTTTGCAGTAAGCAAGTACACATGTAAAAAGTCTCTGTAGTTTGAATATAGCTGTTGTTTTTATTTTAAAAAAATCTTTAAAGTGAGGCTCTTAGCAATAACTTCTTAGTGTATGCAGTGATTGGAAGAACGGTCTATGTCTTGCACTCAGTGTGCACATTATGGAGCTTGGTGACTACAATTCCCATTACACATCAATTAAAAACTTTGTGCTCTTTCTTTTTTCCGCGTAAACTGTGTACCCTACAGTGCTTATCATAGCACCATTCTCAGGTAGAATTTACTTGTGACTCCAGAAGCAAAAAAGTGAGGTTATTAATGTTACTTAAAAGCTCAGTTGTTGCTCTTCTATTCTTCTGCAAATAGCTACAACTGATAAGGAGCTAATTATAAACAGCATGGGTAGTTAATAACTTGGTAATATGTTTGTTTTCCTCTCATTAGACTGTTCCCAGTCAGAAAAAAAAAATATTCCTTAAATACACAGACTCAGCAGAATTATCAGGCGGTAATTATATTGTATGCACACAATTTGCCCTATTGACACATAACAATTCTCTAAATTAAGGAATGGCCAAACCTGCATTCCATGCATACCGCAAGACTTATTCTTCCTGTTTCTCACAAACTGATTTTGCATACCCGCCAGCTCATACCTGTGCAGATCTTCGGGTGGGGAGCTGCGGAGAGGCTGCAAGTTTTAAACCAACAGAAATTGCAGTGGAATATTTTATGTCTGTTAAATATGTTCCCCCTACACAGAGGAGCCTGTTCTTGAATGCCTTAAGTCTTAATAGGATACAGATTTGGTGAAAAAAGCGAGCTGACCCAGACTTAGAAAAGTGCTGGGAAGAGAAATTCTCGGTAACCCCACGCAGTCTGTACAACTCATTACAGAAAATAGAGCCAAGCTGATTGTCTTTGGCTTTGGGATCCTCTCCCTGCACTACTACCACAGTCTGAGTCAGTGGCCACTAAAGACCACTGAAAGGGCTCTGTCTCCCGAGCCTTTGATGAGGGAGGTGTGATATATCACAAGGGGTTCCTTTACGACTGACAATTGCCAGAGATACCTGTTGAGGGCTTTTTATGCTTGGTGGCATACAGTTGCAGAGTAAAATGCTTATACTTGTAGGATAATGTGAACATTTGAACGAAGAATGGATTCTTACATCATTTACTTGTCTATGCTTCTTCTTATGGGACTGAAGTCTGGGTTAATTTAATGGCTATGGTTAAAAGATTGAAAATATAAGTTTGAACTGATAAACAATTTGTCTTTCAGAATAAGCTGTGGAAGAACCTGACACTTAAAATAAGTCTTGTGTGTCGTTACCATATTCATTCAAATTGCAAAAATCATGCAATCCAAATAAAAATCTTGCCTTCTTATTGACCTCTGTGAGCTTTGAAAAACTGTCCTACTTTTTGATCTGTAAAAGCCTAAATGTGAAACTATCTTCTAGTTAAACTAATTCATGTTTAGGGGTTCAGTCTGGACTTTGTGAGAGGTTGATTTGTATCTCACTGAAGCTTAGTCATTGGCAATGAAGCAAATCAGAAAAAAAGTGGATGCTGAGAGGTTGGGTGGGCAGGATGACTGTGCAGGACTCATACCTTCCCCTTCTCCAGGCCCTAAACCTGTTATAGTTTCCATAACAAGTTAGTCTCAAGCAGGGCTAGCAAGATATGTCCCAATGGGAGTGCCTTTGTTCATTTCCATATATACAGTATTTATTATGTGTTTTTACTTTGTCAGCTCTACAAAACGTCTCAAGTCTGTGGAGGATGAGATGGACAGTCCAGGTGAGGAGCCGTTTTATACAAGCCAAGGGCGCTCTCCAGGAAGTGGCAGCCAGTCAAGTGGATGGCATGAAGTGGAGCCAGGTAAGCCATGGCTTTCAGGAGCCTGAGAACATAATCTCTAGTTGCTCTGTTTTTTATCAGAATACACTGAATGCTGCACAGAAAGGTGATCAATTCTAAACACCTTGTAATTTCTTCTGAGAAAAAGTCAATTTAATGAAAATATTGTAGTGGTCTTATTGCTCCTGCAGCTGTGAATGTTTCTGTAGTGTGTCACTTCTGTACTTTGGCCAAATATCTGAAGTATTTAAATAATGCAGCAAAAGATAGGCAGTCTTTTTCTGTCAAAACATCCAGATTCAATTCCGGGGTAGCGGTGACAATGGCTGAGAAAAAAGCAGTACCTGTCTCGGCTGTGTCCTACAGTTATACTGTTCAAATAAATATCCCTAAACTTATGTAAGGTAGAAGGACTTTTCAAGCATTATACAACACTTGAGCTCACTTAGTAATAACTTTTAAGAGACTTAGAGAAGCAGTTGTTTTATTAAGCTGTAATACTGTGAAGTGTGATGGGAGGTTTCATATTAAAATAGATATCACTGGACGTTACACTTCATAAGGTTTAGGAAACAGCTCTTCCGCCTCTTTTCAGTTAATTTTTGTGTGTGATCTTTCTTGTTGATCATCTTTTGGGTTATGTTATGTTACATACTTAACTCTCCATTGATCACTTATCCTGAGATCATCTGGGTGCTTAATACTATCGGAAATATTTTTCTGGGTCAGTGCTACATGCATAGGTGAAGTTAATGCCTAAATTTTGCTTACAGCTAAATAATCAAGTACTTAATGCCAATGAAAATAACAGAAGTCTTATTTGTTAGATGAAGGCAAGCAGTGCTTTCATCTTCAGCCTCCAAGTGTTTGAGAAAGCCCTCTAAACAGCCCAAAGCATCTTTTGCAGTATGGGGGTTTTTTTTCTTTTTTTGTTTGTATTTAAAATAGTACAGTTTTGGTTTATTTTGAAACAACACATGCTTATCCAGGGCACTGTGTATAATGAACTATACAGCACAGAAAAGTAAATTCAGCCTGAACAGCATTAAAATCAGTTCTGTGGGCACTTGGCCAGCCACCTATATCCTTCATCATGTAGGAAACATACCCACAGCTTTCTCTGGAGACCCTGTCAAACAGCTGTCCTTTACAGCATGCCCAGAAAGTCACCAAATTTGGGCTATTCCAGACTGGGAGGGGACTGATTCCTGTGCCTGGGAGCCCTTGGAGGATCCCCTGCCAGCTGCCCTCTCTCCTCTAATGAGGAGGAGCCAGCTTGTGGGCCCGTATTGACTGCAGATGTGGCACTTTGGCAGGAGGGAAGGGTGGACCTGCAGGCAGACAAGTGCCAGGCTCACTGTGACTGCCTTACTGCCGCTGTCCCCAGGGCTCTCGTGTTTTCAGTGAGGTGTCCTGCTCAATAGACACTAGGGGCTGTTTCCTCCATCAGCTCCAGGCTCCAGATGATGTAAGGCAGAGCTTCACCTTGTACTAAACTAGTTTGCTCATGGAGCAGCAAAAACAAACAAAAGCTTGGGCCTGTTGAAAGGGAGAGATCATAACCTCCTCTGCAGACACAGATGGCTAAAAGCTGACTGGGTCACTGCGTCTACATCATTGTCAGACTGGGGGCTAACTTGCCCCAAAGTTTGGGGTACTCTTTGTTAATGACAAATATTCTCCCTTTGTGCAACAGACAGAGGTTGGCTATTAATTTTTCTGTCACTTCTGGTGGCTTTCCCCACATGTGGTCATCACCTCTGTCTCATCCAAGTCCTGGCTAGATGGTGGCACTAAGCTGCTGAGCTGGACAAGAGAAGTACCTAAAGCCTTACACCTCCAAAGCACCTCTGCCACCCTTCACACCACTGGGTGTCCATCATGAAGAAGCACAACTGCCCACGTCAAACTTCCTGAGGTGCTTAGAGAGGCAAGAACAAGTCAGAGAACAGAAGGTTCTTCCTTCCTCATGACCTTCCTTACTACAGAAGAATCCCAGATTCTGCTTAGTCTTACCTGTAAAATGGCAGAAAATCACCTTTGCAACATCAGGGACTCTAGCCAGGTACCAACTAGATATAGCTCAGATTCACCAAGCTATCTATCACTGTCACGGCTATGAAGAAAAAGAGCTTTATCTTGCCAGCGTAGGTTGCACTTTCAAACCATCTTTATACTATATCCATGCAGCCCCACCCCAATACTTCTGCTGTGGCTTTCCAGCAGCCTCTCCTCTGAATCCATTGCTTCAGCTTCACTGTAAAACAGGGTCACTACAAGAGCATGGCTGGCAGAGGGATTACCTAGAGAGCCACAGCTCATCAGTGGTGAAGGACAAAACACTACTGAAGTGTCTTTTCCTGCCAGGGTGACACTGGCACAAGGTGCTTCCTGCTGAGGGACACATCCTGCTGTGGTGCTGTGCACAGTGCCCTGCCTTACCTCAGAAATCACATGTGGGTCTGATATTAATTTCTGGCCCTTTGTATTTGACAGGGGTGCTTTATCTCCAGAAGTGTAAAATGTTTTATGAGTCTTCAATGGGGCATCTGCCTAGAAAATGTATTGGTCATCTGAAAGCCGTACAAATGATGTTAACGTCCCATATTACCCAGTGACTTGCTGCAGCGTTCCTCTCTGAGAGGGGAGATTTGGAGCCTGGACCTGTTTCAGATCCATCCTTTCTGATGTCTCTCCCATCCAGAAAAAGGCATTGCCGTTTATTTAACCTACAGTCAAAATGATGGCACGGTTTTAACATACAATAATCTCTGAGCTTCAGTGTTTCATTTTTTTTTCAGTGAATTTCGCAGTGGAAGTTTAAAGTCTAAAACCTTCTTTTTGTTTGACTTGGCATTTCTTCCATGTGGTTCATTTTATGCTGCATGGGATAATGCAGGTATCAGCAGTGCAGAATCATGTTGGTTCTGAACGCAGACTGAAGTTTTATCCTGTGCTGGCAGAGTAGCGTAAGCCAGGTTTCCAAACTCTATAATTAAACCCTGTCCTTTGGGTTACCAGCCAAACAACAGGAGGAGGAAATCAGACCAAGGAAAGGAAGCTTCGACTTGTCTGTGGGATGGCTGTTCTGGCTGGGAAGGAAAGTTCAGAGAGGAGCCAGCAGCCAGCCTCCCAGCCCAGTAGGATCCACACCAAAGATAATAATATATCCTTTGGCTTTATTGCCTTTGAGTAGATTGCTTCCTCGCAGGAGATTTAGATTTATGCAGAGATAGCTTCTTGGCCTATATGCCTTGACAGGTTTATGGGAGCAAGAGGATGAATATCCTTTTTGTGTGTGTTACATTTGCTTAATTCTGAGGTGTGCACATGAGAAAAAGTGGGGACTCTAACGCAGGAGCAGATGTGAAGCACCCATGTGTTTATGCACATGTAAAGACAGAGGGAAGAGCTCGTGGCACAGAGACTAAGAGAGGGTTATAGTACAAGATATTGCCTGAGACGGTGCAGGGAAACGAGGTCTGCATGAGAGGGCAGTTGGAGAAATGTTGCACTTGAAAGAGAGCACAACATAGAAGACAAAGGGTAAATGAGAAGACAATTTTAGACCATACAGAAGGGGAAAAGTATATAGGGGAAAGAAAAAAAAGAACAAATGCAAGGAAAACAAAGATTTGACTTCCTAGAAAGGAAATATGAAATGGAATATGTGAACTCCTGTTTAGAGAAAGGGAGCACTCCAGGCAGAGGGTTATTTACCGCCAGCCGTGACTAGTCACTCTACATCTGTCTCCATTTTTTTCTCTTGAACAAATTCCCTTTTTGGATACTTTCTTCCTGCTTTGCTTCCCTATGATTGCCCCTGTAAGTGGTCTTTGGAGGGCAGGCTATATACTCAGAACATATGTGCAAACTGGCAGGAGAACAGAAGAGGACAAAACCACTCTGTGTGCTATTTAGATTAGGCAGTGGATGCTTCCCCTGTGCCTACTCTTGGGGTCTTTGCTGTGTGCAGAATACAGGCTGCACCTATTGTCCATCCACAGTCCTTACTCTGCGCTTCTACATCATGGGCCCCTGGGGCTTAGAGCACCCTGACGTCTGTCTTACGTAGAGACTTTGCTGGGTGTAGATCCTACATGCTTCGCCCACCATCAACATAACCTTTCTATTTGTGGCATTTCAGACCCATAGTAATGTGCAAAGGACTCAGCCTTGTGTTTTTCACATCTAGATACTTCTTGCAAGCAAGGATGTAGCACTCTTCTTATACGTCAGACGTGACAACCACAGCAAAAACTGACATTAATTCCATGTTCCTTGTACTGTACTCCTTGAGTCTCACATCCATTTACCTGCACTCGAAAGCTCCTGGGGAGCTCTCAGGCCTAAAAAGGCTGGAGTCTGCCAGAAAAGATGAATTTCCTTTCACAACAGGAAGGCTTAGGAAGTAAAACAAAGCAGACATGTAGTAAATTACTTCTGCTTTTCAAATACCTTTTGCAGTATCCTCCTTACCATTACTTTATCTCAGCACTTTCAGTACATAACTCTTGTTAACTGAGAAGAAGGGCAAGAGAGGATAAGGATGATGTTAGTAAGAAAATAAGGCAACACCACGCTGGCTTTGAACTCATGTACAAAGCTGGCCCGTGTTCAGTTCTGTGGCAGCTCTGCTTGTAATGTGGGTAAGCCATAATTACAGGTATAAGTTTTTAATTCTGTAATAAGAGAAGATTGCGTTAATCACAGAATCACAGAATGGTAGGGGTTGGAAGGGACCTCTGGAGATCATCTTGGCCAACCCCCCTGCTTCAGCAGGCACACCTAGAGCAGGGTGCACAGGAACACATCCAGGTGGGTTTTGAACGTCTCCAGGGAAGGAGACTCCACAACTTCTCTGGGCAGCCTGTGCCACTGCTCTGGCACCCTCACAGGAAAGAAGTTTTTTCTCATATTCAGGTGGAACTTCCTGTGTTCCGACTTGTGCCCATTGCCTCTTGTCCTGTCATTGGGCACTATTGAAAAGAGCCTAGTCCCATCCTCCTGACACCCACCCTTGAGATATTTATAGGTATTGATGAAATCCCCCCTCAGTCTTCTCTTCTCCAGGCTAAACAAATCCAAGTCTCTCAGCCTTTCCCCATAAGAGAGATGCTCCAGCCCTTTGATCATCTTGGTAGCTCTCCACTGGACTTGCTTATGCAGTTCCACATCCTTCTTAAACTGGGGGGCCCAAAACTGGACACAGTACTCCTAGTGGTCTCACTAGGGCTGAGTAGAGGAGGAGGATAACCTCTCTCGACCTGCTGGCCACACTCCTTTTCATGCACCCCAGGATACTGTTGGCCTTCTTGGCCACAAGGGCACATGGCTGGCTCAGGGTCAGCCTGCTGTCCACCAGCACTCCCAGGTCCTTCTCAGCAGAGCTGCTTTCCAGTAGGTCAGTCCCCAGCCTGTACTGGTGCCTGGGGTTGTTCCTCCCCAGGTGCAGGACCTTGCACTTGCTCTGATATAATGTATATGTATTCCACTTATGCATTTTTTCAATGCATTCTCTTGATTCAGTCCAGAAGTAATGTTCAAATTGTGCTCTGTCAGTCATTTTGTAGTGTAGCATATGGGTGGTATTTGCCAGTTCTGCTTCCATTGTATTTCTAGAGCACGGCATGGAAAAAATATTTAAGATGCAAATTCAGAGCATCCTGTCAGTTTCTTTACTTAGATTTTCCTGGTACTTGTATTTTCACAAGATAGTTTGGTCCCTAGAGGACAGTAGTCCCAGGAAAGGTACATGTTTGTACTCCTTGCACTTCTTGAGATATCTGAAGGGACTTTTATCCCTGCTTCAGTTGTGGTCTTGACCAACTTACAGCACTGCACCCATTTGCAAGATGGGTGGAGCTCTGTGGTCCTTCTTCCACTGGAAGACTGATGGGGCTTTTCATACCCTAGTCATCCACCTTCCCTTGCCCCAGTTCCACCCCTGCTGTTCTGCTGCCAGTCACACTGTGCTAGACTTTTGTGTGTCTTCATGTTGAAAACTCCAGGAACCAAATGAGACTTTCAGTGGAGAAAACGTAAGGACTTAGCAATAACACTTCCACTGTATGACTGAAAGATATATTTACAGTTCCAGGGGGTTATGAAGTTGATAATATTATATGAACCTGCAGTAAGCTAGAGAGCTCCCTGTTAGACTGCTGGACACGTCTTTGGTAGTAAAGATGCTATTAAAGTCAGCCTCATGATTGCTCACTACTCGACTCAGGCTCGTGCTGCTTGTTCTCATGCCACTATCTATGGGACTGTCTGAAAAAAATTTCTGATCTATTTCTATGCAGCTGAGGAGCTGAGATCCAATTTTGGAGTATTTCCCTTGCAGTGATAGTGATCCCTAACTTAATGGTACCGTGTCTCTCCCCACTGCTGGTTATGGAACAATTGCATCCAGGCAACCGGTCCAAACTCTTGTTTCAAGAACCCTTTTCTTAAATCTAGCATGGCCTTTCTTCTTAGAATATTCTCAGCATGCAAGAAAACTCCTCCGTATTTACTACAAAACTTTTTATTTATGCCTTACACATCAGAAAGACTCATTCAGGCATAGATCAGATGACCACAAGAGTTTGAAGTCTGTTCAGAATTACATCTTGGAAGTGACAGAGAAAGTGGTATAAGGGAGATCCTAGATTGTGTTCTTTATGCATTCTTTATGCCCTAAACACAGTTGTTGCCTGGCACTACCTAGAAGATGAAATATGTATAGTATGTCCCAGGATCAGTGATGCAGAGTGCATCTGATCTGTCCTCAGGCAAAAGGTCTATGGATTCATCAAAAGACTTGATGCCACACACTAACTCAGCTCAGAGAAGTTTCCAATGATTGTGCTAGGTTATTGCCAATGATTCAAGTGACTGACTGTAAAAATATGATGAAAAACATGAGAACCATGTAATATACAAAATAAGGAAAAGTAGTCCCTTTTTACTGGGAAAACTGTCAACTTCAGACCTGGAATATTCAATATCAAGTAATTCTCTGGCACTAGTTTTCAGTAACTTGCTATAGTGGGCAGATTTTACTGTATTGTAGCTAGACACAGAAATTTCATGACCTTTATTAATTTCCTTAAGCTGAACTGCTTGGATACTCATAGACCTATTTAAGAAAGACTAAACGAAGGAAACGTCTCTTTTCCTTAGACCAGAGGCGGTCTACATCCAGGATCCCTGCCAATTATATTTACTTCTTATTTCCCAGATGTGACATTGTCTTGCCCTCCAATTCTCCGTGTGTTAAGAAAAGTCATACGGCACACTCACATAGCCATTAAGATTGTACTTGCCTTGTGCAGCAGCTTCATTGCATACCTTGACACATCTATCAGCAGGCAGCAGTGCCATTTTTTCCTCCATTGAACTTAATATCTTAAGACAGTGGGAACATTTTGCAGCCAGACAAACCTCCAGCCCACAGCATAGTTTGGCTCTTCGAATGGGAGGTCAGAAATAGATCATGTTTCTCTGGTGGCCAGAACATTTTGGTTTACAGCAGAGAATTTCATCAGGCTAATTCATGCTGTTAAGCTGAAGAGGTGCCATGAGTGGTATGGCAGACAGAACCTGTTGCCTCCCAGCTTCATGCAAGCTTCCACTGTTCATCTTCTCTGAAGAACTTATTCTGAGCTTTGTTACACTGTATATTGTGATTAGGACTCCTGCTCCTGTTTACCCCATCTCCTTTTCCCCTCCAGACCCGTGCTTCTTCTCATCTCCAGGGCTTTATACACAGTTTCCCACATTTCTCCCCAATCTTACAGAGTCTTCCAACATCCTTGTTCTGTCACAGCCAAGAAGCAGAGCGTGCTTGGGCCTGTGCTACCTTCCAAGCTTCCATTAACTGGTACATGGACTTCAACATGGCCCCATGTGCATGCTGCCATCTAAAAAGTTGGTTTCAAGTGAACAGGTAGATTCCCAAAGCCAAACATACAGTGGGAGCATACTTCAAGGAACTCCAGCTACTGTAGAATACAGAGCTTTTCTTAAATGTCTTTTTGCTTTCATAGAGTCCGTGTGTTCCCTTATCCCTGATCCCTGCAGTACAGCATCCCATCAAAACACAAGCTGCCCAGTGGTTTTTAAGAACATAAGATTTTTCTTTTCTTCTAAGAGCAGTAACACTTATCAACTTCTACTGAAATACCATATCAGCTCCTTGTCACTGGCAGTCTACAGTTCCTGCCGCTAAAAGTTTAATGCATTTACAGGAGCACTTAGGCATCAAGACTTTGATATCACAATCTGTTAGTCACAGGTGCTACATGATAGGTTTGTGTTAGCACATTATAGATCTTTTATCAGATACTGCACAAAATGTGTGTGTTTCTCTGCCAGGCAATCAGAATCAGACTGCTGCATAGTTGATGAGTTACTCACCAATATAAGTTGTTGTTTATTTTAAACAGAACTTTTCCAGAACTGCACTTTAATGGATAACTTAAACTTTAATTGGTCAAGGCCAGCAAAGATCAAGAAGTTAATGTGAGCCAAGAAAAATGCAGCACGTCAATAGTGGTGCTTTGAGCATTGTCAGTCTTTTTCAATAGCATTCATCAAGTCAAATGATTAACACTACTCATTTGCTATAAGAGACATAGTCATTTTGACAGCAGATTACCACTGGATCAATACCTCAGCTTTTCTTTGGCAATTCACATAGAGCATGAGACCTGTGACAACACGCCATGCTGCTGGCATTACTGTCTCAAAATCATGGAAGGAAGTTAGAGGGAGGAAAGAACTACTGATTGAAAAGTCAGTTCAGATCAAAAAGTCCTAGATGTTTTCACATCCTTCAAAGGCTCCTTTTTTTCTGGACACTGGACAACACAGCAAGCTTCACCCCAAGATTCAGCCTAAACTATACTTTCCATTTTTCATAAAATTAGTAAACCCATGGAAGTGCTAAAGCACATGCCTCAGCTTTGCTGTAATCCACTGAGGAAAACGTCCTTTCAGTATGGTCCCAGAGAAGTCAGTCAGTCAATGTGGCTCTGCTTCTCAGACCTAATTCCAGATGTCAGGAAACGCATCATTTAAAAATGGGTATGGAGCTGTAGGAGTTCTGAGTTTAAAAATGCAGAAAATGCTTCACTTCAGATATCAAATTAAAGCTGTGTTTTCAACTGGCCTGATGCTAGCATCATCCATACACACTATTTTCACTGACCTTAGTGACCAAGTTAAAAGCAGATCTTCCATGTGTTGTGACAGCCATGAGACCACCTGAGCTAATCTTCGGCTCCACACAAAAATAGCATCATCTGAATAATTTTTCAGACTGATAGGAAAGTTTTTGTGCATGGAAAACTATTCCCTGACAAAGGTTGGAGCAATGCTTCCTGATGATGATGGGATTCCTGGGATCAGAGTACTGTATTGGTAGTCCATGGACCTAACGTTCTTCAGACATCCATGCTGGCTAAGCTGTATTCTGCCACCCATTCTGTTTAATATACACACATAAAGCAAAAACAGTGATATGGTTCATGCTTCACTGTAGTCACCAAGTGAAAACTCGGGATAAAAGCAGACACTTTCTATGTCCTTTCAGAGGTGAGCTCTGAAAGCTCAGGAATAAAGCTGCCAAAGGACAGAAGCACCCTCTCTTTGAATATGGCTCTGCATTTCTTGCTGATTTGGAGTCTGTCAAACATGAATCTTTGTGAGCTCCAGACAGGTCTCCTCTGATGCAGTTATCCTTGAAGATCATCTGATAGTGCAGCATGGGATTGTTTAATTGCAAAATGAGATTAAACACTTTGAAAGTATTATACCTGTCTTCCAAAAGTTGAGCTAGTTTTCTTGTTTGCTTCTGGGACCAGTTCAGGATGTTGACTTGGATCTATAAACTCTTCTATAGATTAGATCTTGGTTAGGAAATGGGCTGCATTCCTTTCATGTGCTGTCTTAGCAGTTGCGATCAGCAGACTTGCTTTTTCTAATGTGTTTGGGAAGCAGAAGCAATATTTTATCTCCTGTGGTATGCTGCTGGTACAGAAATGTTCAGGCTTATTAATTCTTCAGGACACAGGAAGTCTTCATCACCTGTGTAGGCAGTCATGGGAAAGGACCCACTGCAAAGACTGCATTGAACTCTTTATTTTTTTTGGAGGCAGCTGGAAAATATTAGTAGTCTTCAGAGCCAATATACAGTACATATTGAGAGCCAGTAAATGATGCATATTATTACAAATTCTTGTGCACTTCTGCATTTTATAAAACAGATAACTAAAATACTCACCTACCCAGATCAGTTCCCCCAGGGATGCACATTTCCAAGTAGAGGACAAACCAAAAACAAAGAACAGAACACAAATTAGCCAAATAGAATGGCTAAGTGGTTGAAACAAATGGCCTTAGGATCACTGAGTAAGGACCATGACCTCGTTTTGCATCAGTCAAGGCAACTGTGAAACTTTGTGAAAGAAGCTCACCACAAAACAGATGCTGGGCTATCTTAGGTAAATAAATTACTAAAAAATAATAATAAAAAACTCCCCTACACATTTTACAAAGCACAGCTGTGTAAATATTGCATGAGACGGGGTGGGGGGGGCGGGGGGGGGAGATGTAACATACACTCTTTTTTATGCAGAAGTTCTGTTCTTGGCAGTGTTTATTACCATTCCCAGTACAACCATCACTCCACTGCATAGCATACAGTGCAGCTACTGTACTCCGTGCACACATTTTGATCTTTGCTTTAGAGGAGAAAACAGGCTTTATTTTAAAGGAAACATTTTCACCCAAAGTTAAAATGTGCAGTGAGAGGTATTAGGCGACAGAGAGAAGATGGTACAGGAGCAGGAACAGGAAGCAGACCATATTACATCTCTTTTTTTCATTTCCTTTCCCACACTGTGTCAGCCACACTGACTCTAGATGTTCCCCTGGTTCTGCACAAAATGAGGAGCAATCCTGAGGTCTTAATTTCATTGAGTTGGATACCTACTGCAATTTTCGTGTTCCTCAGCTGCCAGGTACAGCACATTCCAGCCTACAAAAACTGTGGATCTACCCACAGAGAGGAAAAAAATAGCTCTTCTCAGCTAGACTGAAGGCTCACCTAGCCCAGTATGCTGTCTCTGACAAGAACTGGTAGTGGACACTTCAGTAAAGAATACAACAGCAGGACAGGCAACCAGTGATGCTTTTCAGAGTACAGCCTCACAGATTTTGGCAGCAAACATCTTGGTTTCATGAGCCAGAGGCTGTTTGCATCTTGGTGTTTGACAGCCTTCAGTGGACTTCTTTTTCAGAGATGTGCTCAGATGTTTTTAACCCATTCTTTGTTTCGGTCTCCACAACATCCCATGGCAGAAAGTTCCAGTTTTACTTTGTGCTGTTGAAGGAAGAACCACTTCTTTTGTCTGTTGCCTGATCACTTTGCTTGATGCTCCTTAGTGGTTTTTTACTGCCAGAAGTATTGAATAAATCATTCCCTCATTATTTTCTTTCAAGTTAAGTGCTGCCCCAACACTTTGACCGCAGCAGTCAGTGAGCATAGGAAAGCAGAAAAATCTGTCTAGCAGCCTGTTAGCTCAGGTAACAATTTGGCTGAGTGGCTGCAGAGCCATCCTATACCTCCAGGAATGTATATGTGCTGTGATAGCAGCTGTGTTGTTCACCCAAAGTGGGTAGTCTGTAACCTTGACACATAACCCCAGAGCTTATGGCATGAATTCAGTGCTACCCCATACAGCCAAGTCCCGCTGGAGTGACTGTAATAAGGACACTGCAGCCTAAATAAGGGATGCTGTTTAAGTACTCCTAGTTTTCTTTCATTTTCCAGCTCAACAAAGATTTAAAGTTCAGCAGTGCCTTCAACTAGTGTGTATCACGGCCACAGTTCTGTTCTGATTTCACTGCTGTCTTGCTCAGGGGAGAGCAGGTAATCCATAGCATCCTCAGCGTCTGCTTGCCCACACCACTCTTGCACATCCCACAGCCCTAGTGAGATCATCCTTTCTACTATTCTTTTACATCAATGGTTGCTGCTATTTTTAGTGTGATACACACCAAAAAGCGTAACATAAAAGATCCTGTTGCTAAAATTAGCTGGAAAATTATAGTCTGGTTTACTGTTTTGTGCACAGTCTTCATGTGCCTCACTGGGATTTGTGTGCAGATCTTCAAAACCCCAAAAGCCAGCAAAGGGAGATGGTGCCTGCAGTCCTCATGTCCAAGAGCAGTACTCTTGAAAAGACTGGGACTATTTTCTATCAGCAAGGGCTGGAGGCAAAGTCTTAGTTTTCACCTATAGGAGGGAAACACATTTTATTTTAAAAGCAAGGATTTACAGGCAATGAGATTTGAAAAATATAAATGTATGGACTTCCTTTGTACTTAGTGTAACGTCCCATTTTATTACAGCAGCCCACGTTTGTCTCCAGGAGTATTATCTGTGATACAGTATGCTAATGTACTACCTTGCTCCAAATAGGAGAAAGCACTTTGGATGTAGTCCAGCTTTAACCCTGTCATAGATCTTGCCTTTACTGTTAACCAAAATAATGGCACATGAAAGTAAAGCATCATCCTGACTCTTCCTCTGAACTTGGCCAATCCTAGGTGTGAGGTACATGTCTGAAGCAAAGGGTAGTCATTCCCACTTGTTTCATGACTCCTCTGCCTTGTTCTGCCCTTTTAGTCCTTAGAACCTACATCTCGTTTCCATTCCTTGAGTGAAAACCACTTGGCCACAGCTAATCTAAACGTGCTGTGCAAGGAGATGCTTCTGACTGTCAAAGGAAAGGTTTGACATCTGACATGAAAATGATTCCTGAAGAGTCCTGTCATCCGGGCAGAATTGCAAATCCTGGTCATTTGGAGATTTTAAGAATTAAAAAATCCCCAAAACAGATGTGTTTCTTACACAAATCCATAGCCAAATGGGAACTTGTAAGTATTAAAGAAATTGTTTGCCCTCTATTAAAAAAATGATCATCTAGAAACCAAATAATTTGGGGGGGAACAGGTTTTAACAGGGCAAAGCAGTCTTACAAACAACATTTCTCCTGTGTCCTGTGAGCTGTTGGGCTATTGTGATTTTACAGTGCTAATTCTCTACTTTTGCAGGATTTTTCTCTTTAATGTTATGTGGAAAAAACCCTGAACAAAAACTGGCACTTAATTCAGAGTAAACAGTGACAGTGACTGAACAGAAACCTGATGTCAAATATACAACCACCCTGGGAAAGTCAACATCCATTGCTTTCTCATCTCTTCCAGTTGTTGCCTTAAGTGTATTGTTCATAAAATTAGAAATTTTAAAATGCATAGAAACATTATTTTTTGTATTCGTAGCGTCACTTAAAAAAAATGGTTAAAAATGGATTTGCTGGCCTCTTGGGGAAATGCTGTAATGTTTTTGGCTGTCTCCTACTTTCTGCTGCCAGCTAAAAGTACCATCTGGCTTGTTTAGGGCCCGTTTCCATATCAGGTGCTTCCAAAATTCTCCCCAACCAGAGGATTGTTTCATTGGGTTGCTTTGCCTGCTGAGGCATGTGTCCTGGGCTGGGAATCCTACTGCTTCTGTTCCCTGCCATCTTGCTAACGGTGGTGTGTGTATGTTTGGGCACAGATCTTGCTGCCTCTCTCCCGAGGACATTTGCATCATTGTCAGCTGCACATATTAAATTGATATGCAGGGCTTAGAAACACGTATCCCGTCTTTTGTCCCTTTGTTTGTGCAATTGTTGTGGTTTTAATTCTTCTTTGACACCTGGAATATCACAAAGCTGCTGATAATCTGTTGGCTACTAAGGGAAATGACATTGATAGAAGGATAATGTGTGTCAGACTTATATCTAGATAATTGCGGACACACCCCGAACCCTCGCAGCTCAGGGAATGAATATCCTAAATCCATTATTAATTTGGAGAGTCATATGTGGCAATTGGCTGCGGTGTCATCCTCTCACTGCAAGAGTCACTTGCAAGGGATTTTAAAAGACAGTTTTGGTTAATTCTGCATTGCTTTGCCAAGTCATGCCTAATAGGAGTCAATTTTGGTACGTTCTTGCTGCCATTTTGTGGCAGTGTGAGGAGCTGTAACAAAATGGTGTTGATGTCCTAACTCCTCACTGAAGGAAGCTTCCCATGTGCCTTCTCCTGCACAGGCATAAGATACCAAGAAGATGAGAACTTGATGCACTATACGTGGTACCAGTTGACAGTGACACGTCCTCTTTAGGATTCTTTGTTTTTCCAGTTTGCTGTTTTACTTAGAAATAGAAATCTACCCCTCAAAGGATTTATGAGTAGATTTGAAGTATTGTAGTTGCTAGACTCTTGATGTGATCGCATGGAAAGATGGAGCGTGTTTTGAAATAGATACTGCCGTAAGCTGTCTTGTCCCATTCCTAAAATGATCTGTGCCATACACCGCTGACTTTTCCTGTCCATCCATTAAAAAGTGAATTATGAAGAGTGCTGAGACAAACAGATAGTAGTTTAACCTTGTTAGTAAATATCAGGTAGCTGATATATACTGCTAGAATGTTACATCACAGCCTTTCTCTTCAATATAGATTTATGAAATTATCTTGTTACTTTATAAACTGCCTTCACTGTGTACATTCTTCCAAAGGTTTATTGTTCTTTGTATGTTGGCACAGTAGCATGACTCTGAAGAGTTACTTCACGATGCGGTGAATTTTAAAGACTTGGGAGATGGCCATATCTATTTTTCAGCAAAGGAATGAAAGGTGGTTTTTTTTTTCCCCTAAGGTATTAAAAGTTTCAAAAGATGTGCTGAAATGAAAAGGAAATAATAAGTAAAGACTGGATGGGAAGTACTGCCTCAGGACTGACTTTGTTTGTTTGCTTGTTTCCCCCAAAATCTTAATATTTTAAGTACAAGTTAATATTTTAAATCAAATAAACCTGTTTTGTGAACTAGTAAGATAATTGAAGTATATCACACATTATTCATTTTTGTGTGAGTGCAATAAAAATTTTACAAGCTGTAATCTTTTTCTTTTAATAGAGAAAACTATGCAGAATATGTTGCTTAGAGTATTAGATAAGCTACAGTATGTTAATCAAATATTTTCGTGATATGAGGGCAGTTGAGAAAACAGTACAATTTTTGCTAATGGCACTGGTAAGTAAACGGATCTATCATTACATTGTCATGAAAAGTGACATTGAGCAGAAACACCCTGCCAATCCCTAGAAGATAAGTATTTAATGTAATTAGACAGACACTGTCTCCTTTGTTGAATGTAGCATTAATCACCCAGAGAAGTCCAACTTTATATGAAATGGCTTTTTCTGATATGTCTTTGTATTAGAAAGCTTCATACATGGTTTTGTCATGATGATATATTTGAAGAAATTACTGCTATAGCTATACAGTTTTCCTCATGACATATCTTGTTGTTATGTGTTCCATAATATTATTTTTTTTTTATTTAGCAATGTTACATTGTATAGCCATGACTTGTTCCTAAGTCTAGAAACCTACATGCATTTGGAGCTGAACCTCTTTGAAACAGTTAATGCATTGAACTTCGGAAATATAAAAGAAACACAAATAGCTTTCATTATGTTCTTGATTTCTTTCTGTGTGGTGTTAGCACAGGTTCATTGTTATGGCATAAGCAAAATGCTTCTTGCCTCAAATGTTAGTTCGTAATATCACACAAAAAAAAGAACTTCTTTCTATGAAAATCTCATTGTTAAATTGATGAAAAATGTTGCCCCCTTCCAGAATTCATTGGCACTACATTTTTTTTTCTCCTCTGTTGCTTGCAATTTGTACTGTGAAATGCTGTCTGGTTATGAACTGGTATCAACTTGAATCAGTGCACAGCTGTGTCTTCCCACCTTCTCAGTGGTGCAGAGGGCTTTGAAGGGAAAGAATAGGGTTTAGTCAAAGATGACAACGGACTTCACCAAGTAACAGGTGGAGGTCAAGTCAGTTTATTTGTTGGGATGAACAGAGTGCAGAGATGAAAAATCTTTGCCATAATAAGGTTTAGGAAGACAATGCTGACTAGTCTAAGCTTTGATTCCACCTGACAGATCCTTTTCTAGTGTTCATTACTTGATTTCACAGTTCAGGCAATTTTAAGAGGCTTAAAATTATATTTCTGCTCTCCTCTCTAAAACTTTTTGATCACTTTCTAATTTTTGCTTTAAGTAAAGTTATAGGGATCCCTAATATATCACTCCTGCCTTTAGACTCTTACAAAGTCAATATGCCATCAAAAACGTAAGGATAAGCTTTTTTTTTAGACCCTTACTTTTACTGTTTCTTTTTATAAATGAAATTAAAATTTCACATGTAGGCACCGATTCAATTAGAAAATCAAAACTTCAGAAAACTCCTCTGAAAGGTGGATAGTAAAATAAGCATGATGCTTAAGAAGTCACCGTTCCTGTCTGGGCATATGGGATTTTTACATTACTGGTAGAAGCATTAATGAAGCTACGCCAGCCCAGTCTGCTAAGTTTCAATCACCAAGAGCCGGTGAGCCATCCTCCATCCTGAAAGGGAATCACAGCAAGACCCCAGATAATCAGAGCAGAACGTCCTGACATTGTGTGGCAGTGCTGGGACTGCAATGACCTGTCAGCATCGTTGCATATCAATGC
This sequence comes from Phalacrocorax aristotelis, assembly GCF_949628215.1. NCBI lineage: Eukaryota > Metazoa > Chordata > Aves > Suliformes > Phalacrocoracidae > Phalacrocorax > Phalacrocorax aristotelis. Next base: position 42,545,673 of record NC_134281.1, on the reverse strand, counting down.
AGCATCACAAAGGGATTTCAGAGGGCTGAGCTTCGAGTATGCGAGTCTCTCCTAGGTTAGCCTCCTGCCCTTCCCCTGTGCCAGCTGCTGGGAGGGGAAGGTAGGCGTTTCTCCTTTCCCACCCTTTTTCTTCCACCACCACCGCCTGCTTCCTACCTGCTGGAGTGGGCAGAACAGGAGTATCTTTAGCCATTTGCTAAAATCTTCCCCCTCAGACTTTCTATTACTTCTGCATTCATTCTTTGCAGGAAGAGGAAACTCACTGGTCAAACCCTTGGACACCAGAATAGTTGCATGCAGTTTCCCAGGGAGCCAGATAGCTCTAAAGCTTCCCAGTGAGTGACAGTTTCTCTCTTCTATTCTTCTGAAACATGTGTTTTACACATATACTGAAAAATGTTAATATCGATTTACAGCCAGATTCTTGCTTTTTTTTTTTATATAAAATCTCCCAAAGTATATATACTTAGAGCACCTCAGCACACATGTCACTTTTTTACATAGGAAAAAGTGTTGGATGCTCTTATACACATAACATCAATGGGCTTGAAAGCTGTTAGTTCATTCAGAGTTAGTGGCAAGAAAACTGGACTTGCCAGCATGAAACTGTGAAACCTTTTTTGTGTGACTAGTAGAAATCTCATGGGGGTAGAAATCCAAAAAAAAGGGGAGGAGGGGGGTGTAAATCTGTGCATTTGGATTCGAGTGTCTTCAATACCATGATATCAGCTTTGTCCTAGAAGTCCTTGAATCACTGGAGGCTGGGAGAGTGTTTTGGAGAATTACCACTGTATGCTTTCCCTGGTCTTTTACTCTTTTCTAGGCATCCATTAGTTACCACTGTCAGAGAGAGGATACTGGGCTAGGTGGATCCCCGTAATCTGATTTGGCATGGCTATTTTTCTGTGTTCCTAAGCTCATGAGATCAAGTTATGTAGGATTATTTCATAATGCCAGAGCAGCAGTTTCTGAGGTTCGACAAAGCTATCTAGCAAAGTGTCTAATAAAAGAAAAATCCTGTCCCATACTGTAGCTTTCTTGGTCCAGTGAAGCAGCATCCTCATGCATACAAATCTTGTAAAGTTATTTCTGATAGCTCCCTCTGTCCCTTCTTTTTTGTAAGATAAAGTGCCATTTTCCTTTTTACAGCTTAATTGAACCTAAATGCACCCATTTTCTGCAATGTGGTATTTTGGTAATTTTACTATTTTCTCGTAAGTTTTCCCTTAAACAAACTGAAAGCTTCCCCTTTATCACTTCACTGGGCCAAGATTTCACACAGTATCCTGCTTGCTACAAAATATGATAGTGTTCTCTCTCACCTTGTTTCTTTTTTCTTCTTTTACTTTCTTTTATAAAATTAGGATATCTAAGAAATCCCGAACACCGTGGAGCACTACATGGTGGGTGTGCTTATTCAAACAATGCCAATGCTCTTGTTCTCGGTGCAGTCATTTTGTGTTGGTTGGGGGGATGTACCAGGTGTCCCTCTCACATGGGTTCTCCAGTGTCTAGTAAGGAAAGAGCTCGTGCCGAGCACTTTGCCAGAGTGACAGCACTGGAGGGAGCACTTACTTGTTACCTCTGCCCTTCCCATGCCTGTTTTCATGAAACTTGCAGGGACTTTCTCCCCGTGAGTTCTCTGCCTCTCTGTCAGATGTGTTTTAAATTGCTCAGCAGATGAGAGAGGTGTTGGGCAGATCATGCAAGCAGACCTGCAGACGGCATGGTCATACGTGGCTCCTCTGGAAAGGATACCAAAGCCGAACTGCTGTGCTCTGCCTTCTCTGCGATGGAACATTTTATTTTTTCCAGGGGGATTCTTTGTTCCTCCCAGAATCCTAAAGCCATTGGGAATGCAGAAAAACAAGGCTGATTTCACCTATCTGATACCACCTGCCTGAGAACCGATCTGTTGGAAAGCAGTTTAAGTCTCTGCTGCCTGGGAGCTTCCAAGCCTTCCCCAGGAGCTGATGGTGGCAGGTCCGCAGTGCCATTCTAGCAGGCGCTCACCAGCATACAACTGGCAATGGACGCCTCCAGTAAAAAAGCACAGCAACTGTAGGTCAGGAAAAAACAAATTGTTTTTCCTGTTATGGAGAAATGACTGTTCAATCCTGTGACTGTCTAACCTGGGCAGTCATATGGTAAAAAAACCAAGAACCACTGGCAGCAATACATAACAGTTCCATGAGTACACTCTTGACCTGTCAAATTATAAATCCATTTCAGTTTGGTATGATGTACATTAATTCAATTTGCAACTCTTTCTTTCTTGGGAATAATGTATCAGCTCTTCACCTCAAATTGTGTAGAAATCAGGTGACTTTACAGTACATGGTAAATTACCTGAGCTATTTTCAATCCTGACCACAGGTCTTTTATTAATTAAAACGTATGTTCAATGGCAGTGGAGACTTCAAAACTAATATTAACACCAAACTTAGTCTTTTCATCATAAAAGTAATTTAAAAACATTTCCATGCAGTAACTGAGGTCACAGGTCCAAAAAATCTGCATATTTACCCATCTGCATCTGATGCCTTTAGTGTTTAGCAGCCATCATTATTACATATAGCCTGGATAACCAATGATATTTGACAACATGCAAGTAATGAGCAAATTATTTTCGAGAAAATAATTTTTTAAAAACCTGCAAATTTGACTCCATTCTCTTCAGTTACTAAAATTCCCTTTAGTATCACTTGCAATTTAGCATCCATATGCATCTCAGGAAGATATAGTTGAAACATAAATCTATTCTGGGTGTTTTACTTGCAAAAATATCATACCTCAGCTATAATCATATGCAAAGACTTTTTAGAGGGCTTTGTAAATGCCATCCAAATTTATGATGGCATTTTTTGCCTTACAGCTATAGATGTTCCATCCCCAAAGCACCCACATAAAGGTATATTCTCCTACGGATGGCTGCAGTTTGTCCCTGCTGCTATATCTAATCTGCCAAGTATGCTGAAAAACTCTCAAATAACATTTGAAATTAAACAAATGTAGTAATGAATTTTAAATTATGAGATGTCTGAAGACGTCATTAGAAATTTTGGTTGTTCTTATTACAGTAGGCATTTATACAATACAAAATGAAACTGAAACTAACGTTAAATCGAAGGAAAAATTATCTTGCTCTTTATTACACTTCTCATTAAAGTTTTCAAATATAAAACTCATGCAATTATATATTGAAGAAGTTGGTAATATCTTGACTACTAGTTTATTAGTTATTGAAAGAACCACTTGGACAACAAAGCAGGAACAAAGGCTATCTTAAGAGATCTAAAACAGTCCAGATGACGCTGTAAACATAGATGCAAACAGATAAGATAATACACTTTATGGGAACATTTAAGGCAGATTTTAATGGAGTAGGGTTTTAAAATAATTATGAATCTTGCGTTGCTCAGTTTTAAAGTTCTGTAGACAAGATTTTCCATTGGTATAAGCTGATATTTCTCCTTTGTAAATAAGGCAGTGCTCGTTTACAAAGGAGAAACTTCAACCTTCTTTTTCCTAAGTGACATCAGAATTTTGATTCTAACTTGAATTATCATTTTTGGCTAAAAATTGCTGAGGAGTCCAAAAGCATTTAAAACCTAAAGCCATTGAATCCATTTAATGCGCCTTTGGCACCTCACTCTCTCAGTCCTTTTTGAACATTCTGGTCCTCATTTTAATCAATCTCTTTTTATTAAGTTCTTTGGCTCATTTACTTGTACGTGCATTTGCTTTGTTTTATTTGGAACATTTCTTTTGTAGTGTCTTGAAAAAGAGTTGTGACATTTCTTTTGGATAGCTTCTTAAGTATCTGGCAGTCACCTATGATACAATGTTGATGGATATGGATAGATTAGCTCTGTTTTCCTGATGATCTGTCAGATGTTGAGTTCTGAGGAAACTGGTTGTGTGTGTTGGTGATGCATATGCAGTAGTTTGATAAGTGGCTAGAGGGGGAGCTTTCATTTTTCTTCTGTAAAATCACTGTTTATTAAGCTGGATTTAGTCTTGTGAAGCGAGGTACCCACTGGCAGGTAGTTAATCAGTGATCATGGTAACTCAGAATGTGACCAGGGGAGTGAGTATCCATTCAGAACATAGAAACTAAAGAGCATTTCATTAGGATGAGTGGATTTCCATCTGCATTGTATTTTGTGTATACTGGAGCAACTAATACAGTAAACTGATGGATGGCAGTTATGATCATATCTCAGCTGATGACAAATAAAGTTTGCTCAGCACTAAGTAGAACAGGCTTACTATGATTGACATTAGTATAGACATCAAGATTTCAAGAAGCTTGAAATTAAGAATCCCCCAGGAAATAAAGCAGCTGATCAGCATTTCTGTTGATACTGATTTCAGTGAAATTGGTGGAATAATTTGCACAGAAGGATGAAAATTCCTTGAAAAATTCTTCCCATATACCAGTTTTTTCTTCAACAGCCAACTTATTTTTCTGCATCATCTATTTGTTCTGCATGTTGTTGAGGTCACGGTCCACCTGCTAATATCTGAGCTTCTGTGATTCCTTTTCATAGTGCCCCTTGAGAATGAAGATTCAAACAATATTTCATTCATAGCTTTTGTTACAAAATATCCATCAAGAGTCTAGTGGCAGAGAGCTACTGGGAATATTGGGGCAATTATCCAAAAGTCATCTTTGGAGATTAATATTAGCTGGTCTACCAATCTGGTTAAATTGAGACGGAGTTATTGTTTAAGATGTGTGCAGTTAGAACATTGTTAGTAATTAATCGAACAAAATTGGATGGATATACAGATATAGATACAGATAGAGCTATAGATTTGCAGAGGAGGGGAACTGTTCTCCTCTTACACTGCTGTGTCTGCATTCACTCCATCAAAGTTAATCCTAATTTCAGTACCTCTGTTAGTAAGGTGCACAGGTACGTGGAAAATAGGTTCATAGATATTTATTTGTTCTGGGAAGCATTTGTGCATTCAATTCTCATGCATCATTTTCTGGTCCATTTAAATATATATCAGCCTCATACATGAAAATTTGAAGATCTTTAGCTGTACTCAAGGAAGACTTTTATGTGGTGCGTTTCTAGTACTGGCAAACATAAGGAGGTAGAGGAATTAAAATCATCACAATGCTCCAGTGCCCCTTAGAAGATGAGGAACATGAAGTATTCCTGTGCATTCACTGATAAAACTTGGGCTGGAGGTTTGCGAAGTGCAGAGTTTTGGAAAGTCTTACTGCGGGACTTCAACATCCGTGCAATGGCTCCAGTAACAAGAGTCTCTCAAGGACAAGGATCCCATTTACGCTTGCATTATGCATTGAGCAGAAGGGTGTGATGCATGATGTGGAATGAACAAAATAACTTGTGTGTTTAGGGAAATGCCAAATTAATGAAAATTCAGAAAGCTCTAATGTTGAAAAGGCACACAAATTCCTTGATAGAAATATAATGCTGCTAACAGTTTCAAGATTATTGTTGTCTGAATTTTCTGCTTATTGTGTACGGCCATTAAAATTCTTTTCAACTGAAAAACCAATGTCATATTAATATTTCCTTTTGGAAAAAAATACGAAAGTACACATCTTGTTCCATTTAGCACCATCATGGTCTTTGATCTTGTTTCCTCTGTCCTGTGAAAGAAACACATTCATGTTAATGGGAGCAGGCTAAGACCATATATGTTTGGCATACATATACAATCAAATGAACTCAAGTACAGTAAGTTAAAGTAGCACACCCACTCAGACTTCCGTCTGTGTTTTATGCCACAAAACCCTTTATTTTCTTTTTTATTTAGCAATTAACTTTTCCATTTATTCTGTAGTTAAAAGCTGCCCTAAGATGAAAATAGACTAAGTCTGATTTTCTTCTCTGGCACTCTAAATAACATTGAGAGGAGACTCAGACCTGAATTATGAAATCTGTGTTTCCTAAAAGTGCCAGGTGTGACTGATTTGGACGACAGTCCTGTACACAGAATAGTAAGAAACACTTTTAAACCCCACCTGGGTTACCCAGCCATGGTGTTCTGGCTGTTCTTGTTTATTCCTTGCTCAGAGCAGATGGATAGAAAGAGGCAGGGAACGGGGAGGATCCTTGGCTCCATTCCCTATTCACCGTCCAGCACAGCTGAGAAGGATTGGGGGATATTGCAATTTGTTGCTGCCCTGCACCAGAGAAGAGACAGAGGAGAGTCAGGGCTCAGAGGTGTCCTTGTGAGTTGGCACTACCCCTTCACTGGGGCCATGTGAAGTGCTGAAATCTGGTCTTCAGTGCAGTAGTCCCCAATATTCATCAGCTCTCAGGAACAATGATGAGGAAAGCCGTGCAAGGCAGCATCATCCTCCCTGGGCTCTGCCCAGGGTAGCTTCAGTTTTAACTTTTTCATTTCCTGCATCCCTGAGCAACACAGGAGGGGAGGCTGCAGACTGGGGACCACTGAATGTCATCACATCAAACTCATTAGGTATGAAACAGAAGATCTTTAAAACTAGCCAAGAGTCTCAAACATGGGTGCCAAAATTAAACACCTAATTCCATATTTAGTCATTTGTCTTAGTTCCTGCCTTACAGTTGTTAATATACACCATGCCATCTCATAGGTGGCCTGATGTTCCTACCACCAGGCACCTACAGTGCTAACTCAAATGTTGAGACTGCTTACCTAAAAGTGAGACTTGTCATGTCAGGTTTAAATTTTTCTGGGTGATTAAACCTGAGTTCCCTTGCTCTCAGGTCCAGAAAGGAGCTTTGATAGAATGACCAGCATTGTAACATATGGCTTAGCAAGGGGGGGAAAAAAGAAAATTAGTATTAGAAATGGATGGACTAAAGAATACGCAGGATATATCAGGCACATTAACCAAACATATGGTGCTAAATGAGATTTTTTTAAAAAATGCAAAAAAATTGACATTCCTGGCAGTCTCAAGGATAATGTGACATGGCTGTGATAAATTTAGAAGAATGGGACATATTTTGGCTTGTTCTTGGAAACCTTTTTCTTGCATGCCGACTGTATTTCTTCTTTTATTAACCCATTCAAAGAATGTTTGAATTTTGCTGCTAGAGCACCATGCTAGCGCAACACAAAATGTGAATGATGCTAATTGCTTTGCACTGCCTAACTTTCTGTCATACCCTCCTCTCTTAAAGGACAAAACATGCTTTGGAAATGAGCTGGCAAGCTCATCTTATTCTTTCTCTTGGTCAATATTAAGTGATGTAATTAAGCTCCTGTTTGCATATTCTTCTGAACTAGGAAGCAGCCATTTTTTTCTTGAGATCTGATAGATATGATCACTCAAAATAAAATGTGTCAGTATAAACCTCAAACAAAATAAAAACACGGTAGAGTTGAACTGTTCCAAACCAATACATTTCAAAATGCCCTGAAATAAATGAACAAAGTAGTGATAATAATGGCAATCAGAATGATAATAACAAAAGTAGGAACCAATTACTAGTGTTTCAATTTGTCTTTCTACTCAATTTTATGACATAGTGATACATTAAAATCTCTATTTTCACATGAAAACAGCTGTCTCAACCTTACAAAATCCATCCCCATATGAATGTAACACTGCTCAGCATTGCCGCAGTGCAAGGTTATTCATCAGTTTTGTTGTAGCTCCTCAAGTTGCAGGGTTTGGACACAATCACACAAACTTTCTATAGCTTTAAACCATATACCACTGTTCTCTCTGCCCCTTCCCTCTACCATGGTTCAGATGAGGCAAGCAGGTTCTTTAGCACATGGGTAAAAGAATAGCTCCTTAACTTTCTCAGAAGCTTTATTTTCTTTCCCATAACCCTGAAGAGGGTATGCAGCTAGAGGATATGGGGGAAAGCAGGTTGTTCATGAGCCAGAATCACATGGTCCATAGACTTGAGATCCTGCTCCTTCCACGACCTCTGTTGCTTGCCCAGGGCACAGGTATTCCTGTCCCCTCCTGGATCTCTGCTTATAGGCTGTGCAACCGTCAGCTGCGTGCAGGGCGTTGTGTCTCCCCGCAAGAGCACGACCTTGCAGTTAAAGCAGCTCACAAGCACTTTTACTGTGATAATCCCTGTGCATAGTCACTTGTTCTGTCCATGATATTTTGTACTTAGAAGGGTGGAGCCTGCGATGTTAAAACCAGCCTTGGGGGCAAACCTAGCCCCTTCCACAGCCCAGCACAGAAGAGATGTACCTATGGCCTTGCTGCCAGCAGCGTAGTTCCTCTGCCCCCTCAAGCACAAATATTGCCACTGACCCTTGACTTTGTGTTTAGGGCTGGGGTTGACACTCATTTAGTGTTTTCATTCCCAGTTCCTCTATCGTAGGGAAATAGGGTCGACAGCACCATTGCTTCTTTTGAGTATCCTTGTCCTGAATATGGGCACTCAAACACAGAGCAATAACCAAGTTACATCCCAACATGCCATTTGAGCAGAAATTCAGCAGGCTGCATTGGAATATTTCATTGAAATACCTTAGTTCAGTCTCCGTTTCTCTCTTACCCCCAAACCAAACCAACTCTTTTTGCTTTTGTCCCTACTCCAAAGTCCTAAAGACCAATATGAAAAAAAACCACAAACCCACCAACCCACTATTTTTCTAGCACAATAGTCTGTCAGTTCTAAACGTTTATTTTTAAAAGATTAAGTGTGTAACCTTTCTTGCTCTGAGGAAAAAGCCACCACAACAGCAACCCTTTGTAGCAAACACTTTCAAGAAAGCAAGCTGCAAGTACAACACTGGAACTCTAACCACTCCCTTTATTTAACTTTCTGAAATATATACTGCAAAACCTTACTGAAACCATTAAGACCCCAGCAGTGCAGCGTATAAAGTACAATAATGCTCCTGCATATTGCAGTCAACATCCCAGGGACTATAAAACTAGTGTTATTAAATATAAAGTTAATAATTATTGTCCAGAGATAATACTGTCCAGGCCTCTCTCTTTCTAACAATTAAATTCTATAAAATACAGAGTTGGAAATAAGGTTGGATGAATTTGCTAGTGGAAGTTCAACTTCCACATTATCTGATATTTTGCTTTTGTACCTGAAACATCAACTATTCTGCACCTTTGTTTTGCTATATCCCTACAGATATGTAAAATGTCTGATGTACTGTATATACTGTAAATTATGTGTTTTCAGAGTATGTGCAGATAATCAGAATACCCGTATGTCTCTACAACTGTAAAAATATAGAGAATAATAGACACACATGCATATTCTTCATCTATATTCTGTAATATTCTTTTATCCAAGCATAAATCATATGCAGAAAAGGCACTATATTCATTCCACTAATTTCTTCAGTGCCACAGGCTTGATATGATATCAATAGGAGTTATTCTTACAGAGTATAACAAACTGGTCATATTAGCGTTACACCATTTCTGCCTGTCCATGGCAGAGGTTTCACCCAATGGCAGCTTAACTCTGAGTTTCGTTGGAAGCCTTTGATATAGTTCAAGGGCATAATAACAACTCTGAACTAATTCCGGTGTGGCTTCTAATATCAAGACACAAATACCATTCACCCTTTAAAAAAACTGGAAAGCAAAAGGGAACCACATAAATATATTACTTTCAAATACCTTTGAAGTCAAGAGAGTAAGGAAAGGCAGAGTTTGAACTCAGGAAACTTTATTCTCTAGTTGTGCCTTGAGTCGTGCAGCACATTTAAAGATCCATTTGCAATAATCTACTAAACCAGTGAGTGAAAGACAGAACTCATAAAAAGCCTGTAAAAATCCAAATGCTCCAGCTATTACAGATTTCTAAAAATAAAGCAGAGTAGGTTTCAGTAGCAATAATAAGCTGCATCTTATCCATATTTCAGATTTAAAAGAAAAATATGGCTGCCTTTTAGTACTCATTGCTCAGAGCAAACCATGGCCACTTCTTCCTCAAAAAAGACCACAAATAAAGGTGAGCTTTCAGCTCGCTGTTGTATTCCATTTCCTTTGTCCTTTAAGTTTATCTAGCTGCTTCTGCACCCACTTTCACAATGCATAGGCTGTCGTTCCATGACCTAGCATTATTAAATTGCACTTATCAATCATTCTTGCCAGGAATGCCATCGCCAACTACATTAAAGAAGTCAGAGAAGTCTGGTTTCAGCAGTCCCTCGCCTTCGCAGACCTCCTCCCTTGGAACGGCTTTCACACAGCACCATCGACCTGTCATTACAGGACCCAGAGGTGAGGCCTAACCCAAGAGCCCCCAGGCAGCTTAAACATTAGCCACGGCACCCAGTGTCCATCCCAGCGCCTTTCCACAGAAAGTCATCGCCACAAGTGACCCACCCAGTGAGAGGCTGTACTTCAAAAGCTTGATAAACGGAGGTTTTAGTTGTCAAGACTTGCATTTGGTTTTGCTAGGCTGGGCTTTTTGGTAAAATGCACGATGACCATTCAACAGTGCCTAAGGTGGAAATGCTGGTTTCTGGGGACTTTGGTTTTTTATTTGAAGAGGGTGGGGAAAGAGGCAGAATGTGTTACACAGAGCGTCTTCTCCTTGTGTCATTGCATAACAGATTCAGTCTAACTGTTGGAGATAGGGACCCATCACTCACTTCTGAACCACACCTGTCTTCCACCACTATGGCTTTGTTTCTGCCAGTCATTTAGTGCTCATGTTGTTGGTATTAGTGTGCTGAAGAACCGCCTTGTTAGGGGACTTCTTTGAAGTTGGTTCCTGCAATGCTTCGGCTGGTTTTCTTCACAGTACTCTTCTGACTGACTGACTTTCCAAGTAAAAAAGAGGTCCTCTGGGTTTAGATGTGCTTATACATTTTTTGTTAGAAAGATGCATTTGCATTTAGCCTAGAAAGCTAAATGCAATACTCAGTTCACATTTGAAAAGGAACTCACTTGGGCATAGTAATATACACAAATGAACAAATCTTCTTACAAACCTCATTGGAAGATATAAAAATATGAATGAATGGTTGTGAGATGTTTCTTTCTGCTATGAAATTTTGTCTCATTTAGAGAAGATTTTTAAGGAATTGGTGGAATGGTGAACCATAAAAAGACATATTAGCAATTCATATTAGAAATTATTTTGAAATGTCTCTTTGGCATTAGTGTGGTTTTACTGAGGGCAGCATAGACTAGGAGGAGCCTCTTTGCACAGTCCAGGTGATGCAGTGTGAAGTAGTGAAATTGCTCTAAGTTGAAGCGAGGTCAGAATTGCACTTCTTGGTTATCTGTGCTTTGTTAAATCTACTTATTGTAGTTTGATTTGTTGTGTTTAATCCCATAAAAATTATTACCCTTAGACACATCTAGATCCTCGGAAGATATTTAGGCATCTAAGTTCTATGCAGATTTCCCTTGAAATTTGGGTCTGAGCTTTCTGGCAAATATATCTTCTTTTAAAAGCCTTGATAATTGGTGATATAAGTATTAATAATATGAATGTTCCATTAACATTATATTCAGTGCAACATCAGTGGATGTGCACTATTTTGTAGAAGTTCAGCCTTCTAGATTGGAGTCATTAATTGATCAGTTAATAGGCCTTTATGTATTTAGTTATGTTTTACCTCACACTTACTTTTTAAGATCATTGAATGCCTTTTTCTGCCCCTGTTTAGACCTTTCGTATTTTGGATTTTTGTGTGGTTGAGAGAGGAAATGTATCATGGTGAGGTCTTATTTACATCTCATCTACAGTCTGTTTTAACAAAACTTTTTCTGTGCACCAGGAGATATCCATTGGCTATGTGAGAAGAACATTCAAAGACAGCCAAAATTTGAAAAAGTAAATACAATTATTACAGTTCCCAAATTTTGTTTGTTTGGAAGGAAATGTCTTTACTAACTCCATAAAGAAGTAACAGTTTCTTATCATCATGGTTCTTAACAGGTTAAGCAGAAACTGTTCTTCTGCAACATCATTTAGAAGCATCTTCTATTTTATGCTTGTTCACAAAGTTTTATAGACTTTTAAAAAAAATCCCTCTGAATCCATCCATGGATTCTTTAAGTGTCATCATCCTGGAAATATCTTCTTCCAGGGTTCGTTCTTTTTCTTTTTGCACATTCCTCTTCAATATTCCTCTTCCACAGCACACTGGCTGTGTTTATTTCTCTTCTACAAAAATCGTTCTGATAGTAAAGGGTAATACACTAAGATGGATTATTTTCTGCAAATCCAGCTTTGTTCTTTATCCCATTGCCTCCAGTGTACTTTAGGACAGTAAGCAGAAGAGAGAAGCTCCTCAGGTATCAAAAGTGGCAACATAAAGAGTATAATGCAGTCACATAAGAGGATATAATCTTGGAGCAATTAATATCCACCAATAATTACTGGAAAATGTACCTTTCTGCGGAAATGATAGCGGTAATGTAGTACACACATGTTGCATTCTCTTTGGATACATATGCATTATGTAAATGGTCAGTGGCAGGTCATTCTGAGTGGTCTTCAGGAAAGTAAAAGCAGGATTTAATCTTCGGTCTGCAGAGATATTTCAGAGAAAGGAAAGTCATGAGTAAGTAGGTCACCATCAGAGTAAGTTCCTCAGCCAACTAAACGATTACAAGAAGGTTCAATCTCCTTCTGATGTTCGTATGTGCAAGTTTATCACTTGAATGTGTATATGAGATGCATGTGTAAAGCATGATCAAAATAGACAGCAGAGAAGAAGCTGTAGACTATTCATGGCAGGTGTTGTCATTGACAACCACTAATTTATAACTTCTGAGGAATATTTCCGAATCTTTCACACACTTCCAAACATTCCTTAGACCATAGTGCACGTCTTTTGCTGGGGTATCCCAGGATACTGAGTGCCTTTCCATTTATTTCCATTTTGGAAATAAAACTTGCTTAGAGGGGGAGTAGATCCTTAAGAGGATTTCTTAGCTATAAGGTGCTTCATTCAATGAACTAGTTGGGAAACCTCTGTTGTCATTAAATTGTCTGTACTGTACCGTGTTGTGTTGTGGAAGGCTGTGCACTAGTCTCCTATCTGTACTGGTGCTTCTGCCAGTACTCAACCCAGCTGGGCAGTAGCCAGCAGAGTATCTGAGCTGGCTGACCAAAGGACCAGATGTGCAGTGAGTGCTGGTACATGGATGCCAATGCTTCAGTGGCTCCTCAGTAGTTCCAACAGATGGTGGTAAGATCCAAGTTTCTTTGGTGATAAGCTAGCAAAGTGATTCATGGAGCCTCACTTGATGATGGCAGTTTTTTGGGCATGACTCTATGAATGCACCATATGTCTTCTCTGGACCAGCGTGGTTAGGATTCGGTGTCTGGCAGATGGTAAATTGATCACCTATAGGGTGGCTTTAACATCACTATCAGTTTTAGCATTTATTTCAAAGCATTGAAAATTCAAGCAGTTAGATCTCTGTCTCCTACACAGCATACTTTTGTTACCTGCAAGTTAGATTATTTGGTGGTCAGCGTAGCTCACCACAGTAGTCCAGTATTGCAAAGCCATCATGTATTGCTGGCATCTTACAGTTTCCCAGACATTAGCCCACTTGAGCTCTTTACCAGAAAGTGAAGGATTTAAATACTATGGGTGACAGCAGTATTTACTTAAGTGGTTTTAGGCTTCTATGTATTGCTACTTACACTCTAGCAACTTTATATCTGGAGCTGGCTGAAACGTTAAATTGACCACGATCTTGTAAACTGAGGATATACAGCAGCCTGTGCTGTTGAGCATTCAAGCATTTCCACAGAATGACAGCATAGATCCTGCAAGCCAAAAAGCAAGGAAGAAAAGGCAAGGAAAGAAAAGAAAAAAAAAAGAATGAGATGGTATGTTAGGAAGATAAATGAAGGAGAAACAAAATTACAAGAAACAAGAAATACAGCACAAAGAGAAGAACCCAAGGAAGTGGGTGAGTGAGCAGAAAGAGAAGAAGGGATGAACATCAACTAGTGGAGTGGTTCCTATTATGTTAATATCCTCCATAATAAGCATTACCATTGAGATTTTGATCAGTACATGGCCTACCAGGGAAACTCTGCAGGATAGTATTCTCTGTTCGTGCCAAAGTGGCAAAAACTGTGTGTCACATATCTGGGAAGACATTGTGCCTTCTCTATCAAAATTCCCCACAGGGTCACCAAAATATCAGTGCCTGTTAACTGTCCCACCAGCCAGCTTCAAGTGAATCAAAGTGGTAATTCCTGCTAACTTGCTCCAGAGCTACACAGTGTAAAAGGACATTTTGTAATATCCTATTCTGTACAACTATCTGTGGCTGCTCCTTAATGCTGTCAGCTGGCACACTAGTGTAACCTTCTAATTCCCTTTGCATTTTGACAAAAACAAAGCAGTGGAAGTTCATTCTCATACAGACGCCTCAGATCAGGGGATGGTAATGTAAGACAGTCAAAAGATGAGAACGCCGCACCAAAGGATAAGAAAGTTGAGCAGAAATAATAAATAGCATAAGACTGACCAACAGATGAGCATTGCTTTTGCAACAGTGAAAAGCAGTGCTCCAGTTTATAATGTCAGGATAGCTGACTGTGTAGGTGAAGATTTTTATTTTCTCCACTCACTTTGAAATAATATGATGCTGAAGGAAAAACAGTTGCTTAACAGATGGCCTCAAGGTCAGGGTTTAGTAATTACTAGATACCCTACCCAAACTGCCATCTACTCCCATATCCCAGGCAGGGGATGGCAGAGAGGAAGGCTTCCAAATGGTTAAAGCTTCAGCTAAACAAAAGTCAGGAACCGTGTAATTAAAACTCTACCTTTGTTGTATTGTAAAGAGTTAGCCTGTGACATAGGAAATATTTAAAGGAGCAGGCTGTTCAGCTAATTTGTGTGTGAGTGAACTGCTTAGACAGTCCTATCCTAAATTAACTGTAAGGCCACCCACTGAGATTGCCTCATAAAGGGCCATGATTGCTCAGCTTCGTTTTGTATAACCGTTCAATAATTACTAGATAAATGCATAACTAAAAGCTCTATTACACTAATAATTTGTACTGAGATAGATGTGTGGGACACCATGCTGGGTTAATTTGTCATCCCTGCAGCAAACTTCTGAAGAGGGCTCTTTTGCAGAGGAATTGTGTTAATATGTTGCTCCAGTGAGGACATGTTAGAGCAACAAGATGATTTGGTCGCTTAATCTCCTAAAGAGGCAAAATGCCTGGAGGGTAAGTGCCAGAAAGAAGAATGGGGGGTGATTAACACAGTGGACCCAGATTTAAACTCATCCTGACAAAAGCAGCTGATCTAACTGAGTAAAAGAATGAAAAAGGGGAGTGTTAAAAATACTAATAGGATTTCATGCATCCCTAAAAAATAATATAAAAATTAAGTGCTGCAGGAACAAAGTATTTTACCCATGCTTTTACTGATTCTGTGTTCAGTTTCCCTGCTCTCTTTGATGTATCCATGAAGTTAAACTACATGCTTTAAACAGTGCAGTGAACTACTAATATTTTTATCTCTGCTTTATGCTAAATTCTTCTAGCTTCAGACACACACAAAAAGCACATTATTGCTTTAAATATGGAACCCATGTTTAAGCATCAGAGCTCTGGATTTTCAACCTCCTCTATTGACAGAACCATAAATCATGTTAAAGTTAAGTGAATTACTGTAGCGTGGAACTATAGCTTTAACAATGTTTATGTAGTATCAGCTTACCATCTACAGAATGAAAGGGGAAAAAAACACTGATATTAGAAATGGGAATGTGGAGTCCTATTAACTTAACAGCAATATATCACTCCAAAGTCACAGATTCCATTACCATGCCCTTTTTAGTATCAAAGCAGAATTATATCATCACACACATAAAGGTTGTGGTTTTTAAGAGAATTTACATTTCTATTGTAAACTTATCAACTGCATTTCATTATAAGAAAGACATGATATATTCTCCTAGCAGTAGTTTTTATCTTATATAGGGGAATACATCATGTGTATTAAAAACAGTAATAATATGCAAAAGTTGCCAGCATTTGATGTGAAGTAGGAGTTCTACAAATAGATTAAATTAGCGTTTTTTGACCTCTAGCTATGGTCTTGGAAGGGAGGAGTGCTTTCTATAGGTATGATTTTTATTCCTGCACTTATGTAATTACTTCTGTAGTATTCTGATCTCCCAAAGGCAGAAGAATTTTGACATGTTTTAAAACAATCTGCTTAAAATAGCTAACTTAACTGGCCCCCTGCCGATGCCAGAATCTGGAACCAGCGCTCAGTTCAGCTCTACAGGTTTTCAAAAGCAGCCTGTAATACTCACAATCCAGAGTACACCAATAAACCTTGTGACCAAGCACAGCTTTAAGCATATTTTCCTTTTGCTAGAAACTCCGTGGGCCCTGGCGAAACATCCTTCTGCCTCCCACTTGCTACTGCAAAATCTCTTCCAAAAGAGTATTTCTGAACAAAGGGTCCAGGTGTCTTATACCACTCTTCAGAGCGGCAAAAAGGGGCTGATAGCCAGCTCTGTCTTGGAGATACCATGGGTCTGTTTTTTCAGCAGTGCTTAACTGACCACCTGCACTTGACTTCTGGAGCTGAGAGATGGATGTTCTGCAATTCCGTCCTTCTTTTTTATGTCCCTGGGCAGGAACAGATCTTCCATACATCATATTTAGGGTATTTGTATGTATCTTGAACTGGTCAGCTTTTAATATAATATTTTTAATGTTTCATCTATGTTTGCCTATATAATGTGGAAGTAAGTATCAGCAATACCTAAATTTTACCCATGCTAGGAGGGTAAGGCCTATTTTTGTTCTCCATCCCCATGACTTCCCAGTCTTGTCACTGTAAATGGGAATGCAAGACAGGATCAGTTTGACTTTAGCTCATCCACAGACCTGACAGATGTGTTACTAAACAGCCACTTTGCAGCATTATGGGACTTAAGCAATGCTTAAATTTTCCACTGATCTGAATTCCCTTCAAAGGGCTGGACCTAGGACTGGTCAGTCCTACCCTCAGCAGCTCAATATTTAAGTAGAGGCAAGCCCTTGCTAACCTGAATAAGAGCTTGCTCTACGTTTATCACCCTAAAGTCTATTCCTAATGGGCAGTAAGAAAAACAGGGACTTTCAGAAACCTTTGAAAGAGTTACAGGGACGCAGCTTCCATTGAAATTCAAAAGCACTTAATGAATTCTCTCAGGACCTCTGCAAATCCCAGCCCAAGTTTCTTAATTATTTTTTTTCTTGTTTGGGCAACTGCTTTCATCACAAAAATCTGTGGGCTTAAAGCTATTGTTTTAGGCTTCTATTCTTTACCTCTTGTATTGTATTATACATAGAAGTGTAAGTTCCTTTCAACAAATTTGGATTATTGCCAGATCTCCTTATTAAAAAGTCACTCTTCATATTTCCGATAAACACAGCTGTTTCATGGTGTTTGAAAGCATTTCACATCAGCCAGCATGGTGGCTTAGCCAATTAGTACTCTAATATGGTCAATTTTCAGAATAAGTACCTTTGGGGTACAAAGGGTGGGATACATCTTGCATAATTTGAACTGGCACTTGCATCACTTAAATGCTAGGAGAAAGCTTACAGCATGCAGGGAGTTAAAGCAACATAGAAGCCTGAAGTGGAAATATCTAGCAGAACAAACTGTTCTATAACATTTCCAGGGAAATGACTTTTAAAAAATACTTTCTTAATTGTAATGAAGCCAATTATAATGGCCTCAAAAACAAGCTGATAAAAATTATCCTGTTTCATTATGATTATAATGTTACTATTTCTAGGAAGATTGATCAATGTTTAATGAGCTATTAGTAAACTAAATTATCACTTTATAGAGAAGGTATCCGAACATTGTGCCCTAATGAAGCCAGTCCACTGTTGGCCTGATCTGATGGACTAGCCCTTGTCCCTGTGAAGGAACAGCGGTTTTGATCCTCCAGACCACTACTTATTTGAACAGGCGAGGAGTGCAGGGTGATAGTAGGCTTTTCCTGAGTGGGAGAAGAGCAACACTAAATGACCCTTTCAAAGACTTCAAATGACTTCATGAAGAAAGAAATTTCCTCCAGTCATCTGGACTTGAAGGGGTTGGCAAGGCTTTTTGGAAAAGGAGATGGAAGGTGGATGGATCAATATGTCTCCTCCATATGTTGGGCTGTGCTGGTGGAGAATCTGTCTGAGCACTGCAGGTGCGATCACAAAATCCCTTTACCACATCAGTGAGCACTCCTTGGGAGAAAGGATCCCATGCATCTTTATTAGGACTGCACCTTTGTTCCAGAAGGGTCTGAGAAGGATACTAAATATCTAAAGAAAACTATAACCTGTTTCAAATTAACTGATTCTTTATTATCTAATCATTCAGGTGAATAGAATTTGCAATTTTATCTCTCCTTCATTTGCCTTAGACATGTGAAATGCTAACGTAATCAATGAATGCAACTTACTTTATTTGTTCGTTATTGGCTACTACAAATCAAGAAGGGAAGAGACAAGACAGGCCTGCATAATCAGGCAGATGAATTCAGCATTCTGAAAAATCCTCTTACTTCTGTGCTGCACAGCACCACAAACTCATAAAACAGTAAAAAATCCAGTATAGCATGCAACAGCTGTACTGCATAATTACTTGGCCCAATAGCAGTAGTTTTAAAATACTGGTATATCTGTTGCAGGCCACCATACATTATCATCTCATTTTCAATAAAAAGTCTGGGATGTTTCAGATGAGCTTCAACGGAATTAGAATCATGTGTTCCTTGAAATATTTATGCTTGCCTTGAGATGGAAGGATAATTCCTGCCTCCAACCCCCACACACAAATAACAGATTTAATAATGTCAGATAGTCCAACTCCTACATACTTACAGCAGGTAGAAATGAAGTTCTGATCTGGAATACCCATATTTTCGTAGGTTGTAGAACTTATATTTTATGTCATTTAGTGAGGTCAGTAATAAAATATAAATGTCACAGGCTGAAAGACGCCAAGAGAAATACGGTTTGGCAGCATGGAGCTGCTTAGGGATACATAAATAATAAGTCAATAAGTAAATAAATAATAGACAAAGACCTGTTTTATCTTCCATTTGAAGATCTCAAAGAATTTAGAATCACTGATTGAGACTTGTAATATCCCATCAGAAGCACGTAAGTAGTAATAGCCCCTTCTTATACAAAGGAAAACTTGCATCACTCTAGGCATAGTTTTCAGACGCAATGACTTAATAATTTTTATGAAGCATTTCTGAAAATCATGACTGAAAGGGCTTTTCTGTGGTCACTTGCCCCTTTTAGAGGCAAACAGGGAAAACAGCAACCTGCTGCACTACTTCACATCCTTTAACTGATTAAAAATGTTTGTGATGATTCATATATTTGGAAGCACGGTTGTGTTCTGCAGTCAGAACTTATCTGAAAGGCCATTTTTGCATACACCACAGTTGGTTACCTCAGCACAACTATCGGAGTAACGGTCTGTATCTGAGCCAGCAGTTTTTAGATTTTAGCATTTAAATCCCTCTCTCTAGTATAAGGCAGGCACACTTGTAATGTTGATCAGTTTAGTAGTAGTAGATTCTTATCAAACAGCCATTCTTTTTGCCACTTGAGAAATTTGGTATTTCCCAGTCAGAGACTGCAAAAACAAACCTTTTGGAGATCCTTATTCCATTCGTAACTTCTAATGTTAATCAATCTACTCTGAGAAAATGAACCTAACATATCAGTATATGGCACAGGCTGAGGACTGATGCTTATTTGGTCTTGTTTCCTGGTCTTTCCCATGATCAAAGAAAGCCCTTCAAGGCTGTGCTGAGGAGTTGGCCAAGACTCCAAGGAGGAATTACTTTCTCCTTCTTGTGGCACTTTTCCTTCCTGAATTACTGTTCATTTCTGCATTCATTTTTCTTCTCTCTCTCTTTGGGAAGATCACCGACAAATGCTTTCCACTTTGTCTTCTACCTTGACATGCTGAGGAAGTCAAGGCAACAGACAAAGACCCACCACGTACATGCCTATGAGTATTTGTAATAACCATAACATGTCCTTCATATAGCAAACCAATCAAATTATTAAATGAAGAGTCATACCTTGGAAAAGCTAAATACAGTGTGGTCTCAGGCCTAGCTTTGAATTTCCACATATTCCCTGGGTACAATTTTTTTCTTCTTCTTGTTTAATTGAAATAGCATTTCTGTCTCCTTTTCATTCAGCGGAAGAAAAGGAATGAATTTGATCCCAGATGTGTACAAAGGACAGTGCAGTTGCATAACAATTTCAAGTAATATTAACAGAGCTGGTGCTAGAATGAAATTTTTTTATAAGTGTTAAAAAATCTCAATCTATTTTTTACTTAATTAGAACTTTGCCACATAAATTTTTATTTCTTACTTTTATCTTCATCCTTCATCTTCCATTTGGCATACAAGGAAAGGGGGAACTATAAAAGGAGATACAAAGGAAGAGAGGAAGAGTATGTTTTATATCAAAAAAATGACAGAAATGTTGCATGCTAACGAAAATTTTGTTGTAGTCATCAAAATGCTCACCACCAACTTTTGTTGAACAAATATTTGTGGCAAAATATTTTGACAAGCTCTAAAATGACTGTTGCTTCTGGGAGAAGGTGATGATACATTCATACCTGTAAAGTGGCTATGACATAAGTGTCATTAAAGCAGTTACACCTCAGGGGTTGGCGTAAGTGAGATCAGAGGCTGACACTGGGTGGAATTCACCTAACTGAAGATGCGTAGACTGGAGGTATCTACCTCAGAGCTAGTACCAGTGGGCTCCCTTCACATCCACTGGTAGGCCAGTCAGTGTCATCAATGAAGTCTAGTCAAAGGCAGTGGTTGAGATAATGGCATGGATGAGATGAATAGCTCTGTAGACACCATTAGTTCTGTTTCGTTCTCCATTGATTCTAAGATAATTAGCTCCATGGTAGACACCCACATTTACTAAGGTGAATCCCATATTATCTCTACCTTTAATAGCACACTTCAAAGTTACAGCCTCTCCCAGGAGCCTGGGGACAGGAAAATAGCCTTCATTTCTTCCTTTGAGGATTTGGGTTCTTTATTCGAAGAGTTTTCAAATATACTATAAATTAAGATGCAAACTGAGAACAAAACTATTTGTCTTAAAAGTGAATAAGAAATAATTAACTAGGTTTGTAAAAAACAAGAGATAAGCCCAGATGTGCAGACAGGTTGAACAGGCTGGGCACACAGGTGTTTGCCTTGGCCATGGAATAACTGTCAACATTTCCATAACAAGGAGTGTGGGATATGCTGCTTCTTGTTTCCTTTTCCCAAGTGCAGCATTGCAGAGCTAGCACAGCTGTGGGAAGACACTGTTTTCCTGTTCAGCCCACATGCCACGATACCTAGCTGTTATAAGATAGGTATAGCCCATGCTTTCAGAAGAGTTTCACTGGATATACATCTACTTTGATCAGAGATAGCTGAAGGCTACATGATACCTTTTGGTTCCTCATCTCCAAGCTTTCTTTCAGTGGTGTTTTCCCATGTAGTACCACATATTTAGTATGCATTCTCTTTCTGTTGTGAATATTTTAAACCTTATTAAGGGGGGCAGACTGGGAAGACTCGTGGGGTTAACAAGGATACAGGGGAGCTTTTCATGGCAAGGATAAGAGCTTCATATTCATTCCATGTCAGCATATTAAGCATGAGTACAGCTCTTTTTGGCGGTGGTGTCAAAGCAATCATTCCTATCCAGTCGTGGAGAAAGAAGTACATAGAAGTGCTGCCCAGCCAGCCCATAAATGAATGTTTATAGGATAATGCAGTAGGTTTCCTTGCTGCTGTCTCTGAGTACAAGTTTTATCCACATCTTCAGGCTCTGAGTTTGCTAATGGTTTAATAATGCTTAAGAAAAAAATTATTAATAAAGTGTCGTATTAAACTGGCGATGAACAAAACTAAAAAGCAGATTTTAGCTTTTATTTCACTGAGGGTTTTTCATAACATTCGTCATGAAATGAGTGTTTGCTCATTTGTATTTGATTTTAGTTAACTTTCCTGCATCTCTCCAATTTTCTGAAAAGTGCCAAAGGCTTTTTCTTCCCTCTTGTATATTGAACTTACTTCAAAGCCAACACATGAGTTTCTGTAGGATATTACCTCCCTTACGTAGCACTTACCTAATCGGTTATGTGTGGTGTACAAGTGCAGTATATGCACCTGGACACCCTTGAAAGATTACTAGGATAGCATGCCAAGGGAGCAACAGGGATGTAATGATGACTGGTTGGTGAGAAACAAACTATGATGTACAGATGAGTTTGTGCACAACCAGATTAATTGGCCATTCTAAAGGAAGAGTGAATTCTCATTTTAGAGGGGAAAGGGAGAATTCACAGCACTATGCGTGGCAGCAGTTGCTATCTCATGGTGACAACTAACAGTGGAAACACTGTTAGTTCACAAGGGTCCAACCCAATATATCCTGAAGGCCAAAGAACTGGGCAAAGGTGTCACATAATGTAGGAGAGCATAAGGCTCTTCAGCTGCACTTGTAGTTCTGCTGAAATCAGCTGAGGTTAAAATCTGTCATTGCCAATGGGCCTGTGTACATTACATCTTTACACCTTCACTGTAGTACATTTTCCAGGTGGCTTGTTGGCCCATAAATTCACCAAATTAAACTTCACCCCTGAAGGCAAGCTGGGGGCTTGCTGAAGATATGAGCCTAACATTATTCAGGAGAAATGTAAATGTACTTTTCAAAACTATCTTGCCACTTTGTGCATGTTCATTAGATGAAAACACGTTACTTAAAATAAATGTTCCTAAACTGAGGTGGAAAAAAATCCGCAACAACAGGAAGTGTTAGACCATCTTTAAATTATCGACCATTTATAGTACAATATGTGTAGTACACATATGTGTAAATTGAAGTTATATGAAATGTCAATTAAATCAACCCTAATCTCCCAAATACATTTTTTATTGCCTGATTGATGAGGACTGCTCTTAAGGTGATGAATAGTTTTCACTTTCACAAAAGACTGCTGATTCCTTTATATGTGTCCACTAAAAATACAGAAAATCCTTCAAAATGTCTCGCTCCGTTGGCTTTCAGGATCTAGATGAAGTGAGTGTAGGACACAATGTGGTCTAATATTAATTGTGAAAATCAGATGTATAAACAATACTGTACATTTTAAAAAAAGACTAAAAGTAAAACTACAGTAGATTTAAACTGTTTTATTTTCCAAAGGCAAAACTCTATATAACTTCTTTGTTTTCTTTCCTATAGCAAGTCCACATGCAACACCATCGACTCTTCATTTTCCAACATCACCCATTATTCAACAGCCTGGGCCATACTTCTCACACCCAGCAATCCGCTATCATCCTCAGGAGACTCTGAAAGAGTTTGTCCAACTTGTCTGCCCCGACGCTGGTCAGCAGGCTGGACAGGTGGGGTTCCTAAATGTAAGGAAGCCGTTTTTATTTCTTCAGAAGTGTTTGTCCTATGTAAAATTAACCATGGGATTATGGGATTATTTTAACAGCACATTGCACACAGGAACACACCTTGAATAGTCGCTGGAAGAAAAAAAAAATGCTGCTACTGCAAAAATATTTTTAAAAAAACAACAAAAAACCTCCCCAAAAAACCACTTGACCACATTGTGGTGAAATTAACTTAAACTGTCAGAGAAGCTGGTGATACAGTGACCTTTTGGGTCCCTCCACAAATGACTTTGCTGCATGCATTGTAACCCTAGTGGAACTAGGGTTAACAAAATATGAAGGCAGAATAATTTTTATTAATTATTTTTGAAGTTCAGGGGAGTGGGGGGGAAGAAGCAGGAAAAGGGAGGGTGAGAAACAGATGTTTCAGATCAGCTAAGTTCATTAAAAAAAAAAATACTGCCTTATAGCACTTTAGATCAAGTTGACCAGTACTTGAACTCAAGATGTTAAAAGTACAGTTTATTATGGTTTGTTATTTCTGTAAGCAGTTATCTTTTCCCCTTATCTCTATGAAAAATTAAGCAGAGTTCCAAAGCTTCAAATAACCATTTTCTTCTTTTTTTTTTTTTAATCAAATAAAGTGAATCATCTTGCTATTATTGAAATAGCATTCCGGTCAAATACAGAATTTATAAAATTTATGTAAATCAAGTCTAAAATAATGCTCTGAATATTTCATGAAATGTAATGCATGTGACTTTTTCCAGCCAATGAAGTAATAACTGGCAAAATTACTGTTTCCCTCCTGACATACATACGATTGAAAGTGTTAATGAGAATTAGTTTAATTATTAGCATCTAATTTATTACACTTACTTAATAAGCTATATTGTTCTCGGTGCTTTCCTTTCCCTAGCAGAAAAACTGACTCTACTTATTCCAGCCAGTACTGGCTTT
The DNA here is from genome assembly GCF_949628215.1 of Phalacrocorax aristotelis. Classification (NCBI taxonomy): domain Eukaryota; kingdom Metazoa; phylum Chordata; class Aves; order Suliformes; family Phalacrocoracidae; genus Phalacrocorax; species Phalacrocorax aristotelis. The sequence continues at coordinate 42,521,312 of NC_134281.1, read as the reverse complement.
GAATAATGTCTGCAATATGTTAGCAGATACATTTATGTCTAGACAACAAATCAATATAGTGCTTTTCTTTTTCCTTGAGTATTCATTTGCTTAATTTATCCCAAACCATTCAGCATTATGAACTGTTAGCACACTCACAATGAACATACAGCAGGGGTCTTCTTGGCAGGAAAGGGACCTAATTGTGAGACAAGATAGTGTTTGAGAGATGTCACTAATATAATAGTTTATTAAAGGTGCTGGATGCTGGAAAAATAAATATCCCTGAAGGATTGCTTCTTACTGCAAACACTAGTAACTGCAGTCTTTGAAGTCAGTGGGAGTGCTGTTAAGTTAAATGCAGATGAATTTGAGTCTTATTTATGCCCTGAGCCATTTTTGCTCTAGCACAAACCTGATTTGCACCTACACGACTTTAAGGTCTTTTGTCAGTGCCAAAGCAGGTGAAATGAAAATAAGGTCCCAAGCATTTGTCAGTATGAGTATTTTGTCCCCAGTAATTCAGGCTAATGGAAACCCTAACAGGAATTAAAATATTATTTTCTTTAGCAGTACTTAGAATATGGATCTGTGTTTAAAGCTGAGCTTTTATCATCAATGGAAAAGCCAGTGCTCAGTGCCAGAAGAACTGCAGTGAGATCAATTTGCAGAGTACTGTCGAGAGTGATCTCATCATTTTTGTCACTAAAATGGAACACCCGATTCACAGGCTGTCCTACTTTCTCTTTATGATGGCATTTGGCATCTATCTGTATGATTTTCAAGTGTCCAGGCTGTATTACATTTTAAATGTAAACTTAACAATTTGGAGGGAAGGGTGGCGCATTTTTTAAGCCTGCTTCTTGTTTTTGTGGTACTTGAAAACACTTTTGCTATGGACAGGTTTTTCTGGTGATTAATTGAAAGATCACACTTGTATAGCTGGGCCCATTCTGCCTAAATGGAGGAGGTTTTTTGCCTAATGTGTAAAATGAAGCAGTTCTAAGTTCAGTTGTTTCTCCATATGATCCTAATGACAACTAAACTGTAAGCTACACTATTACACTATTGCTAACTCAAAAGAGATGTGGGAGAGCAGTTACTTTAATATATAGTCATTCGTTTTTCTGTAATAAGATATCAGCATGACTTTTAAGACCACCAAAATGCTTGTTTTTTCTCTTAATGAGCAGTATCTTTAAGAAATTTACACTCAAGTCCTAGGCACTGATATCCTAAAGGTATAGCAGAGGCACGAAACTGGGGGATTTAGGGGGTCAAAAATACCGCAACTCTCACTGAGCATGAGGTAGGTAGTGGCTGCAGGAAATGTAAAGAGAAGTAGAATTTAATCCAGGGCAGTTCAGACCAGTTGCTAATACAACAAATGTTTAAAAACAAGAATTTCTGTAGTTTCACAAGGCTCACAGGATTTGAGACAGTGTTCCTTGAAGCCAGTGGAGAATTTGACAACAGCAGTTTCTTTGCCACCTCTCAAGTAACTGTAAATGTATTGCACATAGCTTTCAACTAGATTGTTACTACCAGAGGTTCCCAATAGCCGATTTTTAGTATAATTTTTGTCTGTTTGCTTGTTTTTTGGCAGCCCAATGGTAGCAGCCAAGGCAAGGTGCACAATCCATTCCTTCCTACCCCAATGTTGCCACCACCACCTCCGCCACCAATGGCTAGGCCTGTGCCTCTGCCAGTGCCAGACACAAAACCTCCAACTACATCAACAGAAGGAGGGGCCACCTCTCCCACTTCTCCAAGTAAGTATAGACGCAGCGGGAACCAAGGGCTAACAGCAGCACGTAACATGCTGCAGTCACCATCATATTGGCTATCCAGAGATAAGGACTGGACCAGCTCTCGGGAAGTAGGAGAGCTCTCCGCTCTGTATATGATAGACAAAACTCTGAGCTGGTTTTATATTAATGAGAAAAGAGTTAGCTTAAGGTTACAGTTTTATTTCTGACTTTGTTGGCATTTCATATAACCTCATATGAGAGAAATCAAGGCCAGTTTGCTAAGCTGTGACACAGACCTCAGACCTTTGAGATCTTGTTTACTGTCATGAGGAGGCAAGTTGGTATCTCAAGTCGGGCTTTAGAGGATAGATACTGCATGGAAGTCAGACAGATAGCCTCATCGAAAACATTGCTGCTTATACATACTGGGCTAAACTAAGAACTCTTTCGAGTTCATTTATAGTTCTTTTGGGAATAAGTCTTCCTAGATAAACCCAGACGTCTTTCCCTTATGACTTGGTTCCCGAGCCTTGCATTTTGGGCAAGAAGCTATGGTATTTCTTAGGCCCAGGGAGAAAGCTTTAATCCTCTCTCCACCACCCACACGGCTCCCATATGTATTTTGTGTAGCCACAAGTCAAATATACAAATTCCTGGATACACACTTGGGGATACCACTTTGGACTCACTCTTCTGGGAAACAAATGTGATTCAGCTGGGTTTGATGCTTTAAAAAAGTCTGGACGTTCAGGGAGTTAATTGTGAAACGATTTAATGAAGCTATGCTCAAACTGACATTTAAAAACAAAAGGGAAGCTTTCAGTGCTTTAATGGCAACTGTAGGGGACTTGCTCCACAGTGAAGGGAGTCCAAATAACATCCACAAACAAAAATCAATCTAATCGAAAGAGCAAATCCCTTTGTGTGCTTTTCAAGCTTATTATTTAAATGCTATATGCAACCACTGCTTGATGTGCAAAGAGGTATTCGCTATTCAGACCATGTGAAGCCTACATTTTTAAAGCTTTATATACTGTTCAGGAGATCTGCACAGGTTCCAGGGGGCATTTTTAAAATCTGGTAGCTCTTGGAGTTCTGCATTGCCTTCTGCTACGCGATAGTGCACAACTGCAAATTCAGCAAGATGCTTTGGCTCGCTTAGAAATTAAAATGGGTTTTAGTATGAGACAGTCTGGTAAGATTGTGAACATGATCTTATAGAATCAGGACTTCTAGAATTGATCAGCAGATTTTTGTTGAGCTAAGAAGTTGATTCATTCCCTCCCCTCGACTCTTCTTTCTGACCTTAGACCAACACTTGTGCTATCAGGAAGTTTTGACACTCTCTGATGGGAGATACTGTCTTTTAAGTCCTATCAATAAGACTGGTGGAATCTAAAAGGTTAATGTTTAGTCATAGTTATCACTGAATACAATCAGCAATGCCTTACTATTTCCTTGTCTTCAGAACTGGGAAAAATGAAACTAGGTCAGTATATATTTGTCATTACAGTTGTGACTCAGTTTACTGGCAGTGTGTGGTGTCTAAAAGAAAAAAATTCCCAACATCATTTTAGCAGTAATCTTAATGCTTAATTTTTGTGATACTGTGATCATATAAACAAGCTAAAAGCGTGTCTGTCCTCATTCTTAGCTGGCATAAAAACTGACATTTATCCACTGAAGTTCGCAGAACACCACCATTGGTATCGGTTCAGGCTGGTCACTGGCTCTGTGTTCAGCAGACAGCTGCCACATTAATTGGGAATCGAGATTTTCTCAAGAGCAGCCGTTTAATGGTATTTAAACAAAAGATTAGGAAAATAATTACTGTTTGTTAATTAGCCACGCTGATGTCTAAACATATAGTTCTGTACGTATTCAGGCATGCATCTTTTTTGGTAAGGGTTCTGAATAATAGTAACTTGAGTTGTAAAGCAGCATATAATTTAATTTAGGGACAAATTTTACAGAAAAGTAGATTATAGGAAATATTTTCTAAGAAAAAATCTTACACATATACCAAAGCCAGTGGAAGTGGCTGGCCACATAAAGAGTAAAACAAACCTAAGTTTCCTAGCCTCACAGTGAGAGTTTACTGGAAGGGCCCACTGGACTCCATTTAATGTGTCAATCAGTACCGACCCTCTATTTTCATCGGTGTTTATTTTTTTCTTAACTAAATATTGGCCTTCAAACAGCAAGTAGAGATTCATCAGAGTTTCATAAAAGCTGCTCAAAAAGGTGTTTTCCATGGTTACGCACTGCTCGAGTGCACCGGTTCTGGGAGTGTCGCTGGGTTATGGCTGACTGCCCTGCAGAGCTTTAGGATATTGGAAAGTCACTTATGCAACAAAGGCAGGAATGATGTTAGATTTTGGCCAGACTCTCTCCTTAGCTCTGTGGAAGAGAATGAAGCCCCCCCTCAAGGAAATGGAGTGAAAGGGGTTGGCATTTGATCCATTCTCCTTCCCTTTTTTGGTCTAGCAGAAAGCCCTCTGCAGAAACAAAATGCAGTTACGGCCCTACCAAAAATTGGAATATGGCCCTCCTGAGGGGTGCAGGAGCCAGGAGCAGCTGTTCAATACAGCATGGCCTCCTGGGAATGAGAGCTAAAAATCACAACAAGGTGGTTAATGATTCTCAGAGCAATAGTGAAACTCTCCAGCTGTGACATTAACCAAAACATGAACATTAGTGCTGTCCAAGGAAGGAAGAGCCTCTGGAGATGCACACCAGGGATTTGCCGCTACTGGGTGGCCAGGCATGCTCTGGGAGCTGAAAATTTCAGCTGCAAATCCTATCCCTTTGGAAAGCCAGCAGTTTCCTCAGTGAGATGACACAATGGAGATGGGATTCATGAAGTTTTGGAGGGTTCATTTTTCCTCCATAAAAAGCCTTTTCAATATAACACATCCTTGATATCAGAAGCAGTCCCAGAATTATCTTATCTGAGATCTCTTCTTGATTTTGTTTGGTTTGTAACCCGTAACAAACACAACACAATTATTTTCTTGAACTTGACAGTTTCTGGGTTTAATATCTCATTGCCCAAAGAAAACACCACCTCCACCACATGCCAGTTGGACTTTACCATAACTGAATCTGAGTGTTAGAATCTGTGGCCCTCATTCCAATGCAGAGTCGAAGGTACTGCCATCCTGTATATCATGATTTTTAAAGAGCTTTTTAAAACTAAATGTCGTTTTCTAAGGTTCATTACTCTACATGGGGAGAAACTTAGCTATTTTCTCTTGTTGGGCAAGATCGTTATCGGTTAATGTCCCTTTGCACAAAGCAGTTCTCGGGTTAAACAGCATTTGTGTCAGGATGAGAAGAATGATCTTGTGGGTATAGTACTGGATTCATAATCGGATTGGATTTCTCTCCCTTTCTCTGCTATGCATTGACTGAGCACCCTCCGGGCAAGCCATTTTAGCTTTTTGTTCACTCCTTTCCCCATCCATAAAAAAGAGGGTGATGACTGTATCATTTAAATTGTTAGAATTTGCAGTTCCCAGATACTCCGCTGCAGAATGGGTTGCAGTAGGAATTGCTGTACTGCACTGTGTTCCTCTGGTTAATTCTCTCACTACAACTCCACAACAGCTAAAGTAACTCTTAGTCCTTTGTGAAACAGTGCAGCTGTTTGTATCAAGCACATGTACCTGTCGTCTTGGTCTGTAAAAGAAAGACCTAGTGGTACATTAGGTTATCACTCACCCAAATCATCTTTACCAACCAAAAGCTTGTCCTTTTAATGCAGAACTGTCTGATTAATGACACATTCCTATAATTAATCGAAATTATTTCAGGAAAGTATATTTTAAATTAACATTCTCCTACTGCAGGCAACTTTAAAATACATGACATCCCCAAAACTGCTTGTTTGTCTTGTCTTTCATACAATTTCTTGCCATTTTGGCTAAATATCAAAGCTGTCTCTGTGAGCAATGTTCTTTCTCTGCCAACTCCTCTTTTGCTTGTTCCTGAAGTGAAGTATCGTAGCAAATTTGTGGCATCATATTCATTTCCTTGGCTATGGGCTATGATGTTGCAAACAATCTTTAGTGAATTCCAGTAGGAGAAAGACTAGGCTGGGCAGGAAGATGTTTCTATTCAAGCCCAATGGGCCAGTTATCAGCTAGTGTAAACTAGTGTAGATCTATGGAATTCCCATGGAGCAAAGCCTGGTCTCTGCCTGAGAGACCTGGCTTCTGTTCCTTTCCATGGTTTGGCTTTTCCCTTTCCTAAAAAAGAGTTTGAAGATCCCACCATAGGCTTAGCTATGTATACTGTAATATAATATGACCCAGCTTTAACCAGCGAGAGCAGTTTGCTCCGTCCTAATTTCCGCACAGAGTATAGGGATCAGAAGTGGTAAGACTTCCAGGAATCCCACCTCCAAGTCAAACAAGGGTATTTCTATGAAGACAGCAAGATATGGCTAAAAGTTCTGTTGGTGATAGTCTAAGGAATGCTCGGTTGCTCCCTTTTCTGAACCAAATTTCACCATAACAGGAGTCACTCCTAAAGTGTATTCTATGTCAACTTAATATTCTGAGCCAAAATGGCTCCTTACACTCCGCAAACATCTTGTGACATTTTACAGTGAAGTGGGACTAGCATCTTGGGAGAGTCCAGTGTAAAGTCTGCTCTGCATATATGTAGTTTTGGTGCTCTGCTCTTCACTTCTTGGCTTTAGCAATGTAGTTATGTGACCTTAAGGAAATACCAAGCTGACATCCAAGTATTTTCAGAAAGCAAGTTAAACATAGTTTGGAGCATTACAGAAGAAAGGTATACACAGTAATTCACCCAGCAAGGTTTGAGGGGACTTTTATGCATATTATACAGTTTTCAAATGCTTTAGAATTTTGTTTGAACAGAGAAGCTATTTAAGACAGTGTTCTGATTGTTTCCCTTTGATTTTCTACCAAATATCGCAGCAAAAGTATCTGCCAACAGGGAACTGTAAACATGATCTTGAGTTCCTTCCCTTCTGAGTGGAACTTACCTGCTCCAAGGGATTAAATGGCCTCTCCACTCATTCTGCTTCCTTAAAAGTAGACCAGAAAAACCAAACAACAGATGTTTGATTTTTGAGCTTTGAGTTAATTTTCCTCACTGCAGAAGGAATTTTTAGCCTTGCATAACATAGGGTTCAGTAGTTAGTTAAAAAAAAAGCAGTACAGAAAAATATTAATACATGGCACTAGCAACAGAGGTACACCCTTTGCAAATTTGTGGCTTCTTTGATTTAAGATAGTAAAAATTAAGATGGTAAAAAGGCAAGGAGACCATCTCACCAAATCTACTCAGTTAATTTCTTCCTTGATTTGCAGATATGAATAACAACCAGTGTACCTGTTCATACTCTAATATGCAAGCTACACTGCAATTTGCAAAATCATCTTAGAAAGATGAATTAGTACACTTAAAAATTCCTTTAAAACTTTGTGAAGGAAAGGTGTTCCTTGCAGAATTTTTTCAAGTACTAGCAAGGTGTTACGTTTTTGGAGAGAAAAGCTCGCCTCACTGGAAACAACTGGAAAGAATTTATTCTTAGAAGTCAGAAGTGCCTTATCTCCCCTCGGATCAGTAGGAAAGAAAAGATATGCAATTTCTGGAGTGATTTCAGGGGGATGCTCTTTGAGAAAGCAAAGCTGTCTCATATAATTTTAAGAATTAGGAGGCATCATGAGACGTTTGTGAGACTTGGATAGAGAGGGAAGGGAAGGATGTGGTTCTGCATGCTCAGACTTGGGAATTCCTCACCAAAGGGCTTTGTGGGGTGCAGAATGTTTTCACTGGTTCAAGGGCAGACTGGGTATTCACCAATGAGAAATTCCTTGCAGGCCATTAAATACAGGGAGTCCCTGAGCTGAAAATAATCAGAGGGTGGGAAAGTTATGACAAAGTAAATGTCGCCTGTTTTGACTCTTCCCTGTGCATCTCCTTACAGCCTCTGTAAGAGAGAGTACAGTGGATGACGTGGAGCATTAGTCTGATTCAGTACAGTCTCAAACCAAAGGCTCCTCCAGTGTGATGCCTCTTCACTGAACATTTGGCTTCAGAAAGGCAACAGACTTTCATTTACACAGACAACTCGATGTCTTCTCTGACTCTTAATTCACTTTATTTTTCTGTAACATTGAGGCCTGAACATTATATTTAGCTTGACTGGAATTTGGCAAGTAACTTTCTTTTGAACATTGTTTTTTGTCCCTTCATTGGACAGTTAGATTGTCTGGGGATTTTATTCAGCAGAATGCATTCCCATAAATATATTTAAAATAGACAGAATCACTGTTTGTATTAAGGCATCTATTTAGGTTACTTGAATTTAGATCTGAACATGCAAAAAACTAAACAAGGGGGAAGATTGCATGGAGAATTTTCAAATGAGGGGAAGACTGAAAATGCATTGAAAGCTTTTGGATGTGGAAGTACGTGGCATTGAGGACAGTTGCAGTGGAGAATATAATGCAACAATAAAATCATTAAAGTACTTCAAGTTTGGAAGTAATCTGGGTTCTTGGCTTGCATTGCATTTAATAGCTTTACATTTATGGGAGCCATTCCAGTTTTTAAAGGCAGCTTCAGCCTTCAGACTGATTGCACTTACCACCCCAGTGAAACTGCAACCCATTAATTTTTTACCGAAAGGATCTTCCTAGTTTGTCAAACACATCAAGTGAACATTTTAGGGAGTGCAGACCACAGCAGTATGAAAAGCAAAACTTTATATTGAGAGAGAATGCCGGATTAGCATGAAATAAGGGTCTGATTCTGTTAATAAGCACTTCAGAAAATTCACTGCTATACAAAACTCCATTAAAACCAGAGATACCACATACTCGAGTGAAAACAGTCGGGCAATACCAGGACCTACAGAAGTCTCTTGTGCTATCCCAGCATGGGAGGGCCTACAGCGGCTCTCTGGGATGGAGGGCCACGCAGGTGACCCCAGCACACTTCTCCCTGAGCGCATGTAGTTGCTGTCCTGCCTGGCAAGCAGCCGTCTCCCAGCAGCCTAGTCCCCTGCGTGTTTATATCCCCATCAGTAAGACCAAACCTTTCCAGTGTCTAAAACCAAACTCTTGCTCTCTAAAACGTTTGCACATTTCTATGTTAAACATCTGCTTAGGTGGCTCTGAGACAGTGTGTTTTGGTGTTGTTCGTGTGCAATCTAGTGCCGCTTCCTCAACGCATGTGTCCCTTCCCTTCACAGCCTACTCGACACCCAGCACCTCCCCCGCAAACCGATTCGTCAGTGTTGGACCACGGGATCCAAGCTTTGTAAATATCCCTCAACAGACTCAGGTGGGCCGCTTTCAACTTCTCTGTATGCCTGCAGCCTCTTCTTCTTCAGTGTACTCTAACGTGTCCCTGCGGAGCCAGCTGCATTGCCGCTGTCACTTCACCCACATGGTCTCAGTAACTACAGTGAAATGTCACTTGCAGTTTGTTTGTCTGTTGTGTTTTTTTGGGCTTATGTAGTAATAACGCTGCTTTCATAACTGGAAAGATCTCTCTTGCTTTCTAAGATATTGGCTTCTAGTGAACAATTTTTCCCTCTAGGACTGAGTTTTCAAAGACTTCTGCTCCAACCTGTTCCCTAGGCAGTGCATTTATTTGCATATCCAAAAGGAGCTCAGAGAGACCCATCAGGTAACAGCACACCTTAGTCCCCCACCAAATACAATGGGAGACTGCTCCAATGACTTCCATGTGAAAAAATAGACTCAAATTCCTGGTTGGCCATTTGCATGGTGGGCTTTGAGAGAGCAGGAGAATTTGTAATTGCGAGCACATCTGTTTCCTTACACAAAGGGAAAAAAGTCCAGTCGAGGCAGGCCTATAAAGCTGCGTTAACTGAATTCATAGTCCTGCTATGGTCAAATCAGAAGCTCAAGTAAACATTTGTGTTTCTTTAGGAGAAGGACAAGGTTTAAATGTGCTTTTTCCAAGCTGTATCAAATTCCCAGGGTCGATTAAGAAAATAGTTGTTGGCAGTTTTGTTAGCAGCTAATTTGAGCCAGATGTTGAAAAAATTAAGTCTGCGCTTAATATCACATTATCATGGGGGAGAAGGTATAAAAAAGTGAGCAGAACTAGTGCTTTAGGGCAACCACAGTTAGTAGTTTTAAGTGATTGTTTGACTACGTTACAATTCTTTCAAAGGTCAACAGCAAGAAATATTTGTAATTTTGTTTTTAGCTGGCTACAATGACTAAAAAGTAATAATTCAAATAACTAGCGAATTGGGGAGTACTACTGCTAGCTCTTGTTAAGTTCTTTCAAATCATTTATATGCATCTGCATAATTAGTGTAGTTTAATGGCTGTCACATACCACAGTCCACTATATGCATGAAGACAGACTCCTCATTGCAATGGCTTCAGCACCTACACTGTCAGTGAAACTCAAGTCACTCACTACAGACAATTTTCAGTTTACAGAGCTGCAACCAGATGCCTGTGAGCACAATGTGTTTTCTTGCTATCTGTTCTTTGTGTACAATTTGTTAGGGGCTTTAGTTTATAGCTCTGTCGACAGCACAGGTTAAACTACATCGAATCTCAAACCTTCTCAGCATTAAATAGGGTCACAGAAAGTACACCAGCAGTGCAGAGCGGGGTTTTAGCCCATCAGGTTCAGATTTTTTTTCATACCTTAACAAAATGCAGCCTGCACCCCACTTTTCAGGCCTCTTCCTTTTATTTGGTTCATGTACATGACAAGTTTTCATGCGCCTTTACATTTAAATCATATTTCTCCAGTTGTTTTGGAAACAACTGGAATACACAGAAATACACTGAAATCGGGAAACAGGAATGTTAAAGTCCTTAAGCATTTGGTATTTTCCTTCATAGCTCAGGAAACTTGAAACCCTTTGGAGAATGCTACTTACCTTTTCCATAAGGCTTGAAAAACTACTAGTTGGTAAATTGATTATGTAGTACACAACAGTATTAAGCCTCCAAAGCATTTTAAAATTATTTGAATCCTGCAGCCTAGGTTTCCCAGATAAGTTTGTTGACTGTAAACTTTTATCCTCCTTATTTATGGCTTAAATCACTTTAAAGTGCTCTAGCCTTACTTTAAGTGCTTCTATGTAATGCAGTATCGTGAATAACAATGCTGTACAGTGAAAAACAATACTCAAGCACAGCTTTCAATTAAAGTCAAACATGCTGCAGTGGGTAAGGAGACTGGCTTCCAGTCTCTGACTCGAGCTGCATCTCTGTGCTTCTATACATCATTACACCACCGCAACCCACTTGATACTAAATATATAATTTATCAGCAAAACTCACTACTTATTCATGAAACAACTCTGAGGCTGACTGTGTTTTAAATTAGAGAAGTGAGGTAAAAATTCTAACTGCAATGATTTGGGATTTACTCAGCGCTCCTCTAAACAAAGACATGCTTTTATGCACTTTTTGCAGGGCATTAGTGTATAGGACGATCACCTAGGATATTTTCAAAATGAAAATATAAAAACACATAGGACTGTGTTATTAAAAGCAGCTGGGGTGGCTGCTTTCCATCAGGATTTTTATAGTACACTCAGAGTCAGCCTAAGATATGGGTCCTGAGGACCACTAACTGCCAGGCCACACAGATCCCTTAGACAAGAGGAAGCAGTGAGCACTCAGGGCTTCTGAAAGTCAAGCTTAAATATAAGGGTTAAGCAACTCTTTACTGCTGGAACAACAAAATAAAAATGAAGGCTGTGTCTAAACATCTGCTTTTTTAAAATTACGGTTCAGCTACAAAGTACAAGAAAACATTATGGTCAGCTTTCTGGTGGCTCTGATTTTCTTTTCCAATTGGTGGGTCATTTGACTACAGGGACTAGTTACGCATCATCATTGTTAGTCTTAAAGTGCTGCAAAAGTGGGTCTGTGCACAGGGATATGACAGCGCTGTTCAGCAGAAGTCATATTTCCCATACATGGGCATTCATGGGCTTTCACAGAACATTGGAATAAAATCGCAGACAAATGTACAACAGCATGGCCAGGTTTGAGCAAGGATCATTCTGTCCCGGGCTGTTTTTAAACAACCAAAACCAGTACAAGCCTTTCTTAATGGGCATTTTAGAAATTAGCAGTAGACATTTCCATTAGCAGCATGTTCTGATTTACGTCACATTGCTTCAAATATAATCCCTTAAAGGAATTTTATAGAATTAATATATTTTATTTAGAAAAAACGTGTCTTCCTGTGTCAACAAAAGCTGTAGCAGGATGACAACTCCATGACAGCAAAGGCCAGGAAACAAACTGATTTAAGTCAGTAGTTCTGATTCAGCAACAAAAGCCCCAAAAGGGCTGTTGGCTTTGTCTGCTTTTAGCAGCTTCAAAACTTTTCAGTTGGCTTGTTTTTTCATACACTGCCTCTGCTTACGCCATCCATCACTCTGCCACTCCAGTGGCTCACCGCATAATTGTCCTGTCTTGGGGGGGGTTATTTGAATCTAAATTTCTGTTTGAGCTATTAGGAGAAACACTTGACTTGGCATCCTCTGTATATGTTGACAAAAAGGCACAGGTGTTGTAACCTTTGCTTGATAAATTATTTACTTTTGCTACTTGACTCACAAGCAGTATGGGGGCATCAGCTTTTTAACCGCCTTTTCCGTATGCAAATCAGAAATACAGTATGCCTGGGGTACACAGTCTTTAGTTTCAAAAGCAAGCTGGTCTAGATACCTCATGACTAAGTAATAGATACGTCTCTCATATTGCCAATGACTTGTAATAAGGAGAGTGGTAGGGAAATGGGAAAGTACCATCACATTAATTGGGGACTAGCCTATCAGTAGCAACAACACTAATAAAGAATAAAGGGTTCTGAGTTTGGGGTTTGTTTTTTTTTCCTAACCAAGTGATGAAAGTAATTGTGAAACACAGGATATGCCCTCAGAGTATGTGCAGCTGGTAACACTAAATTCGTAACCTGTTCTTTGTGACAGAGTTTGCATTGTCACTTGCCACTCTAAATGGTGTTTGCTGGTCTCTAAATGCCCTCACTTTGCTCTATAGTACATAATTCCTTTATGGATCAGCGTGCTGTATTCAGCATGCTGGAGCTCCACTCTACACTAAACATTGTTTACTAGTCTGAGTCCTGTTTGCCACCTACTTACCCTACATCTTCCTGGAAGTTGTACTTCGGAGGGGTGGGGGGTGCTAAAAACAGCTCCTGGGCAACACATGCCTGCTCCATCTAATCACTCCTACCTGCCAGTAGCCTGTGTGCCGTATACAGTAAGGTTACAAGGATGCACAGAACAGAAACTGCCTCCCACTGCAGGCACCCAGGCAGAGGATCACCTGCTTTACCACCTGTGAGAAACTAAATGGTTTTCTTCTCTGCTTAAGAGAGAAAGTGTATCATGCACCCTCTTGTCCAGCTATTTCAGGAAAAATCCCGCTCTAATCTAGACACACTTTGTATCAGATCCATCCCAGTTAGTTATAAAAGTTAGTTAAGCACAAAACCAAATATTTATTCCCTTACCTTTCTCTAGGAAAAGATAACACTATTTTCTAGAAGAACAGAAGTAGAAGCTATTCCTATGTCTGCCTTTGCACAATCCCAAAGCTACAGGCAGATCATGGGTAGTAAGCCAGAGTCTTGTCTTTTCACACTTTCCCTGGTGGGGCCCTAGAGCCACACAGCTACAACAGTGCTGTGGATAGAGCTCATCCTTTGTAACGCAAACCGATTGAAACAAAAGGCCCGTAACTTACCTAGCACACTGCAATAAAGTATAAGAAAAAATTAAAAAAGGCAAGGAAGCTTATCTAGGCAGCAAAATGACCAGTATGAACACCAGCAAACTCAGAAGCACAGCCATGCTCTTGTGACCAGCCTTATAAAGAACAGGTACAAAAATGTATGCTGTCAAACACATCTGTAAAAGAGTAATGCTGCCCTGTAGTAAATAGGGGCCAGGCGGGGGGATTACTGGAGTTTAGCAAAAGGGATACTACGTTTATAGAATAAGGAAATTGCTAACTTCTTTAGATCTGCTCCCGGTATCTTTGTAGCTTCTTTTAGGCTTTTATTTATCTATCAAAAACCACCCTATGCCTCAGGTGCATGTACAAACCTAACTGTACGATTACTTTCTTTTCAAGAGACAAGGGAAAGACTATTTTACTTCCCCGCAATACTTTTAGAAAGCAAACTGCAACCTGCAATTTTTCACTGGCAGCGCTTTATAACAAAGGGCATGAGAAAAAAAAAATGAGCTTTATGCTGTGTCTTGTAGATTAGCAGATGTGAGCTCTGTCAGAAAAGGGAGGGAGGCAAATTCCAGAGTAGATGGTCCTTCTGCGATAACAGCCAGTCACTGCTGCCTAGACACTTAATTCAGAGGAATGTAGTGGAGGTGATGCCCCTCACCGCGGCTGGAGGCAGTGCAGGCAGAGGGGAGGCAGGGAAGCAGTCTCACAGCTAGCAAGGCCTGAACGTGTATAGGATTCATAGATCAAAGTCAGCACCTTGAACAGGAAGCTAATGCAGTTCCTCCAGAGCTATTGCTTCTGCAGCTGAAACCTCAAGGCTGCTTTGTGCCCAGGTTCCATTGCCACCCTATGGAAGAAAGAAACCAGTGCACACATTTTTCTTTTGACAAATAAAACATGTGCCTTGCTTCATGGGGATTTTCCATTTTTGCCCCTGCCCCAGTGCCCTGCCCTTTGCACCGTCAGAAAGTGACGCAGAGTTGCCAGACTCACACGTAGCTCGTGTTGATGTACTTCATTAATGAGTACCACAAGCTGCCTGTCCTCTTCTGCCTCTGCACCCTTCTCTCTTTCTCCCATTTCCTAGCACCCAGGAATTGCTCTGGTCAGAGAGGCAGCACCTGCTGGCCCTCAGGGAGGAAGGGTAAGGCCAGGATTTCATGGTACTGCTGCAGTGTGCAAACGGCTGAGCCACCGCTTCACTTTGCGGAGCAGTCCGTGTTCAGAAAAAGTGTAAGGGGTGTGTGTGGCTCGTACATTGCATCAGACGTGCAGAGAACATGAGAGGCTGCAGGAACAAGATCAGGCCTTTCATTTTGGGGGTTCTGAGCAGAACTATTTATAAGCCAGGTCAGCACTACTTGTCGCTTAGGTGACACTTCTTCCCCAGAATAAGAATACTTATCCTCCAGGCTAAAAGCACCGCTTGTGTTTGAGCATGAATGAAGATGAAGAACACTAATTTGGAAGCATTTGTTCAAATCATTTCAGCCCCCTGAGAACTACATGTTCCATAAAGTAACTTCCCTAGGCCAGCATGCATGGCTTTGGAAGAAACTTAAGCTGCAAAGCACTTCTAAGCAGAGGCTTGACTGCCCCTTTCCTTCTCTTGGCCCGCAGCAACAAATGTACTGGCAGGTTCAGATCACTTAAATGCAGGAATAACATCTCTTCTGGGTAAAGAACAGAAATCTGCAGAGACCAGATATAAAAACGCAATTTTGGGGTGTGGGACTGCTACCTTCTAGAGCTGCTGAAGTTAGAGGGGTCACTTTTCTTCCAAACCCTGCAGGGAATGGGAAGCGAGGGCTGGTCTCCAACACTTAGAGCAGAGTTACACAGTGCCCAAAGTGCCATCTGAATTTTAGATTGTTCCTGAGCATATGTGAGCCCTATACCCTTGTGGATTACCTTCCTACTAGCAATTTGCAATTTGTGTAAGAGATGAGAAACACAAAACAGAACCGTTATAATGAACAGTTGAGCATGTGAGAAGAGAAAGTTGTATATGTGACCACTTAATTAATAGTAATTGCCTGGGCTGAAGAGCACTGAAGAAGGGTGGGTTCTTGTAGGCTTGAGCCCGATTATGACCACTGAAAGTTTTGATTCCTGAGGAAAAAAGTGTTTTGCTGCAGAACCAGTGGCACGAAGCGACTGATATGTGACCTGAATGTTGATGCTGTCTTTCATCTTCCACCCAGGAAGCAGTTAGAGTGGCCTGATCTTGAGGGTAGCCTGGAGGTGGCTCTAAAAATGTAGTATAAGTCTAGAGAGAGTGTGCACAGAAAATGTGGTGTCAATCTCTATAAAGCATCAGCAGGTCTCAAACCCTGGAAAGCTGAAAGATTTCAGATCCTGCCTTTGCTTTGTGTTTCGCTTTTCTCTTTTGTTGAAATTAGTCAAGGAAATGCTGGCTGAACCCTTCATTGAGCTGAAATTGAGATAGTTCCACCATGATAGGAGCAAAGAGCCCGCACACAGCTGTGGTGCTCTTGATGTGCCCCTGATCACACAATAGCTCCAAAGCCACGCATCCCCAGTGCAGCATGAGTGTGAACATGCTGCTCTGATCACAGTTGCTAATGACAGTCCAGCGTGTGCTCCACAGAGGGGAGATACAAAGGTGACCAGAAATCAGGCTCACTCCCCACTCCCATTCCCTTCACGGCCTGTTCAGCTCAGTGCAGAAAGCCTGTTTAATTGAGCTTTTGTGCAGAAGAGCAGTATGAAATTCTGCTCTCAGATCAGTTCTTAAAAAGCAGCAGAGAACAGTACACCTCAAGAAGAAAGCACATATTGCACTATAAAGCTAAAGATTCATAGAAAACTTCCCAGTATCATTATGTGGCCTTATCTTCAAAGTGGGTTGGAGCCAAATCAGTCCAGAGATGCCTGGGTTAGTCTGCAGCAGTGGGGATCCTTTTTCCCGTGCTTGTTCTTCCTCCTCCTTGCAGGCTCTGGTGAACATTTTAGACTTCTTTTTGGAAACTAACACTAAGCATCCTATTTCCAATAGATACAGCATACAATTATTTACAATGGACATAGACAAATTTCCCAAACTGAGCAATTAAACTTATTGCATTTTTCTCCTCCTTACAATAAACAGGAAGCCTGTGCGTAAGGCACCCTTTCTGTGGGTTTTATGGCCATTACTTATGCTCCACAGTAGGGGAGAAGAGAGGGAAGAAGTAAGTGTGGGCCTGGTGGGAAGAGTTGGCAAATGCAGAAATATGATGAATGAGCTGGAGAGATTTAATTTCTTACTAAATTCTCTACAAGCTGTGTAACCTTTCTTTAGCTAAACAATTACTCTAAAAGGCAATGATTTTCTGCATTTTCATTGAAAAGTCTTCATAATAACAATGGACTATGTTCTCCTTCTTGGAAGAACTTCTGCCAGAAAGCAGTTTTCTTTTTTCCATTCAGCAGGATACTTTCTTTTATTTTTATTTTTTTCAATCTCATATTCCCCACTAACAAGGATTTACAAGGCCTACCACTTACTGCATGGGGCTAGGAAGAAGCTTCCCCTCAGGCCAAATAATTTTGGTCCATCTCCTTTAAAGGGATTCTTGGATCTTCCTCCCAAAAGGAGATCAGCCACTGTCAGAGACATAATACCAGACCCAAGTGACCATTTAATCTGACAAAACATGACAGTTCCTATGTTCGCAGGTACAGAGCACATGGAAGGGGATGCTCAGATTTTTTTTCAATGGGCAAGCAGCAGGTCTTGCTGCTGTTGTGGTGGGCACAGTTGAGAGGGGGAACAGGTACTAAGTTTTGTGTGGTGGAGAGAGAGTCATCAGATCTTTAATTTCATTGGCCACGCTGCTGACATGATTAAATCAGAGTGGGTGCTCATCCATGCTGAACCGCAAGGTGCTGTGACCAACCAGAGCATTGTAAGGACTTAGGATATTGTAAGGACTTTGGAGACACAGCATTGGCAGAGTGCTTTCCTCCCGCAGAGCTGCACATTTGTTCAGATACACACACGCATATGTATACACACACACAGAGATCAAACAAGCAAGTATAAGGCAAGATTATAGTTATGTGCCTCGTACTACTTTTACTTGACTTGGCCAATTTCCTGGCCACCTCACACCCACCCCCAACCTCCACTGCAGATAATGCTGTATTGGATTAGTCTGCCTCACTGCTGCATCAGGTCCCAGATCGATTTATTGACTCTGTCAGAGTGGCTACTACAGTACTTGTTACAAGAGCGGAATAGAAAGCAAGAATGTGTCCACATAAAATATAAAAATGACGTTTTGTTCGTTCTTTCCTCTTTTGCCCTATAGATCTTTATGTGTTTACAAAGTGGAGAGCACTTTACTTAAGTTAATCAGCTCCTTCTACATTATTAATTGCGACAGTTAAGGTGCTACATGGCGGCAAACATATTATTGAAAACATTGATCTCACGCTCACGGTATGGTCCTGAGTAGGTTTTGTATTCCTTCCCTTCTTTTGCAACTGCTTTAGGGTACTATCAAATCACATTTCCCTGACTGACAATATGTCATCAATACCATTGATTTCAGAGAGGGGCAGAGATGTGCATGAGAAAGAAAGGAGTACGCAGAGGTTCAGCATATTCTGTAGTCTTGGAGAGGGGTGGTTGGAAGTTGGTAATCACAATAATTACATGCCTGGCCTGATTTCTCTATTTTGTAAAGAGTAATAATTTAAGAGCTGAAGTTTCCTAAGTGTGGAAGATTTGCAGAGACAGCATGATGAGACCTTTTAAAATGCATGTAGAATGCATACCCTTAAAAAAACACTTACTGACTTTTTACAAGGGTTTTGGAAGTGCCTTTGAAAGACATTTCATGAAAGTTCAGCTTTTGCAGCTGATACCTGTATGAGCTCCATAAATTCCACACAGCCTGACAAACTCCAGAGGGTGTCACATGTGACCTGGATGGAAAAGGTCAGCAGCTGAATTTATGGCCTTTGCATTTACTGGAACATTAAGATTTTTGCCAACTGCCATATATACTTTTTAACAATTCTGCAATCAAAGGATTAGGACCACAATCTACAATGAAGGTCAAAAATTAAAGGCCACAATCCCTACATCCTTCCCAATGGATAGGCATTAAGCTACCTCGAATCTAAGAATCACCTTCGCTTAATGGCCTTAACACAGAGGTCAAGGAATAAATAAGCTCCAGACGTGAACACCTTGCAAAATAGACTATCTTGCTCTGAAATTAATACCAAATTCCATAAGAAGGGACCAAAAGATAGGAAGCCATTTCTCAGTGGAGAAGGACTCCAGTTCGGAGTAGATTGCATGTTCCCGAGACACTGAGCATCACCTCCCTTAGTGCTGGGCTATACTAGACAAATTTAAATAGCATACAGGGGAAGGACTGAGGCTTCAGAAGAAATACAGCAAAATTACTGCAATATTGTTAAAACCTGCTTATATCTGAAATTTAACAAAGGTGCCTGTTCTTAGTAAGGATTACTAACAACATGCCACGTTGTAGCTTTCAAATTTTACCTGGTTTTAGTTCAGAACAACAAAAGGTATCCTCTTATTTTAGGTATTTGTTTTTATAGTATATTCTACTTGAACAGAGGTAGAACTGGAAAAGTGTAATCCAAAACCAGGATACTTTTAAAAAGAAAAACTCTAATGTTAATATATCAAGAACATATCTTCTAGGCTTGATTGTAGCCTTTAGTTACTTTGGTTATTAATACTCAATTTTGGAAACGGTACTGACACTATAATCATAATGTTTTCAGGCATATTCACTTGCATAACCCAACTCTTACATCATCTATACAAATACTAGTTATTACACATGAAGAGATGCAGCTAAATACATTTCAGAAGCCAATGAAATGTATTTTTAATTATGAGATATGAGTAACAAAAATCGCCACCAATAAAATGCCATCACCTCTGAGGCTGAACACAATAATTTCTGCATTGCTCAGAGTAGCCTTATACAACTTTAGGTATCCTTTTGTGCTTTTGCTATAACTACATCTTTTTAAGTATGAAAACAGAAAAGGTATCATTTTTTAAAAAAGGGGATAAAGTTAGATATTAAATTTGCATGTGGGGTTGGGTTTTTTCATCCTTGCATGTGCTAAACAATGAGATTTGAGATTTTGCAGGAACACTTTTACACATAATGTTCCTTGTGTGGCTCTTTTTTTTTTTTTTAGGACTTTCTTGTAGTGTTTTGGGTCAGAGATCATGTCTGAATCTGTGGTATGGACTCAACTATACATTCATTGAAGTCAGTGAGAGTCGGAGATGGAAGATTTGTTATTGGCAGGAGTTTGTTTTAGAAATACATTAAGATTTTTTGTTTAATTATGCTTATATTTTGATTATAGCTATGCACAGTAGAATAAATCTAGTCTTTTTCAAATAAGATAAAGGTTGATATTACCGTTTTCTTTATGGGAAGGGCTTGCTGTGCAGTCATCATTTACTGGTCTTGTAGGCTAAGTCTGAAAGTATAGGCCAGGTTATGTTCCATCTGGTTCATTCCTAGCAAGGGAGGCTCCACAGACTCTTTATAAACTCACTGCCTTCCTAACAGCAGTAACACAGGCAGAATTTGTCCCAGGAACGGTAACCGCTTTATCAGTCCTGTTGACGTTGCATGACTCAAAAAAGAGTTCAAGTTCTTCCCCTGGAGGCTCTTCAGTAATAGGAGGAGTAAAAGTAGTAACATTTAGAAAAAAGGAAAACAAAAAAGACAGGGGAGAGCTGTAGTTCTCCATACAATGGAGCACCTTGCTTACTGAGTAGAGAGTACTGTCCATACTGTATACTTCTATACAGTCTATTTTCAGAGGAAAGCCTCACATTCACTGACTCATAAAAGCAAAGATGCACCTTTTGATTTTAAGTTCAAGGTTTACATTAGTAATTTTGTCTGTTTTCTCTGTTAGTATTAATTAAATTGAGGTAGTTTAATTAGTATTACTAAATTTGATCATTAGTAGTAATTCATTCTGCCTGCCATACTGCATAAATATGATGAAGCAGAAATAACTAAATTGTTTAATTTAATCTCATTTAATGACTTTACACTCCACCAGGACTTTCACTGGCATCTCACAATATGTGTGAAAATCACTCCACACTAGGCCAAGACCCAACTCCCTTTAGCCAACCATGTCTAATACGTTCCTCCTCATCCAAAGGCATCATGTGCTGTAAAGGCTTTTCCCATTTCTCTACCGAAGAGGTGCCTACTTGCAAAGGCTGGGGTGGCCTTTCCTTGCCCCAGTCACCCAACTCCTGTATCATCCCAACCCCGGTGGCCCTGACGGAGCTGTACGGTTCTCATTGGCCACGACGCCCGTGGCTCGGGGCTCCCCATGGTGTAACAGGAGAAGTCCCATCATCAGTCCCCGTGGCCGCACACCCCTGGGGCCAAGCACTGAGCACAGGCATGGTGGACGGCCTTCCACTTTTCTTAGAGTAGTTTGTTGAGTTTCAGAAGGCACAAAGCATCAGGAAAAATGCAGACATCAAAAGTTCTGGTGTTCAGGAGAGTCTTTTTGTCCAGCTCAATGCCCTCTTGGCTTTCTTTTTTTAAGGGGAGATTTGGGGAAGGGGGTTCACTGCTGTATTATTTCATTATTCCTCCAGCTCACTGTCTAAGGTTAATGTGGCAAGAACACTGGAGTTGCCTCTGTGCCCCTATTCCTGCCTATGTTAATTTGGAGATCGTTTATCTCCTTCCACACCTAGGACTTGCCAAAACCCCAGTTCCTCTTCCCTTTCTGTGATCTCCACACCCCAACCTTTCTCTGCCCACTTCTGAAAATACACTGTTGCCTCAGCCCCCTCGTCCTGGAGTCCCCAGTTCCCATGCAGTCCCTCTGTCATTCTGCATCTGCCTGGCATGCGCCCTGCCAGCCCTTCTGTTACTCCTGCCCACAGGCCAGTTCCTTGCCTGCGCATCCCAGCCCTCCGCCTACCCGTCCCCTCCCTACTTTTTGCCCTGCTTTTATGAGGCTGTGCACGCTGCCTTTGCTCGCTCAGCAGAACCACGGGGCTGCCCATTTGTCTGCTTCACCCGCAGACTGCCAGTGCAGGCAGAGACGAGGTACTGGAGACTTTGGGGGGATTTTGGAGGGCGTACTTGCTTTCCCCTCCAGCTCAAGTTGTTATCTCCCCTTGCTTTCCTCTTGTGCTGTGTATTTAAAGTACGCTCAGGGCAGTCAAGAAAAGCAGCTGAAAACTACCTTTCGTACCCCAAACTCTTCGGAGCAAAGAGCCAGAGCCTTTGCAGCAACTTGCCAGCAGAGAAGCCCATCCTGCTGGGACCCCTCAGCCCCGCGGGCCCCTCACATAGCTCCAGTCACTCCACTGCTCCCCACCAGCATGGGACAGGGAAGGAGAGTCCTGGGAGCAGACCCCCCCCCGAGTGTGTGCATGTGTCTGTGTGTCTGTCTGTGCGTGTGTGCGTGTGCGCTCAGGCTGTCTAGCAGCAAATGGAGGTTGGGAGGCCCGGACTGGGGGTTGATTTTCTTTGGATGACTTTCCCTGATTGTCTAAAGCAATAAAAGTAGAGAAACTTTGGGGAAAATGGTGGTTGCAGGGAGATTATTTTTGCAGTCCTAGTGCAGGCAAAACTCCTGAGGCTTCAGGGGAGTTTCACTCGCCTGAGGACTGCAGGAACTGGCTTAAATTGAATAAAACTGTAAGTACAGTATAAGGGACTGGGTAACAAGAAGTTCTGCAAAAGCAACAAAACCGGAGAGCACAATGAAGAATAGAGCGGGTTACGCTGCAGTGAAAGTATGTACTGGTTGTTATAACACCGTGCCTCTAGAATAAATTATGTCCCTTTAAAAAGTAATACTTTAACTGTGGAGCTATATAGAGACAATTAAGACGATATTGTTCTCCTCATTTCCCTCCCCCCCGCCTTCCTCCCTCTCTCTGCAGTAGCTCTGTGGAAACTTTTAATGCTGCAGCTTGAAACTTGGGCCTCTGGGTCTAAAATGCCTGAGAAAGCACTGCGGGCTCTAACTGTAAAACATTCTTTCGGCGGGCCCTGGAAACAGGGCGCGCTGGCGCAGGCGAAGTTCAGAGGGATCACATGTAAATGAGGGCTGGCTGCAGACTCCTGAGGAGCGTTTTATTTCGCTTAAACCTGAACTTGAACTTGCAAACACGCTGCCGGAGCCCAGGACAGGCAGACCGCGGCCACGAGGGCTGGGAGCCGGGGCTGCCGCTGGCCCCATGCACCCACCATCAGGGCTGGGGGGTCCCCGTGCACCCGCTGGCTTTGTGCCGCGTCCAGGGGCACAGGGGAATGGGGGACAATGTGGGCACTGTATTTTCAGGAGTGGGCTCACGGCGGTTCCCAAAGGGCTCACTTTTTTCCTAGCAAGATGCTGGAAAGTCCCATTGAAGCAGTGTGTCTGCCATCCCAGTTTCCATGGGAGTTCCCAGCATGAATTTGAAAGTGGATCCAAGTCGCGATGCACTCTTTATTTCATAAAAGGAAAGAAATAAGGGAGATTTAGCGTAAGAAATATTAAAGTGCTGTACTCTCTAGCAAATTTAACTATGTTTCCAGCAGAGGAAAATACAGGGCTGTCTAAAAAGCAAGGCATAAAGTGCAGAATTTAAAACCCCTTTCACAGCATATTTACTTTTAAATCACAATAGTAGATATAAACTGTGAGGTGGGTTTTAAAGTTGTCTTTTTGCTTCTTTGATAAAATGCATACTTCTTTTTCCCTTGCAAAAGACAATGTATGTACCAGGCTAGTAAGAGAGGTGCCAATCATCCAGGTGTGGTGGCAAAGGTGGCTGCTGGCTGGGCCGCAGGCGTGGGGCAGCTTCCTCCCCCCCCAGCTGTACTTGGTTGGCGGGTCATATTTTGGTCATTTCTGATTACTCCCGAACAATTTTGGCTATGTTTATAGCAAAACTTTGAAAGGATGAATGGGCGAAAAAAAATCTTTTTGGCAGTAACTCAGGAAATATCTACAAAGATGTCCTTTCTGGAGCAAGATATTATTTCAGCATTTGTGTTAGGATCATTTTTATTCTGTGACAGCACATAAAGAGACCGGGACAGAGAAATGAGGTCTGGCATAGCTAAAATCCCTTCTGTGTGTGTGAGGTTATACAGTTTATCAATGCAGAAACCACCACGGGCTTTGAAAAGTAAACAGCTGGCTTGGGTCTGTGTGCCGCGCTTCGGAGTTGTCTGCTGGATTTAAATGGCTAGCCTGCGATTTTTGGAGTGGGGCAAATATATATAGTTTTTCTTTTAAACATGTCAAAAGGCTTTTGCAGCCATTTGTTTTCTCAGTTCCTTTATTTGTTACAATTTTCCTTTCTGTTTCATTTTGGTTTATTTTGCTTTTACAAATGTCTTCACTGACACCAGCAAGTCTACAAATAAATAAAAAAAAAAGAAGTTTCTGTCCCAGTCAGAAACCTTATGGCAGCAACAAATATCAGAGAAAGCCATCGTCTCTCTCAAAGATTTCATCTCACCATCCACTTAATCCGCTTGCTGTACCTCAGATCTCAAGTAACTTTCATACTGTGGGCTCACTTTAATGGATAGAATCTATTTTTCATGAAAAAAGCAGGAAATAAGCTGTCTTTCGTACAAAGATTTACAAAATGTAATCATTGTTGAAATATTCTCTTTGAACTGCCTTGTCCGCAGGGGTGTCTGGCTCCCAATACCCCCGTTTCTTTAGAACACCCTTACAAGTTCTTCTGGTAGATCAGGTACACTGGTGGTTCTGGTCTTTGATGTCTTGAATGAATGAAAGAAAAGCATAATAAAAGAGAGCTGTTGATCAAGCATAAAATACTCTTTAAGCTGACAGAATGGCAGAGTTAACACATTCTAAGCTGCTTTTAGGTTTTTCCTTTTTTCCTCACATTTTCCTGTGCTTTGTGTACAGTGGGGGTTTTTATTTTTTGAAAAGTCTCTGATCTATGTAGTATGCCGTCCTCTAACAAAAACCAAAATGGGATTGTTTCTCTCTCTTTCTCCCTTTATTTCTTCTCTCTCTCTTTCACTCCACTATCTTTTTTTTTTTAAACGACAAGGGTTACGGTTTAGCGTTACTGGAGTTAGCTTTCAGCATACGACGCAAAGTTTGTAAGTTATTTTGCAGATTTCAAAGCCAATTTACTAACGAATAAATGAAATTCTTAACTATTTAGAAAACTGGAGGAAAACTCACAAAATGTTCCCAAAGTAAAAGGAAGACCCTCTGTCTAAAAGCAAAATTGTAAACCGAAAGACAGACATAAAAATGACCTCATTGTTAGAGAACTTTCTTTTAGAGCCGAGAAAAGGGAAAGTTTTCTTCCTGTAGATCTAATTTAGATCTTAAGTTCCCATACATTATTTATACATCATATTCAAAGTGCCAGCCTACTCTGCTTGCTGGATTACATTTCAAACATTTGCCATTGATAAGTCTTTGCTGTATTATATTCAGGCTAAATGTGAGTATGTCATAGCACAGTCAATCTAATCCGCTGAGCTTCAGGTTCGGGCAGCAGGGGGTCCAGTGCTCAGAGCATTGCTTTATACTTAAGAAACATCTGGGGCCAGCTGGGACACTTTACTGGAACATTCAGATGTCTGGAACAACAGCAGGAGTTACTGTATGAGTGTGTTTTCATAGGTTTGGGAGGGTTTGGGGTGACTTAGTTAAAAACACTAGCTGTTCCCAACTTGAGGTTTGAACCCAAGCAGAAACCTTGCCTGAAGTGAGTTTGTTGGTCCCAGGAGAGGAGTGGTTTGGACTACTATACATTTTTAATAGTCAGCAGGCAGAAGTCCATATTACAAAATTATTGCACGTAATTTAATGCAGTTTGCCACAATTGGCATTCTCGCAAAAGCTATTGGATGCACAGCTACTGTACACATCGCCTGAAGACTAGTGTCCCTCCCGGGATGGGTTTTATCTTCCTCAAGACTGTATAAATATGCTCATAGTGGGGCATGCAACTCTCCTGGGTGTGGATGTTGGACAACCAGAAGATTCACTCACTGTTTTATGTCCCTTCAGGGATGACCAACATGCTACTTGCATCCCTTTTGGTATTTCATTTTGGAAAATATAATTACTAAATAATTAATCCCAGCTCTATGAAAATAACTTCCATAGGCACAAGGGTGACCTTGTCTTTAATATTCACCTTTTGGTTTATGCAGTAGGATCAAATTTCATGTCTGGAGAAACTCTGGAGAACCAATGGAAAAGTGGGATGAATTCAGACATGGGGTAAACCAAAGGCAGTTGCTTTATCTGCAGGAGCCCTCCAGCCAGTCACACCAGACGCTGACACTGCCATTGCCTTCACTCACCCTGGCAGCCCTTTTGAAATTGCATCAAAGCTCCAGCTTTGGCCCCTTGCTTTCAAACAACCCACCGTGGGGAAGAGCCTTCCCAGAACTTCTCACAAGGTGATGTCTACAGGGCCAGTTTGCTGCCTAGCTATTCACATTCTCATTTTATCTTTGCAACCAGAAGGACTCGTTACCCCCATTCACCTTCCCAGGGTTAATGTTTCTGATTGTCTTGAAGTTCTTGAGATGACTGAAATGTCATCCCTGAACAAAACAACTGAACTGATGCACCGTGATGAATCCTCACCGATGCCCAACAGTGGTGGCTCAGGTTCAGCTCGGCTGCTCAAACAGCCGCTTTGCCAGTGATCTCTAAAGCTGCGAGTTTTTTTTTTATTTAGGCTCTTATCAAAGGTGGATTTTCCCACCCAGGCCCGTGCAGCGATAGCTTCCTGCAAGCGCAGCCGTGCCTGGGGCAGCAACGGCCGCAGCACGCAGGCAGCCGCCTTTGAAGTCCCGATGGCACCGACCCATCCCGCCACCAGGCAGCCGAACAGGGCTGAGACCTGAAGAAAATGGCTAGCACAGACCAGGTCCTAGACCTAAGTGGATTAGGTGAAGCAAAAACTCCTATGTGTGGAGTTTGTCAAGAGCTTGAAACGTGTGAATGTCCTTAAATAACCTACATTGCCCGGAGAAATAAGCCAACTGTCACACCCAGTTCTGGATTCCACATTAACAACCTCCTTCCGCAGCGTTAAACTTTGCCCTTGAGGACTTTTGTTTAACTTTTTAATTTGAAAAACAGATAGGGCTGCTTTACAACCCTCACTTTTTGTACAAACTGAAAGGTCTCATTGTTAGAGCAGGAGATGTGCAGGTAGAAGTAAATTTAACAAGTCTGCGTTCGATTGTCTTTCTGGTTTAAAACACGGTGAGCTTTGCTCATGCTTAGGCTTGGGAGCCGGGGGTAAGACACGTCGTGCAGGAAGGCTGGTTTAGGAAGATTTTAATAAACAATGGGCCTGTTTCTGGACTCCTGACGCAGGCAGAAACTGCTACCAGAGTCAATGAGGCACTTTCAGCGTTTTTCCTTTTAAATATCCTGAATCATGGAGTGCTTCCTTGCTGTTCTTCCCATACAAAGGACCTGATTGTCAGAAGTCGCTTGAGGATTTTTGTGTGCCTCTGCTATCTCCAGAAGAGCATAAGAAACAAATAGACTTGCACTATCAAAGAAACGTAATTGTCATTTCAGACTTCCTGTTTAGGATTCAGTCAAGTAGATATTGTTTATGGTTCATAAAACCTTACTACTGTGAGGATTCTCAGATACTGGTAGTGCGGAGTTTCAACTTTCATGGTGCTGTAAATTAGGGGGGAAAAAAAAAGTGTGATAATACTCCTCCGAGAACAGTAAAATAGAGCTCTGCAATGGTTAAATGGAATTTTATAAGCACATTCGGTGTGGAACTGTTTTGCATTACATGAGTTGAATACCTTAGAGATGACACACATCTGCAGGCACTTTATTAAATCCTTAGTCAGCACTTTTCAACCTGATGAGATTACTTCTTCATTTGACTGGAGAAAGGGAAGCGAAGATCTCGTACTGGACTGCAGAATTCCTTCTGATGTTTCACCTTGAGCACTGAGGAAGGACAGCGAGATACTTGGCAGGACAATACAGACCCGTAGTGGCACCGACAACTGTGGGGCAGTAATCTCACCAAGTAGGACCGTTAGCTCTGGTGGATTCATTTAGCTCCAAACTCACTGGGAGAATAGTATGGCAAAGTAAATAGAGGGGAAATAAAAGACTGGCTCTTTTATGAAAATGCACAAAGATAATATCATCCTGACCGTATTGTCATAGTGTACATGATTTAAATGGAGATTTTAAATTAAGAGAGGCAATACACCCTTTTCTGTCTGGGTGCAGTCAGATAGGTAACAGAACATGAAGGGATAAAATGAATAAGGTGGTTAGACATGAGAGCACAGCCTGCACCACACTAAGCAGCACTCTGAAAGACGGCAAAAAATACTTCAGCCATCTGAACGTAGGGATCCAGGTTTCTTTTTTCCTCTCTAAGCCCCCTAATTGTGCAAAAAAAACTTGACAGATCCCAACTACCAGGGCTCCAGATGCATAATATGCTTCCTAGACGTTTTCATTTGATGCACAGTGGTCTCTCCTCCCCTCGAAGAGAAGTTTCACAGGTGCTTCAGAAGGACAATGGTGCTCTTCAGACCTAATCCAGGAAGACTTAGACGTGTATGGGAGGCTTGAGGGGGATATGAGATCTTAATATTAAAATGATTAGTAGAAAAGGAGGATCATTCTATGTGTGCATTTCAGCTGTAAGACGCTCTAAATTAAAAAGGTATCCTGAGAGTGGTGCTGGTGGGATCTGATGGGTAAATGCGCTCTCTGTCTCGCTGTTCTGCTGCCTCAGCCCATAAAACATCTCATCCAAGTGGGGTTGCAGGAACAGGCGAAGCGGGATGCAGCTGTTTGCGAGGTGCTTGGAGTTCGGATCCCATAAAAGCAGCTTTTCAGTAAAGGCGATCCGGAGCCCCTGCATGGAAGTTTAAAAAATAGCCATGCGGTTTGGGTCGATCCTGTAAGGGTTAATTAAGTTTTTCATTGGTATTAAGGCCGAGCAGTGTCTGCAGGAGTCATATTGACACCCTAGTGCATGGTAACTCTACTCCTTTATTGACATGTTGCTAGTCAGGAGCACAATAGCACTCTGTGTCTGCAAATCATTGCTAAAATCATCTCAAGAAAAAAAAAAGTTTGAAAGCCCAACGCTAGACAAAGGCCCCAGAGCTGCACTGCGCTGCTAAAAACTCCGGAGTCAGCAACTTCTATTGATTAAAAACTAACCTTTAAAGTAACTCGCAGAGTGTGTGGTTAGCATTTAAATTTAAACATGTCATGAGTTGATTTGTGTTACTGAATACCAACTCAGAAGGAGTTACATTCACATCAGATTTTTTTTTTCTAATTCCCTTAAGCAGCTAAAGTATTTCATGAAATGTCAATAGGGCAGGGGAGAAAAAAAAGGTGTTTTGGAGGGAGGGGACTCGCGCCCAGCCTCGCCGTTTCTTTTCCCATGCAAATAGTCACCCCAAAAAGGAAAGTGTGGGGAGCGACACACAATAATTAGACCTTTGTCTAACTTTCCCAAGTGCCAGAGAAAGACAGATTAATTAAATATACAACAGTGTTGGTTTTTGGAGTGGGGGTCTCTCTTGCTGTGGAGGTCATAAATTAGGCAGAATAAATACTTCAATGTGTTTGCAGCGGGGCTGCTACGTCAGAGCGGCTGGCGGGCGGTGGGAGGGCGCAGCGCGGCTCTTGCTAATGATAGTCACGTCTGGGGCTGTCTGGTTGCCCGTAACAACGAGACATGATGTAACACCAGGATGAACTTGAACTTGGGGGACTTGAAAAGGGAACAATAGACCAGAGCAATCAATAAAGCCTATTTCAGTGAAGGATTACAGAGCCGCTCTGGGGTAACCTTGTCTGCAAGGCGCAGGCTGAATAGCAAGATGCGTGAAGGAGCGCGGTGCCGTGGGGGGACGGACCGACGGACCGGCCGCCGGACGGAGGGGTGGACGGACGGACAGACGGACAGGCGGACAGGCGGGCGGGCGGGCGGCGGCGCGCATCCCCTGCCGGCCGGGTCGGCGGGGAGCGCCGGCGCGCCGCCCGCTGCCTGCCCCAGCCCCTGCCCCAGCGCCAGCCCCAGCCCCAGCCCCTGCCCCTGCCCCTGCTCCTGCTCCTGCCCCGGCCCCGAGGGAGCGCGGCCGCCCCTGCTTCGCCGCCCCGAGCCTCCTCCGTGAACAGCCCCACCTCTGCAACCGCAGCCTGCTGGCTCTTCGCTTTTTTTTTTTTTTTTTTTTGGTAATCTGCTTTTGAAGTGAAAGGAGTGGTGAGGCCAGAGCAGCTCCCGCGCCGGCCCCGGCCGGTGGTCCGTGTGGCCAGGTCAGCGGCGATGGGAGCCAACTGGACATCTGCAATATAGATTTGAACCATCGGCTCTGAATTTTTAACCCCTCTACTCCCTGCGGGGCACTTCCACATTTCCCAGCCCGGCCAAAGACTGTCACGCTCAAATGACAAGCGTAAGGGACGACCCTGCAAAGTTCAGAAGAGTTTGCAGCCCGCGGTGGTTGGAGGTGCCTCCGGCACGGCCGCGCTCAGCTTCCCTGTGCCTGCCCAAAATGAGTAGGGCCGTGCAATCAAGGAGGGGAACGGGACTTGGCACTGCTTTACAAATCCTGCCAGAACTTTTCTCTGTTTATGAACTTTACATATGAGAACTATTCCGTTTAATTGCAGCCTGCGTAAGTCTAAATATAAAATCTGTAGGCAATAGATGGAGCCGATATGGGAGCGGTGTGTTTGTATTCAGAAGGGTGAGCGGAGGAAGAGTTAGTTAATGAGGTGTATTGGAAGCAGGACAACTTGTCCGATCGTGCTATTTATTTTACCGGTTCCTACCTCCATGGCAAGACCACATAATCTCCAAGTCCCACATGAAACTTGCCTCAGAGTCTTCTGTAAATGTTCATAAATCCTCCCCGGGTTGATTATGCTATCAATCATGTCAGACGCTGAAAAGGAGCGGAGGAAAAAGTTGGTAAAACTTGTCATCAGTTTATACATGCACACGTATGCACCTCATATATTACGGGAGCCAAAGTAAAAACGTGGGGTATCAGCAACAGCTCTTTAATGCCTGAGTCTTTGTTGTTGTATTACTTTACTTCAGGCTAAATAGTTGCCGCTTGTTGGTGTATTCCCACAGCAATATGTCATTGCCAAGTAGCATCCCCCTGCGTGTACAATCCCAGGGCCTAACACTGCTCTTATTCATCCCAGGTTCAGGTTGGTCTGACCTCGCTGGGGCCGAGTCAGGTCTCCCTGGTGCGGTGGCACTGCCCTAACTCCAGCAGAGCCCACTCCAGCTTTCTGACAGTGTTTATTTTCCTGTCGAGGAGCAAAATTGCTTTCTGTGCTCTGGGCATCTGCACGGCTGGGTTAAGGACAGTGTTGTTGTGGAGCTGAAATCCCAGGGAATTCCCTCCCTTTGTGGGGAGGAAGAAGAAAAAATTTTTTCCCAAAGAAAAACTATTAGTTGAGGTCCCCGTTTTGTTTTGAAACACAAGTATGGCCAGAGATGTGGGACACTTTTGCTGATCCACTTTCCCCCAGATTTGCTTTATCCTGGCTTTTCTCTAGCGATCCACGTTTCTCCTAAGAAAACAGCCCTGTTGTTGAATTTCTGTGCATCTGTTCCAGCGAGACAGTTGAAGCAGGGCAGTATAAAGCAACAGATGCTTATGCTGGCACATGCCTAAATACCCAAGAAAACCCTGACTGCAGGGTGATAAATGGCACAGAGAGGCGAATGTGTATCGCCTTTTCAGGGGATTAGACAAAAGTGAACTGGAGGGATCTTCAAGCCATAATCTATTAAAAAGATTGATAACTTGTAACGTGACATGACCCCTGCGTTCATCTGTAGCTATGTCCAGCAACTGTCGGTGAAAAAAAAATATATTGATTTGTACAGTATTTTTAATTAAGCTTTGTAATTAGGTCAATTCGTCACAGTCTCAATTAGCCCCCCTCTTGGCGGAGGAGGCTGGCGGCGATGCCCGGAGCCCTTTGGGAAGCAAGGGAAGCGGGCGGCAGGGCTGACGCTTCTCCTCTCTCTTTTACAGTCCTGGTACCTGGGATAAAAGTCTCCGCTTCCCACCACCCACCGGACAGACCACCAGACCCCTTCCCACCTCTGTAACATGGAAGCAGCAGCAACGCAGCGCAGTGACTTCACATCGGCGGAAGGGGAGGCGAGCAGACACCGACAGCAAACTAGTACATGGAAATGGCAAACGTTATGGTTGAATGGCAAAGGCCGTAACTTTTTCGAGATTTTATTTTATTTTTTTTTTTAGACAACTTAGGACTGTTGTAATTTCTCATATGGTGCTGGAAATGGTTGGGCTTCATAACTTTTGAAGTGTTTCATTGGTAGTGTAAGCGTTAGGTGACACTGAGTAGAACTAGCCTCTGCTGCTGCTTACCAACTCGCTGTTGTAACACACTTTCCATATGGAGCCTAACTGTTTTACAGTATCCTCATCGATTTTTCCCATACAGGTGTGAGACTTCTTGAGAAATCATGAAATACACTTAAACTATAACTTTTGTAGTAGCTGAATTCTGCAATATATAACTTACCGGACAGACATAGAGCATGTTTTTCTGTAACATATCGGGAAAAAAATTGCAGGTTTTTTTTTTGTTGGGGTTTTTTTTTTTTTTACAGTCGGCACTTAGATATGTAACATGAACCATAAGAGCATTGTCAACAATTTTTTTCCACTCAATTGCAGAGCGATTTAAAACATCAAACTACTACTATTCACTAAAAAAAAAAAAAGAAAAAAAAGAAAAAAAAGTTTGAAATGCTGCACTTACATTTAAAAAAAACATTTTTCAACAATTTTCAACAATTACACAAAAATTCACGCAGAAATGGGGAAGTTGGTCTGTTTTGACAGAAACTGACAGGAATCAATCAAAACAATCGAATTTTGAATTGAGTAAAGTGCAATTTCATTGGATAGCTAAATATCTTTGTAAGATAGAGATTGTTGAAAATTCTATTTTTGTTTTCCAAGTCCTTCCACCCCAGGACTCTAAATTATTGGGGTAAAAAACAGCCTTGCAAGAAAAAGGGGAGCTATTTTTGCTTTTTATGTTTTTTATTGTTGAACTTGTATCCCTTTAAAACTGAAGGAAAATTAAAAAAAAAAAAAAACAAATCTAATGGTGCTTTTACCACAATATGTTAACTACATTAAATGCTAATTAATCATTTTCTGTTATCAAAGCACATAACTAAAATGAAATCATAATATCTGTTAATTTTATAAGCTAAAAGTCACTATAATGGATTATGCCAATTCTGACAAATTTTACGTGTTTCCGGCAATATAGGGTTTATCAGTTCTCAAACACCTTGGGAATAAGAGAGAACGGTCCAGAAAGTAAAACACCTTCGTGTCCCTGAACTGGTACATTTTCTGGACTGAGAAGAAAACAATACAGAAACGAATGATGCTGATCTTGCAACTTATGCCAGTTCAAAGCAAGGGCACTTGCTGAAGAAGAAAAAAAGAAAAAAAAAAAGTTTGGACCCCAAACGTCCTGTATCTTATGTACAAAAAAAAGGAAAAAAAAAGAAAAAAAAAAAGAGTGCAAGTGATTTTTTCTATCAGACAGCGGAGCACCCCTTTGCTTCACATGCAACTTTAAGAAGGTTTCCTATACTATACATATATATACGTTCTGGTTGGCGAGTCCAGCTAATCAGAGAAAGTCTCTGCATGTTCTAGTGTTAGTAACTAATTTTTATATAGTTAATGTAGGGTAAAGTAGAGTGCATTAAGACACAATATTGTAATCCCTATTCCAGGCACTTGCCTTTAAACTATGTTTGTTCGACCCTTCAGAAGGGTTTCTACTACTGTCCTATACAATCAAGTAACTGAAATTCTTGGGAAGACACTTTGCTCCTCATCTTTTCCCTGAAACAATGTTTTGTTTTGTTTTCTTAATTTGCACGAAACAAAAAAAAAAAAATTCCATATCAATGTGCCTTGCCCTGGATAGCGATTATTTGTGGAATTGTTGCACATGTTCCTATATTGAAAGGGGTTTTTCCCTAGTCAAGCATTTGGAGACACTTTTTGTAAATGTGACTTTTATGTCAGCCATTGTCAGTTTCAACATCTAGAATTAAATAGGATGTTAGTTGTTCCGCAGATAGGAGTAGTGTTTATTGTCCTGTATGGTCAGTGGCAGTGCTATTCTGAGATCTGTAGATGCTAGATTATCAGTATTTTTGGATGTTGCTGCATTTTACATTTTATTTGGAGTCTTCCTTTTTGTTTTGTTTTCTCCCAGATATATGAAAATATGCAATACCTGCTTATATCATGTAGAAAAGCTTAGCAATTATTAATTTTTCTTTTATTTTTTTTTATTTGACCAAAGTTGGTGCTGCACTTGACGCAGTGTGTTTTAGGTGTTTGTCTTTGTACTTTTGTGATTTTGAATGCACATGCAGGAAGGGCTCTTCTTAGAGAAGCAGTCAAACTGTGAAGCACTAAGCTGAACCCTGCTTCAAGCAATTTTTGTTTTACAACTGTTCCTTTCACAAGCAAGCCTTAAAAAAAAAACCTTCCTTTTTCTTCAGATCCCACACCCATTTTTATTAGCAGACTGCAATCAATCCACATTCAATAAAAGTATATAATGCCCATTTTTATATGCACGTTTTTAAACTTCCAAGTTCTGAAAATTGTTTACTGGTTATTCTCTATTTAAGGAAAAAATAAAATGTTTTGGATTTTCATATGTGTCTGATAAGTGGTTGAGTAGTCATTTTGCTCTATTGTATTGTGTGATTGTTAGTATATGGTATCACATCCTCTAGCCAGCATCCTTTGCCTTCCCTATAGCACTTAGCTGGGCATTACTTTATTAAGACATATGTGCACTAAAAAAAAAAATAGCAGCTTTCAGTGCTTCACAGTGAAGGGAAAAAAGCCTAGACAAACATTTTGTCAGAACCTTGCTATGAGACAAGGTATTACCAGTAAATTGGTTGTATATACAATAAAATTGCACCCTTTTTTAAACAAAACAAACTAAGCAATAGTTTGGGCAGTTAGTTGTTTTTAGTGAGCATGTTGTAGTCATGGCTGCAAAGAGAGAGAATTAAACTGCCCACTCAGAAGATATGTAATTTGTATGTTGTATAGTTTTATTGATTACACTGATTTATTCTACCCTATTTTATAATGCAGGACTTTTGTAATGTTGTTTAAATGAGGAAAAATTTCTGTCAAATTAGCTTAGTGGAATTTCTGATTGTTCGTTATAAAGGCAGCGTTCATAGAATTGCTTTTTTTTTTTTTTTCCTTTGGGAACTGGATTTAAGTTAAAAACTTTCCCGTTTCCTTTTTGTATGTATTTAAATACAGTTATTTTTCTTCTCTCAATGGTATAGCATATTCCTATGCTTGAGAAGTATAGGCTACTGAAGAACCATTGTAAATGGACATTACAGGTATGCTGTATTTTTGAAGGTATTTTGTCATATTAAGTTTGATGACGCTAAAGTTAGGGAACTCTGAGCAGAATTGCGAGAAAAAGAAATGTTTTAAAGGCTTTAAAACATTAGGTAGGCGGTCAAGGGTGTTAACCAACAGGGGTTGTAAAGTATTACACACTAAATTAAATGTTCGTTCACCTTACTCTCACGCAGAAAACCCAGCAGTTCCGTTCTGTGCAGGTGTAGAGAACAAACAGTGTTTTAGTCCTCCGAGTCAAGCCAGGAGTGGGGAGCCGAGCAGGAGGGATCCCGCTTGGGGTGTGCAGGCTGCAGGCAAGAGCAGGCAGGAGTCGGGCCGGCGGCCGTAGCCCCTGACTCCGCATCGGGTTACGTTCCCGCTCCCCTCCGCGTCGCTCCGGTCGTTCTTTTTGAGTCACGCGAACAACTTTTTTCTCCTTGTCTCCTTCTCTCCAGAAACCGTCAGGCGCACAAATACTCTGACCTGTATCCACCCCCCCACCCATCCAAATTTAAAGCCCTAGAAATGGCTTAGCGCGAATTGACTTTTTCTCAAGTTAATTCCTTTCTTTTTTCCTCTTTTTTTTTTTGAGCGAGGGCACTTGCTTTTATCATGCCGCACACCCCAGCAATGCCATTATTATTTATTCTTCTTCCTTTA
Organism: Phalacrocorax aristotelis; assembly: GCF_949628215.1. Classification (NCBI taxonomy): domain Eukaryota; kingdom Metazoa; phylum Chordata; class Aves; order Suliformes; family Phalacrocoracidae; genus Phalacrocorax; species Phalacrocorax aristotelis. Next base: position 42,485,633 of record NC_134281.1, on the reverse strand, counting down.
TAATAAAAACTTTCGGGCTTCGAGTTTAGGCAGCCATGGTACACTTTGTCTCTGTTGCTTGTTCCCCCTCCCCTTAAGGTCGAAGGGGAAAAGAAACACGAAGTTTTCTCGACTCCACAGTATTCAGTCAGCCCACAGGAATATGCAAAATCCCTCTAACATTTTTTTTTTCTTTCTCTAGTTCTCTTTGTTCCGTATATTTGCAGCTTTGTAGTAACAGTGTTATAAAATATTTACTGTACAAAAATACAAAAAAACCCAGATACATAGCCTAAAACAGTTTTTTTTTCCTTGTGGTGAATTTTTTTTAAGAATGTCAGTTAATATTGTACTTTGCATTGTGTCTCTGGAAATATCTTTTTTTTTTTTTTTTTTTTTGGTAGAAGGCCTCCATCGAACAAAATTAAAACCATAACCGGCATGACAATGTAAGGAGAGCTTCAATGGCACCTAAACAATAAATAAATAACAAAATAAACCTCATGAGGTCTGTCGGAGGCAGGTCTTGTGAAGTTAACACTGCCTGCTAGGCAGGATTTTCATTAAATCAAGCTTACAATGCCAATTTTGTCTTGAAGTCAATGCATGTATTACTGTTTGACAGTAAACCCAGCTATGCCATCATCAAGTCCAAGGCTGCGCAATAGTCTAATTAGTATCGAGTACATTTTCCTTTTATTTTTTCCAATAAAAAAACAGTGGGATGAAAATTGCTTTGATATATAGCAGGTAACATTGAAGCTATTCCATAGCACTTAACTGTAGTGAATACTGTGTCACCAATTCTGAAATCAATTTAATGTTTAATGCAAATCCATTACATGGTGCTATTACAGGCTGGCAAAATGATTTACAAAAATGTGACAACTTGGGCTCAATTCACTCTGCTTTCCAACAATGTAAATGCATAGCAGTGTTTATCTGCATGAAAACTATGCACTAATCTATCTGAAAAAAAAAAGAAAAGAATATATCAACTTTGGTATCTACTTTCCGTTTACTTCGATCCTTGCCTTTTCGGTCATTGTTATAATGCCAGCTTTAGGACAGAAAGAATTATAAGAAAACCAGCATAATACCTGATATATTAAAATGTAGTGCCTGTGAAATCTGTATTATATTGCTCTTCTGAAGTAAGATTTTTCTACACCGGTAGCCTTCGCTGTCTGTCAGAACCTTCTGATATAGGTGATGTAAAATAACCGTACAATATTAATGCATGCTATTCCATAATGCTTAGTAGCTGTATGAATATTACTCAAAGTTATGTTAGTCTTTTTTTCTGACTTGGTTCTTGTCAGATAGGTTTAAAGATATTTCACTGAGAACGCAAATTCTGTCTTTTCTTGATTTGGGGTGTTTTCAGTATTTTGGAGGTATACATTTACTTAAATTCAGTATTACTTGTGTTTTGGGTTTTTTTTCTTTTTTTTCTTTTTTTTTCCTTTTCTTTTTTTCCCCCCCCCCTAGAGGGCAGGACATGGTGTTTGAGACAAGAAATCCGTGCCTGGTAAGATTTTCGTCTCAAAAAGCTACCCTAAGAATTCGGAGAGCTTGCTCTGCAGAACAGATGCATAAAGTTCAAATTTAAGGGACAGTCCTTCAAACCCACAAATGAGATTGAGCTCACGTTGCGAGAGATTTCTTAATGGGCAGCGGTTAACCAGGTACCCATGCTTGACCCTTCTTCACACCAGACTTCCTCATATAGAAAGAAAAACCCTTTAAAAAAAAAAAAAAAGAAAAAAAGAAAAAAAAAACCTCATGTGGTTGTTTAGTTTCATGCACAGTTGCAATATTTTTCTTCAAACAAACTCTGTACAAACTTTGGGCCCGATTCATAAAAGCTCCTTTGCTATTAACACGGGAGGCTGGTGGGCTTTTCTCGTCCAAATTGAGGATGGCTTTCTTCCCAAGAGCACGCTTTGGCGAGCCCCGCTTTCCTCGGCACACGCGCCTGCTGGCTTTCCTCTCCCTCCCCTTCCCCTCTCCACCTCCCCTAACCCCAACGGAGAACACGAACGGATGGGAAGGGGCCGTGGAGGAGGCGAGGCAGCGCAGGACCATGCTCCGACACCCCAGAGGCGCAGGCTGGCAGGAGAAGGGGGAGACAGGGGAGAGGACGACTCCGTGCCGCGCTCTGGCCGATGCCAGGGTTTGAAACACGGTGGTACGAGGCTACTCGATTACAAAAGAGATCTTGTCCGTACCAGCAAAAAATACGCTAGATCGCTACCTCTGAGCTCTAGAGAAAACCTTCGTAAAGGCAAACACTTGTACACAATGTGAACTTTTGTACGTCTATGCTTTTTTTTAGGGAAGACTATTTTCCACTTAGTTAATCTTCTATGCTCGAGCATGAACAAAAACAATTGTGTTGGGTGAAATCCCCCTTTTATCTGCATCCACAAATTAATATGAGGGGGAAAAAAAAAAGAAGATGAGTTTCTAGACGGAGCATGGTAGGAAAAGAGTGCCTGGCTTGGCATCCGCTGCCTGTTCTTGCTGCCGGCACACGGCTGCGACTGCTGCCTTGGGGAAAGGTCTGTGAAATTCTTTGCTTTCGAAATACAATCAAGGAGAAATCTCCATTTTGGCTGGCTGTGCGGTTTCTCCGCGCGGCTGAGCTCTGACCTAGCCCTGCCCCGCTGCCTGAGACTGGCCCAGCCAAGTCCCTCAGCGGCAATTTGAAATTCGGGGCGCTAAAATTTCCACCGGCCGTGTGAAAGGTCTGCTGCAAATTCACTTGACACCCGTGTTAATACCATGTCGTGTTCATTTTTTTTTATGAGTCAGGCCCCTCGTGCCTCTAGTATACTTGTATTGACTCTCATAGTTACCATTTTAGTTTTACTGTGTTCTGTGAAAAAAAATTGTAATTGGTTGAGAATCACTGTGGGCATCCATTCTTATTCAACTAAGTCTCCGCAGGTTTTTTGAGCTGGTGTGGATTAGTTTAACTCTTGTATTCAACCATTAGTGCTACCACCTTCTCACATTACAATACAATTACTGGAAGCAAGTACTGCATTTCCTATGCAACAAAAAAGGAAAATAAAAAATTGCTAATGCTAACAGGCTGTGTTGTTATTTACTTTCAGCTGGGCGCAGGGGGTGTGTGCGGCTGTGGGGCCGCGGGCATCGCCGCCAGTCGCGGCACTGACCTCTCAGGGCGCGTGGCGCTGGGGCCGGCGCCGGCCCTCCGTCCTGGGCAGGGCTGGGGGTTCCCGGGCAGGAGCTTCATCCCAAGACACGGGAGTGTTTGCTTAAAGCAAGTCACTGCCCTCACATCGGCTGTACTTTCCCATGCTGTCGGTGTCCCATCAACACGAGATCGTTCCTCGCACAATAACGGATTAATCTCCAGCAAACGTCTGCAGATTAAATCATCGAGAGTAAAGACACAAAGCACGTCTAGTAAAGACTGAGGACATTAATTAATTCTGAAAATGCTACAATATATCTTTAAAAATAGCTAAACTTTTAAAACATTGCTGCATTTCCGAAGAGCCCGAGTGCCAGATGTTGGCGGTGTTTTGGCCATCGCTGTTGCAGGAGGCCTTGCGGCTGGGCTGGGCAGAGCAGCCCCACTCAGCCCCGGCTGTCCTGCACCTCTCTGCAAGGCTTCTGTAGGTGGTGGACTGGAACAAATAGGTTTCTTTGCAACCTTTAAAGTTTTCTCTAAAGTTTTTCACTCTGCAACACCTTTTTCTTAAAAGATATGTGCAGAAATTAATATTTGCAGACAGGAATTTTTTTTGCCTTTAGAACATTCTGCCTGTTTTCTGCCTAAAAGCAGGCACGGAGGCTGATGAGAGGTGAGGGTCGGTGCAGGTCTGCTGCGTGGCCTTGGGGGACAGGAGACGGGGACCACCGCAATGCCCATCCCTTCCCAGGGCAATACCAGCCCTTCCATTTAATTTTGGGGGAAATGAGTGTTTTCTAACAAACGCTTGCCTGACACTCATGAACCACTGGTATTTCCTTTCTCACACCTCCACTTAGTTTCATTTTTGGCTACAAGGCCAGGACAGGAGGTTTGGGCTGCGCACAGCTCTAACGTCACTCTCCCCAGGGGGACCATCCGTGCCCCTCGCCACATCCCAGTCCCTGCTTAGGATGTGGCAACTGCTGGCACCGATGCATGGTGTGGCAGCTGAGGACACGTTGGAACCTGTTCAATTTAGCTTTTTTTCTCATGAAGGGGACTAGACAGTAAAGAGAAGCCGAATCTGTTCTTGCAGAAAACACAGTGCCCCAAGCACTCACCAGCTGCAGTTGCCTCTTCTCACCCCCGTGAGTGCCCCGGGGGCCGGGAAGGAGGCAGAAGAAGGGAGGTCAGAGGTGCTGAGCCTGCACTTGCTCCCACTTTTGGGCAGAAAGTTCATCTCAAGGTTGCAAAAATGAGCCCAAATGGTGGTGGTGCCTCTTTGGCTTGGAAACGAGCCCAGGCGTAGGCCAACCTGCCGTGCAGGGCAGCGGGAGGCAGATGCTTCCTCCGAGCAGCAGCAGTGAGCACAGGGGGTGCAGGGATGGCAGGGAGGGACAGGGACCCACCCACGCACATCAGTGCACGAATACACACAGAAAAAATTAAAATATGCTTAAAAAAAAGGTTCAGTTACACCACACGGGGAAGGTTTCTCCCCATCACCCTGTCTGCGGCTGGTGTGGCTGATGCTGTGCTCAGTGATTTCTCCTTCACGCTGCCTCTTTCTTGCACTCGGCCCCTGTGCTCTCATCCATCACCTCCCCCTACAAAAATCATTCTCTATTTTTTATTTATGCCCTTTATTATTGAGGCCATTGGCTAAGGCTGCCCTGCGTTTCAATGCTGTAGAGGAACCAAGAGGGGCTCCAGGAGGGCAGCCAGACCCTGCCCCATGCAGGGTGAAAGCTGGGCTGGGAGCTGACACCTGCGGGGCCGCAGCCGGGGCTTCAGCACCATCTCCTGCTTTCTTGCTCCTTTTCTTCCACTCTTTCTTTCTTGCTTTCTCTTTCTTCCTGCGGAAGAAAAGGTGTCCATCAACATCTGAGGAAATAAATCCCATTTATTATTTATTGCTATCAAAATGTGTCAGCTTGCCTCAGGACACAAGAAGAATATGCAATAGCTGCTAACAGAAAATTAAAAACTTTGGTGGAAAAAGTATGGGGAGGTGTTTAGGCAGAGAAAAGCGGGTGCTTTGCTGCTCTGCCTTGGAGGGAGAAGCGATGGGAGGTTCTTACAGGGAGATCTGTACGGCGCAAAGCCCATTGAAAGGTGTGCATTGTGCACAGGTGAGAGACCTTCTGCCCTGGCTCTCCCTTTTTTAGTGAGGTTTCATTTATCCCCATTTGATTTTTCATCAGTGGAAGAAATACAGGCTGAAAACCCCATTCTGGCCATAAACACCAAGGTCCGTGTGCGAGCCCTTTTTCCCCTCAAAAGGATGCTCCATAGTGTGGTGGGTGATGAAGTTGCAGTGAGTGCAGTGGTGACAAAGTATTTATACCGAATTTCAACACGTTGGGTGTTTTCGCCTTTCTTTCCCCAAACGCAGACTCTGCCAAATTGCTTTTGTATTGCTGATGCATAATGTTCAGAAATTTTCAATCTTCTCACAAGCTTATTGTTATTGCACAGATATCCCGAAGGGATTACTCACATGTCATGAAACAACGGCCTTTTAAATTCCTGTTACTGGTGGATCTGGCTACTTAATCTGTTCCTTAAATGTAAATGTTCTTGATGATACAACAAGAAAGGGACTCGGGGAGCATTACTGAGGCGGTGGGTTCGTCTGATGTCTTTTATCTGCCGAAGACAAGCCAAGACTGGAAATATTTATTGGTTCAGTACTTCAGCAACATGGTATTAATTGCCTCCGCGTGTTTTGATAGGTAGTTAGCACAAGGGTATTAATGAAAATAGCACCACTTCATTTTAAAATTAACTGCTTGGCCATTCAGCAACATGAGTTGATAAATTATGGCAATAAATTTGCGGTGGAGATTTATGCCACCGTAACTCATGCTCGGGCCCGCAGCGCTAGGGGACAGGGGCCACGGCCGGCACCCCCCACCTCCTTTACCCATAGGCAGCTCCGTGATTTTTTAACATCCTTCCAGAAGTTTGGGTCCAGGAGTTTCATGACTTTTCAGGTCAGTTTTGGTGTTCCTTTAAAATAAATTATGTTGGGGGGCAAAGAGACCCTTCTTGCCACAGGCTGCTGGAGGCACAGCCAAGTCTCCAGTGGCGAACGGACGGGGTGCTCAGAGCCACCTCCCGTTCCTCCAGACAGATGGAAATGGAGACGAGCTTTCCCCATTATTATTTTTATCGAGGCCACTGGGGAGGAGAGGGACCACCTGATAAATCATGCAATCATCCCCGCTTTCCCAAAAACCTTTGAAATATGGAGTTAGGCTGCTGGTGCTGCAAACTGGCAAGATCTAATTATTTTTTTAAAAAAAATTTTATTATTATTAGCCAGTGAATAGCCTCTTGCTTGGCAGCACTGGACCCAGCATGTATTTATTTCGGTTCCACTCTTCCTTCCCACGGGGCAAGGCAAAGCAAAGCATTGCTACAGTTCAGGTCAGCCCCAAGCCCACCCCTTTCTCCAGGGCTGGGTTTTTTTTTCCCCGCCTGATTTGCTCAGGACAGGAGGCAATGCACAGCCAGGGGCCGCAGCCCACCCTGTGCCACAGAAATATTCATCTGCAGAGGCATGAACGGTAGCTCCCTGCCTTGGGCAGCGAAGAAATTGGAAAATGTTCCTATAAATGTGATTCATACGACATAACACCTGCCTGCACATTGCATTATCCAAACCTATTAGGGTGAAGGAGATGCAGCCAACTCTTTTGGTATGTGGGGTTTCATCCCTCCTCCCCCCCCGTTGTTCATTATTTCCTGACAGAAATTTTGTAACCCGATGCCTTTATTTCCTTCCAAAGCTAAAGAAATGCTCTTCTTCAAAAATGCTGGATTTTGTTATTGGGTGGAAGATGCACAACTTTTAGAGAAACTCCAGCTGGATGTTGCATTTATAAATAAATGTGACAAATTTAATAGGGCAGGATAGGTATTTGAATTATTGATTGTTAAATATTTAAGCTGTGAGTCCCCATCTATCAGCATGTGTGAGAAAGCTCGGGGCAGATTTATGATGCTGGAGTTTTCCTGGTTAGCTGGCACTTGGCATTTCGATTAATTATAGCCCACACATTCGGGTTTTTTCAGGATTTGTTAGAAGTATTTATAAAAGATGTTCCTATTATACCATTTAAATATTGTTTGTGCAATTGGAACATGTTTTCTATTGGGGATTAATACACTGTTTGATTTAGGGGAAAATTAAATTAGAAGGTGTAAGTCTCAGAAGAAGAATGCTTTATTTGAAAAGGGTTTCCACCACTGGAAATCACAAAGATTTCCTTTTATGTATAAATATTTTGCTCTGGGTGTTTCCAGGGATCTGCAGGTGGGCGGGAAGTCTCAAAAGTGCCCTTGGCAATGGGGGGCAGGAGACAAGGTATGCGTCGGGGAGAGGGCAGGATGAAATATGTTGTATTTATTAAAATTAAGGAATTTAGGGCCTCCCCTTCTATTGATTTCCCCGGGAAGGATGCGAGACCCGTGGCTGCACCCAAGGCCCTGGGGCAGGAAGAGTCTGTGTGAGGGGAGGAAACCACCCAGGGCCCTTGGGTCAATAACGTGCCTCTGAGAAAAAATACCTCCTGAAATACGTAGCTGTATGATAGATTGTAATTGCTCAAGAAGAGCCATTACAGCCCATTATGTCAATACTCTGCATTTCCAAAGTGCTTTAATTAATACATATTTACATCAGGTAATAGCAGGGATTTCTCTGAGCCATGGTATTAGGCCAAGAAAGGCTCCTAACTTTCATAATTCAGAGGGGCACAAGTTTAGTCTCTTAGTGCTTTATTGCACCTTATAAAAATGCATCTTAATGTCATGAGCAACAAGAAACTCTCTGACCAGCAAGAGCATCACATCACCCCTCACCTGGGGAGGCGACTCAGGGGGTCCTGCACTGTGCAGGGGGCAGCAATGCCCCAAAGCTTTGCCAACTTGCCCACCACAACCCCTCGTCCTTCTGCTCCCAGTTGTTATTTCGGAGTCATAAATAAGTTACTGACAAGACAAATTACCATTGCTGCAGGTTGTACAGCCCAGCGAGCTGCAGCACCCAGGCTCCAGGGGGATGAAGGGTGCTTCTGCTGGGGTAGGCACCCAGGCACCCCAGATTATTTTGAAGAGGGTGACCAACACCCTCCAAAGCGTTTTTAAGTGATAACTTCTGCTTTCAGATAACAAGTCGCCAGTCCTACTTGTGGAACTGTGGGGCTCGGCCACCTCCCTGTGTCACCCATCTTCCTCCTGGGTGCCGCTGTGATGCTGCACATGCAATTAAATACGTGCCTTTAAATTCCTGCAATCCTGCGTCCGCTCAGGGCGCAGGCTGGTGTTCTGAAACTCACGGGACATTGATTTACCTGCTATAGTAACCCCAGGCATGTGCCTTGATGTGAGAACCAAAGGTGTTACGTCTGCCCTGGCTCTGAAACACAGCCCCTGGTTGAGCTGTGCGTGGGCTGGGAGCTGCCCCGCGCGGTGGGGGGCAGGTGACCGGCAGGTTATAACCCCCCGAGGAAACTCTGAAAGTATAACTGCTGTAAGGTTATTGATTTTTTTTTCTCTGCAACCACAAATTAGAAACGGCAGTGCTAAAAATCACTGGTCTATCCACAAATTTTAATTAAAACCTAAATAAATCATTTTCATCGCTGCACTTGCATATAAACAATGAGGGAGATGGCACACTTACAGCGGCTTGTCAACGTTTGGTGACTAATGAGTCGCTGTGAAAATACAATCTGAAGAGCCGGAATTGAAAGCAGATTCCTCGGCTAACGAAGGGCACATGCGACCCTGCCGCGGCCATCGCGGCAGAAGGCACTGAAACCACCTCTTGGGGCTGGGGGCGGGAAGGAAAAATTTTGTTAAGGCTGGCAGGGCGAGTTTTTATTAAATAAAGCGCGGCGCTGTAATGTGATATTGCAGCTGCAGCCTTTTTGCCACGTTACGGAGTAATGTTTTCCCCTGTCCTTGCAACAAACAATAACCATATGCTGGATTTGTTACCAAATGTTTATTTTATTTCTTCATTAGTACACAACATGGGCTTGGAAAATAGAGGTTTCATTGCTCGAAGCACTCAGGAAGAGCTTTTAACCAGGGACCCAGATATCTCACGCAGAAGTGTTCATGCCGCTGCCCTCTTGCAGCAGGTGCCATTTGACATTGCACTTTGCTGTGCATTACCACGTGTCTCTGTTGCACCCCCAGATCCAGGGGTCCCAGCCAGGGATGTCCAGCATGTATGGGAGCAGGGGAGCCGGGATGGGTGCTGCGAATCGTGTTGCTCCTCCCACGCCAGGGCGCCGGCTGCAGCACCATCGGGAGGAAGGCCGAGCAAGATGCCAAAGTTAAACAAATGCCTCTCCTGTGTTTTACAAACTCTCGCTATCTGATGGGACAGGCGGCACCGGGGCTGGGGGGGATGAGCAGTTGTTTGGCACAGAGAGTTTCTGGTTGTGCACTGGAGCAGAGACCTCGGCTACCCGCCAGTAAAGCCCATGAGCTGCTGATGTCCAGCACAAATGGAAACCTGATGTCCTGGTCAGCTGTGGCTCTCAAAAAGCCTCTGAACTAAAAGCCAGTTTTATGAAGTAGCCTTCCCCTTTCTAAAAGTGATGGCCTTGGTCAAGCTCGGGGCACTCGGGCTCTGCCTGCAGCCGTGGGGGCTGGAGTGGCCCATGGGAGGTCACTGGTACCTTCAGGGACCATCTCCATGTGGCGGTCCTCAGGCAGAGGGGCCGTCACTGCATCAACGGTGCGATGGGTTTGGGCATGGCTGTGCTCCACTGCAGAGCTGCTGCCCCACATGTACCCGTCCACTCCCCAGGGACCCCCTCGTCCCCCTGTACGGACCACCTCCTCCAATGCACAGACCAGCAACCCCCGCCATGGGAAAGTGACTTCCCAAGGCCAGCATTCATGTTTCCATAAATGCTTTGAGTTTGACAAAACCCGATTTTCTTAGGGAACATTTTCTCCGCCAAATATTTAAGGCAGACCTAAGTTTCAAAGTTTGCGGTTTCCATCCCCAAGGGACTGAGAGTCTCCAGGCGGGCGCTGCGTTGCACACACAGCTTGGAGCCTCAGTTCCTCAAAAACACCCAACAGCCTGACACTCACTGCAGCCCTGCACGTGCCGGCAGCCCCGCGAGCCACAGCAAACGATTTCCAGCAAAGAACAAAGCATTGTCTTGCTCCCAAAATACCCAAGAATGATGCTATTTCCACCAAGAATGATGATGTTATTACCAAGAATGATGCTTTTTCCACCCAAGAAGGATGCTTTCTTTTTGGGGGTGATGGTCACTCACCCTAGAGCATCCCAAGCAAGGAAATATCTAGAAACGGGAGCTGGGCTGCCTCACTTGCCTTTGCTTTTTGGGTTTTTCCCCACCTCTAAAGCAACCTAGTGAAAAGAAGGAAAAATGTTCCGTTGTGTGTGTTGCTTCTGCAATTCAAAACCCAGTCTTGACAGAGGGAAAAGAAAAAAAGAAGGAAAAAAAATCAAACCGTTCCCAACTGCAGCACGTGCTCATGGAAACAAGATGTGGTGCGCATGAGGCTGTCCCAGGGAGAAAGTTTGCTAAAAATAACATATGCAGATTATGTACATTAAATGTCATGAAATATCAGCACATAAAACTGTGTGGTAGTTCAGGCTGTTGCAATTACAGCTCAAATGTGCCAGATGAAGGACGCGCAGTATTTGGTGCGTCTGCAGCGGGAGCCAGGCGTGGGACCAGCTCCTCTCTACAGCCATTGCTCGAGGCACCAGGACTGTGGCCGGCCTCGCCATGCAGAGCCAGACCCTGTGAAAATATAGTGGGACGGGGCTTATTATTATTTTCTGGCTAAGGAGGGACAGGGATAGCCCTTTGGCTGCCTCTGAATTTGTACCTGCCAAGGGTCCTTTCTCAGGGGCTGGGAAGGGCTTGGGCTGGGGGCTGCTCCACCATCCAGGAGCAAACCTGGGCACGACCATGGCGGAGCTGCCAGAAGCACCCAGACTGGAGGATTTCCAGTTGCTGAAGTTCACCTGAGCGCAGGATGGGGCTACGGCTGGTGAGCTGGGCCTCTGCTTGGAAAGCTAATCTTAAAGAAGGTGATTTTTACCCAGACCATCACTCATCCTGGGTGAAGCGGACCCCTGCTAATCACGTTGCCAAAGGAAAGATCCTGGTAACTAATTTTTGCTTGTGTATGGGAGGATTGCAACACACTCTGAGGCACTAACGAGGCCTGCCAGACCCTCCGAGGTCCTTTGGGGTGGCATTATAAGGCAGCTGACATTTTCCGTGCTCCCTTAGTCTTCTGGCTGCAATATAAATTTTCCTCGAGTTCTGCTTTTGTTATTTGCATGCATCTACTCATGGTTTTTACACGGTGACCTACATAACTCATTTTAATACGTACTGAGGTGGCAGGGTTGGCCTGGAGGGGTGCTGGGGGGGATGTAGCAGCTCCGGATGCAAGGAAGCCATTGCTTCTGCATTTTGGGAGAGGACAGTGGGGGCAATGGCATCCCCTGCCCTCGCTGTCCTGTTGGAGCCCTCTGTGCTGGTACAGATGGTGTCAGGCCATTTCCATTGGTGACCAAAACCATGGACGAACTGTTCTTAACTGTTAATTTTATTAAAAGTATTCATTTTTTAAATTTAATTTCTGGCCCCTCTGTTCTCTTCCCTGTTTGCTCCTCATGAGATAATGGCTCTTGTTAGCAGAAACACAGCAATGCTCTGGGATCCCTCAACCGTGGGAAAGATGAGTGGGTCCCTCAAGCCATGAACTTCCACATATATGGGAATATGTATTTTGTTTCACAGTTTGTCCTCACATAAGAGCCATCAGGACATGCTACTGTTGCGCCCATGGCAAGCCCAGCCTGATGCCAGGCCACTGCTTCTGCCGCTTCTTCACTTGATATTAAATATTAGTAATTAAATATTAGTAAATAATTAAGTAAAAGAGAGTTGGCCTTGATTTGAGAAAATCGTAAGTTATCAGATAAAGCCAGTGGGGTGCAGGGACACCCTGCCTGGAGGGGGCACTTCCCCCCCAAGGGCATCGTGCCTTGCTTCACAGCCTGGCTTTGGGAGCGTCTCCTGCAGCACCACACGGGTATTTGGGCCAAGACCTCCCCAGGCACCTCGGCGGTGCCCAGTGCCTATGGTGAGCCAGACTCTGCCTTCCCTGACAGGTGCCAGCACCCCCATCCCTTATGAACTCTAATAATCTCTTAAGCTAGCCATGTTACATGTTTTAATCACTATTCTAGCAAATAAAGCTTTTACCTAGCTAGTCAGCCAGAATTAAATTATTTTACAGAAGTTTTTTTTTCTTCCTCCCCACCCCTGTAAGGATGCTTATAATTTCAGCAAACCCACACTGCTCCGGCGGCTCCCAGGGCGAGCAAAGCCCTTTGTATAGCGTACAGAAAAGCACCGTGATTCATTGCTTTCTCATTATTTTGTCCTTTTGCTGGATATTGCCAGGGATTTTTTTTCCTCTTCCTTTTCTTTCTTTCTTTCCAGTCTGCTTGAAAGGAGCTGATGGAAGGAGAGGAATATTCATCTCCCAAGTTTGCTCACGTGGCCAGCAGCGGCTCGTCAAACTTTTCTCGCTGCCATCCCTGCGCGCGGTATGGTGTGTGCCGGCACGGCGGCGCTTGGCAACCCCGGCGCCGGGACAGCCGTGTGAGGAATGACGCTGTTTGTTTGCTCCACGTACAGCTATTTGTCACTGGCCATTTTGCCTCCAAAGCTTTAATATTTAATGAGATCCGGGCTGGCCGGGCGCTGCGCAGCCATGGCCGGGCGCTGCGGCTTGGTTTCCTGCAGTGCGGGGAAGGCTGTCGGTGGGGGGGGGGAGTGAGTTGTGTACTGCGGCAGATGGGACTCTTTTTATTCCGATTGATTTTCAGTTAATAACTTTTAACCTCCTGAACTGAGGCGGCTGTCAGCAGGGCTTGTGCAGAGAGCAGTGGGGACACAGCCTGCGAAACATCGGGGCCCCGGCTGGGGGGCATGGACACCTCTCAGCCCAGGTGGGGATGCCAAGGGGACCCCAAAGGGGAGTTTTGTGGCTTGAGAAACACCCTAGCGGGTCACACAGTGGTTATTTATTTAGGAAACATGGACCTTAGCGGGGAACCCACCAACCCCCATTGCCCCATCCCCAAGGGTGTCAGGCAGCCTTGGTTTCTTCGTGCAGGGAAGTGGGTTGATTTGCCTTATTAAAAAAGGTCAGGAGAGGCAATACAAAGATCCCATGTGTATGGGATCCCAGAGCTTCCTGAAGGTCTGCTTTTCCCTCAGCACCCCACGCTGGAGGCCTCCCACAACCCATGGGGAAGAACAGCATTTTCCTAGTGTTTTCTCAGCTTGGATGCTTCCCTGGTTGAGAGTCCATGTCAATGGGCTGTGATCCCCCACCTTTACAGCCCCGAAGTTGGGGTTTAGGGAAGTTTTTCTTAATTCTAAATAATATTTTTGCACCATCTGGGAGGTGTTAAGGGTAGTTTTTTGCTTACTTTCCAAAGGAAGGTTGGAAGAAGAGCAGTTGCTTGGTCGCAGCTCACAGCACTGGTGGGCACAGTTGAATGGTAACATCCAACACGATTTCTGATGTTCCTGGAGAGGAAGAGCATTTTTCCAGTGAGATTTTGGAAGGGTCACCCTGGATGTGGGGCACCATTCCCTGTGGCACAGGGAAGAGAGGAAAGGGCTGAAATTATCTCAGTTATTGTCTGCTGCAAAGGAGTAAATAGCATAGGGCTATTCTTTAAAAGCCAAAGGGTGAGCGATGGAGAGCTCTCCTCCCAGCCAACACACGCTCAGTGCCACCCACAGAGGACGCAGCATTGAGGTGCTCTTGTGGCAGACTCTGTGCTGCAGGGCGAGAGCTGCTGGCTGCAGCAGCATTTGCACCCAGTGCTGTTGGAAATGCTGACTGCCCTTGCTATGGGGCAGGCAGAGGGGCGATAGGGTGCGAAATCTTGCAGCCTGATGATATTTGTGAAGCTGCAGCGGCGCGGGCAGTCCTGCACGGACAGGAGCCTCCTAGCTTCCTGCTAAAGGAAAGGAAATTTGTCATCATTTCAGCTATAGAAGCAAGGCTTGAAAATGCACGCTCTGGAGCCAGGAGACAAAGGAAAATCAGGTAAAATATACTTCTGAAAGGGATTTTGAGGTGATACTCATGACTTTTTAATGGACCAGACTGGTTTAATACCCATTATGTCACTGCTGGCTGGTGCAGCTCTGGCTTTTTGCTGCCCAGTCAAGCCAAGGGTCCTTCCCTGATGCCACAAGATGCTGCCCCAGCCAAAATCCCATGGTTCAGCTACCGAGCGGGGTAAGGGATTCCTCTGGACACGCAAAGCACTATATAGTGCAGCCAGGAATATGTTTGAGTTCTTGAGGTCAGCAGTTCAACAGCATGCTGTTACACCCATCTCAGATATTTCATTCCCTTTCTAAGTCCTCATCAGGAGACAGTCCAGTGGAACCATGGCTGGTTCATGATTTGGGGGATTTCGTCCCAAAAAGAAAGGGACTTTAAAGGCTGCCACATCACTGCGCTGGAAGAGGACCATGAGGCGTGAGCAACCTGGAAGAGGTTGGTTCAGTTATCCAGCTCCAAAAACAAGGCAGGAGTGACAGCAAGCTTGCATCCCCTCTGTGTGGAAGGGAGAATGTGAACAGAGCTTGCCAAGAGCAGCAGTTTAAGTCACCCCCATGCACACCCCTTCAAAACCAGTTTCTTCAAACAAACACCACTTGGGGAAAACAGCTGGTTGAGATAACCAGAGGTTTTCGGTTCTGGAAGCAGTTGGCCTTCATCTTTCTCACTATGTGCACAAAATGGATTTCTATCTTCCATCCACGATGTACACCTGGCTTTGTTTGCTGTCATCGGCACAATGGCTTTTAAGCATAGTCTCATCTTTGTTCACCTATGAGAAAGTAATTGATCAAGTTTAATTCAAAGAGGGATCAATTTAAAAAGGTTGTGACAGACAGTCAGGTCACCAGCAACTCCTATAAATTGCAGGTGGAATTTCCTCCTTTGCCATATACCAGTTTGATGTAGGAAATGGCTCATTTGTGAGTTAAAGGTTTAATTAGGAGAAAAAAAAAAGGTCAGCAGAGATCAGATGTGAATTGCAAAGTGCTAAAGAAGTTTACTGCAGCAACGTATTTATCGAGAGACACGCTATAGATCTGCTCCCTCTTTGCCCAGGATGTTAATAGCACCCCTTTGAATTCTTCCTATCAACAGAAAAATAATTGATAATACATGGGATCCTTTAAAACTGTTTGGCACCCGCTTTCTTTTTATTATAACCAAGGGCCTTTGCTAAGACCCAGAGACTCCCTTACCCATCTCATTAATTGTGGATCCTTATTGCCAGGTCAGGTTTCCAGAATGTGACACCCTTCAGGCCGCCGTTTCCTCGCCCATCCATTGCAATATGAGCTTTGCAGAGGGTATTGGTTGCTTCTCCTCATCAGGGACGTAGTCATGATGTAAATTGTGCCAGAAGTACCAATATGATGAAAATTCATGGTGTTTCTTTCTCACCTCACTGTATTCGGGTTGGTTTTTATGGGCATGCAAACTGCAGAAATGAAGAGCTCTGTACAAGCTTTCTTAAAAACAATGGGAGCAATAGTAATGTGATTACACAAGGTTTTAGCTCGTCGGCAAGAGTGCTGAGCTGGCCCAAGGCAGCAGTGCCTAAAGTCGAGCCACACCATTGATCTCAGCTCCGAGGGTTGCCACCTTCAATGACCTTTGAGGTCTGGGGGAGAAGGGACCAGCGGAGGCTCAGCAGTATTTCACGTGCTACTGGCTCTGTGGGCAGCAGGAGCAATGGCAGCCCCATGTGCTGCTTCACACACTGGGGTGTAGCAGACTGATAATATGCTCTGACACACTCCTGTTCCTGCAGACAAGATGGGAAGCATCATCACTTCATCTGCATCTCCAGGAGCTCCATGAAGGCTCCCTCCTGCTGCCCCCTGCTCCTTGTGTCTCCGGGGGATTCCAACCCATGGTGACCGGCATCGGTGCTCTCGGTGCGCAGATGCAGCTTCCAGCCCGATCTGCACTGCAGCTGGGGCTGGGAAGGGTTCAAGGAGTGCTTCTTCTTGGCCAGAATCACCGGGGTCCAGGCATCCTGAATTGTCACCGAGAACACTGGTTTGGGGCTGCATTAGGTGTCACATATAACTAATGACTCTGCAATAGCGTGTGGCAAGATGAACGCTGGAAAGTTCCAGAGACAGCCACCAACGTGGAGAAAAATCAAAATGGCAGCTGGACCTGGCTGGGAGGACAAGAGCAATTTTTCCACTCACTTCCATTTGTTCCAGTATCACTCAGCCCCACACCCAGTTTGATGAGAGATTGCACTTTCACTTTAAGCCACACTATATGAAAAAGGACAGAGAGCAGATCAGATTGTAAACTGATGTAATTAAACAGGTGACGTTAATTCCCAGCACCTGAGACTCAAGTCCTCCATGCAGCGTTGATAACACTGATTTAAATAATTTCAGCAAAGCAAACTGTATGAACAACAGGCAGAGGACGGAGGAGGCTCTTCACTCTTCTGGAGGATCAGAAACTCGCAGCAATTATCGGTCAACAGTTCCAGCTGCCCAGTAAACCGCTAAGACTAAAGTAAACACATTACAGCTTTGAGGCTGGAAACAGAAGAGCTGTAATTATTTGGAAGTTTTAACTATTGCCCCCATTGCCAGATATAGGGGAATGAAACAATGCAGACCCAACACATCCAGCTTCTGACAAAGATATGTGATGCTCCTCGTGCAGAAATTCAAGTGTGCTTCCAGGACGCTTAAGATTCAGGTGCGATGTGTGTAAAGCATTAACCATTTCCTCCTGACAGCAGACAAAAGCTGCATTGCCTTGGGCAAGCCACACTCCTATTAAAAAGTTGGCTCCTATGAGCCTCGGAAGAGGAGCAAGAGATTCCCTTGTCTTTACTGAACGTGTGGGGGAAATTCAGCTGCTCTGACAACCAGATCATGTTTGATATCATCCGAGCTGACTCGATAGAGATGTCAAACGGGAGAAGATAGCAGAAGGCTGCCTTGCAGTTTAATTGGCTTACACTTTTGTATATCCTGTCTTAAAAGTAAGGCCTTCAAAGTGCGCTTTGGACAAGTGAGTTGTGTGGGGCTTTATCCTGGGGGTCTTTCAGCCTTCTCAGGGACAAAAATAGTGTGGATCCGAACATGGGCTGTATATATGGTTGCATTTATTTTAATAGCACTTATTGACTTAGAGTCAAATATCTTTTTCCAACTTTTTTTTTATTTAACGAAAGAGCCCGTATGTCACAATCTCATGCCTCATCTAATTGGATGAGTGTTTCCTTTGTCCTTGAAACCGAAAAGTAGACTGCGTATCCAGGAGCTACAGAATGAAAAAGCATCTGCCTTTGGTATTTGGCATGCCTCAATTAAAAAACCTGCTGCCTGGGCTATCATTTTTTTAAAATTCTGACTAGAGCACTTCTGCTCAGATTCAAGCAGACAGTTCCAAAGGTCGAGCTAGGGGTATGTAAAAAAGCAAATCCTTTGGAACACTATATAGAACATTAATGTTTTACATACAACAGAAAAGAGGCCCGGATCCAGCAAAGCCAAGTTCAGAGTCGTGCTGGAAGCACAGGAACAGCTCGTGTGCTCACTCCCCTCCGAGCGTTTCTGTTAGCGCCTGCTGGAGTGGAGCTCAGGTCCACCCTCAAGATGTGACTCCCCTCCTTCCCAGTCCCACAAATCTAGCCCTCAATATGCACAAAACACTTCCATCTTTAAAAAATAATTGAAAAGGTGCACCCTGAAGTTCACTGGATCGATCCCTCTGAATTATTTTATTTAGAAGACACTTCATTGTGTCAGATATTTAATGGAGAGGTTACAATGCCCAGCCTTCAGAACGTCAATGCATTAGAACTGAGTGTTGCAGGGAATGTTAAAATCCTCTGTAACGTACACCCAAGCAAAACGCCAGATTTATGAAATATGAAAATGATTATACAGAGTTTAGATAAGACATAGGCTGCTGGGGAAAAGCAGTATAGGGGCCAGAATCCGTCTGCATGTGTCTTACAAGTAGCGGGATGAAATCTAGCAGCCTCACTATGGACTCTTTCGCCTTTCCCTTAACATCCCTTTGAGCGGTCGCTTCCCAAGCTGTATCTTTTGAAAAGTGTGTATTTTTACATGAACAGTATTTCCCAGCACACTTGATTAAATACCTTCCCTTGTTATTTATTGCCCATTAAACAACATATCTTCTGCATGTACCTTCCCCGGACAAAAGATCTTTGCTATCAAATGCAGACCTCAGCATGTCTTAGGCCAGAGCAGTTTACTGCAATGATCTTGACGCGGGGCTGCAGCTGAGAGGCATTGAGAAAACTCTGGCAGCACAGATCAGGGTTCTCTGCTTATTAAGTGGCCGTTTCTGGTATCTGAGAACTACCCTGCTTTACAACATTTTACATTTCTTGGTGCATGCGATAAGGTTATAATACAGAAGATGTCCAAAGGTTTCTCTCTCTCTCCTTGGGGAATCTCTCTCTTTGGGTGCTGCAGAAACAATTGCGATCCACCGAAGTACTGCTAGGCTGTAGTTTCAACTGAAACGGAAGGGCGGGGGAAGGAATGACAAGTCCTTTTTACTGAAATTCTCTCCCCAAATGGATTTGGCAGAGCCCGGCTCTGCTGATCTTAAAGCAAAGTTTATCATTTGTGCAGGCTGCTGCCTGAAGGGGCAAAAGATCTTTGAAGTTGCTGAACGATGGAAGCGCCTCCCCCCTCCTCTCTTCACACACATTTTTTAAGGGTGGAGACTGAGAGATGCTCAACTGCCCTGAGTCAGGAATTACATGACAAATTAAACAATTATGTGTTTTAGTGCTGAGCATCTATTTAAACATTTAGCGTCAAACATGCATTTAGCATGGATTCCACGGGCATTTATACTTTTCCCTGCCACCTGTAATTCTACACTGCATTATTTTACTGCGTGTCAAGAGTTTCCCCGGTCCAGTATCTATGCCTTGAAGAGATTTCTTTATCATTTAACTTTATTACAGAAGGCACTGCCTGGACACTGTTGGAGTGACAAGGACTATTTCCTTAATTACTGTACATTGATAATAGCATTTACTCTGGCAGCTCCAGTGCTATTCAATCAAGCAAGATTCAATACAAAAAAGCTGATTTGCCAAAAAAGAGATTAGCACAAGTGCCTACAGTCACATTCTATTTTTGAAGGTAAAGCTACTGTGTCTGTGAGCTTTCTTGTGGGAACTTTATAAAGAGAGATTAATCTAGTTTATCTCCTTCAAAAGATATTTGGGGAAATAGCAGAGAGTCACCGTTTAGGCTCTTTTGGTAATAATTTTCTATAAACATGTAAAATAAAGAACTGCGCAGAAAGTGCTCATCAGCAGCAGGAAGGTATATTTTTCTCTTACATGGACGTAGACATTTGTTGTGAAAAACTCTATGTTCCCCAGTTTGCTATTGCTGTTCTTTGTCATTTAATCAAGAGGTGACTGTAGCTGTTGCACTTTAAAATTAAATGCTATTATTTATGGTAGAACTTGTTCTAGTTAAAAATGCAGACCTCAGCACTGTGTACGTTTGTAAGCAGAAGGTTAAGCAGGACATTTTAAATGGTAAAGCAAAGGGCTTAATCAAGGCTGAAGAGCAAAATGCAGTGGGATAACAGATAAAGTAAATAGGCATTAATCACCATACAGGCTTAATCCAGGTATTAGGCAGTCTTGGGCTAATACGAAGACTCACTTACATAAGGACTCATTCTACCAACGCTTAAGTAAGTGAATAAATTTATTCTTGGGAAGAATTTCACCAATGTTAGAAGCCCTTGCAATATCAGGGCTACATTATGTCTTTGTAAAATGATCATTGCACAATTATTTTGCCTGAAGGGGATTTCTGAGTTAGGAGGCACGTGGGGGTGTGGTTCAACAAAGGAAAAAATTGAATCACCAGAGTATAAGGAGCCACTTTTCCTTTTTTTTTTCCCTTGACACTGTTTATTACCGTGACATCAAAATCCTAGCTAAGTACTTCTTGCCAAAGATGGGCCAGATAAAATCACGAATCCAGTATCATCTCATGGGAGACAGCTCACTGTCTTAGTGACAAATTTAGTGACTACAAATCCAGGCTTAGAACATAGTCCTTCCCTAGTCATAATCCAGCACTTGCACACTGGATTTACCTTTAACTACTGATGGACTAATATTTCAGTTTCAAGAAGATAATAGCACATCCATAGGTACGAAATTCACTATACAAAAGTTCCTTTATTAGATGCTTAGAAAGATTAAAGTGCTTCCACATTTAACTTTACATCAAAAATTCCAAATCTTTATACAAACAGACGTGTCATATGTGCCAGCACACAAACCCCAGCCCCTGGGTTTTGGCATCCTGGTCAGGTACGCTTGCCATACCGAGGCCTGAAACAGAACAGGCAGACCCACAGTAAGGACGACACGACCTAACCTGAGGAAAGGGGAAGGAGATGGAAGTGGGGAATGGGGTAGATGGCCACAGTTTATCTATTCGAGGAATTGCAAGATGAAAAAAAGATCCACAAACCTTTAACTGTGAATGTAGGAGAGGGACAGTGATGTAACTGTTCCCAGGGAACACTATTCTTATTTTGTAGAGGGAGGTGAGCCAAGATACTTAAGCTCTAGAGAACCTTTAACACAGGAAGCTATTTATCATAACAAGCTTGGTTGATACTGCTCCCATACTGAACCAATTAGATTAGCCTATTTCGTCATACTTCATAACTTGGGATGATAGGTTTCCAAGCATGGTACAGTGCAGTAATTGAATTTTGATCAAACACACATGGCCCATAACCCAGTATGTGAAACTTTCAGAACAGTTCACAGCTTTTAAATATCCAGTCAACATGTTGCCAAAAGTACAGGATGTACTTGATGCAAGTGGGAGAGGAGGGGGGGAGCACGAGTCCACGCTGTAACTTGGTACAGCTGTAAAACAAACATTTTTTTGTTCCGATTCTGTTCTTACTTTAGCAAAGGAGCTGGGAGGAAGACAGTGAACGTCAAGTAAGTCGTTTTTCTCCCCAACCCCCATACCCCCCAGACACACATTTCCCTTTTAACATTCTTAAATTACCACAACCTTTTAAATTCACTATACTGTACCTTCATACTGTATTAGACACACCAGCAATTCTGTTTGGTAGCATGACACATCCATTGCTTACACTTAGTTAACAAAATAACTTAAAAGTCACATGCATCATCCTCTTAATAGGGTTATAATCGATGGGACCATGGAATGAAAGCCCTAAAAATTACCCCCCACCTCTGCATTCCCCAGGCTTCTGCCTCTGCCAACACAATCCATACAGTGGGCAGTCTCGTCAGGCTCAAGGTGAACACTCAGTCAGTTCTTCACAGGCAGTGATATCCTCTTACATGTTCTTGCCATGTCTTCCCCACCGTAAATCCAAGGAACTTTGAAGAAGACTCTGTGTAAAGGAAACAGAATATGTTAATAAATTCATTCCTATGGCTCTGCTAACTAGGGGGCAAAGCACCCACCACAGAACAGGTTCATGACATGGAAAATGTTGTGCCAGACTTCCTTTGAGCAAGTAATGGTTATACATATCTAAGCGGCTCTCTGGCCTACTGCTAAGAGTCTGGCATGCTTAAGCAATGGATCAGGACATCACCAACCTCTGCATGTGGTGCTGCCAACTTCCTTCTCAGCTTTGAATGCTTTGACCTGAAAGGCAGCTGGAGGAAGCTCCAGGCATCTCTGCTACCTGAAGGAGAAGCGCCAGGGCAGCCAACACCTTCACTTTCATTGAGGTGGTGCAAATGACACAAAAGATGGGCATTACTGCTACAGCCCTCCAAAGACTGTAGGATCTGACAGTTTACCCAAGCGCTGCTAGTTGCACTCTGTGGATCATCTGCCTCCGAGCCGTCTCACACACCTGTTCTGGAGTACAGCTGTGTAAGAGAAGCTGCCACAGGTTCCAAGGGGAGAAGCGGTGCTTTTCAGATGTAAAAAAATGTACATCTCATTTAGTTGATTTGGGACAGGTATATTGCCCTGTTACAGCTGCCACCCTGTCAGAGACAGAGCGCAGAGGATGCGCTGGATCCATCTCCCTCCCCACCCCACTCCCCACTAAGTTATGATGCTGCAGAGAAAAGAAAAAAATGTAAAAGAATTTGATGTTCAACTTATCAGACTTAGACCAAGCCTCAGCTCAAACCAAGGTTAAATAGGCATGTTCTAAGCCTCTTAAAGATAGGATTTATACTGTAATTACAGTAATGGAAACTGATCTTTATGATTTTCACACTGCCTAAAATTCTGCTGTGTCATATGCATCTGCAGAGCCTGAGAACTGTGCTTCTGGGAGAGAGCACTGCAGACCTGAAAGCAGCCTTTCAAACATATAATGGAGAATTATCAGAGCATGAGTATGTTCGAGATTATAATAAAGGACGAAGAGTAAGAATCAGAAATCCTGAGTTTGTATTTGAGACAAGCAGCATTTTTTAAACACTTCCTTTTGTTGGGAGTTTATGGAGCTAGATCTTCATCACACATGGTGCCAACTGCATTGAGACTGCCCTTTCTGTTCTTACATTTCCTTTCTTTTCCTTTGCTACAGTCTTAGGTCTAGAGAGTGAGAACGCATCTTGGAGGACAGAATCCTCACATCCACTTTCCAGTTTCTTCTGTTGTGCAAGGAAAAATACCTGAGTGCTAAGTCTTTGCTGTATGATAAAGAACAACTTCAGAAGATTTGGAGATCTGATAGGGGGTTTGGCTCCACCTTCAGGAAGCAGAAGGCAAAGAGAGAACACGGGTCTAAGTTTCAGACACTTTCGGCAGAAACTGAAGCCTACAACCCCCTCTGACTGACATCCACTGCTACCCAATGTGCCTTTGCTTCATACATGTAAAAGATTCCCTGATCCGATGCCACAGCATTTCTACATACTTGATTCAGCTCTGAAGAGTCCAACTCATCCTAGAGGTACTTGAGAACTTGTGGCAGGATGTCTAAGGGTAGCTGATACATGAAAAAAGAGAGCTGATATATGAACAAAAGTAAATGAAAAGCAGCTTTAAGATAAAAAAAAAAGAAGTTGCAGCACATAGGATGTCATAGAGCTGTATCAAATATTACCAGCCATTTACACTGTCAGACTAAGGTTTCCATATTGAATGCAATTTTCTTATAATTCACAGAAATTAGAAAGGTTCTCTGGGTAACACAGATGGACTGAGAGGAAGAAAGTGGGAAGGGTCTTGATCAAATTTCAGTCTAGCAAAACACTTAAGCATATGCCTAAAGTTAAGCTATTTTTTTCCCTCAGATCCAGGCAGAAGATGCAAACAGAATAATCTCTTGTATTTCACCTCCTGGCAGACTCTGATGCAGGTTGACCAGAACATAGTAGCTGGTTAAAAAAAGCACGATTTAAGTTCATTACAATGATGCATTTCTTAAAGAAGCCATATAGTGACAATTTATAATAATGAAAATGGCAAAGTAGTTAGGGATGAGACGACACTGAGTTTGAAAGACTGTATGATGCATTAGTGAAATAATAGGCAATCACACAATTAGTGACAGTCCTATGAGGCAATGGAAATGTATGGATTCTTGCAAAATCTTGTCTTTGGCATTTTCCCAACTGGGTGCTTAAGCACCCAACTTTACTGTATTCAACATCATTTTCTGGAGGAAACAGGTTTGAAAACTGCAGAGCAAGCAATAGGAATGGTTCACGTGGCAGAAATGGACTAAACACCTAATGAATCTAAAAAAAACCCCAAAACACTGAGAAGAGATGCGAGAAGACTGAATAGACATAGCTGTGTAAGCAAATATAACTGAATATACTCTTGAGGAACAAGGGAAACAATTCTTGATGGGGTGACAACAGATGTTCTCAAAAAAAAATTCTAACGGAGCATTTAAAACACAAAGACCTTCCTGTGGAGCTGAGAAGTTTTACTGGCAGACGTATAGTAATGCATCTTTGGAAACATAGTAAAATCTGACATTTAAGGTGTTATCAGGTCCTGAAAGCAGAAGTGATATCTTCATGTAATAAGTGGTTGGTGGTGGTAGAGAGAGAAACAGTTAGGATAACAAAATACTGTCAAAGGAAGTTGCCATAGCATAGCTGTGATTTAAATTGCAGGAGGAATAACTAGTCAGAGAGTTTGTTCTAAAATATCTCTAAATCCGCTCTTTTGGAAAACAAACTCTAGACACAAATGAAAGATGCACAGGTTGACCTAACTGAACAAATACAATCCAGATCAATGTATTAATGCAGTAAGCACACCTAAGTACAACCACCTTGGCTCTGTGAGTGAATGCAAAGTGCCCAAATCTGAATGCTTCTACCAGCTACTGCTCTTTCAGATCATGGTTAAGCACGTTGCAGAAAACCCTAAAATGGACATTCAAAAAAAAAAAAAAAAAGGGACAGGTTTATGGAGTCATTTTTGCAATAACTGAACTGCACTGGTACTTAGGGAAGATTTGAATTTAACTCCTGGCGTGGATCTGCAGCATCTACAGTGAATAGCTTTATACAGGGTTTTAAATCTAGGCACTTCAAATTATTTTTTTTAAGCTCTGGCATTTACTTTTTGTGTTTTTTATTTTTAAAGATACAGAATAATACTTCTCTGTCTTGTTGGAATGTTGAAAGGATTCCTAAATATCTGCAAGGTCAGCAGATATAATTTTATCTGGGAACAAGGCAGGAGGATGACATAGTACATTGCCTAATTATTTTTATTGCTTTGCAACTGTTTTCAGGAAAACAATCCAGAGAGAAGTTTATTCCAGTGCAGTCAGAGCAATCAGAACTACAGAAACACTAGGATGGACAACTTGATTGACAGGAGAAAGCTAAAGCAGGCGGCAACACAGAAAACCATCATAGGACAGACATTTTGATAAATATTACTGTAGCCAATTTATTATTAACACAGTGGGACAGCTTTACATCTTGCCTCACACTTTTCACAGCCCTTATGGTAAACATGCCATATCTGACAATTACAAGATGAAAACAAAGACCTCACTAACTCTCTACTGGCCCTGCAGTACTATCTGCTTACTCACGTAACCCTCTCTAAACTTCAGCTAGGCAACTAAACAAGCATATAGAAATGCAGATATAGAACATACAGAAAAACTGTAACTTGGAATAACAAATCTTTCTCTCTGCTGGCTACTTGGTTTCTGGGATTACCAAACTATCTGATGAACCTCATAACTAATCATATTTTAATCTGATTCACACAAAATCGCTCCTATATTCTTTTATGGATAATGGAGCACAAGATGGACTGCTGAAATCATTAAGTCAAGCCCTCAGCTTCTTGTACACATAGAGGTACATTTTAGAATGAAATCTTGTGTGATGAGTTGCCCAAAGCTATCTTTTTATTATAATGTCCATTGTATCTTTTTATTTTCACAGCTATATTATCAGCTTCAGGGTTAAAAAACAAAAAGTAGACAAGTCACAGGATGATCTTAGCCATGAGATTTTATTTGATTCAAACATTTATTTTCCATCCACTTCCTCTGTTTTTGAAAGTATTTCAGGAAACAAAACTGATACGCACAAAGAGCATTCAGTGAAAGAGACAAAAGGGAGATGCAACAAATTATCAGGAAAGTGAACAAAGCTGACGGAGTGCTCTTGTCTCTCTGAACCCACAAGTAAAACACACGTTAGCAAGTATTCCAAAACTACATCTTCCTTGTGTGATGGAAAGAATTAATGTTAAGGACAAAGTATTCCTTGTGGTTTATTGTCCTTACATGATATGTCAGGTTACGCTTATTTGGAAAAAATAGGATTTCTTTACAAAGCTTTCTATGTACCAGTCTTGATGTAGGTTTAAGAGAGACTAAAAACCATAAATTACACTTTAAAAAAATCAATTTAGGAACCTCTGTTTTGTAATTCCCTTAAAAATACCATTTGTGGACACATTAATAACATTTTGAAAGTTTCACTCCGAAACCAAAAGAACAGTCCAAATTTTTGAACAATATCTACAGTAAAGTTTATATCACGTGGATTTCTCACACAGTTACTGCCGGTTTTCATTAGAAGGTGAAGGGAATGTTTAAATGTCAAATAACATGAAGATTCTGTTGACATGTTTTCTGTCTGTGTGTGTATATACTTGTCTTTAAAGGAATATCTAGGTAAACCTTGGTTGTCCTAAAGACTTTGGTCAAACAACTTCAAAGGATACAGAATTTGTTTCACTGAAACACAACTGATCTAAAAGAAGAACCTTCTAAGGGCTTTGTTAGTACAAAGAATTAACTTTTTTGACACTCTGTAGCTGTAAAAAACATGCACCAATTTCAGAAAAAGAAGGTATGTGTTTCACTATGGATAGCTGCAAGGGAGGGGGTAAAAAAAAAAATCAAAATAAGCAGAACAATTATTTCCTATTCTAACCTCAGGGCATGTCAACATCCACCCTCCTTTTTGTGTTGTGTCATCTATGGTTCTATTTTTTATGCATCCATATTTCTGCTGTTGATCAGCACTGACAAAATTTTGCAACTTGACTAAAATTTGCCTTTCAACTTTACATAAATAATTATTTCAATTAATTTCACATGATACACCAGCACAAGATTTAGGGCCATCTGGATTTTAACTAACAGAATAGAAGGAAAGACAGTTTCTGGGGTTTGGGATGTTTAAGTTCATTTACAAACTGCCACCCATAGTTACAAAAAACAGATCCCAAGTGTAATCCTGGCCCATCCACGCTAAAATGCTCATCAATTTCAAAGAACTAAAGATCAGCATAGCTGCTCTGAACTACTCTCCGCCTCTCTATAACACCCTAAATTATACTTACAGAACATCAGTGCAAATTGCAAAAGCCTGCACATTTCACAAATGGTACACCTTAGCAACACACTGTGCTCACAAAAAGAGAGCAGTCACAAAGACACTTGGCGCCTTTGAGGTAAACTCATTCACTTGAGGAATTTTCATATTTTATCACCTTTGTTCAATATACATTTAATATTCAGTTCTGATGAAGTGCGATTAATAAGTCATCAGCAATTTCAGTGGATGGCTGGATCCATCTTTAAAAATAAAATGCACCTATGCATTTGTGACACTTACTGCCAGGGTTAGGGATAGGTCTGCATTTTCCTGAATGTTGCATTGGTAATAGTGAGCCGTGTAAGCCTTGCTCCATAGTAATCTATAATGTAACTAGAGCCATCGGAAGGTCCAACAATCTACAAGAGAAAAAGAACCAAGACTTCTCAATATGAAGTGAAATATATACTTTGTACTAATGTCTCAATTACTGCTAATTTTCCCATCATAAAATTAGTCATGCTTAATTAGTCAAACAGAAACTAGATTTATTTTGAAGTTATGCTGTAGTTTAACTATTTTAGTGAGCACTGTCTCAGAAGGAACATTTCCCTAGGGCTTCTAATCAACCAAATTACATAGCCAGGCACTGGTACTAGGTTAAGCTGATGAGGATTTGAGTCACAAAATCAGGCTAACAAATGAGTGGGTTCCAAACCACTTTTCTTGAACAAAGGAGGGTAGGCAGGAGAGAATTAGGCTGATGACAAGTATCTTTGAAATACTGCACAGGTAAGGAATGGAGAGAAGGAGAGAAGATCATGGCTTTTTTGTTCTGGAAATGCTAAATTGATGTGGGGTCACCAGGGAGATGAATAAGGAGAGATGAAAGATACTCTCAACTGTATCTGAAAGTTATCTGAGGCAAGATCACTGCAGTAGCATAGAAAAGAATTTGAGAATGCATATACTTTAAAAGACATATATACAAGGATTTACACTTCAAAAATATTTTTCTATAAACCCATATAAACAATTTCTATATTCACAATGCATTTTAAGTTCATCATAGGCAATTTGTAATTCATGTTAAATGGATGCACTGTAGAATAAGACAATTTGGCAATTTCATGTTGTCACAAGATGTCACCCCAGCTGGGGATTTAACCATCATGAATCCTAAAGTCACAGGTCTCAGGTGATAAGGGACTTGTACTTGGAGGAGAGGAATAAAAAACAAAGCAGCAATGTCCTTTCTCCTGCACACTAGACGGACACCCCAGATGATGCGCTCCATCAGTATAAAGCACATGCAAACAACTTCAGGATTCAAGGAACAGCAGGATATCTCATGCAAAGTCCAACATGGTGCCACATAAAGAGCTCATGGATTCTGACAAAGTGAATTTATGGTGTTATAGCTTCCAAGCTATTCATTACGAGTATTTATAGATAGCTAATCTATTTTTTAATTCAAACAACAAATATATTTTGTATCCATATTCTATAACATCAATCTACAAACAGAGCTAAAATAACTGCCTTTATTTTTCAATATACAAAGCTTCTAAAGGCTAAAATACTAACAAAGAATTAACAATCAAATCAAAGCTTTAACAAACACAGATTTGTATCTTGTTTTGAAAGCCCTGACTCACCTGCATTGAAATAAGTATGAAATCAATTAGGCTACCAATTCCACAAAATCCTACAGTGCAGAACTTTAACAAACCTACAAAAGGAAAATAAAATTTAGCTGTAGCTTTAAGCCAGCCATTATGAAG
Organism: Phalacrocorax aristotelis; assembly: GCF_949628215.1. Classification (NCBI taxonomy): domain Eukaryota; kingdom Metazoa; phylum Chordata; class Aves; order Suliformes; family Phalacrocoracidae; genus Phalacrocorax; species Phalacrocorax aristotelis. The sequence goes on along the minus strand of NC_134281.1, from coordinate 42,456,706 downwards.
TTCATAGCTTTTTGGTGGCAATCACATCCCAACTCTCTCCCCATCCCACAATATATATATATAAATACACACACATATATCTAGAGACAGACCTAAAGTTAAAGATCCTTAATTAACCGGAAAAAAACAAACAACATATTCATATTTCTAAATCCTGAGTACACTTCAAAGATTTTAAACATTAACAGTTTATTTTTTTTAACAGATAAATATTCTTAAACAATGAAAGGCAAAAGTTGATAACCATGTTACTGGAAATTTTCCTTTCTTTGAGGCACAGACAGAATAAATCCAAACTTGAGCTGCAAAATTTACTTATGAAGAGAAAGAGACTTTCTATCATCTCATGAGTTGCTGCACTTACTGATTTGACTTTCAGAACATGCTACTTTGAAGAACAATCTTTTGTATGTTTGCTGAAATAGGAATTTATTTTGAATATATATAAACACTTCTTTTTAACCAGTATTCAAAAATGTTCTTTTTTGTACAAATAAATGAAAGATTAATAGAAAATATATGGGAATAGCAACTAACAGATAAATGTTTCATTGGAAGTTGCCTTGCAAGGCAGACTTCATTTGGAAAATGCCTTCAGAAGAAGCAGGCTGTCTTAAATTTTTTTTTTAATATCAGTAGTTTCTTGTACAATGGATTTAATACTATGATTACTATATATATTATAAGTAATGTTTCAGCTGAGCTAGGCAAACATCTAGGTTATTTTGAGAATGAGATACTCATTGTGAAGACATTTGTCTCTATACCCAGGTATAGACAGCATGAAGAGAAATGTGTATCTGTTGCATTTAAGTCAGTTGTAGGCTATGCTGTACAGGGAAAACACAGTTCCCTACTAAAAAGCATATCCTTACTGTGCTTACAGGGGCCAGCAAACTTCTGAGGCAAGAGAGAAAGCATGTTGATAACATCAACCAGTGTGGATCCCAGAGCACCTCTTCCCCACAGCTACGAGTTTTGCTGTGCACGTAATACCTGCTAGTAAAACCACACAGCTGTTTTCCAAAGAACGAGCCTGCTCTCAGTCAAACACCTGAAGGTCTCCTGACCTCTGCCTTCTCCTTTGTGCTCCCCCTCTCTCAAACACAGCAATCTGTCCTGCATACCACCTCCTCTCCCCCATGCCCTGTTTATGAGGCTGCATGTGGAGAGGAGTGGGGGAGTAACTGCTTGCACGCTGCAGGAAGAGCATCCCACTGTCTGGATATAGCTCCCATAGTTGACAAGATGAAACTCAAGATGAAACTAGCCTGATTTATAAACTCCAGGGAGACAGTTTATAACCTCTCCATGGAACAGCACAGTAGTCAGAGAGAACAAGGAAAATACACCTAATGACCACAAAGATGAAAGAGTAGTAGCAGGACAGACTTTCAACTGATTAGAAGAAAAGCCTATGTGCATATTACAATTAAAGTGGTGACACTTAAACACGCAAAAAACTAAGTATATAATTGTTTGAAACAACTTGTTCCCAGTGGCTGATGCACAAGACTTGCAGCAGCCAGACATAGTTAGCCTGGGTATCAGTACTGGCAGTAGTACAACAAAATGTAACGGAAACAGCCAGCTAAAGAAATGCTAGCCTCAGGAAACAACAGTTAAGATGATTAAATAATGTCAAACTCTGGTGAACAGTTTACTTTGCTATTACCTGCATCAAGTGCAATTACCATTTAAGATATTTATTTGTGATGCTCCTTATACCATCTCCTCTCAAGCTCTGGTCCTGAACCTCGCTGCCAGTTGGCATTTTAGGAACCCAGTTCTCTTACCAATGCTGGTTCCAGCAGCAGCTCCAGTTTACTTGAGGAACTGGCTGCTCCATTATGTTACTGGATGTAGAAGAACTGTTTCTGAACCTGGCATATGGTTCTGGAGTGGAGAGTAAAGTGGATTTTTTTCTTCCTCCTCACCTCCCTCCCCACACGCAGATCACACTGAGAAAATAAACTGCTCTAAAGCATGGAGGGAAAAAATAGTGCTCTTGCACAGTAATAACTTATGGTTTAGTTCACAGTGTGTGGGAGAGGAAGAGGTTGCCTTCCTGATTTCTTCATATTCAATAGTTTGTTTATATTTGTGCTCTCTTTAAGCAAAAGAGAAGGAAAAAAATAAATCAAAGAGCATTTACAGTCTTCATTATGCTTGTACAAAACATTTCAATGCTATTACCTTTCTTTACCATTTTTTGCCAAGGCATAGATGATGTAAAAAAATCCCCAATTAACCACTGTCAAGAAATCCAGTTTATTGACTTTTTTTCCTACTCTTACCTATTTGATTTTGTCTTCTTTACCTTTCAAAAGCTTGAAAACTTGACTTTGGAAAAATTTAATTTTAAGTCTTAACTTTGGTTACTGGCTACAGTATATTCCAGTAGGGTTAACAAGCATGAGCCATAAGAACTTCCATATAAGAATGGAGGATTTATAAGTCAGCATTACCACATTATATAACAAAATAATACTGCAAAATATTATTCCATATCCAATGATATAACAGAAAGGTACACCTTATTGACCACTCCAAAAATTTACCTTTTTATGAAACTGAAGTAAGTAAGTAAGTGCTAATTACAGAATCTCAGGGAAAAAAGACACAGATGTTAACACAAGATTATTGAGAAGGACAGATAACATTATTAAAAAAAAACCAAGAGTTTACATTTAATGGGCAGAAACATTTATTTAACAGCCAGAGGCACCATCACCCTGGGAATCAAGTCCTAAAAACACTAACCAGAGGTAGGTCTTTTTAAAGGTTCCAGCTTCTGTTACTAATACTATGAGCTATCTTGAAAGTATGTATATGCCAGAAAAAATTCCATATCCCAAAACACTAGGTTTACTGTAAAGTTTGTCCACTATTTTCCTGGCAAAATCAGACATCATTTGAGTAGCTGGCACATGAGTCAAAACCACTTCTGTTTCAGTGCCTCACAGAGAATGCTGTGATAAACATCAATGCAAAGCAAACATAAAGCAAAACTATGAATAGGAATAATCATGTTTGCTTATTAGGATTTTATCTGTTGGACGGCTATACATCCATTTGTCACTGTTCACGCCAACAGAAGAGCAGGCTGTGGATAATGCAGGATTTTATCTTACTTGACAATAAAGTAAGGATTCTAGTTGTAAATATTAAAACTTCAGCCTTCACTACTCAAAACATAAGTATACACATACAACTCAGCCATAACAATAAGCTCAAAGAAAAAAATAAGAAATAAACTTACCTAATGCAGGATAGCCTAGATAAAATCTATCTGCTCCCAACCATCCAAGAAATAAGGACAGAGCCACTGCCACTTTGTAAGAGTATCCATTTCTGCCAAAAGAAACAAGTAATGTAGACAATGACTGCAAAATATATTCACTCATACTTTTGAGAATTAAAGTAGTGATTCATTTGCCTGCTGCTTCAGTTAAAAAAAACCAAAAACCACAAACAAAACAACAGACTTCTTGTTTATCTTCCATTAACGGACACAGAATTGATAATGTTAAGCTTTCAAACTGGGTAGGCATCTTCCATAAAGCAAGCTCAGCTGTGGCAACTCAAGTATACTTTTGCAGAATACAGATTATTCTGAAACTAAATAATGATTTCTTGTCAAAAGAGACACAATTCAGTTGCTGATACATTCCCAGTTTTACAGAGCACTTCCTAACAGTTCAGCCCTATTGAGACAAACCTAGAAAGCTAAGAGGTGTATGCATACTGTCTGTAGGCATTAATCTCACACACAGCCAAATTGAGAGGAACAGGATAGACAGGTGAGATGTCAGCAGAGACAGTAATTGCAATGAGATCTGAAGGAGAAATGAACCATGGCTACCAGTTGAAGAAGTTGCAAGGATTCAACAAGAAGGGTAAGTCATGTATCCATTTACTACACTCTAAAGGCACAAACTAATAAATGAAAAGACATGTTGACAGTACAAAGATGTAGAGTGGTAGAGAGGTACCCTGAAATTAAGCATCCCATGGTTAGTCATACAAAATACACAGATACAACAGACTTTTTGATATTTATCCTAATTGGTGCCATTCTTTCCATCATCTGGAGTGACATGGCCACCTAACCACCTGTAACTTTCACTGTTCATGTGAGCTTTACGCTAATAAGTGAGCTAGAAACATACAGCTATCAAAACTAGAACTTGCTGCATCCTTTGCTGCATTGGCAAACAGCTAGCTCCTGAAAAGAAAAGCAAACCCAAATGTAATTAGAACTTAGAAAAAAATTCAATAATTCACCATTTTGATACGTGCACTACTATGTGCCAGCAATTACTTAATAAGCCCAAATTAAAATCTTGGTTGACAGCTGAATAAAACATAGTTTCACAAAGACAGGAGCTAAGAAAGGTCCAAGCACCTTTATTAAGCACTTTCAATGCCAAATAAAGATGTACCTTTTTGCTTATTATCTAGATTTACTGGCTTTAAAACTTAATGGCAACATTAAATGATTAAATCATGACTTTTACCTCAATATTTGTTACTTAGCACTTATTTGCAACACAGAATACATTGGGCGTTCCTGGAACCTAATATAATGTAAATTATCATTTTTAGAACTGTCTTGTTTCCATTGTAAAGAACACTAATGGTTTTATTTAAAAGGTGAGGTAAACTGTTGGAAATTGTTTATCAACTACAAAGTGTCAACAACCCTCCAAGGACACTAAAGCATCAAAAGAGCTCTTACATAAAAGGTGGGAACACAGTTTAATTTGAGATGCTCCTGATCAAAACCAGTAATAAACTGAGCACTTGCCTATGAATTGAGATGCTTTTAAGAACAGAACAGTCTGCAACCTAGTCAACATCAAACTGATGGGCAGAAGAAATGTAGTATGAAGTGGAAGCATGTTAATATTGTAACAAGGCAGCATCCACTCTTGTATTTCCTTTGCCTTACTCACTCTTACAGATACATATATGCATTGAAGACTAGACCAACAAGTAGGAAAATAACACATCCCAGGCACCTAAAGGAATTTCTACAATGGGGTAAAAGATGTAATTTCTTTTCAGTTGCTCTTCTCAATTTTTCTTCCTTCTCAGCCTCATACAATCTTTATTCTTTTCTGCCTACATTTCTTCCAGATACCATGTTAAAAACTTTTTCTTCCAGCTCTCCCACACTAATCATTTATATGCAAGTACTGCTGTAGGTCACAGTGGTTTCTGTGCTCTTTCAGGGTCTCTTAGCACTGCTCAAAGACCTGTCCACACTGAACTTCATTAATTTCACAGACTACCATTTGATGGACTCCTTGCCAGGAATGGCAATACTTGAGCAATGGACATTTCAAGTCTGCAGAATCAGGGCCTGCATGTATTAGGGAAAATACATGATAGAGTGCCAATTTGGGGAATTCTAGAATTTGGCAAAAATCTACCTCCGAAACATCTAATTAAAACCAACCCAAAGCAATCCTGACTCCCAGTATTTCTTTGCCAGAGCAACCTTATTAGCACTTAAAAGCTTCTCCTTGAACTAATACTAGGAGCAACGTGAACACATCTACTTATACAAACATACATCATCTCCAGGTCTTGCTCTAAAGTAACTGGATCCCAGAACTGTTATCTGGACTGTTGTTAAATTACAGTTTTGGCTAAGCACAACTTGCTGATTTGCTCCTTCCAAAAGCTAGGGACAGAGATTAACCTGCTGTCCCCATGCTAGGACAGTCCTGCTATGGGAAGATGCCTTCTCAAACCAATTTTCTAGTTAAATAATGAGCAATTATTTCTGCCAGAAGACAGTTACAGTTTCCATCAAAACTCAGATAGGATGCTGGAAAATCTCCAAAAAAGCACAGGAAGGGCAGGCCTGTTGTAGTATCAAGCTGAAGATTCCTGCTTGAAACAATGTTTCTAACACTTAGGCAACATTCAAAATGCCTTATAAAAGACTTATATAATGATCAGTGATTAGACCACTTTTAAACAAGTGTACGTATGAAGGATGGTAATATTAATCTTGCTGCCACTTTGAACTGGCTTTGGGACATTATCAAGGGCATGTCTGCATAACCCTGCGTTCACAGTTGTACTTTACTGCGGTTTTCAGCAAGCCCACAAAGGGTGCTCTTCCCCTTCTGCCATACTAGCAGTCATGGGACTGGAAAAGCCACAGCAAGTTCTTTTGGTAGTGTAACCATTGATTATTTAATCATAAATAACAGTCATGATCAAGTAACAGTCATCATAAGAAGGATGACATTTTTTCTGCTTATATAGATTTGAGCTTTTAATCAATAAATGTAAAAAAACCCTACATTTAAAAAACGTTTCTAGAATATGTATTAAATCAAAGATACACATATACAAAAAACTCCAAACATAAGAATTACTGTCTACCCCAAAGAGGAAGCAATTTTATTGAACTAGTATAGCTCATCTTATTCTCAGTCCCCATCACAGATGGGACTGAAACACAATTGTTTCTGGACAAAAATGTTACTGAAGTCTAGTTTGCTAGCATTTAAATTTGATTAGATGTAATAATATGTTTTCTTCAGTTTGCTGAGCTTTGACTGTTGAGAAGACTAAATACAGAGAAAATATTTATGAAACTAAGAGGCAGAGCTGTACTTCTGAGTTAGGCAAATTATTGAGCAGTAAGTATCACATCAGAGTTACTTGCCCGCTAGTGTGATAAGGAATACCCAGCGAATGTTACTGGAGTTTTAATTTCCAAAGATTCCAGTAGGACAAAAGAAAAAGGCTCCTGCGTGAATCACACAAAAAGGAGAAACAAATGGTACTGACAGGTGTTCGCTAATCATTAGCATTGGCCAGTTGGAACATTTATTGGTATCCAGAGCTCTCCATTGCTCACAATGTGCTTTAGAAAAACCAGGTCCATCATTTTTGTGTTTCAGAAACAGGCTCTTAAAAGACACAGAGGACTTGATTAAATACAAAGGTTGTTCAAAAATAGTGAACAGTTCCTCCAAGAAATTTTTTTGAGGAACTGGAAAGAGACTTAAGTTCCCCCAATATTCATATATACTACAACTTAAGCCGCAGCTACAGGCACACTTTAAACTGGCATGAACCACTACTGCCACTGAACAGCGCAGCCCAGCCCAGCCCTCCTTTCTCCACTCTCTTATCCTTGAGTTGCCCTCATCCTTGTGCTGGCACACACACTTGAAGCGACTGTACTGTGACTCAAACTGGGGAACTGATCCAAGTTAGTTCTAACCCAGATCAGTTCCCTGATTCAGTGTTCAGTACGGTATGTCAGGGAAAGGGATGGAGAGGTGCCATCAGACAGCTCCTTTCAGCACCTGTGCGGATTTTAAGCATATGTGAAATGTAGTCTTAGCATTTGGAGCAAATTTTTGCCAGGGGAAAGTACTAAGTAAAGCAAAGGTAAAATACTAAGGTAAAGCAAAGATACAAACATAACTAAACAAAGAAAAATGTGTTCATAGCTGGGACAGATTTATTTATAAACATGCATGTTGTATCCTTATAGTGTTTATTAGAGGATTAAGTACTGGGCAACACGTGTACGATTCTACCTTACTTGTCTTTTTCCTTCTGTCAACTCATCATACTATTTTAGAAAAACTTCAGTGTGAAAACAAAGACAAATTATTACGAAGAACAATAGTGTACTTACACATTGCGACATGCAATAGGCTTGTAAAATCCAACTTCATGTCCCGTAAAGACTTTTTCTATGCCAAGGTGATCTTTGCAAGTAATATTTGGTGCTGGCAGACACTGAACTGAGGACAAAAAAATCATTTGAATTGAAGCAGTAACCGATTGGGTACTGTAGCATTTTTGTGACGAGACACAAGTGAAATACATAAATGAAGTTATACGGTGCAACAGTCTTGATACACAGCACAGTACACGCAGACATACTTTTAAGGCAGTCCTATCACTAACTTGTCTTTTTATACAATACATATTAAGCAAAATATATAAACCTAATTGCTGCCCTAATTCTGCTGTAATTTCCATTTTGGCTCCATTATTAGTCAAAGAAAAACCTAAACCTGAAACATTTTCATCATGAGAACAGTCAAATTTTGGAACAAGTTGCCCAGAGAGGTGGTGGCATCACCATCCTTGGAGGTTTTCAAGATGTGACTGCACAAAGCCCTAAGCAACCTGGTCTGAACTCAGTGCCAATGCTGCTTTGAGCAAGAGGCTGGACTATATGACTTCCTGAGGTCACTTTCAACCAAAAGATTCTGTTGTTCTGAGCTCAGGCTTGACTCTTAAGAGAACCAAAGTGAAAATCACAGCAGAAACTGACACCTGCTAAAAGTTTGCAATGTACTACCGGAATATTAGTCACTCTCCAATGTTGAAGTCTTGTTCTAAAGGGAAAAGTCCCAGTCCTTTACCCACTTTCTATTAGTTTTCAGTATTTTTGACTCCTGTTGGTTGGTTCCAACAAAACAGAAAGCCAGTTTCAACATTTTTTTCCAGATCTACCTATACTACCTACAGGCAAGAAGACCAGAATTTGGATTTTGTTTTAACATCTATCCATATTGCATAGGGACCAAAAAAAAAAAGGAAAAAAAATAATTTCAGGCCATCAGTTATCAGTAACAGCCAAAATATATGAGCTACCTGGACTTAACTGCTATAAAGTCCTACACGGATGTTACTCATCAATGTGCCTAATCTAAGACAACTACACAAAACTACATTCTTTCTTTCAAAAAAAAATTAAGCAAAGAAAGCAGTGCTTCCTTTTATTTAGAAGAAACCCAGAGCAGATTATATACAGGAAAGGACACAGCTTTCCTGTCAATGTCATGCCAGTCAGACTTGAAATCTGCTACTCAATGAGACTATGTGGATGCTTTGAATTAAACCCCTATTTGTTTGGGTGATGGATTCCAGAAAGATGTTCAGAAACTGTGGTGCTTCAAGCATGATCCCGAAGATAAATTTTTTATTACTTAGATAATACTAAAACAGGAAGTGGCTGAAATACTGTGGGGATAAACTAGTAACTGCTATGTGTGCAAAATACTCTATACAGACACAGAAAACACTGTTAATTAATTCAGCAAGTTTTCCCACTCTGAAGCTTATCTCCTGTTCAAATGTATAGCATATTAAATACAATCACATGGTAACTGGTTAGACAACTAACAATTTGAGTTATGATCAATCTTGAACTACAGAATATTCCTTCTGCTCACTGACTGGACATTTATAATCAGGGACATGATGTCAAAGATGATGTAAAGGGCTGAATAACTTAAAAACCGATCCATTTGGGACAGTACTTTCATCCAGTCTCTGAAGTATCTGGAAAACCTTCACTATCCCTGAGCATCCCAGTGAAGAAAATTATTCAGCATTTATGGAAAACAAAATAAGAAAGACAAAAAGCACACACATGTATTTTAAATATGAGCGCACATAAAGCAAAACTGTTGTGCTATTAGCTAACACAGAGACTATTTATTTCAGTGCCTGAGAACATCAGAAAAGCTAAACTTATGTAGTAAGCCAAGTGATCAATTTAAGCATTTTTCTGTTGTACTCCAAAGTACGTTAGAAATTAACATCAAAATAAATGTGCTTTCAAAACAGAACCTCATGGCACCAAAGACTCCTGATGATGGAAGGCACCATGTTTCCTTAAAAAACAGAAGATTTTGAAGGCTGTTCTGTCACATGTCAATTCTTTTAGTAAGTATATGCAAAATCAATATGACAAGAATGGTTTGTTTTAATCACAGTAGTGCAGGACAGAGCCTAGAGGATATCCTGTACATTGAAGAGATTTACCAGAAACCTCACTTACAAATGTACCAATCAGGGACAATGTATTTATTCATTTTTTGTAAAGCATCCAATCCACACAAGTGTTTTTCGCTTTCATACTAATGATATTACTAATCCCATGTTTTATAAAGCTCATTTAGCAGATACACAAATGCATATATTGAACACTTCCTTGGAAAACGTAGCTGCTGTCAGTATGTTACAAGTTAGAAATCCTTACCATATGCTGTGTGATTTGTACAATTGATTGGTTCTTGTGTACTATTATCTATTTTAGGCTCATCGCACATATATGTTCAGGTAATTGAGGAAAATATTTTTCATATGAAACACTACAACAGGTTTAACGGTAATCTATTCCACACTCTTTAAACTCTGAGGATTTAAGATGCACCTTGATGTTAGCTTTCCTTCCTAGCCATCCCCCAAAATAGGAACAGCACATTACCATACAGCAAATCTGTTAATCCAATTTAATACACCAATATATCGCATAAGCTCCACGTTTAATTAGTGCTGCAGTCAGCACTACCTAAAGCAACTACAATGTTTATCAGTCATGGCCTCTGTATTTGAAGGCAACAAGGTAGCATGCCTAATCTAGTCTTCTTCCCTTATATCAGAGTACCTTTTAATTGAGGCATTTGGTTGAGAAGGTTAAATCTACAGTAACATATGGAACTCAAAGTACACCTAGAAGTGAACATCTGAAATGCCAGGAATTTAGAAAAAACCTGAGCAGGAACTTATTTCCAGAGATCTGAACTCCCACGGCCAAGTAAAGCAGAAGATGAAGTTAACTTTTCCAAGATTTGCTATCCTGACACTTTTGATCTGCAGCTACATCAATAACTGTCAGCTACCATCAACAAACATTTCCTGGGGATGGCCTGACACGCCTTTGGAGAGTCAGGAGCCTCGCAGCTAGAGTCTCTAACACCTGCGCCCTGCTCCTTTGGACTGTGGAGGAAGACCCAATATTTCGCAAAGCCACCGTGTCTCACTCGACTGTCCTGCAAAAAAAAAAAAAAAAACGCGGGGGGGGGGGGAGAAGGGGGTCTCATCTCACGGGATTTTCTCTTTAAAAATCAGAAACACCCCAAACCCGCACACATGCACACTCTGTACCACCCCCAAAATAAACCTACGCCTCTGCAGACGTGCCCTCTCCTGCTCCTTGCAGCCGAGACCCCCCTCGAGGCTCCTGACCTGAGGCTTTCTTCGACCCCCGCCCCGTCAGGCACCTCCGCCCGCCCGGGCCCCATCACCATAGCAACCGAGCCCCCTCCGCCCGCCCCGGCCCCGGCCCCGGCCCCGCTCAGGATATTGCCCCAGCCTCAGCTCGTCGCACTTGAGCGGCGGCTCCGTGCCCGCCGCTCCCTCCACGGCTGCACCCGCGAACCAGAGGAGAAGCAGGATCCCGGCCTCCGCCGCGCCTCTCCGCCGCCCCGGCCCCGCCGGCAGCCGCCCCGGCCGGGAGGCCATGATGGGAACCGCCGCTGCCATCAGCTGACTCGCCGGCCCAAACGGCGCCGCGGGGAGGAGCGGCTCCGCCGCGGGGAGAGGCCTCCCTGCCTGCGGGGAGGGGCGGGGTGGGGTGGAGGGGGTCCTGCGCGTTGTTCGTTGGCTGCTGAGGGGGCTGATTTGGGGGTGTGTGTGTTTTTTCGGGGGGTTGACCTCAGCAAATATGGCTCCTGAGGCAGCTAATGGTCAGCGCTGAGGGCAGAGCGTGCCCCTACTCAAGATGGCGCTCCTACCGCCCTGGCGGCGGGACTGGTCGGCTCGTGCCCTGAGTAAAGATGGCCGCACCTGCCACTAGCACCTGGTGGGACGGGGCCCACCTGCCCTTACTTAAGATGTCGGCCATAAGGAGCTGTGGATCGGTGTGGGGGGTCGTTAAGCAGTCCTCTCGGCAGCGCGGAGCTGAGGCCGCTCCTGGGTGTTGACACTGCGGGGAGGCGAGTCACCTGCAGCAGGAAGCGCCCCGGTGCCTTGAACCGAGCGGCGGGCGGGGGACGCCGGGACCGGTGGGCAGGCTGAGCCGGGCCGGGCCGGGTGAGGGCATGTCCCGAGAGGGGAGAGGCGAACCCTCCCTGCTCTTCCAAATACCGAAGCTGTAACTTTAGCCCAACAGGTGAAATGTTGCCTCGGGGTGTTGGTACGAGGGGGTGTCCCTGGTGTTGTCTGGAGATTGCTAGGAACTTTCAAAAGAATTTTAAAAAGCAGAGGAGAGGTTAAAGGGATGGCTTGTGCCGCTCTTCAGCCAGCCGGTACCGGTCAGTAAACCCTTCTGCTGAACCACGGCTCAAACCTGGGCTGGGGCAGTGCCCTCATAGCCAGGTGGGGCTGGATGGGCCTTGTGTGCTGTCAGTGTGTCCAGGACACACAGAGCAGTCAGATTAAAGCAATAGTTTGAAATTGTTATTCTATTTTCACATAAAATTGTGATTGTATTGTTACAAATGCTTTTTATTTTATTTTTAAAATGAATACTAAATACCTGGAGCAGGCAAGCCTTTATCATCAGCAGCATTTGATCTTTGTAAAGTATTTTGTGGTCATTACCAACCTTTTCCTTTTCTTACTTCCTTGAAGGCTATTTCACATTTTTCTAGCGTTTGGTTGTGAAGGTGTCCTTTTTCAGTTATGAACTGCTGGGGGTTGTGGACTGTTTATAGGAGATGGGGAGACTGTTCTGTGTAAACATACCCAGGAGAGACAGCACTACTGTCATAAGTTTACAGCTGGTCTAGAAGCATTTCCTGAAAAAAAAGTAGGGACACAGAAACTGAAAAAGGCTAAAAGTAACTCCAAGATAGTATTTAAGAGACTGTTGTCATTATGCAGCCCTTCTGGAAGTCTTTTGCTTTTACTGGTTGTTATTTTGGTGAATGAATGGTGACACATATGAGTCTGTCAGTACCAACGAAAGGTTTGTCACAGTCCCAGATATTCAAAGAATCAGTAAAAATGTGGATTTAAAATGTGTGGATGGCTGACAAAGAGCTCAGCCAGTGATGTGAAATATTGCCATCTAACAGCTTTTTGGGAGATTTGTGTAAACTAAATTGGCAGTCTAGAGTTCAGCAGACAAAGTATGCAAATGAAAATTGATACTCCTTTCAACAACTGGAAGAGAAAGGCCAGGGCCAGAGTGCACTCAGTAATGAACTCAGCCCTCTGAGATCAAGACTGAGGTGCACTGATGAGAAAAGTGCTTGGCTCTTTTGTCTGCAGTGCATCTCTCAGATGGATAAATACACGACTTGCTGTTCATCACTGTCAAGAAAATTGTCACTTCTCACGAGCGCTACATTAATTAAAATTGAGAGTAAGGACTCAGAAGTTAGGCATTTGGAATCTGAATTTTTAAAAATGGAGGATAAAATGATCTTAGCATGTTGCATGCTCTAGTGCAACTGCTATTGCTTAATAAAACAAAACAGGCACTAGGAAGAGGGGAAATCAAGCCAAAGTTATGAGGTGAAATTAATTCCCAAACCTTTTATAATCCTTATCCTATGCCAGTGGTGGGGCTGTGTAAGATCTGCTGCAAATGAGTTAGTGAAACAGTGTAGCAGAATAAAAATTATTTTGAGAGTTTCACTTTGTGTGTGTGCCTCTATAGCTTTAAAAAAATCTGAAAACAGATGACCATGCAGGTTTCAGAGGTAGAAAGCACTTGCAGTTCCCGCAATTAACTTCAACTAAAATGGTGCGTGTTCTGTATTTTGCAACTAGCAGTAGGAAAACTTTGCTTTTATTTCCTCCTCTTGGGCTGCCTCTGCAGGGACTTAAGCCACAGCTCCTACACAGAAGCCATCCCAGGCAACGTGCAGCATCTTTCAGAAGCCATAGGTAACATGGGGTGTTTCAGAGTGCTGTTGGGTGCAGTGCTGGTTGAGGTGAGTGCTGTGAGAGATGTTCGTGCATCGCTGGTTCAGCGCTCTGTGGGGGAAGTGTTATAATCCCTTAACTCTGTCCAAGCTGCTGTCATAGGGCTTTTGCTGTCCCCTTCTGTGGAAGTGGTAGGGGCTGTGCTGCTGAGGCCTCTGTGGGAATTTGAGTTCAGAAGGGCTCTGAATTAATGTTTGGACACTGGTTCACTGCAAATGAATACAAATAAAGTTTTTCTATTAAGTCTACACCTACATTTTGCCCTCACTAGGGAGTTTGGTGGCAATGTTGATATGTATGTAATTTATGAATCGAGTTCATCTGAAAAATGACTTGGGTTTTAAGCTCTGTGTTTCACAGAGCAGCTACCACTGGCCCCTGTGGCCAGACTGAATGCCCCGTTCATGAGCTTCAGCCCTGGGCCTTTGCCTGCAGGACCCCCTCCCGTAGTCCCCATCGCCCTATCTTCAGCAGTAGCACAGAAGTGCTGGGCCCTGCCCTTCTCCGACCTTCCAGATCATTCAGGTGCGCTCTTCTCCACGGCACCCGAGGGCTCGCCCCCGCTCTTAAGCACCGCTCAGCTGGAGGCGCGGGCCTCCCAGAGCCAGGAGAGGACGTTTGCCAGCAGCGGTGCTTCTCCAGCCGGCCCGCCCCAGGGGCACTGGCGTTACGTGCCCCTCCGGACGCGGCCTGCTGGCCGCTCCCGCCCCCGCCGGCGGGATGCGGCCCGGCCGTCCCCCGGGAGGCGGCTCTCCCGCCGCGCCGCCCCGGCTTCCTGCGCCGCAGGTGAGGCGCGCTCGCTTCCCGCTTCCGCCCAGGTGAGAACCGGCGGCCATCGGGCCGCTCCGACCGTCGCCTCCCGCCCGCAGGTACGGCGCGGCGGGGAGCCCTGCTCCCGCCACGGCCCCGGCCCCACCGCGGCTGCTGCCCCCAGCACCGCACGCTGCCCCGGCGGCTGCTCGCGGCCCGGTCGCGCCGCCTTTCGCCTCCGCAGCGCCCCCAGCGCTGAGGGGAGCCCGCCTGAGTCCCCCTCCTCCCTGCCCGCCCCGGCCCCCTAATACGGGCGAGACTTTCGGTAGCGAAGGCGGTGGGGCCGGGGAGGGGCGGCGGGCGGGCGGCGTAGCCCTGAGGGGAGGCCTCGCTGCCGTCGACGCCGCGGGAGCTGGCAGATGTGGTTTTAGGGAGGGGGCGCCTCTCCCTGGCAGGTAAAGTCAGCTTGCTGTGAGGTCACTTCTGGAGCAGTTTAATTCCTTCTTCAGACACGGAGGCTCAGCCCGGCCCTAGCGCTTGGTGGTGGAGTTGATCCTCGGGAGAAGAGTTTCCTACCATCTCTCTTCCTCAGCGTCTGAACTGTATCTCGATGTAAGCACTGCCATGGTCAGGATACCAGCCTGGACTCAGCCTGAGGCTCCCACCTCGAAGCCCTTTAGGTTTCAAGCACTGGGGTCCTCTGTGGCTCCCTGACACCCACAGTAAAGGCCGGGGAGAGCTGCTTGGCTCCTGATGGCGGGCAAAGGCGTTCTGGGACACAGGAGTCGTCTTAGTGTTGTGTTGCGCAAGCAGTTTCCATTGCTTGGAGAGACGGTGTAGTGACGAGGAGAGGAGGCGCTAGGGAAAACACATACAGTTTGCAACTCTTTCTGTTGGTGCCCGTCAATTTGGAGATTCTTAACAAAGCACGTTTTTTTCTTTATTTAGCAGTTGATTAATAAGAAAACAGTTCTTTCGCTTTCTGTGTAAATTATTGAAGCTTAGAAATTCAGTATGGTTCCAGGTCTAACAGCTCTGCTCCCCATGAAGTGATTTGTTAATCGTGTACATTGTCTCATAGCAATTCTAGGATTTATTGGCTAATTTCAGTAGAATATGAAAATATTTAGATCTCAGAAACAAGTTTTCCTCAAGCTTTGTGAGAGTAGGTTTCCAAGAGCATGTTATTGCTCCATGGAGAATGGCTTCAGCGTGAGCTCACCTTTCTATTAGACATCAGAGAGCCCACACCAGCACTTCCCTGGCGGCCAAAGTCTGCAGGAATTCAGGTTCTGCTTGTTAAAAGTTAGCACAACTTGAGAGTGACTAAGACTCCTCTTGATCTGCATGGAGACTGGTAATCACAGATGCAGGGTGGTGGTTTTTTTGCTTTCCTCATCCTGTGGTCACTAATTGTATGTAACAAGAGGACACAATCTGTTTGCCTATGGAATAGTTTTTTGATATTTAACAGTATTTAGCTTTGACCTGCTTCACCTTGGCGATGCATGGTGTATTTGTGTGTAGGTACTCACAGGACTGTTCAGTTGTTTCCTCTTTCAAGTACCAGGAACACTCAGCATGTGCTTTGTAGCACATTTTATAAATACTGCAGCATTACAAAGAACAGGAGATTTTGGTGGTTTCATCTGGAAGGTGTGTACGTGCTGAGCTTGGTTGGACTGAATTCTTCTCTGCGTTACCAGGATGGAAAACTGAGCATAATGTGTAGGACAGCAAAAGATGTGTTAGAATTGTGTTGTTTTTCACAGTGTAATCGCTTGATGGCATGTAAACAATATAATTTTTTAGTATCTGAAGTTACAGGTGATGCTATGTTGGGACAATTTAAGATTAAGATCACACTGACAAGTGCTATTTCCCCTTTCTTTTGCCTTTATCAAATTTTAAACTGTTTGGGCTGAAATTTTCCAAGTCAGAGAAATCTCTGATGAAGATGACATGCACTGTATCGGTCACTTCTGATAACAGGGCCAGGAAAAATTACAACCGCGTTAGTGCGGAAAGGTGACTTTGGATTGGGATGTACCCTTGGCTGTTCCTGTGGCAGGCTGCTCAGATTGGCTGTGCTAGAAGCTTTTGAAAAACAGCAGCAGTTATCACTGGTGCATTAAGGACTTGCAGTGTTTCACGTCCCAAAAGGCTACACCCACACTGAGTGGGGAGAGCCTCTCATAAGGCAGGACTTACCCTGCAGGCGCGTCTCTTGGAAGGATACAGGTTGTTGGAGGCCAAGTTGAAGGATGTAGGGTAGAAGCAGTTGTAGTTGTTAGGTGTGTGTGGAGAAATTGGAAGAAGAATATCTGCTGGTTCAACTGTGTCCTCCTTCAGACCTCAGCAGGAAAACCCTTATTTTTGTCTTTCAGCAGACCTTCACAAAGGGCAGGTGTTTGTCAAGGCTGCTGTCAGGGGTGTCATGTTCCCCTCCGGCTCTGGGATGTGCCAGGGTTAAGCACCCTGTGTCTCCGTGGAAGTGGCAGGCAGCTGGCAGGGGGGTGATGGCAATGGAAGGCTTAAACCTTTCAGCTCTTCTGATGACCTCTTCTGGCATCAGCATGGGGGAATTCCTTTTTTCTTAGTCTGCTTTTGAAGAAGATCCAAGTCCTAGGATTTCACACAAAACCTTATGAAACTTTCCCACTCCCTGTAATGCATTGAGTTCAGCTCTCAAAAGTGAAGACAGTAAAAACCCAGATGCACACTGTGCTGGAGTGTGGTGTTTTTTCTGGTGCTAGAAAACACTAAACTTTCTGAAATTCATTATTTTCTCAATGATTTTACAATTATATTGGGACTTGTGACATAAATTTTGAACTGAGGTTTGCAGTTTTGTCTACTGATGGGATAAATTAGTAACTGTAGAAATCAGAGAATGGGGCTAAGGAAGTTGAATGCAGAGTGGGTGAGCTGATTTTAACAAGACAAACCATAGTGTTTTGGACCACTCTTCAAAATTATCATCTAGGAATGGACCTCTTGATTTAGCAGCTGTCTGTTGACACCTTGTTTGGACTTAGCATCAGTGTTTGGAAATCATTTAATAATTAGCTGTTTGGGTCTCCAAACATAAACAGCGCAATAGTATGTGGAGTTGTGTGTTTCTCTGATGCCCAAAAGCCAATCTTAGAGACCTGTCCTCAATAACACATTACTTGAAAACTCTAAATTAGTTTATATTTTCAGGGATCCCCTTACACCAGAAGGAGCTGTTCACTTTAAAATGTAGCACACTTTATTTTTCCCCCCACTCTCTTTCTGTGAAAGAAAGGAGAACAAAGAAATACTGAGGGTGGTTTTAACATATTGCACCAAAAAAAAAAAAAATCATTAAAACCCATTGCTAGCTGGCTGGAGGCCAGCTTTGATCACAAGGAATCCCAAAGCGCTCTGTAAACTTGAACTGTTATATGAACTGTACCTGAGGTCTGCTTTGGTGTCCACTGGTACAGAGTGGTCTGTAATGGCTCTTAGCAATGCTTTGGAGCAGCTCAAGCAGGAAGCTGAAACTTTTTTTTTTAATATTGTTTTTCTCCCCTCTTTTGCACCCCTTTCTCTCAGGGACTTCTGCCTAGATCTCTTACCTACATTTTTCTGCTTAAATTTTTCTTTCTTGGATTTGTACCTGTTCTCATAATTGCTATTGTTATACCCGCTGTAATGGAAAAAAGATTAATCTTGAAGGCTGTCAGTGCGGCACTTTGAGGCTGTTTTTGAATGACTCAGGCTATTTCTCATGGTGCAGTTTGCCAGTGCAGCTGGGCTGCTGCAACCGCTAGCTGCTGTCGCGGCAAGGTGTGGTCCCGCTTCCCTGGTGCTTCTCGGCCCCCTCTGTGCCAGTGCTGGCAGTTGAGAGCTAATGGGGCAAAAAGCTCACCCTACCAAAATGTGAAGGATTTTTCTGTGTGTTTAGCTCCCTGTTCCAGCTTACTGTGGGATCAGATGAATGAGTGCAAGGCACAGATGGAAAGGGAAGAACAAAATGCATGAAAGAGGGCTGGAGAGCTGGACCAGCCTCTTGGCTTCAGCCATTGGATGGGCATGGTGGTGTCAAGTCGGCATTATTTCCTGTTCTGCTGGATTTCTTTTCTGGGTTTAATCTTTCCTTCACCCTACTGCTGTTTTAAAGGTGTTTCAAGCTACTTTTCCTTGTAGGAGTTGTTTTGCATCCCTTTCTGATGTTGGTTCTCTTGCTTTAAGTTGTTGGATTTTTTTTTTCCTCTTTCAACGGCTGAGGTGAGGTAGAAAAACAGATGAGGAAAGTTAAATTGGGAAGAAGGAACAAATTTCCATGTTCTTTGTCCTGCTTTGTTAAGATTCATACAATATTTTTAGTCAAGGTGGTTAAGTTTTGTCTTTTTGGTTTAGGTGAAGACTCAGGAATGTATGAGGAAATGGTATTTTCATCTGTTCTTCAGAATCAGATCTCAGCACAGAATCAAAGGCTACTCCGCTCTTAGAAGTGTTTTATTTCGAATGGAAAAGAAAATAAAGCTGCACCACTTACAAAAGTTCAGATGCATTCCTGGAAATCTTTCAGGGGTTGTATGGGTTTGCTGCTTCAACTTTTGCTATGAGTTTGATTTAAAATGACCTCCTAAATCTGTTAATAGTCTTGCAAAGCGACTCATTTTGCTTGGCCCTGGGTGGAAACCACGCAAACCCACTGAGTTCTGCAGGAATTCCTCCAGGAGCCAAAGCTGCTCAGATAGAGTTAAGGGTGCCCAAATTTGAAAACGTGGCTTGTGACACACCTCCAATTTTTTTTTTTTTAAAATTAGGTAAATCAGCTTAATCTGACTGTTCAGGAGAAGAGAAGCTTTTCACCTGCATACTTAATATTTTGCTAAATATAACAGTGTCCTCCTGGAACTCAAGATGTTTCCAGTGTGAGCACAGGCAGTGTCAAAGGCAGAGCTGAAAGGACCAGAGGTCCTGCTGGGAGAGACACCTCACCCTGGTGTTACATTCAGATGCATATGACCCTTCCTACTCTCGAATTGCAAGACTAAAAGAGTGAATACACCAACTGCTTTTTAAAATATACATATATGTTGTTTCTGTTCCAAAATAATTCCAAATATATTATTCTGAAATTACGCAGTTATATACTAGGTAGAGTAAAAATTATGTAAATTTGTGCTATTAAATGGCTGACTTCTTTCAGAGGAGCTTATACTAAGTGAATAAATCTTGTTTCTCCTGTATGTTTTGATATAACTGCCTTGATAGATTTCAGAATGGCAGGCTCTGCACCAACGTAATAACATGCAAGTAAGGGTACAAATTTATCATCGCTGCTAATTGCAAGTCTGTTGTTTTTATACTGCCATCCAGGCCTCAGCCTCAGTTGGAGACCTGTTCTATTTGGCACTGTAGATGAGCACAGTAAAGGATATTCTGCTCCTTAAAGGTTTGTCACATACGTGGAAAAGAGAAAGGCAATCACATGTAGGAGAAGGGAACGGGCTTCTTTCACCTGTTCAGCAGTGGGGCTGCAATTAGAACTTGCAGGAACATGCAAGTAGGCAAGTGTTGGAATAGGGATTGATTTGGCCAATTTTGGGCCTTAATGCTATGCTGTCTTATGAGTGGAGGGAACTTCACCATTTTATAGGTATATTGTGTACATATATGCACTATATATAGTGTATATATAGCAAGGTTTCACCTATACTGCCATGCAGCAGGGTGGAGCTATCCTGATAAGAATACTGTCTACAAATAATCAGGTAGAAAGTATCTTCTAAATAATCAGAAGATTTTAACTGTATGTATATTTGAAAAGATCACAACTTTAATATCAATGTTCAAAATAATTTGGTTGAACATAGCTGTCTCTCAGTTTTCTTGGACAATGTTTGTTTTTATAACCTGCATTTTTACTTATTTGAAAGAGATGTTCATATTCCTTCCTGTGTGTGAAAGGAAAAGCACACGGAACAGGGAAAGATTTTTGGATGTGCTGAGGCTGCAGTGCAACTAGCTGTATTGAGAGCTTTGTTGAATACTCGGGGTAAACAACAGGAGGTAGTAGTATTTTTCTATTAACTTTGTTGTAGTCGTCCTGGTATTTTATTAATGCATTTATTGACTGTGTATCTGTTAGTGTTCTGATTGGATATATATATTATTAATTTGATTTTTCTTTTCAAACCTCATCTAGGTTATTCTGAGTAATTCCAAAAATACCTTTCAACATGCCTGAAAATCCTGCTGCAGGTATGTGGTCTGAAAGTGATTACTTTTGTTAGGCAGTGAGAAATGAAGCTCTGTTCCTAACGTGTACTCTGTTCCTAACATGTTGTGGTGCAGATAAACAACAGGTGCTGCAGATTCTTGATCGTCTGCAAGCAAAACTACGTGAGAAAAGAGATTCCCAACATAATGAAAACCTGACTGTTTTGCGTAACACGCTCGAGAGTCCTTTGTTCAACCAGGTACTGACCCTCCAGCAATCCATCAAGCAACTGAAGGAACAAGTGAGTGTAAAATTATGGTTGTTGGTGTGATGATAACTATAGTGATCTTGGAACTTAAAACAGGGTATGTAGGCGTGTGTTAATGAGGGCACTCTCATTAATAAGCTGTAACTTGGTGTGAGTGAATGTTGGGCTTTTTTTATTTTTGCTCAAGCTAATATCTAGAGAGTCACTACTGAAATGAGAAGTGGTATTGCAACAAACAGGTCATGGGGCAATGTGCTTTGAAAGGGGTGCAGAAGAGGTGGGCGTTGAGAACCACATCAGTCAGACAAAAGCATCTGCAAAGGACATCAGCTCTAGTACTTTGAGTTCTGAACACAGTTGGAACTGGGATCCTTTGTTTTTCACAGAAGCTAAATACTATTTATCAGCTAAGTAGCAGCATCTTTTCTCCTTGAAAGACATCATCACTTAGCTCCTGCTGACTTGTACAAGAATGGTTAACAATGACTTGGCTCCAGCAGTAGAAGGAACTTGTGTGGATCGGTTTATAATGCCAACTGACACTTAGACATGGGCATCCATGGCACATCTGCATGAACAGGTCTCACTGTGCAGTTAGCAAAGTCAGGCCCGCAAACTTAAAATCAGGGACTACCTTGGCATACCTTAAGCAGCAACAATCCCTGTCTTTGCTGTTGCTGCACCAGCCCAGCTGCAGATATAGAAGGTGAGTGTCAGGGGGATGAGGCCACCTTGCTGTCATTGCCAAATGTATCGCACGTGTTCCTGCCTGGGTGGCATGGAACGTGCATGGAATACCTGGCTGTGCCATTCCTTCTCCCTTCTTCCTATGCTCTCAAAGGTGCTGTATCTGCTCCTTTTCCTTCCTTCCAAAGCTTGGATGTATGTCTGCAAGCAATAAAAATGTGTGAAAATGCAAATTTATCTAAGATCATGTTTTGTGACTGTGGCATAATGGATTTTATATCCAGAATGTTCAGAATTATCATATCTAGAAAATTTTGTTTTTCTTGACATTCTTTTTAAGCATGTCCCTCATGAGCAGTTTCATTCAGGATGGGATTTTTCAGTTTACTGTGTTGCACTGGGAGTATTTCTGCATTTCTTCATTATCTGTTAGGACTAGACATTGAACTGCAAGTTCTAGCAAAGATAACATGTTCAATAGTAGTTTCCTAGGCTCTCTCTGGGGAGCAGATAATACAGACCAGGCCTTTGGCTCCTGAGTGACTAAGAGACTTTTAAAAAATTTTGATTCTTGTTCCAAAATTGTCTAGGTTTGCCTGACAGTTGCAACAGTGCTGGAGTGCCTCTTTAATGTTGTTGCTTTTGCATGTGTTGTTTCTGGAATAGCAGGGTGAAAAGAGGATAATGGGCATGGGCAGGGAAGCAAAATGAAGAAATGGGGAAAATGAGTGGAGTAGAAACACAGCTGAAACATTCAGGGAACTTTGCCTTCTGAAAAACAGTTTAAACTTGATAAGGTAGCTTGGTTATAGCTTATATATTAACATTGCATATTTTATACAGGTGAGTATATTTGTGTGAATAGGTATATATGAACATATGTATGCTTGCTTCTTTGGCAGTCTTCACACAAGATGGTATCTGTGGAAATATCTTCTTTCGTTTTTAATAGTTTTTCTACGTCTTTGTTCATTTTCAATAGCTCAATTATATGCCTCCTGACCGTTCAGTAGATTTTGATTTTACTAAGAGAGGGCTACTAGTGTTTGCTGACAAATCAGTTGCTGCTGGGAGTGTGCATATGCCTTGCAGTCACCCTGAACCCAAAGCATCTACATTCACTCCAAGTCTCGGAGTTAATGAATTTGAGACAACCATCCAACAGATGGCAAAGGTAAGGCTCTCGGATTTAGTGAACGAAACTTGCTTTCCTTTAATGTCAAACTTTTCCTTCCAGGCTTTTGGAGTACGTTTTCAAACATGCTCTTTTGTTGTGTATCTGGGAGTGTGGTGCCTCCTAGCCAGTAAGAGAGTAGAAGTGCTGAGGGTAACTTTTCCCAGTGAAAGATGATGTCAGCAATGGAAAGTGGTTTGGTGGTTTCTTTTTTTTAATTTGCCTTTTTTTTTTGTCTTTCTATCAAACACACCAATGTAGAAAAGAAGTTTCAGTTGCCAGAAAACTTTTTTGGTATTTGATGACACATAATTAAAAATTGACATTTTCTGCAGAAACTTGTTTTGATGGAGAGACATGTTTTATCAAGTACATTTTAAATTGGAAATGTACCAACTTTGTTAATATATGAACAGTGCAAATGATTAAACGAACTGGCATGCAATATTTTATTTAACTCTTCATTTAGTATGTCGTAACTTTGCCAGACAGATGCTGATTTCATTAACATGTGATGTAGCATGTACCAGATGCTTATGAAAGTTGTACAGGTGCAGACATCCACCCATGTGGGATTGGCATTTATACCACAAATGTATTGTTCTGTGTTACTTTGAGCCATTAATTTAATTGGTTAGTCATGCCTTTCTGTATTAAGTAACTGTTGCTAATTGACTACCTTAATGTAGCTGTAATGTTTTGAGCATAACTCTTCTCATTAGTGTGTCATTAACTCATCAGATAAAAGATTTAGCAGTAAAGACTGCACATTATTTTGGATAAAACAGCTGTGATAGCCATGCATGCTCTAAGTAATATTTCCCAGTAAACAACCCAGAAATTTTGTATTAGAACTGAAAAGCAGGCAGTTGCAAAAACAAACTACTTTTAGCATTAAGTGTGAAGTTGCAGGGAGGGGAAGGAAATTCATTTCTTTATTTAAAAGCTGCAATCTTTTGAACGCACACCTAAAAATCAGCATTAAAAGCAAAGGGAGCCAAAAGACAAGTAATTTAGTTTAGCTATGCAGCATTTCCAGAAATCCCAAATATATTGCTCTAGACAGCACTTCGTTCATAGTTTTCATCCAGTTTGGAATTCATCTCATAATGTGAATGAAGTGTGAAAGCACCTCTTAAATTCCCTGAGGTTTCAGAACCTCAGAGTGCTTGCATATCCAATACTCTGCTATATTAAAAATAATAAATGGAGGAGCTTTTATAGAAATAACATATTCAGGATTTTGCCTTTGTTTAGTCTTAGGAGGAGAATAATTCTCCGGGTGTTCATAAATTTTAAACTAGCTCATTCTATTGCATTAAAAATTAGTAAATTTTTTTTTTCTGTTTTATTAGGGGAGACAAATAGAATCAATAAAGATTGAAAAGCCTTCTGTTGGAGGTCTTGGATTTAGTGTGGTTGCCCTTAAAAATCACAGCTTGGGAGAAGTTGGTATCTTTGTCAAGGAAGTCCAGCCAGGAAGCATAGCCGACAGGTGAGATCTTTATAATTGTATTGGAAAATTGCAGTATTTCCATTAAGGGAAATGTCATGACTTTCATGTTGAAAACTCTATAAGACTAACATGTTTGACTGGGTAATCTGGTGGGATATTTCATTGGTGGTGTCTTGAATTCTGGGCTTTTCAACTAAATGGCTTCATGTTTTGAGGATCAGATTTTCAGATGAGTTTTAAATATCCAAGCCATTCATAAATGGAATTTCCAGCAATCATGACTCACTTAAGAGAATCTTGAGTACTGATTAAAAAACAAAAGAAAACTCAGAAAAGAATACAAGGACGAAGAAATTAGCCTCTGAATTTTTATCCACTGTGTCCCTGAAAGATTCCCCCCCCACTTTATTTATGTGCCTATGACAATGCCCTATTTATAGCTGGTTTTACTGTTTGTTCCCTGTGTAAATTTAGATCTAGTCGTCCTGACAGATCCCTGCACAGATGTCATCATAGAATCAAGGCTTCAGGCAGTTTCTTCCCTTATTGTCTGTGGGTTTTCACCCAACAACAAAAGACAGAGCAATCCTTTAAAAATAAAATGTGATTGTAAAACCACAAGAGTTGGCATGAGACAAATGCAGTGCTTGGAATTATGTTTCAAGAAAATGTGTCTAGATTTCAAGTCGTTGGTGTCACTTTTTAAATAACACATGTCAGGAAGTGCCAACACAGGATGACAAAAAGAGTGGGGAGAGGTTGGAATGATAATGGCTATGGGCCCACAGAGAACACACCAGAGAACACTTAAAGAAAAGCATATTAGGCTCTTTCAAAGTGGAGACAGATGGACTGATCCGGACGTCAAAGGAGGGTGAATATCTCACTTTAGGATTTGATGACCTGCTGCTCACTTTCTTTGATGAGAGAATCTAAAATATGGTTAGTGCTTGAAGAAAGTGATTTCTGGGAAACATCTTAAACATTGCATCATAAAAAGGAAGTTTAAAATGCGTTAGTTAAGATGTGCAGTTATATTGTTTCAGAGTTTATAAATTTCCCGAGCATGCTTCCCATTTTGCTTCAGAGACAAGATCTCCTGGAGACTTTTTTGGATTCCTACAGAGCTTTGAAGGCAGTGTCTGTCTATGTAACAGTTTGGTCTCGTGCTCAGAATGAATATTTAACAGAGGAGTTGAGTGATGGTTTCTCTCTTGTCACAAATCTAAATTCATCACTAGGGTGAATTAACTGTGAAATTTATGTTATCTTGAGGTATAAGTTGAACTATGTATTGCTCAAAGAAAGTTTGATGTCTGAAGTTTGATACTGTAAATTTTGAGTAAAATATAATTATGCAGCTCATTGAAATTTTAGATTAAATAATGATACAAAACAGTATTGTAGCCTGAGTTGTGGGTACTTAGAGATAGTATCATGTAGTGCTAAACATAATGAAGAATAGTTCCTAGTTCATTGTATAACTACAAAAATAATTTTCTTCTGCCCTGAAATTCACTATCAGCAAGAAGGATGAGGTAATTTCATTGAATTTTGAATAGAAGCAAAGGAAAAAATTGAGCAAATTTTTGTACCATGCTAAAGTTGGAACAAAATATGGCTGGGCAGTTCAGTAGGGTGGATTACATGGTTTATATGTTGCTGAAGACAGTCTAAAACAGAATTTTAAAATATATAAATATTTAACCGTACATAACTGTGTTTTTTGCATGTTCATATTTAAATTACACAAGCCTGTTGTGAAGTAATTATGCTGCATTTTAAAATTTCTTTTAATGTTTTGTTAAGGGATCAAAGACTAAGGGAAAATGACCACATACTGGCCATTAATTGCACCCCATTGGATCAGAACATTTCCCATCAGCACGCTATTGCCCTCCTCCAGCAATCCACAGGATCTCTACATCTGGTTGTTGCTAGGGAGCCAGTTCAAGGAAACAGCAGAACTTCGGCTGTCTTAAGTGATATAAATCCACCTGAGACTGTGAGTTGTTGTAATACTGTCACAATCAGATTTTGAACTGTGCTATATTTTTTTTTTTTGTGGTTGTAAGGGTTTGTGTTAGCATGCTTTACGTATATAGATTTTTTTTCTCTAATCAGATTTTATATGTGATGACATTTCATTTAGACTGATCATGCAATAAGTCCAAGGCTTCCATTGCAAAGCTGCATGAAGTTGTTATAAAATAGATCCCGGGTTTTTATGGGATAGCAGAAGCTTTAGTAGATCAACATATTCTTAGCAGCAGGGTCTGTTCAGCACAGGCTGGGTAAAGCATTTTACAAGTATACCCAGCTGAAACCTACTTGCGCTCAGCAATTAAAGATGCTCTGATTACATCTTAAGAGTGTAAACATAACCTATCATGAATGCTGCTTGAAATATCCCAATCAATTTAAACATAAACTGCTCAAAACAAAAAGCCTTGTCTCCGTTTTAAAAACAATCAAAAAGTATCTGTTAAAGAACCCTGTTTATTTATCAGGGTTTTTTTTATCTGAAAATTTAATTGTGAACCCTTTTGTTTTGTTGAACAAGGAGAGATTGTCACTGGGACATGTAATAAGCTAGGGCTGAACTTCTATCTCTGTTCAAACCATATGGTCCAGGTGGCTTCATTGAATTTGGTCAACCTGCACACCTAAATCCAGGGTTTGCAATATTGGAATCTTAATTTATTATGCTAGTAGGTCTTGATGAAAATCTGTTTAAAAGCAGTGCTTTTCCTTATTCTCAGTAATTATTTCCCTCACGATTATTACAGAGCTAGTGAAATCTGAAGGTTTTAGTGGATAATCAATATTGTTTATTGCACTGAAAATTTTAAAGAATTAAACTTTAACTGCTTGTTCATTGAAAGATCTGCATCGAACAGACTAACAAAATAAAATACAAATATATATCTCTACAGGGGGTCTTTAAACTTCTTTTATGATATTTAACTGGCTTTGGCAAAGATTTTCAGTATGCTAATAAATCCTTTATTCACAGACGACTTAAATCTGCCCACTTCACTCCATTTTGGTTTCTATGAGATATTAATCTGACAGAAACATTGGCTGGGTTTGGGTTGCTTAACAGCTTTGTTATTTTCAGACTGTCTTGTGGAACATAAGGTCGTGGTACAGTGTAGCTTAGAAACATGCTTCCAGTTCAGTATGACAGAATATTGTACTGCACTATTAATTCAGCATGTACTGGTGGTGTTTAGAGCGTGTAAGCGAAATAACAGAAATAAGAATTTGGGCGATGCTAAGTGAAAACTAGGCCAGTGCAAGCTCCTTGCCTCTGTTTTTCTCCGTTGTTTGTGTTATTCTTGATTCATGAAAAACTAAAAGGCTAGTTTTCATTTTGGCAAGAAAATCTTAAAATTGCTTTTTCTTAGTCAAGCTCTTTTCTAGTATCCTGTTATTCTGAAAGTAAAGGACAGAATGTGTGTTTAAAAACAGATGAGAAATCCCACTGCATATTTATAAGGAAACGAAGCTGACTGAACAAAATCCAACAGATCTCCAGTATGTGGGGTAGAGAGAGAAAATTGCTCCAATTAATTCTCGTCATTCCTGGTATATGTGAAAGTGAGAAACATTAAAGACCGACTGAAATTAAAATCTCTTGTTTTTATTAATTGCAGATTCACTGGGGCCACATTGAAGACGTTGAGCTGATTAACGATGGTTCAGGATTAGGCTTTGGAATTGTAGGAGGAAAGTCAAGTGGAGTAGTTGTAAGAACAATTGTTCCTGGGGGATTAGCAGATCGGGTAATTTGTTATATTATGTCACTTCTTGTTTGATTGTAAAGTATAATTAACTGGTTTTGACAGTCTTAAAATAAACTAATATACTTAAACAAAAGGAAGCTGATAGCATCAAAGTCTGAATGACAACATACGCTTTATAAATAAATATGTTGAAGGAATGATTGAGGAAAAAGTCAGCACCTGATATGAATTAAGTTGTTTGTCAGACATGGTTCGGCTTTTATAACATGGTTGAACATGCAGAAATTCTGAAAAGTTGTCTAACCTTCTAATATTTTTAATAATTTTGATACTTTCAGCCTTTGGTCAGTCTGGGGGAGAAGAAATGCTCTTAATGGATTTGCACATCGTCTGTAGAATTTGGCACATTTGGCAACATCTGTAGGGACTAACTCTACAAAAAAATTCTCGGGCAAGAGACTCTGCTCTATTGAAATACTTGTGCTGCAAGATTCAGTTTATAGACTGAAGATGTCCTGTTTTTAGTGGGTTTCCTTTCAAAGGTGTTTTGATACTTGCCTTGAGGTCTGACCAGTTCATGGAGGCACTTAAGATTGATGCAAAGCTTTCTGAAGTTAGTGGTATCTTTTAAAGTTGCACAGGTAGTTTGCAACCTTTGATTGCTAATCTTTAAAGACTCAGTACTAAGTGTTGCTGCATTTCAGGAGTAGAACACATGCAGCAGCAAAACAGATTTGGATTTTTAATGTGAATTTGGGCATGACAAGTTACAATATTTGAGGTCTGGAACCCATGCAGACAAGATCTGGTAACGTACTAAAGAGAGAGGCTAAGGTACTTCCTCTAGTATGGGATGGAAACGGAAACTGGAGATTCAGAGAGCTTTACTGGAAAATGTTGGCTTTTGCTTGACTGCCTCCCTCTGAACCTGTTCATGTATAAATGCATATTTTAAAATTATTGTGTAGCACCTGTTTTGCTGTAAGGAATAAAGTGTTTTGGCTACAAATGAAGCATGTAAGTTAAGAACTCAACACATCATTCTCAGCTGAATGAGACATCATTAAGAACATGTGAAATAATGAGCACATATACATGTTA
Organism: Phalacrocorax aristotelis; assembly: GCF_949628215.1. Classification (NCBI taxonomy): domain Eukaryota; kingdom Metazoa; phylum Chordata; class Aves; order Suliformes; family Phalacrocoracidae; genus Phalacrocorax; species Phalacrocorax aristotelis. The sequence goes on along the minus strand of NC_134281.1, from coordinate 42,427,603 downwards.
AAACTGGATGAGTTTGTAAATTAGTTTGAGTTACTTCTGGGAATTACTCTGCTATGATTGCTGTACAAATCAATGCACCTAAGGTGGTGGAGCTGTTGCTGATCAATACCAGCTGAGGATTTGGTCCTATGAATGCTTGCTTATAACAGAAATGATGATGTAGGTCATGAATCATAATTATCATGTAAAAAATGGTTTGTGTGGAGTCTTGTTACCTTCAGTGGATTTACTTGCTTGAGTTGGAGCTAGTCACATGAGAAACGAATTGCCAGGCTTATGTAGAAGTATTACAAAAAACTCTAAAAAGTCCTAAGTCAAAATGCTGTGCTTTTTATTCTAACGCCTATCTGATGAGGAGTATTCTATGGAACAGCAATACATAACAACCTGTGAGATTATAAAACATTGTTGCTGTCTGTCTTCTGCTAAATGAGAAAAGTAACCAATTTCCTAGGAATGGTGCTTTTCAACTTGTGTACCTCACACTCAGTTTTGGAAAGGTTGATTTACCCCTGCTAGCTACTGTGGAAAGAACAGTGCAAACGCTTCCTTGAATTATTTAGTATGTTGCTGTGGTGGCTAATTTTAAGGTATTTTCTTGCATTGGCTCTCATGGCCGTGAAGATACCTCTATACAATTTCAATTTTGTAATGGAAAAGATAGTTTATGTGTAAACTGGAAACATTTTGTACAATTTTATTTGTTTGAAGGATGGGAGGCTCCAGACAGGAGATCACATCTTACAGATTGGAGGGACCAATGTGCGAGGAATGACCAGTGAACAAGTTGCCCAAGTGCTGAGAAACTGTGGGAATTCTGTTAGGATGACCGTTGCAAGAGACCCAAAGTGTGAAATTATGGAGACTCCACCAGCTCCTGTGAGCTGGCCAGTCAGTACATTACCTTCCTTTCAAAATGGAAATGTAAGTGTCTAATGTTTACTTATGATGTTTTTTAGTATGTCTGTGGTTTGTGATCAGAGCGGAGGAGGAGAAAAGAGTGTTCTTGAGACCTAAAGTGCTTCTCCTCTTTTGAGTTTCCAGATATCATATGCATGTATTTAAGTGGTCCTTGTAGCCCTGCCTTCTGCAAGTTTTCCCTTTCTCCTATACATTATTAATACCTATAATCTTGGGATCAGAATGACCAGCTTTACAGAGTTTATTTCAGAGTGGGTAATTTAATTATCAAGACCATAAATGTTATCGATAAATGGAACTTTTAGTTCTCCTCCTTAACTCATTACATTTTTGCTAATCAATCGTTTGTAAGTGAATTCAAAACTTGACTGTGGATTTCCCTAGTCTGAAATCCAGAGCTCCATGGCCACACCAGAATTATTCAGCACAATCATCTTTTTATGAAACATAAGTGTAATGTTTTCATAGTCTACGCTACTGTCTGTGATAGGAAATATATCTAAAATTTTGAAACTTGTTTTAGCAAATCTTATCATGGTCATATCAAAGTCTCTTGTTTTTGAAGTCATTCTTTTCAGTTTTGAGTAATTAAAATCAACAAATGCTACACTAAGTGTACAGTAGGTCTTGAAACATAAACAAAGCTGTGCTTGTGTACCATCTGCTACTACTGTGCTGCTTAGATTTAGGTGTGGAATCTGAGTAGCCTTTTCTTTCTTGTCTAGTTTCTTGAATATGAGTGAAGAGAGCTATTTTTTTGAAGCACCATTTTTAAAGGTCAGACTAGTGGTCATATTGTTATAAACTCACCTTTGCGCTTACTGGGCATAGTCGTTGCAAAGACAGCCATTAGCTTTGTGTCTTGCATCCCTCTGGAAGAGTACTGGGGCTGAAGCAGTCAGTAAAATATTTTGGGTCCTCCTCAAACTCCTCTTCTCAGAGGAGGGATTTTTGTAGGAAACGCAAGCGGCAGAGAGATGAAAGGGGGTAGTCTATGTACATAAGGTTGGAGTCTTAAAAGTGGGCATGTCCAATACTGTGAAAAAAGGCTTTCCTAGAGAATCAGCATTGTTATGAAGCACTTCTGTCTGTATCATATTTTCCAAGGCCTGTATTAGGAAAAAATAACATAGTCCTAGTTTGTTTCCTCTACAAAGTACTATTTTTCTCTCTTCCCTGCCTCAAAGGTGGGCCTGTTTGTTACTACCTGACACCAAGTGTTGACCATACTAAAGCCTTTCTAAAATTTTTTTCCTTCTGGATGTCTTTTCAGTGTTCTCCTTATTCCTGCTATGTAGATTAAAGGGGAAGAATCACATTGCAATTTCATCTACTACTTTCTGAATGTCATCTGTTGTTTTCTGAACTAAATAGTGCCTTCATATTTAGATTTGAAGAAACTCCTCTTTCTGGTGTTAAGAGAGATTTGCTGAAGTCAAGAGTAGTGGTTAACCTGAATATATTTAACAATGATGATCTTAATGGTCCACCTTTCAATTTGTGTCTGATTTACAACAGAACTTTTTCCTATAATCTAATTTCTTTCTGGTTTCTGAGTACTTTCACTTGCTCTGAGCTTTGGAATAGAAAATATTTTCCTTTTCTTTTTTGCAAACCAGCAGAAAGGCATTTTTAATATATGGGTTTTTTTCAGTTTTATATTAATATTTGATTTCCTCTAAATTTCCTGTAGTAGCGAATAACTGAAACTACTTTTGTCTGTGCATGGGCACAAGAAAACAGGCACATTACCTGTACTCTCCAAGATACTGACAGCAGTGTTAGCAGCCTACTTGTGCTGACTGTATTTAGGACTCTGTACTTTGATTTTTCCAGACTCCACTTCTAATGTTTTGCATTCTACCAGTAATATTACTTGGAGAAAATTTCTGTAGTACCAGAGCACTGAATATGAAGGGCTTTTGATTGTCAAAATAGCAGGAGTCTCAAGGCCATAGCTCCATTTCAGATGTTGCTATAGGCTTGTTTACTGTTTTGGTTCCCTCTCCTAAAGAAAAGTGACAGAACATTAAAACTTATCTTCACCTCCATCAGCATCTTATGGTGCAAGAGGGTTAGAAAGTGTTTAATGAACTTAATGAGTTGGCTAGTGGAGGGAGGTGTGTGTGATAAGAAAGGAGATAGCTATCCATCGATTTCTCTTTCAGTGAAAAGTGAAATAGGTGCAGCCATCTCTTTGGCCTGCTTTTAATATAAGTCCTTCCAAAGCTGATATTTGGCAAGCATTTGATTAAACTTCTCTTTAGTTCACTCTCTTAAGAAATGTTTTCCAATTTCCCAGTCCTTTTTTTCCTGTTGGCAGTGACACTGTCCCTCTTGATTTCATCACTTTTACAGTCCTTACTCTAATCATCATCTTTTTTTTTTTTTTTCCTCTCATTGGGCGGTATCCGATTACTGAAAATGAACAACTTTATGTATTTTAATTTATCCCTTGCAATCCCAGGTCTATGATTGACTGTTTTTCTCTTTGGCATCACCAATGTCTTTAGTGTGTCCTGTTTGAACTCTGTCTTGCAGTTTTGATTTTTACTTGTCAGACTAGAGTTGCACAGACATACTGAGGCCAGCTTTGTGGGAGCCTTTTTCCATAGACTTCTCCAACGTAAGGTCAGATCATATTTTAATCTTAGCTAGTGGCTTTTATGTTTTTTTGGTAATTGTAGTAAGTGGAGGGTCTGGAGAACAGGTCATGTTATGTGCTTCTCTTTTCAAGTATTGTTTGTTACGAGCGGTAGTCTTATCAGGTCAACAGTAAGGCATTGACAAATGAATACTCTCCCTTCCTCTGTTAGGTCTTAAAAATAATTTTTCATTGAGTATGAACTTTTGCTTCCTATTGCCTCAGACAACCTGGAGGCTTCCAGTGCTCTTTGCAGTTTGGTGGTGTTCAACTCTGAACAGGATTATATCAAACTTGTTAAGCTGATGTGTGTAAGATTGACTTTTGGAATGGTTTTGTGGTTTGGGATCTAGCATAAAAACAAACAATAAGCTCAAGCACCTGCCTAGTCTCCCATATTTGCACTTAAGTAGGCAACTGTTTCTGTAGTAGAGATGTGCCTACTATGTATTCAGTGGTTTGTTTCACTTCAGGGCATCGAACCTGTTTCTGTCTTGAGATCCCTTTCCTACTGCCCTTCACTTCCTTAGTAGGTGATAACAAGGATAGATAAGCTTTGCTTTTTCTGACAGAAATGTGCGATATGATAACACTGTGTATTTATACTAGGTTCTTTTTGGCTTCTTAACTGTCCCGTAGAAAGAGCTCAGGCAAGTGGGTTCATGACACTATTTATCAGGACTAACATATGAAAGGGAAAGAAAAAATTATGCGGGCATTCAGGGTTTCTGTTGTCTTGTGGGATTGACTGGGAAACTTGTTGTTAGCAAGTGGCAGTGTAATCAAAAGGGAAATAAATGGCCCCTGAGCAGTCTAACAGAAAACCTTCGTTTTCCATAAAATATAAATATTATACCTCTGACAGGCACGTGAAGAAAGTATTAGGGAAGAATTTAAAAAGCAGCTAATGACTTAGGGTGCCACTTTATTTTCAGCAAATCTTGGGTATATCTCTTTTGCAAATATGATCCTTCCTAAAGTAGGAAAATCAAAATCACTGCTCACTTCTGAAGATCATAATTAACCTGCAATATTGTAATGGTACTGGGAAATAACGAGATGTTTTGTGCTTTATTTATAGGATAATACTAACCTTTTTGAGACCTATGATGTTGAACTTATAAAAAAGAATGGGCAAAGCCTGGGGATAACAATTGTTGGATATGCTGGCACATGTGATGTAGGTGAGTGCTACAGGATTTAATAAAGTCTAGGGTTAGGGACTTCTCAAATACCCTTTATTTACTATGGGGAAAATGGATAGTACTTCTTTGAAACAGTGTAACTTACAAAATCTATGAGGGAGATATTTGGAGAACTTGCTGCAAAGTGAAATTCAACCACAAAAAGTTTTAAGGGGTTGTAATTAGCTTAAAAAAAAATTCCCACTTGACTGCTGGACTGTGAATTTTACATGCTTATGCTGTTACTGTGCAAGACATGAAATTGTAACAGACGATTCCTGCATGTACAGACTCTAATGCAGTCAGGTTCCTCTCCACACTGGTCCTTATTTTGACCCTGCAGTATATAGTGCAATTCAGACAGTGCATTTTAAGAAGCATTTCAAATCAGAGTATCAGATGTCCTGTTTGCATTAACTTTTGAATGGCATCTTCAGTATGTACAAAGTAGCTCAATGTGCAACTTCTATTTCTTTAATGAATTGTAGATGTTGGAGTAGAATTGAACAGTCAGACTAACTAGTCCATCCCTCTGCCAGGCAGGAGATGCAGAGAGTCTTAGCTGTGCGTGATGTGTATGCCACCTTCACAGGATGGTGTACTTGTCTTTGGCAGACGGTTGTTTCAGTGTCTAAACTCTGGGAACAGATTAAAGTACCTGTGATAGGATATGGTGACATGGAATCAGGGTTGGTTTTTGGTTTGGTTTTCTTTGTTAGGTTGGTGGGTTTGGTTTGTTTTTTTCTAAATCCTCTTTAAATTAGAGCTGTTCCACATATGATAATACCTTGTTTTGACACAAACAGGTAGTGCTTTTTATCCCCTCCCCTTCCTCATGGGACTCAAGAAAGTATTCTGGGAAAGTGGTGCAGCTGGGGTTGCTCTCCAGTCCTCTTCATTCCCAGGAGATCCTCTTGTGTTGCTGGTCGGGAATCCCAGGCCAGTGCAGTGAGCACTGGGAACTGGGATGTGGAGGAGCACGTGTCAGGCAATAGGAAAAAATAGGTCTGAAGCACTGGTAGAGGGGTTTTGCTGAGCATGGCCAAACCATGTTGGGCAGGTGTCTGAGGAAGGTTAGTGTTCACCAAAGGATGGATGAAGTATAAAGATTCACTAGAATTAAGGATCAGCACCTCCTATTTTGCAGGAGTTTGTGAATGGGAAGGGTTACTGGTTCAACTGATGATTGCATATTTACCCAGGTTTTTGTTTTGTTTTTTATTTCCGTGTTCTAATTAGAAGTTAGAATTGACAAACAAATGTCAAAGATGACAAAGGACAGCTTTTCTGATTTGTGTGTTTTGTTTTGTTGTGGTTTTTTTTTTTTGTTAAGAAAAATCCTTTTTCATTAAGATTTAAAGTACTAAATTCTTTAGCTGTAAGATGATTGAAGTTGTGATCAAAGTACTTAAGCACATACTTTATGTTTAGCTTAGGTAGTCCTACTGAAATCAAATGCAGCATGGATTTAACTAATTGTGGTTTAAAGCCTGGGTAAGCACAAGGATGAATCCATGGAGGAGGTGGCCTTTTGTGAGCCATTTTGAGGAAAATATTTTGAGGTCAGTGTGCAGGTGGTTGTGTTGGTGCTGTTTTTTCCATCAGAGACCCTCAGTCATTCTGTGTCAAACCATGTGAGTGGTAACATGGAAATGGTGGTGGTATACAGAATCATAACTTTGTGGACAGAAGCATGTGAAAAAGGCTGTAATTAAAAATTTTAATAAGAAAAGAAACAAATTGGGTTAATGTAGTGACTTGTTTCTCTTCCTCCCTCCACCTGCCGACAGAACCTTCAGGGATTTTCGTGAAAAATATAATACCTGGTAGTGCTGCTGACCACAATGGCCAAATTCATGTTCATGACAAAATTGTTGCTGTAAGTAGAAGTCTGCTAATATATTGTTGTAGAACTAATACTTCATTACACATCCCAGAGTTAAAAGAACAATGTAGTAAAGACTTTCTAAAATTAATTAAACCTTCTTCACTTTGCAGAGGAAATAATTCGGTGGTGTGTATTTGTTTAGGTAGATTTGTAACAGAAATGAGCTTTGGCTTGCTGTGGTTAAAATATTTTATATTCAGAGAACTAGTAAATAGTAGTTAACTATGAAAGAGGCAAGCATTTGGATTAAAATGTTTCAGAGTGGAGAATCTTGGCTCTTGGCCTGAAGTAAAGATGAGCAGCATTAGCTTCTATTTGAATTGAATGGGACTTGAGGATGGTTAAGATTTTGCAAGATGTGGCACACTGTTTATGGTTCTTAATGACTGTGTAGCACAGTGTGGATACAATCAAAATGTTAATAGTTAAAATTTAGGTTTAAAACCACAAGCTTTATGTTTAGAAAAATAAAAAAACCCACTGAATAGCAGTGAATTGAATAATAGCCAATTTTGCATTCACAGTATAAGCAGGAATGAATTACAGTCTTTTTGTTTTAAGAGATAATATTTATAGAGACATGATTTTAAATTACTTTTAAAATGTGTGCTATGCCAGACCTTCCAAAGTTAGCTTCTCCTTTGTGAGACCAAAAATTGATAGAAACTTGTGCTTTTATCTGCAGCTTTTCAGGAGAATCCCCTATTGATGCATGGTCTAACACTGAGGTGAACAGAGTATTTTGGGTGTAAATTGAGATATCTGAATTAATGTAAGAATTGGGCTGTTCAGAGTGGATTATACCAACTGTTGTGTGTATAGGCTTGTGTGGAGCACCTTAGAAATCCATGAGAAAACTAACAGTGATAATGAACTGAACAGAGTTCTAGGCTGGCAACTCTTGCTGCGAAGCTTCATCCACAATACTCCTCAAGCTGGTTTTTGTAAGCAAAAAAATTGTAGGGGGAAATCAGTCCATACTTCTGTCTGATTAGTAAATTTTGTTTTGTGGTTGCTCCACAAAGACAGAAGAAATTACTGTTGTGTTTCCTTTTAAAATGCACTTTGAAAATATTATCTAATTAGTGAAATGCAACTGATTTAATGAGATTGCTTTGCAAATACTACTGTTTTGGGTGAATAACCCTATAATTTCTGCACAAAATAATGTGGATGTTGCTTACAGTGTATGGTAGAGCCTAATGTAATGTGATTACTAGTATATGATATGATCTTCATGTTTTAGGTTGATGGAGTTAATATACAGGATTATACCAACCAGGAAGTGGTAGATGCATTGCGTAACACAGGACAGACTGTATGCCTTACCTTACTTAGAAGGAAACCTTCTACTATTTCTTCAGAAAGACCTTCAGATAGAGGTAATTTTTTCCCCCTTACTCAGCAACTGATTTTATTTTTCACTCAAGTTACAGTTACCTAATTTAAAAATTAGGACTAGGCACCATGTTATCCTAGATTTTGTAAGGGCACACTGTAGAAAATGAGATATTAAGGACGAATGGAAAGAAACAGAAATAAGGGATTCAGGAAAAGTGAGTACAAAACTCCTGTGTAGCCAAAAAACAAAAAAAGATAGTAGTTAGGTGGTATTACTACTTCATATATTTTGCAGCATATAATTCTTTTTTTTTCATCTATTTTCACAGTGCAGCCAACTATTTCAACCTTTGTGTCCCCTGGAGCTGTAGGGACTGAAACTAGTGTGGACACTAAGAATGAGGAAAACCAAAACCAGAAGGATAATGTTCAAAAAGAAAAGAAGCAGAGTCTACATAAAACAGGTGGATAGGTTATCTTGCAGTGTCTCTTCTGAGTCTTTGGAATTGTCTTTAATCCATTTTCAGTACTGATAGGATGTCATGTCTTAGTCCGTCTTTAGCTTTTGCTCTGTAAGGCTTTTTATTTAGGTCCTTCTGAGGTAAAGCTCTACCTGTTGGGTCTATCAACTCTTCCACCCCACCCTATCCCCAAAATGTAGCATTTTCCACAGGTTTGCTGAAAGTGCATTTTGTGTCATCATGGAGGTCACTGCTGAAGATACTGGATAACATTAGCCCCTGTAGCTATTGATCTTCTCTCATAACTGGCTCTCAAGTCATTGGTTAATACTGTCTTTGATCCCAGTAGTCCATCTGGTTTTCAGCCTATTTAGCAGTCATCAAACCCATCTTCCTCAGTTTCCAAATGAGAATACTGATGTAAATGGTGTCAAAAGCTTTGGTAAAGCTGAGGTGTATTACAAGCTTCATCCACATAGCTATCTTGGAAGTCAGACTGGTCAGTTATTTGGCAAATCTATATAACTGTTCCTGATTTGCATTCTTATCATTTATGTCTTTGGAAATGGATTCCAAGAGGAAGTATCTCATGATCTCTCCAGGGCTGAAGGTGAGACTGACTGGCCTATAATTCTGTGGATCTTCCTCCCTGCATAAAGTTTTCCCTTTTCCAGTCATTAATGATCCCCCTTTGATTGCCGTGTTTTGAGTTGGGCTTTTTTGGGGGGTTGGGTTTTGGTTGTGGGGTTTTTTTGTTTGTTTGTTTTAAGATTATAGACAGTGGAGGTGCAGCCCTTTCAGTACTCTGGAATGAATTTCATAAGCCCTATAGAGCTGAACGCCTCCAGCTCACTGATGCTTTCTAGCCCTCGTCCTACTCTGATGACCTGAGGTGCCCTGCTTGCAGTCGTCTTCTGCCAGAGAAGGCTTGTTCATCCTCCTCTGCTGCCAGGGCCTTAAACCAGGTTGCTAGGTGAACAGCATCAGGAGATGGAACTCTTGGGAGTTCCCATTTACTTCCTGATCCAGTGTTACCTCTGTCCTATCTATCTTTTTGCTCTCACAGGTCATAGGCTCCTGTGTCTGCAGTCTTTTCAAAATATTCTGTTGGTTTCCTGTACATCATCTCTGATGCCCATTTGTTGCAGTTTCCTCTTTTGGCACTGCAGTACCTTCATCAGAACTCATCTTCTGAGCTGCTCAACTTATACGCCTACAAGATGTGACCTGAGCTGCAGCATCCTCCCTCAGGAGTTTTGACTGAATAGAGCTTGCTGAAGGACCAGAGGCGGCTGCACCAGCAGGGACAGGGATGATGTCTTGTTCCATGTCTCCATTTGTAGGTCATTTTCCACACAAATGAGACAGATGCTATTCCATGAACATCTGTCTCACCGGTGTGCCACCTGCCATGTAACTGCCTTGCTCCTGTTTGCGTATCCTGCTTATAGTGCTCCTGGTCACTGACGTTTCCTGGGGTGCCAGAGAAGTAGGAAGCCTAGCACAAGTTATGTCTACCTCCTGTGAGACTCCCCACTTGGCAATGAACATCTCCCTGCTGCCCACTGGTTCCCAGACCCAACTTATTTACCTTGTCGTACTAATACTTTTGTGTACTGCTTCCTCCCGTGCTCCTAGAGTTCAGTCTCTAGACATGCAATTTCTGGCTCGCTTGTCCTGAGCTTACTAGCTGAACTGGAAACTGTTGACTGCACACCTATGCAGGCAGATAAGAATCTCTGGTCTGGCAAAGGCATAATAGGTATAAAGACGTGATAGCTGGAATTGGAAGCTGGACATGAGTTCCAGTTAGGCATGTGTGTTTAACAGCAAAGGCAGTTGGACATAGGGACAGATCACAAAGGCATGGATTGCTTTGGTTTTTCTGAATAAGGGTTGGAGGTCTTTCCAGGAGGTGTGCTTTAATTCCCCTACAGATTTTTGGGCTCTATTACAGGAACTTCTGGATGAATTTCTATGGCTTGTGTTAAAGTCAGCATAAATTATCCTTATGCCTTGTAGTTTCTAAGATATGTAGATGTAATAGAGGATTCTAAATTATGGCTGTCAATGAATAACAATTTTGCTATGATTGTGGAAGATCTGTCAGTATTAAAGACAACCTGGAAACAAGAGAAATGTAGCAGTTCCTATGTTCCATTCTGTTTTACTTTTCTGTCCAAGCCTTGTAACAAGACATCCTTTGTTGTGACTTTTTCATGTTGCCAGAAACAGGAAGCCAAAGCAGAGGTGGTTGAGTAGCTGAGATGTGAGGTTATCAAAGCATTGTTTTAGCTGTATGAATGGAAAAGCATACATTGATTTGTATTTACAATGGACAAATAACTTAAGGACTTAGCAGTAGGATGTATTTAGGGGCAGAAGAGCCACAGGACTTGCACTCACTATGACAGAGGCTAGAAAAGAGCAGCACGTGCTGTCCTGTGTCACCCAGTCCTTTTTGACTGTAGAACTTTCTGTGCATAAAGTATTTTCTTTTTCTACTGAAGTGAACAATATGCCTGTAGTCAGTTCCTGACTACTTGTGATTGGGTTATCTTGTGTCACAGGCTGCAGATGTCTGCCCTGATGCAAAGAGAACTTTCTAAGGAATTTGCTACTTAATACCTTGTGCTGTGCAAATATGGTATATCAATGTCAGTATCAGTTTATGCTGGAAACCGAGATTGGTTTTACCTGGCTTGAAGTTAACAAACTCTGTTAGTCTCAAGGTATGCTATCTAGATACGCCTTAGTGATCCCTGTTCTGCTGATAATCAGCTTGGATCAAATTGTATTTTTCAGCCCTTTTTGTGTCAGACCCAAACTGCTTTGATGTGGATCCACTGCCTCTCCATAAATGCTCCAAAGCCCTTTAGTTTCAAAAGGAGTTTGTAACCAAGTTGTATGTATATGAGCGGCCCCCCTTCAATTCTAGCTTTGTGCAAATCTCCTAATCACCTTCCTTGGAGCTCTGCAGGGTACGGTGCAGGTACACCTGGGTCTGGCAAGGACTTAATTTTCTGGAATCCATAGCTACTGGGTGGACCCATGCTGATTCCTTGCAGGGCAACATGATATATCTGTACTGAATTCCCCAGTGCATCATGTAGCAAGTGTACTATGAGATTTTTGTATTCTTTTATGTATCCAAGCTCCCCTTACCCTGGAGAATACAGGATTATGTGTTTGTGTGCACAGTGTGTCTTGGGATACTAAAATTTAAACACTGAAGACATTGTTTGTTTGCGGTTGGATACTGTCCTTGATACCATCTAGCAGTGCTGGTCCTCCTTGGGCCAGCAGGATAATGCAATGGGCATGGCTTTGAAACTGAGCAATAAATTAGGAGCATTTAATGCAATGGTAAGCAAGTATCATTGCTTGATTAAATGGGTTTTCACAGTGAAAAATCACTTTAAATTACAAGGTTCTGCAAAAGCTTTACCCAAGTATAAAATGTGTGTGTATATCTCCATTAAAAAGTTGAAATACCTAGTTGCAAAGTTTACTCATACTGAAATATGATGTATAAGATTTCACCTTGGAATAGAATTTAATGGCCAAGTTTAAATTCCAAAGATAGGTGCTTATTTTGGACAGGGTGAGGGGCACTTCATTATAATGGTGCTAAAGTAAATACTGCTAATTTAAGGCTCTGACTAAACTCTGGAAATGCTTTTAGAAGTTTAATGTAAAAGGTATGTTTTATAAAATATGTATTATTTCCCTCTAAGCTCAGTTGTGTGAAATTCTTATTAAATTGTGTTTCCTGGAGAGGTATTAAATAGTAGTTCTGGCCAGGCAAAACCGTGCTTTAGCAGTTGCGTTACAAAGGCAACATGGTTTAGGATGCAATGTGCACGTGGCCTGAAACTTTCTGCTAGCAGACTAGAGGCAATTAACTTAACAGCTGCATCTGCAAGACTGCAGACTGCTTTCTTTTTCCTTGCAGCAGTGCTCAGAACCCAAAGATATGATGATGTTAGTCAGGTGCTTAAAGATGGCTGGGGAAAAATATTCAACAGTAGGGCAGATAAAGGTAGCGCATTAATGAAGCGCACTGGAGCACGGTACACATCCTTGTATAGAATATTTGTGAAACCAGGAGGAAATTGCAAGAAGAAAAGATCCCAATTTTGAAGATGCCAGCAATTTTGACCAGGAGAGGTGATTTTTACAGTACATGTGTGGTTTATTCTTGACGCTTGCTAATTAGAAATGAAACACTGTATGGAAGTGCAGAGAGAAGGACAGACTAAATACGTTGGAAGTTGTTGCTAATGAAAGCTGTCCTTGCAAAGCTTTTTCATTTCTGAGTCCTTTCACACTCTAGAAGGCGTGGTACATATCTCAGGTCATGAGAAATCCAGCTGGATGAGACACTAGAAAGAAAGTTCACATTAGCTACCATGTGGAAAAAGCTGTTTGGGGGGAAAAGGAGTATTTTAAGTGAATTGGGTGATATAATTGGAACAGAATATATTTAATCCAAATCTCTCCAGCCAACACTTCCACAGTTCTGAGGAAGTTACAGGCAAAGACTTCAAAGTGTGTTTGAAAGAAAGAAAAGGGGAAACTTAAAATGGAGACATGCATCAGCACCTGATCTGAACAACTCATAGATTTTTGGTAATGTGTTTTTGAAGTGACAAAAAAATCTGTATTCAGCCAACTGAACACAGCTTATAGTTACTGAACTGAACTTTGAGAATGACCCTAAGATTCACAATTCCTGGTGAACCTTAAAATCTATATTTGGCTACACAGGGGATTGCAGGTGCTTAGGTCCTGGGTGTTCACACTGTAAATTTGTAATAGCAGAAAAAAAGACTAAAGAATTTCTGTCCCTATGTATTTCTACAAATAGAAGAAGTAGAAAAATGCATGGGTATTCTGTTTTTGCTACAGTTGGGAAGAAACATAGAGATCAGCCTGTGCTTGATAACAAGACTAATGAAGAAGACTTCTTAGAAACTTCAATTAAATTTAAATGAAGGAAAAAACCCTTAACTCACAGCTGAGAATTTAAAGACAGTTTGTCTTCTATTTTTTTATTAAGGAGGTAATTTATTTCAGAGAGAACTGTGATCTGTGTTTACAAATCCAAGTTTTTATTCTTGGTGGAGTTTCTTTTCGGTGACAGAAAAATAGTTATCTGAATTGCTGGAATCCTTGAATATCTGTATCTCCTTGAGCCTTAGGTTAATGATGCTCTGGATACTTCCAAGTGAAATCTCAGTTGTTAGGCTCTGAGGAGTGCAGTTTGTCAGTGCAGACCAGATAGAATTTGCCTATCTGGCGTGACAGAAAGCGAATAGAAGAGATACAGTGATGAGTTATGTTGTTGCATAAGTTAACTTAAATCTTGTTTTAAATGAGTGGAAAACTTCAAAGTTATAAAATGATGTAATGGGGATTGTATTGCAAAGCTCCTGTTTTATCTTCGCAGTCTACAAAAGTGTTGAAAGCATACGCAGCTTCACATCCTATTTGTGTTGGCTTTTGCTAGTAGGTAGGCTCTGAGCTTCTGTTGGTGTCTTCAAAATTCCCCCCTTGAGGTATTTTATTTACTAGTTTGTGTGCAAAATGTGAGATTGTGATTTACATTCTAAATTTCAGTACGACACAACAGCAATACTAAGTGGTCTATGCCTTGTCTAGACATTTGACAAACTATTGCAGTCATTCGGGGGGGAAAAAAACAGTTTTCGGTAATTCAGAGCCCAGTTGCTGCTGCTGTAGCTGCTAAATGGAATTTGCTTTAAAGCCTGATTCTTACCAGTTAAACATTGCTTCGGCTTGGAACTTTATATGTACGCTGAGCTTCTGGATGGGGTCAAATGCAGGGCAGCCAGTCATTTTATGCTGTCTAGCTCTGTCAAATTGTCTTACATGAATGTAATACTGCCTTGGTTGCATAAGTAAGAAAGCTGAAAAGATATAAATGTCAAGATAGCCAAGTTCCCATGGAAGACTGGTTTAGAACTGGAGCTTATATTAAAGCTCATGTTACTTACTGGCCTAATTAAACTAGGCAAGCCTTTATACCTGCCAAATGTATAAATAAAGTCTGTGACTGCATTGTGCTGATGCAGCCCCTTGATAACAGCAATATCTTGTCAGGTGTTTTACTACTTAAGGGGGTTCATTTTGGTGGGAGATAATGCTTCCCTGGAGTGGCAAGCATTTTTATAGCAACAAACTATGAAGTCATGTGAAATTTGTTTTGCAGCCTGAAACAATGATTTATTTACAGTACTATATGGTACAGAACTCGCATCTCATCAATGCAAGCATCACCTCCTCTGCTTCTCAGCTGAATAAATCACACGTTAGCAGTAGCTGACATTTTGCATTGTTTTCCTAAGAAAGATATTTTTGATTTGCACTGTTTGATAGACTCAGCTTAACGCACCTTTCTTTTTGGGGTTATTCCCTCTAATCTTTTATTTACACCAGACTTTTATTGAAGTATTTAGAAGTAAATGTACTTCTGAATGTAAAATATGCTTGTAAATTTAATAATTTAATAAACTTTCATACTTAGGAAGCATCCCACTCCCTCCAGCACATGAGCTGAAATCCAAATGGGAAGACCTGCTGGGACCTGAATATGAAGTTATGGTATGTTATCTTTCAATAAACTACATTCATGTATGTTATTTCTTTAAATTACAGATCTGTGAGCTTAGCATTACAGGCTGTTTATAGAACAGTTTAATGTTTGGAATAGATCAGTAACATCAAATCTTGTTTCCCATAACATCAAGGCTGAAATATAGGAGTGTTACAATGAGTTGTTGGGGTTTTTAAATTCTGTTTATATAGATACTATTGTTATACAGATACTACAGAGGAACAGTGATTTAAGAAAACCAACTGTCCTTTTAAATCTGCATCGTAGCAGCCACTTAAAATATGTGGCATTTTTATTATTTCATTTACGATCTATTAGTTTTATTGTGCACTGAGAAAAAAAGGCTTAGGATGAACCTCCTGTGTTTCACAAAGAATCTCACAATTTTATTAGAAGAAAGAATGATTTTTCAAACATGCTGGGAAAATAGGAAGAAATTCATGGTAGTGTAACTTCATGGTGCCAGTGTATTAGATATTTCTTCACTTCATATTAAATAATTGCCAAGCAAAAGATTGTTTTGATGAATTGTCATAAGGAGTTGATGGAAACTGTAATTCACTGCTGCTTTTCAGTGCTGTGTTAGCTAGTGAGTACAGATAAGACTCCAGCCAGTGTTCTTTCCAAAGACTTAAAAAATTCTCACCACCACCAAGAAAATGCCCTGTTTGTCTTTGCAATGCTTGTCCAGTTGATTTAGAGACACTTATTTTTACTACTTGGAGTAGCCATCGTTCCAGTCACTCGCTGGAAGATTTAAAGTAGCTTTAAGAATTGCCCTGAGAAACTCACTTCTCTTCTTTCCATTAGCACTCCTTTAAGATCTGAAGTTCGTGTAAGATTATGTACATGATGCAATAAATCTGTGTGGCTGCCCACTTCAGTTGCTTGGTATTCCCATCCTTACATTTCAACAGTCTGATATTACTCCCCTTAGCACTATCACATTTCCCACAGAGGATGAAAACTTGCTTAGTTTGTGAAACTGTCCGTTTCTAATTCTTCTTTAGCGGCTACCAGTAAAATGTCAGGATGAAAATGTTAATGATTGGTCCTTTTAAATAATAGAAGGAAACTGTTGTGGCATCCCATTTTTGAAAGTCGTTTTTCAGTGGTTCTAGTTCTTGTCATCTGTACCTACATCTAGTCTTGCTTGGCTGTGTTCAGTAACAACGCTTAGTTCTATATCAGCCTGATAGCCCAGTCCCTGTTTCACGCTATCCTCACTCCTACACTCAGCTCTCAGAAAGTCACCCTGAAGTTTGAGTATTCCATCAAAAGTATTTCTCTTCAGAGGAAATAGCTGTTTGAAGAGAGGATTTGGTGTCACTCATGGCTTCTGTGTTGCCGATCCTTTGTGGTACCAGTGGAAGGAGCTGAGATCCTGCTGAAACAGAAAGAGACCCTGGAAGTCTGGGCAGGGATGTATGACTGTGTGGTATTTGTTTGGTACCTGGCAGTACCTAAGTGTGAGCAGTCAAGCTGAGGAGTTATCAGTCATTCAGTTACAGCCGAACGGACATGAAATGGATTCTGTCTTTCACAAAAATATGCTAGGTACTGGAAAACAAGATGCTGGAAGCCCTATTGAAAATTAAGCCAAAAGAAAAGCTGAGGCTTAATATTGTTTCATTGATACTTTGTTAAAGTAGGAATTTCCAAAGGAGCCTAAAGGTACCTGATTTTTTGCAAGGCTGCTTGTTTTCCAAACCTAACAGGTGTGGCAATTCTCCCAAATGTATTCAACTTCAGTGTCCCAGATTCCAATCCTGGGCAATAGATCACCACGGATGTCATCTTATTACATTTGAAATTGGAGTAAATAACCTTCTGAGGTTACAGATAAATAAATTATGTTAAGGAAGAATATCACAAGAAGACTGGTGGTGAACATAGTTACTTTATTAATATAAAAAAATGAAGATGTACTGAAGGGATTTCTTGCCACTGTTTTAAATAATCCACTTTGCATTCAAATTTGCTAATTAAACTCATGTATTTCAAGCCATGTTAGAAACATGCTGCAAAGATGGTGGTTTAGTCTAGATGTTAGATGGCTGTACTATAGCCTGAAGTAATAACTTAAGCTATCGTACTTTTCAAATTCTGATTGGCAAGTCAGTTTGGGTATTTGTGTCAAACATAATGGCATTTTGTGCTTATACAGGATTATTGAACTTGACTAAAATTGTCACTCGGGCTTTGGGAATAGGATAATACTGGAGTCTGCTAATAATGCATAATTACCACGTTCCTAGTTATAAATGTTCTATGTGTGAAAGATTTTTCTAACGTTTGTTTAAAATCATTTTGCATCAATGTGATTTTGTTTAAGTACAGTTTATTTTGCTCATCAATATTTTGCCAGAACTCATCATTTGATAAAGTCTTTATTGTCCTGCTATTGAAAAGTGTTATGATGTACAATTTTTAGGTTGTGAATGTGGATATGCCCATCACAGATGATTCGGAGCTCCAGAAGTACTCAAAGGTATGACTTACATGATGGTTTCCATCCATGGGATATGTTGGCAGAGTAATACCAGGAGGGCACGACACAATTCCAGATGTATGTGTTTCAGAAATTTAGTGGCTTTGTGTCTCTACCTTACTTTTTCAAAAAAAGTCTACTAATATTCTGCTTATCTTCTCGACTTGTCCAATATCTTTTTGTAGCATGGGCAAATGAACCTTTTAATACACACACACTCCCCAAACAAACAAAATAAACCCAACCCAACCATGCATATAAGCCTCAAGTTTTTGGGTACTTAATTGCATTGAAATTCAATTGTTGAAAGCCCGTACGAATGGAGTAGAGGTTGAAACTCTGCTGAACGATGTTGTTGTCCAGGAGACTCTGCCATAGTCGTCCTGGCTCAGGGAGAGGGAGCTCTGTCTAATTACAACGGTCAGAGCTGAAATTAATTTCCATCTTCCAAGACTTTTGAGAGATTTTCAAAGTATGCATGTTAATATTGTGCAAAAGAGGTTTGTGGAGGTGATGCATGTATATACTTGTGGGATATCTCAGTGAAGAGAGGCCATAAACTCATAGTGAGACATGGGTGTGAGGGAATGTTGAGGATCAATGGATTTCTCCTTTTACTTGAATATCCAGAATTAATTGGGAACCAGAAGGGCAGTCAGTGTTTCAGCTTAAGGAATAAAAAGGCAGAAAATGGCCAAACTGAAGGATACTGCTGGTCAACTCCTCTCCCCAGGTTGCCATGACTTCTGCTGTCTTGTCTGGACAGCGTATCAGTTTTAGGTCTGCTAATATTAGGAAAACTAGCATAAGACACTAACAATTGGAGGCTCCCTAGAGAAAAATTCCAAATTAAGGAGGCAGACTTGGAAAAGGCTAACACAAAATTGGTGATTTCACCTTGCAGAAACAAGGATGCCATTATTATTAGCTATTTGCAGAGGATGCTTCATGGACATTTTTCTTACCTCAAAGTAGTGTGGCTCCTAAAAGGAGTAAGGCAGCTGATCTTGTGATGAGTTTTTATGGTGATTATGGAATTGCTTCCAGTTTTGTTGAAATCTTACCTTTTGGGTAAGATAGACTTGAGGCAGTACTTTCTCTGCGTTTTTTCCAATATAGTAACCTTATTTAAGAATACAGTTTAAATTGCCTTTTCCCCCAAAGGTCAGATTGGTTGTTTTTACTTGTGCAGACAGTTTGTATAGAGAAATTATGGACACTTGTGCTGTAATGCAGATAATGTCAGTATGAAGACATAATCATCTTACCGTGTGCTTAGTTTAATTTGGTGAGGTACTGAATCCTAAATGTGCTTATATTGTAGTAGAGAAAGATATATACATTCTCAGTCATACTTATGTTTTGGCAGCTATTACCAATCCACACTTTGAGATTAGGTGTTGAGATTGACACATTTGATGGACATCATTATATATCATCAATTGCATCAGATGGTCCAGCTGCAACACTTGGTCTTCTGCAACTGGAGGATGAACTTCTGGAGGTAAAAAACAAAACAAACCCCCCAAATATAGAACTGATGTATTTCCTGTTTGCTTAGCTTTCTTAAAAATGCTTGTTTTGAATTCTAGCTTGGCCGCTGTGTGTGCAATAGTAGTATTAAAGAGTTGGTTGCAGAAGCGGTTAGAGTAGTGCTTTGGAAGTCACATTCATTTTCTTCACTGTTTCATTCCTCCTTTATGGACAAAATGTCAAATTCTTGTGACCTCTTAGTGACTTCATGGGTTTTTTTTGCTGAAATGTTTTAACATGAGTACAAGAGTTATAAGGGCAGAGATAATATTTGTGTTGAATGTATTTGTATCTGTAGTCCTTTAGCTCAGTCTTTTGAGCAATTTGGCATTAGGTTTTGTGGTGGATAATCTTTCTTAATATTTGTCACTCCTAAAAAAATTTACAGCAGTCTCAGGAATAGTGGTTCCTGTTACACATTATAACTTGCTTGTTGAGTGTTGAAAGATGTTTGTGTGTATGAGCTAGTACATCAGTTTGTTTAAATATGTATAAAGAGGTCCTGGGGCAGCTTTGAAGTTATCGGAGTCAGAGCAGACTTATTTGCGTAGGGAAATTATTTATTTGATAGTATTAAAGTAATAGCTATTTTGTGTATGTATATCTAGCAGTATCTCAGCCTGCAAGTGAAAAGACATTACTTTCCTATTGAATGTCTGCTCTTTGTTGAATATTTTGAATTTAAGTCTTTTTTCAGTGGATGCAAAGAACATTTAATTGGCATCAATTGGAACGGAATTAGGCTTTCTGAAAGATTAATTTGTTAGCTGTACAGTTCTCTTGCTTTTATTTGTTGTTCACCCTTTAACATAAAAAATTCATACTGATATCACTAGGACCTAAAACATTTTCTTCAGTTACTGCTTAATGGAGGAAATCTTGATTCCTAAAGGAAGAGATTAATGGAATGCTGGAAGTGTTTAAATTCCTTGGTCACTAAACAAAAGATTGTACACAAAACCCAATAATGCAGTGCTGGAGAGTAACTTAGGAAACTTTAATTGTATATATTTAAGAGTTTTACTTATTACTGTGTACTTACAGTTAAGTTCATAGATATGTCCAGACCTAGTGAGCATAAATGTTTTTTTTTCTACTCTGTAGCTGGAAAAAAACCCCAACAAAATAAAAATGTGCTCCAGGGCTAAAGCTATATATGCCACATTTAGCCCATAGTATGTTTTTGCAGCCGAGTTATAAAT
This sequence comes from Phalacrocorax aristotelis, assembly GCF_949628215.1. Classification (NCBI taxonomy): domain Eukaryota; kingdom Metazoa; phylum Chordata; class Aves; order Suliformes; family Phalacrocoracidae; genus Phalacrocorax; species Phalacrocorax aristotelis. The sequence continues at coordinate 42,407,298 of NC_134281.1, read as the reverse complement.
CCCCTTAAGTACAGGTTTGCAATGGAAAAAGTGACAGCCCCATTCCCCAAACAAGCAGCTCTACCTGGGCCTGATACAGTTGGGATTAAAATGTGATCAGCAAGGAATTTTTTTAAAATTTTAATATATAGTGAGGTTGAATGTTGATTATTTTTAATTATGTGTTTGAATTATGATAGTAAGCATGGTATACCCCCCACCCCCCACCCCCAATTTTAGCTAATTTGATTGTGTTCTTTTTTAGGAATAAATTGCTTCCTTGTGTCCTTCTAGTTTTGTTAAAAAATTTCACTCACTCCTATTTGAAGGCACAACTAACTAGAGTGGTGTGGTGAATGAATGGGGTGTTGGGCACCTTGTGTGTTTAGAGGCTGATTTCTGGCAGCTGTAAAAGTAGAAATGGGAGTCCCCAAGTCTGCCTGGGAGTGCGCAGTAGCTCTTCTCCATCAATCACAGTATGCTGAGAAGTGCTGGTAACTTTCTACCACACTGCCCCTCTCAATGCATTAAAAAATCCTTATGCGTACATACTTCTGCTTAAATAATTAACTAATGGATTAGCCTGATAGCTCAGCAGTTGCTGTAATTCTTACAGAAAAAACCCATAGCAGTTCATCTTACTGTGTTGGGGGCTAGTTACACCACTCTGAATTTTAATCCTTGGCTGGGTTATAGTGTGAGAGAAACTCTGAGTTTCCCAGCAATATAAGCTGTATTTACAATGTAAAAAGCATGAAGGAAAAAGTGGGGGAAAACATAGCAGTGATCAGGAAGAAAATGGCAGCTAAAGATTGCTATGGAGTCTTGCACAAGTTTGAGTCCCTCTAAAGAACAAAGAGATCTGGGAAGTACATGGCGAGACCCTGCCTCAAGTACACACATACAGAGATGCGTACATGTAGGTTGTGTATTTACATGCTATATTTTCTAGGATCAAATGCGGGTTAATCTACATTAGCATTGCAGTTTGTGTATGGAGTGAAGTACTGAAGAGAAACTTCAGTTATCCCCACTTACTGTGCTTAGGTTCATGTTGTGGAGTGGACTTGGATGATATGTGCTGGATTCTTAAACCAGTGGTTGCACTCTAGTGACTTTGGACATTTGGTTATGAGAGCAGACTTGAGGTAGCCTGGAAGAAATCCCTGAAACACTAGAGGTATCGGGATTGAGTCCATAGCACTAATGAGGTTAAACCCTTGCTTTGGGGCTGCACTGCTTGTCAACATCGATGATGTTCACATCTACTGATGTTCTGCTTTCCTCATATTTAAAGATAACTGCTATGGTGCAAATAGATGTACCCTTGCGATACTGCAGGTTATAAAATAGGTAAAAGAGGATAAATCACACTAGTTTCATTTTCCTGAGGAAGTTCAACGGTATCCCATTACTGACTGTCTGTCTGTCTGTCTATCTATTTTTTTAAGTCAGTGTTTTAAAACGTCCATTAACAATGGCCTTGTGGTATTCTGTTGTCACTCAGAATCTAAAGCTTATGGGATGGTAAACTTCAACCTTTGTCAGGGTTTTCTGATTACTCACTTACTATAATTGGTTTCTTCTTTACTATGTAAACGTTCTTGCATGTTTTCTGTAGGATCTCTTTTAGTTTCAACCATTTTATTACTTTTAAACACCTGACAAAGTTGTGCTAGTTCTGACTTCAAGTTCTTGATTAGAGCTCAAAATATGTGTTTTCTTAAAATATTTGGGAAAATGAAACTTTTATCTTTTAAAATTCAAACACATAAGCCTAATGCTAAAAAAAAATCCTCATCGAAGAAACAGGTGAGAATGAAGTAACAATTCTAAGAAAATTTAAGCTAGGAAAAGTAGTGAGCAGAAAACAAGTTAGAGGAAGCTGAAGAGAGCAAAGACATGATGTAGCAGTCGGTAGTCACAAGATCTTGCAGATGAAGTTTAAGTCTTACAGTAATGCATGTATACTTCAGAAGCCTATGTTAATAAAACTATGCAAGATTTTCCAGAATCCCTAGGTAAAACAAGACTTTCCCATTCAGCTGGGGAAAGAAATGTACCCCACAAAATTAATAAAAGAATCTGGTTGAATGCCTTTTAATTATCTTAGTATGGATGTGTTTCCCCTTCTGTGTAGGTAAATGGAGTTCAGCTATACGGAAAATCACGCCGTGAGGCAATCACTTTTCTAAAAGAAGTGCCACCCCCATTTATATTGGTTTGCTGTCGGCGACTTTTTGATGATGGCAGTGAGTTTCTTGTGGATGAACCCACCATGGGAGTTTCCCCTCCAGAACAAAAGGTAGACTTCTCATGTCATTCATTTGTGTAAAAGGACAGTAACTTTTTGAAAAAGTGCATATATTTCTGAGAAAGTGATTTAGCTTTCTAAAGACATTGTCTCTGTTTTCATTTTGCTGTTTGATTCAGACCGCTTTTTAGTCTTAAATAACATTTTGTAAAATATATAGTTATATGAGGCAGTTTTGTATTAAATTGTTATATAAAGCTGCCTTTGCCATTCACGCTGGGCTCGTAAGGGACATCTGGTGTTTCAGTGAAAGATACTTTTACTACAGTTTATATGGGTGGGTCGTGAGAAACTTCGTTCTATAAATGCTATAAATACAAGGTAGGTAAATCACCAAGTTAGCATGCTGACTAGGTACATCCTATTCATCATTCTTATACTTAATAGGTGAGTGAGAGCTCTGAATTATACTAAATCACATCCTTGCCACCATTAGCTGATTGCTTCCATATTCTGAGTAGGTTTTTAGAGAACTGGAGAAAAATGAACCTTAATGTTTCTTTTCAATGAGGAAGTGTTAAAGTCTCAAACTGAAGCTTGACGCTTGTAATGGTTGTTCCATTTATGAAAAGTATTTACACTGTGACTTCTCATCTCTTCTGATATTTTCTGATCTAATTTCCTCTAAGGTGGAGAGTTAAACAAGAAATATGGATGTTTCATGGAAGAATAAGGTGCACAGTATTACGCCTTTTTGTAAAAGGCTTTCTGTTGCAACAAAACTTGTCCCACTGTGTTTTTTGATGTTGTATTTTACTGAACATCTTCCACGTGCATCCTGTCAGTTGCACATCTTTGCTATAAGATGATATTGAGTGAACAGAGGTTGCCCTCTCCTTAGAGGAATCTCACAATGTTTCTGCTTTCTTTTGTCAGAAGTATCAAGAAAGAGTGTGTGGAAGAAAAATTTCTTCCTTTTGCATCATGGCAGTGCTCTGTGTAATAGGCATATTTGTCCAAAGAAATAAAATTAAATCAGAGTGAAGTTAATGGTACAAGATTTTAATGTTTTTCTTGGGACATCATACATTGATATTTTTAAAAATAGCAGTAATGTTAAAGCACGCATTTTAAGTTAGACAACAAAAGATGTCTTTTTGGAAGATGTATTTATGAAGCTGTCCTTACCTAACAAAACTGAGTAACTGTACTTCTTTGTTTTATACATTAGCACAAAAATTGTGAAAGAAACCGCTTTTCCAAATTAGATACTATTTGTATGGTTATAAGAATTTTTTGTTTGCATAATTAATGCCACAAGTATCAGATGTGCCTGATCATCTGGTCTTTCTATTAGCTGTCCGTGGTTAAATCTTTTATGCTAAGATATTTATTTTTCCTTTATGCGTCTAATGGGACAGCTGAAGTTCATCAACCTATAACAGGTTAGTAATGTTAAAACAACTAATTTGACTAATACGTGGGTATTTGTTATGCCAGGTTGGGCTCTGATGCTCAAAACGTGTAGGCATACTCCCAGGGGAGTATCCAAGGCAGCAAGCTGGAGAAAACTGGATCCATAATGTTCAATGAAGTTGTAATTCCACAAAAGGTCATATTTTAGGGCATGTGTCAGCCAATTACAATCAAAATATTGAAGGAATAGTGTTTGTGAAGAACTGAAGAATAGTATTTGAACTAGAGCTCTCATTTTTCAGGTGAAACCAGAGGAAGACATTAATCCTGAGGAGGAAGAAGGGGAATTAGCGTTATGGTCTCCTGATGTGAAGGTTGTTGAACTGGAGAAAGACAGAAATGGTTTAGGATTCAGTATTTTAGACTATCAGGTATACTTTTCTGTATAACTAAATACTAAAAATCTGTTTGATCCTTTGTCCTGTATGGTGCCTTAAAATGTTTTGTGATATGGATTGCTGGGTAATCGACTTGGCACTTGGGCCTAGAAACTGTGTAGGGAAAAGTAATTTATTTTGAGGCCAACTCAAAGTATAGTGTAGAGCTTGTTCTAAACCAGTCTGATTATTGGATGTGATAAAGGGCAAAATCCTCAATCAAACTCCACCTCATAACTCTGAGTTTAATGGCTGCATGTTGGGGGGAGGTTGGTTTTTTTGTTTTATTTTAACTCAGAATTACTTTTCAACTATGAAAGTGGCAAGCAAACTTTCTTAGGTATTGCAAAATCATTTCCTATGTACCAAATTTAATGAGTCTTGCTTTCTCTCCCCTCACTGCCCCAAATCACCCTTCATTTATAAATGGAATATAAACCCATGCTGGCCTGATCTGTGGTCCCATGCAAGTTATAGAAAGATTCACTCAGGCTATAAATCGAGACATGAAAAGTAGAGTTTGGAGAGGTGGCTTTACCAGGGCGGTCCTTCACATTCAAAAGGGAATGTCAGGGCTGACAGATGAATTGGTGTTGCAAACTCAAGTTTCTGTAAACACAAATTTGCTTTAATACATTTATTTAATTTCTTAGCGTAGGATTAGAGATTGAATAACGTAATTAATAATTTTTCAGTTACGCTTCTCTGCTTAAACTATTAAACCAGTATGCCAGAGATACGGGTAGAATTTTCAGGGCCGGGGGAAGGAGGGGGCAGCGGGGAAGTCGACTTTCAAAAGTCATTATAGCTTAAAACTTGATTTCTCCAAGAAGAACCATTTTGGGGTAGATTATATACTTAATTTTTAAACTCCTTAGAAATCAACTTGTTAATTGGGGGAAAATTCTACTAAAATTAATTAATCCTCCTTTCAAAAATATTGGCTTCAATTAAATATATAGAAACTCTCAAAATCTGTAGTCAGAATGAAATGTTCATAAGGTTTCTAGTCAACATGATATATTTTTAAACCTCTAGCCATCATATTTATAAGGAAATAAAATAGCTAGATCACTCTTCATAATAATATACACATCACATCTGAACACTGCCTAAACGTTGTAGTGTAATAAAATGTGTTCAACTGTTGTGCATAAATGTCAAGTGATATAAAATTCACTTTTTTTATACAATAAGGCATGAATTGGGAATGAATTAGAATTAAAAAATATTTGAAATCTTATGCAAAACCATTAATTCTATATTTTACCAGTGTGATTTAAGATTACTGAAAATAGATCCTGTTAGTCATTTTCGCTGACACATGTTGTGTTGCAGTGCCAGCTTTACTGTAGAGTTGCTAGGAGTCTTTACAGAGCAGTAATACACAGATTTGCTTTTAAGTTCTCATATAATCAGAATTAATGAAGGCTTTAATAACAGGCTTTTTATTTACTTATTCGCAGATGCAAATACATGAGCAATGTTGTGGTACTTTCAGCTAAATTTAAATACATTCTAATCAATTCTAAATGAGTGGTAAACCACTTAATCTCAGATCTTTATAATTTCAAGATATTTATGTACAAAGTATGCTCTTTTGTTTGGGATTTGCCTCTTAGATCTTTTACACTTTTCATCATCTGCAGATTAATTTTTATATAGAGATATCTGTGACTCTGTGTGTGTATGTTTATGTAAATACATCCATCACATTCTTGAGTGCAGGGCAAAGAAAATAAATAATTGTCCATGCTAGATTGGAGGCAGGAAAAAAAAAAGTATGTGGTTCCTGTTCGGAATCCTTAAAGCAGATTTGCTGAGAAGCACAAAATTACAGTGAAGTGTTCAATTGTGGCTTAAAGGACCTGGAGACCTCACTTTGTTTTCTACATTTCTTTCTGCAATTTTACCCGTTTTTTAAAAAATGAAGGAGGTGGGTTTTTTTTAAGGCAGATACTGTTTGTTTTGCAAGAAAAGATTCAAGCTTTATAATGTCAAATGACACTACTTGCAGTGTATATCCACTGTTGGTTTTGCTCTTTTTGAGTAATCATACGATTTTTATTTTTTAGATTTTTTTTTTCTTTAAATGAAGATGGGTATTCACGTGGCCTAGCTTCATGGATCAGTACATCAGGTGAATAAGTGAGACACCAATGTTTCTAGGCTCCCATTAGTGTTGATAGAGTTAGGGTGGGAAGAAAATACTTTTCAAGAGGTGATTCTGAGCAGAGGGCCTATTCATGGTGCTCATAATTACACATATAAGGACTGACTCTATCTGTTACAGAAGTTTAAGGAAACTTTGGTGTTATGTACTGAACTGGGAGGTGATGTGACTGTATTCTGGGGTTTTTAAGATCAAATTATTTCAGCAGCTGTTGGTTGAAATGGTCCTTCAGAAATATTGGTAGAACTTCAGAAAGATCAGTAGCAATAGTGAAGTAACATTACAGGAAAAAAAACAGTGATGCACTATCATTCCATCTTACTCTCCCCCCACATCAGGGTATGATGAACGTCTTTGAAATGCTACTGCAGTATCAGTGTATACCAGCCCATTTCAGTTGCTTCTTGTGAGAGACTGGTGACTGTTATCTGCAGTATTTAAGAACCCCTGAAATTCTGCTCAGACAGAGGTGTTCGTTTATGACAGTGAGTGATGCCAGATGTGCTCCAGAAGTGGAAGAATGCTAAGCAATTAGAGAGTAGGCTGCTTATGGTGCTGTGGAAGTTTCTTCCTACTGCTTTCCATTCGTGTTTGGTATTTTTTTGAAGTGCAAGGCTTTTTACCTTTCTGTCTTAATTTTGATTATAGACTTAGATGTGGTGCTGAATACTCTTATGTTATATAATTTAGAATATTTGTTGTTTTGTTTTCTCAAAACTGAGTATATACTTGGCGTAAAGGATATCATGCCTCAGTTGTGTAAAATGCTGTGCTTCCCAAGTCATGCTCTGAAAAACAGTATTAATAAAAACTCCTTGTGAGGTAGAATAGGAATCTGAGTATGTAGAAAACTGAATGCTGAGATCAAGAAATTATTACTCTGGTATATTAATTTTTAATGGGCTGTCTTTCTAATAATGTTTCATCTATCAAATAAATGATAAGCATATCCCAAGTGACTTGCAGGATATTCCCAGAAATGTACAAGCATAATTCCAATGCCTATATATTTTAATGAACTAATTACAAATTAATTATGCCAATTATGTATAATCAATAGTATTTCTACTTTGTCCTCTGTTTTCTTTTGTCTGTCTTTAGGGATTTAAATGCTTAAAACAGAGCTGCCTTCTTTTTTGAATAAGGTCTTCTTGGAAGGCCTATATACATGTTCCTAAAACTTTGAGATACCATTAAAAAAATAAAGTAGACCAACCCTCTTTGCTCTAACAGGACTGTATTTATATAGGATACCGTTCAGCTTCCCATGATCTCTATGGATTAAAAAAAATAATCTTTTTTCAGCTTTGCTGAATGTACTAATTTGTAATTATGTGGTAGGAAATCTAAAATCTTTGAGACTGCTGCTCTGCTAGCAAGGTTAATACTTGGGAGAGGGGAGGTGGATAGGGAGCTGATATTGTGTATTCTTGAAATTATTGGTTTCACAGTTTGTTTTTTTCTCCCAGTGTGATGGGTTATTTAAATAAGAAACATTGAAGAGGTCTTAAAATGAAATGTTCTGTGTATTTGTCTATTGTCACCACTGTGTTGGGATCTCATCAAAGCTCTTAGGCTAGGCAGTGCTTTTTCTTGATAATGCTTAGATGAAAAGCCTGCAGGAGAGGCAGCAGCAGCCATGCTGATAGGCTCTGTGTGCAGTGTGCTTTCTTCAGCTGATAACGCATAGTGCTCAGTAGAGACCTGAGGAGCAGTGTTACATTGCTGGTGATTCTATCTTGAATAGGGACCCTGCCCCCCTTTTGATCATTAAAAAGGTGTGCTGTTCTGTCTTCTGGCCAACTTTTCCATGAAGTAATATACTCTACCTCCCTTAATTTCCTTGTAATTTCACTTGGAGAAGTTGCTCTGTCTTTCACCTCTTAACTAACTTTTATGTAGTGTTGCTGGCACAGTTAGCGGCAAGTATGTTTTGACGGTGAATGAGGGACCTGGTACACTGTTTGTAGAGTGTTTTGGGATCATCTGTGATGCAGGGGGCTATGGTAAGCGTATTTATTGTTCTTTGTCAACAGACATGAAAGTATCTAGTTTAACAGTAACTTTGTCTAGCCTGAAGCTAAACCTCCTAGCCAGCAAGTCAAGAGCTAAGCCATTGTTATAGAGACCAATCCTTTTTCTTAGAAAGAAATAAGAATCGAAGAGGGCATGTGTCATCTGGTTGAAATAGAGGAGAAAAGCTGTATAAAAATGAGAGTGATTCCAGGGCGTTAGAGCAAAAGGAAAGAAAAATCACACAAGATGTGAAGACTTCTAGAAAAAAAGAAGAGCTCATAATAGTATAAAAGGTACTTTGGCCCTGAAACAGTGTTTACCAAAGACCTGATGCATGCAGACCAACAGATTGTGTCAGTAATGTTTTACAGAAATATTGGAAAACCCACAGGTAGCTGAATTGCAGATTTCTTGAGGCAGTATTGACCAGAAGGTAACTTGAATGGTCTGATGAGCTTTTATCAAATTAAAGAAAATGCTGAATGGACTTTATGTGGAGCTTAATTTACTGTGCTTTGAAGTCAGAGTATTTTAAAACAGCTGTTTTAAAGTGTGTGAAATTGGAGGGGGCAAGGGTTGGAGTAGGTAGGATTGACATTTTACATAGCTCTTAGGTATGCGTGTGAGATGCTGTTTCTCTCTGTCTGTGCCTGAAAGGTAAGTCCCAAGTGTCTGGCTGCTTTTGCACAGCACCCAGTTGACCTGTTAGGCTGTAGGAGCTCACAGGCTCACCTGCTCCAAGTGGTCTGTGCTGACATGGATGTAAGTATCTACCCATCCATGGAAGCAGCAACAGGCATATTGGCACTGTATGAGCTTCGTGTTACCCAGACCTGAAATGAGTGTGCCCGCCTTCATGAGCCTGGGTCAGTGCTTAAGGAGTTCTTAGTGTAGTCCAGCAATAGGGACTCCACAGCTGCCTTATTCCTGGAGTCATCTTTGCTATCATTAGCAGCTTTTTCTTACTGTTGAAGTCTTTTTTTGCTGCACGTTCAGCAGGTTATGTTTTGTCGTTCTCCCAGGGAGCATGGGAAACAATTGTTTTCTTTTTTATAACAAAATCACTGCATAGTCATTCATGGCAGGAAGTGAAGCAATTTAACTGTCTCCAAATATCTTTCCTCTTTTCTTTATCCCCCAAACAAACAGGCTCCAGATGTAGAGTTACAAAAAAGCAAACTGACTAATTTGTAGAAGGTAGTATTCAACTAGATGATTTTTTTTTTCTTTTTTGGACTGTTCAACAGTGAGATGTGGGCTTGGAATGCTTTGACATGTTGCTGGCTAAACATTTGCCCTCTTGTGATAATTTGAGCTTTGTCTGTCTTGTGATAAGTTTGTTATGAACAAAGAACCTTGGTAAGCACATTTTCACCTGATCATGTGATGGAAACCTGTGGCTTACTGGTGAAAGCTCCACAGCTGTATTAAAAATCAGTTTTACAATGGCTATCAGCTTGGTACTGGAAAAACTGATAAAGGCAGCTTTTCTCCCATCTCTACAACCCATCCACATTCATTAACATCAAAGTTCTGTAAGCCTCAGTACCAACTGTGTTGGTACTCATCTCACGGAGGATTTGCTTCTCTCCCCCTATGGGAAAGTTCTGCATCCTTTAAATCATATTAAGCTGTTTCATTTGTAAAATAATTCTTAATACTGTGTCATGAATTGAATTCAGTGTAGCTTTTTGAAAAATTCTCTTGGAGTTCAGCTTAATACTACTTTTCAGGACTGAAGAGCTGGTGAATGCAATTGAGTACATTCCTGGTAAAGTTTCTAGGGTGTTCACGATTAGTGGTTTCCAAAACCTCAGTGCAGCAGTACTAAAAGCGTTGGGAGACCAGAAACCACTTTAATAAGAAATCAAAGAGACTGTGTATCTCAGCATGAGATACAGACAGATACACAGGAATAGCTTGCTGAAATTTAAGAACTTGGATCCAGGAAGTCACATTAGGGCTTGGGTATGCCCTGGTGCTGGATTTGGTGGGGGGGTCATCAGTCTGACTCTTTAAGTGAGAAGTTAGGAAGGAATCTCATGCACAGGGTTAAGTGGCATATTCTAGGGGCAGCCTTCCTGTCTTTTGTGAGCTGCAACAGCCGGTGCTCTGGACAATACCTGAGTTTGCAGAGAAACTGGAGCATTACTGAGAACATCTGTTTTTCTTTGGTTTGTCGCATATCCTTGAAATACATGCTAAGCACTATTATTATTAACCTTTAGAAATGTTTTCCCTATTCCCCCAAATTCTACAATCTGGTTGTTCTTTTTCATTTCCTGCTAGGAAGAATAGCTTTTAATAAAAACAAAAAACCCCAAACCAAAGAAATTCATTATTATTCCACAGATGTCTTCTGCCTGCAAGAGAAGGCGAGAATTTAAAGGGACATAACTGTAGCTAGATTTTCTGTTAACCACTTGGCAAATCTCAGCAAGGGTAAGATAATGTAGATGAGACTAGAGGAAACACTGCAACTGAGTGCTGCTTATCTAAAAGCTGCCCTAGTCTTTCAGTGAGCATGTGGAGACAGCGGAGCAATGGGCATGTAAAAGCTCAAACCAGACAGCTCCAAATCTGTTGTTCTGAACCAATGAGATTTGAGGTATATGTTGGTGCTGATGGATAAGCATGAAGGATTCTGAAAACTCATGGGAGTTTTGCGGTATTCTGTTTTCTTAATACCTCACCCTTCCAGAAGATGCTGCTTCCCAAATTCAGATAGTACTGTTGCACTTGGACTTTTTCTGTCTGTTCTCGCTGTGTTTCCCAGTAGTCTTAAAATTCTCTGCAACCTTATTGCCTACCCGTCTGTCTTCTCCACCATCCATACTGTTGCAAGTTGTCTTTGGGCCAAGTCACTGCCAATCCTTGTTGCAAAAAAACCAGCCTATCCTGTGTCCCCGTTTTTTTCTTTTGCAGCTTTTTCTGTAGCAAATCTTCCGAATTCACGTATTTGCTGTTTATGATGCAAGGTCTCCATGCAGGGGAGAGCTCTGATTTGTGTGAAAACACTAACTGTGCTTCCACAGACTGTTAACAGTGTTGAGGTCAGCACACTTGACTGGTGGAAGTGCCTGCTGGGCTGTCTTGGTGGATTTTTAGGTCAGAAATCATTTGAACGTGAAAGCTGATCAAACCCAGAATGTGCATTAAGACCACTGAGTAGAGGTTGTGTAGGTGATACCATTTATACTTTTTCCCTTGGCTCATTGGTATTTTTTTCTTTATTCCCACATATCTCTATCCCGTCTTTATCTCATCACACAGTGGCTTTCCTTCATTTCCTTATGAGTTCAGGGTTTTTTTCTTATCTCTGTGGCTTTTCCCTGTAGTCAGCATTCAGTGTGTTTTTACTGGAGCTGGAAAGTCTGAAAGTATAACACATTAAGAGAGTCTAATGAATGTAATCCCTGTGACTTTAGCTCTGTTGAGAGCAAATACGAAAGGTGGATGAAACCTTAGGTTGATTGAGAAGTTTGATAAATTAAAAGATAGTGACATGCACCTGAGTCCACCGCACAGTGACACTTTCAAGGCTACCATAGTCAGTGCCTATCTTTGATCTTTTTATTTGAGAATAGCAGTAGTGTGTAAGATCTTTTTCTTTTGATCATTCCCTGGAGGCACTTTTGTCCCAACTCTCTGCTGCATATCCCTCTTCCGCAGCAGATGAACATTGACTGCGTAGCGCTTGCCAGCTCTGCCAGACCTGTGTGGGATTTAGTAATTGCTAGCCACTGTGCTCATTCTTGCTGTAGAAAGACTGATACGATTTCAGATTGCAGATGATGAAAGCCCGGCGTGGGAAACCCATTGTGCCACCTACTCTTATTTTGCTGTTCTCCTCCTTTGGGTGTGGCTCTGTACGTTTTGTTTACATTTTCTTTCTTTCTCTGTGAATTCCTGTTTCTTTGCTGACATTTCCCACAACAGAAGTTTTGATTAATGCTGGCTGCACACTAGAGCTTCTGAAATTCTTTGCTTTATTCCCTCACTGCAGATCAATAAATATTTATGTTTTATTGCTGGTGCTTTGCCTTACATCACAGAAAAGTTCAGCATTCCTCCTCCAATACCGTTCTGTATTTCAGTTTGTATTACTTCAGCCCATCAACCTGTAGTTAATTTCTTTGGTACAGCTAGAGGCTGTGTGTTGTGTAGTCTTGCTGACTGCAATCTAATACGAGTGGAAAAGACAGAAACAAGTCTTAAATACTTCGAATTTCAGTCTGCCCATGCAGTGGATCTTACAAGAACTAGTTAAGCACTTTCTCAGGGATGTTTTTTCAGGCTTTAGAGTACCTTTGGCAGTTCCTATGGCCAACTCCTGTAAATATGTTGGGGTGAATGAACAGAAGGTTTGGACCTTGAGTCTCAATCCTAAATTAAGGCCACCTTAAGGAGGAAATCGGACCTCACTCACAGCTGGCTTTTTCCTCTCTTCCCCTTCTGTTGGGAAGTACTTAGTGCCTTTGAAAAGGCTGCAGGTTGTTTATCCTTCTTGACTCTCGCATCCAGTTGGCTTTGTTGGTGTGTATGTGGAGGGTGGCTCTGCAAAGGGAATGGGGCATGGATGTGTATTTTGAGTAACTTACAACACTGACCATACAGGTAAACTCATTCATGTGCAGTTCTGCCTTTGTCCTTCATAAGATGAACATAAAATGCATTTGTTCCTTTTAATTGTTGAAGTGTGTATGTTCTTTGTATGGTATGCTACAGTGTTGTGTTTGAGTCTTTCCATCTGGTATCTTATTCACTTGCAAACTGAAGAGTTTTAAATATGGATATGTATGTTAGACCTGGAAGTGCTCCCATGCAAAATGTAATGAAGCTGGGTTGCTCTGACCTCTGACCTCTAACACGTGTTTGTTTTGGCTCTCTCACAAAAACCTGCAGTATACAAATTGGTGCTTGTAAAATTGTTCAGGTAAATCAAAATTGGTACAGGGAAAAAAGTTTCAAACTGTTTCTTTTGGGATCTTTTGCCATGCTATTTTTGATCTGTATTTTCAGAGGAGTGTTTTTGTGGCAGCAGGCAGTTTGTTGCTTGAAGAAAGCTAAAATATTCTAGGAAGTCAAGCTAGCTGAATTTGGATCTTAAGTGATGCCAAAACTAATAAAGCCTGTGAGAGTGACTTTGCACAGTAAATGTCAGTCACCCGCAGCTTTGTCTTACGTTTTGATATGAGCCTTTAAAAAAGGAAAACACAAACAAAATCCCAGAAAACGTGGTAGCTGCTTACGTCCAATCGAGTTATAGCTACATTCTACTGCATATGAGAGACTGCTCCTTATCCTCTGCGCAGAGCAAGGCTCTGCTGTTGCTGGGGGCTGGACATGGGGATGGACTTGTCAGAGCATGAAACGCCTCTGGTAATGCGGGAGCTGGGCTGGCCTGGAGTGCCCTCTCTTGGCTGCTGCAGAAACCTCACATTTTGGTAAGAACGGTAGGAGAGTCGGTCGGCTGTTATTTTAACTTTTCAGCATGATGGACAGATGTAAGCTGTATTGCATATATTTCCAGATTTGCTTCCTAAGGACCTCTGACAGCTAACGGAGTGTGAATCTTTGGTGCCCATGGCAAGCTCGAATCCCTCACTTAAAGCCACAGACAAGTTACATGCTCCAGCAGCATTGCACGTAGGACTCTGTTAACTTGGTGCTCCAGGGACTCTTAACATTTTCGCAGAGCTCAGGTTTTTAAGAGACTTTATACTGCTCTGAATCCAGAGATCCCAGAGGCAGCAACTGCAGTGGCCCCTGGTTGACTCTTTGCACTGTAAATGAATCCAGAACAAATGAGGCTCTGAAAATAAGAAGAAAAATTTGACACCTGGACTCCAGGAAACATTTGTGGATTTTGATGAGGAGCAGTAGGGGGGGAGGGAAAACCTACGGTTCAACGTAGTTAAATATATGGTGTGCTAAGTATGAATAAATTGTGGCTATTTTAAACAAGTTCATATACTCCATGGCTGGCTTGAGCACAAAGGAAAAGACAACAGCTACAACATACTAGTTCCTCAAAGGGTTACTTGGAGGCCAGCATCCTGGGCTGCTGCTGGTGCATGGCAGTGGTCGACTTTCATCATTTATACAAGCAGCAAACTTTTTTTACATGTAATTCTTTTTTAAAAAAAGAATTTATGTCAGTGCTTGTGAGGTAAGAGTTTTTATCTCCTGATAGCTTTACTTTGCTGTCAGATTCCTTTCCTCATTTGGACTTAGCTAGGTTAACAGTTGGACTTGATGACCTTAAAGGTCTTTTCCAACCTAAACAATTCTGTAATTTTATGATTCTATAAATTATTCATTTGTGTAAAGGAATCCTTCAGTAAGCTGAAGTTAAAAGTTCCTCTTTAAATGTACCAAGCCCAGTTCATGCCCATTTTAAGATGACTGAATTGCATGGGGCTGTCCTATGCATACTCCCTCTGCTGTAATGCAAAGTCATGGGAAGGATAATAATTTCTTAAACTTGAATACAGAAGTGACTCAACCTCTAGCTGAGTACCATTACAGCAACGTCTTAGCTATGGGTTTGGGGAGGGGGATTCTTCCCAGCCTGTAAAGTCCATCCAAGTAAATGAACCTTTCACTTTAAAGGAGAGACTGAAATCCAGCTGTGACTGCTCGTGACTAAAAATCACTATTTTCTGGTTATATGTTAGCCAAGTAAAATGCATCAAGAGCCTTAGGGGAGGTGTGCAGTTGCAGTTAGCACTGTTTTTTAACCTCGAACTGCTCTAGTTGGTCTGTTAACAGAGAGGTGGCCCCAAAGTGTGTCAGGGCACTGTGGCATTGAACTTGCCTTTTGCAGTTAGTATAGAAGGTAAGAATCTGTTCTTCAGTCTGCTGCTAGCACTGCTTTCTTTCAAAAACAAGCCAACAGCCTACACAGTTCAGTTGCACTCACTGTTTACAAGATGTGAATGTGAATTCAGTATTTGCTGTCTTGTTTTAGCAGGTGTTGCTCTTCAGGGTGCATTTGGGTTTGAATGTAAATCGTAAGGCAGGGTTTCCAAAAAACATTGTTACTTTTGTTTTGGTAAGAAAAGCATGGTGAAATCCACTGTTGCAATCACCTTTATGTTAAATTATAGAGAACTAATGATTACACCTTGAAATTCAGTAGGTCTGTGTCTTTGCATGCAGCTTTTGTTGCATTCCTCATGGCAATCACATTGCAATTCACAGTTACTGGTAAAAAACAGTCAGGGTCTTACAGCACTGCTCGCATTACTGGCTTACCCCTGTCGTGTAGTTTATATTGCTCTTCCTGTACAATAGCTCCCTCTGCTTGAAAACAGCAGTGTAATTATAACCTGTTTTGCATTTGCCTGATCTACGGGTTTTAATATGGGCCCCTTTTTTAGGATTTCTGCTTGCTGCTGCTCTTCATGAAGCAATTCCAATACAGGTTTACACTTGTGCATGTTGAGAAGTAGCAATGGTAACTGTGCTCTCGAAACTTTACTGCATAGAAACTGCCTGTGTTCACGGGAACTCTATTTTTAGCCTGAAGATTAGAGCTGGTTGGAACACCTTTTCAGCTAAATTATATCTTACCAAAACATGATTATTTACTGAAGCCAAATTTTTTTTACTGCAGTGAAAACTTAAGTTGAAACAGGACTGTTTCTTGTCAGAAATGTGGTAGTTAGGCCACTGACCTAGCAGATCTGCATAGGAGAAGCTAATGGTGAGATTCCCATGTCCTACTTAAGTGGTTCTGATCTGGAACCCAAAAAAGAATAGCTTTGGATCAGACAGAGGAGGGATTTGAAACCTGGTTCTCCCGCATTCTCAGCCAGCGCCATAATTACTGGGCCAGTCATTCACTTGCAAATTTTTGTCAGCTTATCTGCATCAGTAAGGACGAGTGCTGGTTTTGTTTTGTTCATTTTTTATCAATATAGCTAAGCCAGCAAAAGTCATAGTATAAAAGCTGTTGTGTCAGCAAAGGTGTAGTTTTGCTGAGCAAGCGTTCACCCATTTAGGGAACCAGCATAAACCTTGCTTGCCATGGCAAGATGAGCCCATGATAGGAAAACGTGCTGGTTTAGTTCTATTAGCAAAGCCTTCCTAATGTGAACAGTGCTTTACTTGCTCGAAAATGGCTGTCTCAACATGATCCTGGGTTTTGCAAAGAAGTCCAAAAGGTTATTTTTATTTTGCATTGGAGCAAACTCAAAAATTAAAAGCATCTCAAAAGCCTGTGTCAAACAGTGTTTGTTCTGTGGTCAGCTGTCATCAGGATGGTTAGGCACATGGTTTTGTTGGCAAGAGCAGCCAAAGCTGACTCTCTACACAAAGGGCAGCAGTAACTTTACATTTTCAAATTTCAATGCTCGTAAAGCAAAATCTCTCTCTTTTTTTTTTTTTTTTTTTTTTTTTTTTTTTTTTTTTTTTTTTTTTTTACATCTTGGAATCCTTTGGATTCTTCTGGACTTCCTGCATTTGTGTTTGTTTTGTTTCTGAAAATTTCCAAAGTGTATGCAGAATGTGGATAGCTTGCTCTTTGAAACAAATGCAGTCCTTTCCCCTCGGCATTGTGTGAGGCAGGTTTAAGCGTAAACAGTCGGACAGCCCAAGCATATTGGCACAGATTCAGTAGGCAGAACACCATTGCGCAGCTGAGGGAGGTTGCTGGGCTTGATTATCAGGACATGATACTTGCAAGGAAGCCGCTTCTATACAATGTGGATACCCAGTGTTTGGGAAGATTATAAAATGGCAGGATTAAGCAGTAGAACAGGAGAGAATTATTAGTAATATGTATTTACTTGAATTCAACTTCAGCATAGCTCTTCCTGATGAACTCTAATTTCAGTTCTTTAATTTCAGCTGTTTACAGATACTACATTCATTGCCTCATGTGTTTGCACATACCTTAAAA
Source organism: Phalacrocorax aristotelis (assembly GCF_949628215.1). NCBI lineage: Eukaryota > Metazoa > Chordata > Aves > Suliformes > Phalacrocoracidae > Phalacrocorax > Phalacrocorax aristotelis. Next base: position 42,390,115 of record NC_134281.1, on the reverse strand, counting down.
AAACATGTTTCCTTGGAAAGCAATGTATAATTATATAAAAATAAAGAGTTAAAAAAGCATTCCTGTTTTCAAATTAACACTGAGGTGCTGAATTCACAGTGGTCTTTGTGATTTGAATTTTGCCCGTTTTTTTTATCCCTCCCGTGCCCTGAATAAGATGCAAGTCCTGAGGGAAAAATAGAACATGATTATGCATCTGAAGACCCAGTGCATAAAAGGAGCATTTCTGAACTTTATGAGCCCTTAGAAAGGGGGAGAAATGCTAATTCTAATCTTAAAACAAAACAACCAACCAACCAACCAAAAACGCCAAAAAACCCAAAAAGCCAAACAAAAAACCAAAACCCACTCATAAATTTGTTTTGCGTATCTTTCTGCCACTACATAACTTACGATCATTTCATTAGATTGAGGATGAATTTTTAAATGACTGAATGCATGATGGAAATGGTATGTGACATTAGCAAAGGCTAATACTGGAAAAAAATTTAAGTGAATAACTTTGCATTAGTTTATAGCATCTCCAATAATATTTTCTACTTCATATTCCTCTGTATACATGACTATGATGGTCCTTGTCTTCAGTAATAATCTTAGTTACTCTTCTGTTGCTGTATTGTCTGTTAAGGAAGCTTCACAGGTGGAGAAAATGTCTTTTATAAGTTGTCATGCAGATTTGACAAAGCAGGAACACTGCAGTAATAAAGCAAACAGTATACTGCGATTTCTTGAATGTTTTGGGTTTTATTTTTTAATTTTAACATTATTTTTAATTAAATCTCTAGTCTTGCAATGATTTATTTTAACATCAATTTTGCTGCTATGAAGCTCGTGAATTGGATGCAGGTTGGTTATTTTATGTAACGTTAGCACGTAACATGCTGGATGGAGGCTTGTGGAAGAGTGCCAGTGTTGTTTTCCTATTTGCAGGTTGGCCTGGCTGTTTCTGTGTATGTAAGAAGAGGACAGCTAGGGTATCAGTCACCTTTCATATCTTAAAATTTCTTAATGGATTAGGCAAGTGACAGAATATCTTCCTACTGAAAACTGTTATTTTTGTAAACTGAAAGCCGTGGCAGTATTAGTAGAAAGTCCTTTTGGATGTCTCCGCAAGTTTCAGTTCTGTAGCATTAGATGATGAGCGTACTTACGTGGTCTTTACATAATCAAAATAAACATAATATTTTTGGGGGCTTTGACTTTTTTAATTTTTCCCCCCCCAGGATCCTTTAGATCCAACAAGAACAGCCATTGTGATCAGCTCTTTGGTGGCAGGTGGAGTAGCTGAACGTGGGGGCAAGCTTTTACCAGGTGACCGCTTGGTGTTTGTAAATGACAAATATTTGGACAGTGCCACTTTAGCAGAGGCAGTGGAAGTGTTGAAATCTGTGCCCCCAGGTACAGTTTCTCTTGGAATCTGCAAGCCTTTGGTGGTAAGGATTGTTTTTAACTTTTTTTCTATTTGATTCTATTACATGTGTAGACTGGGTTGTTGTATTTGGTGGGGGGAGGGGAAATTCAGGGTAGAAGTATGTATGCATGTGGGGAGCAACTAAGTTGCTATGCATACACCTCAACATGTCCAGTAATTCTGGCTAGCTGGCAAATGGGCAGCTCAGTGCCCAAAGATCTGACTGGAAAACCAATGTTCTCAAGTTCCTCCTGAAAGAATATCCACATGGAATCAGAAGAGGTGTCTGGGCAAACCGATGTGCACTGGCCCTATGCATAGGTGTAACAAGGTTCGATCAGTTCAGCAAATCAGTTAAATATGTGCTGAAGTTCATTTCACTCTAACTCACTGCTAAGTGCTTGCTTGAACTCCACTGACATCAAAGAAAGTTAATCTGTTTGAAGTCAGGTCTGTAAATTCAAATAGAATTTCCTTTTTCTAGAATCAGGGCTTTGGAACAGACAGTAGTATACTTGAGAACACTGCAGTATTGTTCATCAAGGGCACCCAGGCAAAATTAAAGCAAAGCACTATCTAATAGAAAGTGCTTATAATTCAAAGTGGTAGAGGAGTGGTGAAATTGGAATGTAGGAAAGCTGTTAAATATATTATTTCCTTTTCTGAAAAGTGATATTTCATTGTTCATATCCTTGTATTTGTCTTTCTTTGCTATGCATCTCTATTTTTTACTATATCTGTACTAATATCTTAAAAGAATAAAAGCTGTTGTCTTTGTCTTCATTTATGACTTCCCTTTTTTATAATTCTGTAACTTTTTCCCATCTCTTTTCTAATGACTGGTTCTCCTTCTCCCTTTTAGTTTATTGCAAAATATGGGAAGTTTTTTGTTTGCTTTCCTGACTCACTGTTTTGATTGTCTGTCTTAGGGAGAAAGCAAAGAAGAGGAGAGCATGCACAGTGTGGATTCCAGAAACATTGAAACCAACCCTGGATCTCCAGAACCAATAGATAATATTAATTTCTCAATAATACTTGAAGCACCGCAGGTATTTGGTTACTCTTTTGGTTCAGCTTAAGTTTATACAGACAGGAAATTATGTTTTATAGTAAAATGTTGTATATCCTTCAGATAAGTCTTAAGTATCAGATTGACTTCAGGCTGGATTCCCTTTGAAAAAGACTCTAATAGCTAACTTGTATTGTGAACAGTAAGCTTATGCATAGCACTTACCAATGCAGTTCCCAAACTGCCTTATCAAATTTACTATGTCATTAAAATACCTTGGGTTACCTTGGATATGAAATAGGAATGCTATGTTATTAGTAGTCGTAAGTAGTTGGTTCAGCTTTGCAAAGAAAGTAAGGTATGGAAGCAGAGCACTTTTTATTATAATGAAGCAAAACAAAGTAGCAGTTTAGTGTATAAGGCAAGCTTGAAATCTGTTCTTCACAGACTTCCTATGTGGCCTTGGGCAGTTTCTTTACTCTCTTCCTCAATTATCCTCTTTCTTGTTTTCTGAGAAATAATTCTGTTTATTGTGGGAGGATGAGGCACTAAAGATAGTGAGAAACTCAGATACCAGGGTAATAGGCAATAATAGTGCAACAGTGACCTGCGTAGAGTGAGAGGTGTGGATATTTTTGAATTTTCATCTGTTCCGAAGTGCTTTGCAAAAGTTTATTCATTCACATTGGTAGATACATTCTTTTTAGACCACAAAATACAATATATAAAGGATCATCCATAACTGCAATACACTAATAAAAATAAATTCTAGATTTTCTTATTGCTGAACATGTCTGCCTGTCTCTGGATACAAACATATCTTTAATGGTGAAGTGGGATATTAAAACCACCAAAAGGAGCAATATTACATCATAGGTACAGGTATACTATGTAGAAATTAGCTTGAACATGATATTTACTGATTTTCACGTTGTAAAATAGTTTGTTGTTTTCTGGGTGCATAGGAAGGGTTCCTGGCAGAGCAATTAGTCCTCTGCCAGCTCAGATTATTTAAAAATACTTAATAGCATTAGTTTTATTTAGGAAGCAGAGAAACAAAGTATTTTATTATAAAGTCCTGCTGAATATAGAAACTGGAACGATCATTTTGTACAAAACACACAGAGAGGTATTTGCTTGTATTTTCCTTTACCTTATGTATGACAGCATTGATAGTAAGTAGTATAAAACTTCCTTCCATTTATCTTACCTGCTCATTTAAGAGCCAAGAGTGGTGTGTCATGATGGCTTCCTGATGGCTTCCGCTCTTATGCACTAGCATAGTGCTGATAAAGCTGACAAAAGAATTGGAAGGTTTTTATATGTTACAACAGTAGACTTTACTGTCATGTTTGCAGTATTCCCTATTCCATTGGTAGCGTCTGCTACTGCAGTGCAGCAGACTGTGATTATACATACCTAACTGCTGTATCAGGAGATGGTAATACAAATTGCTGTGTGGTTCTGAGCTTAGTGAACTGTTTTATACAACAATGAAGTTGGTGCCTCTTACAGAAGTGTTTGGAGAATGATGCTGCAGAAGTGAAGCGAAATGAAATGAAGTAAAGATGAAGAGAATTAGAATCTCTTTAGGCTGGGTATTTTTTGAGATTGAGGTACACAGGGCAAATAGATTAAAGGAACATTTAATGCTGATGCAAAATGTGCTAATTTCGAGATTGCTAATGTTCTGCTTTCATGCCAGCGAATATTATTGCATTGTTTCCTTATGCTCTTGTCTGTCTCTTTTTTTTTTTTTTTCCTCTCTCCTGCCTCACATTTAAACTATGCAAACATTTTGGCAATGTCTGGGTTTTTTTCTTCTACATTTATACAAACCTGACAAAACAGGATTCTGACACTAAAGGTCAGAAATAGCGAAGTACCTTGGGGAGTCTGGGAAGGGGCAGGAAGCAGAAAGAAAAACATTTTTATTGAGGACCCTTCCATCTGTAGATTGGTTTCAGTGTTTGGGGTTTCGGTGCCTTGAAGATTGGGTTTGGGCATACATACTTGGTGGCCTGAAGAAAAGAGAGGAAAAGCTTTCTGTGTGTGGCAAGCTTCCTGGTAGTGGTGCGAGGCATAAAATTTCAGAGTTGCCTGTGCAGACTCACTCCATGAGCACTCCCTTTGGAGAAGCATGGAGCATTGGAAATTGGGGAGGCACATGACAAATCCCAGAGAAAGAACTGTTGAGCAAGATCATTCAGAGTGGGTTTTAATACCTTTTCTTTTGGTTTTATTGTTTGTTTTTTTGATTCGTTGCTCTGTGATTTTAATTCGGTAGGATGTTGAGCACTCTCTTTAAAACAGTCCGGGTATTAGATAATGAGCAGACAATTATGCTTTTTTTTTTTGAGGATATGGATCATCCATTTCCCCTCTCCCTGATTAAATATTGTATGGAACACCCAATGGACTGTGGCTTTTGTGTGGTTTGGGTTTTGTTTTGGTTAGGGCTTTTTTGTTTGTTGGTTGGGTTTTTTTTTTATTGCTGATACTGTTGCATAAGCAAACTCAGGCTGTTTTTTGTTTAGCTGGTGGTATTGTAAGAAATGTACATGCATTCATAAAGTGATAGGAGGTAAGTCTGGAGCACAGAGATACTTTAGCTGGATTTATATATATATGCATTTTCCTGTAGGTTTTTTTAGTGTTATTCAATAATTCTTCTTCTCTAACTTCATTCCAGATTGGCTATTCTGAATGGCTGCAGCAATATCTAAGCACTGCAACTTAAATTTATTTATATTTTTTAAAAAATTGCAGTGTCTACTTTTGGTGTTAAAATCATAAGTCAGAGTGTGTATTTTCTTTTAGAAAATGCAAAAGGTAGAAGATTTTCAGTTCCAAAATTAGCATGTACTTTTAATATGGGCCTAACATAAAACATAGTTTTAAAAGAGTTAGCAAGAAACATAATGTAAAATCTATATTCCTGTAATGTTTTGTGCAGGGTTTCAGAGATGAAACACCTTTTGAAGAAGAACTTGTTGATGAACCAAATTTGGGCCTGGGAAGGTCATTTCAGCTTTCTCAAAATGACAATGGGTATGAGAAGGAGTCCTGGGAGATGCATGAATTTCTGACCCCCAGAACAGAAGAAGTGGATGAAGAACGGGAAATGCTGGTGGATGATGAGTATGAAGACAATTCAGACTTCCTGAAATATAACGCATCATGTGGACAGAAGGCAACTTCAGAGAGGAACCTCGATACAGAACAATGGGCAAAGCAACCTGAGACTACTGAAGTACAAGATTTAAAATCCATTATTAACTTAAGTCCGAAACAGTCCTTGGAATATCCATTCAATGAAGATCAAATGGTAAGGAATGCTGTGTTGGTCTCAGTACTGTACCCTGACCATGGGACCCATATCTCAAGGCAAATTCCAGACCTAAACTCTATGAGTCTTTCTAGTGTTTTAGTTATAGATTATATCTGGGTACCTCTAGTTGGCACCAGTCTATCCTTTTGTACACTTTGGAAGTTTCTTTTGATTACTTAGTGTCTGTATCTTTAACTGCACAAATGAGATACATGCTGTGGTTGGTGTATTTACAGGCATCCTGTACTTGTGTCTTCTTTCCCGTCTCTGACTTCTGGGCTCATTTCTTTTTTACAAGCTGGGCTAATATGGTGCATGCAGTAATAGCAGAATGTCACTTCATGGTTTTAATAGTCCAGGGTCTTCAGCAGCAATGTCAGTAAAAGGAGCTCCTCCCTCTTTTCCTCATTATTTTTAACCCAAATCAGTTCCTTGAGCCAGATGATAGTGTAGTTGAGCAAAAAATGGTATAGTGGAAGCAATTGTAACAAGCATAGTGGTGGATGAAGGAACAGAAGGAGAGAGCGCTTCAGGTAAATTGCAAAACTCTTATTTATATGTCCTTTTCAACTACTCTGAGAATTATTTTTTGTGAGTCTGTTCATTCACTTGTCAAACAAAAAAGGTGATAATAGCAGCATTCCATGCACCAGCTTCTTGAGATGTATGCTTTTTTTATGAAAAAACTGAGGTGGAAAAGGATTTAATATTACAGCCACAGAGAATTTCAGGTTTTGTTTGGCTTGTCCCCTTATGCACTATGTACATAAACAGGCTAAAATGCAGCTTCTAGTGACAGTTTTATACCTGAGTGCACAATATTAAATTTATACATTTGTTACTTAAAAACAACAAATGAGCAAGAGTTAAGAACTTCTTGTCTGGATTACAGGCAAGTAGAAAGATACAGTTGCTTTATATTGCAATTGCACATAACATTTTTCATGCCTCTTCTTAATATGTAGTGCATAAATCAGCGGTTAGTATTTTGTAGTTATCTGAATAAATATGAATGTAGTTGAGAAAATGTGAAAGTTTGCTGTAAAAATCAATGTTCTTGTCAAATACCCCTGTATAAGTTGATACCATTGCTTTTGAACTTTAATTACTTTTTTTCTCCTCTGAAGTGTGAAGAAAATGCTAGGATAAGTTCAGTATTTTCTGGAACCACAGCACACAGTGGCTACCAAAAAGACATATTTGATATTGAAACTACCCAGTCAGGAGCAAAAACTAAGATGGATTTAGGTTTGTAAGAAGTTTTTTCTTTATCTTATAATTTCATATTTACAAACTTAAATTTTACACTAAAACACAAATTCTTTCAAATGATAAAATATTTAAATTAAGAATTCTGCAGGCTCAAGACAGTCTGGCTTTAAATAGGTTTCAGCTTCATGATCTTGCTTCCTCCTCCAAATCTTTACCTGCAGTTGTCACAAGTGTTACTGGAAGTAGCTGCAGCTTTGTTCTGCCAGTGGAGAATCAGGTTCTTCTTATCATCTCTTAATGTCCCCAGTAGGACTCCATGCATAAGTAAAACAACTTATGCCTGTAATGTCTGTCAGGAATTTGTCTCAGTCACTTTTGATTGCTGATTTTATAGAATCTTGCACTTTGTGGGGTGCGTGGGTGAATGGACAGGCTCTGGAGGTAACTTTACCATAACCAAAATTTGCAAGTGAACTCTATGGTACATCATTGCCATGTATCTTGATTTTGTAATCTGCTCAGGAGCAACGTTTCTCCTTGTCTGATGGCCAGAGATGATGGGTGGTTAGAATTTGGTAGATCATCAGGGAAATAAAATTATCAACCTGCCTGAGATAGTACTCACTGGCTGGGAGAAAAGAAGTTGGGTTGTTTCGTTTCTTTGTCACCTGCATCTTGTACAGCAGACACTGTGTAAGCTACAGTGGCAGACTGACGACTCTTGCAAGGAGCTCTGGTGGTTCAATTAATGTTGATATTTATGTCACCAAAATTACATCAGTCTTCCCCAGCATGATGGGGTTCTGTGCTCTAGCAGGGCTTTGCACTGCTCTCCCTGCATAAAGGATGGTTTAATTATTTCTAATCGTGTTTTTGTGAGGAGCATCTGTCATGTAAGTTGTACCTAAGCATGTCTCAGTTCCTCAAAGATCTGGCGTTCCCTGTTATTACTTTGACTGCATGTACATCAGAAGCAAGGTACTATAAAAAAATTGTTAGTGTGGTTAAATTTTTTTCAAAAATAAATGTTCTGTATCTCTAAGCCTCTTGATCATCACACAACACCCACATTTGGAACATGGTGAGCTAAGGGGTTTACTTCCAAGGGAGATGACTGGTAGATGCAGGGGCAGAGGAAGCAAAAGTTCACATCTACACCTTTTCTTCTTCAGGTACAAAGCTTCGGATTGACTCTAAAGGACCTGGGCTTGCAGTTGATCTGGAAGCTCTTGAAAAGGAAGAACTAAAAAATGAGGATTATGTTTTTTCCAAGGACCTGGAATCTGGGAGACTAACCACCTTAGCTCAGCCTAGAACAGCGTTGTGTAGGTATGGAGAAAGACTTCAGGTTTTAGAAGATTTTCAATTCATGATATTACCTGTTGTCTTTTCTTAGCTAACTAATCATCAAAAACTGTGTGAAACAGTAAGGCATACATAGATGGCCAGTTCTATCACTTTTGCTCAAGGAGCTGAATTTAGCCTTACAATCTTCTTTAATATTTACTTCCCACGTTTCCTACCCTGAGTACTGGGACATAAAAGTGTGAATGGCTCTGCCACTTACTTCACTTACTCCACAGCAAAAGGGAGGAAGTATGTGGCCTTCAGAGACGAACCTCAATACAGAACAATGGGCAAAGCAACCTGAGACTACTGAAGTACAAGATGTAAAATCCATTATTAACTTAAGTCCAAAACAGTCCTTGGAATATCCATTCAATAAAGAGTAAAGGCATTTGATGGCAGCCTTGGTCATTACTGCTTAAGGAGCTCTCCCCTTACCTCCTTATCATAGCTCTGTCTTCTTGGTTTTCCCTTTCCTTTGTTCTTCCTTTTGGGAAGAGCAGTTCAGCCATTGCTCAGAGGCCTGTGCAAGAAATGAGCCTTGGTAGTGGTGCTGAGAAACCTTGAGCTGGCACTGGTTGTAGATATTTGCCACATCTGTCAAGTGTCCCATTCTTTCCCCACCAGTTTTGAGTGAGTGGGTAGTGGATCTGCTTTTGTGGCCTGTTGATTCAAATCCTCAGTACCCCCCTAATTCATCTGTAACCTTCCCTGAGATGGAAAGCAGCTCAGCAATAAAGTAAGGGCGTTATTTCTCCAGCACAACATCCTACTTCCTTTTTGCAGTTTACAAGTAGCATTTACAGCTCTCAGATCTACAGAAAATAATGTGGAGGAATGTATTGTTTCAATCTTTCTGTGGGGGCGTGCAATTCCATACTTCCGTTCCTATTCTGTGAATAGGTGAGTCACAGTATAAAAGTTTAATTAACACCCTGTTCTGGGCTATTTAATGGAACACACTGGATCTATTCTTGCAGTTGCATCATGATCTGCTTTCTGGTGAGCTAGACTGGTTTTATCATGTTTATATCCTTCTGTAAGAATCACAGTATATTCATCAGAAAGTAAACGTTAATTGCTTAAATAGTCATTTCAAATGAGTAAATGCAGTGCAGATTTGTATATCACAGAGCAGCTTATAAATTTGGTCTGCCCATCGTGTTTATTTCTGGATAATTCCTTAAGTACATTTAAACCTAAATACAAAAATTCCTGTCTAGTCTGTTGACTTTGCACATTTGGTTTAAACTGGACAGTGTGAGAAGGCGTTGCTGTCTCCCTGCCAGATACAAAATATGCAAGGAATTGCGACCTGGCATGGCTGATGCCTTCTTTATTTTTTTTATTCCTCCCCTTCCTCTGCCCCCAATTAGTGAATTACCTGAGAGAGAAGAAGGAGAAGGAGAAGAAACTCCAAACTTCAGCCACTGGGGACCACCACGAACGTATGTTCATTTAATTACATTATTTCTTCCCATTTACCTTACGTCTTTTTTCTGTGAGCCTGATTAGTTCTTGTGGTGTTTTTCTTCCCTCCTCTGCCAATAACTTTAAGGTGCTTGTGTACCCTGGGCTTTCTTAGATACAGTGAATTTTTAACAGATGTTCAACAGAATTATGCCTTCTATTTATACAGCTGACTTGGGAAAGCTTGGCGGGTTTACGTTGTGGATGACCTACAAGTTCTTGCTCATTTAATAACTATTAGGTGTGAACAATGCACATAGTGCTGCTGTCTCCTTTTCCATAGGTTCTCTGCTAGACTTAATGGCAGAAGTCCAAATTACCAAGCCAAGTTTTAGCCACATCCTCGTTGTATTGTTAACATTTTTAGGTGAATTGTTTTTATGGTCCTAAGTAAAATATGATCAGAAAATCTCTGCTTAAGCTGAATAATGTGCATCTGATATACTGAAGTCAGTGTTCAGAAAATTTTATGAAACCTTTTGTTTTATTATTTGTCTAGGATGCCACTTGCAGCGTTTGCCATTCCAGACAATTTGCTCAAACTGAAAGAGGATACGCATTTACTTGAAGACCTGCCTATTTTACCCTGACTTTCTCTGAAATAAAAGCCTCTGCCCAATGGGTGTGGGTTGGCAGCAGAATTTTATTCTTTTTGTGGGGTGAGGTCTATCAGGGTAAAAAGCCAACTCTGTTGAGAGCATTCTTAGGCTTCTGACTTTATCCCTTTTTTAAATCTTCTTGAAAGACCAGCTTACATATGTTTTAGGCTTTGCATTTAGTTTAAAAAAGACTGTTTCAAGCTGTTAAACTACCGCATGTATTTTTTTCAGTGTTGAGATCTTTAGAGACCCTCACGTGTCTCTTGGAATCAGTATTGTTGGTGGACAAACTGTCATAAAGCGCCTGAAGAATGGAGAAGAACTTAAAGGGATCTTCATCAAACAAGTTTTGGAAGACAGCCCAGCAGGAAGAACACGGGCTTTAAAAACTGGGGATAAAATACTTGAGGTAAATGCAGATAAACCTATGTTTTCATTCTAAGGAATAAAGATTGGCTCAAACATCTTTGGGAGGAGAGTGGGACAAAATACTGCCACCACTTCATGAAATATTGACAGCACTGTATTTTGAAAACCAAAAGAAACCCCTGGTGTCATCTTTTCTCTTTTTTAAGGTCTGACTATGGAGCTCTTTTAACGTTCTCCTCTATATTTAAGAAAAGATAGGACGTGGTATCTGACTGGGAAATGAAAAAAATGAGAGTGCCCTCTTCCCGTATAAATGAGTAATAAAGGTGTGCTGTAACTTACAAGCATAAGTTATAATACAGAAGAACATAGACTCTTCACACTGGAATTTGGGCTGTTGTTGTATGTGTGTGAATTTGGAGTAGGTAACAGTCTGATTAACTCCTATTTGGAGGAAATCCCTGATTCTGGCAGGTGCCGTAGGGGAGAATGCCATTCCTGGCTCTCATGTGTGGCTCTGTGTTGGTTTTTTACTAATTTTTCTCCAAATTAATACTTCTGAATCTGGATTCCCAAGCAGATAGGGCTTTAGAGTTGTGTGTGATATTTTGAGAAATTGTTCCAAAACAGGCTTAGTTCACAAACTGGTAAAATCTGAGAGAGATATATTATACATAGCATTATATCTAGCACTCTCTGACAATCTTATTCCTTATGTTTTGACCTAGAAGAATTGCTTTGGGAAATGTATGTCCATCTTTTAATTATGGATACTAAGTAATATACTTTTCCTTAAACCATCATGGAAACATACTTTACAAATAATTTCTCTTGACTCCTTTTGGTACCTTCCTCAGATACACTAATCTTCTGCAAATGTGTATGATCTCTTGTAATGACTCTGTGCCAAAGACAAGCTACCTAGTAAAAATAAACATTGTTTCTTAGGTTTCTGGGATAGACCTACAAAACGCCACACACGAGGAAGCAGTAGAAGCTATCAAGAATGCGGGAAATCCCATTGTGTTTGTAGTTCAGGGTTTGTCTAACATACCAAAAGTAAGTTTATTTCTATTTTTATTCCAAAATTTAATAAATGTGTAATATGCATCTTATTTTAAACTTGCCTAAATTCCTTTCAGGAAGTTCCATCAATTTTCATGTCCATCCTTTCTGTCAGAGTTTCTGCTTATAGACCACATGATTGATTGATTACTTGTCTGGCCTGATTTGAAACCTTGTTTCTCCTGATATAAGTCAAGTTGATGTAAATCTGTTGACTAGGTTTCAATTCAGTTCTCCCACCTGTGTAATTGAGTCTGGCCCTGTGTATTTGAATTTGTTCATATTTCATAATCTATAAATATACTGTCTTATCCAAATGAACAAAAGTGTAATTAAAACTACTCAGATTCACACTAGCAGCTCCGTGTAAAATGTGTTACTGAAGGAAGCTGAAGTAGTTATTTGGGAGCAAGTTAGTTTTTAAGAGATTTTAATCACCTCTTCATCTTCAAGGCCAAGGCAAGAAATGTTTTAATGCCATAGTAAGAAAAGGCACATGATTCTGCCTGCCTAGAACTACCCACAAAAAAAACCCAAGACTTCTATCTACTTTTGGTATAATCTGAGAAGTTAATTGGGAATTTTGGTGGATTAGTAGACCTGAGGAGACCTCAGGACAAAAAGGTCTCCTTTTTTGACAACTGCAGACAAATCTGGGACAACTGAGTCTCCATTACTTTTCGAGTGCTCCAGGGGATCTTCCAAAATCTATTACGACTTTCACCAACTATGCTGGGAAGGTGCTCAAGCAGTGATGGCAAAAATCACAGTGATGGTAACTGAGTGTCCTTCCTTCCTGTATCAGCTTTTTCACAAGAAGAGATCCAAAACACCTCTCAGAACATTCAAGTGTTCAGCTGCATCTCTGACCTTTACTTTCCTAGTCAATCTAGAGAGATCAAGGGAAAGACAGATAACCTGAAATTTGAGTTGCTTTGCTTTGAACTGTAGGCTGTAGGAAACTAGACATTCACATACTTTCAGAAGTGCTGCACTGCAGTCCTAACTCCCATTCACCAAAATTAGGTGCTGTCGGAGGAGTGGGAATATGATACATTTTGAAAGAATAAAGAATGGCAAAAAGGAATATAACATCGAGGCTAAACACATTCTCTTTTATAAGGTGTCTGTGCATGGACACTGGTCTCTATCTGAATAATTAAGAACTGACACTTCAGGAGTCCATACTGAGCTCCGTATCAAGAATGTACATCATATTGTTGACTGCAGAGTAATGTTTAATTGAATGAAGAAATGGGGCTAGATATCAAACAGTGAGCACTAAAAATAATTAGAGAATGTTTGTAAATTCAGTAAAAGAATGTAATTTAAAGACTGCACTGCAATGCCCTTCTACATGGGGTAACGTGAAGAGTGCACTGGGTAGCTTTATGGTTGTCATTACCTAACTTTTGGATGTTTGTTTTGTGGCTATAATGTTCTTTCTAATCTGCGTAATGTATGCATTGTTTTTCAGGTGCCTCCTGCCATACAGCCTAAGGGAATCAAATTCAGCAAAGATCAAGATGCAGACAAAGAAAATAAGAGAGAAAAGGTATTTATTCCATTCAATGCTATACCCAAGTTTTACTAAATCAAATGGTATAATAACATGCAGTATAACTCTATGATACGCCTCGCCCCGCAGTCTGAAATGAATTTTGAAGTGTTTTGTTGAAATATCTTTGATTCAAGTAATTTTTGCCAAATTTCTGCCAAAAACAAGGCAGGTTTCTGACAGACATTCTGCTGGTCTCCCCTGAGTGCTGAAACCCTGTACTTATTGCAGCTCTTCACTGGCATCTTTCTGCAAGTACCTGCTTTGCTCCACATGGAGGCAAATTGATTCTCTTTGTACAGTAGAAACAGAAATAATAGCATGTACACAGATGATATTCTTAATGTGAAGCTGGCTGAAATTCAGTAAAATCACATTATAAGATAATTAAATCTGCTATTTCTCTTACGTTCCCCATTGCTGTGTAAGACAAGGAAATGACCAAGTGATCTGTAAGTGGCCAGCTAATTGTGAAGCAATTATCGCACAGTAACTTTCAAGCAACTTCACAGCAAATTTAAAAGAGAAAAAAATCTGGTCTAAACCAGTGGATTTGTTTTAATCACTGCTGTAAGGGAAAAATTTAATTTCTCATTCCCAGCCGGATTGCTGTAATGGCCTAGGTATTTTTCTGTGGTAACTGTGCTGACTGATGAGTGTAGGTCAGGTACTTTGAGGGTGTCAGAACTGAGGAGCAGAGACAGAATTAGTGCAGACAATAACTTTTACTGGTGCAGTTTATACATGCCAACTTCAAATATGATGAGCTCTTCATTTGATCCTACTCGGAAGTCTGGTATGTGGTGGATAACTGAGAAGGCCCTCTTGCCTCCAAAACTTTTTTGTAAGACTCCTTTCAGATCCTGTCAGATACAGAAGCTATGAGGCTCTTCTATTAAAAAAAAAAAAAAAAAAAGGTGTTGAAGTCATTCTTTCATGTCAGTGGATAATACTTAAAATGAAGCAGTTACAATCCCCTTTTCTTGGTTTTGTTATCCATATTTCTAATCTCAAAAGTGCTCATCCTCTTGCAACATTCCGCCTTTAATCTCCAGGACTCCAATGTGTTGTGTTCTATACTGTTTGGAGGTTAAAGAGGGAGCCTAATCTTTTTCAAAGCTTTTTCATCTATTGGTGCTGTAAACTGGTGGGTGGAATATAGAAGAGCTTCAGTGCATAAATATGTAGCTCCGTTTTAGCTTTGAACATTGATTCACAAAGCAGTCATACTGTGCTACAGTAGGGGCATCTCTGAGTTGGAAAGAGTGGCTATTAGTGGATTACTAGTCCACGTCCCTATGGGGAATCAATGATATTTCTAGTCCAGTCTTCTAAGTGTTACAAAAGAGTTTGGTTTGAAAGCAACCACATCCATCTGGAAAATCTGCCTTTTTCCTTTATGATTAATTATCTTTTCAGTACTGAAGGTTTTCTCTGATTTGTTGATTTTTGTCCTCCTCTATTGATCTGTTTGTTTAAAAATGATTACTTGAAGGAAATTGCATAAAACCACTTAGAACAATTGAGCTGCTTGTGGACAAATGAGATACTACCACTATTTTGCTGGTTGGCTATGTAAACTGCTTGTTCATCTCTGCTGGAAAGAGCTGTGTTAATAGAAAACATGGTGTAATGGAGTACTCTGGCACAATTTACTCCTGGCTTTTCAGAGGGTCAGGAGGGGCAAGAGAAGCTTGTCCTTCTGAGCCATAGCAAACTCCTGGATAAGCTTAGGTGTCTCGTATAATTTCACACAGACTTTCTAACAAATGTTTAACATCTTAAAAAGCCAAAGGGTCATCATTTAGACTACGAGTTATTACTAAATTATAGTGATACTACTGTTTTGTCATAGGCAGCTGAAAGCAGGGCTGCAGGTTTTCTGCCATTACCTGCTCAGTAATATAGAAGGTGAGTCCTCTCATGCTTCCTGGATCTTATGCGTTTTGCACAGTTCTACCTGTGTTGGTGTCAAGCAAAAAATGGGAGGTGTATTTGGTGTATTGTATACCTTGGGGAAACAGCTGTCACCTTTCCAAGTGCTCTTAGTACTATTGGATTGAATTAATGCCAGTTATTATTGTTATGCTGTCTCCAGTGCAGCACTTTCCTGTAATGTTTTATAAATGGATGGGATGATGTCTATCTTATCTCACAAAATTTTCTATGTTGCTTGTGTTGCACTTTGCTAGTTAGACTATTCTATACAAATTTCGGCTCAAGATTTTAGAAATCCATATGCAGGTTCAGCTTTCATTGCACACAGTGAAAAATTTTATTTTGAATTTGATGTTTGAGTGTTTAGTCGTATTTCCCAGCTATAGAAGAAATTAATTACAGGCCTTCTGGTTGCTCTAATGGCATATCATATCATACTTGGTGTTCCCTTTCTAAAGTGCATCCTGCTATTAGTAGTGGGGTTGCATGGGATACAGTTGAATGTAATTTAGTGAAATCACGTAGCAAATTAAGGCACGATCCAGTTACTTGGAGCTATAAAAACAGTTGCTCGGACGAACAAGCGGCTGTTTTCATTAGATTCAGAGCCTATTCTTTATGCCTGCTATGCGCCGCTATATGCATCATTATAGGAGCTGCCTGTATTTATGTGAGGTAATAGAATTTTATTGGAAATTATAATTACAAATATTTTTTAAAATTTAAGCCAAAATATAGATGAACTGTTATGTTGAAATATTTGTAGATGCAATAAGAAGATTGAGTTCTTACTTTGTGTTTAAAAGTTTGGCTTCTATCAGTTCCAGACAATTTTGTTGTTGTCTCTGGTGAGAAATGAGGTATAATTTAATGTTTAACTCTTGATTAATGTTCACACTTTCATATTTATGGTTATACACAGTATTTTGGCAACAAATAAATGTGCATGTACAATTGTATTTTCTTTTTTGTTGTTCAGTGTCACTTGTTCTGATTTCTTGCTTAAAAAGCCTATGCTGCAGAATTTTGCATTATAATTAAGTGCTGTGTATGTGCATGTACAGTGCAGTAGACAATAGGAGTTTTTTTCTTGTGTCTGGAGGTTACAAAGCGTGTAACAATTTGTCTTTGAATCTGTTAGAGAAAATATGGGGCTCCACCTCCAATGAAATTGCCACCTCCTTATAAAGCACTTGAAAGACTGCATGCAGAGGAAGCTAACGTGGATGAAGAGGAGGATGAGGATGCTTGTGCGGAGAGTGAGTAGTGCCACAATCATTACATCAGGTTACATCTATGGAAAACAATCAAGTTGTGATAAATGTATCTGCCATTTATTGCTTGTACTATGGGAAGTAGTACTCAGTGTGGCAATAGCATCTAATCCTCAACCTTGTTCTTTTCAAGGGCTACCGATTTGTAACTTAGTCAGTCTTCTCTTCCCAGCCCGGCTCCTATAGCTCAGCCCTTTTGAAGACATCTAGTAAGGGCTCTATTTTCAGTCTAAAAATGTCTAAGCAATGTCTATAGGACTTGCTTTGGCAGTGATGTCAGCAGTGAAAGGCAGATGTTGTCCTTTACTGTTGTAACTGCAGTGGTAGTTGAGCAGGTGTAGGTTGAGAACCACTTGTGCATAGTCCTTGTCCAGAAAACCCTGCAGTTGATTTCAGACGATGCTGAAATCTGCTGATTTATTGTTTCAGTACTCTATTGAGA
Organism: Phalacrocorax aristotelis; assembly: GCF_949628215.1. Taxonomy (NCBI): domain Eukaryota; kingdom Metazoa; phylum Chordata; class Aves; order Suliformes; family Phalacrocoracidae; genus Phalacrocorax; species Phalacrocorax aristotelis. Next base: position 42,373,090 of record NC_134281.1, on the reverse strand, counting down.
AAAGGACCCCCATTTTTTGTAGCATCTTTTATGGAAAAGGTTCTGCAATTGTCCAGTTCTGGGTTTTGGAATGAATTATGACAACATCCACTCTGTGGAAGAGACAAGGCCTAGAGAGTAGGATGCAGTGCAACTTGAGAGCTTCTGCCACCATGACTTGGATTCCAGCATACTGCTTTGTTAATTACAGCTTTGGATAAGCGGAATATTGTTATCCATAGCTTATCTTACAATAAAATATTTAGGAATACTAAAATTGCAGTTAGGAGTCAGAAATTATTTTCTGAAATTAGTTACCTTTAATTTTTCTTCTTTTTATAATCTCTTATACCAAATCAGCATACATGTTGGGTTTTTGTTAGGGTTTGGTTTGGGTTTTTTACTACACTGATTTTTCTCATCATCTTTTGTCTTGGTGTGCTTTTTGTTTGCTCTAGTTATGGGTATGCTGAAGCAGTGAGATACCTCTGTAGCTTCTGACCTTGAAGTGACCATGCCTCCCATTCAGAGTGGAAGCTCTTAATTTGGGGCGTGCTGGTGGGGAAGAACTTCCAGCTGCTCTTGCTGATTTTCTTGGCAATGGTGTACCATTGAAGCCGAGATAATTGATTAGTTTGGTTGGTTTGTCACTTTTAGGGCTTCTTTGGTGGAGATGAGAAGGATTTTGGAAGGTTGTTCTCATGGAAACAGTAACGGGGGCACAGAAGTAGGATGGTCAGCTCTGCCACTGTTGCTTTAAAGGAAAGCTGCAAGTTCTTGAACCAACTGAGATTTTTCCAGAACTCCCCCTACTGGGTTTGGCATCTCATCTGTTTGGAGCATGCCACATAGTAACCTCCAGAAGGTTCTTCCATATTTTGTGGGGAGTGGTAGTCAGGAGGAGCATTCGACTGCAGACTCTGGATGTTGGACAGAATATATCTTGGGCTTTCAAACCAACTCTGTAAACGTCAAATTGTAGCAATCTGGTTTCAGCTTGTTATGAAAGTTACCATTCCCAGTTAAAGGATATATTTGAGAAGTAGTCTGACACCTGAGTTATCTAATTAAGATATGCCTCAATCCAAGTGCTTGCTAGACCTAAGTTAATACTTCATACAGAAATAATTTCTTACTGATGGGCTTGGGCATTTTTTAGCTGTTCTGCCATCTCTAATGGTATTGCCGGCTGAGTCTAATAGCTGAAAAGGTAAAGCTACTTCTGATATTAAATTCATCAATCCTACCAGATTTGGCAGCAGCAAGCAGATCTATTCAGATGAATCACCTTCTCCCTTACCCAGTGAGTAAAAACTCACTGAAGTTGAACGTTTTGCAATAGCCATCTTTCCCAGGAATCTTGAAACACCAAGATATGCATTTTCTGTTTTATTCTTCCCCACTTCATTCTGTTTCTTTAAAATAAGAAACAGGCTGAGGAAGCTTTAACTAAGTTTGTACCTCAACCCTTGATGTAAAAAGCATGTTAGAAATGATCTAACTGTACTTAATGATATTAAGCATCTTGGCAGCTGTGGAATGGACTTTTACAGTGTCTCTTTTCTGTGATCACTGGAAAAACAAAGTTTTCTCTGTAAATTCCAGTACAGTATTGTTTTTGTGGACTACTTGATGTTCATAGCTCTGTCCTGATTCTTGAGCCCCTTTCACAGAAATCTCAGTCCAGGCCAGTGCATGCCTTTATAACACTGTCCATTTGCATTTTAGATTAATCTATTCCTTACCCACTTATCCTACTCATTCCACTGTTTTTGTGAACTTAACTAATAATTTTCTGAGCTTCACTGTACAGGTGAACTCGATTTATTGTCCTCCTTATTTAGAAAATCAGGTATCTTAAAAGGAAGAAGTTATGCCAGTCCAGGTAAATTCACATCATAGCCTCTCCTTCTTTAATTTACTTCCTGTAGTTCTCAATCTTTGCCAATAGCATAGAAGGCCTTAGAGGGCATTTTGAGGTGGGACAGCTGTTAAATCTGTTCTTGTTTTGTGCTCCTGATGGATTTTATTTAATTTTTTAGCATTCTTATTAATACAACTGCAAAGTCACAAACCTGCTCATCAATTTCTTTCATATTGCAGAAATAACTTACTTGCTCCACTTGACATTTTTTTCTCCTTCCTTGTCACTTCTTTCGACCTATGCTTTCATCTTTGGTCTCCATGTCCTTCTCCATTCCCCATACTGAAAATGAAAGCAAAGCATTGTTAGTCTCCCCTACCATATTTAGAAAATTTTTCTTTCCTTTCTGTTCCATCCATACTGCCTCACAGTATCCCTGTTTTGTCTGTTTTCCCCTTAAAGTGGCTGAATAACCTTTTGGTATTGATTTAATTTCCCCTGTGGGATCTAAATCCACTTGCTTTTTGGCAATACTGCCTTTTATTTCTGCTTTTCCACCATTGAAACTGTAGCTTCCATTGCTGAGTAGTTGTAACAAGCAGTCAGATACTACAAGTCTTGTAGATGTTCTGCCTTTTCTTTTCAAAGGTTGTTTTTGATCCAGATAGAGTGAATCCTTACTGGGGATAGAACTATAAGGTAGCTCTTAGTTTAGAAAAACTCCAGGCGTCCTCCATGTTTCTGTGGTTTAAGAAGTTCAAAGAAGTTCCAGGTGTTTTTTCAAATATGTCTTCTTGCATCCAGGATACTTTGTTTCAGACCTGCTTTTCTTTATGTTTCAGTTTCATTTGAACCACTGTTACTTCCAGTATTATTTTCTAAGTTCTTAGTTTGTTGCTAGACTATGAAGTTGAAGATAACATTTGCTCTTTTATTTTATTTCTTTTTTTATTTCTTCTTCTAGTGATACTGTCAAATCTTTATCAGTATTCAACTCTAATCCTGTGTGATGTGGTTTTTGTTTACTCTTTTCTTTGACTTTGCTGTTTCAAGGCTTTTGGTTTATGCTTTAAAATAGTTTTGTAAAACGTGTAGCGTGTGCATCCTGCTGCAAAAGGAGCCTTCAAAATGCTTCACCTTACAGACCTGAAAATGTTACGATGTGGGTTTGGAGTTTTTCCTCTCCATACTGAAAATGCTTCCTCTATGGCAAAAGTTATTTTGGAGAAGGTCACTCTTCATGATGAGGTTTTTTAGGCTTCCCAAACCTTTAAAACATCAGATTTTGAATAGGATTTTTTTTTAAATCAAAACAAGTAAAAGGAGGGGAGAACATACAAAGGAGCTATTTGTACTTGCAAGCAGCTGTGCCGCAGACTGCATCAATAGGCATTGGTGTGTTTTCCTTTAGGTGTGCTCTAAGAATCTGCTTAATAGACTAATGTGCACCCTGTTGCGGCTTATTGCTATAATGAGGGGTTAGTTGTAAAAAGAAGCAGAGGAAATGGATGGGCAGAGTAGTTTGTAATGGAATGTTTTGTACGGTTTTCCTTGGGGCGTTCATAACTGTACAATTTAGATACACTTTTGTGATTGAGTTGAAGCAATCATAAGTCACATGGGAAAGACCTTAAAAAACATTCTAAGAAAGCTAAAAAGACAACTGTTGAAAGAACTTGGAATCCTTATTTTCAATTGATACTATAATTTTTAGTAAAATCTTTAGTTGACTGAGATTGATCTGGTTGGTTTCAAATAAGTTTAGAGTAATAAAAATAGATAATAATAAAAAATTTGTGAAAGGTGGCTAAGATAATGGACTAGATACTGCTGTGCTCAGACTTCCTGTCTGCAGGCATGTTTAACTGTATCTAATAAGGGGATAATAATGCCCTCTTTCTTTTATTTTGTCTGTAGATAATGTAGAAATCAATGAAGCTGTAAGAAGGCATAATGATTTATCTTCCCAAAATGCTTTTTGAGAAATGGTGGTTTCTCTACCAAAGCAAGAGATTTCAAAGCTTTTCTAGTGTTTTGACTTTGTGTTCCCCACTGTGTTAAATCTTTGGCTGCACAGGGTGCAAGAGAGGTGAGTGTGTGTGTGTGTGTGTGCGCGCACACGTGTGTAGGTTGGTTCAGACAAACCCACACTGCCTGGTATCTAGATAGGGTTGGGTTGGGGTTAGAAAGCACTTGGGCATGTGAGCAGAGTGCCCTCATCATACCTAAGGTTTTTAGCAGCTTCCATAGCATCAATAATATTTGTACTCATGTGAGAGGATGGTGGCTTTCATTAAAAACAAAAGATGGAAAAAAAGGAATAGAGTTCAACTGAGAATTTGTAGAAGGCATGGTCAAGTATATGGGCTATGCTTGAGGTGCAAAACTGTGAGCTCAGGAAGTGTCGATGTACTGCTGTGCGCAAAGATGGGAAAGTGATCATTGTCACTTTGCTAATAATTCCGGAATTTTTCTAATAACTAACTAAAGAAAAATCACTGATAAATATATAATTCTTGAGAATCTGACTGTTTAGCACTTGTTTGATGTGAAGCTGTGCTAAAACAAATGAAAAGCAATTCTTAATTTAGTTTAAATCGGGGGGGGGGGGGTAGAGGAACCTGAAAACAATGATCTTCAGGTGAGGCAGCTTGTGTAGCCAAACACTGCCTCTCCAATAGATGTCACTACAATCAACAGCAAATGGAGACGATGTTAAGAGAGTAAGATGTAGCTTGGAAAAATGCTTCAAGCTTTATGAAAATAAAATATTGAAAAAATAATAATGGCAATATTTAACTTTCTTAAATATAGTATCAAGTGTATTTAGAATGATGGACTTCCAAAGATCGTGCAAGAGCCATGATTAGATGAATAGAGCAGTGACTTCCATTTTTTAGCTCTGTGTTAATCTCTATTAATATGACTTTGTACTGCTAATCTTCTTTTCCCATTCTCATTCTGACCCATAATTAACTAAAATATGTACCTTTTCTAACCAGCCCTCATATCAGATCCAGAAGGGCTTTACATGCCGGGCAGACTCATAAGCTGTTGTGCCACATGAGGATAGACTGCAATGTCGATGTCATTGTAGTTTGAAGTTGTGGGTTAGTTTGGGTTTTTGTTGGGCTGTTTTTGTTTTGTTTTGTTTTTTTAAACTCTATTTGTGAATCACATGCACAGTTCTCATCATCTGATGAAGTATTGCAGAAGGAAATTACATTTTTGATGAACTAATAGTAAAATTGCAGCTGGGACTTCTTGTATTTTTTACCGTGTGCTTGTACATAATGCACTGAACAGATGGCTTTGTGTATGCTGTGATACATATTCTAAAGAAAAGACAATGAACTTTAAAAATGAACAAATAATGATACCAACAAAATAACTGAGTATTTTGAGTTGTTTTAAATGCAGCATTTGGAATAGAGAATTAATGACTTCCCAAAATAACTAAGTATGTTTATAAATTTAGAGAGAGGTTCTGTCTTTGCCCTTTTTAATTACTAAATGGGGGATTTTGATTCTTTTCAATGTTTTAGTTCAGCACTCATTGCAGGAAAACTAATATTGCTTGTTTAGGGTTTCAGCAAAATACAAGTTCTGATGAAGTTTGGATTTTTCTTATGCTTATAATGACAGATTGGTTTTGTTTTCTGACATTAAAAAAAACCAGCCTACACCATGAACACATATCAGCGTTGGGAGACTGCAAGATTACAGCATTGGAAAGTAACACATTTAATGAAGCTGTTTGACTAAGAGAAATTAATTTTTAACCCCTGTAGCTTGCATGAAAAGGATGCTTAGATAAATAACGTCAATTAACTGCTACTTTGCTATGCAGTGGGTCATTAAGCGCGATAGTACCTGCAGCTAACAGCGATATAAACAGACGTTTGAGGTGACTTGTGTTTGGGGATAGAGATGTCATTCGAATGCTAGCAGAGTAAGCCAGTGCACAAACAGCAGCTGTAGAGCATCAGTGGGTCAGATGTGGGAAACCAGAGATCTGCTTCTCCCTGCATACTTTCATAGGCAGCTTTCATCTGCTGGCTGATGTAACTGTTAGCTTGTGGGTAGCTTGAAATTAATATAATTGATGGCATCTCATAATAGAAACAGACAGACGGTTTGCCCTTAAGGAGAGAAAAATCTCAGAAAAATAGGCCCAAGGTCGTCAGAAGAAAGACAGGCACTGAGTCTGTGTATGATGAGGATTTGAGCTGCTTACAGCGTTGAATGTTTGTCAGGAATGCAGATATCTTGAAGTACATGCTGGTACAGCAATGGTACAAGGGGGTTTCCCAGGTAAGGATTTGGATCTATCTCTATATTGTGTTTGTTTCCAGCAAGTCATTTTAAGTATTTTTAGTGATAATTTAGTAGTAGTGAAGTGCTGGGGGTAAGAAAATAATAGCACAGATAATTTTTTTTCTCAGTTTGAAGCATGGACATATAGCATGATTGAAGTATTGAATGCCTTTAATATCTTTAAAATATTTTGTCTTGTGTTTCCTTATAAATCATTGTTTCTGTTATACGTTCACGTTCAACATTCTTACATACAAAACTGACACGAGCACACAGTGCTTAAAGTATAAGAATTTCTAGCATTAAATTTCTTGCTGTATAGAATAATCTACTCTTCCATAACTGTTATTTTAATGTAGAGACAGATGGCTGAATTTTCTTCACTTTGCTTGTTAAGAATGTGTTAGGTAAATGTTTTTAGACTAAAATAAAAAGCTGCTGGGGAATCTAAACTGAATATTCAGCATTTTCATGGTATAAGGAGGCAAAAAAAGAATAAAGCAATGTGATAGTAAACAAATGAGCTATTTGCAATGAAGGATAATCTAATCTTTAAATATTGCCTCAGATTGCATTTGTTCTTAGGTATGATCTTTTCTTCCATCATAAGCCAGGTATCCAGAGAATAGCATTAAAATGCTAGGCATGAAATACACTGATATGATGTTTTAAGGCTATTACATTGTCTAAGGCATGGTGCAGGTGCCTTATGTTGTTTGGGATCTTTGATCTCACTCAGGTGTTACAGATAAGTAATTCCATATAACTCTGGTATAAATCTACATACACAGGTATCACTGTACAAACTTGCTAAGAGAGGATAATACAAGTTGATCTTTATATTGCTGTCATTGAAGAATGCTTAATATCACTGCAATGACTTGCACCTAAAAATATGTTAAAAGGATGTAAATATTTAAATAAATAAATGAAAAACAAACTCTACCCCATAAAAAGTGGTTATGTGTTTATATTCTTGAATGTCTGATTTCTAGATAGGAAGATATCTTTCGTCATTACCATCGTAAATGGTGTTGCTCCACTGCACAAAAAAAAAAAATTAAGGCGACGCTCCACTGTGCATCATTTCTTGTCCAGACTAGCACAGCATTGCTTTTAGTTAGAATGCAGAATAGATTATTTGCATAATAGCTCTGTTCCAAAATGGTCTGCTTGGTTTAAACAGTAGCTGCTCCAAATACATAGTGGAACTAAGCCTCTAACAGAAGGGAAAGTAAAAATGTTAAATGACAATAATTTTATTCTTTACAGATGCTACCTAGTTTTCCACAGTATTACAGTAATTGAGGCAGCTGTCCAGAATAACTTCTTTAATGGTTTGAGAAAGTTGAAGTTATCTTTTGCTCCTCAATCTTATGACTTGATTTTTCCTTATTAGATGTAGTGGCTTAGGGGCTAGTCATCAATTTACCTTCTGCTTTGAGCAGGTATGTAATTGCTCTTTATTAGGATAGCTGGCATTTAAAGAGCAATCCTGAATATTTATCTGTAGGTATGCTAGCTATAATAAACTGTGACAGACTATTAATAGTTTTCTTCATACCTTGTAGTGACCACATATTTATTAAACTACTTGCAAGCTAATGACATTAGTAAGGAGATCTATATATGTATGTGTGTATGTATAGAAGACTGATATCTGTCTTTTACCTGCAAATTCAAAATACTTTTACCATGTTAAATGAGAAGAGATGTTGCAGCAACTGGCTAAAGGGGCAGGTATTTCTTTTTGCTACCCCAGAAGTAAAAATTAGCATTTTATTTTTAGTGTAATGATGGACATGTCTGTTGCTTCATCAGTGCTTAGAGATCACGGCCTGTGCCTTCCTGTCTCTGCTTCCCGAAAAAGTTATTAGAGGAAATGCTGAAGCACTGAGCTTTTGAGGGTCATCAAGGAAACGGCAAATTTTGGCTGCTGTGAATGTAAAAAGTGTATGTGGGTGTGCACGTGTGTTGGGCAGAGATGGAGTGAAGGTCTGAGGAGTGTAGCCCTCCAAAACTGAGGATCGCGGGCTGTGCTGGCATCCCTCTGTAGAGAGCTGTGTGCGTGGGCAGAGTCCATAGCCATTGTACCCATTCTGCATGAACCATCCGTGTGCTCCCCAGTGGGAAGGGGTGAGTACCTCTGTCGAGACACCCATTAACCCAGGTACCTTGGTGAATGGGAAGTGCTCCCAACAGGCAGATGGCATGTCGGGTACCACTGACCAGTGGCATCTTCATGCCGTGTGCTGCCAGCTCTCTCCTTGCCCTGCCCACCACTGGTGGCATGGGAACCAGCCACTGTCAGGATCCACAGCTGTAGTTCAAGATCCAGGAGCAGAGTGTATATTGGCAACACACTCTGGGGTCATTTTGAGAAGGTAAAGGAGAAAGAGGAGCAAAGTGGAGTAATGGGGTTTGTGAGTTAGAACATGCAGCAGGAGAATAGGACAGGTAAGGGCACCATTTGGGGTCCTGGTCTGAGGGAAGGACAATTCTTAAGTGCGGAGGAGGACCCTACTCTTCTGCATGTCTTTACATATGCAGACAGGACAGCACAGAGCCAGGACCCACTGCTGTCCCAAGAGCCGTAGCGAGCAAGCAAAGTTTGGGAATTCCTGTTCAGGCGATGAGTGTACTACTGCCAGGGGACAGAGCTACAGACAGATTACATACATCATCCAAAGCCAGGAGGGGTAAACCTTGACTTTGTCTAACTGTTTTGTGATTGTTCTGTGGATGCTAAATGCTTTTAAAAGTTGTTTTGAATTTTTTAAAAATGCTTTTGGTAGGTTCAGAGGTTTTTTGTATCCCTTAACCGAAAACCAGGTGCATTAGCTATCACGTATATATGAATACTTATATGTGTTAGCTGTGATTTCGGAACTGTAAGGTTAAGTAGCATTTTTTGATCTGTGAGTGTTAAACTTATATGGTATACTCAACCAGGTCGTCTATAAATGAAGGTGGGAAGTTTTAATTTCCATGGTGTGATGATCATGGGAATATTACAAGATCATTGAACATGAATTCTCGTATCTGTAAAGTTCTGTTACTTAGAGTTGAACCACATGTCTAAGTTGGGAGGAATCTGGGGGGAAATGCCAGAAAGCATGTTAGGTGCAAGGCATTTGTTTGTGTGTGCACATACCTGTGGAGCTAAGTTATGGCCCTTCACAGTGTGCTTGTGAGAGCTGAGAGGAATTACACCACCCAAATTGTTCTTAAAGATATTATGCTACTAAGTCTCCATCCTTCCACTTGCTCTGGGAGTAAAAAGCAAGCAGCAGCATTTTGCTGTACCTTAAAATAACAGCAAAATGTATCCTATACTGCTACAGTGTAAAATGGTCCTAAAATCATCTGGTCTGGTAGAGCCATGGCTGTTCTGTAACGCAGTCGTCAGGGCCGCTGAGCCACAGCAGATCAGCTGGATGCCCAGGGAAGGAGGAGGGACAAGATTCCCTTGGTGCTGGACCTTCCTGCTCCCTGTGTCAAGCTCACCTGTGTCTTGGCCCTTCAAATCTGGACATATTTTTGCACTGAATTGTACCCCTTAATGCAAACTGTGTTCTGAACCAGAAACAATGTATTTCTTCCAAGTGTTTGGAAAAAAAATCTGGTTTAAACCGCATAAGGTTTGGCTGTACTTTACTCCATTTTGTAACCTGTTATTCTCTTATGGGTATGACAGGTTATTTGAGGATTAACACAGTATCATTTTGTTGTGCGTTATTGATGTATTTAAATAGGCAATGCAGTAATTTTACAGCAAGAGCTCATTTCAGGATCGAGTTGCTAGAAGTTCAGAAGATGTGATTTTTGAAATACTGTTTTTCAAGGGAAGAAAGCCATTAAATGAACAGCCTGACAGCATGGTATGTAGTGAGGTATCACTGAAGGGCTGGGAGAAGAGTGGAAGGGGAAAAAATGAGATGAGACTGTAATGTGACAGACGAGGAAGTAAGTAGAGCTCTATGCAAGGATGAGCATGGGTAGCTTATGAGCGAGGGCCAAGAAAGAGGTTAAAGGGATTTTGTGAGGAATGGGGAGTTCAACGAAGCCTTTCGGGGATGGAATGATGTGGTCATTCTTTTGTGTGTGCAGGAGGCATATTGTGGCATTGTGAATGAGTAGGACTTGCACAGTGACACACGTCAGGGAGAGTGCCAGCTTGGAAGGGCAGAGCAAGCAGGACCTGCGGCAGCTGCTGGCAGTGCAAGCGGATGGCTCTTGGCATCAGAGTGAACCAATAGGCTAGCCCTTTTGGTGTCCCTGGACAGGCCTGTATAGCAGCCAGTTAGTACATCTGCTCCGGCCTGTCCTCCCCGTCCCTTGATAGCCGTGTGTTGGCAGACCTTCTGCTTTTCCTTTTGGGCTGATTCCTGTACTCAGCGCGGAGAGACACAGAAGAGACACTTTGAGGGAAGTACAGAGGTACTGGTTGGGTGCTTTCTGTGCTGCCTCCAGCCAGGACTTGAATGCAGAGCTGTGAAGAGTTTAACAAGTACTTCTGTGAGTACTGCAGCTAATGAAGTTGGATTCCTACAGATTTGTGTCTCCCGTTCGGCTGACTTGGGTGTCGAGGAAGGTGTGAGCTCTGATTTAAGCTTTTCCTGTGGCTGGAGCATTTCTAAGGGCTTTCTCTCATGTGATTTCTTTGACTCCTTAATAAAGTGTGATCTCACACCGAAGCCTTTCCCCCAGTTGGGGTATTTATCAGGTTTCTTTCCTCTGCATGGCTGCCTATTTTCATGAACCATTTATGGCACCTTTGAGACCCGTAGTCCAGCATCAGATTTGCTTAAAATTGGCCAGCAGGATCAAAGGTTTTGGGGCAGAAGCTTGGATTGTACAGGATATGATTGAATAAGCTTTGTTCCTATAGGAAAACTGAATAAAATTATTAACTGTATTAGAATTAAACTTAATTTATATTAGGAGATTAAAATATAAACACTGAAGCATAAGCACCGGACTGCAATTCGAAAGATCTGGCATCTCTTCTGGCTTGGTTGTCAGCTGTTGGATGTCTTGGTTAGCCATCTGTCGTAAGATACACAGAGCGTCTTGAGCCTTCTGGAGCACCATGCCCCATTGCTAGGGGTTAGATGGCCATTTAAATTTAAAAATAAAATAAAATAAAATAAAAACCAGGATCCATGGAGTTCCAGCTTACCCAAAAGACAGTGTTTATTCCTGAGGAGCAAGCCAGCAGTGCATCTGAATCATCCCTTTTAAAGGCTAAATTCCACAAAAGAAAAAATCAGTTGAATATCAACCCAAAAGAATTACAGTAAAAACTGCCATACCCCACTCTTATTTTTCCCTCAAGCATTTGTTTTTTAACTTTCTTAGTTGATTTCCTCCTCCAGTCAGCGTGGAAAAAGTAGGTCTATCTAATATAGTGAAGTTTATCCGTTTAGCTCTTTCCCTTGGATAAATCCTTGGAGATGGATTTGTTTTGCCAGAAGGAAAAGAGAGAGTGCGTGACACATTGCAATTCTCTGCTCACATACATCATCAATTTCCTGATTATAATTATAATTTTAAAATGCCCAAAGCTTAATGCATTAATATATTTATTTCATTAAATACATTAAAGAGGAGCTATTTGTTCCCTAATAACATATTTTGATACTAAAAAAATATGTCTAAATACTCTGTTCGCTTGTTGGTGATTTTATTTTTCTTCTGCAGAGAAATGAGTGCCTTCCTTATCACCTCTTATTGGACATGTGGTATAAGCAAAGGTGTCTGACCCTAATCCCTTTATTTTACTCTATGTGGAAGAGAAAACACATCTGCCAGACTCTGTCCTTTGGAGAGATTAAAAATAATCAGAATAGAACTTCTGATACAAAATATTGTCTTATTTAATCAAATCTGTCAAGTTTTATGATGTCAGAAGTGGAGCATAAACCTGATTAATTTCTTGACTTGACTCTCAAGGCAGATGATTAAATTAGATGTATAGCTTACTTAGGGAGAGTATACAACTATTGTGTGATTTCACAGTGATATTAAATGCGGATTTTTGTGGGGGGAGGAATTGTTATCCATTCATCTCTCCAGATCCCCCTGCTTCACCTGATAGAAAAGGAAAATGGCAGTGGGCTGTGTAAATGCAAGAGTTGCTGTCTGACCAATACTTCCAGTATTAGAAAAATCTGTGTTCTTATTAGCATAGAGTACATACTTATTTTCAGTTTGTATCACATAGGACAATTATTCCAAGTAGTAAACTCTTGCTTTCTCATTTTAAGAAGAGACATTGGAGTTAATTATTTGGTTGGCGCCTTTCTGTTTTGGAATAGTAACATTAATCAAATGGTATGTTTTCAGCCTGGAAATTTGCATTTCAGTTGTTCAGCTATATGAGAAGTGTTTACTTCGTCATTCTCCTCTAATGTTCTGCTATTTCTTAGGCTGAAGCTCCACAATATGAGACCATCTAACTGCGAGCCAAAAGGGGGAGCACCATTTGCCTGTCCCCACTTCCATCTTCCCCAGTTGTTTATGGTACTTGAGTGCTTGTTGCTCTTCCATTCCTCAGCCTGTTCAACTGACTCAATCAGCAGAAAACTGCTCCACCATTAAACAGGAATGGTTTTCTGGTGGGTTGGTGACCTGCACAGGCTCACAGAGGAGGCTGAGGAGCACAAGACCTGGCTTGAACAGAGGAGAGAGGAAGGACATTTTCCTTCAGCTCTGCTTTTCATGGGATTTCTTATGGGCTAAACCCATGATCTAAAATCAGAGTGCTGTGGGTCCCTTTCTTTCATCCTCTCCTCCTCTAAGGCTGGAAAAGGTCTTCATTTTGGGATACAGCTTGAGCTAAGGCACCACCTCAGCAATAAAGTGCACAGGCTGAGTGCAGAGCAAGTGATGAGAACGCACGGGCTGTGCAACTACTGCTCTGTACAACACAGTGCCATGTGGACCAGGCTGACGAGAAACCAAAGCACATAAAGGGGAGCAGCAGTTTGCTTTCCTTGAAGCTGGGAATGGCAGGGAACGTGGGGTGGTGTGAAAGATGGGAGTGCAACGATGCACTGGTGCTTGGTCTTGGCTGAGTCTTGCAGCTCGATAGCTGCCTTGGGAAAGGAATCCTCTGGATAAGTTTTACCAGAGGTTGCCAGTAGTAGTCTCTTAATCATGAGAGAGCTGAGATGTGTATGAGAAACCTTGTTCAGAGATGTGGGAGTAGGTCTGCCTTTGAGTTGCAGGTCTCTTGGACTTGAAGCCACCAGTTGCCCAGTGGTGGCTTCATCATTAGCTTGTGTATCTGTTTGATATGTAATACTATGATTAATATATCAGACATCATAAATGGGATATAGACATCATAGATAAAGATATGGGAAGACATAGTAGAAAAACTAGGAGTGTTTTTTTGTTAACAGAGGAGGCTTTAGGATGAAATTATAGATATGTATTTGTTTTGTTCTAAGGCACAGAAATTGGTAGTCTCCAGCATTGCCAGGTGTTGCAGTCATTTATCATTTTCATTTTATCCCAGCAATTAAAGGTGAGACATGACATTGGGAAACTTAGGTTTATACTTAAACAAACAAAGCCTCTAAGCGTTGGTTAATGTAAAAAACTTGAAAATGCGACTGCAGTGCAATTTGATAGCTCAGAAAACCAAGACCTAGAACCAACTTACTCTTTTGAAATTTCTTGGCTCTGTAGGAGCATTGCATGATGTGGAGAGGTATGGGAAGGGCTGAGTCTGTTTTTCTTATATAATATTTTGTTTCTTGTCTTTGTGTTGAGAAGCGTGCAGTGATGAGGTGGATATGTAGCACACCAAAACGCAGCGCAGGGATAGTCTTCAAGTACTGACGGACCTCTCAGTAGCTCTGCAGAATTACAGAGCATGGTTTCAGTGTCTTGTGCAAAAGCACAAGGATCCTCAGATCATCAGATAACTTGTAAGTGTTTGAGGAGCTGTAATCAGTTGGATGAAAGACTAACCAGTTATGAACCTAGCAAAATATTGATTCTGTATAGCTGTCTAAATTTAAGAAACATTTTTAAATTTAAAAACAATACTAAACAGTGTTGTGGGGCTGGTCAGGTCTGTTCTGTAAGTGGAGTACGCACTATCACCTTATGTCCTCTAAAAGCTGGATATGTATCTTTTTTAATATTAAGATCCTTTTTTATTTAGCTTGGATTAGCACTTAATTTAAATCAAACGTTTTCTGCTTTTAATGTGCATTGTTAAGTTTTAAATGGCAGTCTACACACAGATTTGAGCATACTCTAACCTATTAGCATAATTTAAATGAAAAAACTATTCAGGAGAAGTATGTGTGCACCCAGAGAATTGAGAGAAATCTGGACCCAGAACTGACTGTACTAAAAAGCCAGCTTTTTACTTTTTCTTCAGCTGCCTGAAACAAAGCCCTATTCTCTCTACAGCTTATTCAACTAATTCAGTGGGAATGAAAATAGCTTATCAAACTTGAACAACTTGTTAGGAGCTGAAAAAGGATATTTTTCTTTTCTGGTCTGTGCATAAAAAGTAGGAGTGTGAAGTTGAGAGTTGTCAGTTGGAAAATTATGGAAGTGTTTGTGGCCATGGTGTGATGGCAGAACCTCCTCCGAGGTCACTGCACAGTGTTTAATGTTAACTAGGTGTTCATGAAGGCCTCAAGACAGACAAAACGAAGTCTTTGACAAAGTGGAAATTAGACCGTTTAAAAATGGTTTTGATCACCATAGAACCTCTATTATCTACTGTGAGGCTAACAAAGCTCTTGTTTAATATTCCAGTTTAAATGAAAACATTTCAGTAAGAACATTTTTCTTATATTAATCACAATTGGCATATTTGTATGCAATATTTTTATTACAAAGCTGTTGCTTGGATTTTAATTACATTCTAATTTCTGTCCAAAAACAAAAATATGTATTGTTGTATAGCATAGAAGAAAAGTTGTTCACGATATCTGACATATATGATAAATCTTGAGCATTTCAACAGGCGTATAGTAAATTTTACATTTCCTTAAATACTTACATAGCATTTTATCCCCATAGTTGGCCTAAGGAAGGCACGTACAATGTAAATACAAACTTTGTCACAGATAAATGTATTTTTGTAGTAACTAACTAGTTACAATCAACCTTTAGCAAAATAAATAAAACCTAAAAATATTGAAGAGGATTAAAATTTATTGTTAAGGTCACCATTGAATTAAATCACAACTAAAGTAGCTGATCATGATCTATGTGCCCTGGGTCTTCTTGCTGTGAAGACTTGCACTGTATTTTCCAGCATAGCTCTGTGGGCATTTTCCTGGGCTTTACAGTCCCAGTCATCACTCATCCAACTTTAATCTTTTTAATCACTGTCACAGCACATTTAAAAATTGCTGTACAAGCAAACTTAAACTACTGTGGTGGGATTTTTTTAATCCAAAAATTTAATTTAGTTATTGTCAAGACACACTGATGTTACGTGGCTTTGTTGCATTGCAAGGCTGTGCTGCCATGGCAGAGCACATTAAGTTGGGCCACTTTTCTTGCCATCTCCTCTCCACCATCTCTTATCCCAGCTGCACAGCATCATTTCCTCCTCTTCACTGCTCTTCCACAACCAGGTCCTTAGTCTTTTTTAAGGCTTGTTAGTGCAATTGTTTTGATTTTATTTGAAGCTTTATGGGGTTGGGGGGTTTTGTTTTGGTTGGGTTTTTTTTTCATTATTATTTATTTTCTACATTTCACAAATGGTAGCAATTCCCCTGGAGATCTTCCTTTAAGAATTTTCTGTAGACCTTTGGGCTCATCAGTACAGGTTATGTTAGCTGGCCAAAATGTCTTTATTATTAAGTCCAAAAGCCTCCCCA
This sequence comes from Phalacrocorax aristotelis, assembly GCF_949628215.1. NCBI lineage: Eukaryota > Metazoa > Chordata > Aves > Suliformes > Phalacrocoracidae > Phalacrocorax > Phalacrocorax aristotelis. The sequence continues at coordinate 42,357,067 of NC_134281.1, read as the reverse complement.
TTTTCTCATCCCATCCCCCCCCTAGATGGAGGAGGTTCAGGCTCTCATCATAGGTTCTTATATTAAGAACAAATCACTATGCGAGAAATGCCTCATCACCTTGGCTTTTGAGAGGTGACCTCTGTGCTGCCTCTTACAATTACTTATCACTGGGAAAGCTGATGCTCAGGCACCTAAAAGCCTTCGTTAGGTAACAAACTTTCAGTTTCTGACAATAGTCTGTTGCCATTCTCTTTAATTAGACTCAGTGCAGAAAGATTCCAAGATAATGACTGTACCAGTTGCTTTGTGGGAACATCATTATTTAAAGATGAAACACTGTCAGATCAAGTTACACTGTATTACTGTCAAGGGAGGAAGAATTTAAATCTTCACAATATTCATTTGTTCGTGTTGAGACCAAGCAGAAAAGCAATGGATTAGAATTCCTCAATATTCTTTGTTTAGTCTCCGACATACTTGCTCTTCCATCAACTGAATGAGCAGCTTTCAAATAGAAATGTCGGGAATGGATTATAGATCCTAGCAGAGCAATGTAAGCAGGGGCAAACCAGAAAACCTGATCCTACCAGAAAGAGTAGCTTAGGAAAGAAATTTCTATCCTAATTGTGAGATTTTTCCAAAACTGCATTGTAAAATGGGTCAATAAAACATTGACTGTCACAGCATCTGGGAATCTGATTTTGTGTGTGCACATCATGCATCCTTACAGATCACTGACACTTAGTGGGCACATCGATGCCAGGTGATAGCCGCACTGCAGCAGGCCAGAAGTGCAAGCAATGTGCGTTTTGAGCTATTTCAAATTTCCTTGAGACTTTGCAGATGGAAATCAGTATTTTCTAATGTTTGTATTCTGTTAACACGTCTTACCTTCCCAGAGAGCTAATTTAGGCAAGCCTCAGCAGAGCAGGAGCAAGGCTGCGTTCCTCTCGGGAGGTGCAGTGTGCGTGAGCCTGGAGGCTGTGATAACTGAGCCTTATCTCCAGGCTGCTTGGTGCCATCACAACTGAGTGGGCTGGGAAGCTCTGAAGCCTGCAGTATTTTGGCCTTAGATGACTTAAACTGCATGGTACAGTATAATATACTGCAATATTATACAGTAGAGTATTTTTAATGGGATTTGTCTCAGTTATCTTTTCAGTGGCTTAGAAATGGGGTCTACAGCAGCTGTCTTTTGAGGCTACCCCATATTTTAAGGATATAATTAGTTCAAAGTGCCTTAAGTTGGCCCTTTTGTGGGACCAAACATCAACCATGATGTGATATATTTTTGCACATAACTATTTGTATCCTCACAGGGGGTTTTATCAAAGAAAAGTCTTTGCTTTTTGACTGTATTTAATCAACTAGTGGCAGTATGATGCTCCAACAGGTAGCCCATTTTGTGTGTCCCCTATCTAGAGGAAACAACCAGTTTATCAGTCCCAGGGCAGCAGGCAACAAAACACATGGGCAGCTTTTGCCAGTCCTTTCCTCCAAAGCTTGTAAGACCGTGGGATCATCTGCTGGTGCAGAAGGAACTCTGAGCTCAGGGTCGTTGCTCCACTGGAGTCACTGATTGCTAGATCATAGCACCCAGAGGAAACTTGCCACTTCTGAGGAAACCCAAGTGCTTGGATGAGGGTTAATGCATCATTTGAAAGGCAAATGAGTGGAAGTGGTGTGTGTAGGAGAAGGCAGATTCCTTTATAATCAGCAATTATTAGCACCAGGATACTCTGCTTTTACTGCACTTTCACTAAATCTCCTTTAAAAAGTGTTAAAGATCTTAGGTAAACATTGGCATGAATAGACTCGTCTTGTCCTTGTCATGTAATTAAAAAAGAAAAACATACAATATACCTTCCTTGGAGAACTTAAGTGTTGTGTAATGAAACTGCAGCTTTAAGGTGAAGCTTTGGCCTAAAAGAAGGAAAAAATTGTTGGCAAGAGCTCCATTTATTCAAAATGTTGACATGAGATGGTGCAAGCATTGGAAATGCTCCCTTATGTTACAGGCTGCAGTTACCTTGTTTTTCAGCTGGAGCTAAATGTCGCTTTTCTCTCTGCTGTTCTCTTCAGGTGTGATGATTTCTTGATTGTAGGAAAAAAAAATTAATTACAACTTTCTAAATGTCACCTGCTTACAGGAAAAAACCGAAATGGTAATTGAAGTGGATTGTGGAGACTCTCATTATACCCTTCTTCCTCGATTAGCTAAAAATCACTAGCAGAAATTTTTACCTTCTGCTGTAGAAAGGGTGATGTGAGGGACAAGTGGGATTTAAGGAAAGCATTGGAGGAGAAGGGAAGTTTTCTTGTATGAGCTGAGAAGGTGCTCCAAGTGTTTGCATGGCATGAGAGGAGCAAAACAGAGTGGGAGCCTGAGCTGAAGGGAGCAATTAAGAGAGAAGCAACTTGGAGATCCCAAATGATAGCCTGAATCCTTCACACACAAAAAAGAAGAAAAGAGACAGTCTTCAAGTTGGGGTAAGAATGTTGTCTCAGGAGAGTTGAATGCATGTTTGTTTTTCACTTGAGCTTGGATGACTTATATTTATGAGTACGAAAGCCTACACTTACCTGTTCATTTAGAAAAGGCTTTGTGTGTGTGTCACCTTGTGCATGGTTCCTCCCTCGTGTACTTAAACATAATGTTACAATATTTTGGCTCTCAGTGTTTTGGCGAGGAAGGGGAGAGAGAGCCGTGGAGCTGTGGGTTTTTTTCTTCCTTGTATATGAAAGACTTGGGCTTGGGGTGGGAGCATTAACTGAAGTGTGCCAAAGAATAATAGAAACTCTGGGTTTTATTTTTTTTCTGAAAATCATCACTTTAGTTTTGGTAAATGACTTCCAAATGGTGCACATGAAGCAAAACGTTACCAAAGGGATGGTGTGGCTGGCAAGGGGAGATTGTAGGAGATGATGAGTTTCTGGGTCAGTTGGGGAACCCATAGCTGCCCCATCCCACCGCAGTGATACTCCCTGCCCACAGGTTTGAAGGTAACAGCATTTACAAAGATGTGAGCTCCAGCAGACTCTGGCCCCTCCTCTCCCCACTCAAGGGAGGGGGACTGGTCGTAACACGATCTCTGACTCTTCCATTTAGATTTGCCAGTTTTGAATATAACTGCCCGATTTTTTTCATGCATGCTGATCAATGAGAGAAGAATAAGAACGATTTTATGGAATTTAAGAAAGCATTACAGAAATTCTCTTCTCTCTATTAGTTTAAACCTTATAAAAACAGATGAGTGCATTGCTTCTGAGATAATGTTTAAAGAACTGTCTGCCTCCTTGGAGCTGAATAGAGGGCTAGTGGGAAGATTAAAACAATAAGCTTATTATATTATTAGTAGTGGGAGAATTCTAAACCCCATTTGTTCAATTATGGTCCCTTCAATATGCTTATTTAGGTTCTTGTAAATTGTAATCAGTAAATTAGATGTGTTGCCCTCACAGTTCTAGGGTTAGCTTTCAAGGGACTTTCTACATTTTTTTTAAAATGTTTATAGTGAAATCAAGAAGGGAATTAGTTGTTTGATATGCAAGGTTGGCTCTGTGTAGTGGATGCTGGCTGCATTCTGATATCTATCATTATTAAATGAAAAACAGTGATGGTGATGCTGCAGCGCTGCTGTCTGAGCAGAGTAATCTCAGAAAAGGCTAAGACTGTAATCATGTTATGTGCTATGTGATAAAAATGGTAGCTAAAACCATTAAAATGAACACAGGCTGATAAATGAGACCACTGTAAAGTCTCCAAAATCCAGCATATGTTGCTAATAGTTGTCTGAGGTAACACAAGACGGATGTAAAATCCTTAGTATCACCTTCTATATACAAGTATCATCTGTCATCTCTCTGTGGTGTGTTTTCCCTCTTTCTTTCCTCTGTATTTTGCCTTGACAGTTTTAAAATTGAGCATTTGGTATTAAAACCAATTACCTAGCTGAGTCATTCAGAGCTTTTTCTTTCCTCTTTTCACCTTTCTAGATGGACTTTTATTTGTGTTATGCAGAGACACATTTTCAAAAGAAACACCTCTTCCCTTTCGGCTCATTTAACTGGAGATTTCAGCAGGTTTGGGAAACGGGCTCCTCAGCCCTTTGCAAATGTTTTATATATCTTTGTAATTTAAAGAGCCTTTTGCCTTCCTGAGAAGTGGTGTCTGTTTTTTCCATGCAGATAAATTGTGTATTTGTTGCAATACTAGATCATGAAAACTCCAATATCCTGACCATATTGTCCCCATTTATTTCTTTTATCTCTCTGTTTAATATAATAGGAATAGCTGCTGAAGCAGGGAAACATATGCAGCAGCATAATAGTATATTGTTTGAAAGCAGTTGTCTTCCATTTCCAGGGTTTTTCTGTGAAATGTAATTGTCTGCTAATATAACTGGGAAATATTATTGCAGAAGTGATCACTAACGCATATACTTGTGCTTTTAGTTAAAGTTACAGCTGTATAGTATTTTTAAAAGAAACTGGATGCAACCTTAGTTAGTTAAATATCATTGGTGAGATATGTTTGCAGAAGTTGTGATAGGCATATTGCCATCGAATGCAGAAACAGCTCCATGTAGTGCCAAAACAAGAAATGCTGTGTCCCATGTGTAATGCAGCAACAACAGAATTACAATTGCCTTGTGTAAAGTATCTGGTAATGAAGGCAGATAATGGAATTCTTTGCAAAAGCAGATGCTAACTGGCTCCCCAATGCTAGGCAGAGAACTGAAAAGTGATACCAGCTGGAGGGGGGAAAAAACAGCTGAAAAAAGCATTAAAAAGAAGATGCCTTAGATGCACGTTTGTTTAAGCAGTAAATACTTGTTTAAAATAATCTTATGAGATTCTTATTAAGAGGCAAACTGAGAATACGATTGCAATGTTAGAGGAAGTCAGCTGGATGCCCAAAGGATATTTGTATGCAGATTGGATGAGTAACGAAACGACACCACTGGGAATAGCGCGTTATCATTTACACTGCAAGGCTGGCTGGTGAGGACAGCCCTTGGAAGTGTTTAATTGCAAGAGGTGGGGCTTGCAAGAGCCAGAACCTTCTGTTCAGGGAGGAGACAGCATGCTCTGCTTAGGGAGGCTTGATTTTAAAAGCAGGGGTATCTCTGCTTGTCCCTACGTGTGTGAACATGTACGAACATGCATGTGTCTTCTCTGGCAGCACCCGATAACAGTGCCCGCCTGCCAGGCTGGAAGTGCCGCTCAGCACGTAGCATCTTCATTGTTTCCTCTATAGTCTCCCACTATTTTACCACTCCGGTGACCTTAGCCATTTCAAATAGTTGCTTTGCAAATTCATGTGATAATTTAATGAAGGGCTTACTCCATACAGAGGTTTCCTTCTGTTTTAAGTATGGATTTTTTTCAAACAAAAACATGCAGTGGGGAAAACCCTTTAAAAAAAAATACTCTTAACAAATAAAGCAATTTGTTGACCCATGGAGTTGGTCTCTGGTTTTTGCCCAGCTAAATTTTTCTTTACCCAAAGAATTGTTTCCACAGTGGGGGATTACTGGTGCAGCTGAACTGCTGAACTGGGCATTGGCTCACCAGGTTTCCCGTCTTGGCCCAATGCACGCAAACCAGAAACTTTAGTGGGGCTCTGCCTCATCCCAGGCAATTGCCCTATCTATTAATTTTTGGAGGACTAAAACTTGCTTTTAGTTTCAGCCCAGCATGGAACAGGAATGTACGCATACTTCTGAACAGCTAATGTTTTTCCCATGTGAGAAAATACATTTTGTGCTGCTGCAGCAGGAAGAAAAGCTGCAAAGTTTACAGACTTTCTGACACTGGTAGTCTCAGAAGGCACTTGTCTGCAGATAGAGGCTGGAGTGATGTGTCCATGTGCAGTGTCACAGAGGTGCTCCTGCATCAGACTCTAGTGAATTTCAAGGAGTCTTACTGACAAGCAAGAAATTAGTTTTGAAGCAGTCTCTGAAGATGTGCAGCTTCATCTGTAGGGCATTTAAACACGTGTGTTCTCCTTGCCCCTTCACCTCTTTTTCTGTGCGTCCAACTATGAGTTGCTAAAAACGTGCTTTAGATGTGTGCTTTGCTCCCAGCAAATGAAAGCGAGATGGGTTCTCCATGTAAAACAAGCAGTGGAAGGAACTGTAGCAGAGCAGTGATCAGTCAACAGCATCCCCCAGAGCACTGATTCTTTGCTTTATCCACAAAAGTACAGTCACTAGGAAATCCCTTTTCTGTTGATGACCTGTTCTTAATATTTCTTGCAGCTGGGATATGCTGCAGCTACTTGCTGCGCTCTAATGAGTCGTTTGTCTAATTGGGGTGGGCAGAAAATGTCTTCGTGTTTTTCAGGTCTGGACTTCGCTTAATGGGAAAAGAACGTTAAACCTCAGTGGTGTGAATAAAACATGTCTGGCTGTGTACGTGTTTGTATCTGCTGAACTTCCAGAAGCACCATTTTCAAGACCTTTCCTCACTTGCTGTTTTTTGGCAGCAAGTATCCTGTATACTAAGCAGTAAAAAAAAAAAAAAAAACCACAAAAAAAAAAACAACCACACAAAACCACCCAAAATACTTTCTAAATTCAAGTAGCAAATCACACCTTTAATTAGATTTTGGCCCCATTAGTTAAGAAATATATTAAAGAACTATGCAGCTACATGGAATACATTTAATGCAGTTATATGAATTTTTGGCATATAATTGATAGTAACAAATGAATTTTCTAATTTTTATGATATTCTGATTTTCTACAGACCTCTGTAGGACTTTAAGCTTTCCAGGGTTAACATCTCACCCTTAATATATGCCCCAAGGATTTTAGGCTCAGGTTCCAGGCCACCAGGGATTTTGAGTGCAGCAGGAAAATACCAGCGTGTAAATACAATGATGGGAGAGCTGGTTCTTGTCCGTATTGCTCTGAGTGTAGGTAATGCTCTTGGGTGCATCTGGGGTTGGAGAAAGGAGACTGCTCCCCCTCTCCCAGTGGTCTCTGCTGAAGCACAAGGGGCTGCTGCAGTTGGAACAATTGCTCAGAAAAGACCCTCAGAGAGGAGAGCCACCAGGGTGGACACAAGTTTGGCTAAATCATCCTGGCATCCTACATGGGGGCTGTAGAAGGAACACCTCTACTTCATTGTCTGTCTTCTCAGCAGTTTTTATTCACTTTTAGTTGCTTCCCTCTCATCTTCCCCAGCTCTTTCCCCTCTTCCTCCCTTTCCCCCTTGTTGTCATGGGAACATTCACTACAGTGGTTAAATCATGCTATTAAAATACACTTCCCTGGTAGAATGGTAATAGCTAATATTGGTCTAACTACTGCTGCTGACTCAGGGATATAGTTGAACGTATAATATCTCTTATTTCTCCTCTTAATGCATAATGCAGCAGTTTCTTTCACCTTGGGTTATGTACAGAAGGTGACATCCAGCCATAGCAAAATACTTTGCCTTGGTTTTTTTAATGTGTGGCCCAGCTGAAGCTTTGGATGCAGGTGGTGTTATGAAGCTGGCTTTAAAATCTGCAAAGGACAATCAGACAGAAAAAAAAAGTACCCTTGCTGTGATTGACCCTCGCAAGTAATAGTTATAGATATTTGTATGTGAGTGGTGAAAAGACATTGAGATTAAACTGTCAGCATCCACAGACACGCAACTTGCTCCAAATAACTTTGTAAGTATATTGTGCTCTGTCACAGAAATGGTTGAAATGTAGATGAAGGATAAATAACTACCTTAATATTGAGGCTGCATTTAAAAATGTAATCAATCATATGCATTGTCACTGACATCTGCTTTGAGTAATCATCCGTACAAGAGCACATAATGTTAAGCAGAGCATGGTAAGCATATTCCTGAGTCACCAGAAAGAAGCAAAAGTAAAAGATTCTACCTTGAGATGTGAGTTTGCAGGATGTTTGCAATGTAAGCATTTCAGTTTCCTACAGTGTTTAATTAACCAGCCCTAATTTTATGAGTTTCCTGAAATGGACAGTTTTTGTAAGGTAAGATTGAGGTGCCTCAGGGTTTCCCTTGTTTACCCTACTTTCAAACATTTTTTGGTTTAGAACTAGCCTGTTGTACAAAAAATTAAAATAGTGCAGTTTTGATGTGAATCATATTTGCAGCTTATTTTATGTTTGATCTTTCTAGAAAAAATCAGGCAAAGATATGCGGATCTACCAGGAGAGTTGCACATTATTGAGCTTGAGAAAGACAAAAATGGGCTCGGACTGAGTCTTGCTGGCAACAAGGACCGCTCTCGTATGAGCATCTTTGTAGTTGGTATCAATCCAGATGGACCTGTGGGACGAGACGGAAGGATGCATATTGGCGATGAGCTTCTAGAGGTAAGTATTTTCTTTAACTACTAAGCAGGGTTCATATGGAGAGAGGGGGAGGCATATGTGAGGCTATCATTTGAACCTTAAATAAAGCCTGCAAATAGAATTAGGTGGCTGAGGCAAGGAGCCGCACTTATTTATGCCAGCTGAGAACTTGGCCTTTGGCAGGTAAATGTGTTTTCAGTGAAACAAAAATTATTGGCCTGTGAAAACTAATGTCTTGTCCATGAAGTCTGTGCTCTCAGCATGTTCACGAGCTATGCTTAGGGGAGAGTCTGTTGAAAGGCAGAAGAAGGATAGTAAATCTAACCTTGTAGTGCATATGTGGTTTCACAGGGAAATTCACACCTTACACTAAAAACACCGAAACCTTCTCAAAGTTACCATATGTGTTTTTATAGATGACAGGGGATATTCCCCCATCCTGAAAATAAAATTTCATGCTGTAATCTGTTTTGATCTGTTGTAACTTAAAATATTTAATTTCTGTAGTTGTGTCTGGCACAAGTTCACCCACAAGGCAAGAGAGCTCATTAGCAAGTAGAGTATTTTGTCTTCACTTTCTCCTATCTCCTATCTCCTTGCTTCACCTTGAGATTGAAAAATGTAGATCTCCTAAACTTCATCTGATTTTTGGCTGTTGCAGAATGACACTTTGCTGTGGTACCTGCAGTGGTTCCCCACATAATGATTGCTTCGGTATTTTAAAAAAATCAACCATCCCTGGGGATCTTTCCTTTAGAGAGAAGCTTTCACTAAAGAGCAGGTATATGCTGACCTACTGCTCTCCGTGGGTGGTGATTTTCTGATCTTTCAGTAACTCTCTGTGCCATCAGAGAACTACCTATTTTCTCGTATTTCTTGACTTGAACGAGCAATTTGACTGTCTGGGGATACTTTGGGAGTACTCAGAATTGTCTAAGCATTTGTCATTGTCTAACAGTTCTGTAATTATGGGTTTTCAATACACATAGTACAAAGACTTGTTTTGCTATAATAATAATACCATCTGAAGTTTATTATTTCCTTTTTAAGTGTGATAAATGGTATGAAGGTCTATGCCATACTGGAGTAGGGTAGGAAAATTACTTTCTCCTTCGAATTTATGTTCTTTCTGTCCCTGGCACCAAATCCTAATGTTAAAAAAAAAATTAAAATTGACAAATTTTGGGTCTATACCGGGACTCATGGTGCTGTTTTCCTCTGTGCGTATCATAGGCCACGTAGTTCATGGTGGAGGAAAGGTAGAGCCTTTTGTATCAATACTTTTCCACAAAGGAGGATCCACTGAAGTGTACTCATATCTTGTGAGTTATTCCTGCCACTGTTTGATCTAACGTTAAGTATTACTAGCACTACTTGAAAGATGCACCATCTGTGATTAATCATGTATATCTCAAGGCTTGGGATTTACTTCCATGAGCCATTTTATAAGTAGCATTTTCCAAAGTGGTGGTGTTGCCCTAATTCCTCCCCCTGTCCAGGGGCAGAAAAAATGGTTTTTATTCCTTCAGTGGAAGGAAGTGATGTTCACTATCTCAAAAATGCCAAACTGCAAATAAACTGAAGTTTAAAGAGACTTTAATAACTACCCCTCCTGTTTACCTTTGCAATCAAATTAAAGGTGTGTCACTTGTGGGCGGAAGTGTGATTACTTACATGAAAGGATATTGCGATCTCATTCTGGGCCCCAGTGAGTATGTATCCAGTGTCAAAACATCCTGTATGACAAAGGAATGGGTTGTGCATTAGTCCTGTACAGACATCTCATGTTCGTACCAGTGGTTGATTATTCAAAACTCTCTTTTTTTGTCTTTTAAAAGCATTGCAGTGTTATGTGAATAGCATTGAAATAGAACTAATAGGCACTTACACTGGTAGGTTTCGGGTTTTCTTTTTTCAATAAACATTGTGTTCAATAACTGGGTGATTTCAGTAACTGTTAGGAATCCTCATACCCGACAAGTATACAGGTTACCGAGGTAAGAATATCACAGAACGGTTGAGCCTGGAAGGGACCTTCAGAAGTCATGTTGTCCAGCCACCTTGCTCAAGTGGGCCACTTCAAGCCAGTTGCCCAGGACTGCGTCCAGATGGCTTTTGAATATCTCCAGTATGGTTTTGTGCCACTTCCGTGCCAATGATGCAGAGGTCAGGATGGTCAACCGGCTTTACTTGCAGTGCCTTTTACAACGAAATACATTATAAGAGCATTAATGGCAAATTCGAGCATTCAGAAGTTAGGAAATGTCAGAAACAAGATCACTTGATTTTTTTTCCAGTTAAAGACATAAAATTAAACCACTGTGAGCACGGCTGTTGGTTGCAGAAGCATTTGTGTGTCTCATGGTTTCCTTGCCTTGTTCAGAGACCTGCATGGACAATCTTTACTGATGAAGCAATTTAACTTTTCTTCCTTTGGGTAGTGCTTCGCTGCATGTAGGTATTTAATTGCTCTGCCTGCAGACTGAGCTGCTGGCCACTGCCCACTGCTCAAATATTTAGTTATTCCATACGAAAAAAGAAAAGCTATTTGACTTTGCAACCACTTCATTCATAAGCATCTGAGGCCATTTTTCCCCAGTATTCTCATCTGTTCACTAGCGAATAAACATACCACTCTCAACCCTCATAAAGTCTTTTATCACTGAATTGATGAAATATCATCTCACTTTTAGCTTCTGCAAACAACAGTAGTCTTTTGGGGGCATGATCCTGGATCTTTTCAAAGTCAATCTAGCCTATACATTGAGTGAAATGCAGGTCACATAAAAAAATTGTAACCATTATGTTCTTAATATATCTTCTGTTGTGCATTTTGAATGGGTATGTTGCTGGAGAAGACAGCTTTTTGAGGGAGAAGGTCCTTTTGTCCTACTTTCATACATGGAGGAAAGTTACTTGGGTCAGAATTTGGTCCTGGTGCAAAAGAATGTATTTTTAACATGACACAAGTTCTGCTTTTGTGTTCTCTTTCCAAGCAAAGAAACCATCTGTGGTGCTCCTGCCTTGCAGTCTTGCTGGTTTAGTGCAGGTGTCTGCGCTGCTTCGTATCTTATTAGTTCGAGCTTAGTCCTGTGGCTGTTTGTGCCCAGCATGGCCTGCAGCACATTCACATGGTGCTGTACCTGTGCTGTTAAGCCCTGCTGCTTGTGAACTCTGCATGGGTCTGTCTTGTTGGTAGGTTTTATTCACACTGAACAATCCACGCTGTTATTATTATTATTGTCATTATCTCTCCATAAGAGAGTCAACTGTGTTCTATTAATAAACCAAGCTGTTCAGAGCCCTGTTATGCTAAATTACTGATGTTGGGATTTTCTGCCATCTTCCTACCCTGCTTTTCTTGCTGAAAATGGTGCGGGAGGGGGAAGGAAACTGCTCATTTGGATGTTTTGCTCTAGGAAGCCACAGCACTTCTTGAAAGTGTGAAAGCTAGTCTTTGTAGTCAAGAATCACTGTACAAGTTTGCCTGTTGTCCATTCTGGACTGTTGTATGAGAGGCAATTTTTTTTTTCATACTCTGTTTTTGTCATAACTCAAAACCAGAGGGCTTTTGTGATAAATGTACTTTTATTGCTATTTTATTTTAAGATTCTTAGATAAATACGAATTATGCTATAATAATATAATAGATGCATCAGTATTTTGCCCAAAGTAATGAACTATCCAGCCAAATTCTCAATGCCACTTCTGTTTTATAATGTCATTTTATTCTCAGTTAATTTGTTGTGGGATTATTATGTTTTTCCTGGGTCAAGACAGTTACTTTGGATTAGGCAAGTGGCACTATCCCTCAGGAGGGACATTAAAAATCACCACATCATTCAAGATGACTCTTCATGTCAAAACCTCACTGCCTTTCTACATTCAAGTTAAACATTTGTATTTCTATTTAAACACAGTAGTCACAACTTCTGTTCTTCTCAGATTCATTTACTGAAGGCAACATTAAGGGATAGTGTCCTTTTCATAGGAGGATACAAATGCTTTTTTCATGTACTTTGTATACAAGTTACTAATTAAGGTTAGCGTTGGGTAGTGATTTTTAAAGCTGCAAATAAGGTAAAGCTGTAAGCGGAAAGCTGGTTGTGCATGAGAGCACAGGCAATCTGTGGTTTTCTGTTGTCCTCTCTCTTTTTCCACACTCTCTAGGTGGGGGAACCACAGGGGTGAGCTGCCTGCCAAGTCAAGGGCAAAGCCGAATTGCAACACAGGGCAGGAGATTTTCTCTCTTTATGGAGTTTATGGTGTGCTGATCACTTTAGATGATGCACATGTTTGAATGTGTGCTGGGCAAGAAATTTGGTGAGGAAAGAAGTCACATTCTAATTAATTATTTTTTCTTTCTAATGTTTTCCTCATGCTTTATTATTTGTGGGTTTGGTGTATTTTATGGGGCTTCAGTCTATGTAATTTGACTGAAAGAGTTTTTGAAACTTCTGCCATTGTTTCAGAGAGTCTGGTTGTATCTCAAAATGCTACAGTTCCTGTGGTTAAAAGGAAAATAATGCATTCATAGAAAGCAGTAATTATTACAGACAGCTATGCCAGTTCTTTTACTAGCTTTGGAATATCTTTTAACTTGCTTTTTGTAAAAATCAGATTATACTAATTTTATCGATTTCCATTACTGCCACATAGTAAAAACAGTGCACTTTTTTTAATATCCATATCTAATGTTTCTCTTCTGCAAATTAAAGTTTGAGAAGCAAACAATCCTTTAAATTTTTTTTCTCTTAATTTAAGAGTTCAGCTTTGAGTGAGGTCTGTACTTTCTGCTACTTCAGTGTATGAAACTGTAAACCAAAAGTTTTTTAGGTGAAGGCAACAGTACATTTGGGATATGTGATAAAATCTGCCATTAAGGAGTATAGTAAAGATTGAACTTAAATGCTGGCCTGACCTTATACCTGTATCATGTTTTTATCTTTCTCTGTTCTCGGCTGTCTTTCCAAGTTATGTAGAGAGACATTTAAAGAAGAGTTGAGGTTGATTTGGATCAGTTTGAATCTTTGGCTAAGTCAAAGTTTTGTTTTTCTTTTGTAATTGATAATGAAAAAAGTAAAGCACAGATTTATAGGTTCTGACTCCCAGAGAACTATTTGGTTAATCTGACATGTTGCTTTATTTAATTTGAAAGATTTAAAATGGTGTTGCTTATGAAATCCTAGATGTTCTCTTTTTTGTTTTGTTTAAGTAGGCCTTTGTGCTTTGCTTATCGCTGTGGTATATGTAGCTAATAGAACATTAATTTACTTTGCAAAAGAAAGTGACCTTTTTTTAAAAAAAAAAAAAAAAAAGATTAATACTGGCTGTAGTAACTATGTGGGACAGTCCAAAACCTTGTGGAGATATATTACTTTGATTATCCTTTCATTCTGGTGTAATTAAATGATTATAACTTACAGACCCAGCTCACAGCTAATTACATTTTGGACTATTTGATACATCTACTGAATAGGATTAATTTAGCCAGAGTAAAGTCTATAAATTTTAATCTAAGAAGTCTGCTGTTTAGAAAAATTGATGGTAATTTAACTAAATCCAAACAATTTGTAAAGCATACAGTATTCACTGTGAATGAATTTATTTTTGAACTTAGAGGGATTAAGGTCAACAAACTTGCTGAAAGTTTTAAGTCCAGCTTGAAGCCATAATGCAACTGAGCATTAATTGTTGCCACTGGATTTTAAAATTTATCTTTGATTTGACAAAGCATGGCCTAGGATGTTGCTTCTCACCCTATTTTTGCAACCATGGCAGCTGCAGACAGCACCTTGTTAAACCCTTACAAATGTCGGTGTGATGCTCTTTCCTCAGTGCTGATCATTTCATGCCAGCTCAGACTCTCGTAGACCTTTCTTGGTTCTCTCTTTGTATAGTAAGCAACTTGGTAGGTAAATGATTTGCACTTCATTTTTCATGAATAGGGGTTTTATTCTTGTCCTTGCATTGTCCTTATTTAACTGATGAACTTGCATGTTGTTTTGACCCATTGAAAATAAGATGGGAATATTGTGACGTTGCCAGTATGACCAAATAGCCTGTATGACACAAGGCTGTAAGACTTAGCCAGTTATTTCTTGTTTGAATGAAAAAACCTTCTAAGAACACAAAACCAAAATCCAATACAAACATTTTCAGTAACAAAAAGTCCTTCTGTAACCACTAGTAAATTGTTCCTGGCCTCCATTATCATTATTGTTTTAAACAGCATTGGTATATCAAATGTGAATGTAAATATTATGTTGTAAATGAAGAGTGGAAGGAAAAAAATGCAGTATTGAAACAAAGCTGGCTGTTCACTTTAGAAGGGTGTATGAACACACCAGCTCCAGAGAGGTGCATTAATCTAATCAAGATGCTTGGAGTGAGAATTTTGACAGAGTTAAATAGCAGATTATTCTACACACTTGGAAGCCTCTGTTGCTTGCATAGATGGCAAGATACGGAACAAGCTGAACCACGAACCTGAACTAACATCATGACTTCAAATACAATTAATTTCTATTTTTTTTTCTTAATCTTTAAAGTTTTGCCTTCTTTTTTTGGACAAAAAAAAAAAAAGAGGTTATATACGGCTTTTGAATTAGTTTCCATGTTCATGTTCACAGGTATTAGGTGTAGGTAAATGTTCTTCCACAGAACGTTATCATCTTGATGCTTATTCCAGTCTGAATTGTCAAAGTTGAAGGAAGACAGCTCTGGTAGTCCTGGTCCCTGCTGTCAGAGGAGGATGCTTTCCTTCACCACCTTGCTGAGCGTTTGCTTCAGCTTAGTTGTAAATCTGAAAATCATCAGGGTACAAGTGAGACTGATCAAGGGTTTTGTTAATCTCCTTGACATAGTCTTTCCCCCCCCCCCCCATAATACTCAACTCAGCTTTTACTTTCTTTAAATGTATTGTAGTGTTCATATCTACCTTATGTTTGGCATATGATCTTCATGATTGTAGTTTGTGCAATATCTGAGCTGAAAGTTGAGCGTCCTCTTGGGATACCTTTGAGGCAGGAGACATTAATGAAGGGGAGCTGAAGCCCTAGAAACTCAGGACGTTGCAGGCTGGGTGAGGTGGAGCATGGTATTAAACACAAGCCCTGCCTGTGAAAAGAATGAAATGCTTTAAATATTCAATTTTTACACTGCAGGTTATTTTTGTGGTACGATACTGAGTATGCTTTGCATTGGCTTGGAAGTTACTACTGTGTTAATCTCAGAGATGCTGTTGTCCTTGTTGAAGTCCCACTCACTGAGCATGGCACTGGGACACAGTAAGCATCTTATTTTCCTCAAACTGGGAAAAGACTTCTATTTCCAACAGAAAGAAATGTCCTGAAGCACACACTGTATTAAAGCCAAGCTATTTCCCTCTGAAAAACTGAAGCATTTGCTTGCACAAAGCAAAAGTGTCCAAAGTAGTACTTGGTGTCTGTTGCTGTGCTTAGATGTTTGATCCATCACAGCAGAAGTGATGTGGCATGTCCTTAAATTGTCCTTTGTTTCTATGGCTATCAGTTCTGTTTCCTTCTGTGGAACTGGAGAGTCAGCACAATCTTAACAGCAAGTTATCCTAAACTGCCCCTTACCTGTAGGTAAGGTATAGGAGTGTCTGCCTGAAAATCTGTGCTGTTGTCATATGATTCTTCTCAGATCAAGTAATTTTCCAAAAATCTGGGGACAAGACTTAAAATCCATTCTATGGATCTGTGAAAATGAGTAAAAGATTTCTCTCATTTGTGGCTTGCTAATAGGACTAAATTAGCTCTGTATTGGTTCCTGTTTTATGTTGGTCTAGAATAAAACTTGGAATGTTTTGCTATTAATACAGTAGTTTTTCTTTGATAAATTGGAGTATAAGATGTTGAAAATGTAATATCTTAGAATGCGTTCTAAGGCTGCAATTCTGTGTTCCATTATGGAATCAGTATGAGAAAGAAGATGTTCTTAAAATCAAATTAGGATTTATCCTTTCAAAAGGAATTGCAAGAAAGCTGATAAGAAATGGTTAAAATGTTGCTGCCGAGTTGCAGACTAACCCCCATCCCCCTCCAGTAGTTGGCTGAGGGAAGGGGCAACAGCCTTGGGCAGTCCAAGCTGACCAGTGCCCATCTCCTATGCACTTATCAAATGATGTCTTTCTGCAGCACAGCTCTGCCTGAGCTCTGGTAGCCTCAGCTCTGGTATTTCTGTCTCTACAACACTGTACAAATAGGTATCTGTATCAGTGCAACGTTGATATGTAAGAGCCTCAAAAGGTATCCAATTTATATTTTGCAGACCTCATTTTCTTTGAGTCTTATCTCTCTATCCCACAGTAAATTTGGAAATCTTGGTGATCTAAATTAAAACAGTGCATACTTCATGGTTCAGCCCCAGTTGTCAACTAAACACCATGTAGCTGCTTGCTCACTGCCCCCACCCCTGTGGGATGGGGGAGAGAATCGGAAGAGCCAAAGCAAAGAAAAACTTGTGGGTTGAGATAAGAACAGTTTAATAATTAAAATAATAATGATAGTATAATAAAAAGGAAAAGGGAAAAAACCAAAACCACAAACGATACAACTGCTCACCACCCTCTGACTGACGCTGCCAGTCCCCAAGCCACGATTGCTGCCTCCCTCCCCCGGCCAGCTCCTCCCAGTTAACATACTGGGCATGACGTTACATGATAAGGAATATCCCTTTGGCCAGTTTGAATCTGTCCTCTTAGCTGTGCCCCTCCCCTCCCAGCTTCTTGTGCACCCGGCAGAGCATGGGAAGCTAGGAAGGTCCTTGACTAGTACAAGCACTACCCAGCAACAACTAAAACATCTGTGTGTTATCAACATTATTTTCATACTAAGTCCAAAGCACAGCACTGTGCCAGCTGCAGTGAAGAAAATTAACGCTATCCCAGCTAAAACCATGACATCCATTAACACAAAAATCTCATTTTCTTTTAACAGATAAACAATCAGATATTGTATGGAAGAAGTCACCAGAATGCTTCTGCAATCATTAAGACTGCCCCATCAAAGGTCAAGCTAGTTTTCATACGGTAAGAACAGTTCTCATAAAAAAAATTTGTTTGTGTTTTGTCCTATTACATTACATATTTACATATTTATCCTGTTTTGCAAATGCTGAACTTGCTCAGTTCTCTTTGAAGTGTAATAAACCTTTTTCTTGACTATTTATCTCAGGACCGTTGAAGAGTTGACCTTAATAATGTAAAAAAATAAGATCTAATGTAATTGAATGTCTGTTTTAAGAGTGTCTGCTGAAGACTGGAGCTGTCCCTCTGGGGTCTGAGAGCACCCTGATAAGAACTTCTTCCCCTAGAACTTACTAAAGTGCTTTAGGTTGGTTCTGCAAGCACAAATACAGCGTGGGCAGCTTGCTTCACCCAGACTGCCAGAAAGGAGTGAAAATGGTGCAGAGGCTTGGGGCTGGAGAGGGAGCTGCTGTGAGGAAAACAAGCAACTATGAATGGAGTAGATGGAGCATTGGCTGGGTGGATGTGTGAAAGATGGCTTTGTATGGGCGTCTGAAGAGGATTTTTAAAATGAGCTAGGGCACATTTGCACAGAGCGGGAACCTGACTTTGACAAGGAGCACTGGGATGGCTGATGTGGGAGGGAATATGCTAAAACAACCCTTCATCTGCAAAAGGGCATCTTTTCTTTTACTCCAAGCATGAAAATTTTTCCTCTTGGTCTGTATGTGAGTTAAGGACACCTCCATGCACTCAGTCTGTAGTTCAGGAAGTGGTACTCTTATGGGCCTGGGCACGAGGTCTGGGAAGGAGCTGCCCCTTTCCCAGAACTCATATATACTTTAATATATAGGAATTTCATAAATGCATCTATTTCAGCTGTGACTTCCGTTGGGCGCTTATCCCTATGCCATTTATAATGTGGTCTTCCCACCAACATATACATCATACTTGATATCGCTTTATATTCTTTGCTCATACACAGCTCACCTGTGAACAATATAATAATCTGTGGGTGAATGCATATAAATGTGTACACTTACTCACGTGGCTATGTCTGGTACAGCGTACACAAAAATGATGGAAGAGTGGCATTAGCGCAGTGAAGAATGAGTTGCTATACTTGGCAGAACAGAGGATCTGGAGGAGATTAATGATCCTGCCTGCAGCTCCTGTGTTACTTTCCCCAGCTATTGAAAATTAAATGTCATGTACAACTACTCACTCACCATTACTTAATTGCATGTGGCAAACGTGTCTGGTTGGAATCTCCAGAGGCAGAATCACAACTTATGAAACCAAAACCCAGGGCTGGGTTTAGTGTTGTCAAGTGTCACAGAGAGCATAAGCTTCTTGCAACCTGCCCTGCTTCACCGAGCACTGCGGCTGGCTGCGGAGCACTTAGCTCTGCAGGGCTGCAACAAAGGGTTTGTGTTAGCTCGAGTCACCAATGGATTGGCAATCCTTGGTGCATGTTTTGTATTGTGTTTAAGACATAAAGATCATCTAAGTTCTTAGTCATGATTCCCATTTTCAGATTGTCCATGTAGAAGTGAATTTCAAGGCAAAAAGTTTTCTTAATTATCATAATTAGTAGATATTGGAAATACTATTGGATAAATCTTGTCTCTAGAGCTTTTAAAAAAAAAAGTTTCCATTTTTAAATGCTGCTTCTGAGGTTGTAAACGTATGTCTTCACACTTCCCAAGAGCACACATCTTGTCACTGCTCTCGGCCTTGCATTAGAGTACACTGACAACTGATGGGTCTGGTCGCTTGACCTGAGCAGCCGTTCAAACAGCAGTGAAAAGAAATTCTCCCACTGAAAGAATGTTGTTAGTTACTAGAGCACTGGCTCTAACACAGAAAGAAAACTACTGTCTCCTTTTTTTAATATATGGTCAACTTCTTGTAGTAAGAGGGGTGTTTCAAAATTTTAGCAATGCTAAATCAGTCCGTCTCTCTCAAAGGCGAATTTTAAGGACAAATGAAGATAATTTTCTTTTTTTCATGCAAGAAGTATTCCATAAGCCCATTATGTGTTCATGCTTCCAGTTCCTATACCTTAGACCACGAAACCAGTGGATGTGATAGACTGAAAACATGAACCAAAATACAGTGCCAGCACAGAAGTCTTGTCTGTGGTGCAGTTTGGTAGGAAAGGTTTTTGCTTGCTTTATCAACTTATTTCAAAATTATAATATAAAACTGAGGTATTGAAATGCCACCTCTTTAGTGCATTGTGGTGCCAGCTGTAGTAAGAAAGAGCAGCAACAGGCGTCTTGAATCTCCATCCATCTCTTGTACATGCATGTGCAATAGCTTTTCCAGATGAGAACAAAGCACCTAGTGTAGCAGACTCGGCTCTCCTGGTAGGTTTGCTGCTTGGCTGATTTTAGATGTGTTCCTCTGGGCTCTAATGATGTGGAAAGAGCAGGATACTGTTATATTTGTTATGCTTTGAAAATGAGGAGGAGTCAGTTGCAACAGAAATGCTACTTTCCTCCTCCCAAGCGCTGTTACCAGTGCAACTTCTAAAGTAGGCGGCCTGTAGCATAACATGGCCATAACACGTTCTGGAGCACATAGTAAGAAGGGGCCACAGCTCACCACAGCAAAACAATGCATACTGCAGGAGTTGTGAGAGAAATGGGTTTGATCTTCATGTGCATGAAGATATTAATATTCTAATTTCACCAGTTAAAGGCCTGAGTAGGTTATAGTTTTCCAGAAACACTTCATTCTGCAGCCTAAAAAGTTCCTGCATGCCTGACTGAGCTGACCTAGGATATAAAAGCAAAACTTTGGGGTTCATGGACTATTACTAAAAAGTGCCCTCTTTGATATCCTGAGGCCTTATTTTCCTCAGATGAAGGATGCTCGGCGATAAGCATGCTGCTTTTCACTTTGAAGCAGGAAACAGCATCAAGGTTTTCCTATTTCTGGTGTTTTGGTTCATGTGCAGGGCAGGGGGATGTTTCCATAAACTCCTTAATCAGTTACGAAAGAAGCCCAGAAATTCCTGGGCAGAGAAAAGGCTTTCTGTGAGAATGTCATTAAATAACTTGGATTTTGTTGCACCCACATCTATTTTTTCTAGGAAAAAATAAAGAATAGACAGCGTCCTCAGTCTTTTCGACTTTTTACTGAAATCCTAACTTAACATCTGCACTATAAAAATCTGTTCACACTTTTTTATACCCAGGTAGTGTTACAATTGCATTCCCACCCTTTCCTGCAATTTTTGCTGATGAGACACAGTGCAGTAAGTGCTGTGAGAACCATAGACGTTCCCTTATATTTGAAGGTTTCTCATTCTGGTTATAAGCATCTTTTCCTCAATTAAATTGACGATGATTATTTAAAACAGTTGATTTTGGCCAGATTCCAAAGTATAGGTCTTAACACAGCACTGTTCCCCAGTGTCCCAGTGGCCTCATTAATTACATGAGCTTGTAATAGCATCTAAAAGATTTGCAGCTACAGTGTTGCTTTACTTTTTTTTGTTTGTTTAGATTCAGTGCTTCTTGTGCCTTGTAGCCTTCTACAGTAACAAACTTGAAGGCATTTAACCTGCTCACCCAGTTAACAAACAAACCCACCCACTGCCCAAGTGTGCTAAGATTTTCCTGAGACGAAATGACTCAGTCTGATTCCTTTGATTAATGTCCAGTTGCATTTTATCTGACCTCAAAGTCTTAAAACTGCTGCATTAACTTCCAAGCTACTGTAGCAAATATGGGTTGTCTTTTTGATTTCTGAATATCAGAAATAAATAATAATTTGAATGCAGCTTTCCAAAGCATATAAAGGAGTCTGGCAATTGAAGCATTAGTGGAAGTCAGTGGCAATAGGACATGTAAAGGTATTTGTTGCCTTTTGAAATTCTTGATTTCAGTCTCCAAAAACAGGGATTAGCGAGGTAGTAATCTGAGAAGGGGACTTGTTTCTTGCAGGAGGCTTTGTGCCCTAGTTCCCAAAATAGAATGGGGTTTGTATCCACTGTGGGTTTTGTTCACGCGTTGTCAGTCCATCCTTGTAAGATGCATAAGAAAACAATATAAATTGGTTTTACATCTGTAGTAGGGAATCCAGTTTATATCAGAATGCTCTTTTACAGTGAGAATTTTATGATTCAGCAAATTCAATGTTTTTTCCATGCTCAGTTAACTGCCTTTAATCTGTTTTGGTGCTTCAGTGTTGGTATAATAAGCAGATCAAATATAGTTTGAATGCTTACATCAAAGCAAATGCCACTGATTTCAAACCACCATCTCATTGTGTTCAGTTCTCTGATTCATTCTTTGGTATACCTTTATTCCTTAAAAGAAAATTGTCTTGTGCTGTAATGAAACGTGAGAAATGCTTTAAGAATAAAGTCTGGTAGGATTTTGCTTATTTAAATACCACCTGTTAGCTGTCCAGAGCTGTCCTCCCACAGTGCAGTCATTCATTCTGTTATCACTGCTTTCTGGTGATGGGGTTGTAGCTTCTCAGTGGAGCCCACAAATCTCTGTCACCTAATCCCTCCTTCCATTTCTAGGTGTAATTGCAAAGACTAATCTCTTGTTATTTATGATGGCACGCAAAGGAGAGAGATCCTCATACTCTGAGGACTGGTAGGGCGAGGGCAGTAGCTAGATTGGCCAGTTCTTGGTGCTGTTTAACAGTCTGCATTGCTGTGACTTTGCTACTGAGTCTTTGCTCTTCTTTTAGAGCCCCTATAAGTCGCATTGTATGTTGTGTGCTAGAGTCTCAAATATTGTCAAGCTTTAGAAATTATTTTTGTTTTAAGTTTGTTCTAGCTTACATAATTGGTCATATTTCAATAGTATAAACTGT
The DNA here is from genome assembly GCF_949628215.1 of Phalacrocorax aristotelis. NCBI lineage: Eukaryota > Metazoa > Chordata > Aves > Suliformes > Phalacrocoracidae > Phalacrocorax > Phalacrocorax aristotelis. The sequence continues at coordinate 42,334,927 of NC_134281.1, read as the reverse complement.
TTTTACTTGCTTTGATTGTTTAGATTCTTTCATGTGGGAAAGCTTTAAAAAATAAGCTCTTGCCAGACACTGTATGCAAGTTTGAACTCTTCCTGTTTTCTTTAGAGCAGTTTCCTTCTTGCTGTCATACACATGTGGGAACAAGTGCACAGCTGAGGAAGTTAAGTAATTTGGGTTCTTTCAAACCTTTGATGACCTAAGCTACAGTTTATATGAACATTAGTTGTTCATTTAAAATATCTGTATGCATCTGGCTCTCACATAGTTAGGAGTGGATGGAGGGAAAATAGAAAACGAGACTGTTCTTGCTGTTAGTATGAGAGATTTTTTAAGAAGGTGCACAATACAAAGGTCTTGCTTTGACCCAGCTGAAGGAAAAATCCAGCGTGCCTTTTCAGTGGCAGCTTTCCTGCAGCTCCTCTTTTCCAGAGGAATATCTGGAGGAAAACAAAGATGAGAAAACATGAGATCCTGATTATTTGGGTTTTTTTTTTTTAATACATTAGTTGAGGGCAGTGTAGATTTTCAGTAATCTGCAGGACTTTATGCCCTGGTGCCACAACCCGTGGGAGTCCTAAGGGTTACTGGCAAACATTGTTCATTCACTTGCTCTCCAGCTCTGTTCCAACTAAGACATCATGCAGCTGTGCAAAAGTTGTATTTTTCTGCTGATTCTCGATGTACTTTGTATTCCCCAAAAGCATCCACAACCCCTTACAAAACTGTTGTCAAATGATCTTTTATGTGTTGATGATGTGTGTAGTTGCAGATAGTTTGGCAGGAGGTCCATCTTCCTTAGTTTAGACATCTAGAGGTCAGCTGGACTTCTGCGATTAGTGAAAAGTTGTCAGGAACCTCCAAAGAGCAATTCCATTCATCCTGTCCTAAATTAGGTCTTTTGGGTGCTGGGATGAATTACCCCTCCAAAACTATCTTAGACAAGATGGTCTGCTTTAGACAGGTAGTGAATCTCATTCAGCATGCTCAGTAAGTATTTTCTTAGCATTACATGACAGTGAGATTATACCATCACAAACCTGAGAGATGTAAGTAAAAAGGAAAAAAATGAAATGTTCTCAAAGGAAGACAGAGAACCTGAACTCAAGAATTAAAAGTCTGAGGTTGATGAGCAAATGAAAAAAAAAAAAATAATCCTGACTTGGGCTGAGGCTGTGACTTCTGGTTATTATCTTTAGAAAAACAACTTTCTGAATGCTTCATAGACTATTCTAGCTGCGTGACATTCCTCCAAAGTGCCAGAGACAGCTTTCTGGTAAGTGCAGCACAGCGTTACAGGGCATCTGAGCTGAAGCCTTACAGCACACAACTTTAACTTCCCTTCAGGCTTACTTTCTGCAGTGTGGAATGAGTAATCCCTTTAGATTTATATTTGCATATTGCTCTCTTAGGGCTTTTTTATTTTTTGTGCCAAGCGTTTATGGTAGTTAATTATTAGTCCATAATAACTGTATTTGTCTTTGCTTAAGCTACACATCTTCCCCTTCATCAGAGGTGCAGTTGTTAGAGCAAAACATCAGAAGTTCTTCTCTTTGGTCAGCGCGAAAGGATGGGGAATGACCAGGAGTCCTATTTAGGCTAGAAAGGAAGTAAAACGTAGTAAAGTATGGCAATCTAATCAAATAAATCTGAAAAGGTATGAGCTCTTCTAAAGTTTAAGGAGTCTTTGCCACTTAGATATTGCTTTCATCTTGCTTCCTATGTAGCTGTACAGGCAATAGGCACTCTAACCTCCAAGCAGATCTCATTCCCATTTTCACTCAGAAACTCATCCTGAGAGGTTAGAAGCAATAAAAGTGTTTGTGGGAGGAGTGATGAATTCCTTCCCCATTCAGTTTATATGTAACTGATGAAATATAAACAGCTCTCTGGTGCACAGGCTCAGCGAGGAGGTGGGCTGCCATCCCAGCGCCTTATACAAACCAGTATCAGAGCTGGAACACGAATGGTGGATGTTTATCATTTCTGCAGATAGTGGAAGGGGAGTGTCTCAGCCTCCCTGATGTATAATTTGCATTGTACATGGCTTTGACCCTGCAAGTATGAAGCTGTGTCTTGACTGTGAAGGGTTTAGACATCTTAACCTCAAGCAATATTGAGCACTGGTAACTGAGAACAGCTTTCTTGGAGGTGGTTATGTAGCAGCTATTGGCAAATACGTTGAATGCTCATTTGCAGTCACTGTAATTTGAATATGATGTTCAGACTTCTAAGCTGTCTGCTCCAGCATCAAAAGAAAATGATTGCTCCTTTTAGCTGTAAATAAGTTCATGTTTTAGTTGAGGACACTTATAGAAGTGGAGAGCAGAAAGAGCAATTTATTATTAGATCTGTCACTTTAAAATATGTTCCCACTTTGATTCTGCTTTGAAGCATTCTCCTTTGAAGCAGCTTTAAAGTATTTAAATATGTACAAGTCCTAGCAGGGGGAGATTACAAGTTGTGACACTTCGTAACCTTGGTTTTTTATTTTTTGCATTTTTTTGCCCACGGAATTATTATAAGTGGGTTTTTATTGCTTGGAATAGAAATGGCCATCCATTTAAAACTGCATAAAAATGTTTGCCCAGTGATTGGAAAAAAAACATTTTGTGTGTATACATGAAGCAGAAACTAATTTGTGTAATTAGTTATACCCCACTTTATCATGCAGATCATGAAGCTTCTGTCTATCAGTTCTTAGAATGATATTTCTTGCAAAAGTTTATATGTACCTTGTTATTTTCAAGTTTGCTCCTAATTGCAAGGCATGCAGCATGCATTGTAAGCTACCGAAGTGGTGGTAGTTTTCATGCTGGTTTTGCTTCATGTAAGCTATTGTCAGAAAAATCTCTACAGTCATGTAAAAATTGCTGGGACTCTTAGACACCTTACATTTTCAGGTTTATTCTTATAGGTTAGGAAAGCAACATAATTAGACTGATTTCTCATTAGGATAAGAGGGGGGAAAATATTGTTGCCTAATATGCCTTACGGGATAAAATGGACTTCGAAAGTGTGAAACAGTTAGGAAATTCATGGGCTTGATTCTGTGCACTCTTCGGATTTCTGTCTTGGCTCTGTACATACATGATTCTGCATCATGGGACACACTGGTTCTGATCTTAGCATGGTTTCTGACTCCTGCAAGGCTTTGAGCAGGGCTAAGAGGAGAGGCTGGGAGCAAGTACGAAAATGAGCAGCGCAGAACCAATTCCTTTGAATTGTATGGATGCCTGGTTGAAGATAAGTAAATGAATTCACCAACCTTTGCCTGCAGGATTTATCATTTCAAATGCCTGTGACTGAATTTCCCATACACTGCTCTGGTGAGGCAGTGTTGTCTTCCAGTGATCCTAACGTGCTAGCTTCATGTGTTTAACTCTTGAGGGCTAAAATGAGACTTTTTCTCTTCCAGGCACATCTATAAAATGTTTTTAAACACACACTAGTTTAATATTTTATTCCAGAAATTAAAGAGGAAAAAAATTGTGCTTGTCTTACGGTGACCTGGGAGGTAGACAAAACCAGAAATCAAACCCAGAAGACCCACTACATAAGTCATTTCATCCCAAGTTCTGTATCTGCAAAGCAACAGTGTTACTGCTTCCTCCCTTCTCTTGTTCTGATGAGCGGAGGCTCTGTGGTAGTACTGAATCTTTAGCAAAATGGGGTTTGCATCATGCTCCTGGCTTCTGTTCACCCCCAAAATATAGAGGTGCATCAGTACAGTTTTTAAGCAAAATTTGGAATCTTTTTAATATGCCTCAGATTTGCCTCTAACAATATCACTGAAATCTCATTTTACTTGGATTGGTTTTACAGAGGCCAAAAAACTGCAGAGCCAAATAATTTTAAACAGCAGTTGAGGAAAAACACTAGCAAGGCAGAATGCTATTTAATAAAGAAAAAAAAAAAAGGCTTTAGAAAGTTACAAAGTAATAAGATGTTGACTTAGGAATGCATTTTAAAGAGGACAGAGGGAAAGATGCCATACATAATAAGCATCTTTGAAAAATAACGTAACTTATGTATAGGGGGAATCAGCATTCATCTGGGTTTTTTTTCTCCCTACATTTTATAAAAGTTCTTCCAAGTTTTTACACAATCTTTTAGAAAGACCACAGAAAATATGAACAACAAAGAAAAAGCAATCCGTTATAGTAAAACAAGTATTGTATTTCAGTAATGTGTATGTCAGTCCGTAAACAAACAGTTTACAAATGTAGACACTATTAGAAGAGGCTAGCAAAGTATTAGCACATCTGTGATGTGTAGGGACCATATACTCCAACTGCATCCTCTGAAAATCCACACAAAATTAGATTTCCAAAGAACGTGATGTCAGTATGTCCCAGATAAAAATACTGGGTCCCAAGAAGGGATGTAATCTGTTCTCTAGCAAAGAACAAAGGCAAAACTGAAGTCCTTTTCTAAGCTCTAAGTTCTAGTAAGAAACAGTGCTAGTAAGAGAATTTTCTTAACTGGCAAAACCAGCTCTAAAGAAAAGCTTGGCCATTATGGTGGTTGTTGTAATATGTTGTTGTTTGTTTTACAGAAGTGAAGATGCAGTCAATCAGATGGCTGTTACTCCTTTCCCATTGCCTTCCAGCTCCCACTCTTCTATTGAGGTAAGGTCTGTGGGGTTTTTTTTATTAATTGGGGATTTCTAAATTAGATAGAGTAATAATAATTAGCAGTTCATTATAAATTCTAGAACCTCGTCTAATTAAACCCTGAATCGTAAAATGCTTTGGGTAGGAACTTGACCTAATAGGGATATTTTCCCATTTCTTTTTCTATTGGACTCATTGTTACTGAAAGGGCTGGCATAGCATTAACAACAGGTATTAAACAGAGTATTGCTGCTGTACAGAAGGAAGAAAAATCTCCAAATGAAAACATTGCCATCTCCTATCCTGCTCCTTTATCAGCTGGTTAGAGTAGTCACGGGAAGGATCTTTTGCCTGGAACATGGATATCCTCCTACAGAAGAGAAATGAGTATTTTCCAGGAGAAAGCTCCTGCCTTCTAAGTGTCTTTTCCCCCAGAACACCCTCCCATCAGCATGTCTAAAAAAAAAGGTAGTAATGATGAGCGACTAGCTAGGGTAAAAGAGGTCACCGTATACATGGTTTGCATTAAAAGACCCCCTTGAGACAATCCCAGCCTAACTGAGAGCCCTGGTCCACCACTTTGTCCTGTGCCCCAGCATCAGACTCTCATTCCTGCTTGTTTTCTTCCTGAAGGAGCAGACAAGGGCTATTTGAGCAGTGAGCTCTAGTACGCAGTGTTGTAGAGTACAATCTTCCAATGCAAAAACTTCCTTTGTGTGGTAATCTTAAAAATGTTTTTCTTCATTATAGTTGCTATCTCAGCCCCAGTGTAGACTGATTGCTCTCTTGTGCACCATGAATCCCTGCAGTGTCACCACATTGATATCATTTTGACATCTCGATACGGTGTAACTAAATTTTCTAGATAAAGTACATGGTTAGCCTTGCTGTTGCTTTTTAATTCTATTTCTATTTGAGCTAACAAAGCAAAATATGTTTTATAATTCAGTTGGGGTTTGGTCTTGCCTTGAATTGATAAATTAATGTGTATTGAACTCCTGGTATTTCAATAAGCATTACTATGATCCTACAGCACTGGTCCACACCAGGTAATGCTGGATGAATCTCCTGTTTGCATGCTTGCTATTGCTTTCCAAATTATATCGCCACTGATGGCTACTTCCATGCAGGCGTAGTGCAGTGCAAGAGCTGCCTAGTTTTTGTTTGGATCTGAGCCATTTTCAGACAGTGCTTTGGCGTTTCATTCTCTCCTCCATAAAAGCAGCCTGTCCCAGGTGCATCTGGTGGATTGCAAATTAGTCTACAATTTATAGAGCCCAAGTTCATTTTATTTTTGTTGACTCTCTAATACCTGCGTTTGTTCCCAGCTTTATTTATGTCTTCAGGATGAACCACAAGGCTTTGTTTACGCACATTCTGTGCTGTAGTCAAATGAAACTGTAATTAGACTCTACCAGCATGTGGAAACCAAAATGCTCAGCCTTGTGTGCAATGTTTGCCTTTAGTGGTAGGTGCTCGTGGGTTGAGTTTCACTCAGTAATGGCAAGCCCTTACAATTTACATTGTGTCTGTTTTATAAGTAAATGCAGGTTTTTACTTCTAGCTAGTATCTTTTTATTATATAAAATAAATGTAAGCAACAAATACTGTTGTTGTACGGAAATTTATGTTGCTTTCCTTTGTCAGCTGTTCCTGTCTTCAAATAAAGCAAAACAAAACTGGCTGTTGAAATTATATCATTTATATCTTCAAATATCTTTGAAATACCAAATAAATATGTAACATTGTGTGTTACGTACACTGTACATGAAACTTGTCAGACCATATTAAATAGCCTAGCTAGTATAACAGACTAACAGGGTGCCATAGTTACTGTGTACTATTGTGCTAATTTTCTTTATCTTATCTCTTTATCTTCATTAAGATATTCTAATATGGAAAGTGATAAACAGTAAATATGCCTTAAAACAGCGTCTTGCTTCATTGCCTGGAGTTGCAGGACAGGATAAGACTACGTTGTGGTGTAATAGTGTAGGCAAGCCACCAGAAGCATAGTAAATATTAGTTGGTATAAAATATGTGTTTTTAAAAAGTTTCATTCATCAGAAAGCCACAGGATGAGATATGTTGTTGTAATACTGAACAGAATGAGCCTTTGTACAAATACAGAGGTACTTTACCTGCTTAAATGGTCATCGAGACATTTGTGTCATTCTCATTGTGCACTTAAATGTAAATGTCTAATGAAAATTCAGAAATAGCTGTAGATCTTGATATTTCATTTGTTGCACATAGTCCATTTTGCTTTGCAAGAGAGAACAGCTCCAAGTTTGGATGAAAGGCTTAAGTGTATTGAAACTACTTTAAAATAAAGTAAATCAAAATAATAGATGAAAAATCTTTTCACATTCAGGACCTGGTTGGTTTGAAAAAGGGAAGGAGTATTAACGTGTTACATTTTACATGTAACCAAATTAATGATAATCTAAACTTTTAAATTCTAACAATGTTTTTGCTTTTCAGATCATCTTTTCAGGTGCCATTTTCTATCTTGAATTGTCGGTATGGGAAGGAAATAATTTTCTGTTGCAAGCATATGCTTCTTAAATATATGCTAGTTATTATCTAGAGAAAATACCAGAAAATCCTGATCAGACAAGCTTTTCTGCTTAGTATGGTGCTATTTTATGTTTCAAGGGCCATTTATGTTGGGAATCCTCTACAGAAAGAGAAAAACTTCATGCAGGAGAAACTTCTGGAGCACATCTTCATAAAAATACCTGTCTTTTGGGCCATTCCTCTCATTTGCTGGTTCTCCAGTAGTTGTCAGTGAATGTTGTTTGCAGTATTCTCACAGTAATGCAGAACTACCTGAATCCTGAGGCTACATTTGCACTTCAAGTTGAGGATTGTGCTCCAGTGCTGGCTTAAGCCTGCTGAGTTTGGTGGCCATGTGCTCTAACCAGAAGAGCTTCAGCTTTACCAGTTCCTCCAGGGCGGAGCACTCAGTCCTGCTGCTACCGACCTGTTCAGATGGTATGAAGGAAACCGGGCTTCTTTTAACGCGCTGAGCATGCGTGAGACTCTCCCTCCCAGCAGAAGTCTGGAGAACGCCTCTTAATAAAAACTCAGCAGGTTTCACTGTTGATAGGGGTTAGTCTGGCCTTGAAAGTTGACCCAGATCTGCACCTAGGTGCTAGTATTGGACTACCTTGTGGTACTTTGGGCCAGCCAAGAGGAGACCAAGGTCTGTCTTTCAAAACTTGTATCGCTTATTTGTCTCCTGACATTGGGATGCTTTAATTGTGGATCTTTTTACTTTTTCATGCTGCTACTTGTTTAGAAAAACAAAAGAAAAGGTAAAATTGTCTAATTTTTTTTTTTAGTTTAGCTATTATGGGGGATCATAGCTCTGTTTAAGAACTGTTACCAATCCTTTCTGCTAGGATCATGGTGGCACTGAACCTCCAAGCAGTGAAGACAACTTGAGTTTGGAAGTTGTCATGAAAAGCTTGACTGATGAGGAATCCAACAAAGCTGTAAGTGACTTAAAGCAATATTTAATGATGATTAGAACTTAGAAAATGGAGTCTCATTGGCTTGACTTGTTTTCTCTCCACCTTTGTGGTGGAGTTTTGTCAAATAGTATCCAGTACATGTAAGTGCAGAATCAAGCTCTTAGCTTTACGTACATAGACTGTTTTAATGAACTAAGCAGTCAGTATAATTTGTTAAAACATTGAGATAAGAGTTTTTATGTAGTGTTTTGGCCCTCTCTTGAGTTCTTTCTCAGCGAGGGGATTGAGTTTCCACTCTTGCCATCCATGTGGGACAAACTTCAGAAAAAAGTGTGGTCTGTAAATCGTATTCTTATTTATATTCATAGCTTCATAAATTCTAAGGCCAAAATGTCTATTATCATAATCTAGTCTTGCCTTCTGAATAGCATAGCTATAGAGTTACTCTCAGTAATTTCTACATCAAGCCCATAACTTATGGTTTAATGTGGTACTGTCAGTGTGCACTGTAATAAAAACTGAACTTCTCATTGATACACATGGAGGTTTTTGTGTTTAATATGTCAGGATTCTGCATTATCAGGAAATCTGAAAGTCCTTCAGGGTGCAGCTCTAATCTCTTTTTTTGGACTCTATGCTAAAAGTTTAAAAGGGAAAACTACTAAACGTGCAGAAGAGTGACTAACCTAGAGGTACAAAAAATTGCTGAGACAGCATTTTTGTCCAACAGTCTACTACTTTTTCAAGGAGTGCATTGGCTGAGACTTGCAGTGCACACACACTTTTTGTGTGCTGTCATCAGCTAAGGAACTCTGACATTTCTGGATTTCTTTTTTTTTCTCAGATGTCGTCTTCTTCCTGCTCCATCACGGTTTTTGCAGAGAGTCATGGGTTTTGCAAACATGAATTGAATATACATAATGTTCTATAGCTAATAAGTATTTAACTAACGAGTCTATGAACTCCAACAGTTAAGTGTTATGTGCTATTCAAGCATCAGAATTAACCACCCATGTAAAATGGATTGGTTTGTGTTCCTAATGGATTACAAAAAAGTTGGATTATTTGTATTTGGTAGCCTTGTGCAGAATCCTCCTTTGATGCGCTGGAATGTAAATAAATCAGAGTTTTATTGTATATATTTACAGGTGTAATTCACCTGGTTTTATTGTTGTTCTTGTTCAACTTGGCAAGAAACTTTTGAGGGACTATAAGGTAATATGAAAAATTGCTCAGAGACAGAAGTGGATAAAAATATATAAAACGCATTGTACAAAAATGAACTCTTGGTGTAGGGTATTGTGCTGTGCAGCTTTTTGAAAGGTATTAGAGGAAATGTGAATTTAATGGGGGGGGAAGAAGGGAATTTGCAGCGGTCCAATATAGGTGTGGATGCTGCTGGAACAACAGGGAGCCCAGAATATATTGGCAGCTGCTTCTCAAACCTGGAGCAAGAAGAGAACTGTGGAGACAAAGGGTAGAAGTTACAGTATTTTGGACTGAAAGGTGGAAAAAAGAAAAATATAAAGCAGTAAGAGTTGTCCAGGACAGGTCAATGGCAGAAAGGTAAGAGAAGACAAAGGGATGGATTTGTTGACAGCCTCTAGGGGAGGAGAACATCAGTACAGTACTTAGTTTTTCTTTCCCACTGTCCATACCAAGCTGTCTCCTCTTTCCACTTAAATTGTTCATGTAACAGCAACTGGCTGCTACTATTTACTTTTTACCTTTGGAATTCAAAACGCTTTATCCAGCAGGCAAGTATTACTATCCCTACAGTGGCACAGAGGGGAAGTGGCCTGTCCTGGGTCACTGATAAGACCAGGAGGTGATGAGTGTGTCACTTTTCTGGCTGCTGCATAGCCCTGCCTTCCTTCAGTGCATATTTGCTTAGAGGTGACCCACTGATTTTTCGATTAGATAAATAGATACTGAAAAGTTAAGGGCTAGGAGGTGGATTTAGAAAAGTATTCAAATGCCTATAGATCCAACTGCTCATTCCATAATGCCTTCAGTTGGGCCAACCCTTGGTTTAGAGGCATAAATAGATGAAAAATAATGGCAAAAGCCAGTTTTGTAATTTCAGAGTTTTCTTTCAATCAGGATTTTGAAACTACATGGCAAATGTATCTATCTGTATCTTATTTTTGTAAATGCTGGTGGTTGTGATCAGTCCCTTCTGACCAGAAAGAAATGGGTTTTTAGTCATATTGGCATTAAGACTTCAACACCGCAGTACAGTGCAAGACAGCTAGTTACTTTGAAGAAAAGTGTTTTCTTTTGCAGGCTTTTAGTGACTGTTGAGGCAAAAGAAAACAGTGCCTTGTTTTTCATAGCATGGTGGTCACTTCTAGAGCCTAATGCTACTTCACCATTGTTACTGAATTTCTCAGTCATATGTCAGGAGAAATCAGGAATGTGAAACTCAACAAGTAAGATCAAGTTCACTGAGTAAATAAAAAGTATGTACTTATCAGCAGAGATCTTCCACAAGTATGTACAGCTCAAAGCATGGGCAGGATGTCTCACCAAACGACAGCTGTAATAAAACAAAAACTCACATCATTCTCTATTCATTTGTTGCTGATAAATTTGTCAGACTCTCCCAAGATACTTTTTGCTGTCACTTCATCACTTTAAAAAGTATAAAGTTATATAATGGACATGATTCTAGATTTTATTTATGAACTGGAGCCAATGGAAGTGGTAGGCAAAGTCTGCATGCTTATTAGCTGAGGTTTGAGGTGGCCTGATAGAGGGTCATGGTTTTCTGAGGGATGTAGCTGTCTTGCTTTCTGTAAGCTGTTGTTGGAAAAGAATTGATATATGGAGATTTGAGATGTTCTTGAAACTTTTAACTTTACAAAGGTGAAAATGACTTGACCAGTCATTGTGTGTGCTCTAAAGCACCTTGCATCATTACTGTCCTGGCAGAGTGTGTACCTAATTCAGTGTCCTATGGGTGGGATAATTAAACTGATGTTTGGTATGTGAGAATGGATTAATTTTCCTTAAAAAATTTGAACTTGGAACAATAATCTGTCTTTACCACAAACAGAAAACATGTCCTTGAAACACTGGCAAAGAGGAGGGTCTTCATAAAAACACTTTTGGATGCATTTGAGGGAGTTGAATTAGATTAAACCACTTGGGTCACCGGCTTATGACAAATGCTGAGTGTATAATTCAGTGCTTGAGGAACTAGAAATCTTTTTATTCTGTTCGGGTACCTCTAGCATAGTCTGAGTTAAATGGAGAAGATTAGAGAGATTTAAAGGTTGTGCGTGGTGCTTACTTGATGTGCAAGATTAAATTTCAGATTTCAGTCACATATAATGAAAAAAAGGAAGTGTGAAATAATTATTCATTGTTTATTAAAACAATCTCTCATAAAATGACAAAGCAGTCTTCCCACTGACACCTCTGATAAAACAATAAGATCACCACTTTATCTTTTTCCTTGTTATCCATTTGGATAATAGTTATAGTTGTATAGTTACAACAAGCTTGAAGAAAAATGCAGGGAAAAAAAATGCGGGGTGGTGGATGGGGAAAACCTGTGAGGCTTGGCATGATTTAACATAATAAAACTCCAGGAAACAAGGCCAGTATTTTCAAGCTTAGCTACCTAAAATTTGATTTATGTAAATTTTTTTAAATGGATGAATTGTCACCTTAATTAGAAATTCTTTTGAGATGCAGAATATCTCTGTTGTCTTTTCAAGTTTGTACTCAGCTTTTCTGGAATGTAGACTGTTTATCAGGGTTTTTTGACATGGGGTAAGATAACTAACTAATACTGTGATCAAAGTGGCCTAAGTTTGGCTAAGCGCTAACAAGGGGAGGACACTGTCTGGAAGCAGCTGTAGAAGTAGGAGATAAAAAATATTTTTTAGTGTATTGCAAGGGTATGGGAAGAAATTTAGGATACAAGCGGAGCCCATGACTGAAGTGCCATTGCTTGAGATAGTTATAGTGAGGCTGGACGATGCACTTTAAGCAGTTACTTTATTTACGTGTTGGCAGCATGCTCAGTGCTTTTGAGGACTACCAACAAAGGGAGGGGGAAGGAGAGAACAGATGACCCTGAACCCCTTAGGCACCAGAGGGTCTCAGCTACCTGTGTCCTTACAGGTTCGGCACACAAATACCTGCATGTTTCCACACAGCATGGGAATTGCTGTCCTCATTGCCCCAGAGAATGCACTTCGGTTTTCTTTAGAGCTTCTTATTGCTCAGGAGCAATATAGACTATGTGTGATAATCTCCACCCAAAAAGCCCTTTCCTTATATTGTATGCCTTTAAAACTGTTCAGTGTGTTTTCAGTCATTCCTGGTATTCCCTGTATTTGTACTATTTTTTTTCTACTTCTAAGTTCCAGGCTTCAGTTTTGTGTTGTGCTACAAGTGTACTTGTATGATGAAATATTACTGTTTCCCTGGTTTTGATGTAAGCTAATGTGACATTTTCAATACACCTTACTTTCTTTTTTGACTTTTTAGGACATGAAATCTAAAGCTGGCAAACAAGTGCTGGTGGATCAGCAGGAAGTGGAGGAGCAGCTCCCAGAAAATGTATCTGTGGTTATGTTAACCAATAAGAGGGGGTGCTGGGGTCTTGATCTAGTTGAAGATTGCATGATTTTTGGGGACAAGGGGTTAACTGGGGAGATATTAAAATTGTTTTCCTGGGGGGAAACTTAAAAAATTACTTGCTTCTCTTTAATTATGTGGGAATAGTCACACAGGATAATGGCAGGGGTGTTCTTGGCTGTTTAATATTAAAACAAACAAACAAAAAAAAAAAACCACCCCAAACCAACCAATCAGAAACCCCATGTTATTTGGTATGAAAGGCACAACTGAGAAAGGTGTAGTCCTGTCCCTACTTCCTATATGAGCATTTCTGGAAGCACAGTTATCCAGTCATCATGATTTTCCATTTATTTATGAAGAGAACATTTTCTGTTCATCTGTGCTTATTGCTTGTTTCCCTTTTATTTGCTCAGTGGATTTAATAAGGTATGATAATCAACAACTAATGATGATATGCACATAATATGCCTTTCTCTGATCTCTTTTGCTTCTGCGTTGCTTTGCTTTTAGGTCCTCAACCAGATCAAACAATCCAAAACTGCAACGAATGTACCAGTGAACTTACAGGAGATACCCCTGGTGCCAGCACCTACGTATCTTTCTCCAGAGGCAGAAGTCACCAGCCATAGTATGAACCAGTTATTTTTTCCACCAATATAGTGTATATTTAGTACCCTAACCCACGATGGATCTTTTCTTTTTTTTCCCCAGATGACTTTTGCTGAGATTCTTTCTTTGAACATCGAATGACCTAAGTTACTTTATAAAATGTTTGTGTTTTTCTCTCATTTTATAATTTTTGAGAGCTTGAAGATGTCTTTGCTTGTTTTTCTTGACTTTAATATACAATGGCATTGTTCCTCCTTTTAATTAAATAAAAACAGAAGGACAGTCAGTCTGGGACATCCTGTCCATTCCAGTGTTGGGTCATGGCCTTATCTGTCGTGAATGGAATAATACACCTTGCCATCGTGATCTGAATTGTATAAGTTATAACTGAAGTAAATGTCCTCCCAGACATATACTCTAAACCTTTACTTCCAGAGCTCTGGAGCTGTTCTGATTTAGAGACTTCAGAAGTGACTCAGAATAGTAGTTTGATTTAGATTTTTAAAGGTGAAGAGCAGAACACAAGAGCTTAATTAGTTGCTGTCTTACGATTCCTTTGGTGGTTTTCACTTTCTCATTGAAAAGTGTGATTTCTTTACCTTTTCGTGTTCTTAGGCATCATTCCACCCCCATTACCTGTGGATCCAGCAACGTGTGCCATAGTTCCGGGGCAGGAGATGACTATAGAGATATCTAAGGGTCGGTCAGGCCTAGGACTCAGCATCGTCGGGGGGAAAGACACTCCACTGGTGAGTTTCTGTTAAACTGATGTTTACTGTATCTGTTAAAGATTAGGAGACAAAGACAGACAAAACATAGAAATTAATGATGCCATTAATCTGTAATTGCTCTAATGAATTGTTCAGTACAGGGGGAGAAACGAGCAACTACAATCTCCAATAACAAATTGATAATTTTGTCTTGTATCAGATCAGTTGTTTACTGTTCCTGTTTAAATTGGAAGGTTTGTGTGTCAGTAGTGCTTTCTGTTATGATTAGAGTTTGCAAATATATATTCTTTTTTAACCATTGTGCATTAAGGGTTTCAAGCAGGTACATCACCAAAATGGTTGGACTAGAAATTAATGTCATAGAGGTAGAGCTACTTCAGCAAGGTTAACACCTCTGTCTTGAGAGCATAAATGCTTAGTAGCTGTTTAAACAAACTGTGATTTATCTCTCTGCCAACAAAAACCCTTGCTGAACACAGGTAAACCAAAGGTAATCTTTTATTGTTTTCTGTGTCTTTTTGCTTAATCTTGTTCTTGGATGTGCTGGGTTGTTTTGTTTGGTTTTTTTTTTAATTATCTTCGGCTAAATTAAAATGTATCAGTCCAAGTGTAAACTTGGAAAGTTAATTATGCTAAACCCTTCTCTGTCTCTGCTGTTTCTACTCCACTTTCGTTTGAGATGCTATGTTGCAGTATAACAGAATGTCAAATTGTTTGTTTTCAAATGTCAAATTCAGTTCTTTCAGTAAACAAGTCTGCTGCAGAGGTGTCTTTACTGGGTTCTCCTGGATCCCCTGCTGCTGCAGAGACACTTAAAGCAATAGAGCTGGTCTGTTATATGCAGTTGTTCCTGAAAATATGACGGTCGTCATCATTAAGCAATGAAGTGCTATCAGTGTCAGCAGCTACAGACAGTTGCAATGTAGTAATCCTTCTCCAGAGCAAGGAAAAAGGGAAGAAACCCAAGGAAGTTGAAAGAAAAAAGAAAGCTTTGTTTTGCAAAGTGTAGGCTGCATCTTTTACAGTATTAAAGCTGAAATTGGAAAAGGTTCAGCTTTTGGTCCCATTTATCCAAGTCTCCAGTTATGTAGAGTTGGGATGAATTGCTCTGTTTCACATGGAGATAGATCTGAGTTATGTTGAAGGGTTAATTCAGCCTATATGGTTTTCAGTCTGTCCAGCCATGTGCTCTTTTGTACCCAGTCCCTTTTTTGTCAAGCTCCTCGGTGTTGAGTAAATTCAAACATATGAAGTTCAGCATGCGTCATCTATCTGCTTTTTCATTTAACTGGAATTTGGAAATAATACATGGCAGTCTGTCAGATGCAGTCTGGTACATGTCTTTCATGAGATTTTAATATAAATAAATGAAAATTATAAATATCTGCTTTACCAAGCAGATGAGAAAAATTGAAAGGATTTTATTCTTTAAATTGTAAATGGTTTTGGTTAAGAATTATACTTTCATTAGTTTATTCATTAAAGTGTCCTCCTAGGAATTTATTCTAAAAATCTATGCACTTGATTGCAGTAACTGAAATTCATGAGGGGAGGAAGGTCCGACACCCCATATTTCTGATCCTCATATTATGGATCTTACCAAAATGAGTACCTGCTTCTTTTAATATTTCTGAATCTGCTTATTCGAAGGCAAGCAATGTTGTTTCATAGGAAAGAAGTTGCTTTTGTGAGACCACAGTCTAGTCTGATCGTTTACCATGTGCAGAGACCCTCTCTGGGATTCTTCATACCTTGCTTATCCGAAACGGTGTGTGCAAACCCTTCTCCTCAAAGCAGGTAGCCAGGTTTGTGTCTTTAGCTGCTGGGATCATCATTGCTCTGTCTACTTTGTGTTATTTATCTCCCTCAAATTATTTTGATGCCTTCCTGTTTTGCTATGAAGGCAAAAAACCTTTTGTTAAAGAGTTGAAATCAAGTTTACATAACAAAATGAGGAGGGGTAAAAGAAAATACTACTCAGGATAGTAGGAAAGTTTCTGTCTTTCTGCGGTTTATGGACTAGAGAGAAAATATTACAAAATTGGGAACATGGAGCTGAGTGATGAACCTTGTCTTGCTCTCGATCATTTGTTTTTAACTTGGGAATGTAGATGGACATCTTTTTTATTTTAAAAAAGGCAATATAAATTGACTTACAGCTTCCTACTTACATATGTATTATGCTTATGTTCATCACTTCTGAAGGTCTTGTGTGGCAGAAATTGTGTATCCAAAACCCACTGTTTTCTGCAGTGCAGAGAAATTAAAATGAAGCTATAATTGGCTTCAGCAGTTCAAGTTTTGGTGTTTTTAGCTCTTTTTGAAGCAGGAATTGCCAGATTAAATTTGGAAAGAATGAGAATAGCACCATTCATAGACATCTCTGCAGTCATGAAGCAGGGATGCTGTCTTTCATACTCTTGTAGTTCAGATGGTGCACACAAACAATAGAGGTGAGATGCCCTGACAGGACCATGGAAATGTGCTCCACCAGGGACAAGAAAAGGCGTGGCAGAATAGGGGTGAATCTGCTGGAGCAGTGCCTGCGTGTGCCACAAACAGCTGCAGAGACTTTTTCTTTTACATTTTTGTCGTCTGAGAAAACAAGACATGAACACATGTTTCTTACTCCCTTTTCTACTGGGGTATCTTTATTTCATACCTGCACAGGTGTGCAAGTGCCTACAAAATGATGAAGGCTATTAACCCCAGTTCCTAGGGTCTCAGAAGTAATTTATTGGTATGGGGAATAGAGGGAAGCTGTGCCTTGATAGAACTTGTCCAGTCTAAGGGGGTTATGGCAAGAGTGTAAGGGCCTCATCAATGTGGTATTAAAATACACTTGGTCTAAAAACTGAGTTTTTTTACTGAGGTTTACTGAGGTTTAACTGAGTGCTAGTAGTCAACACTGGTGCATGACAGCAGCTCATGTGTGATGGGAAAAGCTTACTTTGGAATATTTTGAATCTTTCTTAAACACATAATGTACAGTCCCAGCTTTTGGAATAAATCTGGCTGCCTGCTAAAGGGACACAGTGCTTCAAAATGAAATATAAAGTGCAACTTTTAAGCCATAACCTTAGGAATCTCATCAGAAATCACCAAGTAGAGACTTGAAAAATACAGCCTGTGAGCAGGGAGATTAATTTGTTCAGGAGGTTGGAAAGTGATGTCTTAACCCCTGTGAAATGTTTTTTGTTGAGATGACCATCCCATTAAACTTGCAAAACCTTTCAAATTGCATGTATTATAAGCAAGGACTGTGGCTGTGCTTAGGGGAGCAGGAGAGCATCAACTGGAAAGATGTGCTTGTAGAAGAGGCACAGGGAAGGAAGGGTTGTCCTTGAGAGTTGTCTTAATGTCATTGATCTTTAGACTGCTATAGCCCTTAAGCAGTCTAATTTTATTCCAAGGGTTGATTTTAATTTTTACTTTTTCTTCACTGTCTTTCATTTTACCTTCCCATGTACCCCTGAGAGAACACAACACATGGCCTCTGCTTTAAAGCAATTAAACTGAGTGGAGCTGGCTGAAGTACAGGACTTTCAATTTGTGAGGTTTTTTTTTTTGGTTGTAGTCCAGTCAAACTTGTAAAAGTAACCTCAGAGTGGGAATTTAAAAACAAAAAAAAAGAAGTGTTTTCAGAAACATCCCAAAATGAGGTTTAAGGCTCTAAGCTGCTCCCCAGGACACCGTCCTGCCCTCTCGTCTCCCTTGGTTGCTGAATTGTACATAAATGCCTGTCGGCTCCACCACTGCTAATAGCAGCCATAAACCTGACAGGGGTGTCATTGTCACCCGGCAGCTGCCAGTGCTCCCAGGGCGCCTGAACCGCTCCAGCCATGGGACGCCCCGGATTCATGAATGCAGCAGACCTGTCTGGGCAATGCCTGCGGTGCAGCTCTGAAAGCTGCACGCTTGTGCTTGGACTGCTATCTCTGAGCGTAGACAAGCTATGACTCCTAGTTAGATGGGGAGTTCAGCTTTCACACTTGGGCGTTCACAGCAGCAAGCCAGTGTTGGCATGGCCAGCTGGCCCAAGGCTGCACAGGCCAGGACTGTGCAGGTCCAGGACTAATAACTGGCCCTGCAAGACGCAGGAATGGCAGCACCCGGTAGTCCAGTTGTTCACCATAAATTTAGGAAGTGTTCCTCAGTTGTTATTCTTTGGATTTGTTGCATTCTGCATTAGTTGTTTCAAGGCAAATAATCTGGTTTGAAGTAATGGGCTTTTTCCTCTGAAACTGTTTTGCCAGAAAGTTTCTATGAGGCTTTCTTCTTAAATCATCTGAGAACAGGGCATCAAGGAATTGTTTAAAAAAAGGTGTCCTGGTACTCCTCCAGATGGCATGTGGGGTTACATCATCCGAACCCCGTTACCACCTCAGAGTGGGTGAAGGCTGCAGTGACTTGTCCAGTTAGCAACTTGCAATGAGCCATTTTCTATAAAACAGAATTGTCAATTTACAGGGATTTTATTCTTGGCAGTACAATGGAAAAGCATCACTGTAAGATACGAACATTTTCTTAGTAGGTGGGAGCACTGTTTTGTTTCCAGCTGAATAATTTAGTAAAAGTTGAGTTGATTACTTGCGGTTATTGACTCTCTATTTGCTGCCTGGGTGATTAAGACACTCAGACATGCCAGAGGGGATTCAGTGGTTTCAAGGCCAGTGGAGGCTAGCATGGGGACATTTCCCCTAGACAGGGTTAGAAAACTCTGGGAGGGGAGGATACTGGAGAGGCTCATCTGGGGCTTGAAATCACAGTTAAGTACTGAAGAGGTACCTACGATATAAAAGAAAAAAAGAGTGCAGGAGCAGTAACCTAGGGGCTATTTGGAAGTGGAGTAGCTAGGAGGCAGTCATTATCTGAACCTTACATAGAAAGGAAGAAGAGAAGCATACTTTATCCTGCATCTTCTTTATTGACAATGACAACAGACCGCTTATGCAGAATTTTTATACTGGGTTGTCTACTTTAAAAAAAAAAATATTTTTTTTACTTTTGCTTTCAGCTGGCTTTAATAAAAATCATTTCTAAGGCAATTAACAAACTTTAAGGTACTCCATCTGTAAAAGAAAGTGATCCACAAAGCCAGGGAACTGGAACACTTTAGCAATGCTCCAAAAAGTAACAGAATACGCCTGCACTCAGCTAACACTAGTTGGTGTGAGAGCTGGTAACGCCAGAGTCTGGGAGTAAAAAGCTTTTCTAATCACCTCGGTTAGCCCAGAAGGCTTTCTGGCTTGTGGCAGAGCAGGGGGAGCTTCGTGATGGTGGGGATGCAGTTTGACAGAAGAATATTTAGATTCATTCTGTCAGTTCAGGTGAGTAATACCTTGCATAAACCCCATCTGTTAAGGAGGGGTAAGGGAATAATCAAGAAAACTGTGACTTTAAATTGTAGCTCTTCAAGACCCAGTGTTTGCCCCTGGAGCTGTGAGGACTGATTACCCTGCTAGGATCTTCACGCTGCCAAGAGCAGGCTGTTACTAACGCCAAAGCCAAGTCTGGTATCTGTTTTGTACCATGCTGCAGTCAGCAGTGGGAACCTACCTAAACGTGAGGGCTGATGTGACTTCTGTGTTACTAAACACTTTGTTCTCCCTTGGGTGAATTTTCTTCCCTCCCTCCCACCTCAGTTATATTTAGATTCAGGTAAAAATAACTTCCATCAGTTATAGACAGCTGAGGTCTGAGTGACTTTGTAGACAGTCATCAAGTGCAGCTAAGCCTGAAACTGTTTTAGTGGAATATGCTTACCTTGTAACTACAAATGAAAAGCAATGTATTGGCCTCAAGAGGGTTTCAGCAATATATTGGCTATAGATACTGTTGCTGTTAAGTCTATCGCACAATGAATGGAACAATAGAATGAAAAATGGTAGTAGAAGTCCTAAGTTTTTAATCGTGGCTTGGGTGTTGTAGAGGAAAAGTTTGCGGTTGGGAGAGAATAAAATACAGTCACTTCTTAACCATCACCCACATTTATAATACAGAAGGCAATTTAATGACAGAGTGGTAAATGCAGTTAGCCTGAAATTGTGAGGAATTGCTTTGACTCTTGGTTGGATAATGTTAAAATGGAGTTGGTGGATGCATCATAATTCCAGAAGGACATTAGCTTACAACAGCATGAAAAAAACAAACTGCTTTGTACGTGAGTTATCACAAATGGGAATTAGCATGGTAAGATTTGCAAATCATGTATTTGATGGATCTTTGGCAAGGTTTTAGTTGACTATGCACCTAGCTTGTGTAGCAGTGCCTTGCTTGAAGAAGTTGGTGTCTTCCAGGAGTGTAAATCAACCATAAAATTTAAGCTAACGATATACAAAAGCAGTAGGACATGTCAGAATGGACTTCAGGAGTATCTTGCTTGGTGCTGTTTGAGACCACTTGCTTTTGGCTTCCTGTGTCATATGCATTCAGGATCTCATGCATTCTTTATAACCTGTGTTATGCACTGTACACTGTAAATTTTAACTTTTTTTTTTTAATAATGAGAGTGAGAGAGTTAACATTTTAATATGTAGTTCTGTGTTTTATTATTCCCTCTAAAATGAGCATGTATACTTTTTGAAAAACTTTGGTTTGCTTTGGCATGTGATTCATAGAAACATAGCTCTTTCTATCATTCTGACTTAAGTCATATATTTTTACACTAAACATCTTATTACCTTAGTTTTATTATTTCAGAATCAAAGGAGAGCTTGCAAATGTCTATGACTGCAGACCGAAGGAATGTTAATGAATAGTGCCATTGAATTTTCAGGTTTTAGCTTTTCTGATCTTAGAGAATATAACTGTAAGCAAAAATATTATGCAAGCTGAATAAAATTTAAATAAATAAGGACCAGATGTAACTATAGGGGCCTATAAAATGTAATACAAATATTATCCACTTCCTTAAAATAAATCTGTATTTTAGTATGAAAAATTATATTCATATTGATGTTGTGGATTAATCTTTTTTATGAAAGTTGGCAAGTGAACACCATCTCTTGCAAGGGCTTGTTCTTAAATGGGAAACAGACCTTTTGTTTTGACCTTGAGTAGAGAAGTTTTTCAGTATCATGCAATGTAAAGCATTTTTACATTAACACAGTAATACATTTTTACATTATATAGCCTGTTTTATTACAGTAGTGTTTGGCTTAGGATTTTGGGTGCCTGTTAATGGTTTGTGAATGCCAGCAATTGCAAAATATTTGAATGTTAGAAGGAGGTATATGCAGCACGATGAGTTAGATAAAACCCTTTAAGAAGTCAAGCGATTTGCTTGGAGTTTACCCTCAGCTTTTGTTGCTGAACCGTTATCTTTTAGATTCCACTTAGATCTGCAAATGGAAGATCATAGATCATAACATAACTGTTGTAATTGCCTCTGCCTACAAGTAACCAGCAGCTGGATTTATTTTAACTACCGACAGATTCTTATATGGGGCTAATTCTTAAGCAAAACACACTGTGCAACTAGTTGATTTCTACTTTATCTGTGAACCAGCCTGTAAAAATGAAACAACTATTTTACTGCTCTGGACAACGTATTATAAAAGGAAATAACTAATGATATTGTACTTGCCCTGGGAAAGAGATAAGTCTGTAATCCTGCAGTCTGCAAAAACCCTTGTAGCTTTATTATCTTTAATAAATGCTAATTTAGTCTAACATTTGTAGCTATGTAGGAAATTTGTTGGAAATGTGTAATATTAGCTTAGGAAAACACAACTTGTCAACTAAATCAGAAAACATCTTTTCCTGAATGTTGTTTTATATGTAGCTTACTTCTTTGCTTCCTCAGGAAAGTACTCTAATCCGTGCAGAAAGCTTCATTTCTTACACCAAGTACATAATTATGGTTAGCGGTAGGATTCGTTCACCTAACTACAGACCAAACTGAGATACAGGCATGTAAAATTCATGAGATTCCAACAGTTTGCCCTGCCTGCTTTCTAGCACTGCCCAAACCACGTAAGTTCCCAAAAATCTGGTGTCTCTCTTTTGACCTGGACTTTCAGCATCATTGTCCGTGTGCACTGAGAGGTGTCTGTCTGGGAGACAGGTACCTTTTCCTCCCTTGGTCCGGGACAAATGGCAGGTGATGCTCTGGTAGTAGAGAGCCTTGTAGCTAGGGGGCAGAACTATGGATCTGGTTTCTACTCTCAGGACTCTTTGGAGGATTTTTTTTGTCTAATGATTATCACATTAAAATTCACATCTTGGAAAACATGGTTGTGGATTTTCAAACAACTCATATATAACTGAGTATCTTACTCGGTGTCATTCTGTTCTGATGATTATTGCACTCCTCGATGTGTAGTGGTTCACCTTTCTTCTGTGAAGTGCCTTTGATCATATCAAAATAATGGCTGGGTCGTGTAGACTGAAATAGAACAGCAACGATAAATTCAAAACAAAGTTAATGTTAGCTCAGTTAAAGAAATAGCTTGTTATGAATGATCTTACTAGATAAGGACTATTCAGTACCATGCAAGAAGCCTCTTTACCAAAATTCAGGCCTTTTTCCTTGCCAAATCCAGCCAACACCAGGTATGTGGGGATTTCTCTGCTCCAGTTCTTTTGAAATCTCCCCTCTTGCATACTGTTCCACCTTTTATCACATGATACAACTTAATCAGAATATCCACAGTACTTAATGTTTGAGCTTCCTTCATGTCTTGTGTCCTTTTACTCCCTCACCCTCTACTCCCAGCATTTGCAGATAACAGTCTGGGGGCTGATTTTCAGTGGCAAAGGGCACCTGTGTTGAAAGCTGCTGCTTGTCCTTCTGAAGAACAGCTGCATAGAAGAAAAGAAACACTAGAGAGGCTGGCTCAGAAGCTATAAACTTGCAGAAAATGTGTGAGCAGTCCAAGCCAGACAGCTTGTGAGACTCTCTCACCCCTGTTTATGGTCTTGCAGGCTTTTAAGGTTCGCTTGGTCAGTGATTTTCCTGAATAGGAAGCTGAGTTTACCACCTTTCTCCCAAAGGCTCAATCAAGAGGGTGCTATGTGGTCATTGCCTGGGGTCTCTGCCATACCAGTTCTTGGCATTTAAGATACAAAGATTAAGCTGTCACTCTTACTGAATTTAATTCTTAATGTTAGCATTTCTATTTGTGCTCTCTGCTGATGGGTGAGTGTGATATTCTTTCCCTGCCAGGTCTCTGAAGTTGTTATAAATCAAGCAGAAAAAATATCCACAGCTTTGGGAGGAGCTGCGATCCAATTACCCAAGAGTTTAGGGCTATTCCTCTCTCTCAGACAGAAGGTGATGCAATGTAGATCATGCTGTGCACATTTTACAGGTTGTGTTTTCCAGAACTGGATTCTCAGATTGAGGGCTAATTTCTGTGAAGTTGTCTTGCCCTCACTATTCAGTTGTCATTTGCTCTGCACCAACGTTGATCTTCAAGGTGGTGACCAAGAGGCTCCATGAACTCTTCTACTTGTCTCATTTTTTTCCACAGTCAAAACCGCATTTTGTCAGAGTCAGTGTGAGAGTTGTCACTCATGTGCCTTCCCTTTGCTCAAGAAGGCTGTGCAATCACAGTGGTATTCTGCTGGTAAAGCGAGAGTGAGGGGAGTAGCTGTCCCACAGCTCAAATCTGAACCTTACAAAATACCATCTAGTATACTGTGTAGCAGGTTTGGTAAGCATTACCGTTTGTTAACAGATATGGTGCATATCGTGTATGAACCAGGTATGCTCTTGCCGTGTTTGGGAACTATTCTGGCTTGCAGGTAGTATGTATGTGCAGTCAGCTACATTCAGCTTCATCTCATTGGACTGCAGGCCCTTCAATAGCCTTCAATATAAGCATTATTCAGCCCAGTACATTAGCAGTAGCAGACTAATTCCCTTCTACTTTGTCCTTCAGTGTTTTCATGGTTGGATAGTCTAAGTTTACGCCTTTGAGCGTGGACTTTGTTTAGCATAGAAAAATGCTGTTTATATGCCCTGGCTTGTACTCCGCATCCTTCCATTCCATACAAGAAATGTTCAACTTTGCATTAATTCCCAATTTGTATAATGGTTCCAGACTATTCTTTGTCAAAATATACAAAGATTAAAGCTCCAGTTTGTTGAATGGGTTTGTAAACCTTATGAAGTATCTGCTTTCAACAGCTGGATATCTTTCTTTAAACAACTGTGCTCTTGATATGAGAGTGTTTTTATTTCCCCCTTCTGCACGAACAGTTTTTGCAACTGTGCCAAGCTATATCATGGTGTGCCATTATCTATATGATACTGGTAGTGAAAGTAGATGGGGAGGGATGGGAGTGAAAATCTGTCCAGAGCCACCACAAATTCACAACCTCTGGATGAATGTTGACGCCGCTTTCCCTTCCTCCCTCTCTATTGATTTTGAACTGTTTAGGCCTTGCCTTCTAGAGATATCAAGCACGCAACTAAATTTGAAGCTAGTAAGCAGAAGCTGTGAATGTTCAGTAACCAAAACCCATCCTTTAAATAAAAGCTTTGTGTTGTTTTAGTCATGATAGGTCCTAAATTTTATTTTTCTGAGGCACTGAGAGGGGTGTTACAGCTTAAATCCATACCATGTCAAATAGAGTCATTACAGATTGGGGCTTGCTTAGATGGTTAGAGTCTGACATTACATCTCATTACCATGTAAATGTCTTTAAAATATTGATGTAATTAAAAATGTTCAATAACATCAGTAGTTTGTTTTTAGTGATTTGTCATGATTTAAAACAGAGTCTTAGCCAGATCCCACTAGATCCAATGGAAAAAGATTACTTCTGGGTTAAATGTACATTGAGCTGATCCCAGAAGTATCAGAGGGAAGATGTCTGTTCATCATCGTTTATAAGCTAAGGAAGGCAAGACTCTCATATATATGCTTATGGACTATTTTTAAATCTTTACTGTACATCATGGACACATTGCTTCATTCTGTTTTTAATCGATTTGATAAGCCTGATTCAACTACACTACTTCAAAAAAAACCTAGTTAAGAAAAACAGTACTTTGGCAGGTCAGTGAGATGTTTCCTTCTTCAGAGTAGGCACAGACCAAACAGGAATGTACCTTTTCATGCCATATGTATTTTTAGTTCTAGGTCTGACTTCTAAAACATGCAGGAACAGCAGTATAATACTACATTGTTGTCTTTTCAAATAGATGATGCAGGTTGTTCAAACTGAAACGTTCAGTGGTTCCTGAATCTGAGCTTTAGATATGTGCACTTTTACATTTAATAATGCAGCACTGGGAAAAGCTGGTAACTCCAGTCTGTTGACCATTTTTAAAGCAACCACAGATGGAGAACAAAGAAATGTGATTGAAAGGTCCTTGCTTAGAGGTTAGGAAATATCAGGTTAAATACTGTCTGAAAGTGTTTAATTTGACCATCTTGTGTACGTGCCCAATCTGCTCTTACATGGTCACATTGCCATTTTTCTACCGAACCTCATGTTCATGCACTGTCCTAGTGTGTCCTAGTTGAACGATGCTGTCTTAACAAGCTGGTCAATATTTTGTGTTATCTCGTTGGCTGCTTCTAAATGCCTTCCTTTGTAAAGTGTTTAAAAAACTAGAAGTGAAGTGTGCTTGTGAAAGTTCTAAACCACAGACTCAGCTTTTTCCCAAAGTTACCCATGATCAGCTTCAGGTGAAAAAATATACATCACTGTCACCCTCCTGGCTTTCACCCAGACAAGTGTCTCCTGTGTTGCCTTAGAGTTACATGATCATTTTTAAAACAAAGGTAACCCCCCACCCCCCAAAAAAAACACACACACACACAAAAAAAACAAACCCCACAAAAAACCCACCCCAAACCAACCAACCAAAAACCCACAACAACCGAAACCCCACAACTGAGAGAAGATCTAAGACATGTAGCAGAGGATTTTGGCAGTGCTGCTGAGATGGATGTGCACATGTTACTCTGTTCCACTGGTAATAGCTGTTTCAGTTATTTCAAGAAAACCCTGCAGTTGCCAGTAGTGTGTGTGTGTGTGTATGTTTTTTTTTTAATCAACCTGTTCTTTTTATTTTCTTAATTATCTTGGTAGACAGCTAATAGTATTTTCCTTCATTTATGTAGATTGAAATCTCCCCACCCCCATCTGGGACACTGTAACCCATTTGAGATTAAAATCCTTCAGGCTTTTTTCAGTGGCTGGTGTATATGTATCAAAGAGGAAGCTTCTGACAGTGGTGCTGTGCTCCAGCAGCAATGGAGCAGCTGTAGGTACAAGTCCACTTCATTAAATAAAGTGTAGTGGGAATGAAAGAGAATAATGCTCTCAATGTTGTCTTGATCAGAGCATTAGCTTAAGGGCATTTGAGTTTTCTTTCTGTTCAACATGCATGATCAGTGCCGGGAAAGGATTGCAAGGCAACACGGGGGGAGTTAACTTGGTGATGAGAGATGTAGTACCTAACAGTGTTTTCAAAACATGAAGGTACTTTGTTCTACCCCAGCAGCTATTTCCTGCTCCTGCTCCAGGAAGGCAGTGCACAGCAGGGCTCGCACGCTGCTAACCTCGCTGCCTTTTGTTGCAAACACTGCGGAAAGTCTCAGCTTTGACTTGTACGTCAAGCTGGTGAAGGAACTTCACAACTGTAGTGTTTTTTGGAGGGTATATTTGTCTGAGAATGGGTTATCTGATATCTACATATCTAATTGAAAATCACCACATATTTATCCAGAGCCATTTTAGAGTTTGTAGTGAAGCCAGTTCTGCTCCAAGGCTGCGTGTTTGCTGGTGGCAACTGGAGAGAGAAGCACATTTTGCGCAGTGAAGCATCCCGTCCTGCTAACTGTTAGGGCCGCAGCTGAAGTGCTGCAGCAGGATGTTCACCTATTTGTTTCAGAAAATAAAAAAAAAAAAGAAACAGACCAGAACAATGCAAAGGGAAAGCACCAGCAAGAGAACAGTATGTTCTTTGTAATGCTTTTTCTTTGGGGACATCTATTGCTGGCAATAAGATTAAATCACTGAAACCTTCCCTGAAGCTACATCTGCCACTGCCTACATTTTCCAACCTCAGTAATAAACTAACATTTGCCATTGTTCATTTCTTCTGGATTTCATTTCTTACAGATTTAACCAGCGCTATTTACCACAAGGCATTCAGTTCTTGCTTAAAGCTGAGGTCTATGCCAAGTCCCTAAAAATATTCATAGCTCCAAAGAATCTGGTTTTAAATAATATCATAAAAAGTAGACGATATTAATACAACAGTTCACACTGAGTTCACATACTGCTGATGCCAATGTATAAACATGATGGAAGCCTAAGAAGCTCTAGACAAGACTACCCTGAAGTGGTGAACAAAATCCTTTTTACCTTTTTACTAGCTATCTGTATTTTGATTACAGGAATAATATTCTTATCCCAAAATATTTAAAGCATATAAATCTGTGTTACAGTCCTGCTTATCCTGACATGGAATGCTGTGCCTTTTTACTGCAGAGCAGTGGGCTGTGTGGGGTGGGTCGTGGCTGCCACTTTGCGGGGTGTTTGGGAGGGACGATTCATACCACCCCCTTCTTCCCGCAGGATGCTATAGTGATCCATGAAGTTTATGAAGAAGGGGCAGCAGCCCGAGATGGCAGGCTTTGGGCTGGCGATCAAATTCTGGAGGTAAACGAGTCTCTCTGTGTATGCGCTTCCTTATGTCTTTGTCATGTATACTTGTATTCAACGCAGCATAGGGTTCATTTAGGGGAAAGAGATCATTGAGTAGGATCTGTACTTGAAGCTTCTTTTCTGTTACTAAGATCATCCTGACAAATTCATATTTCCTTATATATTCATATAAACCGAAGGTACAAATTGAGAATATATTAAATTTAATTGAGCAAGGCAGTTCTCGAATTACATAGTTCAGCTGTCATGTCCAATAGCTCAGTATTATTCATCTGTTTAATCTTTCATTCGGAGGCCTGCACTACCGTTGCCACTTCAGTATCTCTGCACTGCCTGCAAACGAAGTGCTGAGCTGGGTGAACGTGGGGCGAGACAGCGAGGGTGGCTGCAGCATCACTGCAAGCATCCCTGCTAAAAAACTCACAGTGCCTGCCTGCAGCGTTGCTGAGGGAGCTACCTGCTCCTTCAGGCCACAGTTCATAAAACTGGTGAACACACAGAACAATTTCTGTGAATAAATGTAGTGTTTTCCCTGCAGACAAGCATGAAAATCACGGAGGGAAAGGGTTAAGAAATAAGTGTTGGTCTGCAAATGAAACTTGCGTCAGGCAGGGGTTCAGTGCAGCTGCTTGCAGCCTCTTGCTGTCAGATCAGGACAAATTCCCAGCATGGCCATTAAGGCTTTGGTGTGTAGGGTTAGAAAAATAGTGAGGGGTACTTGGGGAGTTGTCTTTACAGCTCTTGCACTGAAAATATTTTTTTAGTGTTAAGGCTGAATGTTGTTTTCGTTTTATAAATAACTGTGTATTAACAGAGCACAATAATTAGGGGATAAAAATGGGGAGGGTTAATTAATTCTTCTTTGGCCAAACAGGAAACTGATAATGTTTGTGTGCCATAATATTGTTATTGTTTCAGCTTTTAAAAGCCATACTAATGGATCAGAAAGATGACTGAATTAGTTTCAGATTGGTTTGATAAAGCACACATAGATGCCTGTGTCAAGAAAAGAATACCAATAGAGTGTATAAATAAATGTATGCAGAATTAGTACAAAAGAATATAATTACTATAGATTAGACATAATTATTTAATGTAAAATTAAGTATGATTATAACTTTGCATATCTAGAAATGTTGAGAAATATTTTCATTGCCTTAAAATTGGTTATCCTGTGTAAGTGCATTAACATTGTATTGTTATTCAGCTACAGTTCATGCTACTTCCTAAAGAGACTTCAAAAATATTTAAGCATTGATTTTTTTGGTATTGACAAATAAAAGATGATTTCATCAACAGAATATTGGCAAACACCTTAAAGGGCATCTGTGGCTCAGGCTTGGCAAAATTAGGAGATTAAGTTTCAATTTACAATAGTTTTTTTAAATACTTTAGCATTCAATCAGAACTTCTTGTTCTATCTGAAATTACTAAAATGCTAACACATTTTCAGGTTATTGTAAAAGAAATGTAATTGAGTGCT
The DNA here is from genome assembly GCF_949628215.1 of Phalacrocorax aristotelis. Classification (NCBI taxonomy): domain Eukaryota; kingdom Metazoa; phylum Chordata; class Aves; order Suliformes; family Phalacrocoracidae; genus Phalacrocorax; species Phalacrocorax aristotelis. The sequence goes on along the minus strand of NC_134281.1, from coordinate 42,305,781 downwards.
CCAGGAGCGGTCTTGTGTGCCATCTATTGGAACAAAGCAAAATAACCATTTAATATGTCCTGCCTGGGCTTCTCCATTGCCGTTTGCTAATGTTTCTGATTCCTTCTGTTTTCGGCTTGGCGGTGTTGCAAAGCTGGGGGAGAAGCAATCTGATCAGTAAAAGATATAGGAAACTCAAAGGAGCGCATCCCACTTTGTCTAGTTGTAAGAAAGAAGCATTGTTTGAGGTTCCAGCATTTAAAAAGAAGGGAAGAACACCCACAAAACTTACAAGCCAAAATGTTTTTGATGATTGCGGTTTACTCCAGGCAGTGGCACAAAGCACTGAACTCGCACTCAGTAGGAGATCCAAGAGCTCGGACCTCTGGAAGTGGGAGCACTAAATTAGAGTGCTAAGGGGAGTCAATTTGACACATTTGTCCTGTCACACGAGGGTAGGGTGTGATGAAAAGATCATTTATACATGTCATTTGGAAAGAAAACACTGATTATTTCAGGTGAACGGGATTGATCTGCGGACTGCCAGCCACGAAGAAGCTATCACTGCGCTGAGACAGACGCCCCAGAAGGTGCAGTTGGTTGTTTACAGAGATGAAGCGCATTACAAAGATGAAGAAAACTTAGAGATTTTCTATGTAGATATACAAAAGAAAACGGGCCGGGGACTAGGGCTCAGCATAGCTGGAAAACGGTAAGAGTATCTCTTTGATCGGACTGCACTTCAAATGAGAAATATTTTGCTTTTTGCTGTATGAGCAGCTCGAGCCATTAAACTGAATATGAAAAAAGGAAAAAGCCTGTAAGCAACAAACTTTTGGATCTAAGTAATTTCAAGGGTGCCATGGGACTGTGGTCCTGGCTCCTTTATCAGAGCAATGACACACCTGTGTAGCAAAGGTTGCTGCTGCCCAGGAGGGCTCCCAGCACAGAGCGGGTGTCCTGCTCTGAGTGAGTGTGGCCAGGTGGGCGCATGCAGAACCCAGAGCTCACTGTTCTGCTGATTCAACATAGCCGTGTCTCAGGGCTTAGAAGCACTAGCCGTGGCTTTTCTGATTTTAAAACAGGGAAAGAAACTTTATTATTTCCAAATACCAGGATATGGCTTTGAAAATGGATTTGTGAGTTAGATCTAGCTCCTACTCGGGTTCAAAGGGACCAATGTCAGTGGAAGCTAAGAGGCTGAGTTAGACCCAAATCCTGAACAGTATCAAAGTGACTGTAGAGGGCTGTAGACAGCAGTTCTGTGAGTTCAGAGCAGAATCTGAGGTACGGTAGTAGGTAACAGTTCCTTAATAAAATGTGACTTTTCACTGATGTATTTCTAAACCATTGCTATTAGATCATTCAAAGCAGAGCACTGATAGATTTAATCTTTCATTGCTAGAAGAGATTTACGGCATGACATTGGCAAGCACTCACTCAGTGTTGGTACACAAGAGTCATGTGGTTGCTCTTCTGTATTGCCAAAAAAAATTTACTTTCTCAGTTACAAATCATCATGTCATTATCCTGACTGCATACGGTCAGTAAAGTTTCTGCAGCAGTTTTTTACAAGAGTGGCAATGTTTAACCCAGGTGTTGTGAACAGATTGTGGGTTGGGTAATTAATTTAGGTTATGTAAATTACCTTGCAGATGGTAATCACAGTCTCCAGCCCTCCCGCGTTTGCTTCTGTGCAAAACTTTCTGTACTATTGCTAAGTGCTTTGCTTGTGGGGATTTCCACGTTAGAGTTAGCTCAATTTCTGAAGTCGTTTAAATTATACCCAGGTATAATTCAGGTTGTGAAGTGTTATATCATTCAGGGTGAAGGATACCAAACGCCAAATTTTGGCATTGCAGTCGGCACCAGCTCACACCATAGCGAGCTCCGGGAGCTGGGGCCAGCACAGGGGGGTCCTGCAGCCTCTGGGAGGGAACTGCCCGTGAGGAGGCTGGAGCTGATAAATAAATACATTTCCCCCAGTCTGGGTAGCCTGCTACTCTCACAAGCCTCGCTGCCCACTGCAGGCAGACAGCCACAAAGCTGGGTTTTCTGCTGCATAACTCATGTGCAAACTATAAAAGTCTTTTCTGCAGACTTCTCCCTGGTCTTCTGGTGGGGGTCTCCAGGCGTCTAAAAGAGAAACTGAGCTGAACCATTAGAGGGAATATAGAAAAAAAATCTGAGGCTGCATAATTCATATCAGGCACATCAGGAGGTAGTTTAACTCCATCTTAGACTGATCCTTGGATTTTTATTCATGCAAAGTGGTATTTTTCATTAATCTTTATGGATCATGCAGTCAGAACTAACAGTTCAAGGGGAAAAACAGCATTAAATATAGCAAAACATGCCTTGGTTTTAAAACGCATAGATTTTTTTACACTCAAATGGTTGAATGGGGTGTAAAACTAGTTCTTCCTCTGCTCACAGGTTTCTTTTAATGTCTCTTAAATGCAAGTAATCTAAATTGGTCTCCCAAAGAATATTGGATTGTGTAATTAGCCATATGCTTCTTGCATTGTTAGAAATGGAAGTGGAGTGTTTATCTCTGACATTGTTAAAGGAGGAGCTGCAGACTTAGATGGAAGATTAATTCAAGGAGATCAGATTTTGTCTGTAAATGGAGAGGATATGAGAAATGCCTCACAAGAGACTGTTGCCACTATACTTAAGGTGAGTACAAAATACATTTTAAGATACTGAATTGCAGTTACTGACACTATGCAAGGTAATTATTCTGAAGTGCTGTTTACACATAGGCAGGACAGCTTGAACTGATTGCCAAGACAGGAATTTCATCTCAAATAACTTTGGGAGACTCATTTAAAATCACTTCTCCATGTATATTTAGAAGTGGGATGATATGAAGTGGGAAAACAAAGACACATGTAGTAAGTATTTAGTCATTTATCTGAAAATGTAACTGTATTTCACATGTTAGAAAAATATTTGGAAACCTGAGAGTGATACAAGTCAGCTCTGAAATCAAATGCCTTTGGCTTTGCTGCACTAACCTGCAGCCATAAAAGGCAGCTTAAATCAGTTTCTGCACAGCTTTCTATCTTAGGGGAGTGATTTTATACTCTGAAGTTGTGCAGTCTGGGGGAATTTTCTTTTTTGCATTAGAAAGCATGTGACTGCTTGAGGCAGAGGAGAGGGCAGGGGATGGCCTGCTGCAAGTGCCTGATGTTAGATCCTCTGTACAGCTCCCAGGCCCAGCAGCCTGTACCAAGGATGAAAGCATGGGTGGGAGCAATGGTGCACACCCATTTCTGTTCAAAACTGCATCTGGAGACAAGGCCTTTACCCCTGCCATCACCACTAGTGTTTCTGCATATGATTTCTTTCAGTCTTGAACAGAAATCCTAATTATTTCCTTGCTTTTTTTCATTCGGGTGGCCAAAGGTTTACCTATTTAAGAATTGGAAATCAGTGATATGAGGGTATGTTATTAAGTTGAATCTATATGTGTTAAATTCACCCCCTTTCTGCAGCATTTTCCCTCTGAAGTGTTTTTTCATGCATATTGTTTGTGGCAAATGTCAGTTAAAGAGTTGGGGGCCTTTTGTTTCTTTTTACTGTGTAATTGACCGTATGTAGTTTGCCAGCAGGAAGATTCATAACGACCTCAGCAAACAGGATAAGTCTTCAGGATAGACCTAAATCCAGGGACCAGTACTTTTTGTATTGTCTAAATACAAATGTTAATGTTTTGAGAACTCCTTGTGGTTTTCTTCACGGAGTTGTGGTGCTGAATATAAACATAATTCTCTTCAGGAGAGTGTGAAATATTATATGTCTACTTAAATGCTCTGCATGTTTTGTTTTTTCCCAAGTGTGCCCAAGGCTTAGTGCATCTTGAGCTTGGGAGATTGCGAGCTGGATCATGGCTATCATCACGGAAAACACCCGAAAACAGTCAGGTTAGTGACAAATTAATATGTATAAAATGTAGGTGTGAAGGGTAAGGCATGGAGATGGTGCACAGGTGTGCATGTGAGGCTCAGTCCTTCCATAGGCACTTACTGCTGAGGATGTGGAACAAAATATTTTATCACAATGATTTTCTGTGCTGAACTGCAAAGTAAGTGTCACGCTGAAATGCTGATTAAATAAACAAGCTAGTTAATGTATCTTTTTAAGGAGCGTCTTCCTGAGACACACCAAAAATATGTAATATCTTTCTCAAATGGTGATGCCCAGAAATTTTTTTTAGACCTGCAAAAAATGCTGAATGTGTTTTCTGCAGCTGTTTTGTCAATCAAAATGAGTTAATGAAACTGAACTATATCTTAGCCTATCTTCTGGCACAACCACATGAGAGCTGCTTTCCTCTCAAAGAAAACACAGAGCAATTTCCTGCTTCACTTGCTTTTTACCTGAAGCAAGGACAACAATTCATTTTTCAATCAGTGCAGGGCTTTTTCCCTCTCCCCACGTCCCCCAGCCAGCTCACACACTGATACCGTTAGCACTGAAGTCCCAAGTACTGCAAGGGAGGAGAACCAAGCAAGATGACTTACAAAACTTTTTTTGAATGGATTTCCCTTCTGAAGACTGACTGCTTTGCCATGACATTTAAGTTGCCAATGTCCCCAAGAGACATTGGCTCTCCCCAGGAGCTGTGGTTCACAACCGTGCTATTGCTCTGGAGTGTTCTGCCCCCTCTCTGCCCAGGTGCAGGTGTCAGGGACCCAGGGGACATTGCCCACACGTCTCCTTCTCACACTGATGTGCAACCAGGCAGGAGAGGCTGCATCACTGGTGGGATCCAGCCCAGCCAGCATAAATGCTAAAAGAAGGGCTTGGTTTTGGAAATGGAGAGGAGGAGTTGTGGGAGACTTTGGGGGGATGTGAGTTAAGGCAGGAATGCTTTTAAGGAGGTCAGTAAAAGGTAGCTTGTCCTTGATGTTGTTCATGAACAACCCAAAAAGGATGCCAAAATCATAGTCATGTGTTGTGATTTCTTAACTTTCTAAAGGCCAGCAGTGATCCAACCTGCTGTCTGGGTGAGTGAGGTATCAGGAAGGGCTAAAGCCTTGCAGGAACAGCTGGGCTAAGCCCAGCTTTAAAAATAATGACTAAATATCATTGGAGAAACGTCTGCACTGCATACAGCAGGCAAGGAGAAATGAAATAACAGAGGAAAATAATACTGATTGCATTAAGTAAAGACAGCAGTCCTGAGTATTGTCATTGTATCAACAGCTAGCCTAAGCAAGAGCAATGTAATCAAAAAGTGACAGGTAAAAATTATCCACCCAGTTTTACTATGTAAAACTCATATCTGAAAGGGAAGCAAAATGCCATAGTATCTAACATGAGTCTAGGTAAAAAATCAGATCAAACTACATCATCCTTCTTTCTTTGTAGCATAAGAGGCTTTTGCAGGAACCTGGTAATTTCTGTATTTTTTTAAATACAAGAAATCTTAACTGCTGTTCTTAACGCAGTCATTTGAGAGCCTTCATCTCACTGCTCCTAAGTGACTTGGTGATTTTGAAAACTGAATAAATGTTTCTCAGCAAAACCATTCCAAATGTTATAACAGTCTAGGCAGATAATACGGCAAATCAGCTTGAATGATTTGCACAACTGTGAGCAATGCTTTAGAAGCTGTTGGCCAAGAGCACCCCGAACTTTTGTCCTCACTTGGCTTTTTTCTTGGTCTGTTGCATACCTTTAACAGTAGAGATATAAGCCATGTAATGCAGGACAGCGATTTCTTTCACACATATTGCAAATTATGTTAACTGACCCATGAATTGGCAACTGGAGGTGGAAATTGTGCTTTGCCTGTTGTTTGTTGCTGACAGCTGCACACTGGTCAGTTAAGATAAATGCTGCCAACGCTTTTGATTCACCGCCTAATGCATTTAGCGGGAGAAAGCTCTGCTGTGGACAGAGAAGTATAGACCAGATCTTTGTTTTGCATAGGATGGCTTAGCTGAAAAGGTCTGGCCCTCAGTGAAACCTGTTGTTCAGATGCACTTTCTGAAATTATTATGATATTTCCTTGAGGGGCAGAGTCTGAAGATAAAGCCAGATTTGGAGATAGGGAAAGGAGGGCTGGATATGGATGGCCAAGAATTGGTAACATGTACAAGCAGCTATCTTCAGAGGCTCTCCCTTTTGTCACCTGGCATGTTGTTCTGGAAACAAGAGGAGGTTCATGGGTAAATGAAAGGAGCAGGGTCAGTTACGGGACCTTATAATCAGGTAGTAAATTCAGCTGAAATATTAAAGCCTGTAGAGTACTGCCATGTAACAAGATGGGTGTGTTATCCCCACCTTGTGGGAGAGGAGGTGTTTTGTGTCCTGCTGTGTGCATGCTCATTGCAGGGTGAGGTGCCTGCAGGGTGCACCATGGGGAAGATGCCCACAAGCTTTAGCAGCAACCATCATCTCACCTTCTTCTCAGATTCAGAGACACACTGGGAAAAAGTAGAGGAGGGGGTTAATTGTACTTCCTTATACCCTCTAGAGCAGACCTAGACAATGTACACGTTAGGTGTGTACTTAACAGATTGAAGTGCAGTTGTGTGATACTGTGAGCAGCACTATGGGTGTGCCTACAGCTCAGAATAGATTTTGGTAGGTTCCCCCTTGGGAAATGAAATCAGAGGGGATTGCACTTGCGTGGCCGATGTGGTATTTCCAGTCTGGTTGGCACAGAGCACAGCTGTGCCCGTATGTTGCAGGAGCTGCTTTAAAGTTAATGTTTGGGTTTGACTCACAGGTTTTGATTTATTTTTAACTTCAGGCGAGCCAACAGAGTGTCCATGGCCACTTCCGCCCTGCGCTTGCTCCAGTCCTCTCTACCTTACAGAATTTTGTCAGCACAAAAAGATCTTCAGCAGATGTGTCTCAGAGAAACTCAGGTATAATCTAGGTAGCTGTCAGAATAGCTGCATTTTATTTGCTTTATATTTGTGTTGGTTTAAAAACAAAGATGAATACTTGAATCTGGTTTTCCTATCCAGCCTCCCAGAAGACGTACCACTGATATTTTAAGACCCAAACACTTTCCAGCAGATGACATTATTTTTATGTCTACTAGTAGAGTAATGGTTCCTCTATTTTAAGTGCAGAATTCCTGTGCCCTGCAATTCCCTGACGCCCTTGTCAGAGGCTTAGTACAGGCAAGGTTCTCGCATTAGAAACAGTTTTCTCAGGGAATAAAGCTGCCACCACTTCATTTATATCTTTGTTGCTCTTGAGTGTATAAAGGGGTGTTTTGTAATGAGAAAGTCACAATGCTCAGTTTGCAATTTGCAGATTTAGCAAGTGCTAAATCTACAACCTGCAGTAGCTTGTGGACAGCCTGTGCATTTGTATGCTCTGACCTGTGTCAGAAGTTGGTAAACTTTGCTTTTGTCTGACCGTGGGCAGAAGTAGATGTTTCTTCTGCCAGTTTGCATGCACTGGAGGAGGCGTGTGGCTTTTTGGGCAGCCTTCCTTGTGCTATTTTAAGGGTCCTGCAGCACTGAAAGCATGTGTCTGCATGCCCTGATGCGGCATTGTCAGAGCTGGGCTTCCCACTGCCACAGACCTCGCTCCACCTCAGCCATCCTGCCTTGGGTACTCATAGCAAATATTTGCACAAACGCATGTGTGTGGTGCTGAGAAATACTGATGTGTGTTATTAGGAATCTTTAACTCTTGAAAGAGACTAATTCTGCCTGCTTTCTAAAGGGTCTTAAAATAGTTTAATTAAAGCTGGTAGAATTAGGGGTTGGTCTAGCATTTTTAATGTCTTGAGTACTTTCAAATGTCCTATGGCTAGATATATTCCAGCCAGACTTCCTGGCTGTCTATTATTTACTAATACAGCACAAATTAGAAGAGGAAATCAATGGAACCTCAACAGTCTCAGACCAGCCATGTACCCTACCCCTTTGTGGTAGGGACACTGTGATTTATGAATAATAAGCCAATCTTTAATTGAGTGAAATGCACAATAGGGCTTTTCTTCAGGCTGACAGAGTGCTGCTATTCAATAGATTGTGGTGAGTAGCGGCTGTGCTACAATGGGCGTCACAGTGGCATCCGTCAGCCAGAGTGATTACATCCGTATTCATCTCCGAGTGAAACAGAAATCCTGTCCTCCTAACGTGAGCAGCACTGCCTGGTTTGGCACAGGAAGGCTCCGCTTCTGCTTGGTGATAACTGTGACTAGGCAGCAAGGGACCATTGTCACCTGACAGTGTTATCTCTTAATTATATTATCTCTTAATTACAGAAGCTAATTGTTTGTTTCTTTATTAGTAGGAGCAGATATGGGCCCAAGGACTGTGGAGATAACAAGGGTCAGTGAGTTATTTTCTGTAAATTCAAAAAGCTGACACCTTTAACTGAAGTTGTTAATTTCTGTAGCATTTCTCAGAAGTAAAGTTGCATTATTTGTCTTTGCAATAGGTTGCTGGATGCACGCCTGTGTAATAGGACATGCATGTGTGAGGAAGTGTGTGTCTGTCAAACCTATTTATTTTCTTCCATGTTCCATAAATCAAATGAGTCAGTTATTGCTATACCCTGAACATTGACCTCTACAAGTCACTCTAATTGCAAATGTTGGGGGTTTTGTTTTGTTTTAGGGACCAAATGATGCACTTGGTATCAGTATAGCAGGAGGGAAGGGAAGTCCATTAGGAGATACTCCCATCTTCATTGCTATGATTCAAGCCAGTGGTGTGGCTGCGCGTACCCAAAGACTCAGAGTGAGTAGAGGGGTCCTCTCAATACTTCCTATTTCATCTGCAGTGTTTCCCACTGAGAAGGAACCTCAAACACTTTTCTATATGCCATCACTTTGATAACGTCTCATAGACTATTCTGTCCTTAAAGACAAACAAACAAAAACAAACAAACAAAACCACCCCAAAACCAACCAACCGAAAAAAAAAAAAAACCAAACCTTCCCTTCTCTTCCCTTTTTGATTATATTGCATCTTGGGATAATGCCAATGGTTGCCCACATGGAAAAGTGACATTAAGAAAAAGAACATAAACGAGTTTGCAGTCTTTGAATGTCTATGTTCATCCAGACCCAGGGCGGGCAGCAACAGGCGATTTGGAAACCACAGGCGTTTTGGGGGTTGCAGACTGGGCATCATGTAGAGCTCAATCCAGGTGGAAACAGAATTCAGTTGTTTGATCTTAAGGCCCTTATAAAGAAAAGCCAAAAATAAAGCACTTGTATCAGACCCACAGGATCTGTGGGTTTCCACAAATGACCATGGTGTACACTTTCCAGTTTTGGAGAGAATTTCAATAAATCATTATTATTGAAAAGAACTTCTTATGCAGATGCATAGGATTGCTTTGGCCCATGAGATTCATTAGTACATGCTGCTACATTCATACCCTGTCTCTAATAGAATTACACAATAGCACTCAGTGTCCAGGTCAAGATCATTTCTATGTACAAGAAGAAGAAATCATCTAAGTTAATTAGATTAAAATCAGAAGTGCTGCTTTCCTATACTGCATTCAGCATGTGCATACATAGTCTGTAAGAACATGAACTTGTCTGCACGTGTGGACGCAATTCTTTCTGGATGGGAGGACAGCATTGAAAACCTCACACTCTGCTTGCAAATGGAAATAGTAAAATACAACCCATCTTTGTTTCTCTGATTTTAAAAAATCCGTATTGTACTTGCTCTGAAGAACGGTAAATGATCACTAGCAATGCAGAATTCTCACAAAAGGGATCCTGCAAAAGGGAAGCATGACTGTGTGGTGCTAAGTTCACAAGGAATTTTAAGCATTCTTAATTTTAATTTTCCCTAATGCTAGTAATTTTCCATTACTGTTGTACTTTTAGGTTGGAGATCGGATTGTCAGTATTAATGGGCAACCTTTGGATGGGCTGTCTCATGCAGATGCGGTTAATCTACTAAAGAATGCTTATGGGAGCATTATCCTGCAGGTATGGTGATAAATTGAACATGCAGCTGCATGAGGGTAGATAAATGGTATTCAGGAAAAAAAAAAAGCCTAAGCATCACTGGCACAAGGCATCACAGAATTGCAGGGTGCTTGCTGATGGGAATTACACAGAATGAAAGCAAGAAATAATTTTCATTCAAAAATTCTTTATTGCCACTCATACAGGCTGTGAGCATGATTATATAAAAGCATAACAAAGAGAACAAAATAACTTGTTGCTACACATGGTAAATCAACAAGCTTCCAAGTTTTTTTTTTTATTTGAAGTTAACTAGGAACAAGAAATTACATGTGTGTGTATGTGTGCATGCACGTAACTAGCCTGTGACCAAACTGCCCACAGTGTTAATTTCCTTGTTCTTGGAAGGGGAAGAAGAAAGAAATGCTAGCAGCATTTAGTAAAAATGATAACATCATCTTTAAGACAGTGCTGCCTAGAATTGATTATTCTACAGGTAATGAATAATAACACTCAAGAGAGAAAACTGTTATCACTGCCGCGTTTATATGCTAGCTATAAGGAAGACATGTTCTGCCACTTTGGTTCTAATTGCTGCTTGCCAGTATATTCATCTTTCATTTATTTTTATGTTTACACAAAGAAATGGGAAAAATACTTGCCAGAGAGTGTTCAAAATAGTACTAATTTGCAGAATTATTGTAACAATTGGAAAACAAGCTTAAGACGTACCACTAAAATCTACTTTTAAATTTTTTTTATCATCACAGCATACTGGATTGGAATACATCTTGAGAGATTTTTAAAGCATCTTGCTTACATTACAACACAAATGTGACTATAAAAAATGGGGGGGGGGGGAGCAAAAAATAAAAAAAAAAAGGAAATGAAATTATAATAAACTTAGTTTTAGGCTTGCTTATTCTTTGCCTGTCCGTGAACTGCTGACCTGGTAACTGATGAGCCAGCTCCAGAGCAGGTGGTGTATTCACTTAGTTCCATCGAAGTCAAATGAAATACACAGATATACACCAGCTGAGGATTTTCTGTTGAATTATAGTTATCGTATTGTTACTAACGTTGAGTAATTTCACTTTTCATGTCAACAGTATTCACAGAATAGAAAATGAAGCTTGCTGCAGAACCCAAAACTGCTAATCTTGAAAGCTGTAATACAGTGTATTCCACCTCACCGTGTATTTTAAAATATTCCTGATGAAGCATGCTGTCAGTTGGTCGCTCACATAAACAAAGAGGTTCTTCTAGAAATGTCTTTGGGTTTGTCAGCTAACAGTTTTCTTCCGTGTTTTTGCTGACTAGCTTAAAGTGGGCTTAATACTTCTTACCGATGATACAGGTTTATTCTGATAGAATAGAGTCTATTTTCCTTTATTAAAAATGTGTAATGTGGAGGTGGAATGTTATATTTTAATGCCGGCAGGGAGTAGTGTTGAAGCCCTGCCGTAAGCGTGGTGATACTGTTACCTTACATGCTAACGCAGGTACTTCTCAATCACTGGATTGCTTTTTTTATTAAAACAATCTAAATGGAATAATCCTATCGCTGTGGTAATCATGACTGATGTGTCATTAAGTAATTCTATTTATTATCAGGTTAGACCACTTCATGGCAAACTGCTTTGAAAGGTCAGATAATTGCATTCAGCCGTGTGGAAAGGCTTATTATCAGTACGTCCTGGGAAGGATGGTAAAGGAGTTTGCAAATGCTGTTTGCAAATGGGAGATTAGGGTCTCAGGGGAACAATCATCCCTTTTGGCTGTTTTGATGCTTTGGTTTAATTTAATTTCTTTTCTGCAGGTGTAGTAATGAGATAAGGGGGAAGCTTTTTTACAAGGTTGTTGAACTCTGATATGTTCTTACTGCCAACTGAAGATTTTTTAATATAGATTTATTTTGCCCTCGTTTTATTTAACAACAAAATACAACAAATACTGGCTGGCACTCTTTCCTCTACTGCAACGGGAAGGAGAACTTAACGGTATCTTTGCTGGCTGAGCCAGGTGCAGCTATCTTGTCTGCTGGACCCTTTCATTTAGGGCATCTGAGAACCTGAGTCCTGGGATGCAAAATTTGCATGAGAACTAATCTTCCTTCCTAGAAAACGCTACCACCCTCTTGGCTCCAAGTGATTAGAAAGAGGGAAATATTGTTGTGGAAGAATTGTGAGCACTCATTTAAAACAGGGGATTTATATAATGGATTTTTTATTTCGAAAAGGTACATTTCCCTTAAGCTATGTTCACAGCAAGGAGTGGAAAAAGTGCCTGTTAATTTTGATAAAATAAGACCACAGATAGCTAGGGGAAGTATTGAAAATATACTTAGTGGGTACTTCTCACTGTCTCTGAGCCAAACTCCTGTGCTGTACAGTAGACATCAAGCAGAGAAGAATATCTCATCAGAAGGAGATGGAGTGAGGGGAATACCACGGCATGTAGTTGTTAGGAAGTTGATGCCTTTTCAGCTGTGAATACTTAAAATCCAAAATACTTCATAATGTTTTCCTCAAATTTTTTCCAGAAAAAAAAGCAAAGAATAGAAAATTAGCATGCAATGAAAGGTTAAAAGAAAAGAAAAAAAAAAAACTAGAGTGGGCATTGAGACTTTGTATTTAATAAATCCCACTGGGCCTACAGGCTACAAGCTTTTATCCTTATGAGGCTAAACCCCTGTGAACAACAAACACCAGACTTCGGCATGCAAGTAACAGTGTTCTCAATACAGCCATAGTCATATTTGTAATAACCTATACAGCATTGATATGGTTGCTTTAAACAGCCTGACCAAGTTTGCTGCCTCACAACCTGTCAAAATGTCATCAGCTCTATTAATTACTGTGTGGTGGTAATTCATGATGGTTTCAGAATAATGTAGGAGCCAGAATTGGGAAGTTTAAGAATCCAGTTTGTTAGATTCATGCTCAAAATTGCAGAAAAGTTGAAACTAAGGATTAATTTCTTCCCCACTTGGCCAACAAACCAATCTAAGGTATTTCAGGACCTTTGCCCCATAGTCCAATGGACCCTTGGATCTCTGTATTTTATTAAAGGCTAAGGTGTTCTCTGTGGGAGACCTTTACTTTCAAGCCCAATACTGGACACCTTGTGTTGACTCTGAGTCGTGCCTATTTCCTCGACAAAGTAATCTCTTTCTCTGGATTATCCAGGACTGTTCCCCTCTGCTCAGTGTCTGAGTGGTACTCATGGAAAGGCGAGAGAAAGCTTCAGAGCAAAGTTTGCATTTAACCTCCAGAAAGGTGGTTACTATTAATTCTATTATTTGAAACTATTGAGTTAGTAGGAAATCTAAGAGAGTAGGACTTGTATTTGAAATTTGCTTGAAAAGAAAACAATGATTGTTTTTCCTAATGTAATGTAAATGTAAATACCAAAGCCAAGATGTCTTTGGTATTAAGTGAACACACTTAGTACTTACTTCATTGCATCCTTCTGTTTAGGTTGTGGCTGATACCAACATCAGTGCCATTGCTACCCAGCTGGAGAGCATGTCTGCAGGATGTAACCTTAACTCTTCTTCTGAACATCCTTCTGAAGATCCTGAGTAAGTTTGTATTTAGTCTGCATAACTGAGGTGGATTTCTACGCCCCATGCAAGAGAAAAACCTAGGCTGGTGAAGAAAGTCTCTCCCATTGCTTTTCTCTCTAATTTTCCATCGCCTTTAAAATGGTAACTGTGACCTTCTCCAAGCTGATTATGGATTCATGTCCATCTTCACCTGGTGTCAAAAATTGCTTGAGTAAATAAGCATAAAATATGTTTCCAAGCACTAGTTCTGGACATTTAAATAAAAAAAAAAAAAAAATCTCGCTTCTTTTCTAATGTGTTATGCTGACATGGTAGTTCTGCCCTTGTCTGTTGGCTTCCTTGCCTCAAAGGAGTTATGACTGTAGCAATTTGAAATAATTTGTCATTGGCAGAATAAGGCAAGAGGTGTTAAAAAGCCTGATATCAGAGAGAAATGCTTCAAAATATGTCCCAGAAATTTCTTTCTTTTGAATCTTTTTAGCTTTACGATTTGAAAAAGTCCAATTAAAATTTTTTATATTTACAGCACTTCTGTATGGTGGTGGAAGTTAGAGGTCTAGTCCTCTCATGGCCATGCATCATTCTCCATCATGTGCTTTTTAGGGCAGCTTATAGCATTCCAGTTATCATTTTGAAATTCATTTGATCTTCATTTTTGTTCATTAGCTTCATTATGTTCTTAATTTTCATTCTTTCATTCATAATATTTATTTTAAGAAGCTGAGATGCAAGTTGCTGCCCTATCTCAGGGCATAAAAGGGTATAAAAGTTAAGATATTTGTGCTGCATTCTCTAGTCTTACAACGTGAGATACTGTTTTTGTTGCTGCTCTCAAAGGAGAATTGCTTACTTCACAAAAGGATTTGTATTATCTTTTGATATCAAAATAGTAAGGGAATTTGAATGAAAATATGAAGTAGAATTAAGTAGGCATATGCATTCAGTCTGTCCTAAAGACATGGCTAGATTCTAGTCATCATAGGCTATACCTTTATAGAGGTGGAAGATGCCAAACACCTTTTGTCCATAATAATTTTTTCTAAATATGCAGAAATTATTTTTTCAAATTTGAGATGGATGTGTACATATGAGTGGTATAAATACCACCAAAAAATCTTCCTTTGCTCAGTGTAGACAGTAAAAGCCCCTGAAGAGCAGTTCAGGGTCTAAGTAATGCACTGAGTGAGGGGCTCTTCAGAGTCAGCCTCTGCGGTAACGAGGCACAGGGTGTAGGTCAAATATAGACTGTTAGGAAACAGCCCAAAGAGCCTGCAGTAGAGCTGAGACTATAAACACAAGTGTTCCTGGCTGCACCCTGTCTATTAGACTCATTCCTCTGAAGTCATAAAGTAAAATCATACTGTAAGGAAATTGTTGCAGTTGCGACTTATGCAGACTAAACACGACAGCTTGGCCGGTAAGAAGGCAAACTCTCCTTTACGTACACGCAGCGCCCGCAGATGAGGGAAATTTAACTTCTGCATCAGCGATAAATGCTCTTGTTGAGATCTTTCTAAAAACAAGTATTTTCAAAGTGAGGAGCTGAAGTACACCGAACAGCATCTGAACTTCAGGCTGCACAGGAGTGTATTTCAGTGCAAGGACAAGAGTCATGGTTTGTGACTGTGTGAAAAACTTCTTGATAGATAAATATCTCTGTAAGTGTTCCTTCTGTGTAAAGACCCCCCAAAACATTGCTATTCTAAGTGATATTTATTGTGTTTTCAGAGCACCTCAGCCTAAGATTATTACTTTGGAGAAAGGTTCTGATGGACTGGGATTTAGTATTGTAGGGGGGTATGGAAGTCCCCATGGAGACCTGCCCATTTATGTCAAGACTATATTTGCCAAGGTATCTTTTTTTTTTTTTATTGTTTTCTCTCTTTTTATATATTATCTTTAAAAACAAACCTAAGATTTGGCTTGGATAATATATTATGTAGTAGAAAGCAAAACGTACTAAGTACATCAACGTGAGTAAGTGGACCCGGAACTCACAGGCAGCTTCTCAGTTTATATTTCACGTTGCTGATGGCTGAAACAAGATGCTTTATCTCAGAAAAATTGCTCTGTGTACTTGGGAAACTTGGTTTTACCCATTAAAATATTTATAAGGCAGTTTTATATCTGTAAATCTCAAAGTCCCTTCCAAGAGGTATGGAGGCATCACTTTTCCCCCTGTACAGGAGAGGAGACAGTTGCAGAAATGCTGTATGTTTGTGGCTGAGCTTCAGCTGCAAAACCAGCCATAAGCTCCTGTGCCCAAGATAGTTACCTCAATGAGAAAAATGACCAAAAGACAAAAACGCCATGCCTTGTGGCTTGGTAATGAGTTGGCTTGCATGTTGGTCCTGGCTTTAGTTATTCTCCCTTGCTTCCAGCTTCTTTCTCATGCCTTTCCGTGAGTACTCCACTCCCACGTGCTGGAGCTGCTCATGGTGCGGCTGTCTCAGCCCATCTCTGACTCCAGCCCTGAGTGTCAGGGGGGAACACCTTCCGGCCAGGTACAGTAGTGGCTCTGGCCACCGAGGCTGAAGAGGAAACAGTACCACACAGCCTCGAGGCAGACAGCGCCAGACAGCCACTGGTGCAGAGGGAGAGCCACCCCTTTTCCCACCCGTCCCCTTGCTGTCAGCGACCTCAGCATGGGCTAGCAAGATACATCAGCATGGCCATGTGAAGGGGGTTCTGGAAGTGGTGGGGGCAGGGAGGAGAAAAACAGTGGGAATTAGGAATACTTTATGTAAAGTAACCTTGAAGTCAGTCACACATAGGTTTTTTGTCCCGTGTCTACTTGCTGTCACTTGTTTCAGTGCTTCTGGCGGAGTAGATGACATAGTTTAAGAAAACTTCATCTGAAAGTGGAGTAGAAGTTGTGCCTCCTCTCCTTCTATGATTCTGGGGCTCAAACCACAAATATCTGGTCTTTTTACAATTTTAAATTATTAACATGGGAGGATATTGTGTCTTTAAACTGATGCTTAGATTTACAAGTTTCTAGATGTGAGCACAGCTGAGAAACCCTAAATCAAAGCTAGAATACACTGCAGTCACTGGTAGGGCCATGGAGGAGAAACAGACACCATGAACCAATCTCTGGGCAGGGCAGTGCTCAGGATTTAGGTAAAAGAGCTGCACTGAGGTCTTTGGAGGAGAACAGCCATTTCTAAAGCTCTGTGGGAGCTTCTCAGAACCTTCGATGGAGCCAAGCTCCATCCGGGGCTTAGGGTAGTGCCCACGCTGTTCTGCTGCATGAGCTCTGCATCCCTCTCCCTCCCCACATTTTAACCCATTTCTCAGCACTGGGTGTGGAGTACATTTAAATACGGCTTTAACAAGCCTCTCCATAATCATAAAAGCCTTTATACTGCAGCTTTTTCAGGGATGAGCCAATTCTCTTCTTCCCATGGGTTATCACCCACCCACGCTGCCCCAGACCTTATGGGGCTGGGTACGTGGGGTGAGCAATGGGCAATGGTTGAAGCACTCAGGGAGACTTCAGCACTGCCATTTCCCATGTTACCCACCCAGTTACGGTGGGATTTCCAGTGCTGCATCCCCCTTCATTTCATCCATCAGCATTGTGAGAGGCAGGAGGGCTCCATGCTACCAGCCACTAATGACTTGCTTTGCCGTTTGCAGGGAGCAGCTGCGGACGACGGCAGATTGAAGCGTGGCGATCAGATTTTAGCAGTTAATGGGGAAGCTTTGGAAGGTGTTACTCATGAGCAAGCTGTAGCTATTCTGAAGCGCCAGAAAGGAACTGTAACATTAACAGTGTTATCATGAATGTCATTGCGCTTGCAGAGATAAATACAATTATTTTAGAACATCAGTAGAGCTATAATAATACTGTTCAGGCCTGAGCAGGATGTAAAGCAAACCCTGGCAAAAATGAATCCATATGCACCCCATTGCCGGAAAGGGTAGTGTGCATCTCGAGCTTCATTTAGCCTTCCACATTTATCAGCCTTTCTTCCCACCCTCCCCTACTTCTGGTGGCTTTTGAGGTTTTTCTGGACAAGTTTTAATTAAGAAACTTCAAAGAACAATATCCATTTTACTGTATTTATACAGCGGTTTATCCCCACTAGTCTGAACCCCAGTTACAACTGCTGAACCTGGAATCAATTCGCACACAAAAGGGAATTTAGATCATCAACTGATCTCATCTGATGAGCAGAAATAAATGCCGAGTGACTTGTCATCTCACTCATGATTTACTTATGCTAATTGTCCTTTCAAGTATGCCAGAAAACATTAGCAATGTAATTAAATTACCACTGTTCCAAATGATGAAATATCAAATTCTCCTCTGGGAAATTATTTGTGCTCAGCACAGTAAGTCTGATAGTCAAATGTGAACTTCTCATGTTTATCTCTTTGGGTAGGTCTATGGAAGTTAGTCAGAGGTAATTACTGTGATGTGTCAATTTGCAGCCTTTAGCATGAAAAATAAACTAGGGGAAAGGGAAATTTATTTTTTTTAGGCTTTTAAAATGTTTGAGCTTTTCAGGTATTTAGGCAGCATGAACAACAACAACCTATCTCGTTCTATTCTAATCATATTTTTAAAGAAGAAATGTGCTCGTATATGCCAGGCATGTGGCATACAAAGACAGTTGTCGTCGTGCCAAGTTGCAGCATAATTGTTCATCCTGAAACTTTAATGAAGACAAAAGTTTGCTTCGGCAATGGGATCCTGTAATTCTAGTAATGATGGTGAGCAGTCCCTCTGCACGTTGTCTTTAAGGATAGACGCAGTTAATCCAAACCAGCAAACCATTTTACATTTCTAAGAGTCTCTCCAGGATCAGATAGTGCAGGAAGAGGCTTTCACGGATTGCAGAGGATGCTTCTCTCTCAGGGCTGCTGGAGTTCTATTTGGATAACACCGAATCATACCAGGCAGTGGTGAGATGATAGCCGCGGAAGACTGCTGCAGCAGTTTAAGATGATGTCCTCCTGGGTCTGGCTGCCATGCCCATCCTCCCCAGGGCAGAGCATGCAGAAGGAGGTTCCTCAGCCCCCTCTGGTGAGTCGGACGGCTCAGTCGAATCAACCGACTATTTTTTTGTTTTAAGCTAAGCCAGGTGAGAGCATGCTGAAGCCCACAAAGAGCCTTCCCAAGACTTGTCCCACTCTGTGCAGTGGAGGTGAGATGTAGCTACATTCAGCCAAAAGTTAACAACTTTGTGACGTGTCGCAGCCGTTCCTGCAGTGATTATATGACCGTGGCCATAGTGATTTAGCAGATGAATTTGGCAGGCAGATTAATGGCAATGCAAGTCGTTGTGGTTTAATCTTCCTATCCAGAGGAACAGTAGGGTCTTAGAGGAAGCAGCCCAGTCTGATTTGGACTATTTGGTATAATTTATAATGATGATGTAGCTGGGAGAAATGAAAGGCTGTGGGGGTCAAAATTGGCTACTCATTTTATGTGAAAAATCTCTGGAATTAAATGGAAAGAGGACTCAAAATCTGTAACATAATAACTGGGTTTGTGTTAAAAGTACCGCATTCAGAATGTTTTAGCTCTAGTGGGTATTCCCCCATTTTACATGAAAGAACAGGTACTGAAATCAGATTAACCACACTGAAACAAGCAAGCTGTCACTAGCTCTCATTGAAATGGTTTTCCTTCTTTCCTTGAAAAGTTTTCTTTAACTCCTGGTAATCACAAAGTGCATTTAGCCTGCTGGAACCATTAGTGGGTATTCTGTTAATAGTGCCTGGAAGAGACTTCACATTTTCAATGGATTCCCACTGTACTATTTAATTTGCCAAGTGAAGAATTAGTGGAACCTTGATTGTAGACGCACAGAAATATGTCCAGATATAGCAAATCGGAGAATTTTTAACAAACTGCCTTTGGTTGCAAATGTATCCAAGCTATGCAGAAGTTAAAGGCAGGTAGGTGAAATGTGAAGAGGTATCCTCAGAAATATTGGTGGAATTTATGAACAAAATATAATGATTCTTCTGTCTGATTATGTTTTTATAACTGTTGCATTCCTACTTTAAGATGTTGCCACATTTAATCTATGAAGTTTTACACAGCTATTTATTAGCCTATTATGCACATACTGTTCATATACATAAAGAATAGAATTTATGGGCTGAGATATTTTGCACTTCTTATTGCTCAGAATGAGAGAACATTTTCTGCTTCTTGTAATTTGCACTTTGTGTGTTGAATATATTCCTGCCAAAAATTATATTGCAACTAATTGATAAACCAGTGACCATGCGGAGAAGCGTGTGCTGTAGGTACAGGACCAACTTAGATAATTAAATTTGCATTACGCTTGTCTGGGTTGAGGTGTTCTGGTTTGTTTAAAACTTTATTTCTGTGCAAGGGAAAAAGCAATTAAACCTCCTGATTGTATGTTTAAGTATATCAGTAAAATGAGACATTTTATGACTTCAAAGACTCTAAATAAAGCTCAGTTACATAAGTAGTTGTGCATTTTGGTTTTTTTAAAGTCACTGTTAAAACCTACTGCATGAGATGTTTGTTTGCTCTTCCAAGTAGGGCTCATGATTGCCCTTCTCGGGGAGCAGGAGCAGCAGTTGCTGTAGGAGTGGTGGAAGGCTGTGGAGACAGCCAGCCAAGGCTCTGTGCCCAGGTAGCAGGATTGCTCCTGAGTGAGACTGTCACAGGGAGCCATCCCGTGCACATCTGCCCTCCATCAGAAAGCTATAGCTGCCCAACTAGGTGGCTCTAGCCTGGGAAGTAGATTTTAATTCGGAACACCAACAAAAACGGCTTGGTTGAAAAACCAAGAATCTGGTGCACAGGCAGCAAAACCGGGGAGAGAAAAAAGGGTATGAAGACGAAGGTGCTGAGCGATCGGTATTGTACCAGGAGTAATCAAAGTCAACACGAAGCGTGCTTCCAGGAGAAGCATCTATGCCGCAGGCATCTCGCAACCCTTCAGAGGTACTGCTCACCACTCTTCCAACTTACCTGTGCCAGTGGGAAGGGTTCTCCTGCCTTGGTTTGAGGAGTCAGCTGTCAGAACTTTTTCTTTTTGAAGGACCATTTGCTGTTCACAGTCCCTCCATCAGCTTCCTCACCTGGAGAGACCTGGAATAACATGCAGTTTGCAGTGACACTGTCAAGGACATCCTTGACGTGACCAGGAGTCATCTCAGGGCTGTTTGCATTTCTTGACTAACTCTGCAAAGAAAAGGGTTGTTTACGCCGATGTTTACCCTTCTTCCAAAGGCTGGGATTGAGGTGCTGTAAGTTGTTGTGTCATCCCCACCATGTGAGCTTGCCAGGAGCAAGTTGGTCCAGGCATGATCCCTGCTGCCAAGCTCTGAGCTTCAGAAGGGCTTGCTGGGTACAGCCTGAGATGGTGTTTGGGCAGTGACATGAACTGTGGCGGTGGAGGGTGGCCTGGTGCAGACAGCAGGTCAGCTTGGGGGGACTCTGTCACATTGCACTGCTGCATCAGGAATTGCTGTAATGCCTCCAAATTCCCTGGAATTAATCAAATGGTGATTACCACCCTGGAAGTATGGCATATATAGAGCCTGTTGAGGTAATATAATTAAGCCGAGATGGAGCGGTTAATGTACCTTTGCCCGAAAGAACTGGAATGAATTAATTTAATGTTACACATGTATAAAACATTAGTTTTTACAGTTGTGCTGAGCCTTGATATATAATTCCATTATCATTATCCATTTCTCCACGGTTTCACAATTCAATGTCCATAATTTAGCTGTATTTACATTCTGGTTAAACACTGTCATGGTCATTGTTTTTCCTCTTAGTAGCAATGGACATTTTGTTCTCTAACATGCACAATCCTGTGATAGCTGGACCTTTTAGGATGGCAACATATCAGAGATCCAAGTTCTGCAGCATCCCAAATGGAAAAGGAACAAGGACCACCTTGACTTTGCCTCCGGTGTTGTCCAGGCAGGCTCTGAGGTCTCTGCTGCTTCGCAAGTCGGTGGGGTTTTAGCAGAGTATATTCCCGATTCCTGCACAAAAAGGAAAATACGCAGTGGCAGCATAGAAACTCTTCATTCCTGATAGCGCAGCCCCTCTGTAGGTGCTGTGCCTCTGTCACTGCCTGGTTAAAATTTAAAGTCGCATCCTAGTCAAAGTAATTGTACCAATTAAAACCCCATTGACATGGGGTTATTCTGCTGCGCTTCCCGTCTGGGGTGCCCTGGGCAGGGTACAGACCTGCTGAGCTCAGCTTTTCCTTTTCATCATGACCTAGGAAACAGGTTTTCTCTCCATAAATGACATGATGCTGCAGTCGGTTTTACACACTCGCCAGCGAGCTGCCACAAGGAGGAGGTAAACCAAAAAAAGAAGAGGTCCTTGGAGGTCTCATTTTTCCTGAAGAAAATGTAGCTTTGGGGAGGGTTACTTCTTTGCATTTTGAATGGGAACAGTCTCTTCTGTCTCATAAAGCCCTTTCTTGGGTTTTTTTTTCTTTTTTTCCTTTTTTTTTCTTTTTTAACACTTTGATGTGCAGGTACAACAGGACATCTGTTGAAAATGGATGTAAATGTAGAAGATGGGTTTCTCTTGGCATTCTGGGAGCTCATCTGCTGCAGGTTCTTGTTTATTTGTATGCAACAGAAAAGGAGCTGCAAATGAATTCCCCTTAAAAGCCATCAACTATCCTCCCCTCCTTTCCTTTCTCTGCCAGGTGGGCTTTTTTACAGACTTGTTTCCGTTCAAGGAAAAAGATGACTCTGGACATTTGTGTGCAATGGTTCTCCTAAAATGCAAACTCAGCGTAAATCTCACTGTGGGTGGGAGACAGCGAGAGCATAGTGCCACACCTGGGAACTCCCACAAGACAACAGAGGAACGGACAGCCTGATGCGCTTGCTGAAAGCAAGCAGAGCTGGGCCCCTGCAGTACCTCCATCTCCTCCCATAGCAGCTCTTGGGGCTTAATGCTGCACGAGAGTCCAATGCCTCCTTGCACGGCCCGTTGTGGGCTTTGGGGGGGCTCATGCAGCCCCCAACAGCGATGCTGCTCAACAAAGGCCTTTGTTAGTGCTCGCCTTATGAGACAAGGAGGATTTGCGCACTGAAGATAGTGTTTTGCAGCACAGTAGTGCCAAAAATCACTTTTCAACAGAGGTGGTGTTTGCTCCGAGCTGCGTTTGTGTTTGAAGAAGCCCGTTACCAGTGACCCCCTTGCTGGCATTGCCAGCAGTCCCTGCTCCGGTTTCTCTGGTGTCTGCAGCTGCTTGCTGGAAATCAACCTTAGCCAGTGAAAAGTGCATGTGGGATCATGCCTGTCAGAGGCAGGTTTATTTCTTAGGTGTTTTACTGCTCCTGCCAGAGAAGCAATAATTGGTACGCAACCCCTGATGCTTACAAAAACCTGATAACTTGCTGCATTGGGGAGAGGCGATAAAACTGGACAAATTATTATTATGTGGAAAAACATTTTAAAATATTGCTGTTTTTTAAATCTGGGCATGGGACAGCAAATGGGGACAGTTGCTGTCTACGTTGCTGTTACCCTGGTGCAGGGTAAAGCGTGAGCTGATGCTGGCTGTGCGTTATTTAATTCCCTCGATGCCAGATTTTCCCCTCGCAGATCACACGTGCTGGTGGTAGGTGGTCCCTGGCCTTTGGGTGATGCCAGGGTCTCAGTGGCAGTTGACAGCTGGTCCTCATCTCCTTGATGGTTTGGGCCCACCCTGCCAGAGTTTTGAAATCTGCTCTTACCTTGCAGACCGAGGGCCAAGACCTTTGCTTCATTTATATTTCTCTGATCTTTCTCAAAATGGGACTATAAACCCTTTCAAGGAAACATCTGCCCTTGTAGACATGATGTTTCTTATGAGCATTTTCAAATATTAAGAAATCACTTAGTATTTTTGTTACCTTTCTTTTCGTCCCCCCTAGCAGCGTACGTGGGAGGCAGTGTGTTCCTGAGCCGCTTGCGCACGGCTGCCGTCGGCTGATGGATGGCACCAGCTCTGGACCAGGGCAGGAACCTGGCGCATCCACCACCAAGCTAGGGAAAGCTGCGCAGGCCCCAGCCGCCACGGCTGCACCGGCTCCTGGTGGTGCACTCCTGGTGTTGCACTCCTGTGGCTTTTTATGCTGAAATGGCACTAGATGGAGCAATTGACAAAATATTGTATTTCTGCTGCCTTCAGCCCAGGCCTGGTGGCCGTGCCTGAGGGCTGCTCTGAGGATGCTCTTTCCTCTCAGCCCAGACCAGGAAAGACAAACCCCCATACCTCTCACCTGGCTTTTTCCCCTGCAAATAGGTACATGCTGCAAAAAGGAGGAGACACCTAGGTACCACGACGAGAGATTTCTAGCAAATGTAGTCACAGCCCATCTCACCCCTGCTGATAACTGCCCTCCTCCCTGGTGAAAGCGGGGCTTAGTGGCCCCTCCACACCAAGCTGTGGGGACTGGATGGGGTGCCAGGGGGCAGCTTGGCCCTACAGCCCCCAAAGCGGAGGTGCTGTCAATGTGCCTGACACCCTGTCCCTGTGGCAGCTCATTCCCCTGCAGCAAATAAATCTGCCTTTGCCACTGAGATGTTCATCTCTTCTAAGAATATTAAATTCTGCTTATAGTCACTGAGCTGACACCGTTCAAGCTGCTGATGGGGCAGTTTCTGGGTGATAAATGGAGAGGTGCTGATTTTCTCTGCCATATGCATAGGCAAGACTCAGGGAGGAAAGAGAAAGCAGAATTTATTGTGTTTCATACCCTGTGCTTTGACTCAGACCCGAAAAAGCTGCTGGTCATTGGTTCTGCCGCTCCCCCAGCATTAAGCCTCAAGAGGCTTGTCCCAGTACCCGGTCATCACTCCCTGTGGGGAGGCAGTGGGCAGGAGCTTCCCACAGATGTCTAAGGAGCTGAGCCAAGGCATGTCCCCACCGCCTGGGAACAGCCTGCTGCTTTAATTAACCATGGAGGTTGTGTTCACCAATTGCATGGGTCTCTGTGTGCACATTGGGCTCGAGGTGGTCTTCTCTCTCCTTGCACTTTGAAGGTGGCCATGGCCCCGTTTCGGAGGCCAATGAAGATTTCTTGCCCTGCTCTCCCCCTGCTCATGTTGGGCCTCCTGGCTCGACTCCTGTCCTACCCGGAGGTAGCGGGGTCCTCCTCTGTGCCATGGGCTGAGGATACCTATACTTACAGAGCAAGGTATTAGTTAACCTTTAACAAAAGCTAACTGCAATATTTAAAGTAGCCTGGACAACATGAGCAAATTACTG
Source organism: Phalacrocorax aristotelis (assembly GCF_949628215.1). Taxonomy (NCBI): domain Eukaryota; kingdom Metazoa; phylum Chordata; class Aves; order Suliformes; family Phalacrocoracidae; genus Phalacrocorax; species Phalacrocorax aristotelis. Next base: position 42,281,078 of record NC_134281.1, on the reverse strand, counting down.
CAATTATTTCATCCCCTTTTCTGCACTATAGTCTCAAGCCAGTGCCAAGGAACCATCTGCATCCATGCAGCAGGGATGGAGCCCTCTTTGCTGATACTTTTCCCAGCTGGAGGCCCATTGCCCCTGACACAAGACCTGTGATGTTTTTACCACCCCACAGATGCAAGCGCTGAGCACAAGGCAGCCTTTTGTCTGGGCCTGCTGTATCACAGGGACCGCACATTTCGCCACGGACCCAGCGTTTTCATTCCTCACATATCTTGCAGCTGATGTCAGGGTGGTGTGGGGGTGGCTGCAGGGGCCCTCCTGCTCTGGGGGGGGGCATAGCATGGCCACATCTCCATGTGTCGTGTCCCCCCCAGCAAAATTTCTGGATATTGCCTTCCAACCCTGGTGCCCCCAGGGAGTCATCGTTCCCGAGCTTTGGCAGCTCACAAGTGGTGGGAGGAACAATCTGGGATCATCTGGTTTTTGGCAAGTAGTGGGGAAGCCTCCGGCTGTTTCTTTTGTGTGTCGTATCTGCCGTGGGTATCGGCACCAAACCACATGCAGAAGGCGGCTGGCTGGGGTGAGAGGGTCTCTCATGGCTCTGGCCGGGTCCAGCACCAGTGAGGTCGGCTGGGGCACAGAGGAGAGCTGGGAACAAAGTGAGGACAGACACAGCCCCAGGGGGGCCGGGGACTCTACTGCCCCGGGGTTCTGCACCCCAATGCAACGCCTCCATGGTCAGGCACCATGTGGTTGTACGGTTGCTTCAAAGCCAGCTTTTGCCATGGAGCTGGAGCCTGCTGACTGTGGATGACAGCTCCAGACGTGGGACACAGAATCATAGAATGGTTTAGGTTACAAGAGACTTTTAAAGGTCATCTAGTCCAACTTCCCTGCAATAAGCAGGGACATCTTCGACTAGATCGGTGCTCTGTCCAACCTGACCTTGAATGTTTCCAGGCACCCAGGGTCCCCTTCTGCCCCGGATGGCCCTTGGGTGGACCTGGCTGTTGCTCCTTGGGCGCCTCCCCTTTGGCACCACCATTCCACCTTCTCATCCCTGTTCTGCCACCAAAGCACTTGGTGTCCAGCATCGCGTTCAGGCAAGCCCAGCATCCCTGGGGACATCTGATGGGCTCACGTGCATGTGGGTCAGGGGACAACGTCTGGGCAGAAGAGAGCTTTCTTTAAAGGTTATCAGTAAGAGGGAAAAACAGAGAATCGCTGGAAGTTATCCTGTTTTCAGTCCCAGTATAGATGCTAAGGGCTACGCAGAGTGACATGGTTCTCTGTGACTATGGAGGTGCTTTGGATGAGACTGTCAAGTCCCTGCTCCCCTCCTTGCAGCAAAAGAAAGGGGCACACTAGAAATGGCCATAAGGAGAGTGGAAAAATCATGTTCAGCTGAATTTCTTGTCATTCTTTCCCTTCATAGCTAATCAGCTCCTAGATGGTGAACCCATAATGATCATTAGATTAATTTCTTTCCTTGCTGTGACTTAATTGTCTCTATTTGTATTGTACAGTGCTCACACTGGGGGGTGTATTTTTGCTTGCCTATATTTAGTTTGATCTCTACCATGATATTGAAATATATAAATTAAGGCTGGTTCTTGAGCACTTCCTGGCACTGAGATCCTGCAGATGATTTTTTATCGGTTTTGTGCCATCCGGTACCCTGACAGCGTGATGCTGGGCTCTGGGAGGTGCCAAGGGCAGCATCGAACTGTCCACAGTCCCTCGGGGCTGCATGAGTGGAGGAGCTGCTGCGGGGGGGGGGTCACCCCATGAGAGCTTTTCCTCCTGGGAAGACAGTTTGAGGGGAAAAGAGGAACTATGAGGCAAACAAAAGAAAAGAAACATTCTGGGGTTGTATGTGTTAACTAGCCTGGGCTGCAGGGGTGGGAATGTGAAGGAAAGGGGGATGTGGAGGGAGGCAGGGGGAAGGCAGCAAAGTCCATGCTGCTTTGCTGCACAGCTGCAGCACACCCTCAAAATAGTATGCCCTGCCCCCAAATCACGCTATGGTGAGCTCGCTGTCCTGCAGGATCCCACAGGCAGGAGGAGGCAGGCACTTCCCAAAGCCATGCTGATCCTTAGCAGAAAATCTCCCACGTTTATTATGTTGAAGCCAGAAAGTTCTCTTCCTTCTGGGAAGCAGCAAGCGTCAGAGTGACATTCCTCTCTGCAAGCCCAGCTCCAGAGCTGATGGGGGGGAAAAAACTCAGTGAAAATTGTCACAAAATGGTATTATGGCTCTCTGTTTGCAGCTGGGGCTTGGCAGCAATGCACTGGGTGCTTATGCTGGCAGTGGGTGCGCAGAGCCCAGCACCCAGGTATGCAAATAGAGGCAATTCCTGCAAAATATGCATACATACACCCCCCACACCCCCTACACCCCACCCCAGTTTTTTTCTGTCCAGTGAGCTGGGGCCTGAGACATCCTGGGGTGGGAGGGGGTTACTGATCTGCAGAAACACCTCAAAAAAAATTACTGATTTAATGATGTGCACATACGTGGAGTCACGACAGGCTGAGGGCTTTCCTTGCCAGCCTTTTGCTTTTAGGGGTCAGTCTGTCTGTCAGCGCATCCCTGCTGCCTCGTGTCAGGAGAGCACTGCGGCAACGGGGACAGGCACAGAAGAAAACACAAGTAAAGGCTTAACTCAAGTTTATTTATACATAAAGGAGATAACTGAATTTTGAGTTTAAAAAAAAAGCAGATAGACATTTGCAATGATGAATGTTTATGACTGAAACCATGAAGAAAGGAAAGAAATGGAGTAGATGGCAAATTTCAGTGGAAATAAGGTGGCAAGGCCAGTCTTCCCCTCCCTGCAAGGCAAGGTAATGGGAGCATTACTGGCATAAGGACTGGGCCTCAGAAATGGCCTTGACACATATTGCAAGTAAGAGGGAAGGGGAAAAGGCAGTTCATGATGTGAACAAGCAGTCAAAGTAGTCCAAGATTAACTTGCGCTTAGTAACAAAAAAAGAAAAGTAATTAACTAGGGAGATTTGCTTTTAGCAATGGCAAGTAGATCTGGGTTTATGGACATGTACTACGCACCAGCTCAACTGGTGATGGCATCCAGGTCCACCAAAGGCTACAGAGATGCAGCACAGCCTCATGAAATGGAATTTCCCAGTCTGTAGCAACATAATGACAGTGTAAAGATGTTTGGAAAAGTAGGGCCTGAGCCCTCCTCTCTTTGTCAGCAGCAGAGGGATTTAAGAAAAAAAAAAACCTGTCCTATGTATTATTTAAGGTGATGCTGGTCTGTGGGTCCCCCACAGTGTGTGCCCCATGTCAGGGGAGGCCCTGGCACTGGCTGACTCCGGCAGCTAAATCACGCCATGGCTTTACACGGCAGTAGCTTGGGCATCTCAACATAGAGCACAAGGGAAAGCAGAGAGCAGACTTTTCCCCAAAAGGCCTCTGTCAGCAAATTCCCTCGACAAAACCCTTGGACAACATTAATGCATCCCGGGACAGGAATCTGTTGTGCTCTTCTCATACTGTGCTCAGGACAACCTGATCCTCCCTGCTGTGCCTGAGCAACACGTGTGCTGATGCACGGTGCATGTCAATGGGCTATGCTTCCCCATTAGCTCAACCATAATTAGAAAAAAAAAAGGCGCCATATGGTAATTCCAAATACAGGCAAAACAGTGTCTGTGTGTTTGGGTCTGGTATACTCAAATATTTTGCTAGAGCATTAATTTTTAATTCTTATATCAGACCCACATAAGCAAACATAAATAGGATTTTATACTTTACATAATCCATCCAGCTTGTGTTTGCTGTTACATACACTGAATAATCACTGCCTGCCACTAGTACAGAAGAGCTAATAATAAATATTAGGACACAAACTTACAAGTTAAATGAGATACAGTTAAGTAGTCGATTAAAAGGACAACCATAATGTAAGGTTACAAAAGGCTAAGTATTGCTTTTCTAATGTGCTTTTCTCCTTTGTTTTGGTCGCTCACCTGCCAAATCTATACCAGGAGGAGCGTATAGGAGAGCTTGGAGTAATTTGTGGCAATGTGCATATATTGGATGGGTGTAAGCAGGCTTAATAAGGAGAATTCATCATGGGGAATGTATGCAGATAATTGACCGGGTTCATCCCCTGTATGTATGGAAATCCACGATATTAGCCCCAGCTGCCGAGGTGAGCAGCGGGGCTGTTCAAGAAGGGACTGTTTGTTTCCCGCTCCCCATCCTGGTTTCTTGTTCCCACTTGGTCACGCAGAGAGGGACGGGCTCTGCTCGGCATGGGCTCGCAGGAGGGCTGCGATGTCCTCGTGAGCAGCGTGCTGGGCCAGTGACAGGGCCGAGTTACCGCCCTGTGGGGAGGAGGTGAAGACGTTACTGCCTGAATCCCTGCATCTTGCCCCAGCCACCCACATAAACCACCCAGTTCCATCCTCAACCACCTCCACTTCTTGGCCCCATCACTGCTAAGAGCGGCTGTTTGCAGTCTGCCCACTGATGTGTTTTTCTCAGCTCTCCAGCAAGCAGTTGGACAAGGCAGCTTCACATCCAGCTATTCACCCCCGAACCTCCTTCCCTGCATTTCCCCCCCCATTTCAAATGAGTCCTGCAACCTCCCCATGGTGTTTTGGGGCTTAACCTCAACCACACAAAATGTATCCTGCCTGTGCCTTCTCCTGGTCCCAGTGCCATTTCATGTTAGACAAAATTGTATTTTAATTAGAAAACAGTTGCAAAACTATAAATGTAGCCATGTGGCCCCATCACCGTAAGCCCATGCAGGAGGAGGATTTCCACCAGCCAGCCGTGCTAATCCCAGCCCAGCCCCATCCCACATGTCACCCCAGAGAGGTGTCTGTTCTCAGGGGAGAGTTAATTGCTGCTAATTTCTTGGAGCTGAAGCTCTCCTGCTTCCACATGTCAAGGATTTAATCTTTTTTTTTTTGTAGGTTTAGACTGGGTTGGGCTTTTCCCCCCAGTGCTACTGCCGGGGCTACAGCTGGGATGCAGGATGCCACCACAGCCACCCCATCCATGGCACAAGCATCGAAACCAGGGGTACCCTCCTAAAAGTGGACCCTTGATTAGAAAGTGGACCGAAATTGTACTTCACTTGAAAAACACCACTCAGGAATTGCTGCCCATAAAGCATGATCCCATGGGAGCTTTCCCTGCCTGGTGGATGTGAGGTGGTGTATGGGACCGAGCGCGGTGCCAGAGCCTTACCTTGTCTGTCAGTGTGACCTGGCATGTGGGCTGGGCCAAGAGGAGCCTGACGATGTCGGTGTTGCCCTGCTGGCAGGCCACCATCAGGGCCGTCATCCCCTCCTCATCCTGCAGGTTGACATCGGCCTGGCAGGAGAGGAGGGCTCGCACCATGTCATCCCGCTCGTGGCTGACCCCCAGCATCAGGGCAGTCTGGCCTCCCTGCAACCACACAGGGTGAGGCTGAACACCCCTTACCCACTGGCCTCCTATAGTCCTGCTCATTCAGACTGTTATATGTATTAATAATAAGGAATGTTATTATTGCATATATATAAAATATTGCATAGTACATATATAATAATTCATCTTACTAATGCATATTACTGCATATTATTAGTAAATAACACTGGAGCTCTTCAGCAGGTATTGCAGGAGATATCTGCTCACTTGCACCACCGCCACGTGAGGGTCTCTGCAGCAGCTCCCAGCTGCCCCCTTAACCCTCCTGAGTAGTTTAACTTAGGTCTAGACTAACTTTTACAGCTGTTTGGAAGAAGAGCTGGGTGAATACTCTGCCATCTGTAGGACCAAAAATTTGTGACTCGTGAAACGACTGCTCACCAGCAAACCTGGGGATGCTGTACCCCGGGATCCACCCCGCACCACTCTTTGCTGGCATCACTTCCAATTTTTTAGCTCAGAAAAATTGTTCTGCAAAATTTTCAGCCTTCCTTTTGCCTCTTTGTTTTACCCAGCTCTCACATCCCTTCACAGGGAGCTGTTGAGTGGCAGTGCTGCAGTTTAGCTGAGTTTGCTTTTGTAACTTTTGGGAAACAGCAACTCCAACCCAACATCTACCGCTGAGTCTCAGCCTGGCACTGCACATGCAGTGTAAGGAACTTGAATAATATACCGCCCGCTCCCACAACCCGACACCTCTATGGGGACACGATAATGCCACAGGCTGAATTAGCATCACATAAATGATGGCTGTAAATCGGAGGCTACAAGCTCAGCAGGAGCCACTTTGCAGATGCCTTTGCCAAATAAGTGGGCTGGTTGCCCTCCACCCGTGCCTGCGGCATGACCCCACGTGAGGCCATGCTCAGTTTGCAAAGAAACAGTAGAACTACTATCAGGACGCACCTGGGCAGCTCGCAGGTTGACATCCCCCTCCTTCAGCAGCTTCATCACCACGTCCATGTCCTCGCCCGTCTCGGCAGCTGCCAGCGGGGTGAGCATCACTGCTGTGTAGCCAGCGCGGTTCTGCAGGTCCAGGCGGCACAGGCCTGGTGGGTGATGCACCATACAGGAGCAGGATTCAGCCCCATGATGAATCAGACGGAGAGAGACAAGCAAACAGGGAGGAAAGAGGGAATTATAAAATACACAGCATCTTATGTCCCCAGAAACAGGAGTTTCCATAATGATAAAGGATTGAGATATATCTGTGTTAAATATGTAATCTTGTGAACACAGCAGTAAAGGATATTTGGTGCTACACATTGCTACAGTTAATTACAATTGCTGAGGTCAACTCAATTAACTTCAAAGACCATAACCAAAAAAAAGGGTGGGGATAGTTAATGCCTTGGGCACATGCCAGTTTTGGAGCTGTGGCCTGTTTGCTTCGACTCCTGCAGCAAGGGAGCAGCAGAAAGACAAATGTCACCCAATGGACTGTGTAAATCCATCCTGGCCCAGTTTCACTCACTTTTCACCTCAAAGAGCCTATTTCCAACTCCACCATGAAGAACGAGCCATGTCTGACAGGCTGGGGCTCACATCCAGCCTAGCCCCGGAGACCCAGCCGCCCCGGGTACTCAGAAGCAGGAGGGGACAAACCGCCATGGCTCCCTGTGCGTCTGTGGCAACAATCGGGTTATAGATGGGTATGATAATCTGCCATTTCCCTAACATTTAACAGATTTTCTGGCCCATGAGAAAAGGCCAAAGTGCCTTTATTCTTCCTGAGCGCACGTGCGTTTTTTCCCCCATACAAGCTCAGCTGAGATTTTTCTTTCTTTGTAACTTGAGCTGAATGTTCAATAGTTTAAAATGGAATTTTTCTGCAGTGCTGTGGGGTTTGTTACACTCTCAGGGGTCTGATCCTCCAGCTCCAAGCCATGATGTGGCATTTGCTGCTACAAGAAGCTGGGGGAGCCACCCCATCCCACCTGGACCAGGGCCAAGAGACACTCCCCTTGGCCATGGGGACACTGAGCCCTCTCCAAAGTCAGACTGCAAAGCCCTCAAGATGTGTCAGGGCCCTGAGGGCACTAATGAGCCTTAATGTCCTTGAGGGGCCTCAGCTGGGACCCCTGCCCACACCCATGGGACCAGGGCCAAGCTATGGAGGAGGATGCTGGTCTTCAGATCAACCATGTCTCCTGGGTGGACCTTGGGCCCCACATTTGTCTCCTGGGTGGACCTTGGCCCCATGCTTGTCTACCGGATAGCTCTCTTGCATGCAGGTTGTAGTTCATCCCCAGCCCCACCTCCGTCCCAACTCCTTTTGCTCCTGACAACTCCCTGGGAGGACCCTGGACCTCATTCACTGTTTGCCATGTCTGGGACTGTTGATGGATCCCTGTTACCTGGCTCTGCTGGCCATGGTCATCCCCTATGGGACCATGCCCCATTGGCAAGTGCAACATAAAGTAACTTCGACACCCATCTCCAACAAAAGCCGTGGCTGTTCCTACCTGTGTCTAGCAGGAGCTTTGCAATTGGGAAGTTGGAGTGAGAAACACTGTAGTGAAGGGCTGTGTTGCCATTCCTGTCAGCCAGGTTCACCACCATTGCCAAGAGCTGGGGCTGGATGGACCCCAGTGCCTTGAGATATGCTGCAACCACCTCTGGGCTGGAAGACTTGCGGCTTGACACCCGGAACCACTCCTGGCAGACAGTGCTCAGGACATGCCGCTGAAAACACCAAGGTCTCACCATTACTCCTGGGGTAGTCATCCTGCAAAACAGTTGCTGCCCTGGCTCCTCACCCCACACCACTTCATCCTGTGCTCTGGCATCGCCCAGCCGGTATTTAGCTCGTGGTTTGGGGATTACTGCTATAACTTAAGGAGGAAAGGAATTTCCTGTGGTAACTTGAATGAGTAAGCAGAGAAAGCCATAATCTTTTTTTTTTTTCCCCTTTTCCTTTCTTTTTGGCTATTCTAAAACTGACTCAGAGGTCATCTTGTGCCCCCTCTCCTCACAAAGCTACATGTCCATGGCATGGTAAGGCACAGCCTGCAACATGCTGTCAGGATAATCTTATCCATTAAATGTAACCAGAGGGTGGGAAATGCATCTGAAATGGGATTGAAAATTATCTGTACCAGATGCTTGTCACTTGTGGTCCTGATTTCTGAGAGGTGCTTGCTGAGTAGCTGGCAGTCGGCAAGGAAGTCTTCAGACGGTTTGCATCTAAAGGGAAAATACTTTTGTAAATCCAACATGAGACATAACTTGCAGGAGATATTGAAGCAAGAAGGAGACCACGCGGTTTAGGTCAGAATACATTCAACTTATTCAAGTGCTTAGTTTTATGGACACAAATTGTCCCATTGACTTGACACAAATTTTTCGGTAGAAAGTTAAGCACTTAAATAGGTGTCTAAGTCCAGAGTCCCAGAGCTGCATGGTCAACTTCATCTGTTACAAGAAGCCTTGAAGGGGGAAGGGGGGAATCTTTTTCCTGAATCTGCAAAGAATTTTACTTAGAAACCTTACTTGAGAGGGGAGAAATGAGGTCATTCGAACTAAATATACTCACTCTGCCTTTTCCACAATCAAGTGTGGAATCAATCCCCATTAGATTCTGTAGTAACTAAAAAAAATCTTTAGCTCTTTAAAGCATTTTCCCCTGGCTACAGAGGTCAGTAGCTGCATTTCCACCGAGCAGATGAAGCACTGACCCCAGCCCTCTAGGAACGGCTGAATGCAGTGCCATTCGTCCTGTGCCTGCAGAAACATGCTGGAAAGCATGATTGCTGTCTGTTTTTCTGGTTACCTGTCAGCCTGGTGCTGAATGCAAGGCACTGCTGCTGCTGATGGCTCCTGCAGGTCGTCGTCCTCACGGCTCTCCTGCGAGGAGGTCCCCAAAGGAGCCCCCTCACCTTCACTACTAGCTTTTGCCTGTGCGGGCTCCAAATCATCAGCTCTTCTCCCCATCTCACTCTCTGTGTCCTCGTCTGATGGGCTGTCTTCGCTTGAAGTCGTTTCATAGCTATTTGGGGACACCACATGTTATTCTCTCCTTCCTGTCTGCAACCACAGGGCCTGACCAAGACTCATTGAAGACACCCACTGACTCCAATGGGCCTTGGATGAAGCCCAGAGTGATACGTAAGTTAAAAGGTTAGAGCCATAGAGCCACAGCCAAATTTGGGGTTAGTTTGGGGTGGGTTTTTTTGTCTTCTTTAAGCCAGAAGGCACGCGATAGAAGCAGTTAATTAGTGGTAGGCAAGGTTACTTCAGGGACTACTCAGTTGGTTTGGAGGGACGTCCATTGCACAAGCCCCAGCACAGCCAGGCAAGGGCTACATGCCGCCTCCCTGCTGGGAGCTCCCAGCACACTGGTGGGGAGCCGTGAGAAGCATGGACCCTGTGGCAATGTGGGACAGGTGGCATGTCGGCAACCTTGAGGACTGCTAGAGAAAAACTGTGTTTGCAGCTCCAGATCCAGCATGGACCTGAATCCACCATGTCCAAAAGTATTAATAACAATAATGTCTTCCATGAGACACAACATTTCACTCTGAGGGATCCCAAAACTTTTCTCAAACTAGTCAAGAGTCCTCTACTTGCTACAAGTTGTACCCATTTCAGTGACTGTTAGTAGAAGAAGCTCTACACAATAAGAGTAATACCCAATGAACCCAACAGCAGTAGCCATCGAGCTGGGAAGTCAGAGAAGTGTATGTCAGCAGAAACCAGCATCCAAACTTGCACACATAGCTGTTTGCACAGTGAAAAGAAAGTGAAATGCATCCTGCCCTCTTCATGCCAGCACACTCCTCAATAGAAGATGTGCCAGTGCTGCTCTCAGAGGTGCATCTACAGCACATGTTGTATCTAGTTAGCTCAAAGGCCAAAGTGTGTTAGATATTGGATACACAGAGAACTGGGTGTTGGAGCACAACTTAAAATATGAATCTCCTCCTCCCCAAGATAATGCCTTGTTTACTGAAATAGTCTTCCCTCAGTCCCTGAACCAACATCTGTTGGCTATCACTGGAGCATGGAGAAAGGTTAGTGGCAGTGTGCCCACACAGGCAATGCTGACCGCCTCCAAAACCCACCAAAGTTAGAGGGAATCTTCCCATGGACCCAGTGGGGTTTTGGATGAAGCCCCAAAAGATGGTGTGCAGAAAGTGTCAGTCCCCAGGATGTCCCTTGCTGAGCTGAAAACACCAACATCTTTTCTACAGGGTTACTTACAGGTTATCAGTGCTGGATTAAAGAAGGGAGAAAGAGGCTCCATTTCAAATGGCCTTTTAATCAAGAGGTTTGGAGGGGAAAAGAGGGGGAAAAAAAAGAATTACTTCTTCAGCGATACAGAGGACATCACGTGTTAAAAGGCAGTTTTATCTTCTGAATGGATGCTTACCCACCATTTACCCCAACAAACTGAAGATTCTTTTTGGTCCCATTGCCTCCTGCATGGAAACCATAACCTTTCTTTTTCATGATAGATTTAAGACTTGTGGTTGGAGAGATTTCTAGCAAAATACAAAATAATAGATTAATTAAGCAGATGTGCCATAATTATCAATTATGATTCTCAACCTCTAGAAACAAACTACAAATCAAAACCATAAGCATCTTAGTTCATCTTAGGTGATGCTTTTTACGTCTTGCAAAACTACTTATGCACCTGGCCACAACGTGAACCTGCCCTGCCACCTTTAAAATACAGGTCTCAAACATCTCCAAGTGACTAGGAATATAAAGGAAGTGACTGGGCATTATATACGTGTCCTATGAATATAAGTATGTTTTACTTTTGTACTAATGTTTTCCTTTTTTTTTTTTTTCAATACTAATGTACTGGAAATCTATATAAATCTTCTGTAATACTACATGAATGAGTCTTTCTAGTGGAGTTTGAATAGTCTCACATGTATTGCTTATAAATAACAGGCCACTTATCTATTTGCAACTCCTGCCACCAGAGAACAGGCAGTCTTCAGTTTGGGATTCTTATCTTCATATAAGCTAAAATTATTTTAGATGAACGGCTGTGAGTTGCTTAGTTACCTTGAATTGGTTTTGGTTCTGATGAACTTCATGCTGATTTAACCCAGATGAGCATGAGTCCCATATCCTAGCAAACTGAGATGTTCAGTCAAATCAAGAAAAATGGTTATTTGAAGGAATAGCCACAAGTATGGCCACTTTTGGAAGCTGATCCTGCATATAACTGAGGCACAGCTTTACCAGCTTCTACATGGTTTCCTTTGCTTTTTTAATTTAAGATCATATAGCTTATGAGGTACAGAGATTTGCATTTCTCATATATGTGGGGGGCGCTCTTTCTGATCTGACTGATACTATTTATTCCACCAAGCTCCACGGCATTACCCTGCTCAACACTTGAATAAATGGGAAGAGATTTGGCCTGGACACATTGAAACCCACGCCAATATTATTTACCCAACTGTTGATAGTGTGTGTTCGAATTCTCCGTATCTGTGGGCCCTTGCGTAGAGTAGGCAGAGAGCAACGAGTTTAAGGAATTAACTATTTGGTTCTGAATGGAGCTGAGCTTGGAAGCCGGCTGTTTAATAGCGCTTGCTAACTCAGGGTAGCCATGCTCCAAACACAGCCACTGCTCCTGCAAAAGCTCCTGGATTTTTTTTACGTATTGGCCGATGGGGTCAACAGCAGGGAGCTCCTTGTGGTCAGGTGGACCTTCCTCTTCGAGCCCATCTCGAGGTTTATCTTCACCAAAGCCTGACTTCTTTTCTGTGTTTGAGCCAATTCTTGTTCTTCGATAGCTTTCTGCAGTCACTGTGTGAGCAGAGGGACTCTGGGTATCACAGTTATTCCTGTGATTTTGATTGTCATCGCTGAGTTGCTCATCAATCTTCAACTGGGTGAAGCATGGTGCGTGAAGGTCAGCCTTAATGTCAGCTTCACCCAAATGTCCAGGTCTCTCTCCGCTGACACCAGTACAAGTGTCTGCCAGTCCCTGATCTCTCCAAGCACCCCGCTCCGTTGCCTGTGTGTTCATGTTGTCTGCTCTGCGGATGCTGCATCCTATGGATTTGGTGGAGACTAGGATATTTACATTGATGCCTTTATCATGGGCTTGCTTGGCCCCAGTTACCTGCGAGAGGTCAGTGTTCACTGCTGCATCATAGCACTGCAAAGCCCCCCCACTCTGCCTGGATGGTGGCTTGGCCTTTTTGGTGTTTTCCCGGCACAGCTTCTCTTCCAGCTGAGCTTTGGAGCTAGCTAGTAACTTAATGCATTTCTCCTTCTCCTTGATCTCATGATCCTGCTGCTCCAGCACTGCCCTGATCTGCTCAAGCTCTTCTTTCTTCTTGCTCAGCTGCTCCTCCAGAGCAGCAATCTGCTGCTTCAGTGCGGCGACCCCGACAGGCTCTCCTGCATCACAAGGCTGAGGACCACAGCTTTCCTTATTCTTTATAGCCTGGACACTCCCCTCCTCAGCTTTCTTCAGCACGTTTGGAGAAATTGCACTTACACTTAACTCCCCTTCCCCAGGGTTCATGTTCTCCTCTGCAAGCTGGAGGGTGCCGGCGTCAGCAGCATTGCCCTCCTCGCCTCCGCTCTCCATCACAACCTGCAGCTGTGGTGCTGCAGGATGCTGGCTCTGCCATGGGGGCTGCACCTGCACCAGCCCTGGGCTGCCTCCACCCAGATGCTCCTTCTGCCCCATGGAGGCATCTTGCTCCAAGACCATCTTCCGGGGGAGATTTAACATGATGCCGTCAGAGCCAGGTGAACATGACGTGGGATGAAATGTGCTTTCAGAGCTGTTCTGGTCATGGCAGAGCTGCGGAGGTGGCCAGAGGGGTGAGGGCACCCTCCCGTCCCCCGGCAGGGCCTGGCCGGGTGGCAGTGCAGCGGGCATGCTGGAGGCTCGCAGTAGCTGCGGCCGCCCACGGAGCTCACCCTCCTGCCGCCCCAGCTCCACCTGCCGCCGCGTCTCTGCCAAAAGGGCTTTTCTCCGGTAACTCGGCTCATCAGCCATGGGAAGGGTCAGCTCACTGGGCAGGAGGGAACAGGGCATCTCTTCCATCCCGAGGGATGCCTTTCGCTGGGGGAAGGAGCAGGTTGCTGTCCAGCTCTTGCTGGGAGCAGACGTGCATCCATGGGAGCCGTTTTCAGGCAGGCTGAAGTTTCGGGGCAGGGTGCTGAATTTCGGCTGCTTGGCTTTCCGATGGATGTGAACCCTTCTGATGGTGTTCCCTTTCTCAATGTCGTCCACGTACTTAAGGAAGTCCAGGTCCAAGTGAAAGCCATATGGCGTCTCCACGGAGTAGGGGAGGCTGCGGGGCTGCTCCCTCTCGCCGTCTGGTTTGGGTGGCTGGCCGTTTGCTGAAACAACCCAAAAACAAAAGAGATGACTGAATTTTGAAGACAACAAATTAACAAAAAATATGCTTAGAGCAGGGGAAAAATGTTGCTGCTTTTTTTTCATCTCAGTTTCAGGCAGGCAGGGGCTGCAGTTCATTATCATGGAGGCTTGTGGTAAAAACGCAGCAGCATGTGCCAAGGTCCAATCCGGTTTTCCGGAAGCGAATCAGGTAATAGTTGCACTGAGGAAGCTGTAAATTTGCTGAAATCATGGCTTTAATTGGCAATTAAGCAGACAGCAGGATTTGCAGGCAGAGCTACATGTCTGTGTGAGTATAAGAAGCTGCCTGATGTATAGTAAATCCAGCTCAAAAAACTAAGGTGGAACAAATCTGTGACAATTACATTTTTCAAGGCTCTTGGTTTTAACTTTTCAGTGGTGTAAGTAGTGCCACGCACACCAAGCAGGAAAATCATTGCATCGTTTCATCAGCAAACACCAGGTCACAAATTATTCCTTGAAAATGATGAATACAGCACCGAGCAGAGGTCAGACCCAGACAGCGCCAGTTTTACAGAGCTGCATCCATGCGAAACACGTGCCTCCCAAGGTGACTGGCTGCACACCACCAACTACAGCTTTTAATTGAGGAAAATCGCCAAGAAATGCGTGACAGTGTTTGCCCACCCAGATGTTGCAGGCAAATGGCACAGCTCCAGCAGTGCAGCCCAAGGCTCCTTTTTTAATGCAACTTAATACAGTCAGATTCAGCCTGCAAAAATTCACAGTCCCCAAATTTCGGCCTTGAGGGTCTAAATACTTAAACCCCTTTATCATTGCTTATTTTCCTTTATGCTGCAAGTCCCTGAAATCACCATGGTTTGGGCTGCTTTGCACCTCTCAGCAAACAAGCCATGCTCTATGAGGATGAGGAGGAGCAGCTCCACCAGGAGAAACCAGGTTTCATGGCTGCTCCCTCTCTCTCCATCCTGGTGCAGCAGCTGCATGGGGACCAGCAGAATTTGGCATGGCTTTCAGAACCACTCATCACAGAGCATCACCAAGATGCAGCTGGCTTTCTGATGGGAAGCAGCACTTGAAAGTCAGAGGAATGACAGAGGGAAAACATCACGCAGGGTAATATGGCACAAGAGCAAAGCCCAGGCAGTGGAAGCAGAGGAGATCTGTCCTGCCTGCAAAGGACAGGAGGACAAACGTGCTGAACTGAGAGCTGCGGTTTAGGAAGTCTGCATAATACATGAACAATGCATTTTTCACCTCCTGGCCCTAGCACATTTCTATAGAAAACAGGTTATTTGCAGTATTTCTGGTAAGGAAATTACTTCAGGGCTTGGTTGGGTTTTTTTTCAAGAAACAAATGAGCAAACAAACACCCTGCAGCCTCCATACCATCTGTCTTCTCCATGGTGTGGTCTAATTGGGCTGTCAGTTAAACATCTTCTGACAAGCTAGAGCAGATGAGTCGCTTCACCCTTGAAAAAAAAAAAAAGATATATTTTAATTTTAAAAAAGGCTCAATCATCTGAACTTAATCTCTCCTTAAAGCTTTACACCTCTTCACAGGCCACCCTCCTCTTATTTCCCATATTCTGCAGCCTGACTGTGTCTGCTAAGCACTTGCAATCTGCTTAAATCAATAGTTCCTTTTCCAGTGGTCACAACTCATGGTTCATAGACACATCCCAGGCAGTTGGTTCTTATAAAACATGCCCTGCATTACAGATGGTTTTGACTGCAAATGAGAAAAGACAGACATTTAGGATAATTTCAACTGGGCTTGAGATAGATGGCACAACGACTCTTCATTGACTCTGAAAAACAGCAAGGGATATAAACTATACACAGAAATGACTGGGTTTAATGCATAACAACCAAAGATTCAAAATTTATGTTATATCTTGTTCAAACAAAACCCATTATTTCAGTGCATGTTATAAAAAACCTTCACAAATTCCACTAAAATACAGACAAATCGCTTTAATATCAGGGGAGATCTTCAGGTGGAGATCTACCACAGCCTGCACTATGAACTTCACATCCAGCTGCGTCTGTATTGCCCTCCAGCTCTTTCCCATCATGTAGACACAGGCAAGACCCTCCTGGAGCATGAGAGGAGATTAAGGCTCCGTGCCCTTTAGGAAGACACAGGGAGGTGGCTAGCAAGGGAGAAGGAGGTTAAGGCAGTTGGACATCACTGTAGGCGGCTTCCTGACTTGTATGAGAAGGGCAACATTGGCCAGAGTGAGGTGGTCTGTCTTTTAGTTCCTGCTATGGGGGAAAAAGTGGGTGTTTCTTGGAAAGTAAGTTGCTTACTTAGGATATGACTTCAAGTATCTAATTTGGTTCCTGGTCAGAGATGGTCCCACAGCAGCTTATCTGGCAAGATAACTGGATATGCAGTACAGATTAGGATATATGGAGTATAGAGGTGCTGCTGTTATCTCTTCTAGAAGCGCTGACATGTCATGGTTTAACTACAACAAAGACCATCAGGAAAACAAAGCCAAATACTGTTGTGTTGTTATCACAGTACAGATACTTTGAAAGATCCAAACCATTTAAAGAAACTATTAGTTCTGTCATTCAGGTAAGCATGTTTATTGTCAATGTATAGCCCTGATGGAAGGAAAGTTGGAAGGGTCCCAACTCAAGGAGAACATCAAAACTCTCAAAAGCTCCTCCAAGGTTGGTATCGCCTCAGTGCTCGTGTGGCCAGATGGCAACGCCGATGCCCGCCCAATGCCATGCAAGCTTCTGAAACACCTTGGCCAGGGGCTTCCTGACATGCTCTCCAGTTAACTGCTCTTCTTCTATAACGGCCAATAAACAGCACGTGCCAAAAAGAACACTAACCTCTATCAAATGGGGACTTTTTAAAATTTCCACTTACAGTCAATTACAGAGCACTTACAGATCCCAGCTACTGTCTGACCAGCTACATTGCACTCTTCTAGGTTATTTATTCAGAGGGATGGAGCCAGTGAATAGGATGCTTTTTAATACCTAAATAATTACATCCAATTGGTTCATTTATGAGCTAGTTGGGTCCCAACTCTGCAGCCCAAACTGATACTATGACTTTTTTCTTTTGACCAGCCTACTTCAAAATTGCCTTGTAAAAGGATGCTGAATGTACCCTACCAGTTTGCTGATGTTCTGTCCCCCACCCCGGTGCAGCTCAGGCATGGGGCAGATGGCTTTGAGCCAAAACCATGGCTCCTTGGACCTCACAGGTGCTCTCCAATGCCTGTCCCTAATGAAAATGAGACAAAAATGAAGTGATCTACTGGAAGAAGTGCACCCATATGCCCAGGGTCTGGCCCACAGTTTGGGGCAGGACACAGTTTTTAGGTGGGTATTCATCCTGCTAAAACCTGTTACGCTGACCCTCTGTTGGGTTTTGTATTTGTTGAGTTTTTTCCTATGGCATAGAATTGAAGAATACTTATTTCCCCCTCCAGGCAGCTGACATTGTCACATGCACAGCATTGCTGATTTTCACCTTGAATGAAATTACATTGCTTTTCTCAAGGCAATAATAAATATATACAGAAATGGAAATCAAGAAGGCAAATATATGAGAAGGCAAAAGCAGAGAGCGAACTGGTTTTATTCCCTGGGGCAGTCCATTTGCAGGGACAATGTACTGTCTTTTTAAATAGCCCTGTCTCAAACACTGGCTCTTTACAGTCACATTTAACCTCTCTTTTACTCTGTCCCACTTGCCAGGCAACGTAAGCACCCACCTGCTCCCCCATCCAGCCCAGCCAGCAGAAAGGAGAGCAGCATTACACCCCAGAAGATTTAAAGAACAAATTAACTGAACCACAAAGACAAATAGATATGAATTTCATTCTCCGAGAGCATCTTGCTAGTTATTTTAAATTGGAAACATTTAACTCTGTGCCTATAAATAAGAAGATAATTCATCCCTGCTGAGCAGCACGTTAGCACAGTCTCATTAGCTATAACACAACATTTTTTTGAGCTCTGCCTGTCTGTTCTCCTGCACTGCAGCAATGGCTTTAGCACTTTGTGGTGAAAGGAAAAACTATCATTAGAAAAGCATCTTGTCATGTTACTTTCTCATGCTCCCACCTACAAATCCATAGAGGAGCAGAGGCACTTGCCTCCCTCCAAGGCATCTTTTCCCATGCCTAGAGCCAGCAGTGAAGGGTTCAGGGCAGCAAACATGCCCTTTCCAGTTGTTAAAAAGTTGGTCAGCTGAGCAGTGACCTTGCTCGGAAAGCAAATACAAGTTTAAAACAAAAAGCGCAAAAGAGGGATTAATTTTCTAATAAAGTAGCCCATCGCTCTTGTATGACCTTTCCGAGGACAATTCAAACCTGCTGTATAAAATGAGTTACTTTCCATACCACAGATAACTTTTCCATAAAACACAAAACACTAAGCGCTGCTTGGGCTGTCACCAGGCTGCCTCCCTTATTAGGAAAGATTACTGAAAAGACAGTCAACTATTAATGATATGGTTCTTATTATACCTGATGCTGCAGGCTGCAGCCAGAGCTCACCCTCTGCATGCTGCACCCTCCGAGGCTGAACGCATTAGTTATTCTGCTGAGTGCCTCTCCCAAGGAAATGCAAGTGGCTGCCGCGACTAAAAGGCAGTACCTTTAGTAGAAGCCGCAGAAGGTCTCAACATCCATAATTAATCCTGCTGAAGCCCCATTCCCACATGCAGAGCAGACACAGCCCTCAGCCCTTTACCCTTCTCGCTGCAGCTGTGGCCCCTCACATCTCTCCCATCCATCCGCTGTCCCCAGGAGACGCTGAACAGGACGGGGTGATGGCAGGAACGCAGCCGCACATAACCACGGCGAAGGCAGAGGATGCCTGACCCACCGTGCTGTGTCCTAGCGACTGCGAGGAGGGACGAGCAGCTGCCAGACTCCTGTGTGTGCCAGTGGGACTCTCCAAATAAAATGCTCCAGCCTTTCGCAGAGGGGTTATCAATGCAAACTTCAAATTGCAGGCAGGTGAGGCAGGGGCAGCTTGCAGAGCAGACACGGTGTGATTCTGGGCAGGGTATTCATGGCATGTGGCTCAGTGACAGGCAGAGCGTCGATCCCAAGCACCTGTGCTGGTGTTCCTGTCGGGCATCCTGGATTGCTGCACCCCCAGGCTGGCAACAGGGAAAAAAACCCTAGCCTCTGCTTGGAACTTGCAACAACTTCACGTCTGCAAAGGCAGAGGGGTTCAGACACTGCCTGGATCCCTGCAGCTGGGCTGTGAACTTCTTCCAGGGCTGGGAAAGAAAATCCTGAAAAGCAGAGGCATCCTACTGGGACCTGGAGGCTCTGTCAGGGGCTTTCACCAGGGACTTGCATCATGGAACAGCGCCAGCACCTTTCCCATCACTTAACAAGCAGCACAACCAAAATGCTCATGTTAGCCGGAAAAAAACCATTTCATTACTCTCTGCCTGCAGAACAGAACTGCCAGCACTCCTGCAGGCTCACTGCGCTCATGCAACTACTAAATGTAACTTTAACAGATTAAGTTTGAAGGAAAGCAGAAAAGTTTTGCCTTTGCAGGAAGTAAAATAGCCTGGGCGTGTACAGAAACAGCAGCAGTTTGTCCTTGCCGGCGCTCCCCAAGGCACAGATGGGTTAACTTCTTACCCGAGGAATGAAAAATAACCCCCCCCCCCACTTCAGCAGCCGGTTAAATGCTGCCTTTCCCACGCGGCTCCAGCATCCCACACCGCACAGGGCCTGGACTCCATGTTGACAGCTTTCTGCTTTCACAGGCAATTACTGTGCTTGGGGTTGAAAACAAACTTAAGAGCATGTTGGTTTATTTTCTGCCAAATTCTTCTGGTTTTTTATGCTTGTGCATCTTTTCTGAGCATATTCTGTTGCTTAAGTTCTCTAGACAAAGCAGCACAATAGAAAAATATACACATTTTTGTATGGCGCTGATTTTAAAGTAAGCCTAAAAGAATTGTTTTGTTTTCCCCCTGGAAAGACCTAGCAGGAATCTTTTAATTGGAGCATTTCCTTATCGCAATTATACACATAAGACCTACAGTTCTTCCCAGATGTAATCCCCGTGGGCCTGAAGAAGGTCTTCAAGTCTCCATCTCCCTAAATAAGCTTTTAATCAGGAACTAGCAATGGATGGAGTCAAAACATGCAAATTAATTAAATATGGGCTGGTGCTTGATGGAGCTACAACTGGCTTCAGATAGCTTTGCCCAACAGGGCTGGCGCAGGGTAGGAGATGGGGAGGGGTTTCACCTGGGCACACCCGAGATCATCCTGCAAGCATGAGGACTGAGGTCATGGCCTAAAACTGCTGCTGCTTTATGTTACACACTACAGCTGTCAGGGGATTTTGCTTTGCAGGCTGCTCGCATGGATGACAGGAAACAGGCGGCCACAGAATGGCTCAAAAGCCATCCTGTTGGTCCTTGGCCATCCCTGCCATGGCCACCGCTGCCTTCTTGGATGCTTTCAGGGCCGATGGGCTGGACGGCTGCCTGCATTCCTCTCCCCAAGCAGAAACGCTGCAGGAGGGCAAGTTTGGGCTTCACCTGCCACTCCCTGCTCCCCTCCACCACACAGACCCATGGATGGAGCTCACACTCGGTACCCAAAGGGTTACACCCAAACCTGCTCCATCTAGGCGGTCTGCTCAATTGCACAACCACCAGCCCAGCTATTACTGCAAGTGGACATACCAGGAATAAATATCGCCCCTCAGGGAATATTTGTTGTACGGATTTTTCAATTCTATTTTCACTGCAAAGGAAGAAAAATAACCCATTTCCAGTCTGCCTGGGACATCCACACTTGGTGGGATCTCTGTTGTGCAGCAGCGGGCTGTGATCAGCTGCCGGCTGGCACAGACACAGGAAGGAGTTTCCTTTCAGGAGGAAAAAAGAAGTTTGAAAACTTTGTGGGATTAAATAAGTAAATAAAAGCAGTTTAAATTCCTTGTTTGCATTGCCAGAAGTTGTCATGAGGTTTTCCAAAGTGAGCGCAAACAGCGTTTCTGCTGTAAGAGATCAGCATCCCGGGAACGCATCAGATGCCTTCCTGGGTGCATTCAGCATCATGCAACCCTTGCTGCCAGCAGCCCCGTGCCTCATGGCATCCCTCGGAAATGGCAGCTGGGACCACAGCAGATGTGGGCTGGGCTGGGCTGCCTGTCACAGGGCAGAAGACAGCTGAGCAGCCCCAAAATTAAAATGGGGAGACCCGAGCCCCAGGAGGCACACTGCTATAAACCCATCAGCATCCAGAAAGGTGAACTGGCAAGCTGGATCCGTCCCAGCCCAGCATGGACCCTCCAGTCATGCACTGCTTGACCCTGTGCTTGCTGGGCAGGCTTCTCTCCACACTGGTGTTACCTAACTGCATGTGCGAAAGCGGAGCAGGACTAGATTTAGGAATGCAAAACCAGTCACTGTATGGGAAGAGCAGAGGTGGTGGAGGCAGCAGGTAAAAAGGTATGATAAGAAAAGGGACATAAATCTTTAAAACCCTCTGAAAGTTAAATGCCGCATAGTCCAGATGCCTGCTTAAAATTCACCCTCCGTCCTGGGGCCAGCAGACAGCTTTGGCACGTGGCTTATGGCAATAGGTACCCTGCAGCGCCGGCCCCAGTGTGCTTTTTGCACCCCAGGCTGAAGCTCCCTCAGCTGCTGCCTGCCTGGGGCTTCTTGAGAGAAGAGCTGGGAGCTGGAAGCAGTTTGTTAGTGCTCGAGAGAGACAAGCTCCCTCTGCAACCCATCAGCTAGTGGTTACACCAATGGAGAGGTTCAGGCTGGCCTCCCATCCTCTGCCAGCCACCACCCTCTCTGCAAAATTATGTCCAGGAAGGAGCAGAGGGAGTTGGATGGGGCTGGAGCCGGGGGGTGCTCACATGGAAAACATCCTGGAGGTGTGTGGAGCCTCACTGGTGTTTGAGAGAGCAGCGGGCTTGCAAGAAATCTGAATAATTAACCCAGTGCCACTTAATAAAGACGACGATTGCTTTCAGTGTAAGCATGCAACCCTCGGCGGCCAGCAGTACTTAAACAGCCATTTCAGGCATCTTTTCAAATGGCAGTAATAAAGTTGTGCAGATACTGATTTTATTAAAGCTGCTTATTGCTGTTTAATAAATGTCAAGAGCTTCCTGCCAGCATTTCCATTAGAGACAGGTCAGGATGAGACTTGGAGATATCAGATATCCAAACTCTCACCCCCTTTTATGGCTCACTGGGAGAGGAAAATGATCACATTCAGCCCCTCTGATAACCTCTTTTCCAACTGACCTTCAGCTCACTCCAGCCATAGTCTCATAAAAGTTTTGGCTGATTCTCATGATTTTATCCTATGCCTTGAAAACTGTGACATTGTCCCTAAAATGTCTTTTCCCAGAGGCAGGCAATCAGAAAAACCACTCAAAGCCATGAATTGAAAGCACTCAACAGTCAGAAGGCAGACAAAAATCTGAAGTGACTAATTTCTAATATTTTCTCTTTTTATCTCAATCCCACAAGTTTGGGGGAGGGGGGGGACGACAGGGGATGACACACCAATAAAGCCCTCCTTTGACTTCTGGTCTCTTTCAAGTTGCTGTTTTCCATCTCCTTGACCTTGGGACAGGTTGAGCCTTGCGCTCGTGATACAGAGTAACTTCCATGTGGTCAAAGAAGCCGGTAGCAACTTTATGACAATGGAGTTGTCCTTGGTTTGGCCAGGGTTTGGTGCATCCTTGGGGCTCCTGTTCTCATCCCACTCAAGAGCCTGAGCTTCGGCCCTAGATGGGCTGGAAATGTCTCCATTTCCTAAGAAAAACCAGGATTCTTTGGGTGTTTTCGCAAGCTGGGTGTGGAGAGGGACCATCAAACAAAGGAGCTCCTGCTTGCTGGGAAAGGCTCTTCCACCCTGCTCTTGCGTGGCTGCTTGCTGAGACATGAGATGGATGGGGCAGCGCAGCGAAGGGTGTTGTGCCATGTTCGATCCCCTTGGTGCTTCCTGAAGGATGAAACTCTGGAGTTTGTGGAACTGGAGAAACCCACCCTGACACACAAACAGGGCTTCCTAAACCCACCAGCCGGAGAAATCTCCAAAAAGTGCATTTGTGACAGTGAAAGCCAACTGGCAATCCAGCGTCTGTCCTGTCTCACCCTCGTAAAGGTCCCATCATCAACACAGGTCCTCTCCCACATAAAGCGGGACTTTCAGGCATTTTTAGGAAAGCCCTATTCTCTGCATGCCTGTTTTTTTCTCTTCCCTGGGCAACCACTGCAGTCACAACAGGTTTAAAAACCTCTTCAAACAGGAACATTTATTTTTCAGGCCACCTGAAATCACTCTCCACGTTGATCAGGACAACAGAGAGGATGGACATGACACCTTCCTCCTCCGCCAGTGATTTCCACGTAGAAGACAGAAGTGCGGCAGTGGAATTCACATTTCCTCCTGTGCACACAGGTTATGGGGAGTGTTTAGGATATGGGGGCTTTCCTCTAGTTTTTTGCCCAAGCCCAGGCTGCACATTGCTGGTATGTTTTTGGCCTTCTTGCTTGTGCCACGACTGACATTCATCCCTGATGGACAGAGGAACTGGCTACTATAATGAATTGAAGATAATCACATTTGGAAGACAGAGGCCACTGTGTGTGCATGGGTTTTTCACTGTATTTCACATTTCTCACTCCACCAAATTGTCCACTTTCGTAGTATATTATCATAACAGTGACAATAACTGCTTTTTCATGTGCTGTTTAAACCCTGGGATGTGCAGGACTCGAGGTTTCCCGAGGCACAGCTCCGGAAATGTGAATTCCACCGAGGTCTAAAATAAATAAGGCTGAAGAAGGAGCTCTCTGCAGCTGGTTCCTCCCCACCGCTCTCCCCTCACGCTGACAGCATGCAAATGTGCATGGTCGGGGATTTCTGCCCTGAGCCACAGGCTCCGTCGTGCCCCTGAGCTGGGGTCAGGGCTTTACTAACTGAAATCTGCCACTCGCTGCTCTTGAGCAAGGCAGAGTCGCGTAACCTCATCATACGGGGCACCGAATGAAAAACACAGTAATTTAACATATTTATTTTTTTCTCTAACAAGTGGGCCCACGTCCACCCCTGGTGCTACTCCCAAAGCTTCCTTGAGATGACCCAAGATTTGATGCACAACACTCGGTGATAAAAATGCAACTTTCAGAATATTTGGTGGCTGTAAAACTGCAGGGGGAGGGACCTGAATCGCCAACGAGCTTCTGAATGAGCCTGTATTCCTCTAACACCGGCCATCTCATAGAATCTCAAAACTGTTCCTGATGCGAAGGATGTTTGGAGACCAAACCTCTCCCTCCCGAAACACACCCACGCCGAGGACACAGAGGCTGTTTGACAGGAAATAACATTGCACTCCTGCTTGGTGGGAAATAAGTATGTGGGGGGTGTTTTTGGTTAGCTGAGAACAAAGGGAGACCGTGACACTGAATTCGATGGCTCCCGTGGTAATGGGACAGCCCCAGCACTGCACAATGGGGATGATTTCTGCACCTGGGAGACAAACCTTCTCCAGAACTGGACTTTGCATAAAGAAATCGAACATGGCCATGGTTTTCCTATTCACAAGTGGTTTGGAAACTACACCAAGAGACCGACAGTGCCCACAGCAGCAACAGGCTTCCCCCCATCTTATCTTTCAGTTTCAGGATTATTTTAATGAATCCATTAACTGATCCTGCCTCAACCACAGATTCCCTGGCCAGGTTGCTGTTCATCAACAGCTGTCATTTCGGCAGATATATTTATTTTTGAAATACTACAGTCGAAGTGAAAAATAATCAATCATAAACCCAAGGTTATGGGCTCCCTCCTCTCATTTACTCTTTTGGGAATCATTTAAGAGATCAGCTTTTTCCATTTAGTCCATCCCAAATCAAACGCAAAAACACTGGAAGACTGTGAAACAGGTATGAAGGTAACTGCTGTTATGTTTTACCCTTCCCTCTGCACTTCACTGCAGCTGCTGTCCTTACGCTGCACATGCTGCATTTTTGGGTGCTCACTGCCTTCATGTGGGCCACGCAGCTAAAATAATTAATTTTTGGTTTAGCCTCCGGACAAAGGAAACCCTTCCCGGTGGCGTCGCATCCCATAGCTGTGAGGAAAATGATACAACCCTGTCCAGTTCAGTCCCGCTTCCAACTCTGGAGGGTGAACATCATACCCAGAGCACCCAGACCAAAACTGCCTCCATCCTGAACTTACTTGGACTTGCATTTGGGTTATCTTCTCATGGACTATCCACCCTCTTCTACACAAACCTCAGGTGATGGTCTACCCCAGTGCCGCAGCTCCCTGTTCACACTCACTCTGATTTCTCCCAGAGCACAGTCAGAGCCCAAGATGTTTTTGCCTCAGGCCTGCGAGAAATCACAAGCCGAACACCAAGAGCTGACAAAGTGCTTGCACGGGGTACGCCTGGTCCCGGCAGAGCTGGATTGCTCAGAAATGCCCTGGCAGCAGGCGCTGCCGAGGAAAGGCGGTGCTGCCTGCGAGGGAGCGGCACTGCCCGTCCCTCTGTTCGCTGCCAAACGCGCTGCTGGAGCGGCCCCTCTCTCGGCCCCCTGAGGATGCAGAAACCCCGAGCTCAGCCTGGCCCTGCTCTGCAGCCGGACCTGCAGCCGAGCCCCACGGGACATGCAGCTGAGGGAACCAGAGCATGAACCTCACTAGAGACAGAAATTACTTACGGCGCCAAGAGTTTCTGTGTCCGGATGGCTGGGAAGCCGGCAAGGAAACGGAGAGAGGCTGGAGGCAGGCGCCGGCGACCGTGCTCGGCTGGGGAGGCTGGGCTGGGGCTTGTCTGAACCACATCTTCACAGCTGGGGAGGGTTTTACAGTTGGGCTTTGAGGCTAAATGCAACTCTGGCTGCTCTGGGATCCTGTTGACTTCCGCCACATTGCCAGGGGCCTGGGGGCCCTTCCCAGCCCTCACACGGTGACATCCGGGGGTCCTGTCGGTGCTCGGAGCCTTCCTGACCTCTCCCCACTTCCCAGCCACGCTCCGTGCCTCCGTCCCACACCAGAGGTGCGCTGGAAAAGCTCCCGTCCCGGGTGGTGCAGGACTGTTGCTGCCCCCAGGCAGCCGCTCGAGGGGCCAGGCACCCCTGAGCACCCCCAGGAGCACCCTTCACAGTGCTCCCGGGAACCCCTGAGCACCCCCGGAGCACAATACGGAGCGCCCCTGTGCACTTTCAAAGCATCCCCCTGAGCATCCTCCAGCACGGCCCGGAGCCACCCTTGGAGGCGCCCCCACAGCATCCACCAGCGCACCCCCGGAGCACCCGCGGCACCTCCCTGGGGCGCCCCTCCGGAGCAGCCCGCGGGGGGGTCAGTCCCCCGGGCCCCCCCCGGCTGCTGGGATCCGCGGCCCCCCGCCGCCGGCCAGCCGGCCGGCCCCCTCCCGGGCTCCCCCGGCCCGGGCCCCCCCTGCGCGGCGCGGCCGTACCTGGGAGCGGCGGAGCGCGGCGGGCGCTGCCGGCGGCCCCGCTGCCTCCGGCGGGCGGTGCCCGGGGGCGGGGCGGGGCGGGGCGCCCTCCCGGGGCAGCGGGGATGGGCTGCGGGGCGGCAGCGGGAGCCGAAAGGAGCGGCTGTTGTGGGAGGCCAGAAATGCACTTTTTTTTTTTTTGGTCTTTTTTTCTGTTTTCTTGTGACTGCGGTATTGTGCTCGCGTCCTTCTTTTGAATGCTTTATTTATACTTTTCTAGCCCATCCTGTTTGCACAGATGCAGATCAAGGGCGGTGGGAAGGGGAAATCTGCAGGGACGGCCGTGGCTGCAGAACTTGTCCTGTATTTGCACCAGCTGTTCCCCAGCTCAGCCGTTCAGCCCGGTCCGGTTTACGTCGGTCCCTTAATGTGATCACGTGGAAAATGTAAAGAAAATGCAACCAGAGTTCTAGGTTTTGAGCCTCCTCATGTGCCTTACCCCGTGTGATTTACATGCTCCTCATCTCCCCAGCAAGTCCCTGTAATGACAGTTCTTTTTTAGGCTCTGGGGACAGGTAGAAAGCAGTAGTTTAGTGACCTGCAATAATACCTGCTTTAGGTATTTTACTTCAGGTTAAGCTTTTGATTTCAGTTGTCTTGAGACATAGAGGCAAACCCCTGCTCTTCTAGAACATGGGAGAGCAGCAGCCCCAGCAATGCTGGGGCAGCTCCATGGCCTCCATCTGGGCTATGAACTCAGCATCCACTGGGGATGAATGAGGCCCACTGCGATTCCCCCTTCCTTCGACAGGAGCCCAAACACCTTTCAACTCTGAGAGGGAAATGCTGTAAATCAGAGCAGAGTCTTCAGGCTCCTGTGGTCCCACCAACACTGCAATTTGCACCTCTTGGGTTTTCACCTCAAGGCACAGCTCCTGGGACAGTGCAGCTTAACCTTTACCCATCCCTTAGGCTCACACCCAAAGCCATGACCATCCCTGAGCCCTAAAGACAAGGCTTTTGCAGCAGAAACTTTGGGCACCTACAAGAAGCTATTGTGGTTTCAGACATTCAGCTGAACTTGTGTTTTGTTCTGTTTTCCCTGGGGTTAGATTAAAGCGTTAAGAAGTGTGCGGGGGGGGTAAGAAGGAAAGCAGTGGCAGTTCACAGCACGCACTTCTGCAAGCATGACCCAGAAAAGCAAGCAACAGCTACCAAAAAAAACCACTTTTGAGCAAACTGAATCAAAATCGGTTCCCCTTTTCAGTCACTGAGGTTTTACTTGCTCGATAACTTCAAGACAGAGTCTCTCTTCTACGAAATGTTAGGTGCTCAGAAGCGTAACATGTATATGTATAAAATTTCTGTGACCCCCCTCTTTAATCCAATAGAATAACAGGGCTTTCAAACAAACAGGGTAAGAGAGGAGTACTTTGCTGTGTGTATAAATGAAACATGATTAATTGTTTAAAAGCAGATTAGGTGCATTTGTGGAAGAGGTGGCTATTGGACACGATGGTTGAAGAAGTCTCCGAGATGCAGCTTGCCAGGAGCTGGGAGGGGATGGCAGGAATGCAGCCACGGTGCAGCCACAGCCCCTCCCTCCACTTCTCCCACAGCGTCCTTCAGCTCCACGCTTGAGCAGTGTCAGAGGCCGTATTCTCCGCTATGTATTTCAGTCTTGCAAAGTTCAGCTATTCTTAGGCAAGGTTGTGAGTCATTAAACGTTTTCAGAATGTTTATTCGTCAAGCCACAGGCACTTAAATTTACTTCTGAAGCCAGACAACCCGCTCAGAGGATTTCTTTCTGCCATAGGAATTACTAGGTGAAATTCCATGGCAAGAGGTCAGCCTTGCCGCCTGGAACACTGTGAGTCAGATCCCGCCCAAGGGCTGCCACCAGTTCAGGTTTAAAGTGGTCTCATTTTCAAAGGTCAATATAGAGGTGAAAAGAACAACAAGAAGAATGTGGTTTCCTACAGTCTTCCACCACCTGATTTAGCTTTTCTTATGTGTGTTTTTTTTAAGACATGGACCAGACCTTCCTGGTTGTCTGTAATCCCTCTGAAGGTGGACAGTGGTTTGGATGGTGAAGGAACTCCCAGGGAAGCATGTTTCCTTCAGCTGCTGGGATTAATTACTCCCAGAGACACTGCCCTTGCCTGCTCTGCAGTGGGGTTTCTCCCTGCAGCTCTCGAGAGCAGAAAGAGAGGAGCGGGGTGAAGCTCCTGCCCCATGCTGGGAGGAAGATAAAGTTGATGTGGTGTTCAGAGCCTGCAGTGATGGGGCCAGGGGCTCATGTGATCAAGTCCTTTTGGAAACTCAGTACAAAATCGCTATTGTTCTATACAACATTACACTTGTGCCAACATCCATTTTTGTAGACAGTCTGCAAACTGCTCCCCCTTTGCTGTGCTCACAGGAGCTGCCTTGTATGGTCTACGAATGCTAAAATCCTGCCCCATCCACCCACACGTGGCTGGCATGGCTATGGCCTTCCATGGTCCCTTCTTAGCTGGTAGCATGAATGGGGCAAAATGCTTCTGCAGGTATCTGGGTGCTACAGGAATACAAATATCAACCCAACAAAGTAGCTCAATTTGGGAAGATTTTATGGACCATGCCAAGATAATCATAACATTTAAAAACACCTGGGATGTGTTGCTAACTGCGCTCCCTTTCACACACCAAACCAAGCATCTGTGCTTCCCTACGCACCCCAGCCAGGCAGGAAATACATGGAGGGTAGATGTGGCCTCTGCGTCCGGGAGAAGATACAGCCTCCAGTAACCAACCTCAGGCTCACTCAAAAGCTGCTGGCCCCATGCTGTTCTGGGCTGTGCACATCCAGTGATCCCCAAACAGGTAAGGAAAATCCTCCATTTCCTTATGGCACACGGATCACTCTTGAGATGTTCACATCAAACCATGGGAGCTTTCCTGTCAAATCAATTTGCTACAGTTGCATTGCCTATAAGAAATCGCTATGTCTTTGCAAGCATGAACAAGAAATCCTACTGTTTATAGGGCAGTCAGCACTGGTGCAGCTGTAGCTGGAATTCAGGCATATGTTTATAGACCCCAAATCTACTTAAAGAAAGGCAAATTCTTATTTCAGTTAAATATATATCTTGTAATGTACAGTTATAATTTTTCCATAGATCTACAGTCATTGCTGTATTTTCTGTTCCTGTTTTCTATC
Source organism: Phalacrocorax aristotelis (assembly GCF_949628215.1). Classification (NCBI taxonomy): domain Eukaryota; kingdom Metazoa; phylum Chordata; class Aves; order Suliformes; family Phalacrocoracidae; genus Phalacrocorax; species Phalacrocorax aristotelis. The sequence continues at coordinate 42,251,645 of NC_134281.1, read as the reverse complement.
AGTCATCCCAGTCTCCAACTCCTGCTTATCTATTAGGGTGTGATTGCATTTCATATGCTTCTGCACTAAAAAGAGGGTAGAAGAAATATACTGCGCAGAACATGGGTTCAGCTAGCAAGAGGCTTGTGCAGGAACTGTGTCACAGCATAGGGTATGTCTGCAGGACGGCTTGTTGAGAGACAGCATAAACTGGCCTGCACAGAGCTCCATGCCCATGTACCAACACGTCACCCAAACAAGAGGATTACTCAGAGGGGACAAGAGCTCTGTTTGGCACTGCTCTGCAACACGCAGGGCATATATCCCTACATATTGCTAACTGGCTGCTCTTTATCTGTCTCTTATGGAGCAGCTATTTTCTTGCCATACTACTGAAAGCTGCCCACGGTCACAATAAAGACAAGCACCCTCAACTCTGTGTCTAGGGCACTGGCTTTTACTGTGGGCCAAGAACACAGAATATTTTGATTTTTAGAGGAAAGCAATAATGGACTGAAGGGTGAGGGGGCAAAGGAGGTGGCGGGCGCTGCGGCGGGGTTTGGCACCGCAGCACAGGCCAGACCCACTCTGCCTGCACATCCTCACACCCAGCCTGGTGGCAGCACAGGCTGGTGTGCCCATGTCAGTGACGGCAGCTGAGTGTGACAGCTACCCAGGGAGTGGGCGTGTGTGTTCATGACCCGGGCCTCACACAGGAGAGAGAACACATACATCCGTAACAGAGATGCTCAGCTGTTTTCTGCCTTAGCTTTGGTTTTCTGGTTTTTTAGTCACATGGGATTTGTCACTCTGGTCCAAGCAATGGTCTGACTAATTCACACTGACCTGCCATGCTGGGAGTTTCTGTGCTTTAATAGTGGTTTAATGCCTGATGGTTCAGGGGACAACTCATCTATAATACTCCCAATGAGCTGCACCTAGAGAAGACCATTTCCCCAGACTCCTGTGGTTCCTGTGGAGGATGCTCCAGGCTGAAGGGTGAATTGTGACCCCTTGGCTTCGCAGGGCTCCGAAGGTCAAAGATGTTACTTGTGACAAAACTGCCAACCCTCTTTAAAAGCCAAGCAAGGGCATTTAATGTTGTGTCTTCTTGGAGATGTGAGTTGAGCAGACTGACTGCAGCCTGCATGAGGAGGCATTATTCTTCTTTGACACCACCCTCCTGTGACCCACTTACAGCCCCTTCTTGTACTACGGGATGGGGCAGAAAGGAGGAACCGATCTGCTCCTACATACCTTAATATCATAAATGCTTTAATAAAGTTTTGCTTTTACTGGAGTGATTTATTCACTTCACTCGCATTATGATGTCTTTGACAGTAACAAAGTGCTGTGTTTAATTTTAATGTTTATTAAGTCTCTGGGGTGGGCAAGGAACCTGACAGGCATCACTAGATCCCATTCTTCTGCTGATAGTTTCCAGCAGGGACTTCAGCATTTTCGGAGGGAATGGCTCTGTGATGGGGACAAGACCTGGCACAGCTCTGCTACGGGGCCAGCACAGACCCACCCGCACCAAAGGATTTGCCTGAAGGGCGATGAGACACTTGACCACAGCCATCTGCAGGCAGCATGCGATGGGGCTGGAGAGGGTAGACCTCTTCTTCGGCTGCTCTGGCTCCTGCTGACTGCAACAGCAGCTGGTGGAGGATGGTCTGTTCTGCCCTGCAGGGACACAAAAGGCTCTGCGGTTCCTGTCTTGATATGGCTACGCTGGGGGTCATGGAGGCCTTGCTATATAATTCCTTAAAAACCTTGCAGAAATGGCTCTGCTACAAAGAACCGACTGTGGTTTGATTGTTTTTTTTTAAAACCAAATCCTTACCTGAAACTTGAATCTTTGTAACGGTGGTTTCATGTCTCTAAATGTGAATGTATCCATCCAGGTTTGAGAGGAATTATAAAATCTGGTCTAGGTGTGTCTGTCGACAGAGATGCTACCAGCAGAGGGTGCAAGAATGTGCAGGTTGTGTTTCCTCCTGCCTCTGCTTCCAGAGGTGAGTTACAGCTCTGTGAGATGTTATTCTGACCTAAGAACAGAGACAGGGAGAGATTTTATTTTTATTTTAATTAGGGCTTGCAATAGAGCACCTGGCTTCTCATTTGAATTCCAGCATGCAAAACTGCACTGCCTCTGCTACCGGCGAATCTGTGGATCCATATGTTATATTAAACTGAGCAGCAGGCTGTGAATTGTGAAAGAAAATATGCCTAGACAGACAAAATATGGGAAAACACCCCTAACAATGCAATGGGACCACTTACACAACATCAGTTTTTCTGCACTGCAGAACTTAGCTTTCAAAGAGATTTGAGGAGAACTGTTTTGTTTCAGACCTATGTCACAGAATCATCTTGCCTTTGGCAGTTTCAGTGTACAGAACCACGTTTATATTGTTTGAACTAATCTGCTTTATCTCCAGGTTATGGGTGTAATGGTATCATAGATGCATGTGTAGCTCTAGAAGTTCCTAGATCACAGCCAACTCTGTTTTCTCCTAAGTTAAGAAAGAGATAAATGAGAGCTAAGGCTCTATACTGCCTGCAGTATCAGGAGCTATACATCTCGATTTCAAAACCGATAAACTCTCCAGCGTGAAGCAGCACATCATGGTTTGTGCATTGACAAGCTCATCGTTTGTGGCTCAGACCTCCAAGCTGATGTTTGCCTTTTCAAAGCTGAAATGGAAAGGAACTCATTTCTCATTTTTTATTTCCTGCTTTTACTAGTCTGCATCTTTAAGGATGCCTAATCTAAAGCTTTTTAGACAAAAACTGGTCACACAGGTCAAGCTTTTGGGCTAGGTTTTACATGGGACAGTAAAAATGGAGCTGGAGTAACTCTCTGACTCCCTCCCAGGTGCCTTTCTCCTCTGGGTTGTTCCACAAAGTTGCTCTGCAATCCATGTTAGCATTATCCAGTGAAGAAGAATTTCTCACCCCTGACATGAGACAGTAGCTCTGCTGCTGCCTCACCCCCTTGGTCTGACATCAGATTGCACAAACTTGTCCCTTGAATTGCTAAAAACCAAGCAAAGCCCTGGAGAGGTACTTCTCTCAAAGGGACTGTGATTCTACAGTGGTCAAACTGTTCCCACATGCACCAAAATAACCGTATCGAAGTTAAATAATCGGTTATGAAATTATTTGAGATCCTCTGCAAGCAGATGTAGCTCATCGAGTAGGAATTGTTTAGGGTTTGTGAAGGTCCCAGGCTATTTGCTGCAGGACGAGTCAGATTCCCTTTCCAGTGTGGTGAAGTGAGTCAGACAATTTGTTCCTGCGTTTCTGGTTGTGAAAGGGGGCACAGCTTGCATGAACTGTGGATCACCAAACAATAACAGCCCTAAATATTAATTTCTATTCCTCCTCCCTGAAGCCACTCATGTCTTGACACTTTATAGTCAGTATTCTCACCTTTGTTAATGGTTTCTTACCTTTCCTGCCATAGGGCGTTTGACCAAGACTCATACTCCACAAGAACAAATTAGGTTTTGCTAATGTGAACCGCAGAGAGTGCAGCACAGGGTACAGACCTTCCCCGGGTGATCCCTGTGACTGGAGTGGGAAGGCTGCTGAAAGAGCACATTGTCTGCGTACAATTTGCACAATGTTCATGAAATTCACAGAATAATTCTGACAATACGGGAACCCTGACAGATTTATAGGCCTATTGCTGATATGGCTGCAGGGTTTGGAAGTTGCTATAATTTATAAAATTCAGCAACAGCTAGAGGTTGTGGAGGTTTTTTCCTGCAGGGGATAGTGCTCTGTACTGGAGACTTCCTCCATGAGTCCAGAAATCCCACCTCTAGGGAATCTGCTCTTTCCAGGCATTTCATATGGTTATTTTTGGCTATGTCTGTGGTGATCTCTAGTTTCCCAGTGCAGCTATTTTTATAACATACGGCTGTGAAGTCTATAGTATTAGACATAATTTAATCTTGCGTGTTTGAGTGTTTCAGGACTGTACGTATGCAATTGCTGCCTTTTGCACCTGCTCCCTCTTTGGCCTGTATTTGAAACACTCCACTGTAAGAAGCTGAAGCTTTGGAGGCTTCTAGACAACAGTTCCTTTATTGAGTGTGCTAAGCTGCCATAAATATTTAATTAGGTGTTGGTTTATTTTTGGGGAGATACAGAAAAAAAATAATCTCCATTTCCTTACATTTGAACAGAACATTTTCCTGCTGGAAAAATTTCCCTGCATTAACTAGTGACAGGGAACCCTATTTTAAGAGGGTGCATAAAAATTTGAGAGGGTGAAAGGCTGGTAAAGAGGAGATTTCACTAAGCTGCGCGTTCTCTCCTCTGGTTCTCTAGGTGGGAAGGGGGGCTGTCAGATGGCTGGTTTTGAGACGGAGCTGTGCCGGTGCCTTTCAGACAGCATGGCATCATGTTGGACTGGTGGGTGCAGTCGCTTCCCAATGAGGGGAGCTTCTGCTTCTCCTATATTTGCTGCCTAAAAATAAATCATGGCCTCACTGGTATTTTTTAATGGCTGACCAAGCTGCCCTGGGTATGCCGAGTGGTGACACTTCCCGGAGAGCTTCCTGTGCCTTAAACCATCAGATATAAGGATTACCTGGACTGTAATCCCAGCTGCTGTATGCATGTATACCTATGTAAGGAAGCAAAGGCAGGGGTGTGATTGTACTGCCAAATTTAAAAACCCAATCAGTTGATGGAATTGCAGCTAAGATTTCACCCCACCCATTAACAAAACAGGTCTCCTAGGAAGTTTGTTAAAATTAGCTAACTGTAAGGCCTCATTTCATGCACCAAACATTACCTCATGTCATTTGACTTGAAATCGCCTCCAGGAATGCGCAGGAAATACCGAGAATGAATCCTGACTTTTACGGTAGTTCTTATACTTCAAAGGTAGTTCGAGTCTTGCCGGCACCTGTATTAGAAAATCAGCCTGATTACTTAGTGTGGTCAGCCCATCTCTGCTGTGTCCTTGATTGCTTGTCCTGTGGCTTCCCACCCAACCAACCTCATCTCTTGACCTCACCTCTCTTCACCTTGCTAACTTCTACTCAAGAAACATCTGAAAATGACTCTGTCCTTTTCAATGGTTAAAAAAAAATAAACAGGACAGGATTAAAGGACCAAATTTTAAAATGCTGTAACTGCACTGACCTCAAAATCACCATCTGATGGCACAGAATTAAAATTAAGTACACTAAAATCAACAGCAACTAATGCTTTAATGCATATAAAATTTAGTTGAAAAACATAGTGCTCTGTATATTGCGAACAGTTTTCCACACTGGTGACAGAGGGGACGCTTAAAGATCACTCAACCAGAATCTCTCTTATAATATATTGACTTTGTCTTTAGAAGCCAAAGGGAACTAATTTACAAGTAAAGATACAAAAATTGAGTATGTATGGTTTGGTCAAAATAATGATGTTGGGAAATTAGGAAGCAATTTGTGAGTATGTTAAGGCAGAGAAATTATTTAGAGCAGGATAGGGATTACACCTAATCAGATTAAATTACCAGGAGAAAAAGTACAACGTATCCAGTAAAAAGACCTGACACTGAGATCTACTGGGCTGCACAACAGGCTCATCACAGGATGGCACAGACGACTCTTGAAAGAGGAGCATTTGGAAACAGACCCCATACTGTGGGAAAAAAGGGCAGGTAAAGTTTGTTCCAAACGTGTGCTGACTAAGTATTCTGAGAAGTACTTTACTGTCTTGTACTTAACTTGATGTATTGGTTGTGAGGCAGATGCATTTGTTGACTAAAATCATCATTATACCTATTAAAACTTAACTACTTCATTAGCCAAATAAATTGTAATACACAGAACAAAGCCCCACTACTACCATGTGCAAAGCGGTGTACGCTTCCAGTCTCTGCAAAAATACTCTCAGCTAATGCCTCCCTTTCCTCTTTCACTCAGTGATTGCACCTGAAAGTTAAACCATGAGCCTGTAAATGTCCAGAAGCCTAACTTTAAATCCAAATGTAGGCCTTCCGAAGTCACTGATGGTGTTCCTAGGCGCAGGCATACCTGCAGCTTACCTAACACTTGTACATGTGGAATTAGATTCTCAGATTGTCAGATCCTTGGACATAAACAGTCTTTTATCATGTTTGTTAAAGCAGATTGCAAACCACGCGCTTGACAGGGTAGACTTTTATTGAAATGCAATACCAATAAGTAATAAGTGGCCTTAGTCATACCATTGGACTTGAGATCTGTCAGGACACGCTGCCGTATTGAACACAAGCCTACCTGGAGCAACTGGACTCCTACCCTTGGAGTTTATTCCGATCTGTTATTGATTCAAGGTCCAAAGACTTTGAGATTTCATCCTTCTTATTACATCACTCTGTTGCCACCATGGTCTTGATTGCTCAGCACCTTCCAGCTCTCGGTGAAGCAGCTCCTCAGCCGGCCAGTCAAACCAGCAGCATAAAGCAGATTTAATGAAACACATTATTAAGCAACCAAGCAGTTACATGACTTTCTGAGCACCACCCACCTGGATAAGACTTCCTTACACACACCTGTTGTCTCACACAAAAGGACCTCTGTAGTCCTGAGCGTCTATTAGCTGCAGTGAACTTAAGGCAACACTTGTGAAGTGAAGCTGAACGTCACACTGCAGAACTCGGGTCAGGAGCTTCAGTGACTTTCAATGGGAGCTCAGTATCTAGCCAACTGCAGAGCTTTGTAAACCCCACTAGCCAAGTAAATAAATCTTTAGGTCAATATATACCTTGAGAATCTGAACCCTGGCTGGGTGATGGGGGTGTTTGTGCGCAGGCATATAAGGATATTTTACCCTGTAAGAGAAAGCAAAATATGTGTAGTAAGCATGTATATGACTGCCGGAGTATATATAATTTCTGCCATAATTAAAATGTATATTTAGGGATATTCATCTGCAGTAATAATTAATTCATGTAGCAATGTAAAAAACATCCAAAAAGATCACAAAGAAATTTTCAAAATAAAATTGCTTTAAAAAAATGCTATTTAGACTAAGTGCTAGGCTTCCAATTTTTTTCTAGCACTAAGATTATTTTACAGCAAATTGCAAAGATATACACTGCTGTACAGGAAATAATTTTTTAAAAAGTGTACATGAATCACGAGGGAACTGCCTGAAAGGAGGGGAGTAAAACACCCACGAACATGGATAGGACACTACCAGTGCTAATATGTTTTGAAGAATGGTGTGGATCTTTGGCAACCGTGCGTGAGTTGATGCCATCTAGTTTGCTTTAGTATTTAGCAGGCAGCACAATGCCATGCTCAGGGAAGGCAGCAGGAGTTTGTCCTTGGGTCCTTCAGCGCTGTACTAAGAGTGCTCAAATTTTGGGGTAACTCCGCCCAAAGTGAAGGGATGCTAAGGCCTAGGTCTGGGCATGGCTTAAAGTTGGTTATGAAATTAATCCTTTAAAATATCTTCCTGAATAACTTAGAAACCTTTTACAAAAGTTTTCCAGTGGAGTCACGGATGTAGTTGCAATAAACAGCTGTGTTTCGGCTTAACAGGCTTTTCTTTTAATATAACTGTTAACATCAGTGCCTAAAAATTGTGACTGCCACATAGAGTTCCTTAGTTCTCAAGGTAAAAGATGAATCTTTAAAAGATTTCTGACATTTTTGGGCAATATTAAATTACACAGCATCACAGTATATAGACTTAATGTAGCTGATCCATGTTTCGTAAGAAATGTTTATTACAGCAACGCCTCCATCCTGTTTCTCCTGTCTCACACTGTCCTAGTCCTGCCAGAGAGCTGTGAAGAATATAAGACCTTATATGGAGTAAATAAAAAGCAATTTTTAGAGCCAGATGAATTTGTGAAATATGGAAGCCATTGTGTAAGTAATAAAGACAAGACCTCGTAACTCACAGCAAGTGAAGTCACAAATTAATTACTGAGGCCTTTCATCATAAACAGAATGAGTCGGTGTTCCGCAGATGTTTGCTTTGTCGCAAGACCAACATTAGATTTAAAATATTTCATTCTTTTTATTTAAAAAAATGAAAGTGCACTTCTCTTTAGGTTAAGCAGAACTGTTTCTCTTTGTAGGGAGCATCTACAGATGGAGTCACAGAGGGCTAGAATTTACTTTGCTTCATTTACAGAGGTAACAAGATGTATTTTACAGTCTCTTATCAGTTTGGTTGTCAAAGATTTTTAAGACAAACCTTACCCTTAGCTTGCAGGGGGGTGGAGGGAAGTCTTAGCCTCTCTGTAGGAAGGGGCCTTCATAAGCGGTGTGGTGAATCTATAGCTGCCACATAATGCCACACATTCACTTCCAGACATCGTCAGACTTAGTCACTCATACATTGTTTATACATAGAGGTTCCCGCAGACCTCCTAGTGCGGCTATGTCAGCAAGCCCTCCCTGTTGGGGCCAGTTTAAAGAGCAGAATGGAGTAACCTACACTGTTTTCCCAAATACCATCTTTTGCGAGTGCTGATGACTGTACCAAGACTTTCTGCAGCCTTGGCCTCAGCCGGAACCGCGACTTGCCGCACGCCCCGCCGCGCCGCCGGGGCGGCCTCCCAGCGCAGACCCCACGGGAGGTGCCGAGTGGGAAAAAACCGAAAAAGGAGGCAGCAAGCCCCGCCCCCAGCCCCGCCCCTCAGGCCCGCTCGAGCGGCGCCGCCGTGGGCCGCGCGCCTCTCGCTGTGATTGGCGGAGCTTAGAGCGGGACCGATCCATCGCCGCTGGAGTGGGGTGTCTCGGCGAAATGGTTCAGCTCAGCCGCCGCCCCTCCCCCCTCGCGAGCGCGAGCCCTTTGGCCAGGCCGTTACCAGCGCCCGCGCGCGCCCAGGAAGGACCCCGGGGGCTGCCCGCCGCATATGCCTGACGGCGGCGGTGGCGCGGCGCCGGCGCTGCCGCCGGGCCTGTGCGGAGGCGTCGCTCCGTCGTCGCTCCGTCGTCGCTAAGCTTGCGGGAGACAGACCGCCGGCAGACACCATGGCCCTTCGTTCCTGGCGGGCGCCGACTGCGGCTTCCGCTCCGGCGTTTGAGCCGGGCGGCCGCGAGCGCCTGAGCGCGAGGAGGGGTGAGGGCGCGGGTCCTGACGGCGCGGAAAACGCGCCAAGTTTCCCGTGGCGGGGCAAGCGGGGCCGGGGCGCCCCGCGGTCCCCATGGCAACCGGCGGGCGGCGGCGGCGGCCCGCGCCGGGCCGGCATGTAGCGGTAAGCAGGGGCGGCCCCGCCGCCGCCGCCGCCATCGGCTCCCCCCTGCTCCCGGGGCCCGGCCGGGCTGGGCCGCGCCGCGCCGCCTCCGCCGGCGGGCGAACGACCGGCCTCCCGGGCGGGTGGGACTGTGAGGGACCGTGAGGGCGGGCGGCGCGGAGCAGCGTCCCGCGGGCCGGGCCGGGCTTTCCGGGCGCCGCCGCCGGGGAGGGGAGGCGAGGCGAGGAGGCTGTCAGAGCCCGGGGCTCCGCTCCGGCGGCCGCGGCTGCTTCCCGCGCTGAAAATAAATGGCGACGCCTGTGTCTGTATGTCTGTTGGTCCGTGTGTCTGTGCGCCAGGTGTGAGCGGCGAGCGCAGCTTCCCGGCCGGGCCGGCCGCCTCCCCCGCTCACCTGCCCGCCTGGAAAGATGCCCGGGGTCCTGCCGAGTGACAGCACTGGGCCTGCGAGAGGGAGCCCCTCCAAGAAGAACAGGCTTTCGCTGAAGCTCTTCCAGAAGAAGGAAGCGAAAAGAGCGCTGGATTTTACAGAGTCCCAGGAAAATGAACAAAAGAGCTCAGAATTCAGAGGCGCTGAGATGTATGTAAGAGTTTCGGTCTGAATAAGCGTGTCTGGCTGTGTTGTGAAAGTAGTCCAGTAGCTGAACACGGGTTATGTTTTATATAATAGGTAAACAATACTGCCCTATCTGCTCATTTAAGTTGTATTTTCTTGAATAAATATGTGCTTCAACATGTAATAAATAAAGCCCTAAGCTGAGTTAGTCAAACTGAGCTAACTATTTACTTCTAAGGAAACAAGCTTGCTGCACTGTGGATGTTTAGCTGGCTGGTATAAACTTTTTAATAACTTGAAGTTAGCTTATCAGAAGTTAAAAAAAGGTAGTTATTCTGAAGCTGAATTATTTAAAGTATATTAAAATGTAGGGTTTTGCAAAATTAGTTTTAATAAAAAAATATTGGTTTTCAAAGGTTATTTCTGTGGCAAGAAAAAGAATCAATTGTGCTGCTTGCTGTCATTCATTAGGGTGTTTCAAGCCCTGAGCAAATCTGCCTGCTTGTTTCATTGCAGCTAGTGAGGAAATTTGAATGGGAAAAGTTGCTTATTCATGACCAATTACAAATGTGGTGGAGACTTTACTCTTTGGTTCTATTGTGTCCATACAGTGCGTTATCACTGCATATAATGTGCCAGGTTCATTGATTCTTTTTGTTTGTTTGTTTTCTGTTTTTATCCTTTTGGTTTGTGTCCAGAAATGAAGTGATGTGGACCTGAGAACCTGAAGTCAGGGATAATGACAGAAAATGTATGAGATGGTTTTCTTAGTGCTGCCTTAGGAATGAACAAAGAACATACAAAGGCATTTAAAAAAAACTTTTTTGATTCCTTAAATCGGTCTCCTGGTATTTTTTGAAAAATATGTATCGGAACTAACAGCAGATTTGCCTGCTGCTTGTAAACCTTTCTGGTTTTGCATAGGTTGCTGAAAAGAAGGGTTGCAGTTGAGCAGCCTCTGTTTGAATGCCCACACGGACACTCTCAGAAGCACTTGGATGTGATTTTCATCTGTATATATTGGCTGTGAATTCTGTAAGCCAGCTCTGAGACGGTGGATGGCCAGGAGAGAGATGTGCATGCATACCAGAAGGAGTAACTTTCAAAAGTTGTGTTTTACATGCTGTTTTCTCTATTTAATAGTGACCAGGTTGTTCCTGCAGCACAGCCTCCCTCACTTCTTAGCTGTGAGAAGAAAGACAACATGTTGCCTTTTGTGGGCTTGAACAATCTGGGTAACACTTGTTACCTTAACAGCGTACTTCAGGTAAGATCGTGTTCAGGGGCCACAGGTAGATGATTTTCTTTTGGTTAAGCACAAGTGGATGAGATTCCGAGTTTGCTAGTACGTAAAGGTGTCTGGATGTGATAAGAAGGGAATCTAATTACACTGGGGGAAAAAACCAAAGTGATACTGCAGAAAATGTGTGCACCGTAGGCTGCCTTGACTGGGTAATTTTTCAGTTTACATACTCTGGGCACCTCCTTGCTATGAACAATCCTGCATCTTTGTTCGCTGTGCAGCAGCCTCGGGAGGTACAAAGCTAGTTTGATTGTAAATGTGGATGTGTATATCGAGTAACTTCTTGCTTTACCAATTATTCTCTTGTTTTAAATTGTTGCTTTCAGGTATTATATTTTTGTCCTGGTTTCAAAACTGGAGTAAAACATTTATATAATATAATTTCAAGGAAGAAAGAATCTTTGAAGGATGAAGGAGAGCAAAAAGCAGAAAAGGTAACGTATCTCACTGCACGTTCCTTTACTTGTAATTTCGCAAGTGAGGCTGCGTGCTGGGATTATAATGAGAATTTAACTCTGATTTCTTCTGTTTGTAAGAAGTTTTGCAGTATTTTTTCAACAGTGCTGTTTTAGGTGAAGATATGTTTGAGTTGTTTTGAATTTGAGTGTTCAGAGAGACTGCAAACTTGTAAGCACAAGTCTTCGGTTTAACAAATTTGAGAAGATATCTCACCATGTTTCTGACATTAAAATAATTCTGATACAGTACTTTGGATGGAAATTGGAGTTTGGGCAAAGATGGTTTGGGTTTTGAAAATAATGGATAGTCTGGCTTTATATTTGTTTCCTACTGGCAAAAGAGCAGTATTGCCTGAAACTCACCTGTTTCCCATAGCAGGCAAAAAAAATCTGTCAAATGTCTGTCAGAATGCTATGTGAGGGCGGGAGAGAAAAAATTAACTTGTTACAGACAAAACTGCAAGTATTTTTATTCTTTTTATATTGTTATTGCAGGGAAATTGTAAAGAAGATCCACTGGCAAGTTACGAACTCATCTGCAGTTTGCATGCATTGATTCTTTCAGTTGAGCAGCTTCAAGCCAGCTTTCTCTTAAATCCGGAAAAATACACAGATGAGCTTGCCACTCAGCCACGAAGGCTACTAAATACCCTTAGGTACAAATTGTCTTAAACATATTGACAGAATTTTCACCTAAAGTTTTGAGGTCATTGTACAGAACGGCATTAGAGGCTTGTAGGAGGTAGATGGTGTTAAATTTGGGGCATCATTATAGGAAGTTTTTTGTGTTTATTGTTACCCCAATGACATCATAAACTTGAAAGTAGATTTTAATTTTGTAAGAATATAATTTAAATACAGCAGTATATTTAAAACAGTACTTAGCCTTAAGTATTCTCATTGACCTGAGAAGGACCGCTGCTGGGTTGCAACTGGATGTGCGTTTAAATGCATAAGGCTGTGACTGAGAGGATCCTCCCCTGCTTTTATATCTAAGGTCCATAATTTAAATTTCAAATCATATTAGCTAGTCAGTAAAGAATAACTAGTCTTCATTGCCTTGCTCATTTACTTCTATTTTTAATAGAGAGCTCAACCCTATGTATGAAGGCTACTTGCAGCACGATGCGCAGGAGGTTCTGCAGTGTATCCTGGGTAACATTCAAGAAACGTGTCAGCTGCTGAAGAAGGAAGAATTGAACAAACTGCCCGTGGAAGAGCCTACAGCTAAACTGGAGGAAAAACTTAATCAGAACATTGAGAGCAATGGAACTGCCAACGCTGTTGAGGAGGAGGATAATGTACCAAGTAGCCACGTTGGGGAGAGAGCTGAAGACAAGCTACTGAAAGGAAATGGGAAAAGAAAAAGCGATGCTGAGGGTGGCAATGCAAAGAAAAAATCCAAAGTATCAAAAGAGCAAATTGCAGCAGAAGAAAATCAAAGACAAACCAGGTCAAAGAGGAAAGCAACAGGAGAAAAGCTAGAAAATCAAACTGATGCCATTGCCAAGTGTTCCAGTGAAAACGAGAGTGCGAAGCCAACACAGAAGAAGTCGCGGCTTAGATTAAACTGGTTGAAATCTTCATGCAAACAGCCTAGTATTCTGTCTAAATTTTATAGTCTAGGAAAGCTAACTACAAACTTGGGATCCAAAGACCCAGGGAAAGAATATGATGACTGTGAGCTTGAAGACTCATCTGTACAGTGTGAAAATGGTAACAATATTAAAGAAGAATATCGTGAACTAGTGTCTCCTGTGGAAAGCCATAATGAAAAAGGAACTGAGAAAGAACCAAAAAAGGAAGGTTGGTGAACAAGTGTATGGGCTTAAAATTAGAATGATTAAGAAATTATAATGTGTGGGAAGTCAGCCTTCAGACTGTGTAGCCAGCAGAGCTCTCTAAATACAAAATAACGTTTTCAGGAATTGAAAAATATTTTTATGAAAGAGAATTTATTTTTATACACGTTTGATTTTTAAAAAATTTTTAATAACTTGACCTTTTTAGCCTAGATCTTAAAAAGGTATTTATCTAACATTACGTCATCATAGTACAATATAAAAAAAAAGTCAGAATATTACCAGGTTTATAGCATCACTAATTTTTGTCATCTATAGAAATAGCAAGTGGGTTAAAAATGTAAAGGAAGACTACTGTCAGGAGCAGACAGAATTGGCTGTGGCTTTGTGTCCAAGTCTTTACACATATCCTCTCCTTCCTAGTCCCCAGTCCTTCCGTGTTTTCATTCTTCCCAGGAACTAGGAAAGACACCGGATGTATTATATATGCTAATTGGCTGGCAAGTATGGATTTTGTTAGCACCAGTGGAACAAGCTACTTCTGAGGGAAGGGCCTTGCTATGAATTCAGTAGTTAGTAATTTGGAACTTTCTTTCTGATCCAACCACCAATTTTAATAAAAAAATTGAAGGAATGCAGACTCTTATGAGATCTCAATTTCTTCAGCAGATTTGACAAAAATTGGCCAACAAGTTCAGAAAGTATTGGAGGAGAGGACTGAGAATAAATAGAGACCAGGCAAAAATACAAGTGTGATGTTCTCCGAGGAGACTAGAAATCTGTACTAAGAAGGCAGTGCATTGATGACAAACAGAAATTCTCCAGAATGTGACACTGTCACACTTAACGTATAAAACAAGAACCTAATCTCAAAACGGGAATTAAGGTCTGAGGGCCAAGAAAGGGGCTCCCCGCTCAGTGACAAGCAGATTATGTGAGAATTGCATGTGAGAAGCAGCTCTCTTTTTTTATTATTTTTGTTACTGTTTTTCCTATCTGGAATCCCTGAAAGGCCCTGTCTGTAACACAGTGACTTTGCCAGGACTGATAGCCTGGTTCTGAAGTGCCTTTTGAATAAAATGCGTCTTGGTAAGTGATGTGGCATATACTTTCTCTAGGTACAGAGCTGGCTGTTTTTGAACTAGTGGAGAAACTGTTCCAGGGCCAGTTAGTACTGAGAACAAGATGCTTGGAGTGCGAGTGCTTTACTGAAAGAAGAGAAGATTTTCAGGACATCAGTGTTCCGGTGCAAGAAGATGAACTTTCTAAAACTGAAGAGAGTTCTGAAAGTAAGTAATTATCTACAGTGGCTGCAGTGTATGTTTCTACTTCAGCTAGCCATTGAGGAAGGACAGTGCCATATGTATTGAGGAACGCTGCTCCTGTTTGTGCTGGTTAAAATTAGAGGCTGTTCTGTTATCTCTTGCAGTGATTAACTTCAGACTTTGGAAACACAGCACTGATCATGTAGACGGGTTCAGACAGTATTAAAATTGTTTCAGGTCTTAACACATAACAGACTGCTTACAGTCCTTCACTTATGTGCATTAATTTTTCCTGCTTATAAATAGGTATTTTCTTTGATTTGGGTTTTCCCTTTCTTCCTGGATAAGAAATTATTCTGGTTTTTCTTCATTTTATAAGAAATAGCTGCATTTTTTTCTCAAAAATAAAAGAAATGAGAAACCAGCCTTTTTTTGTTAATTTACTGTACAAAATTATTTTTTCAGTGTTTTAGACTGTCATTACCTTACTAGCCTTTGCTTTTTATTTGTAAATGTTAGTCCTCTGGTATGTTTCACAAATTCTAGTGATCTATACTTATTTTTTAGATATTTTCAAAAGTAAGGACAGCAACAATACATTTTGAAATTCTGAATTTTAAAGAAATGAATTGTAGTTCTCATGGACTTAATTTGGAGTAGCTTTTACTATTTTTGCACTCCCTGTTTTGCTGAAGGCCTTCAGAGTTGAGTGTGTGCGTGTGGTGGTGTTCACATGTAAAATGCTACCGCAGTGTAGGTGATCTCGTCGTCAGCAATGTGAAGCTGTCAGGGGAGGCAGAATGTAAGAAGTGAAAGGGAACTTTTTGGTCACTTTGGAAGTTTGCCTTAATGAGAGAAATTCTGGTCTCAAATACGGGTACCTCCTTTCCAGACATGGCAACAGAATTAATACGTGCGATCTGAAGACAAGCTTTGGCAAAACCATAGATTTAAAGTAATAATATCCATAACATCCAAGTGGTATTTTTATCACTTCTTGAAATGATTCAAAGATTTGAATATATCCTCTACTTCATACATACTGAGTATTCTTTACAGAGTTGATAGTAGTTTTTGAACATGTCTTAACTTGACATATTCTGTTTTGTTGTTCTGGTGGGATGCCTTGGAAATCTAAATAATAGCATATCTGTCAATGTAACGATTCTCTTTTATAGTTTCTCCAGAGCCAAAAACAGAAATGAAGACTCTTAAATGGGCAATTTCACAGTTTGCATCAGTGGAAAGGATTGTGGGAGAGGATAAATATTTCTGCGAAAACTGCCATCATTACACAGAAGCAGAACGCAGCCTTCTATTCGATAAAATGCCTGAAGTTATAACAATTCATTTGAAGTGCTTTGCTGCTAGTGGCTTAGAGTGAGTATGCAGATTGACTATATTATAAAATGGTGTGCTGTTGGAAGGAAATTCTTATCAGAAGAGATGAAAATGTCTGGTTAACTCTTCCAAAAGCAAAAGCAGGTTTCTAGATTGAAATTAACCTAAACCAGTGGGACATAGCCCCTGATTTCATAAAGGCTTTCTCTTGTTACAAGTAGTGGCAGAAGTTACCTCCAGGAAGATACGCTTCCAGGAGACTTCTTAACAAAAATTGTTTTATCTGTATTCTTACAACAGCCTGATAGCCTGATATTTCTTAAAACTTTGTTTAATTTTAGTGCCACCTGTCTGTATGAGTTCAGAGGCAGGTTTAAGTACTTTAGCAGAACAAGTAATGAGAACAAAACTGAATTTTATGGTTGCAGCTAGTAGTGCGCTTTGGTCCCTAACTGAATGTGAGTACTAAAACTTGGGGGAAAAAATCAGGAGATAAACATTTTAAAGTGCTAACACACAGTACAGAAACATTGATCAATTCCTTTAAAAATACAGTAATAGCAATGTCATTGATGTTCAACTGCTGAGCAATCAGTTTAACATTATATACTGTAGAAATCCTTATATTTTGAAAGATACTATTCTTATGAGTGTTCTTTACATTTTTTTTGTACTTAGGAATTTAGGTATTTCTATTTGGGAAAGGAGGAAAAAAAAAACCAAACACAAAACCCACCCCCAAACCCTGTCCCTCCAGTACTGTGCACAAATGAAGCAATGACATGACACTTTATGCACAGCCTTTTGCAGTAAACTTATTTCTCCAGTAAGATTCAAATAATGAAAAACGACAGAAGGCTTCATCAGGAAAGATTTCTTAAAACTGTAAAATATTCCCTCAGTTCAGAAAATTGTTAAACCATTAATTGTGTTTTTGAGAGCGACTATACAATTTTTAGTGACATTCACAGACTTGGCCTGTATTTTCAACTTTTCTTGGTAGCCACGAAGACATAACTTTTGCTTTCTGCATCAGTGTTGCTGGGCGCAGCAAAGGAAGAAAAACTTGTGCTGGTTTCTGCATCCCCGTAGTTGGCATATGTTGCAGAGAGCCAAGCACACTTCTCTCCTGCAGCCTGTGTTTTATAACCTGATGGCTAGGGGTAGTTCTGACACTTAACACGGAGCTGCTTTGGGATGTGCAGTAAGCTGCTGAGGTGCAAATTAGTTTGGCCTTTTATCCACCTAGTTCCCTCTGCTTTGCATTTCCCTGTTGGTTGGCTTTAGACCTTTAGAGCCACCTTGTCAGCAGGAAGTCTAATGCACGAAGTCTTCCCTGGAGTTTATACTGTGTCACCAATATTTTAGAACTTGAAGTGTATGGGACCTTTGGCAGTATACAATACCAAATAAAAGTTTACAGTTGGTTGGTCAGAGGATGCTCTATAAGCAAGTACTGGTAACTGTGGTCAATATAATGATCTGAAAAATAGCTAGCGTAAAAGATTATATTAAGATGCTTTTAGAGGTAGTTTTCCAAGATTGTCAAAACTGGAATTCTTGCTCTGCCTGTGTTTAGTATTTGTTCTTAGGAGTATCTAGGTTTCTGACGAAGTGGAAAGGAAACTTCCTGTCTCTGAAATGTCTGCAAACTTCTCTTCATACGAAGTCTAGGACCATAATGTACAACATTGTCTCCTTCATTGTTCTATACAATACTTAACTGTCACAACAAGGCAGGGAAAAAGTTGCACGCTTTTAAAAACTATGTTATTGTTGAGTAGCCCTTGATGTGAGATGGTATCCTGGTATGATTATAGGCTATTAAAAAAAATATATAACCAGAGATGTCCATGTGAAAGGAAACCTGGATGTTACCTTCAGTTTGCTCCTGCATTTGCTACTTTTTTGTTTCTATGAGGAAATACTTGCAGCTTGCAGGATAACCAGCCTTCTCCTGAATTACTTACTACTTCTGTCCTGACAGTCTTCAGGTCCTTGCTCCCAATTACTCAGACCTATATCCGGGTCAGACTGAATCCAGTCTCTTGTGGTGTTCCTCATGTGTCCTCCGAATCATGCTGTACATTTTCTGCCAAGTGCTAGCAGCCAGAGATTAAGGAAGTAAGAGTGGAAAAATCAGAGGTAGAACTGGAGTCAGCGATGAAGCTGAAACTGCTTTAGAAGATTGTTTTCCAGTTTCTGGCTTGGATGTTTTAACTTGGACAAACCCATGTCCCTTCTGAACCTCTTGATTTGGAGTAATAAAGCAAAGCTGCAAATCAAGTGGGGAACAGCTGAGGCTCGTAAACCAAAGCACCGGCTTACTCCATGGTGTCTAGAGTCAACTCCGGTGGTTTTTGAACAGTGAGCTTTGATGGAGCTTCCCCCAGCTGACTTAAGCTAATGTGTAATATTTAGTAACGGACTGTTTTGCTGGCCTTAAACCAAGATTTTAAAACTAAGAATCTTCATACAACTTCTCTTAGCTCCAATAAAAATTTTGAAATCTTGTCTGCTTCTCAGTTGTGCTCTACTGAGTTTCTGATGACTTAGTTTTAAATAAACAAAGAGAAATGAAGCAGAAGAGAATGGTGATATAAATATTTGCAGTTAGTAGGAATTCAGTTTTCTAGATGGTGGCTTGCAAGGTGGTTTGTTTTTTGTTTTTTTTTTTTTTTTTTGAGGGGTGGGGTTGGGTGTGTGTGTTTTGTTTTCTTTTTAAATAAAGCAGCCAGTGTGAAAACCTACTTGCCTGGGGATGAGTAATTCTCTTTGGCAAGTGTGTGTGGGACGGTGGGGAAAAAATGCTAGACCAAGTGTGCTCAGACTGGGAAGCTATTTAGACAAAACATGTAACTGGTAACATCTAATTAAGCATTTCCACTACATAAATTCAGTGGTGAGAAAATTAGATTTTTGTCCTGTGAAATGGTATCAGGTAAGAGCAAGTGATTTGTAAAATTTTTTTTTAAGGCTTATTTTAGGTTTTCTAACAGTTACACTTGCCTATTGTGACAGCAGTGCTTATGCCACTGGAAATCTTTATTTGGAGTATTTCGCATCCTTATGTGTTTAGAAGTGTTGCAGTAAAATAGCTCAAGTCCTTAAGGCTCTAGAGTAACTTGAGGTATTACTTCAGTACAGTAGGTAAAGTTCCACTGATGGACAGCTTCAAAAGCTGTAGTTGCAGAAATCAAGTTTGTTGTGTATGAACTACTGTGCATCAGTCAGAGGAGGCAGAGTATTTGGCATGCAATTTTTCTGTCTTCAGATTCATGTTAAGAAGAACAAAAAGCTAATAGGAAAAGATTTCCTCTCTTATTTCCTTCAAATCTTTCTGATGCTGGATCTCATTCAGAAGAAAGGTAGAGCCTGTTTTTTAATGTTTTATTGTTAATATGATTGTTACAGTGTGCTTGAGTGGAACTGGATTTCTGATTTAGAGTATCAGTAAGCAGTTTCTCTGTTTCTTGACTCTCTTCTGAATATCTCTATTCCTGGCTACTAATAAAATAGGGATTTTCAGAAGGTTTATTATTTCTGATTATATTGTCTTTTGTGTTTCTTTTGGTGTAGTCAAATGTTTATGGTAAGCCTAGGTCTAAAGTGAGATTTCAATTACTTGAGTGACATCATGTGTGCATAAATGTATTTATAAAGGTTTATGGCTGTGAACATAAGCAAAATATCTAGAAGCACAGCAGAATCAGAAGTAAACCCAGTAAAACAAGTAACCTTCTGTTACTGCAGTTATTCTTATGGTGTTTTGCCATATCTAGTTTCCTTGGATTAAAGATAGTTATTCTTTCTTATGACAAAATGCAAATTTAATAATAGTAGTTAGCTCTTTGAAACCTACATTTTACAGGGTTTGTCTATATTCCCCTGTATTTTTTCCCTACAACACCCTAACAGTTGAGCAAGACTGAATCATCACTGAAATCTATAGGGCATCATATCATCCAGTAAAGGCGTTCATTAAATTGGGCTGATGCAATATGTAGATCACGTAAGATCAGAATCATTCAAGGAGGCTAATACACAATAATGTAAAGTCCCAAAACTTATTTTCGTTTCAAACTCTTCAGAAGGTCCTTATTGTAATGAAAGGACTTAAACTTTTCTTGTTGTAAATTTGTACACTGTGAACAAAATGCTAAGTATTTATGGAATGCTAGATGCTTTTCCAAAGTAAATCAGCTAGATGATGATTGTTTATATGAATAACTTAGTGCAGTTAATGAGGAATCCCTAGTAATAAGAAAGTATTAGTAACTTACTCATCCTTAAATAACCATTCCATTACCATTGGCAGTATACTGCAGTGCACTAAGACGAACTGAGGAAAAATTACTTATTCAGTTTTTCTGAGTGACATTAGAGCTACTTGAAAGTAAAATAGATTTGTATTCCTTTATTTAGTAAATGATTCTTTGAAAGGTTTAGAAGAAAATTAAAACGACCCTGCTTATCTCATTCAACCTTGGATGTTGAAGAGGCGTTTCTGGTTTGGGTTTTTTGTTTGTGTGGTTGGTTTTTTTTTAATCTGGAAAGCAGGGTGGCGTCTGGGAAGAAGTGCAAGTATTTGCGCATAGATGCATGAATGAAAACAGAACAATTAACTCCTTTTGTGATCACTATTTAAAAATAAACTTTAGTTGATACTTCAGAAAATGGGAATCTCTTAACTATTTAAAATATATAGTTACTAGGCTGTCAGATTTAACATCATACATACTCGTTAAAATGGCTTTACTGAACAGGGGTGCCTGGGACAGATGTTCTCGATAAGCAAGTTTAAAAAGTGAGCAACTTCTTATATTCAGATTGCCCATGTCTTTTAAACAGAAGGAAAAGGATATAGATGCAATATATGGGCCACTTAAACCAGTATTGTGAGCTGTTTTGGTAAGAGGTGTCTTAACTTTTGTCTGTCTTCTAAAGGTTTGATTGCTATGGTGGACTGTCCAAGATAAACACTCCCTTATTGACGCCTCTCAAACTGTCACTGGAAGAATGGAGCACAAAGCCGACCAACGACACCTACGGATTATTTGCGGTGGTCATGCACAGCGGCATTACAATTAGCAGTGGACACTACACAGCTTCTGTGAAAATTACAGATCTTAATAGCCTAGAGTTAGATAAGGGAAACTTCATCACCGATCAAATGTACGAAATGATTAAACCAGAACCACTGAATGAGGAGGAGGCAAGAACTGTTGCTGAAGACTATGATGATGGTGAAGTCTCTTTTAGAGTCAATGGCAGTGCACAGCCGGGTAAAGTTCTGAACAAAAAGAATGTGGAAGCTGTTGGACTTCTTGGGGGGCAGAAGAGCAAGTCTGACTGTGACCTGTACAACAAACCAGCTAACCCTGAGAAGTTTCTTAATGTAGTTACTGAAAACAGAAATCCCGAGTCTAGCAGTAGTAACGGAAGTGCGGAGAGCAGTGCAGAACGTGGTGAGCAAAATGGCGTGGCTTCCAGCGGACTAGAAAACAAAGCTCTGTATGTACTGCAGAGCCTGAAAGAGTATGAAGGAAAGTGGTTGCTTTTTGATGATTCTGAAGTGAAGGTTACAGAAGAAAAGGACTTTCTGAATACTCTTTCTCCGACATCATCATCTACATCAACTCCTTACCTACTGTTTTATAAGAAAATTGTAGAGTGATACTGTATTTTGACTGTAAATATTAGGGATTTGCATACACTTATTGGTCTGATTTGCATCAAAACTACCTGGAAAAACAGCTGTTTGTTTTTGAAGCTACTGGATCATAATGCTTCTGGTCTTTTTGTTCGGTGTAAGTGGCTCAACTTGAATTAACAAACCATGACATAGAACTTAACTCGCGTAATAACTTTTATGCTGGAGAATAGTGATATTACCTTTTAGAAATACCAATTTGTATAGTTCCTAAATGATGCCTACAGCACACGGTAGTGGTTTTAACACAACTCTAGGTCTCAGACATGCCTATTGTATTATTAGCTTTTTTTAAATAAAAGTTATTTGTATTCATATTCTGGAGTAAATGTATATTAATTAGCAAATTTCATCAGAAGTTGTGTATTTTTGTAATTTGGGAGGTAAGACTTCATATTTAGTCTTCGGGTAATCGACGTGGTTTATGCTCCTTATCCAATTCTATACTGCTCGGTGCAACTTGAAGCACAAGAAAAGGGTCTTGTAACCTTGTTTAGTGTATTGGAAGGAACTGAACTTAACAGATATGTTTGAATGGTCTAATTTGCATCTTGTTGCATAGGTGTTAAATGGGCAAAGTGTAAATAGATGTGATTAATACTTCAAAATGGGGAGCGTGTAGTGTAATTAAAATAATTTTGTACTTTTAAGAGTAAAGCCCTCTAATATGCATATCTGTTTGGGTGGATTTGGAACTTAGTGATGATAACAGTTAATTTGTACTTGGAGCTTACTGAAATGTGGGAAAATAAAAGCATTTGGCTTTGATGCTTTAAGAATGTATATATGAAATAAAAAATTTATTATATGCATCTGAGATGACCAGATGAGACTTTTGTGTTTGGAGAGGGAAAAGTGTTTGGGCACTGCTAGAAAAAGGTTGGGAGACTATGTCTTAGAGAATGTTATTTTTTAAAGCACTTTCAATATTCCATTTCTTTGTTTTTTAACTGATTCTTCTACAGCATATCCTAATTCGAAGACACTTGATGACTTAGAGGTAAGGCTCAGAGGCAAGGGAAAAGGGAAACGGATTATTGTAAAAACATGTGAAATGTTTGGCACTAAATACTAGAGACTAAAATCCAAAATCATCTGTTAGATGCTAAAATGTTAAGGTGAATTCTATAAGCTGCAGATAATTAAAAACTTAAAAATATGACACAAAATAGGATGAGTGTTTACTTCTGCTGTCATAGGATGGATTGAATGGCATGGAGTGCAAGGAAAGATACGCAAGATGTGAGTATGCCCTAGTTTTCTGGATATGTTTACACTTTTCAAATACAAATTAATTTCTTTACAGGAAGAGCCCTAGAAACCTCTACCTAGTTTATTCTGCAATACTTAATTTTTTTACAATCTTTTATTATAATGTATTATAAATACTGAGGTAACTCAAATCTTTAGTGTATTTTCCATGTTACGGTGGACCTTTCATTTTTGTACAGGCCTTGATCTTTTGCAGTATATCCTAGATGATGAATTACTAAAATATGTTTCAGTCTAGATAGCTTGTACTGTCAACAGAAAACAGTGTAAGAAAGGCTGGGCTAAATCTAGAGTTGCTTATAAATTCATGAATAGATGTCTATAGTCATTATCTTCTGCAGAAGAGAAAAATCTGGAATTAAAAATACACTTAAGACTTTTCCCTTTTCCAAAGCATTATCACCATAATAAATAATTTCATACTCTAAACCAAGAAACAGCTATATTAAAACCCCAAGCAAACTGTCATCTTACCTTGCAAGGGTAGCCAAATCACATTAGAGTGCTATTTTTTACTGCCTGCAGTATGGGGTTTGCTGAATTTCAGCCTGCAAATGAAAGTTTATTTTTCCACACTTGATCCAAGACTTAACTGCAGGAACAGGAAATGTTCCAAGGAAACAACACTGTAATATTCAAAAAAATATTGGCTACAGTGTAATCAAAGGAAGACCCAGCTGTCGTCCATCATACTATACAGCTTGAGAAACATTCTTTGTAGGCAGCTGAACAGAACACATAATCAGCTGGAATACACTGAATGAAAACACACTCCTCTGGTTGCATACAGATAGATAGTACGGGGTGGCCTTTTTTTGAGACTTACTTAAGTAAAGCACTTGCCACAATAGCTAATGTCCTGGATTGTGCATGGCCTGTAGTTTGCTGCAATGGAAAACAAAACATGGCTGCCCCATCTTAGCGTTCCAAGATACTACACTGGTGTGCTACAAAATTGTCAAGCTATATGAACTGATAAACTAGTCAGATTTACACTGACATGGGGCCATTCAGTAAAATCAAAGGATATTTATAAGCGGTTTGGCTTCAAGTAGATGCTTTCCCAGCTGAAGAAACAATATACAAGCACTACTGTAAATTGCGGTTTCATTCTTTCATTGCTATTGGGATTTGTTTTCCCTTTTTCACTTTGTAAATATTTTTGCATGCCTCTTCATATAAATCTCTGGCAAACCTAACCCCTCCTTCCTTAATGAGAGTTCCCAATTCCCATACAGCTTCCACAGCCTCGTTAACATCCCCGGCCTTTGCAATAGGCTTTTCAAATGTCTCAGAGGGTGGGGGGAAGTCTCAGAGTAGTTTTTCTTTATGCAAGGAACTCCATGCAGGCTTTCCTGTGTTATAACCCATAACACGGAACTAGTTCAGGACTACTTGTGTTCAAGGGAATTGGTCAGCGACCAGCACCCCGAGAACAGCACCACTGCTATGTTGTTTTTGGAACAAAAGAGCATGGGAGGAGTGAAAATAGGCAGCACCGCTCTCCCTTCCCCAACACACGCCGTGGCCTGTGCCATCCTGCTGGGCACCATCCTGCCAGGGCAGGCCATGCACCTACAGCCCACAGTGGCTCTGAGACATGGTGCCTTTCCAGCCCTGCTCAGCAGGAAGAGTACAATCATCCTGCTACGAGCACAGTGTCAGGCAGCCGCTACTAACTTGAAATAAGTATCAGGAATAAAAAAGACTCTCACCACCCTAAAGCCTCCCTGCTGATGCAGAAGGGTGGGCACTTGCTGCAGCTACAGGTGCTAAAACAGAAGGTGCTGAACCCCAAAGAAACGCTCCCTCCCCAGCATCTTCCAACATACAGGAATGTGTGTATGTTAGAAGTGAAGTTAAAAACTATTCAGGTGTCAAAAGTCAAATGCTCACAAATTGGAAGTGATGATGTAGCGTCGGTTGCTATCTTAAAAGCTCACGTGTAAAACCAATTTTTTGTCTTACTTTTATATCTATAAAAATATATCAAATTTGGGTTTATCTATGTGCATGTATGCATATTTAGGTATTTATATATAGAAAGAATAAGCTTGTGTTTAATCACATACCACCTCTTTCAAAGGACCTTGTTCAATACAGAGAGGCAAAATATAAAGGAGTAAATTTAAGAGTTGTGTGCTCAGCTCCAGTTCTCATGTTTCCTTGAAGTGCTGCATTAGCCACTAAAATAAGCGCTGTAAAAGAAATGTTTTTCTTTACGTAAATAACATCACAAAGAATGTTTTCTATGTATCCTTTTAACTTAAACTGTGATATCATTTTCTGGTGGTTCTTCCCCATTAAATTAGTTTTTAAATTGAAAAAGGGACACAAAAAAGGAGTCTAGCTGCGTGAACACTGCTACGCTGAATTGTACTTTTAAGGTCACGATGAGATTACTCTGCTGTTTGGACTGCCTAGCTGCTGGAAATGACCATGTACACACAGCTGTCATGCTGAAACTCCCCTTCACTGGTACTGAAGGAGATAAAGTAGTAACAAGATGTGCCTCCATTCTTCTGATGGTTACAGCTGGAATTATTTTTCTTTGCAGCAATTCATATTCAGAGTTACAAAGGAAAAAGGATAGGGATAGTAAAAAAAATCACCACTGGGTTAAGAAATGTTACTGTAAGACTTACCTTTTCTGAACCTTTTTCCCAAGGATGGTGAGCTCTGAAGTCCAATGCACAGGGAATTAAAGTGTAAACATTCACATATTTAATAGTACCATCAAAATAACCATCATCACTACATTAAAAACTTCAAAAATGCATTTGTATATGGTCCTAATATAAATTAAATATATGAACTAGAAGTAAATAAATTTAACATTAGGCAATGCTATAAATAAAGGTAAATGCGTTTAGTGTACCTTTGAGTCATAAAAATGCCTTAAAAAACAGGTAAGTTTACAGCTTGTCACCAATACTCTGGATACCACTGTCATGATTTCTTTCAAACATTGATAAGTCTACATTTGACAATTCAGAATGATTTTTGGCCACTGAACACTTTGATGGAGGAAGAGGTGTGTGGGATGTCCAGGATGAAGTCCAAGTTTTATTTCACAATAAAACTTCTTTGATTCCCAGCGCTGATAACAAGGCTCTTTCTTTTCAAAACCTTAATTTTAAGTGCTTTTTTATTTTGGTTTTTAACTCGTTTAGATATCCATTTTGCGAAGGCTCATCCTGCTGAAGGAGTCTCTGAGGGAGAGAAAATACAATGATGAGCTCATATTTTCCACGATGAAATAAGAAGCCTTGTCAGCTGAATGATCCTGTACTTGTATTTTCTACAGCTAGCTACTACAAAAATTAAGTCCACTTATATTAACTCATTGCTTTTCAAATGAATTGGTTTTGGGTCTGTAACTGGGATCATTTAACTGCCCACGGTTTACTGACATGAAAGCTACAGGAAGTTTAATTCACGTGTACGTAGGGAAGCAGCACAAACCACCTGCACTACTGAAATCTTATTGAAGTCTTTCAAATAACTCTCTCAGTGGAATTTGCCTGCAATACCTGTATTAGACTCCCTGCACAGGCTGAATTTCACAAGATTAGAAAATAAGTACCATGACAAAACTGCTTGTGAGGTTTCCAGCTGGGTGGGAAGGGAAGCAGTGTTCCCCCCACCCATGCCCAGCCAGTGAAAACTGACTCCAGCAGAGAGCAGTTAGAACATGGTATGCAATCTGGGGAGAGCTTAAAAAGTCATGAACCTGGGTAATGAAGAAAGGCCGCCTTTCTGCAGTATTCAGCAGACAGAAAAACAGATCAAATTCAGCTACAGAAACAGCGCTAAGCACTGCTGTGTGAGCTAGGAACGCTCATTTCCTTCTTCATCCAGCACTAAATCTTGCTCTTTTTATAATGTAATTTTGCCAAGTTTCTCTTTTCACAACTTTTTTTTTTTTATGTTCTCCATTGCTCTTTACCTCTGAAAAACACTTACATGAGGAGAGGTTCAAAACCAGAGCTGTGTTCTCCTAAACCAATGGCATGGACATAAGCTGAAGTCCACATTCACAAATATCTCTTAAAGGGTCTGTCATTAAAAGCACCATCACTGTCCTGCTCGGCGCTAATGATGCTCCTTCCAAAAAATAATCCCCACCCCACTCACTGGTGTGAGACCACGATACCAGGGCAGTCTTGCTGGATTGTGCTAGCCCACCTTGCCGTCAGGGGACACACCAGGGGTTGTCAAGCCAAAGATTACATGGGTGGTACCTGCTGGGAAACACTTCTGCCCCTATTCTGGGAGCCAGAGCCTTGTTAGAAACTTAATGCACCCAAAGTCCCCCTTGCTCAGCCACAGCTGGTGCCATCAACTTACAGCACTATGGGCTCTGACCTGCTTCATACATTCCTAGTGGGGCTTTTATATTCAGTCTCATTGCAGACAAACAAAAAGCCCACACTCCAGGTGACTGGTCTTCCAGCGTCAAAGACTCTGACTGTTTTTCAACCCTGCCTGTCCCTGGAACTCCTCATTCCATTTCCACTGGGAACAAATGTGTCAAAGTCCTGCCACACTGAGAGTGGTTTTGAATCTAAATGGGATGCAGGATGAAAAAAAATTCTCACTGATTGGGAACAAAAGGAACCATTGCAAACACCACCTACCATAACTGCTGGGAAGGGGATGTGCTCTGAGGTCAGGACGGAAGGGAAAAGGCATGGACTCGGCCAAAAAAGCCATAATTGAAAACAAACAGATGTCACAGGTTCACCAGGAAGATCAGACAACCCGGTTCTATACCCTCCTTATCTCTGCTTAAAGAGTAAAATCAAATATCCACCTGTGGCAAGTGACTGGCAGCACTGCTTTATACAACTGTGGAATCTTTCTATTTATCAAAGGTTGGAGTGCTTCCTTTAATCGGTGATAATTCCTTTCAAGTTCTCGCTGATACTCCTTTTGGTCTGGACCGATCAGGCTCTTGTTCTTTCGCAGAGCATCTTCGCATCTAGAAAACAAAAGCCTGTGAAACTTGGGCACATAAAAAAGGACCTGCTTTATAGAGACTTGTTAATCTAATAGTACAAAAAAAAAATTCTATTATTCCGGGATGACACAAAATATCCTCCTCTATCTTGTCTTTTGGGTAATAAAGACTCAGCTAAACCAGTTGGTGTCCATGGGGAAAGGAGAGGGCGTCACATTTCCAATTTCCATTTCACTTCCAGAGTGGCAACTCCTTTTTAATTTTAATTTACTCTCCAGTTATGTTTACCTTCTCTGAAGAGAAATGAAAAGCTGATCTCCACATAGCCACTTCCAGTCCAAGAAGATTTAAAGATGGATCGATCTACTGCTTTCGCCAGGGAAGATTACTAAATAGCAGGCTACAAGACGTTTATCAGGAACTCTTCTACTTGGAAAGATGTCATTTTAACAAAGGGTATGAAAAGAACTGTATCATCAATGCTATTGATTCCCATATTACATATGGGAATATTACATTGCCACTGGATCTATTAGCATAGAACATTTTTATTTCAGTTATTTCTTTTTAATTCCTTGGTGCTTGCAAATGATGCTGGACTGAGACTGCAGTTCGCATTACTCAAGAGGAAAGCAGAGCAGCCAGCACATTTCTTGACAATTCTGCCAGCATGCTTCCACTCCGTTTGGAGAAACTCACTTCAGAAGGAAATTAAACCTCCTGGCCAATACAGCAGTTTCTCCTGACACTGCCAAGCTGTGAGTTCATTTCTGCCGGCGTGGCTAGTTGTGTTTTCTGAAACAGGAACACTTGGTCACAACTGAACTGTGATCACTAATTCATTCCTGATAAAGAGCAAAGCTAAATAACTTCAGCCATTTGATCTGACTTAAGTCATGGACCTGCGCCACCAGAAAAACAGGGAACCAACTGGGCAGCCGAGGAATACAGATGCATATGAAAACTGGACAGATGGAGTTACAACATGAATACTCATCTCTCCCAGTACCCCCTGTGTTACTGTACATGCTCCTGTCTGGTGTGGTAGTAACAACTGCATCTGTCAGGTAGTTTGAAGATAATACTCCATACCTTTTTGTGAAGTCTTTGAAACAGAGCCGTAGTTTGTTATGATGTCTGAAGAGCTTTGGATCATTGGGTATTTCAGACAAGAAAACTTGGGCAACTTCTAATGGTCCCTTTAGGAGCAGAAGAGAAAAAGTAAGTTTCTTGGAACCATCTGTCATATCTAATTGCTGGAGACACTTCATGCGCATATAAACATTTGTAAAATGTAGCATTCCATTACAGAATGCATCTCGAAGAATTGCAGCTGATAAATCTGGCATAAATCACCAAACATCGCGACAACTGAATCTGTTTTAGGTTTAGGTTTTTTTTAAAATAAAACTCTGCTTTTGGAAAACAGTGTGAGTAAATGCAGATTGTACATTTGTTTTCTCTTATAAAGACTTGACAAAGTTTGCTCAACTCACAACTAAGACAAAGTTTAAACAATGCAAATGGAACCAAGGAAGTGTTTGCCAGCACTGCAAACTCAACCCAGAACTTGAATGTCCAGCTGATTTTTTTTTTCCAGCTTGTGCATTAGAAGAGCTTTACTCATACTCACTCAGTTTTATTCCATTCACTAGTTTTGCTTTCCTTTTTGTCCAAAATCCACTGCAGGACACAATACCACTTCCACCCACCAGAGCCTGGCTAGCCAAAGGGAAAGTAATACTTAATACTTTTTTTTTTTTTAAAGGGAGGAGAAGCAGGCAGAAACAACTGCAAATGCCAGGAAGGAGTCGGTAACTGGGAGACGAGAGCTGTCTTTTCTCAGCCACTTTCCAGATCTAACTGCATTTTCAGGACTCTTACTCAAATAGCAAAGTCACTGAGAGCAGCTGGTCTAGACCCACTGGTGACCTTAAACACATCCCACAGACTGAATGGGGAAAAAATCCAAGGCAATTTAGAAATAAGGCCCAACGCTTAGCATCCACTGTGCTGAGCAACAAGCACTACTCCAGTGTCTCCATCTTGGACAGCGATCCTCACCTGATTTACTGTGGTACCTACTGATCCTTGTAGCACCATCTGCAGCATCTTTGGGTCCGCAGGATCTTGGTGTGTTGCAAAAGCTAATTCCTGTGTTTTCTTCTGCATGTCCTCTATGGCAACTTCAATGGGCGTCAAAATGATCTAAGCAAGTAGCCAGAATAGAGGATGCTTGTTATGGCTGAGACTGTCAACCAAACACATGCTTTCAGAAACACCAAGGTCACTTTAGGGTAGCATACTGAAGTGATGGAAGACACCAACAGGACCGACAGTCCAGACAGAAGCACTTTAGAAATGCATCCTTTTAGTCTTGGTTTAGGAACATCAAGAAAATATTTGATTTTTAAATGCATTTCTACATCTGGGTACTCAAGAGTTTTCCGAGATTGCTTCTGAGGAGGCAGACTTGTGTCCTTTGTGGTCACTGCAACCAACTACCCAGAGTTACAGCACTACGTCAGTGCTAAAACACCTGTAGATTCTCTGCCTTGCATGTAAATGCATTTTTCACTGTGCCCCAGGCATCACATCAGTTCCCACCTACCCCTGAAAAATTAACATAGCTTTGGGATAAACCTCTCTGTAAGGCCTGAGGACCCCACTGGCCTGAGTCCGTTGAGGCCATGCAAGTGAGCTGTAACACAGAACAACAGGACACATTTTTCAAGCAGAATGGAAGGCAGCAACCTGCATTACTACAAAGCTCACCAAGGGCCCTTGTGTATACCAGCTGCTGTGAGCTGCATACACTGGTGAAAGAGGTGGCAGGATATACCACATTTCTCAATTGGTGTGCTTTTAGTTTAGGTTGAATAGGCACCGGGAAAAGTTCAATAGAAAGAAGGCATTCTTATAATCAAAATAAAGGGGTCTCGTGCACAGTCCCTGCAGTGAACAGACAGGGCAGCTCACAACGGCATCATCTGCTCTTGCTCTCTGCTGAAATTCTGCATCTTTAGCAGAGGGCGGGAAAGTAGACTAGCGATGGCCTGGAGGGTGCATCTGTGTTAATGTGACGGTGCGAAGGGACATGGCCGTGCTATCAAACTACACATACAATAGTACATTATGCATGAGTTTTGGCAACATCCGCTTCCCTTAGTCTTGTATAATATTTCCCTGCAAACACAGGAAGCCCCTGAGACTGCAGGCCTCACCTCCTCTTTGTGGATGACATTTATCCTAGTTTTAATGTAAGGGAAAGCATGGGATGTCGTCAGGATTGTTTTGCGCTTGAACTGCTCATGCAGCTCCCCATGAGCTCGGCCATCCAGCGTGAAGGGTGTGCAGTACATGAAACGCCGCAAGTTGTAGTTTTTGTCGAAGTAAGTTATCCTGTCCTTCATCTCGTAAGTGTCAAAGTATGGCTCCACGTAGGTTATCTGAATGTAGGCCTGCAGGAAAGAACCCAGGTGTGCACAGTGAGGTACAGCGCCAGAGGAGAAGAGCTGACTCCTACGCCCTGCTTTTTAGCAGTGCAATAACCCAGCTTGCTTTCTTTCCTCCTCAAGCCACCTCTGGAAGAACTAGGACTGTTTTTTGCCTTTACTCAGGAAAATCACACTCTCACTGACAGGGGCTACGGGTGCTGGTAGCTGCTCAGCAGCTTCTGGACTGGATAAAATACAGCTCACTGCCCCTCTCCTCTCATGCTATTCACGTGAAGTGTTTCTGTCCTTTCCTTGCAGATGATGCCCTGCCCTAAGCTGCAGTCTTGTCTCCTTGGGCATGCTCCTGTTATTTCTGCTACGTTTAAAGGACTTGGCACAAGAATGACAAAATGCTGCAGCTGCAAAAAAAACAGAGGCCAGAGAATGGCAAACTCCCTTCCTTGCACTCAGTGGAGACTACAGAGAAAGGCAAATGCAGCCTGGGCCTCTGCTGTCCTCTTATCTCCTACCTTCCCACCAAACACTACAAGGACAAGGAATAAAATGGCTAATTCTGCATTCCTTTGCTGGGATGATTCTTCCCAACTCTCATCCTAAGCAGTCACGAGATGCTCTGTATGTGGATTTCATTGCTTGCTTGGTGAAATTCAGGCCTGGATTTGTTCCACTGTGTTTGCATACACTCAGGGCCAGTTCTACTTCTAAACCTGTACTTGTGTTCTTACCTTGTTCGGATCTAGTTTACATTTGTCCACAGGGTTTGAGTCCTTAATCACTTCAAGCACATCTTCACCAAACCGTTCTCCATAAAATCCCTACAATCAAGAGCAAATGCATTGAAAGAAACCATCAAATGCAGCCATCAGAGATAGGGATTGGAGAGACGAAGGCATATTCTGGGGAGGTGAAGCTCCACATGCCTTCAACAGTAGCTGTGCCAGGGCCAAATGTGATCTGCTGAACTTAGGAGAATTAAATCAGTTGCATTCCAGTGGCAACAGGAAAAAAACAAGCCTAATGCCCTGGAAGGCAGGAGAACTTGGGAGCCTTCCAATTGCATGCACACACACTGTATGGCTCTGAACAAGCCATTTGAGCTTGCTGTGTGTCTGTGAGCTCAAATGAAAACTGGGGTCAATATGGGATCTGCCTGGAAATCAGGTGCCACATCAGACCACAGCTTTGCTGGGCTGGGTGAATGGGTGAACTCAGTTTCATGCGCTTACACCTCAAACAACGCTGCTGCTTTCAGTGCAACGTGACAGCAGCTGAATTGTTGAGAGCAACATGACATCAGATATATTCTAGCAAATAAAATAGGGCCAGGTCTGCCCTCTGGCCCTATGAACAAGTACCACGGCACAGCCTAGAGCCATGCTGCTAAATGCTGTTGCTCTCCCACTGGGGATGGCCTCATCTGTCCACAGTGCTTACTGGGAACAGTCTCTTGACCCATATTGTCCCCCAAACTGTGCTAAGACATTATCTAGACACAAGTTAGTTGGCACAAAACCAGGCCAGACTAACCATTACACAGTACAGATGATCACTGGGTGGTACCTGGAGCTGCACCCAAGCCCTGGTTAGATTAATCAGAGTTGCCTTTGCTCATTCACGGCTGAAACAAACTTCAGACCTGTGATGTCCCACTTCAGGGGCTCTGAAATTCAGCCACCTTAAGAGGGCTCAATCTCTAGGAGAGAGGAACACGATGTAAAGGCAACAAAATGACAGAAAAATGCAATACTTTCTGAAAGTCAGATCCTGAAAGGCATCTCAACCTTTTTTCAAGCCCATTTACACCAGGCAGATGAAGAGAAATGCAAACACAGTACGATATGCCACAAACTCAAATGATCATAGCAGGTCTGCAGCTCTTGCTGCAAGATCAGGGAAACCCTGTGGGACTCCTCTCCCTGCATTCCTCCTGCCTCCTGCAAAGGTGGCACCGGCAAGAGGACAGGAGATATCAGGCCCAACTCTGGGTCACTGCATGGGGCTCTGCAAACTGTTTTGCCAAGTGACTGTCTAAGCTCAGCCTTGCATCAGGCTCCAAGAGGCACAGTGCTGGTTTTGCCCAACTATTTTCATTTCCGCCACTTCCTGTAATTTGGCAACACAGCTCTTAAATAACTTACGCAAAATAATTAAACTGCAACTCACAGACAGAATCTGAGGTCAGCCACAATCATCTCACCTCGAGCCTATGGGAAATTTCAGCTAACTTTGTTATCGCAGGTTCCTTGTAAACAAATTCTTGCTCATCCAGGTCTCCAAATTTAGTTCCATAAAAACCAACCCGGAAGTAGGTGCCAAACATCCTCTTTCCATCCTAGGTTTGGAGAAACAAAAGGTTATTTCAGTGTGGAGACATGCATACCCTCAAGCATGGCTGCAGACAGGCTCCTGAATTTATGCAAAATAAAAAAGAAATTAAAAAACAAGGTATAAAATAGAAAGAAAGAAGGGAAAGAAAAACACACCTGGAACTCAGCATGAACGAATTTAGCAGCAAACACCACAATGAAATTATAAACTAACATGGAATTATATGGATCAGTTACGACCATTAGCCCAACCCTGCAATGACTTTTCCCACCCCAGGAGGAGTCTGGAGGTGTTGGATGTCTCTGAGGAACAGTCAAAGGCAAGTCCCTTCATTTGGGTCATTATTTCAGGCTCTCCAAATCCTATGCATACACTCCTTAGCCTGGTCCAGAGACTGCAGGCACAGGAGGTATGGGGAAGTCCAGTTGCTGACAGCCTGCGGCACGCAGGGAGGATATTGCACGCAGACACCCTGAAAATTACCCACACCAGAGCCCCCATAACCCACTCTCAAGTAACTGCAGGATTGGGCCGAAGTCAATGTCCAGTTCGCTCACACACACAAGTGCTTTTTAAATAGCATGTCAACTGGAAGGTGTTACATTCCCTTCTAGTAACTAATGTCTAGTACAGAGGGCCAAAGTCACTCCTGGTGAAAGCAGATGCAATCAACTGTATCATGTACCTGCTTCCATTTGAGCCAGTGGTGAATTTGGCCCAGAAATGCAACAAAAGTAGAGAAACAAAGTTTTTTACTGCAAAAGTAACAAAGAAAATCTGATTAAGAGGCAGAGAGAAGAAAAATGCTTTAAAAATAAATCACACATTTGATTTTGTTAAAAAAAAAAAAAAAACACAAAACAAAAAAACCAAAAACACGTTGCATGCACAAACCAGAAATGCCTTTCAGCAAGAAACTCTAAAATGTTCACCTTTACTCTCATGAGAAAGTGTGATGTAGTATACAACGCTCAATGTTTCTGAATCTGGGCTAGTGTTTGTTTTCAAACAGCACTTACAGACGTCCTGGCTGCCACATACGTTTTGGTTTTTTGGGTTTTTTTTAAGTATTTTGCTATGGCAAAACTTATCTTTTGTGGTGATGGTGAACATGATCTATGGAAGGCAATGGGGATAAATAAGCCAAAGTAAAATTAAAAAAACCCTCAGGCAAACTCAAGACTGGAAAAAGCACTGTCACGACAAGCCACTGCCTTCTCCTGGCCTGAAGGAAACTGGGGTGTCATGCTGGAGCTGCCCAGGCACAGCTCAGCTCCTTTCGCCAGAGGCACAGCCAGAAGGATATGGCATTGCCATTTTGGGGCGAGGGCTGCTGCCCATCCCAAGCACCTTCAAGATGGCAAAGCTCACCAATGCACAGCTCTGAAGTGGAAGTGAAACCTGAAGTGACCAGAGCCAGCAGCAGCCTTTCTTAATACACACAAGCCACATCTTGGCTTTACTATGGGACATTGGCAGACACAAATTCACTGGCTCTGCTCCAGCAAGTGCGTAGACACATGCTCCAATTTAAAAAAACATGGAGTTGCACCGAGAGCTGCTCATATGCTTAATGTGGCGTGGGTGGCTCCTTGGACCCCTGCACTAGCCCATCCCTCCAAGCACCCCTATTCCAGAGAGGGGCTTTTATTCAGCCCCACATGCCAGCATAGACTACAGGGTTTTGTCACACCACAGCCATCTCCAGAAGCACCTCCTAGGGTATGACACTCAGCTGCAAAACTATTACTGTTTTACTGGAAGTAACATCTGGCAACATCTGGGAGGTATTTCCCTGGACTCCCTGTCTTTCTCTGGTGCCCATCCCTCTGGACCCATACGGGAATGAGCAGCCTACTGAACCCTTAATTTACTCATCACTACCTTTTCAAAGCCACAGTTTTGGACATTGCTAAAATCCCTCAACACCCAGCATCTCCAGCTTCCTGTGCTGTTTTTTTCCAATTCAATCTCAATGTTACAGGCAGAAGACTGTGATTCTAGAGCTCCTTTCTCAAAGCACTTCCCAAGGTAGCACCATGTCCGCCCAAGGGGAACTGCCATGCGAAACATCTCCCCAAATCTTACACAGGGCCTTGGCATGCTCCATGTGGAAGTTGGTGGGATTCTGCCCCGACCCATGGGCACAGGGCAGGCCCTAGCGATGGAGGACACGCTGCTGCTCTTCTAACTCATGTGTTTTTTCCTACCTATGTGGCAAGTCACTTTCAGGCTATGAAGTGTTTGCAGAACCTGGCCCCCACAACGTATCTGCCATGTGGACATCTGCCCAGACACCTATTTGTTACAGTGTACATTTATGTTGCTGCAAAAATAACAGTGAGTGAGGTAGAAAATGCCCTCTGTTGATCAGCGTCAATTAATAAGGAGTTCTGGTGGCATTTAGTAAATGCATAAAATAAGAGTAATGGGGCACTGGGAAATCCCAGGAGTAGTAGCAGCAGGGAAGCCTGGTGAGATTCAGTGCCTTGTGTGAAAGGCAGCTCCCAACTTACGTACTTGTTTCATTGTCATGAAGACCAGCTGCACTGCATTCTCCTGATAAATCCAGTTGCTGAAACTTGGTTATGAAAAGGATCCCAAGGAGAAAAGCCAGCAGTGAGGAGCACCAGTTAGCTCCTAATGCGACAGAAGCATCTCCCCCAGAAAGCCCTGCATCCATCAGCCACAAAACACATATGACTCATGTTGGGAGATCTGTAGCTGGAAGTAAGGGGCTGGAAACACACTCCTCCAGCAGAGTGACCACCTACAGGCTATTCCTTACCTCACATAAACATTCAGTAGCTACCAGCCCCGAGATTAGGAGAGATCAATTTCTTGCCTGGCCTTAAGAGTACAGAATGGATCTGTACTAGGATCTTTTAACTGCAATTTAGCCAATACCAAAGTCTATCTAATCACAGTACTGAAAACAAAACAAATAACTTAAAATACTCCATGGTCTTGTTTCTGAAAAGAGCTAAAAATGCAGATATGAGGGAGAAATTATTAAAAGCATTTTATCTCCTATTATTTTATGAAAAATAATAGGTCTTTGGGAGGAGAAGAGAATGAAGGTGAACACTGAATAGCCATTACAGAATTGGCAGAGCAGATAACAGCCATCATGATTTATGAAGGTTCATGATTTGTTATTATGCATGGTAAATACCTTTCAAAATTGCTGGGAATAAAGTTTTAGAGTTATCTCTTGCACGCACACAAAAAGCTTTGCCAACAATATTTGAAAAATCAGACACAAGAGTGATCATCTGCTTTCTTCACCAAGACCAACACAGCAGCAGCTGCCTGAGGGCAGAGTCAGACCGAAGTATGCAGGAATAAAAGTAACTCCTTCATACACACTCTGCAGAATGCAAAATCCAACCAACTTTACCAAACTGAGCACTGTCCTCTTCCTGCTCAATTTTAACCCAAGGTCCTTTGCAGTGTTGCCAACTATTACAAGTCTTCCAATACTGATTTTTTGTAAGTACCAGTTCCTGGAGTCCTGCTAGTCGATGGCAACCTCACCCTGCATACTTTAAAAAGTATTTTTGAATTCTCATGGCAGAGCATGAAAAGATTTTTCCTCACAACTTTCCTAACTGGAAAGTAAACAAAAAGAATTAATTCAACATTTATTCAATGAACAAACACACAAGCAGAAAAACCCACCACTTGGTATGTTTAAGCAGGTCTCAGAAATGCATTGGTGCCAGACTCAGGATACTTCAGTGCTTGTAGTTGGCAATACTACTTTCCTTGTGACAAGAGGAGGGGTCCTGCTGTTGGCATAGCTCTTTGGTAAAACGAAATTGGGGTTTCCACAGTGTAAAACAAAAAAACCAAAAAGGGGGAGGGGGGAGAGAAAGGCGGGGGGAAAAATTCCACAAGTAGGAACTTACCACAACAGACAATAGTAAGAGTGGGGAGGAGGGTCAGCAACCAGGGCAATAGAGGAGAAAACAGAAAGTATTTAATTAGGGAAATTCCAAAAAACAAACAAGCAGCAAATTGGCAGCAAATAAACTTTAAAATAAAAAAGGGTGAGCATCAATTAAAGTATTTAAAATAAAGGAAGAGGGCAAAACATGCAACAAACCTGAAAGCTACAAAGCACAAAGATCAGAAAAAGTGTGGCAATGAAGGAGCACGATGACAGACGAGAACAGAAACCATGGGTGTCTTTTACCATGCAGTAAAACATGACTGAGTGATGTTAGAATCATAACCAATGACAGGATTTTCTTCAGGGGTCGATTTAGGGGCAGACTAATCAAAATAGATGCTCACAGGCCTTCACATTTGTTGGCTATTGAACACAGATCATTTACACTTCTACGACACGTACTCTGGATTGCTGTGCTGCCTCGTCTGCTAGGACTTTTCAAAGGAACAAGCAAACGATTTACAGGGCCAGCCCCTAAGTGTCAGGGGTTACTTTTAAGCTACTGAATTTAATTTCTTGCTAGGCCAGAATTAAAACTGACGTTCAGACATCATCAGCCCAAATTATTTGCATCACACAATGCAAGAGAACTTTGTTCTTGGCCCCAGTTTGGGAAGCGTGGGCTTAAATGCTCTCCTGTGGTGGAAACATGGAGTGAGATGGCCCATACTGAGTTGCCTGATTCACAGAAAAGCAGAGATTAACTGGACAGCTGAAGGCTAAGCAAATAATGTAACAGCATATTCACAAAACATTTAAAATGTCTTCTGAGACCTCTTGACGCTCATGTACCCACTGTGTTGACTGGACTAGGGCCTGAGTTATCAAACCTGCTGTGCTGTGTGTGACTGTGGATGAAAGAGACTGCTTTGTCTATTTTTAACCCAAATGCGTGCTTCTCGTGGTGTATGTTGTAGAAATGTGAGCAAAGCGCCTGTACAAAAATCAAAGCAGCAAAACTGACTCCAGTTAACACAACCGAACTATTTTACTGCCAGATAAACAGCTACATAACAAATTGATTGTTCTTAAATGAACAGAATGAAGCAGCCTATTCTCTGAGATATGGCCTGCACATGCAGTAAACCAGTTTTGTGTTTCAGTACCTCTGAGCATTATTGCTTAAATCGACCCCTGCGGGTGGGGTGAAAATATGGTATGAAGGGATGATATTCTGTGTCAATGCTGATGAAAAGGAATATAAATAAATTATAAAAACGAACTAGTGATGGTACAGTGGCTCATTCACCAAAGAACCTCATTAGTGGAACACATCAGCATCCATGCACTACCTACAGCTTCTTATGAAGAATTTCCTACTACGACCACAATCAGTTTATTGGTATTTCTTTGGTTAATGAATTGTTTTAACAGCAGACAGCAACAGAAATACCCACAACTAGCACATGTGGGCAAGCATTGGCGTGAGTCATCTGAAAAATCTATTAGTGTTCTTTACTAACTAAAATGGATTTACCTACCTCCCAGCCAGTACTCTGTGTAATAAAAAGTAAAAAGCGCATGTCACAGAAACCAAAAAAAAAGTTTCAAAGGCCAAAACATGACCATCAATGTAAGGTATCATAAACCTGAAATGGTTTCAATGATTATAAGTCATCATGCATATAAAATGGCCTTCTCTGGCCTAGGATACTCAATGATTGTCCTTTATTGGTACACTTAACCTCAGGAATCTGGCAATGCCAGAACACAAAGAAAACCACCAGACTCTCAGCTAGATCCTATGAAATTGATGCACTAACCAACATCTGCTGAGCAGCTGATGGCAGCATAAGGGCAACTACAGCAACAGACAAATGATGTACCCATCAGCCCATGACCAGAAAGCTGGTTGCGATGAGGGGCTTGGAGTAGCTCTGGCATGTACTGGAGGAGGGTCTGTCGAGTGCTTGCCTGCCCTGACAGAAAGGCATGCACCCAACCGGCCTCTCCCAGAAGATAACATGTGCTTCTTGAGAGTTGCCAAGTGCTCTCATTTCCTGCTTAGCTGAGGTCAGTTGAGCTTTGTGAGGGCTGACAACTTCTGATGTCTCTCATCAAATGCTCAGCACCTAAGCTGGTGGGTTTTGCACCATCAAAGTTTAGAAAGGTTCCTTCAATTATTTATCCACCATACGAATAGACAAATAAAAACCAACCCAACTTTACCCACCAGGCTAAAGGCAAGATACAGTGTTTTTCCAATAAATATAGCATGCAAAATACAGGTGAAAGTAACATCTGAAAGGATAAACTGACCGATGATTGGAAGTTTTAACTCTTGGATGTTTCTGAAGTTACAGTGGAACTTAGTATGTGATGTCTCTCATGTTTCTCACGTAAAATGTCCAGAGATAAAAAAATCCTGTTAGCAATCCTTGCATTTACTGTGGATCACCATTTGACAACTCCTATGTAATCTGATTAAAATGTTTTTTCCTTAATGGGTAGTTTTTATTTGCACTGAGCATTTGAAGTTTCTTCACAATTCATATTGCAGCTGAAAATTAGAATTATTACCTGGTGAACAATCTTGCTGAATGCTTCTTGGAGTTTACCATGAATAGTAGATAGCTTCTTGGCATCTCTATTAGCTTCATGAATAGGAATAAGGACTTTGTAAACCTCATTAACTGCTTCATACATGCCAGCCTACAAAAATAAGGTCCATCAGATCGCTCCATCAATTTAACAGCAAGAACAATACATACTACCAGCATTTAAATTATAAAACTGCAAAATGAAAAGGTGGCACTGTGATGTAATCAGCACCTTTTCTTAAAATATACCCATACATGAATGGAATAAAATCCCCAGTCACCTTTGGAATCAAGAGCCTACTGTATTACACATTGCTACTAACAGATGAGATTATTAACAGAGTCAAAACTGGAATATTTTGGATGGATATACACACAAGAGCACAACAAGCTAAACAGGATCCTAACCAAATCCATGGGAATAAAAATTAAAGCTTAAGGGCACTGTACATAGTCTTTTATTTAGTGCATCTTCAACCTAAGTGACTTCAACTTTTGGCACTCCATGAGATGGGCTTTCCTTAGGATGTCTGTAATGGAGGAGGTCCAGCCCATCACAGGCAGGGGTTCTAGGTCTTTGCTCTGGAATTACCACTGCTTGTACTTCAACCCATTGAATGATGTTTCATATTGTGTTGTGGGAAATAATTCACTTGCTTTCCTTGGTTTTTGATGGATAGACTACCACCAGCTCATTAATGCAGCTCACATAAAGCTCTCGGCCCACTCTTTTTGAAGAGGAGGGAAAACATTACTGCCTTTCTTTACTGTTGTGAACTCCCAAATGTACAGTGTTGAAGTGAAAGACACTGGAAACACACAAAGGCCTCTTGGTCCCAGAACCCATCCTTTGCACAGTTTACTCCAGAGGGCAAACCAAGCTGTCTTGAACAACTAAAACTCCATGCGAATTCAGTGGTTACAATAGAGTTATACACAGAGAAAACGTTTTCCTTCATAATGCCCAGCAGTGTAAGACTGCTGAAGAAGATAAAGAAATTAAAGTCTTCTACCATGGAGAAAGACGCTGCAGCCTGTTCCAGCAGTCCCACCAGACCAGCTTCTGTAAAATACTTTCCGGAACAGATACCTTCTTCATCTGGTGATACAACATCATCGGAAACTGCTGACTCTTCCAAAACATTAGAAGATATGTTCTAAGGAAATATAATGCAGATAAAATATTTTTACTGAATTTAAACAACGTTCAAAACTCTTAATACTTTGAAAGGCAGCTGATTTTCAATCAAGTCCTAACATTTTTTAAAGAGGCAGCTTTCACATGCATTTTGTTTAATTTCCTTCTGAACCAGCAGGGTACTTCAGCACATGCTTAAACCAACTGGACCGGACCACCTACACGTTCAAAGCTAAGGATGTGCTTGTTTGCTCTACTCAGTAATGCCCTGCTTAACATTACTAGTCACAGGAACCACCTTCATCAACTGCACACACTAAAAAACGATTAGATCAAAGAGGGTAAAAAACCCATGACTTAAACAGAGAAATAAAAAGAACTGGATTCACTGAGTACTATGGATATAGAGACTTAGGGGAACCAAGACAGTCTTCAGGCATAATAAACATTTGCAGAAGTTGCTGTAACAAAAGGGCATCACCAGCAGAGATAAAGAAGTCACTCTCCCACTCTACTCAGTGCTTGTCAGGCCACACCTGGAGTGCTGTGTACAGTTCTGGTCCCTCCTATACAGAACAGTTGCGGACAGGCTGGAAGGGGTCCAGAGAAGGGCCACCAAGAAGATCAGAGGACTGGGATGCCTGCCATATGAGGATAGGCTGGGAGAACTAGGTTTGTTCAGCCTTGAGAAAAGGAGGCTTAGAGGGGATCTCATCACCGTGTACCAGTACTTAAGGGGTAGCTACAAAGAA
Organism: Phalacrocorax aristotelis; assembly: GCF_949628215.1. Classification (NCBI taxonomy): domain Eukaryota; kingdom Metazoa; phylum Chordata; class Aves; order Suliformes; family Phalacrocoracidae; genus Phalacrocorax; species Phalacrocorax aristotelis. Next base: position 42,209,608 of record NC_134281.1, on the reverse strand, counting down.
GATGGAGACTCCCTTTTTACAAAGAGTCACATGGAGAGGACAAGGGGGAATGGACACAGTTGCTCTTGGGGAGATTCTGATTGGACACGAGAGGGAAATTTTTCACAGCGAGGACAGTCACCCATTGGAATGATCTCCCCAGGGAAGTGGTTGACTTGGCCACATTGGACACTTTTAAGACTCAGCTGGACAGGGTGCTGGACCATCTTGTCTAGACTGTGCTCTTCCTAGAAAGGTTGGACTAGATGATTCCTGAGGTCCCTTTCAACCTGGGATTCTGTGATTCTGTGACTCTCCCCAAAACGGATTAAGTGCAGTATGAGTATGTAGGCAGAGTAATACCAGGCACATGGAGATACTCAGTATCACACCAGCAGATGACACAACCCAAAAGTACATTACGGAGAAAAATTCCTACCTGAAATGTAACACACCCTACAGGGAGGTATTTTCGGTCTTCCAGCATGCTTAGATATTCAGCCACCAAGGCTGCAGAGTGGACCAGGCACTGGGCTGATTCGGCGTGATTGCTCCTCTCAGAGTGCTTTCCAGCCATGTTCTGCAGCCATGTCAGGCGCAGGTCAGGGGAATTCTGATAGCCCTTTGCTATCCTAATTGAAAAGAAAACCTCTGTGATTAGCATTTAGTTACTTCTGCTTAAGTAACAACCACCCTCAGTGTTAGGTTATCTAGAAAAACACAAGATAAGAAGCTATGTAGATGGAAAGTTACCCTAGATTATTTTATAGATTTCTGAGCCAGTTAGTGGCGGGCAAGCAACTCCAGCTACCCTCTGATGACAGGATGCTTTTATGGATAACTGCTGAAGACCTTGACCAAAGTCATAGTTCACTTGGAGACTGGTAGTAAGCCAAACACGAGGGGCAATCAGAGCAGACCTGCCTGGTTGCTTACGACAAAATCTCTGCCACCTTCTAACAAGCCTTCAGGACCATTTGTGCAGATAACACCATGCAATTTGGTAGTTGGAATCTTAACATGGCTCCAGAATATCTTTTGCATATGGAGACAATCATATATACGACCACCAAAAAGCCTTTTGTGCAAGCAGGTCCTGGAAGATCGTTAAGTCTTCCCTGATGCAAGCAGGGAGTTGTCTTCATGCAGGTGAAGGATGAGATTGTCAGAGACTGCTGGGGAACAGAACTACTTTTATCCAAGATAAGCTACATAAATGCCAAACAAAACCTAACAACACCACATTCAAACACAACAGACAGGTACATATTGGTCCATGAACGCTAAGACCTGGAACTGCTCCAAAAACAAGCTCTATAAGGGCTCAAATGTGCAACATCTGAGTCCAAAACCAAACACCAAATAGCTGTGTTGGTTTCAGGTGAAATGTGAAACATGGCAAGCAGTATAAAACAGTTTTAAGTTTAAAGTAATTGCTAATAAAAAACAAGTAATCGAAGTTCACAGCAATACAACACCTCACAGTCTAAATACAGGAAGTGGAGTAGGTACAAAGCTTTGTTCAAACACCATGTGGAGCACTGACATCTACTGTCCCTACACTGTAATGGTTATAAACTCTACCTGTACATCAGGTCAATCAGCATTTCTGGATCTTCCTGGTGCTCCTTCATTTTAACTGTGTCAGAGAGGATCATATGGAGGTTGAACACTAGATCCTGGACCTGTAAAAAAATATAGTGCTGTAATTAACTGGCAATGTGATTTGAGCTACATACTGCTGTTTGGACCACAGTCGCTCTGAACCTTTGTATGTTTGCACCTTGGTGTCAGAATTAATCAAAAACCGAAGTTTTATGTAAATAGGTGATTAAAAAAAAGTATGTAACTCCTTCAGGGAATATATGCAAATTCCACCTATAGTTGGAGGTTTAAAAACAACCTGTTAGTGAACTACGTATTACTTCTCTGGTGGTATTTCTTCTACCTGATCAGGAAATGTTGTCTCCCTAAGTTCCAGATCCTCTTCAGCATACGTCAAAATAGTCTTCAGGGAACGTCGCAAAAATTCCTCATTGAAGTTCTGCGATGTCCCCACCAGGGATGAGAGAGACATGGTCACCTGCATTTTCACTCTGGCAAAGTTCTGCAACAGGGAAATTGTTATTTTATTTCAACAGCCTGGAGATACTGCAGCAGTCTGCCGCAACATCAGCGCTCTTGTCATTGCACCCTCCTCCTGACAGACACCTGATACACAAAAGAAAACACACATTTTGTGAAAAGGACTGTCACAGAGCAGTGGTTACAATAAACCTCTGGTGCTGCTGACTTCATAATCTGATGACTGCACTATTTAGTCCCAGGTGAAAATTATCCTGCAAAAGTTTTCGTTTTCTCTCCTTCTCCCTGCTCTCCTCTCAAGCACCCTGAACAGGATGATGCTTTATTCTAGACACTCGCTTTTGGTTTGGTCCAGCCTAAAGACTGGAGTCACTGTTAACTCACTGCTATCAGCCCACTAACACTCCCTGGGCCCAGAAACAGTGGGTCCCTCTAGTTCTGCTACTTAGCTGGACTGTGACCAAAGCAGTGTAAACAAAGACATCTGGGGGAGCACTTTGTGATACATAGCTACATGGGGGCCTACAAAATATCAGCTGGAAGAGTTAAGGCTGGGAATTCTCCTCACAATTTAAAGTGCACATGGGTGCATCAAGCTGAGATGTAATTAGAGGTAAGATCTGAATGGAAACAAAATCCCAGCATTGCTAACTCACTTGGACTAACATAGCCCTTTCAGAAAGGAAACACATATACTTTTCTGTGCCACAGAAAAGGCTGTGTGGCTGTTTCTGCTCTCACCTAGAGGTGCATGAAGGCAAGGCAGAGGGGAGTTCCTCCAAACAGCCCCTCAAGCACAAACTGTCCAATCTGAAGAGTATGCAAACATTCCAAACTGACAGGTTCCGAACCTCTTGCGGTGGATGTTCCACGAAGGGCGCTGCATCTCTCTGTAAACTGACAGGAAAGGCAGCTTGCCTACAAAGAGATTCTGGACATACAGCTCGGACTCTGACACTGAAGACTGACACTCCTGCTATGCACTGACCAGCAGTGTGAGGTACTGCAAGATCAGGAGTTAGGCAAAGTCACATCACTGGTGCACACCTCTATTCCCTTTGCACATCATGCTTGTTTCAATGGTAAGTCCTCTGGCAGCCTTTCTTTCACAGGAATACACAGAGCTCCATCCAACAGTCCCCACTCATTTACATGTAATAACCTAATGAAGTGCAGCATGATACTCACATTCCCAATCTCAAAGTTTTGCCTCATCAGAAGGTAAAGAGAGGCACTTGCATGCGACCGTATCGTGCTGATACTGCTGCTACAGTGTCTCAGGAGCCTCAGGCACAGATCTGCACACTGCTCAGTCTCTTCCTCAAAGAGCAGCTCAGGGAACTGAAAAAACAGCACACGAGAAAATTAGTGCTTGGATGGACAGAAACAAGCACTTGGACAAAAAGGCCAGGGCAATCCTCAGCAGTGAGCATACACTGGCGTTAGAAGAAGTCCAATCCCATCTGTTTTGAAAGGAACGATGCCAATTTTAATCACTTCACTTTTACAGTAAGGCAAAAGCAGACTAATTGGCAGCACTGGAAGGCAACACATTTTACCTACCCCCACAACTTGTTCCTACATCTACACCTTAGACTGTTCTATATCAGTGCCAAAAACTCAGGCTTAAAACTTTGAGCTATTCAGAAACTGGGAAATTGTTTAAATTATGGGCCCAGTAAAATAAATCCAGTTTAAGTGAGATTCATATAGCTTAAATTCCACCTGTGCTTTGTGCTCCCTACTGTCTAGGTGCCTCTGCCTGCTTACCACTGGCCAGCAGGAACCCACATCACACTTGGGCTGTGTGAACTGTACCTTTGCATACAGCCATCAAACCCAAAATGCATGAATACAGATACTGATCATAAGAACTAGTCAGGATTTATCAACCCCCAGACCATACTTTCTGAAAATCAATACTGCACGAAATAATAAATGCTTGGTGAAGTGACTGCAATGCAAAGGAAGAAAACAGCCCCATCCTCCATCAGTGCTGCTCAGGATATATTATAGCATCTGCAAAGAATTCACCTTTGAAACCAAAGCCCTCTGTGTGGCGAAGCAGTGTTGGAGATAAAGTGCACTTTGGTTGCAGGCCATGCTGTGCAGAAGCACTTTCAGTACCCCGCCGAGGATACTCTCTTTGGACTCCGTCACAGAAACAGTCTGCAGTCAAAAGTAAACCAAGAGTTGCATAAGCAAAAATGAACATCCCACGTGTATGTGTGGCAGGGAGAATAACTGCTGAAAAGCCCTTTGGCATGGAGAAACTACCCTGCATAACAGTCACATTTCTGAATCAACCCTGAGGTAATGAAAACCTGACCCATGTGCTAAAGCCAGTGGAGTGATGGTGCTTTCCACCTGATAAGGCTCTGACCTTTTGGGACCATGTTCTACTGGAGGGAAAGCCTGTAGCTGGGCTCTAGATGGATTATTCAGATGCAAGGTGCAACCCTTGGGACTCTTGGCTCTCCCTGCAGCTCAGAGGCAGAGCTGGTAAGCCTACTATTGCCTACTTCCAGCCTGTGCCCATGTTTCATTTGTACAGAAAGCAGGAGACAAAACTGCCATGTGTCCATGCTCACCTGTGGTGAGTGAGGAAACAGCTGGCTGTGCACACAGACCAAAGAGCATGGAAACTTCCCTGCATTGTGCAAATTAAGTATGGATACAGGAAGCCAACCTGGAACCCGATGACTTGAGGCAGATTTGGGAAGGAACTAGAGGAATCGATTAGAATAGGGCAGACTTCGGAAATTCTTATAGTTCATTATTGAGTTTTATCAACAACCAGGTCTTATCCTACAATAATGAAAAGCTTTCAAGAAGTCTGAAGGAAGGTATTGACATTTTAAACCAGATTGTTATAGGCTGAAGATTAGGAGAGGCATTACCACCCTATCTACTCTAGCAGAGGAGTTGAACAGTTTTGTCAGCATTCAGGCAGTTAAGAGCAGCAGGAAGATTTTTTTAACGTACTGCTGCCTGGCCAAGTAATCGTAATGCTATTACATCTCTATTTTCTTATCATCCTTACCTGCACAACTATCTCTAGTGTATCCAAAATAATCAGATTCGCTTCTGTTGCAAGATTTCCATCAATAAGTGCCTCATGTTCTATCTCTGCCCTTGATCTAATCAGAGAAAAGAAAGCAATAAAATTATTTTCTGTTTAAGAAGTAGACCTACATATTTTCCAGTCAAAAATATTTTCACATTAGCAGAAAAACCCCAGTCACAATGCATGTATTTATTACTGGACAACACTACAAGGATATTCAATGCATCCATTAAGAGGACAGGAAGAAAGACTTGGTTTTTTTTTTTTTTACACATACAAACTTACACAGGATTTACATTAATCATGCTCAGGAGAGATCACACTACTTTCTGACATTTCATTACTCTCCCAGGAACACAACAACAGTTTAGAATCAAAGTCCAACTCAAAACTGGTTCAGTAGCATCGTTAGGCATGCAACAGCACAACCAGGAACAGAACATATGGTTTTATGTTATAGGCTATGGACACAAGGTGGTGCTACACGAGCTACTGTATTTGTACTGTTCGTCCTGGCAGCTAGACTAGTTGTAGCATGGAGTGCATACTGTGAGGGTGCAATTTTTGTCCATTTAAGCTACATGATATTACAGTTCTTGAAGAATATCTTCCTCTCCAAGAAAAACTACACAATTTTGCTGTTATATGACAGGCACTCACTTTCCTGCAAAGTTCATCCATTTACTCACACCAGTGGCCCCAGGAATTCAGCAGCAACCACCTAATTTCAGTGGCACAAACTGCATTTGGCAAAGATCCAATAGTATCTTTAAAGACCCCAACTGTGGCTTGCGCTACCACAGGTACCTTCTCCAACAGATTCATGCCAGGCCAAATCTCAGAGGCAGCGTGACCCTTGGGAACTGACAAAATCAAAGCAAAATACATACCAAGGGGGAGAGCAGGTGACTTGGCTCTGGGACCAGTATTGCAGCAACACTCCCCTACCACACTCTGCTTCCTCTGGGAGCTGGGTCATACACTCTTTTTCTACTTTTCAGGCTCAAGAATAAGAAGGCTTGGGGCCTGGCCCTGTATAATACCATCTGCACAAAATAATGCCACCTGCAATTAGCTGTGCACAATTCTCAGCATGAAAAGTCTTGCTTATTATGTTTCAAAGGGCCAGACTACCTACACATGCAGGACATGCTTGTAGTGCCAGAAGTAGAGTGTAATGGACCCAGACCACAGTGAGCAGTATAGGTTAAAAAACACATTTGTGGAGTTATCTAAGCAGACTATTTTGTGGGGTGAGATACCATCATTTGACCATCAAGGTATTCCACAGCAGTTTAACACGTACATGAGGTCCTCCTGGGAAGAGGAGAGGGCTCATACCCAGTGCCAGCAGTGAACTGACGAGTTCTTCAGGCCAAATTTTAATGAGGTGTAACTTTGTTCACAGCTCTGGAGTTGTGCCAAGGTGAAATTTATACCTACATCACTTCATTAGCAGGTTGAAACACAATGGTTATTTGGCTTTCCCAATGCCTCAACAGGAGTGGAGTCTTATACAAAAAGCCACTACTTGACAATTAGAAGCTGTGAAGATGGCCTTTCAACTCCAGGAAGCGTCAATATCTTCAAGGGTAAAATTTGGCCTGCTCTCCATCCAGGCTCTGAGGACCCCACTCCCCAGTTTCTTCAGAGCTTCACTTGGGCTAAGATTGCTCTCCTAGGATTAAGAACAATTCTTTTGCTGGGAGGATGGAGACTGCAGGTTGCAAATTGAGGAAACAGAAAACACGCACAGCAAAGCTTAAAGACAACTCCTGAGCCCTCTGGATTAAACCACACCAAGAGAGGGAATTTTAAAGGAAATGGGTGTAATAAGCAAAAAGAGCTCATTCCAATCAGTTGCACACACACACTGAAAACTTCTGCCAAGCATCACAAACAATGCTGTGATGACTGAGTCTGCAGATGTACAAAATGTCAATTTATAAGAACTGCACACCAATGCTACAGTACCTGGCTGGTTTGTGGCTTCTAAAAGCACAGCACATGTGGAAAAACAAAGTGATGGATTAGGACAGGAAAGGAAAGCGAGCTTTGACAACTCCAGAATGCTCTTATGGAATAAAGGAAATATGACATGAGATATATATGCTATCTGTGAATACTGTTAATGGATCTTATCTTTAAATTACAGCTTACTGCAGGGTTTTAAGAAGGTAATGAATTATCAGTCTGTTTAAATCTCATTTTAAAATCTAAGAAAGCAAGGGACAGTGGAAAAGCAGAGTTAGATAGGGCAGTGTTGGACTAAAAGCTATTTGCACACTGCCAGCCCTGTTCCAGCTGAGGGCCCAAACCTGCTCGCATGAGAGCTAACTGGACTGCTGGAATTGACCTACAGCGAGAGAATCCCTGTGTTCTCAAAGGCACTGTAACATTGTTAATGTAGAAGGATAAGATAGAATTACTTGTCAAGCTTTTCTGTGTTTTGACGCCAGTGAGTCATATCCTTTCTCCATCTCAAATTCTCTTGACTTCCAAATGCGCTCCCAGAAGGACTTCTTTCTGCAGGATATTAAAACAATAGCAGTCACCTAGTGCTAATTTTTTTTGCATAGGTAACAACTCTAGATCTGTTCACAAGTGACAGGTGACAGCAAACTATGACTTCTTAGAGCCCAAGGCTGTGGCACTCACCCAAGATGTTTACATGACCCCTAATTCTGTCAATGCTGAGTGGCATGAGAGGCAACATCACTTGCAATGGTTTTCTATGCTGAGCAATGAGCAACGCAGACCACTTTGTGCGCTTCCACACACCAGCTCACTATAGAGCTAATGGAGAGAGGCAACCGAGATGCTCAAATCAGGGAGGTAGCTACCAGGGCTGCTAAGAGAAGCACCTTCCTTGGACTACATAAGGAGCCTATGTGTGGCAATGCTCAGCAGTCTGATATTGCTGTCCTCAACTAGCACCGAGTAATGTTCTCAGGATGGTGCCAAGTCCCCCTTTCCCACCTCACAGTCTTTTATGTCTTTATTCTCACTGCTGGGAGGGCAGGGGAACTTCAAGTAATAAAGACAATCAAGCCAGATTAAGAAAAAAAACCACCAAAGGTCCCCATCTCTCTGAAATGATTAATTATGTATTTATTTTTATTTATTATATATCATTAATTATTATAATACATTTATATAATTATAATCAATATAATATAATTTATAAATACTAAATATTAAATAAATTTATATTCTTTAATATATTCTTTATTTATATTATATAATTATTTATATTTTTATTATATTATATTTATTAAATTAAGTATTTATTCAACTTAGCCCACAATAACTGGCTCACATGTACCAGGATGCCTGTGGTAGAGTAGGAAACAAAACTGCAGTTCTGATTCTTGTCCTAACCTCTGGGCTGTCCTTCTACCCAAACAACATAAACAGTAAAAAATCATCAGACGGTGCTTGTTACCCAAACTACTGGCTATTTCAAGCCTCATTAAGTTAGCGGAAACATCCAGGCATTTTCAGAGCTATCAATGCAAGATCAGGCAGTTTGTTTTCCACTCTGATCTTTGTATGGGACATACTAGAAGGTGGACCAATGGATGCTACTCTGGAAGAAGTTCAAGCAAGAACATTCCATAAATGAGACATGATCACATGTACACAAAAGCAATCAAGTAACAGATAAACTGCCTGTAGATGGAACTTAGGAAAAGTTAGAGATTTTGCACACCCAGTGAAGCATGCTGCAAACTGCAAAAAGCTTTTTCTATGGGCCTCTTTGTCTGAAGATCTTGATGGGTAGTATCCCACACCACAGATGGCTGCTGGGGACGGCAGTAGCAGTTTTTGGAAAAAAAGGACAGCACAGAAGATATCTTTACTTACCTAGCTGTCCTCTGCTTCTTCGGACCATTTCCTGCCTTGCCCCTATACTTCCCAAAATAGCTTCTTCAAGTTTGGCTCTCATGTCTTTTGACTTCTTGAATGTCAGACTGTTCATTCTTTCAAATACTTTCTTGCCCTGCAAGTTTGAAATGAGACCATGAGGGGAAGATTCTTGCAATCTGGTATATTTTCTAAGCATTAACAACTCGAAATATCTTTCCTGTCTAAAGAAATACAGCAAGAAAGAAATACCGGTTTAGTTGCTAGCTATGTATTTTACCCAGACACCAGCACCACTACAGAAAACCCTTCTTGTTGATAGTAAGCAAAATGGCCAAGAGATATCTCCTGTCCCTGCAGCAATTCCCAGATGAATGGCAAGCAGCACAAACTATGTGAGAAGTGAAGCAAGCCACAGACACTTGCATGGCTGAAAAGTAAACATGGAAAAAGGCTAGAGGCTGCACAGAGAAGTGCTTAGCCTTGGGATTTTGAATGCAGGAACTACTTAGGAGAGAGCAGGAAATGCCTTTCTGGAGTCATATAAAGGATGGGAATGTAAAGTTCCATAGCAAGCCCTAGAAGGAACTTCAGGAGGTTTAAACAATATAGCAGTACCTTGTATTCAAAGCAGGATACGCAAAGATAAAGCAAATCCAGCAGGCGATTGAGCTGTAACACTGACAGGTCTGTGAACCATTTCTGCAAGACACTTTCATCTGCGTTCTTGAGCACCCACAAGAGACAGATCAGAAGGCTGCGGCTGGATTCTGTTGAGAAGGTGGAGTGCTGCCTGCCACTCTAAAATAGACAGGTCAAGACATTTGCCACACTGTATTTCACATCCAAACACTTCAGTCATCACTGAAAGGATCTGCACCAACTACCACCTCAGCCTAAATAATTACCAAATAGGAACTGAAGGTGAATAGACTTTTTTCACTAACAAGCAGGAGATACACATTTGTCTTTCTCAACCCAACGGCTCAGCGGAGCCCACAGACAGTCAAGCCACAAAGCGAGGCAGCAATTTGAACCAAAAGAATCACATTATATGAATGAGTTTCTGTTCAGGCATCAACTACCCACTTCCCTCAAGATGCATTTAATAACCTTCAGCAGCTTAACAGATAAGCAGAGGGGCTCCATTCATTAACTCATGTATGTATCAGTGTTTCACTTTGAGTGCAGGTAAAATCCAGCAGAATGGGGTCCTCATGCAGGAGTAAAAGGAGGAGGGAGAAATGGAAGGGCCTGCCTGCTACTGGAATCAGGATTCCCTCCCTGTGCAGAGAACAGGGGAAATGGCCCACATATGTCTTCAGCTAGGTGGGATTTAGATGTGGTAGGAATTTTTACTTAGGGCTTAGAGCTCATAATGACCATTGCACTTCACAGAGCTTTTATCAGATTGTTTCAGAAAAACAGAATCCTTCCATTTTCTGATGTTTGTTGATTTTTGTGCCTACTTGGCATTTTATTATACCCTGAGACAGGCACAACAACATGCAAATGTGATTTGTTCCCCCTTGTCTTTCACCCTCTGCTTCCCTGTGTAATACCCAGCTGCAAACTGATATGAGTCCCTACCACTCACTGATCAGCCCCACAGGACTTGCACGTGTAAATATTTGCTTGTTGACACAGATTGAGGGTCAAGGAATAGGGAGAGATGGCTTTGTACCGATGAGGTGAGTAGAAAACTGCTGGGCCGGGTGAGCTGAGGGACTGATGTTCCTGCAATGGCCATGGCAACTGTCTGGCTTATCATGCTTCCTCCCTCACTTTCATAATCATCAACAGCGACGCAGCTTGGCCTCCCTCGCTGATTGTGACTCTCTGCCGAGAAACACATGCATCTCATTAATTCCCAAATTCGAAGTTTCTTTCCCAGCCTCCCTCCACAGTGCTGATTTCATTGAACTGTCTGAGAATGCAAACTGAAAATCATCACATTCATGGGGTCCTGCAAGTAAACAGGACTATTATTTGAGGTCATGCAAAGCAAAGCAAACAATTTTCAAATGCAACCTACACAACCTCAGTATCTAGAACCCTTCTGAAAACAGACCACATCCCTTTGAACACTTCACTCCAAATTCTTACTTATAGTTTTACTGTGTCATTAAAACTCAAAGTATGTAGAAGACAACTCCAAATTCCAAACTATTCCAGATTGGACTCCTTGCCTTAATCTGAAATAATCCACCTCTGCTGCTCTTCAGGACACTGTGCAAAGCACATCTGAAATGAACTGACAGAGCACATACTAAAAGGAACAAAAGGAACTCTGCTTATCCTTTGGAATTGTTGTGAGAATTGTACAGTACATGGGGCTTTTTAAGCAGACCAGAGACGCAGGGGTAGGCTGGCTATGCATATACAGTCACCAGCCAGATGTACACTAAAATGCATCACTAGTTTTTTCACTTCAAGCAAACAAGTAGGCAAATGCAGCTTTTGAGTATTAACAGTCATTGAGGATATATTTTGCAAGTGTAGCTTAGGAAATAGATGTGAAAACATGTCAAAGTTATAACTGAGAAATAGAAACAATCTCATCCAACAGTAAAGAGTTTTGTTGTTTAATTCAACACTCAAATCTTGTGAGCAGATCAACTCGAAGCACAGAATATAACATACCTGTAAAGTCATAAAGCTGAGGCACGGTTTCCATGATCACGCCAATCAGAGGTAGATACAGCATTGCCACCCGGGCCTTTACCTGTGGGTCAGCGTACCGCGGATCTGAGTCATGACTGGACAGTAAATTGTGTACCATATTGATGACCTTCTTATGCAATCCAAATAAACTGTTAAAAGAGAGTTGGGTCATGCAGATTAGTTCATATCTTCAAAGCAAACTATACTTTGTAACTAAGTGGCTTAAAAAAAACCCCTGGTTTTTATTTTTAACTTCACATAAACTGCCATTACACATATTTTTTAATCTCCCGAGGATTTTAAAAATGGCAGGCTTTTCATTATGCCATACAAAATGTACCAAAATATCTTGTGGAGGTGCACACCCAATATAATGTGAACACTCTCATATTTTCCATACAAGAACAAAGCCCCAGCTACTGCTATGCTAAAGTATCAAGTTGACTAAAGACCAAGTATCAAGTTGACTAAAATTAGGAGAATTTGGAGAATATGGAAAACAGGGAGAGAAACTTGAGAGGACAGTGAGTTTAGTAAAATTATTTGTTGTGTTCTTTTTTGTTTCCATTTAATGACATTTACAGAGAGAAAAGTCGTCCTAAGACAGATCATTGCTTTTATCAAATGATCAGGAAGTTTCTGCTTCAGTTCCCCAACCCCCCATGCAATTACTCAAGCAAAACAGTAGACTACAGAGCCATAATTCTGAATAAAAACTGTCAAAGAAATGGAGGGGTAGAAGGGAAAACAGCAAAAAATGTCCTTCCTCATTACTAAGATGCAAACAATGGCAGGGCCCAAGCACCATCCCCTTTTGCAGGGCACCCTGCGTAAGCCTACTCGGTGCTCGTGCCTTGAAAACACAAACTCCCCTGAATCTCTCAAGAACTCGCTCTGCTCCTTTCAATTCCCTCAGCCACCACACAGAGGCAAAACTCTCTCAGAGCAAATAGCAGGTATCTTGATAGCTATTTGCTTCTGCAGGCAAACCAGGCCAAGAAGACAACTTTACCCCATGCATGAAGCAGCCAAGGAAGCTCATACATAATGCATTAGCAAAACATAAGCTTCAATGTTCAGACCTGAGGTATTAAAACAAGTGCTGAATTTCAGATAGTATCCACTTTACCTGAAAAGCAGAGTTGAATTCTGGTTAAAAAAGACAAGAAGCTTTTTTAAGCCACTAGATTGTTGAGGGTTTAAAATTATTTAAAGGACACCAGTACAGGTTAGGAGGACATTCGCTAATTGTAGCTACACTTCTTTCCTGTATTTTTTAATCAAGCCATAATGAGGTCCTACAATTGCTTGTTTGTGTAATTAGCGAGATCCTTAACAACTTGGAAGGAAAGCTGATTTAAGTGACTGGTTCCTTCAGATTTAGCTTAAAGAAAAGTCTTTGTATTATTTTGAAGGAGTGGCACCCGAGTTGCGTTTCTAACAGTTCAAGGGAAGCTATACTACAGGCCATAGAATTGCACATAGGGAAAACACATCCAAACAAAGCAGCATAATTCAAGCCTAGGGCTACATGGATTTCTTTTTCACTTTTCCAGAACAGAGCAGGTACTGTGCTGGATCAATCCACAGCGAAGAGGAGGAAATACGGCCCACTAATTCTCCAGCTGCTAATGCAATGAAGAATTGATCTTTCCGCCCTCCAACTGTCCCCTCTGTTATCTCAGCCCTGGTCTGAATTTGTGTCAACACTGCACACTTCTGGAAAACTGAATACTGAGGGCCAAATTCTGATTGTCTCACTTCTATCCTGTAACATCAGTCAATATGGGCAACATGGGCACTATGAAATGAGCAACAATAATTATTCTGAGTTAATAACCAAAGCACTACAGCATTGCTTGCAGAGACAATCTGTTCAGGGTCTAGTTGCTTGGACTCACTCTCTGTTCTCCACTTCTGCAAACGTCACATTCAGTTGGCTTACTTCATCCACATGTTGTCTTGTCTTTTAGACTGCAAGTGCTCAAGGAGGACTGTAATGTACTGTGTTACTGTACAGCACCTAGCACAGAGGGATCTGTCTAAGGCACCACCTTCAGGCACCAGGGTACTGTAGTCTTTTCTGTCCGACTCAATCCAAAGAGCTCTTATAAAATGGGTGAGCTAAAATTCAACCTATTTTGCTAATGGAGCAAAAAGAGCAAGGACAGAATACATTTATGACTCTATATCACCTATCAAGACCTAAGGCAAAGTTCTAACACAATAAGCAAGTAGATGGACATCCCTCTCCACCCCTGCTGCAGGATACTGCAAGTGGGAGCCAAACATTTTAATGGCAGGCATGTCTGAACCCTTTACTAATGACCTGCTGATGATACTGTATGACTGTTAAAAGCCTTCAAGGGCAAGGGAAGAGCAGATCTGAACAGACAGGTTTACTTTAATGGTGGATCTACCAGGGCAAATGCAGAAGACTGAAGCCTGAGAACAGCTAACAAATTGCAAGCTACAAGTTGTTCTGGAAAACAATAAAGCAAATGCATTACTGGTATACAACTCCACCAAAATTCAGGAGCTTTGATCAAAAAGCATCTCCAGAGCTGACCTGGTATCAGTGGGCTTTTTCTGTCTAGACATGGTTTGAGAGAGGAGCTGTCTCCCCAGTGGACACCAGCAACATCATGCTGAATTGTCCTTTGTGCAGCTGGGCAGAGATTACCATGCTGGCCCAAGCTTAAGTGCTGAGAATAAGCAACATGAGATAGCTCAAGAGGCAGGTAGGTGAGAACAGAAAGTTTGTGAAGAACAAGGGCAAATATGGTCAGAGACAGGACCTGATTTCTAACCAGTGAGCAGGATGTTCCTATGCTACAAAAAGGATTTCTGCAGACACTGTATATGGGTAAAGATTTGCTGCTTTTTCCATTTCAGGCCAAACAAATGGGACTGCAGTGTCTTATGTACATATACAAGAAAATATTCTAATTTATGGCATCACTTTCTTCTCCAACAGGAAACAGAATGAATGTTCAACTCCTAAGACCTCTTGGTAAAGGGGCAGAATTAACTATGAATCATCAGCATTTGTTGACTCGGCTGATATTTCTGAGTCCACCTTGAGAAAAATGCCTGCGAGAGAACTTAGGACTGTGGAAGCAATCAATAATTTTCATTGAAACCCATTTTAAAGAGGGAAGTCAGAATACAGCCCTAAATAACACAAGTAACAGACTCAATGTCAGGGCTACAGCTTACACTCCTACTTCAGAAAATTATTTGCTGCACAAGCCAGGCAAGTTACCAACAAACTCTGCATGCTTGACTGTTTATTTATCTAACCTGCAGGGGCCTCATCAATGCATCATTTATGTTTAAAAAAAGCTGGGAGGACCACAGGCAAAATATCTTTTAACATTTAAAACCACCAGCAACAGAGAATTCCTAAATGTTGAAAATTATTTTCTTGTTACAATTGAGAAAAGCGATTTTCCTCTTAGAGCTCCAGTAGTGCCCCTGTGGCAGCTGGCGGCTCCGGCAGGAATCTTTTTCCTTTCTTCTCAGCTGGAAAAATGTGACTGAAATCATGTTTACAGAGTCAGGGCTGAGAAAGTAAGAAATACGAAGGGCAGGGAGAAAGAAGAGGGTTCTTAAAAAAACTCTTTTCTTAACTCTTCGGCTCACAAATTTACATCAATTCTGGCCATGCCAGAATTTGTTTTGCATCCACCATTTGCTTGGAATTACAGAAAACTCTTGTGTGCTGGTTTTGGCTGGGATAGAGTGAATTTTCTAAACAGAAGCTAGTATGGGGCTATGTTTTGGATCTGTGCTGAGAATAATGTTGATAACACAGGGATATTTTTGTTACTGCTGAGCAGGGCTTGCACAGAGTCAAGGCCTTTTCTACCTCTCACCCCAGCCCACCAGCGAGCAGGCTGGGGGTGCAGAAGAAGCTGGGAGGAGACACAGCTGGGACAGCTGATCCCAACTGACCCAAGGGATATTCCATACCGTAAGACATCATGTTCACCATATAAAGCTGGGGGAAAAAGAAGGAAGGGGAGGATTTTCAGAGTGATGGTGTTTTGTCTTCCCAAGTAACCATTACACGTGATGGAGCCCTGCTTTCCTGGAGATGGCTGAACACCTGCCTGCCCATGGGAAGTAGTGAATGAATTCCTTGTTTTGCTTCGCTTGTGGGCACAGCTTTTGCTTTACCTCTTAAACTGTCTTCATCTCAACCCACGAGTTTTCTCACTTTCACCCTTCCAATACTCTCCCCGAACTCACCAAGCAGGGAGTGAGTGAGTGGTTGTGTGATGCTTAGTTGCCAGCTGGGGTTAAACCACGACAACTTAGGAAAAAAAGAATTTAAAGATTTACCCTTCTGCATCAGGATCTAAAATGACAGCCAGTTCTGTTAACACAAGCCCAGCCAAGTAATGCTGTTGACGGAAAGGCACAGACAATTCAAACATATTTGCAATCTTCTGGTCTTGGACATTTGTGGAGAACCCAGAACTCTGTGAAAGAAATCAAGTTTCAGAAGTTGCATAATGAGGCCCCTTGGAACACAGAGTCAAAGCTTAGGAAATACACTAGAAGGAGTCTTCAGAATTAAAGACAGTCTCACATAAACCACCTTTTCCCTTTTTTGTTTGGATCTAGGCATATCTACTTACATTACATGCAAGCTCACGAATTCTTCTATTAATTCTGTTTGTTGTTATTGCCTCCCCAGCTCCAGGACAGGCCTTAGGGAAGTCAAGCCAAATAACCTTTAAAAGTGGATTAGTTAAACTTTTAACTCAGGTATGGATGGTCTTATTCAGGCTTAAGATGGCTTTAATTTGATTTAGTTTATGTAATTTTACAACTAATCAATCCACTTGAACGACACACTTGCTAATTCAAATTACTTTTTCTCATCAGGCTCGGGCTAAGCTACAGCATGCTAGAAAGACCCTTATTTTGTAAGAAAAGGGTAACATTGGACAAAGCATTTTCTTTAATGGCTCATTTATGTTCAACGTTTGTCCAAGATAGGAGCGGAGGACTAGGTGCCTAAGGGCAGAAATATGTGTGGTCACTATGAGGATAGGGATATGGACATCCTTTTTTCAATAATAAGAGATCAAAAGAAGTCAAAACCTATGTGGCAGGAAAAACTAATTTCTAAATAAACACTTCCAAAAAATGCTAGCAAGCAGAGACTGAAAATACAGGTGATACAACTGCCTCATATGATTTAAGCCTCAAAACAAAGCTCAGCTTGCACTTCCACAAAGGGTCCTCGTCACAGTGTACCTGAGAAGTTGCTGAGGACACAGATGGTGATGGAGATGCAGGCGGTGTGAGCAAGCTGCAGGGTAAATTCAAGGTGACATAGTGTTCATGGCTGCAAATGATGCGAAGGAAGTCCAGCCTCAAAGATACCAGGTTACTTGGGTTTGTTAAGGAATACAGCTTTGAAGACACCTGGCAAGTTTAGCCCATACAATTGCAGTTAGCACCAAAAGAGAGTATAAATGCAGCACCAGCCCCCCTGCCCCAGAACTGCTTCCCGAAAACACTCCCAATGCAAGGACTGAAGAGCTTGATATTAAGTGGTCACATCCACATCACTTCTTTGTGCTACAGATTAAACTTCTGATATGCAGGTTGCCATACACATCCTAGCCAAGGGCACATAATCAATACAACATGTATACATACCAGCCATATTTACATAAGCAAATGAACAACTATGTGCTTCACATATGATAGCCACAGTGTATTGATTTCAGTAGGGAGTTGTGAGAAGCAGGACCACACAGTGCGAGGCATTAACAGGTCAAAGATGCAGGTTGGCTAATATACAGTAGACAAAGCTCAAATGTCGTTCATGTTCTTGCCCCATATATAAAATGTATTAGACTCTGCAGCAAAAACAAGCCTAAGCCTAAGCTCCTGATAGCTCGTCATCTCCTTTGTACACAATGTCAGCACGGATGTTTGTAGTCAAACAAAAACTTTATGGTTTGAGGTGATTTCCCTGCCACAACACTGTAAATAAGCTTCCCAATGCATAACACAGGACCCCTCCTTATGGGGGAGGAGACCTTGCATCCTCAGAAGGATGAAAGGGGAGCTTGGTGATCAATATCATACAGGGTCAACGTGCCCTTGAGAGACCCACTGACAAACCATAATAGTCTGAGCTCCCTCACAAAACCTCCTACTGATTTTTGGTTCAATAACTCTGAACGTGGTGAGCAGAGGGAATAATTCTTCTTTCCTGCTGCATGTCCATTCACTCAAGGGAATTACTCCCAATTCACATTTAAGACTGTAATCAGAAGGCTATAAACTCTAAATCACCACTGAGAATGACTCGCTTTCTCTAAGACGACCTGAATAGCAGAATTCTGTGTTTATACTTTTCTGTCTGTCTAAAGAAAATAAGAGTAATAGGCCTTGCTATAGTTCACAGTTAAGTCATAATATTTATCTGCATTCACCTGTTTGTAGCAGGTTTTAATAAGAGCAAAAACAAATCCTCTGTCCATGATAGACAACAGGTCATTGAGGAAAAATGCGAGACTGGTGTTGAGCCTTTCAACCATTTCTGTATCCTAGAGAGAAGGAAGAGAAAAACAGCAAAGAAAATGAAGAGCACACTGCATGTTTTTAAACAACAGGTCCTGGTCTAGGCACCAGCAAACATGCAGGAGATCTGGTGCCTGAGCTCTGACTGGGGTTCAGTTTAACTGTTTGCCATTACCTTCTGAAACCGAGAGACTATATCACCAGCAATCGTGCTGACCAAAGCAGTTACATCATCCATGAAACGCTCAGGAAAACGATTCTTTCTTGGCGCATCCAGTTTGTCAGCAAAATACAAATGATGCACCATGCTCTTCACCTACAGGAATATAAATTACAACAAAGTCACTTGCAGTTGTTGCCATTCGTGTTTTAAACTATAAACTGTAAGACAATAAGCCAGGTGCATCCAGTTTGCTCACCATTAGCTCGAAGAAGAACCAGGCCTGCTGCAGGGCTGCCTCCCGCACACTCCCGCTGCACACAACCCACTGTAAGGCCAGCTCTTCATGAAAAAGCTACAGATTCAAATTCAGAGTTAGTCCGAGCCTCAAGATCAGCTCACGAAACAGTCCACATGAGAAATGGCAGCACGGTCCACGGAAAGTATGGCAAACAATGAGGTTAAGCAAAATAAATAATTGGGAACATGACAGCAGTGGCGGCATCCCTTAAAGAAAACCCCAACTAACAATGAAGGATGATGTTATGATATGTGACGTGAGAAACGTTTCACAGCGTCTTGCTCCAAAATTGAATTTCAAGTGTCAAAAGAATTTTCCACCCACCCAAAAAAAAGTTTGGTGCTCAAATTAGTTTAGTTTAAAAGTCTACCTTTCTGCCTGGTCTGATTTTTGCAGGAAAAAGGAGTAAAAAGTGGACATATAAAGCAATTTGTACAAAGATGTATATTTACTATGAGAAAGAACTTAAAACAGTAAGAAAGAAATGTGGGACTAACGAACAGCTTTTTGCCTTCTTTTCTCAGGAGGACCGACCCACAGCCTGGATGTTGTCAGTGATCACATTTTCATTACACAGAAAGTCAGGCATTTTGCCTTTCTGACTTGTTTAGTAGGATCTCATCTCTCCTAAGGGAGTGTACTTCAAAGTGACTCCCATTCACTTTCTGGATTCACTTTGGATTAACACCTATATAACTGAGTTCAGCACACATATGTAATGCTAGCCATCTAACACATTATAATTTTGAACACAAGAATGTATCAGTTACATGTCTAGACAGTGCTATTCATATTTTTGAAAGCCAGTAATAAACTGGCTCCAAGCAGAATGGACATGAAATCAGACAAGCTACTCCTGATCATTTTATTCGTCCCAGTTCAACTCTGTCAGAATACTTCATATTCACTACAGCCTGGATATTGAGGTGTTAACCAACAGTAGTTCCTAATGACCTTGGAAAAAATCAGGCTATAAATAAAAGAATAGATTGCATCATGTTTTCAGAATGACTTGACCTCCCTGCCCCACAATATGAATTGTCTTCACTGAAATCTACCTTTTTAGTTGGTAATCGTCCTGTTAATGTTTGTAAGAAACTTGACGTCTCAGTGTGCGAAGACATACGATTACAACTTCGATCCGTAGCCTACGGAGTGGAGATGAATGAATGATGACAGGACATTAAAGTTTGCTGTGGATGGGTTTTGCAGCTCAAGGACAATGTAAGTTTACAAAAATAACTGTTCCAACTGTAGGCTTTCACTGCCTTTACACCTTTTTATGCATTCTCAAACTCTTACTCATTTACAGGTTTGTTTTAAACAAAATGACAGTACTTTTAATTGTTTTAAGACATACAGGCTATTTAAATAACTGCATGTTCTTACGCACACTTAATGCTGCAAAGCATGAAACTTTTTCATCATTGTATTTTATCAACATGCATATGCCAAGGAGGTTATACTTACAATTTCAGTCCATACCTCTCAATCTACCAGAAACCAAGTATGTGGGGATGTACCCCACAGCAACACTGCTACTAGCACAGGGAATGAGAAAATTACTGAAGTTCTGTTTCTGATGGAAATAATTTGCCTTGAGTGCAAGTGAACTCAGACTAAATATTTCTGGAAGACTAATAAACTTGAAAGGAGGTACAGTTGAGAGGTACGTTCAAGGCAACCATGCAGTGGAAAGCAGCAGGCAATAGGGGCTGAATAAGTTAAGACTTTCTGACTGAAGCTGCTATAAAGTTTTCATACTTTGCAACACAGAACAGATACAATTGGCCCTAGCAAGTCACTGCTGCCTCCAGCACTCAATTTACATGTTTTAAGAGAGAATTTTACATGTGTACCAATTTTGGTTTAACAATATTCCACTCAAACAGTCATGAAGGATTACTTGGTGATGAATACTAAATGCTTGATGAAAACGGCAAAATGGTTCACAACATCAAAAGAAATGGCAAACATGGACAAAACTATGAAGCTGTGATTAATGTTCCCACTTAGAAATGTGCTCCACTTGAAGCTGAAACTAGTGTTAGAGAGAAAAAAAAAAGAAAAGAAAAGCAGTCACAGCATTTACATTTCACAGACCAGCAACCACTGAAATGAAAGAAGGGGACACGTTCACGCATTTTGAGGTTTTTCATGCAGTGTGGTGAGGTAGAAGGGGAGATGATGGTAATTTATAAAATAAAACTCAAAGTTTTCAACGATAAATAAATTTAAAAAAAAAACCAAACCACCAAAATCGGAGTATACACTGAAAGGAAGATATTCTACAGGGAAACATCAGAGAAAACAAAGCCAGAAAAACCTCTACCGAAGACACCACCTGTGTTGACTCTGCACTTGGGCTGGGGTTGGATCCCCATGGGGCTGCTTTTGGACCACCAGTGTTTACCCAGGAATTGGAGCGGTCTAAACCCTGGGCATGTAATAGAAAGCAGTTGGGAAAGGAAAGAAATATTACATGTTGCATGCCATACAGTAGTCACAGTTTAGTCCTTAAAAGCAATCAAACTGGGTACACTGCAAACACATCACCAGTTAGCACTGTTAAAACAGCCTGAACTCTCAGGTGTCTGTTGAGACATTTTAGTCCAGATGATTATTTTATCTCTCATCACACACATATACCACATTAACACTGCCAACAGCACTGGTCCAACCTGTCATATCTGTAATGCTTCACATTCAAAAACTACCATCCTCCTGAAAAATTCCACTCTTACTTTGATCAGTTGAAACCCACTCACTTCAGTAGATGGAGCCAGCCCAGATTTACAGTGTAAGAGAGGAAAACTGGTGCACAGATATGAAAACCACAAAGGATGCTCTCTGAGGTTTCCGGCACTGTTAGGGGTAGACTGCTTGTTAGTCCACTGTTTATAAGCTCTACAGCTCTAATGGAAATGCTGAGAAACTTTGAAATGACTGACTGTCACCTCTTGCAGGGTTTCCTATTCATGGAATAAAAATCCAGCACCACTGGTAGAGTAACCCTGTGAACAGGGCTTCACATGGACATTTGGGTATTATCTCTGAGCAGAGTGGCAAAAAGAGGAAAGAGCACATACCTTTTCTGGAATCAACCTGCTTTGCCAAGCAAAATATATGAAAAATCATCCTGCTTTTTAATAGCTTAATCTAATTTGTACTCCAAATTCTAGTCCTGCAATGGATCATATGGGCAAAATTGCTGTGGATTCCTCCTCTTGCTCTGCTCCCTTTTGCTCTCAAGACACTCAGAAAGAAGAAAAAGAAAAATTTAAATGTGTGTTTGTCACCCAGGCTGCTCCCAAGTCAGGAACATTCAGTGGCAAGAAGCAGACTTTCCTGGGTCCCAGGAATCAGCTCTAATTGAGGCAGTTTTGCAACGCCACAACCTAATAGCAATAGCTTATAAATTCCACACATCGATTTCAACCCTCACCTCAGTGAGAGCTTTCATCCTAGTTTCTGTGCCAATTTAGGACTTTTCCCCAATACATTAAGCAAAGGTGCAGCCCTTTCATCACAGCGATTATCACCAGCTGCAAAGTCCACCAAGCCTAACAATCTATTTCTCTCAACAAAGAAAAATCCACCTCAAGGTTGAACCCAGTGGGAGAGCTGTAACCTGGGATTCGAACCATTAATCCACTGAGCTACCCTCTATGCAGAGTACAGCAATGCTGTAATTTTGCTTAAGATGTCCAATAAAAAAAATACTGAACACACATAAGAAGAGTGTTTTAATCTCAATTACGTTTTGGAAGAAATAAATCAAAGCTCTTTGCCCTGCTCAGACCCATAAACATGCTTTATTTTGCTCACGGTGAATTAAAGTCAAAAGGACTTTGCAGAATGCTGAACTAAGCTCATGTTTTGTAACATCAGGTTTAATTTTGAAAATGCCTTTACCACATTCACATTTCTGCTCACAAGCTTTCTAATCATGCCACTCTGAGGATAAAGTTAAACATATACTGTGTTTGCAGAAGCAGAAGTCTTTTTGTAAAAATCTGAAAAAAGATTCTTCCCTCTTTGGAAAATAAGAATACAAGAGCTTCTTATTGCTTGGCAGAGTCACTCAAAAGCTCACAAAGCTGCTATTAAATTCTGTTCTCTGGGATCAACCTGCAGCTGGATCTGTGCAGGAACATAACACACATTTGCGAAAATCCACTGTCAGAGCAATGAAACTCCACAATCTTTCCTGTTTTTTCCCAGCACATTTCCAACATTTCAGGAACACTTAAGGTGTAAAATCTCATTATAGGTCTTTTTTAGACACTTAGTAAATTTGCTTTAGTAGGGAATAAAATTTACATGGTCTCTATTCAAAACACGAAGGTAAAATAAGTGACAGACCTAAAACATCCTTTGTTAGGAAAACAAACAGGAATCTTCCCAAAAAAAGGGGGATGACTATTTTAATTTACAAAACTAAGTAAGGAGCTGAGATGAGACTTAAAGCATATTTACCAAACCTATAAATATCTTATACTACAGTAAAAAACAATGCAGGACTGGACTCTGAAGACTTCCATCATACAACAAAATACTTTCTGGGTTTTTTTTTAAAGCAGAAAGCCTCCCACGATAGATTCTA
Source organism: Phalacrocorax aristotelis (assembly GCF_949628215.1). Taxonomy (NCBI): domain Eukaryota; kingdom Metazoa; phylum Chordata; class Aves; order Suliformes; family Phalacrocoracidae; genus Phalacrocorax; species Phalacrocorax aristotelis. Next base: position 42,186,327 of record NC_134281.1, on the reverse strand, counting down.
ATTTGAAGGGCAGGTTCCCTATTTAGGTATATGTGCTTAAGCCATTACTTGGAGAAACAGAATAAGAATTCTTGCACCCTTTTATTCATTTCAACATCTGAAGAAGTGTCTTATTTTTGTCTATTGATACTAACAAGCAGAAATCATTATATTCAACCAAAAGTCAGTACAGTCAGACTGAGCTTCATTTCTGATGCTCAGGCTACCCTAAAGAAATCTTCTCCCTCAACAATTATTCACAGAATAGGTTTTCTTTAAAGCCTGGAGTACACCTCTAGAAAAAAATATCTCTTCATTTTGTATTGTGACATTATTCACTAAGCCAGCATGTGCTAAACTTCTGATAGCCTGTGTAAATTCCATATGCACATTAGTGCCTATGGCATTTCACAAAAGGTCAGGGTTGTTTAATTAGCAAGATATTGAAGTGGTCTTTAAAATATTTTACGACTTCTAAGTCCAAACTTTGATGTAAGAAATAATTATTTGCCTGCCCACACTTCTTCAGCCTCTTCTTTGGTCAGCAAATCATGTTATTCATTTTAAATTGCTAACCTCTCTCTGAAACTGTGTTTTTCTTGCTCTTATAAAACCCAGGACCAACCAGTGTCAAGCCTGTCTGGTCAAGCTGATGGCTTTATTAAAAAACTTGCTCACTGATCTTCCAAAGTATCAAACATAACAGCTCTCTGAAAGGGCTCAGGAATTCATCTGTGCTGGAAGAGTGTAGGGTCACAGGTGGGAGAACATCTCATTTTGGTGTATGTTATCATAGTTAGAAGATTAAAAAAAAAGAGAACCCCAAACAAGCTAAGGCATTCCTCTCGGGGAAGGCAAGTACCAACACAGCAGATTTGCCCTGGCTCATAACACCTATTTTAGGCACAAAACTGAAGTGCTCAAACTGGGACTGTAGCAGTCCTATGTACTTGGAAGTCTCAGAGAGGGACAGGCCCTCTGCAGGAGATGCATGTACTGAGCCCTTAAAAGCCAAAGTAAGACCATGCCAGATGCTCTGCACTAATGTGCCCATACTGGAAAGTCACTTTTAGGTGAGGGGGGGTCAGTGTGGGTGCAGAGTTAGCACACCACACATCCACACTGCAGCTCAGCTGGCCAGACTATGGCTCACTCACTAACCATCCAAAATACTCTCTGGCCCATGCAGGGACTAGGAATATTCCTGCTGTGTGCAAGATACCTGTTCTGGACATAAGTAGTAGAGAAAGCGTCTGAGCAGCCATTAGTGCTGAATGCAGAGGAGAAGAGAGAGTTTTGGTTTGGGAGGTAATAGTGGGATCACAAAGAGGCAAGGTAGGGGATGCAAGGTTTGGGGAGACGTAACAGAGCTGGTCAGAGGATATGGCTGCTGGCCATGTGAAAAGTGAGGTAGTAAAACCATTCTTGTCCTACTAGTCTTGAAAAGACAAGTCCAGAAGGACCCTTGCCCCTAGCCACCACATTTGTGGAAGTAACACTGCCAGGATGGTCTCCAACAAGTCAGAGAAATTGGCAACTATTTTCAAGGAGTGGAGTTTCAGTAGTGTTTTATCAGCAACTGCCAGAAGAAGTCTGAGAAGGGGCCATTAGTAAAGACATCTTTTCGCGGGGGGGGGGCGGGGTGGGGGGAGTCACAAAAACTTCCCTGTTATTTCCTTAAAGAATAAATAAAAGATGCTGAAGTTCCTGTAAGACCCTCAGCAGTGCATGTGTACCTTACTGCCAATGATTGAGCGAACTTCATCGTCCGGCGAGGTGGGAGTCCCAGATATATCTGGGTTGCTGTTGCTGAGGCTTCGTGAGCGGTTCAAGTTAAGGCTTGCTGGTCGGACAGCAGATCGAGCCATGGTGGCATAATGCACTGACCCCCCTAAGCCACCAGGACCTAAGGTGGTGTTTGAAAGAACATCCTGTTAGACCATCAGAGTCTTGATCTCATGCTGCTTTACATCAGCCTCATGCAGCAAACCCTCTGTATAACCAGTAGGTCTGGCCCTTAATGAAATCTTCCCTGTGGTGGCCCCTGCCTGGTTCTCCAAGGCAAGCAGCAGGGAGAAGGGATGGGACTAAAAAGCTATTTTATCCACTGATCTGTGGGGAGCAGGAAGCTCCCTGCGGATTTAGGCAGCCAGTGTGAGGTACGTCTTTAGCTAAAGGGATACTTTCCAGACCTCAGACTCGAAAACCACTGAAGAACTGGGCAGAGTTTTAAGTACACAACCTGCCCAACCCCTCTCAGAGGTTTTCCACTCCATACAAGAATCAAGTGCTGTGCACAACAGTTCTTCCAAAGCCTAGTTTTCTGTGGCTGTCATTCACAACGACTCTTCCCCCATGCAGATATATCCCTTGTTCTCAGCAGGGGTGGAATTAATTTGTTTCCCTCCTGTACCCAGACATGTGTTTTCAAGTATTTCACATTCCTTTGCCAGTGTTTCAACTTCTGCTGGAACTGGATAAAAGTACAAAAGTACTAGTGAAGGAGACTGGGAAACATGACAGGCCAAGAGTGTACCACAGCTGCCTAAATTGCTACAGAAAACAAAACTAAAAAAACAGTATTTGCCATAATTTAGCTTCATGCATTTTCAGTGGTGACACTGATATTTAAGATCATCAAATAGTTAAATCTCTGACATGGCTAACTGTAATTAAACTCTTCTTGTAAATGGCTACACTGGATCACAGAGAAAGTTAATAACAGGGCTTGGCAGGGAACCAGCCATGCAGTTGGAGCTCAAGAGCACCTGCCAGCAATCAATTTCTCCTTGCTTTTAACAAACAGTGACTTGGAAATAAAATAAAAAAAAATAACTACCTGGTGATGGTGAGTTGGGATAGGTATTCGGTAGACGAAAAACGTAATATATATAGGACGCAAGAAGACTGTTCCTGCCATGCTGGTCCTGGTTTCCATCCAAGTTCTTGTGAAGTCTGTTTATGATTGATGCCATTGCTTCAAAAGATGCTTGGCCCAGGTTAACTGAAAGTAATAAGTGAGGAGTTTGTTTTAGACTGTAGCAGTGCCCATGAGCAAATCCTAAAAGTGCATTTCATCCACCTTCTAAAGGCTAAATGGTGAAGCTTATTAAGAGTATAGCAAGCGTTTCTCATGAAAAACTGAACCTGGTATTTGAACTAGGTCTAATAAACAGCTTGACAAGAAGCCAGGTGTTGCAGTGATAAGCTTCCACTTTTATTAATAAAAAATTTAATGAATTTAGGTCTGATTCCTGGAATCAGACCAACTTTGGTCATCAACTGCAATGGTAACAAGATCAAGTCCTTGTTTAACTGATGGATAATATCCTTTGGATATTTATCATACTCAGTTAATTATTTCCTCCATTTAAGCCTTAGCCAAAATATAAACTGTATCAAAAATAACAATTCCATTCAGTTTGGGAAAAAACTCTGTCCTAAAAATGAGCAGAGTAATCTACACACAGTACAAGGCAGATATTCTAAACAAATTAGGGATGAAGCTAGCGGCAGCTGGAGACTGTAAATCTTAGTTTTTTAAAAACCAGACACTAATGTCCTCAATGCTCCATACAGACAAACTAACCAATACAGAACGCAAAGAGCTTTAAAATATAAGATAAAAATTCAAGGAAAATGCTTCCCCAGAAAGACAGCCTTTCTAAAATAAATATTTGCTCTTCTTAAAGCAGCCTTAAATACCTACATTCCATCATGTCCCAACTCAAGTTTCCTACAAAAAATCCCAACTGCTGTTTTAAATAGTAAGGAGCTAATCCTGACTTCCACTTGAGGTATTTTGTACTGCCAGAACATAGCCCATAACAGGGAGCAAAAGGAAAGATTATTCATGCTGACAGTATCAGATCCACAATAGCTAGAGGAACATACAACAGCTAAACCTTCCTAACTTATCTACTTCGAGATTTTCCAAGGTGACTAGTAAGGTTGAAATTCTTGGTTTCTGAATGTCAGTATGGAGCCACCCTAACAGGCTCCAGTGCTAAGAAAATGCTGAGTATCCAACTCATGAAGATCAGGCCCCTTTCTGGTGTCTCAACTTGGACACCAAATTACTAGTCATTCTTGGAAACCTTTATATTAAATATTGCTCCCGTGTATATCACCACTGATCTGGATGCCAGCATGTTTTATTTTGAAGATACATGGTATATTAGTGGCACTAAAATAAAGCATAAAAATGGACTTTTTTATTTCTACATAAATATGATAAAATTGGAAGTGTCAAACTTTCAGCTATGTAATTCTTTATAAAATTTAAATAGAATACCTATTTGGCCTGCAATGACAGGAGGTCTTACTACCAGAAGAATCAGTTTGTCAAGCAGGAGATGAAGAAATCGCACTACCGGCTCCAGTTGAGAGGAATTTAAAGCTGAAATGCTGCTCTTCAGTTCATTTTCCAAGTTGTTTTCCATAATTCTCATGTCTCCTATTCGCACAGGGAACATGTGCTCATCCAGAGCATGCACAAGTGCAAAGAACTTGTCAAGATAAGGGTCCTACACAGAAGTAAAAAAAAAAAATCAGCAAGAAGCTCCAAAAGTAACTCCACTTTCTATGGATTTGTACCTCATGGATGGATTCTCTTCCTCATTCTTCTATCTGACCATTTAATCTCACAAAATTAGCAGAAACTCAACATCTTTGAGAGCTCTGCTCCTATGTCTAATCAAACTGAAATCAGCCAATGTTCAAAAGTTGTCAGGGCAAAACTAGAGGACCCACAGACTCTGTATTCTTAGAAAAAACAGACAAAAAATGCACTAAAATCATGGTACTATTTACAACACAAATAAAATACACAAAAGTGTCAAATGATATACTGTCAATTAATAAAACAAAAGTTGAAATGGTTAGTCAAAATGATTGTAATCTTTCTTTTCAGATCAAAGAAAGACAGATGAAAAATACATGGAGAAATGAAAGAGGCAGAGGGGAAAAGGAAAAACCATACGCCTGGACTGTATGTTAGACCTGTTGTATTAAACACAACAGTCTGAGGTCTGAAAACACTGTTGGCCATTCACCCCCTGTGAATAAAGGCCAAACTGCTCATAATTTTAAGCAGAACTTCTCAAATATACTCACAGCAGAATGTGGAATAACAGGTCTGCTGGCTCAGAACTGAAAATGAAATTGTAATTTCACTACAAGTAATTGTTATACTCTTCACAGTATCAACTCTGACAGTGTTTCAACTGTCAAAAGATTATCAAACACTTTTTATTACAATGATTGCTCTTAACATTTACCTGAGTGTGAAGGGATGATACAGCAACAACTTCTACGTTGAAAACCCCTTTGTGGTTATCCACCCACTTCATTCCAGGGAGTGGAACCTGCAGGTTAACAGAAATATGAGTGACGATGTGACAGAAAGCAGAGCTAAGGCACTTCTCATTACAATTGCCATTTCTTTTCATTTTATTCTCAGGTCACACACACGTATCCACACACAAACACACACACTTATCTAAACTTAACAGTATTGAAGAAATAAATAACCTAAGAGTAAAAATACGCATGTATGCACAAATACATTCTTTCACTTTTTAACAGAAGTACTCTCTTGCTAATTTTCAGCATGAAGAACAACTCACCTCTGGAGAAAGCACTGAATAAGCCTGTGGTGGTTTTTCCAATGAAACAGGCAGGCAGAACTGACCAGTCTTTAACCGTCCATTTTGAAGCATCGGTATCCACTTTGAGGAGAAAGAATTAACAAAAGAAAAAACAAACCCACACATTTCTTAAAGATATCTTGCATTTTGCAGGCTTGACTGTCAAACTCTCAAATTCTACAATGATGTATGAGTTGACAGTGATGCTACACAAATTGCAAATAAATGCATTATGAATATATTCTGTACTGAAAAACATAAAGACTGAAAGACACTCACAGTGTATCCGACTGGGGTCTCCAGGGGAGTGTTTTGTTTTTGTTGGCAACTGACATGGTAGAAAGTAAAAAGCAGGTGGTGGTGATCGGTTAAAGTGGCTGGAAGCTTAATCTTGATTTCCTCATGAAAATCAGGTGATCTGTGCAGAGACCAGACCCTCAACTGAGTCATCAATACAAACAGTGTGGTTTAGTATCTTATGCTCAAGTCTGAATCCTTTGAGTTACAGTGTCTGGAGGGAAGGAAGTATAAGGACTATCCCAAGGGATTAAAGCTTCACTTTCTGATCACCAAGGACTAGAAAAACTTTGTGTATCAGTTACAGTCCAAAAAAGATGAAAGTGGCAGCCCCCTCCTCACACAGGCACACTGAACAGCGCTGCTCCCCATGAGCAATAAACTCTTGTGTCAAGGTGGAGACTACCATAACTCCCAACCTGCAGGACAGGATTCTCTCCCTGGTACAGCTACAAAGACTATCAACACATTAAGGCCAGATTCAGCACTCCTTACCCCAGCTGCAATGAAATTATTTTCAAGATTAAATACTTCCAATCTGTTACTAAAGTCTGAAAGGCTCCAGCAAAATCATGAAGCACACGCTAACATGAGTTTATAATGTAGATCTTCATGCCTACTAACTTGAAGATTGTACTTACAGCATCTGCTGAGTTGGCTACATGCTTAGGATCACAGCCCCTGACACAATGCTCTTGATGCGTACCAGAGCAAAGACTTTGGCTTCTAGGCATCGCAAAACTCTACGGTGTCGACTGACACAGCAGTTGTTGTAAATGCTATGCAGATAGTAATTGATAAATAATTAACCCTGAGACAGAGGCACTGGTGAGTTACTCCACTTTCACACCGGTAAAACTTCTTTTGGGTGGAATTGTACTACCCATATGGGCCCATGTCCTTTCACAAGGTGTCATGTGTTTTACCTGTTGTGATATACTACAGCTGTGTATGCTTCTTTGGAAAATTCAGGACAGCTAGATTTGCCAAAGATGACCTGCAAAATAGAAAAAAACCCACAGAAATCCCTCTATGAAACTGTACCAAGAATTTGTTCCATAATCCTGCAGAGACATTCACAGGTCCATTCACAAGTCTGCGCAGCTGTGTACAGTTATATCTGCTTGTTACATGTCCCTTCACTTACATACAATGTTGTACTTAGTCACTGAGGAGTTCACAATTTTAATAATCCCAGTTACACATGCACACAGATATGGCTGAAGAACTGATGAATGTAACCACCCCTATGCAGAGCTATACCAAGAGCTGATCAGTTCTGGTCCTGAACACAAGTATAACTATCACCTCTAATTTTTTTGGCATGGAAACAGAGATGCAATTCCAAACACTGCAAACATCTCGGGTTAAAATAGTAGCTACTACATGTTACTTTGCAAACTCTGCACAAACATACTCTTTGTTCTGAAATATAGCAATTTTATATTCCCCTGAACTTGTTATTTTGAAATGTGTTTCAGCAAGGTTTTCTTTAACACAGGGATTTTACAACTGCAATGTGTACTCTGTCTTCTGCCTTATCGGCACACAGCATTCACGTGGAGCACAAATTACTTCCCTCACCGGCATAGCATTGCTTGCGTCCTCTCCATACATGAACTGGACTTTTACAGTGATATTCCTGGCAGATCCTTGGCGGTTGGCGAAATTAAGGCTCTGAGGATAGACATAAAGAAGATTCCTGGAACAGACAAAGCCATGAAGTGAGCATCTCCATGTGAGAATGAGACAGTCCACACCTTTATTAATGCTATTATTTAAACCTCTATGAAAACACTCAGAGAGTCAAAGTGAAGGGTTTGACATTTTCCATTAGCCAGATGGTCTTCTCTTCAACATAAATGCACACCCATACAAGCGATTTCATAATGACTCCTTATTTTAGACATCAAAAGTCACAATTTTAGAAAACAGTGGGGATGGCCAGACTGAACCAGGTGTGTTTAGTGTTGAGGGAATGGCTGGGGCCACAGGTAACGACAACACTCCCAGGTATCTAAAGAACTGCTGCAAAGACTGAAGCAATAAAGTGATCATCACATCCACGGGGAATATGACAGGACATACTGGGCTAAAATTGCAGCACAGGAGATTTAGGTTAGATGTGAGGAAAAACGTTCTGTCTGCAAAGCTAGTTAAGCAGTAGAACAAATTGCCTGGGGAGAACGTGAAATCTCCATTTTTTGGTAGCCATTGAGGCACCTGTCCAGATCAGTTGATAGACAACCCCCAACCTTCACTGCGGGGGACATTTTGGAGGCCTCTTCCAGGTCCATTTCTCCAAGTCTATGATTACTTTAACCACAACAGTGATCAGATGCAAAATTCTGCAATATTTTCCATCCTCTTAGCCCTGCTGAGTCCCTGCCAACAAAGTGCAAGTTGGATTCACACAACGTTAGCAAAGCTGTCTACTGCAAGCCCCCACCTGACCTATGAGCAAGTAATTTATACCACAGAAAGTCCCCTGCATGTTCCTATAAAGACAAAAAAGACAACAGCCCCTGAATCATTCCACTCAGCGTACTCAATTATCCAAAGGAAATACACCTTCTTTTGCCCCCAAACAAGTGTATGAATTATTGTACGTCTTTAAAAAGTCAGGCTGGAAATCCGCTATCTATCATCCCCACAGTCCTGCTCACCAGACCAGCATCACACACCCCTGGACACCCTTGTTCCTATGGCTCCAACAAGAGGGACCAAGAGGGATGCTCACCACAGGCTACTTGGCAGCGTGACAGTTAGGTGAGAGGTTCATGTTGCTACCTTGCACCTGCTTGGGATAAACGACTGGCATGTTACATTTTGCCCAAACACTGAATCAACCAATTCGGTAACAAGCCCTGTCTTGTAAGGCAGGAGGTAAAAGAGGTTGCCTTCCCCTCTGTCACCCTCCGGGAACTATTCCGTGAATCTGAACACTTGGAACAGTGTCCAACTCTTCCTTGTCCCAGACAGACAAGAGACAACAGATGGGTACAGACAAAGGACAACATTTTAAGCATAATAATGCAGCCGCTACAGAGTGCTGGCAACAGCAGATTGAAAAGAAAAAGACTCTTTTTCTGTTGTCAGTAGTGCAGTGATTTGGTTACTCAGTGAAGGCACCTGCTGCCTTTTTAGATGCCATGGGTATCCAAATCACCTGCCCTGGGCTGGCAACGGGTCACTCTCCTGAAGGAGCATCTGGAAAGGTAGGCTGCCCTAGGCTGGCTGGAATTGCGCTAGATGTCAATGTTTTGGCAAATGAATCTCACCCAAGGATTTTGTTCTGATGGCAATTACCTTTTCTCCCCAATACCCATGGGTAGTCCCATCTATACAGATATGGGTTAATGCCGGTCCTAAGGAATTCTAAGAGTCTCTGAAGAAAAAGGTTCCTCCAGGTCAGTATAGGGCAGTCTAGCTGTAAAGCTCCAGAAGCTATATGGGGCAGCATAGGCTCTTTTTTGACCCTCTAGGAAGAGGAATATGCTTAACTGGCACATGGGAATTTCTTCCCTTTCAAGTCCTTCATGGTGAATTAAGCTTTTGAATCCCATCCCCATTGGTTGCTTTGTCTAATCAACTCTCACTATTTCAGAGGGGGCCTGTGTCATTTTTGTGACTCTACTAAATTACTTTGTTCTGGCATGAATACATTTGCTCCTTGATGTTCTTTTAAAAATGAAAATGGATATGAAAATTTACTCCAAAATGTACATTGCTCATAAAACTTTTATTAAGTATTATTAGTGCTTAAGAGAAGGATTTATTGTATTTGTGAAGCCAGGCTACAGGATCCCTATATTAAAGGCAGTCTTACGCTTAGGACTGATTTATGCTGAATAGCAGAGATGAGCCTAAACCAAGCTTGCAGTTCTCCTACCACTTCTTCTGTTAGGGCTTGGCCTGCTGGGAGCAAAGGAGACATTTCACCGATTTGATGCCACTCTAGAAAGAGGGTGCTAGAGATCTACAAGCAGATGTTACAGGTAATGTTACATGTCAGGCAGGGCTTTAGCAGCATTCCTAAAAACAAGTACTGGAGGAAATATACAGGTTGTTCCCCTCTTCATTGCCTTTCAAGCCCTTGTCGTGAAAGGCTCAGAGGGAAATTATCCTGCATTTCATTAGTAAGAAGCTCATGTTGCTTACGGGAGTTCAGATGTACAGATCCCACTGTAAGACGGGATAGTTGGAAGCTTGCTCCTGTTCAGGCAGCTTCTCTCCAGAGGGTTTCCTTTACAGGCATCATCCTTTTGTTGAGAATTTACATATAGAGAGGAGAAAAAATTCCCCCACTCACACATCAGAATGTGACGTCAAATGAAAAATCCTATTTTACCTTACCCTACATAGGTAAAAGCTGCAGATCTTCCTGTCTGCCATAAGCACAGTTACAGGAGCCATGGAAAGAGACGCACTCATGGCTGAAAAACCAATAGGAACAATATAAATATCTTGAAGCCCTTTTCTAACCGTCAACCTGAGGGGCTGACTTCTCAGTTTCTCCTCTGTTACCATCCTTCCTTTGATTCATTCCATATTGAGTTCTCATTGTAGTACTTTCCTGCACAAACACCTGGGCTGAGTAGACTCTGTAGGACACCAGAGGTGTAGCCACTGCACTCTGAAAAAAGCTAAACAAGACCTCTGTGCAAAGTGGTTGTAGAAGCTGCCTTACTGCACAGGTGAGATGATAGGCATCGGAGTTTCTGGGCTTTTAAAGGCAAAGTAAGTGGCATGGCACTGAACGTAGTCTTCAGAAATCAAGAGAGGACAACCCCACAACCCCAGCTCTGTATTATAGAGAAGCAGAGGAAAGCAAGAGGAGAGAGCAACTTTCTGGTGGACGAGACATCATGGGGAGGTCTCACATCAGTGTTCAATTCTCTACAGAAGGGACAAAGGGAGGAGGAAGGGATTGACCATGAAAATAACACTGCAACACCAACAACCATGCTAAGCATATACTGATTAAACAAAAGGACCGCTAGTCCTTATGCTTCCAGGTAACAGCTACTTCTTGATGACACTATTCACAGATTTCTAGCAATAGAAGTTTCAGCTAGAAGCTTTAAATCCAAGGACTTGTGTCTGGATCTTTTATTAAAATGCTATACAAAATGTGTGCAAAGCTTACACTATTATCTCAAACAGATCTCAAAAGTACTTTTACCTCCATAAAATGAACTGCTAAAGCGCAAATGCTTCCCAAGCCATGGAAATAACGGCACCAAGCACTCCTCTAAATATTTATATAATGTGATTGCAGACATTTTGCAAAATTCTTCATAAAAGTATTAAAACATTAAGAGCTGATCCTAAGTCTTAGAGGGAATGTCTAGCTATTATGAAAATTTCCCTTTTCAGTAAAACCCAGAGACCTTTTTCTTTGCTTTATTCCTACTATGAAAATCATTTAAAGCCCATTTATTAAGGGTCACCCAGGTGTGTGAAAGATCTTCAAGATCATGTTTGTTATATACATTTTTTCTTGACTGGGCTAACAGCTCTTAGAGGCAGGATTCCCCCTTAGGGTTTCTACAGCCCCTGAATCTTACAATTTAATCATACCAGAAATTTTTCTCCCCTCTGCTTTCCTGTGTCCTGCTTTTCTTATGGACCCTGTGGCTGCTGTGACGTCTAAGGTTGGTATTTTGTAGTGAGCTTATCACTGCTTGACTTTATTGGCACTGGCACTAATATGGAAACGTGCTTGGCAGCCACTTTTGCATTTTTAATATTTGACATCAGAGCATTTTGACTGCCTTTCCCATTCAGAAAACAAACCTTTCTAAATGGTAGTGTCATGTCTGAGCAGCATCCCAGCACAAGCAAGCTCCCGTAGCTTGCTGAGATACTGTGCATCAGCTGAGCCACAACAGCTGTGGCGCAGGCATGGCGACACACAGGAACTTCTCAAGCTGCAGAAACCTCGTAAAATGTCTGATCTCCAGTTGCTTGCTTATTGCTATTTCTTGAGTAACTTCCTATATTTTTCTGAAGTTTAAGCCAAGAATAAAGATTATTGGGGGTGATGGAGTTAGGAAGAATTCAAAACTATTTAAAAGAAAGACATTGTAAGAAATAGCTAAAACAACAGAAAATATTAATTTGAAACTCTGTAAAACCAAAGCCACTCAAGTACTCTGAAGTGGACTGCAGAAAGTCTATGCTCTTCTTTTTTTTTTTTTGAATTTTGCAACCAGTTCTCCAAGTTTTGCAGCCTAAAATCCCTGTGTCAGATGCCAGAGGCTGGACTTTGTTCCCTCTTACAGAGCACTGTCAGGCCCAGATATAAACCATACCTAAACTTCATCTACACAAGCAAAACTCCCATGAGCTTCCCTACAGAAAATACAAATCCTTCAAAAGCACATGCTTATCTTATGTTTTTAAACATCAGAAGTGTTTAATAGGGTTATCAGGTATGATGTATCTTGGTCTACCTTTCAAAGCAAAACCTACACACTAACAACTTTCCAGAAAGGTAGAACTTAAGGGCCGTAAGTGCTGTCCAGATCATGCATGTGCTTTTTTTTTTTCCCCCACTCATTTGAACAGCTCTTCATACATTTCCATTGATATTAACAAATAAGAAAATGCTGCAGGAATGATGACTCAATGAAAACACTCCAGGTTGATCGCTGTCCCGTGAATAACGCTAATTGTTCTAACACTTTTTTGAACAGATTTTTAATAGGGTGGAATAAATACTGATTTGATGAGTTTCTTCAGAAACTCATCTGAAAAAAACTGCAGATTTTAATAGGACATGATAGCGTTCCACTGAACAGCTTCTCATAAACTAGAACCTCATGGACATCCCTTGTGAAACCAATCAAATTTGTCAAAGCTGGATCTCTGGAATAAAGCCCTGTACCATGCAGATCAAAGAATTAGTCATGATAAACACTCATCACAATAAAATTAAGAATTACTGTAATGACTACCATTTGACCCCTACTTACTAGGGGTTTACATGTGGACTTAAAATGAAGTGCTGATAAAAAGGCAGAAGCAGAAAGATTAATGTTTCATTTTAGCAAAAGTCCCTGTTCAATTCTGTGTCTCTATGCAGACTGAGCTTCCCAACTTCATCACTAGAATATTTTTACATTGCTCCCTCTGATGACATACCTACCCAGCCCAAGTACAATACTGCTGAGAAGCACCTGATTTAGGAATACAGCAGACTTCCCCCTGGCCAAAGCCAATGTAATACTTATCCATTGAATAAGCAGTACCAACCATAATAAACCTGACTCTAAACTCCCAACACAGAATAACACATATGTGTGTAACTTTCAACCTGTGAGATGCTCCAGTGGAGTCACTGGTGGTCTTGGTTTGTGGACTGCTGTATTTCTAAGCATCAGAAAAGAAACAAACGCACTGTTCTAACTCCCTCTCATTTCTCTGCACAAAACAACTTTACTTCCACTGCTCACCTGGAGATCTGACAGTGGCATGACCTCTGTGACACAGCAAGAAGTCTTAGTACTTTGCTCACCTCTTGGCTGCATGTTTACACCCTGGATGTGTTCAACCAGTCAGTCTCCAATGACTGACTTGTGTTACTTTAGAAGGGAAGGGGCCATCATGTTTTCACCAAGGCACCAAATATTCAGTGCAAAATAAATGATCAGCATGTGAATGGACACACAGAAGCAATAATGAACAGCCCATAACAAAATTCCTTGCTTGCCTATAGTCTTCCAGGCTCAAATGAGTAATTAAGCAAATAACTCTTCTCCACCACGTGTTACATCTGCCAACAGTAAGCAGATACAGCCCAGTCTCAGCTGGCCAGGCTTAGCTAACTGTGGCTTTATAAAAGTCATCAACAGAGAACCAGACAGGTAATTAGTTGGTAAGAACCATTCTTTCTGCATCTTACACATGTGCATTTCTGACCTGATTTAATGCAAGCTACAGAGACTTGAACAGAACTAGGTGAGCACCACAGTGGTATCTGCATGGGCCTGCACGTATCTCAGGCCTCTTCTTAGCTCTTCAGTCTGTCCTGAAAGGCAAAAGGACTGTCCAGCTAAAGTATCTGAAGACCCAGTTAACAACAAGCTGCAATTCAAATGAAGTAAAGGCCGCTCTGACCCTTGGCAGCACTACATGCCAGGGCGCAGAGCTGTCCTTGCCCTCCCATTCCCTGACTGCCAGAGCTGAGACCTCAGGACAGAATCCTCAAAACTCTCAGTCTTCAGGGATTTTTAAATCATTACTTCGCTGCTTTGCTCAAGTGTTTTAAAATTATGCTTGAGAGACAGTTCCTGATTGGTCACAGGCCCTGTGGTGCTCCAAATTCACCAATATCTGAAGCAGAGCAGAAAAAAGAAAATCTCACTTATCCCTTTGCCTTCACAGGTTTCCTCCCTATGAGACAATTCTTGGTACTTGGTCTCAGCAGTGTACAAGGATGAGGACCTTCAAGACTGTCTGCTGCAGTGGGACATGTTGCAAGACAAGAAATTGCTGGGTTGGGTTTTTATGGGACAGAACTGCACCTTTGGTTTGTGAAAATGCAGTACTGCTTCCTGGTATAAAATAGTGATTATTGTTTGCATTTAAGGATAAATCCTATATTTGATTCCACTCTATGCCAACAGATTCTCTTTGAATAATTCCGCACTCTTCCCAGTGCCAGGCCTGATGATCTACATGCTCCTACTGTTTCTCTATACTTCATACAGATACTCCAGTAAGTCTGATCCAGATCATACTGGTACAAAATACTCTCCATCAGTTCAATGGAGATCTAAAATACTTTCACATTATTTAATTATGGGTAGAGAGGTTACCTGCGTATTATCAACCCTTCACCACACAGGCAGTTCAACATATGAAATAACAACTTCATTTTTAAAATATTTTTTCTATTGATGCTTCATATCATACATGTGTATGTACTTCAGCAACAACAACAACAAAAAGTCCGGGGGAGAATTACTAAACATACAAGAATCTAGCAAAAACCTGAAAACTCTCCATAGTACAGACTATATTATGCATGGATTGATTTCAATTTCTTGGATTGCTATGAGTGATTCCAGAAAGAAAAATACCTTTCATTCATATTGCTCTACCACTAGAAAAACATACAAGCTTCTAGGCAGAAACCCACTGCAGAACAGGACATTTATTTCAGAGTACTTGTACACTTGCTTTAAGTAGTGTGAATCTTAAACAGTAAGAAGAATGGTAAGGTGAGAAATGTAAGCAAGGTATTATTTATCTCACCCACTTCTGGAAAGCAGCTCTTAAAAAGTAAGTTTTATATGGTGTAAATTACTGCACAAACCTTAACATAGTAGAATCACATCCAGGCAATCTCTGGACCTAACTCCCTCCCTCTCACTTAATCTGAACTAGATGACAAGTAAATCCACTGCAGCACAATGAGTTACACCAGAAAAGGTACAAGATGAGAATCAAGTTGTGTGAATCATCTGGGAATATTTTGCCCTTCCATTGTTTGCCAAGGAGCTGCACAACCTGAAGTACAGCATCCAGTGCTTTTAAGTATGGTAAACCCTTTTGTACTCCTGAGGCAATAAAAGGAATCATACAACACAAACAGGAAGCAATTTAGGCCCTTATCAACATTATGACCCAAAATTAATCTATTAAAAACTATTGTGTGAAAGACACTATGTCATCAAGAACATTTTAAAGCAGAAAGTCTGGCAGATGGAAAAGTTCAGAACCAGTTTAATCAGCAATGTGCCCGTCTCTCAGTTTTATCTTCCCAGATATCAACCTACATTCGAGGGGGGTTACATTCGTTCAAATACACATGGTTTAATGATCAACTCGTTGGTCTGCCTCTTCTAAAATGAAGAGGAGTATAAATAGATCAAATTCTTCAACACAGAACAGCCACACAGCAAAAACTGCTAGTAGGAAAAGTATCTGCATCCTGAACAACCAAAGAGTATCAGAGAGCAGAGACCATGAAAATCATTCTAGTCTTTCTATTCATTGCCCCACTTGCTCGTTCAGCTACAGTTGAGAAGGATTATTCTTCCTTTGATTCTGGTGCACCTCCTGAGACAAAATCAAGATTTGCCATGTTAGACGATGTACGAATCTTAGCCAATGGACTGCTCCAGCTTGGGCATGGTCTTAAGGACTTTGTCCATAAGACGAAGGGGCAGATGAATGACATCTTTCAAAAACTTTACATTTTTGATAGGTCCTTTTATGAGCTCTCACTGCAAACTAGTGAAATCAAAGAAGAAGAAGAACAGCTCAGACAAACTACAGCCAGGCTGCAAATCAACAATGAAGAGATAAAGAATCTCTCACAGGAGATGAACTCGAAGATTGAAGACCTCATACAAAACAAAATTCAGCTGCAAGAGAAAGTATGGGGTCTGGAAGACAAAGTCACTAAACTGACCATTACCCAGCCTTCAATGCATGAGACAGAAGAAATTTCTTCACTCAAAGTAAGTAGACTTGTGAAAGCCCCTGACACACAAAGCCAAAGTAAACTGTAATGCTATTATTGTTAGTTATGCAATAGAAGCTCATGTTTTCCCTTCCTCTTCACTGTAGTACTATTGCATATATTGAGAAATAAATCACTGCAATAATCTTAAAAGAATCAGTGTCTTAATCTGACATATTGTTTATTTTGCAGTAAAATTTCCCAGCGAGATCAGTGAGAAAATTGTAAAATTATAAGGCTCTCTACCTTTTTCAGTATATTTTTGCAAATCAGTTTCAATAAATTCTGTAATAATAATGATAAAAATTTTTGCAATCAGGAAAATTATGTGCTTACCAAGCCCATAGGTTTTATGTCATCATCTCATTACACATCAATGTGCTAGGAACTGCCTGCTCAGTATGAAAAACAGGAAGTTTAAACAGAATTAATGTCACTACATGCAAGTATTTAGGTGGGTATAAGGTTTCCTATGGAAAAAGACGTATTAACTGTATTTTGCAGAAGCATAAAAAGGCTAAGCAACTTCTGTAAGAAAATACTGGATGTTTATGTCAAAGCAGAAAGATGAATCCAGATCTCTCAAATCCCATGCTAATAACCTAAATGCTGGGAATTGTCCCCTTTTTTGATCAGTGGCATACATCTACTTTGTATCAAGGGCCAACTTCACAGAACATAATTGTTCTGAACATGAACATGGAAGGAAAATAGCAACAACATAAAAGGTCTACAAAGGTGCCAGTAGTTTGTCTTTAAAAAACCCAGGCATTCGCTTCAGAGGCAAAGAAATTTGCCCCTTCAGAGGCAAGGCAGGCAACCCTTTGGAAAAGGAAAGGCAATGTTAAATGGTTTGTGCCTCTCAAAACTGGCCCCATGACAGGAGTTATGGAGGTAGTGCCACTGTGAAGGTCGTCTGCTGCTTCAAACCACAACCCTCCTTCCTCCCTTCTGTCCTCAGGCTTTCGTGGAGCAGCAGGACAACCACATCAAGCAACTTCTCAAAATTGTAGAGGACCAGCATGTGCAACTCGACAGACAGCACAATCAAATTATGGAGCTAGAAGACAAGGTACAGGAACCATCCCTATTTCTCTCTCCAGAATTTGTTATCTCACTGAAGGAGTCGTCCCATTCATTCGGGTCTCATGCCTCCTATTCACAGTTTGGGGCTGTAGAGGAGGGTATAAACAATTTTGAAAACAGGTACTTTTTTGGGTGAGAGACCGCTGTACTACCAGGCAGAAGGCTATAGCCAGGGCACACAATGACCAAGAACACAGCTTTGACATACTGTCTATCAACACCGGCCTGCTGTATTTCCTGACTGCTAATTTTGTAATTTTTTAACTCTTATTATCTATCTCATTATTGTTCTTCCACTGGTCTTCTAAGTATCCTTACTTCCTATCTCCTTCTGTTTTTCCAATATTCACTCCAATAGGGAATCATGTTCTGCAATTCAGCATGTGTCACCGTAACACTGGGTATAACTGGCATGCTCATATTTAATTTATTCCTAAGAGGAGGCTATAAAAGGCAAATGCATTTCTGCCTAAGGAACTGTGGGTTCTGTGCTCTTTAGATGTTGGTATTTGTCTAAGTGATGTCACCTGAGGAAATAAGTTAAATCTGTTTGCCCATTAAGGTGCACCTCATGAGAACGGGTCATTTATTCGCCTCATGAATCCTACCTTGCTTGAGCAATGGCACTGCTGACATTCATGCAACTGAAATCCACCAGTGTGGTTCTAAAGTTATTTTTATGTTGTAAATTGGGTATTCTGAAGGATTACATTCACAGGAAAAATTATTCTCTGCATGACATTGTTCAGCTTGATACATGAATCTCATCAGTTCAGAGCCTTGGGAAATTAACAGTTTGTAATTATGGTTCTTTCAGCTAAATCACATAGAGCTCCACGAACTCACAGAGAACTCCTTCACAGGGGAGCAAACAGAACCAGAGGCCAGCCCCTTTCCTGTGCGCAACACCACAGCTGTAACATACAAATCTGATGGTGAGACCTTGTCTCTTAGATGTAACTACACACTACATTGCATTCGCAGTATTCTCTGTGAAAGAGAATTGTGCATTGGTTTTTAACAGTCAAAGACTAAAAGCAAAAGACTCATGGTATATACAGCACTGTGGGAAGAAGGTAAATTTTGTGGTTTGGAAAAAATGTCATCATCTACTTAGCCCCACTACACGTGTACTTGTCACTAGGGTGACATACAGGAACAATGTCCAATAACACAACAATTCTGTACTCAAGCTTCAGCCTCCATTCACCCCTTGTAAACACGTGCTGTGACCATCCTTTTATTGACACTACTGACACTGCTGATGCCTGTCTTGTAGAGTATGAACAGAGAACTAATTTACTTCACATTGGCTAATTCTAAGATTTGGAAGAGCTTCTTTTAAAGCTGAGAGGCATTTTCGAACTGCAGTAATGGGAACAGTATTTATTGGGAACTTTACAAGGCGTAGGAAAATTAATTTCCCAGAGTTTGGTCTTAGGCCTTACAAATTTTCCAAAATTATCTAAACTGAAACCTTGCCTAACTTAAAAAATATAGGCAGTCCAAACTACATACAGCTTGGCAGCTGTACTACCAAGCCCAAAGCAGTCTGTCCATTTCTTGGCATTTACTGTAAAATACAACAACAAGAAAGATAGTTATTGTTTTGGCTCTATCCTATATAGAAATTCAAGTCACAAAGCTGGATTAAAACTTACCACATCCAAAACAGGATTTGTAATTGTCTGCTGTTCTCTTTCCTAGGTGCTGCTCCTGACTGCACTGCTCTTTATAGCAGCGGCATGGAGTCCAGTGGTGTTTACACTATTAAGCCCAACGGCTCAGAAGCTTTTGAGGTCTACTGTGAAATGAAATTTGGTAAGACAACTATGCTAGCAACAGTCTAGTTTTCACACAAGTAGTTTCTTATAAGCAAAAAAACTGTGTCTCATCCAAAAGCATACAAAAACTTACCACAATTTCTGTTTGCTCTTGACTTCTCTTACTGGCCTGTCTGTGCTCTGAACTCAGGTTTCCAATATCCTGAAGACTCCTTAACACTGCTTTCATTCTTTACTCACCTCTTGTTTATACCAAGGAAAGAACTTTCAATCATGTGACATAATTTAAGTATATTTAAAAAAAACCCCAAACCTCCTTTAGCTATAGATAATGAAAATGGTGAATACAAATGCCATTATATTGCAACTATGAATAGGTTTTCCAAATAAAAGCAAACAGTAAATACCTTAGCAGAATTTTGTTTCATTAGCAAGGTTACTGCTTGAGGCTTAGATATACCAAACTATCCCAAAGAGGTGAGTCATGGAGACAGGATTCCTGTATCATATTTGGGTGAGTCAGTAGCGATGTATCATATAGGTCCAGAACCATTACGGATCAGAATGCACAGCACCTACCCAAGCTCTGTCTTTGCAAGAAACCCATTCATCTGTTCCTTTTGTCACTACCCAGAGATCACACTTTGTTTGGCCAGTTTACTGTTCCCTGTTTTTTTCACCCCGCAATGCATCATCCTGCAGTGCTGCTCTGTGCGTGCCCTGCTGAGCTTCCCCACAGGGTCCCTTTGCCATAGCTACCTGGAGAGGCTAGTAACACACTGCTGCAATCACGGCAAGGCCACGCAATTTGTTTGGATGTGAAAACAGAGTGGCATGAGGTCGCCCTGTGCAAAAACCTCCTTTGCTTACATTTGTTGAAACTGGTGAAACAAGGGTGTCATGACCTGGTCAGGAGAAAGACACCACGGCAGCCCCAGCAAAGACACGGCCTTCAACACTTCATACCTTCTGTGGAATTGCATTGCCAGCAGTCAAGCACTATCAGTAGAGGGAGTCCAACAATAGAGGGAGACAACCTGATCAAATGTCTGGAACATTTCATAACTCTTATCATTTTCTCTATGTTTGTGTTTCTCAGCCCTCATAAACAAATGAAAACCAGTTAAGGCAGCTTAACAAGTAAGTCCAGTGAGCTGAGTCACCACAAGTCTGGCAGAGGACACTCAAATGGCCCCACATTCTGTTCAGCTCTGCTCACTTGAATTTATTTCATGAAAATTTAGGCTAATCATTCTACCTCAAAATTGGAGTACCCAAGAGCACACCTGTGGACAGTTAATAAGGACAAGGCCAAGATGAGCTTAGTTAGCACCTGCTCTCTGTGCAGCCGAGAAGCTTTCGAGCTTAGTACACATGTGCTCAGGTCTGTGGCAAAATGAAGAGTAAGTGGGATTCATACAAAGCCACCTTCAATGCAAACCTATTTTCTTCTTCACTGCAGTGGAGAGTGAGCTCACTTAAGGGCAGCAGTCCAGTCTCTAGGTCAGAGGCTGATGGTCTCAGTTACTTTCCATCTTCTCTCTAGTGCTTTAAACACTTAAGCCAGGCTTGTGACTTATTTCTCCTTCGCATTAACAGGCAGTTCTTGGACTGTAATCCAGAACAGAGTGGATGGATCACTAGACTTCAACCAAACCTGGGATGCCTATGCAAATGGTTTTGGTGAACTCAATGGTAAAAAAAATGGGGGGGTTGTGTCTTTTCTTTGTATCAGCTGCTTTGAGAAGCTGAATCTTCTTAATTAAAGGTGTTCACATGAGAGCAGACAAAACCTGCAATGAAATCTGAACAGCTTACCTAATTAGTGGAACACCAAAAAGTGCTCAGTAACTCAGTAAATTCTCAAAGACACACCTTCAAATGTGTGTTTAAAAACTTTAGCTGAATCAAGGCCAGAATGCTTTCAATGCTATTTTAATTATCGAGATTTTACTATTCATAAAAGCACTCCCCAAAAGCCTTTACATATAAATGTAAACCCTCACCAGGTTGCTGTCACTAGTTTCTCTCAAACTTTCTCAGTGATGTTTCCCTTAAAACCACCACACTGATTTTTCCAACCTCAAGGGAGCCTGAGGCTGCGTGTGCTCCCCTGCGCAAACACCTCTGGCTTCCCCACACAGTGGCCAATCCACTCCATGGCTGGATAGGGTGAGAAAACACCCACGTTCCCCTGTTAATCATCAACTCCAAAGAATTTGTATCACCCAGTGCTGCCCAACAGTCTCCCCATCCAGAAGATTTTCCCTATTTTTCTCATACAATGAGATGACTCTACTTCTGTTTAGAAACTATTTTAACTTTCTAGGCACAGCACAGGTCAAAACCTCACCAATGTGGGCAGCAATATTGACTTACTTCCACCTCTTCTACAATGAAGAGCTGTATCTCAACCCTTCCCGCGTTTTGGGACAGTAGCTCACAACTGAGGTAGACTTTTAGCTGTATAGTTTGTCTGGTCATATTGAGTGCTACAGTTGTTCCGTGATTGGTCTCCAATTCCCATATACTAAACCAACATGAAGCCACATCTTTTCAGTGTCAGAAACATTTTGCAGAAAATTGCGTCACTCTCAGCTATGTCCTACTCTCTTCTGTGCTGCATATTCTAAGATGATAAAACATAACAGGCTACTGCTCCTTATCTGTAAATTGTAGGAGTATTTTACTCAACCATCTTGCCTTCTATTGCTTAAAACGCCACCTGCATGTGTGGCACTAGCATTCAGCTATACTATTTTTACATATGGCAATTACCTATTGTGCACTGATACCAGCAGCACTGATAATAAGCTATTTAATGAACATAATTTATGAAACTAATTAAACTAATTATCAAGAATTCTAGCAAAAACCCCACTCAAGTTAAATTCACTTTGTACACAAGGGTATCGAAACCTCCGTTTAGTTCTGCAGCTCTTTCCTTAAAAAATACAACAATTCCAATTAAGTTTTATGTATGCCATTTGCATCATTTGTCACACAGTCCCAATTATGCATGTTTTAAATGTCTTGAGCTCCCTCTCAGAGTTTCACAAGAGGTAGCAAAGTTAAGAGAGAAGTTCCAGTTCATTTATATCTCTTGCTGTTATTGATCACTGGTGTATAATTAAGAAGAGGTAAACAAAAAGAATGTAGCAGGAGACCTCTGAAAAGATCAACAGTCCCCAAGACTCATATTATTGATTTAATTAGAGCAATGAATAAATCTTTTGAACCACTATATTTTCACACATGCTACCACAGCTTGTCTGTAACAGATTCAGTAGCAGTGTGAGCAATAGACGGTTTGGTTTTGGGGAAAGTTTGTCACATAACCCCTTCCCCACTAACTCTCTGCCTGGTGACTTCTGTCCCCTAATCCTCACCTCTGACATCTCTTGATTCTGACATTGCGCAGCTTATTTAAACACCTATTTTCAAATACCGATATTTTAAAGATAAATGAACTATTTGAGGTATGGGTTAGAGATCTGAAAAATGTGTGTTTTCATGCCTAGTTCCATGTTAACAGCATCTATTTATTATGACTTTGCAGAGGAATTCTGGCTAGGCCTGAATAAGACCTATTCCATTACTAAACAAGGGGACTACATCTTACGGATAGAGCTGCAGGACTGGAAACATAATAAACGTTACATTGAGTACGCGTTCATCTTGGGAGGCCCCGAAACAGACTACACTCTCCAGCTTTCACGGATCTCTGGAAGCATCCCCAATGCACTGCCAGAGCAGACAGAACTGAGGTTCTCAACTGCAGACCATGACATGGACATAATAAATGACTTCAACTGTCCAGAAAACTACCTAGGTATCAGTATGCTGGGTGTATTACCATGGCAGTTTCTTTGTTACATGAAGGATAGTTGTATGCTTTAGTGGGTAGTTACCGATATTAGCCTGGCTTTTGATACAGAAAAGAGAGGGCAGCAGCATCCTTCCACTTGCAGGAAAGGGCAGAAGATATTTTCTGTTGGCAGATGGCAGGGTCCTACAATGATGTATCACCTTTCTATTTTATAGATAGGTAAAACTAAAGCATAGTGAGGCTGTGCAAACAACCAACATCAGAAACAGAGCTAACAGCATAGGCTGAAATAAAACCCCTGGATGATATTCTGAGCTACGAAGTAAAGGACAGTTCTTCCTCTGATGCCTACTCTGGTGTGGCAGCCCTAGGCCAGATTGTTTAATCCCTCCTTGAAGAAAAAAAAAAAAAAAGACAACCTGATTCTTAACTCCATTTTGACTACAAACCAAAAGTTAAGAATGACAATACATTTCCATTGAAAGGGAGATTTTAGCTGTTTGTCAAGCATACATGCTATAATCATTCGCAAAAGAACAAGAGAGATGCGAGGCTGAATACCTATTTCTCCTTGAAGGTAATCTGGTTGAAGGATTCCAAATTCTTTGATTTATGAAGATTTTATGTTTTGCCAGTTTATAGCGAAAAAGCAAACAACTGAAAAAGCAATTAATGATTAAACCACAGGATACAGAATTGCCCTCCAGACACCTGCTTTATGCAATAAGCATTTTGTACGTCATTCTAGGCTTGAAAATCGTTAATGTCTGAAACAATGCTGAGAGTGTTACTCAGCTCTAGTGACCATAAAGCAGATGGCAAATGACTTCCAAAGTGCTAAACTTTCATTTTTGGCACAGAGTCACTGCCAGTCCTTTGCCAGCAGAACTGGGCTTAAAATTTAAGGTCATGGTTAAGGACACCAACCACTAAAAGAGAGAATTTGTTTACTAAAGGCTCTTCAGCCTCCCATAGATGCTGAGATTTAAGTATTTGTACCTGAGAAAAACATCAGCAAATCAGAAAGTCAGTTGCAGATGGTCACAGGAAACATGAATGTGTGGAGCTAACTTCATAAGTGTCCCAGTTCAGTGGCAGCATTCGTGTGTGCCATTTTCTGTGCTCCACTTCTTTTATGTGAAGCAGGCAATAACAGGAAGCACAACTTCCCTGCATTGGGTATACTGGGTAACTGTCACTTCTGCTGGAACTGGTCTAAAGAAGTCTTGGGTTGCAAACGGGAGCTGTCTACTCAGAAACTAAGCACAGTATATTAGGGTACAACTGACAGCAACTGACATTACAATATTGTTCCTTAGGAGGCTGGTGGCACAGTGAATGTGAGGAAACCAATCTTAATGGGAAATACATCGCACCAAGGTCAAGAGGAAGACTAGACAGAAGAAAAGGCTTATACTGGAAGCCTAAGAAAGGAAGATACTACTTGCTCAAGTCAACCAAAATAATGATTCACCCAACAGATTTAAAAAGTTTTGACTGAATGCTCAACCTGATGCATTTTAATTCAGAACGTATACACTGAACATTAATACATCACAGAAGTTTGTGTTATGTTTATTACAGATGCATGTCTAAATCCATACACTGTATGGTGTATCCTCCAACACATAAACCCTGAGGCATTTGTGATGGTCTTACGGTATGTTTGGTGAGTATTCTCATTCGCCCCAGCCCCAATGTCAGTGTGCTGTAACTTATGTGG
This sequence comes from Phalacrocorax aristotelis, assembly GCF_949628215.1. Lineage (NCBI taxonomy): Eukaryota > Metazoa > Chordata > Aves > Suliformes > Phalacrocoracidae > Phalacrocorax > Phalacrocorax aristotelis. The sequence continues at coordinate 42,161,504 of NC_134281.1, read as the reverse complement.
AGCTTTTACCTCCCCAGGTTGAAACTCTAATGCCTAGGAATCAGATGCCTACTCATGTGTTAGATAGTATTGCCCGGGAGAATGGGTTTTCAGGCTGTTGCATTCTTTCTGGGTTGTGTAGTAGGGAACACGGAAAGTGTTTCTACTGAAACAAAGGGCTGGCATAATGCTACAGAAGACATTTAGGTATTAATCTATAGGGAAAAAAAGAAATTTTGTTTCATAAAATAATTAATTTGATGTTTGGTTCATGTTATTGTTGTGGAGCGTTTCTATGAGCAAATGAAAGATGGGTAATTCCCCATTTTAGGGTTCTATGTATTTCCAGACAAATTTTCAGCAGTGTAGCTCAGGCCAGTCTTCGCTGAAGCACTGTACTCAGCAGCTATAGATGTGCACACATGCATCAAGTAAGCCACACCACCAACCTAATCTTTTAGATACCACACTTTGAAGAATATCTTAAGAACTATGCTTTCTTACTGAAAGTTACAAGCTAAGCTTCAAAGCTTACTGAAATAAGAGATCCCTTTGCAGCCTTTTAGTACACATAAGAAATTAAATGAAAGATAAGTGAGCACATGACAAAACACCTTTCAAATAGGTGCGGGCCGGGGGGCAGCTCCAATAGAGTCAATGGTACCAACCAACAAAACCTGTAGGAACAACCTGAATGCAGTGTTGGTCCTGCTCCTGAGAACATACATTTGTTTAACTTCAGCTGCAGAATACTATAAGGCAGAAGGACTACTGATATGCTTGTGGATGGCCAGCTGTGGAAGTGCTGACTGCCAAGGACCCCATTTCTGCAGTTACATTAAGTCATATTGACTTGTATATGCTACCTAACCCTTGTACAGTATGGATTTTTTACCCCAACATTTGCAACCATTCAGAAAATGGTTTTAAGTTGTTCATAGTTGGTTCACTCTGACAAATTACAGAATGTGCTAATTACAAAAAAAACTGCAAAAATACTTTCGCTCCTCAAGGATTTATTACAAAGAAGAGATCACAGAGTGTTACTTATTTCTACTGATGTATTGTAATGTTTAATTACCTGTCCAACCTCTAAAAATAAATTAATAAATCAATGAATCAATAAATAAATACATCTTTTGAAAAGGCATGAGATATGGAACTTGACTAAACTTTCTTGTAAGCTTTGTTTTATAAAAACCTGGTTTGTATTTATCTCACTTTTACAGCAAGAAGTAACTGGTTTGATGAGTAAGTTGGCAAAATTACTCAACAGGAGAAAACAATTCCACTCAGAGGTGTAATGTCTTTAAAGATATTGTGAAAAAGCTTTAAATGAATAGAGGTACACAATGAAAAGAAATCTGCTTCCTGCTTGGGCTTATTTACAGAAAGGTTATTGTTTTCCAATACACTTTAGAAAAATTTCTTATCTTCCAGATTTTCAGAGTATTTTTTTCAAGCATTGTAAACAAAGAAATTGCTTTTAAATAAAAATGGAAACAGAAATGAAGGTATTTTCTTCATTTTTATCCCCTACTTTAAAGAAAAAAAGAACACTAAAAGCATCACAAAGTGGTTGAAACAGTAAGACAATGATGACTTGAGCACACAGACAAAGGAAAAAACCTACATAAAACTGAAGAGAATTCAACTAAATTTCACTGAAAGTTTTGGGGAATGGAGAAACTTCTCTCATGTTCCTGTTCACAGCCAAGTTTTATGCAAATATGTTTGTCGATTCACATCTGTGTATTTTCTGCTGTGTCAGTCTGGACCCTTTTTGTGCCTCTGGCACACCAGATCTATTGATACAGCAAGTTTTGCAACAAACCAGATGATAAAGTAGGAATTTCTAGATTTGCCAGTCTCAGGTCTTGAAATGTGAAATGTATTTCAAAACTCTAACCTGTATGTGGTATTTGGAACGTAGACATCCCTGGCAGGAAACTCCAGGATTTCTCTTGTAGGTCTAACTCTGCTGTCTGGGTAAAGTTTGACTTGCAGCAACTCTGGAGTTAGACAGTAATGGGGATTCTCTGGAGCTGGAGATATGTCTATCTTCAACTGAGCTGTAAGAAGAAAATGGTTTTATTACAATAAATAGAAGTTAAATATAAATTAAAACACACATTCACGCTTTGTTTCTTCAGGTTAATATCCTATATAGTAATTTCATAAATAAATTAGAAATTACTGCCAACGTGGAATTGTTAAAAACAAATAAGACTGAATCAAACTGACATCTAGGACAACTGAGGTACCAGATAAGAACCACCAACAGAAAAGATATATCTTAACAAGTCCCAAATGCTGCTGTTATAGGCAAGTTGGGGAAATACCATAATAATGCTACTGTGAGGCCCAACTACTGTTAAAAACAATTTTCAAAGTCTCATCAGGAATCTTGCCTATCAAACCAGAAGGACACATCAAGAGTTGCTGAAAGCTAATCTGCACCAAGATTATTGAATATTTTCCTTAGCAAGTCCGCTGACGGTACTGACAGCACAATTCTTGTTGGTGGATGGCACTGGGGCTGGAATGATTGTAAATATCTGGAAAAGGGGAGAGTTGGAGAAATGGCATCAAATGACTACAGTGAAACATAAGAAAGAGCAAAGGACTGACCTACAATAAGAAGGAGAAGCCAAATATATAAACATTAAAAAAACAGAATTGGCATGGATCAATTCTGTAGAAAAGGGCTGGGTGACAGCAGTGACAATAAGCCATGTCCAGAAGAAAGCTACAACCATTCTAAGACAGGCAGTGCATGTGTAAGACACTGGAGACAAGTCCATCTGCTTTGCTTGGCAACACCTCATGGTCTTAGGAGGAGCAGCATACACAGTTTAGAGAACAGTGCTTGAAGAAAAGCATGGACAGATTAAAGAAACTCTAGCAGAGAGTAACAGGCAATTTTAAAATCACAGCCTTTGAGGAAGGGTTGAAAGAAACCCTTAGGTTAGGCTACAGAACAGAGGCGAATGAGAGTGAACTAATAACCGTATTCAAGTTCTTGAAAGGTTATGATAACTGCCCTGGGGGCATGACAGACCATAATCAGATTAATTTATAGCAAGATAATTTTGCAAAGTTTTCTTAATACCTAACCTCACTACAAAGACAGCTGAGTGCTAGCAGAGATTATCTAAGGAAGCAGTAAGATCGCTGTTGCTGGAGATTTTTAGGAACAGGTTAAGTAAATATTGTCAGAAATAGCACAGGTCAGGGACCAGTGATGTTTCACTGCTGGTGTGCCAGCATTTTTATTTCCCTTTCTCAAACAGAGGTGGAGTTTGCTCCTATTAACCAAGTGGAGCCAGGAGAGCAATCTCCTCTTAGGTAGTGAGAGGTATTTTACTCAGGAAAAGAGGTTCCTCAGCCCCTGCTGGGTTTAGGGCTTTGGGATTTGCATCCTCTTCTCACAGTGTGACAGGAGCTGCATGTGCACATGTGCCAGTGAAAAACCTGCCAAAATGCCATTTTTAGCACTCGTGGTCTACCAGGGAAACGCTGTCAATGACTCCTTAGGGTTTTCTCATCTGCTTGCTTGTAAGAACTGGGTGGCAATTTGGAAGGACTAACCAAATTCCTTAACAGATGTAAGCCAAAAAGATCTCATTCAATACCTGTGATAGGTCTCAATCTCCGTAACACTGATGATGGCCGTCTCATGTCAGCAAGGAATTTGTACAAATCTTCATCGCTGAGGCGATCACCCTCCTGTTGGATGTTTGGAAGAAAATGGTTATCTGCACACCCTTTCAAGATTGCAAGAGAATTAATAAACCATCTAATACCATAGTCTCTTTCCTCTGGTATCAAATGTACCTCCCCAGATCAAGGTGTTAATCAAGATTAACATGCTAAATTACAGTTCATTCCTCCATCCTTTTTCCTTCTTTTTTTCCTTATTAATCATCATGACAGCTGCAGGAACTTCTCATTGAAAACCTTTTCTCTCCCCATCAATATTATCTTTTTCAAAACTGAGAATGGCTGTTAAAAGATTTCCCAAAAATATCCAGTCTTTACCAAGTATAATAGTTTGAAAAAGTATCCATCATTCAGGTAGTGATCCTCATTCCTTCTCCTCTGCCTTTTCTTTGGTCTGAGTCTAAAAGAGTTTTACTTTTCAGAAGTGTTAAGAAACGGTGGGAAGTGGAAGGGGTCTGTTGTCAGTCTTCCTTGTGCCACATCCTAGTACCTCAGATATTTCTTCGTTTTGGAAACATTATAGAAAATGTGACTCTGCCACCCTCTAACTAACCAAAAGCAGAAGATATATGATAATAAAGGTAATACATCACAATATGAAAGAACAAGCAAGTGGAAGGACAAAAATGCTGGGTAGTATTCAATTATATGTACTCAGTGGGAGAAAAGGAAGGGAAGATAAAAAATGAAAGACCAGGAGAATGAGAAACTTAAAATCTTAAATCAATGTTTGGCAATTTTTAAAGGATAAATTAATAAAAGAAGCTGTTTCAAAGTTGTCAAGTGAAAACAATCTCAACAAAGTAAATAAATATATGCTTTTGTAAACATTACCAACAGTGAACTGGTGTATATTACAAAAAGGGCTACAGAACATGGCCAGTGGAATGGCTGCATTAGTGGTGCTGTAATACATTTTTTTTCTTCCTTTCTACATCTTGTGTGAATACATTACAGAACTGGATTTTATTAACACCCCAAGTAAGAACTTCCTGTGCTGCTCTGTGTCACATGGACCCCAGAGATACTATTCCCAGAGCCCAGTTACAGTTGTACTGGTTTTCATGACAGCACAGAGCACCAGCAGCATGAGTCACCCTCCACTTACATGGTTTGCACTGTAACTTCATGTCCTTGATGACATTTCTCCTATTTACCCTACTGTATTTAAAAGCAGACTTTGGATGGCAACCCATAGTGAAAGTGGCATGCAACCAAAACAATCAGGAAAAAAAATAAAGAGCTTAACCAACTTCCAATACATATAGTATCTAAATCTTTTTATTCCCAATAATCAAGAAATCAGTTCAAAAAATACCTGGTTGCTCACTATTAAATCCCTTTTTATACACAAAGGTGATATTCAAGTAACAATTTCCCTGAGCCAGATGTGACATTAAGCAAATCTTAGCAAAAACTAATGAACTGAAACCATTTTCTAAGCTTAACTAAAAATTTTATTCCATTTAATTATGTTTTCTACTGCTTCTCAGGAAAATCCCAAGCTCTGCCTAAAAGAGCTGCCACTCAGTAAAGCAGCATCTGAAGTTAAATGCTTTGTTTTCTCAGGCATCCCTGGATGCGTCCAGGGAACTAACGCCAACCTCAACTCACATCAATGAACCTGGTTCTGAGCCTGCTGATGTTTCAACAGGATTCTCTATCACCCAATGAAACCAAAGGAGTCAACTGATCATCATGATAAAGGCTATGCAAATTCTAGACTAGGACAAATATCTCAAATACTTTTTGGCACATACTAACCCAAACAAGTTATCATCAGTTTTTGTGAACTTGCTTCTAATGAGCATTTTTCTAAATAAGTTGACCCGTGATTTTTCCAATGCATGTTAGAAAAATCTGGAACAAAATAAATTTATATTTTCTTGGGGAGACCCAGCTCTATTAGTTAGAATAGTTAAGTCACTATGCCATAACAACACGTTATCATTCAAGTCAAAACCAGCTAATAATCTAAAATTCCATAATTTAATTATTCACAGTAAACTTATTGAAAGAATCCACCAATCAACTGTGGACCCACTGCTGGTAGAATTAAGCACATGATACAATAAACCCACTGCATGCTGCTCAAAGATATCCTGTCATCAGGGAACAGACATTACATGCATTGAAAGCATCACAAATTAATCATTGGAGTATAAACTAACTTCACCTGACCAAATTACTCTGTCCAAGGAGCAATTCCTTAGATAGCTTCATACAATACCTGTTTAAAGAAGTTTGTCACTGTCAGAGTAGCTGGTCTAAAACTGGTCAAATTGCAAGCCTCATCCCCACTTGTGGTTCTCTCTAATGAACGCCTCCCAACAATACTGGAATTCCGCCTCTCTGACCATGATCCTTTACGTTCTAAACAAAAAAAAAAAAAAAACCCACAAAGGGGGGGTGGAATTAAAAAAAAAGAAGAAAAACAATTGTCCAAGAGCCTACTTTTGTTCCAACAAGGATTTTCTACACAAGAAGATAGCTGCTGCTTTTGGAAATTATGCAATAAGTGTGATAGAAGAGGTGGTTATGCTAAGACAATCACACTCCTGAGGCATCAGGAGGCTATGAAGCACAGCTGACTACTTCTGCTTCTCTCACAGAACCTCACCCCAGTGCCTTACTGCTATTACAGAAGTCTTTATCGTGTGGAGATTTATGTATTTCTCTTGCTCTGAAAGATGATGAAGCTGGCAGTTTTGGGGATGCTGAAGAGCAGTTTCAGATGAGCTGTGTGGTTCACAAAGATTAATCCACTCCTTTGGAAAATGTTCACCAGCCTGTAACGCTCTCTCAGTCTTAGAAGCCTGGTTTTAAATAATATAACAGATGGTTTGCTTGTAAAATCCTTGAAAGATAAATCCATTTGTTATCACGGAATTTTCTGTTTTATTTCAACCATGACCCAAGACTATCAGAAGGCCTAGGGCAAGGGGAGGAAAGCAGTAAAAGGAGCAATGGCAGATACAGGGCATGAATCAAGACTTCAGTAAACTCTGGATTTGTTCACTTTCCATCATGCAGATGCCAGATACTGTACCTCCTGTGCCAACTTCTACTTCTGTGGAATCTCTTTCCAAACTTCCAGCGCTGCTCACAATGTTCATTAAATGAATGGCTGTCCAGGCAAAAGGCATTCGATACTTGCCTAGTCTTTGGCAAAACTGTTCTGCCTGGCATTTCAGTTTTTCCAACTTTTCCTTATTCTGTGAAGAAAATATTCAATCCAGGAGATTAAAAGAAGAAGAACAGGAAGACAGGTTCGTTTCAAAAAATCAGTAAGTAACAACAGTATCTTTTCTAACTTGCAATGACTTTGTGCTTCAATAGCACCTTCTAGAGGAGGATCACTAAGTGCTAGGCAATCAGACTTCTGCTTCACAAAACTGCCACCAGGCCAGAAGTACCAGACACAGGACAGACTGATAGCCAGAACACCTGGCTTTGTGCTCTTAAGCCTCCTGAATACCCTGTCAAATCCAAGTGAGCTCATCGACCCACTGCCTTTCCAGGAAAAGTTGAATTTTACTCTATAAAGTCTGAAATGGCCTTTCTTAATGTGATTTTATGCAGCAGGTGCTCAGATCATCTGCAGTTGCATGGGAAACTGAAAACAGTCCTCAAATAAGCAGTATCATACCCATTTTATTGAGGAAAAAAAGGAATAAGGGAGGACTTTTCCAGAAATCTGCATATTAAAGAGCAATTTTTTGCTTTCAGAAGATTGTTATCTACAGGCCTTTAAGAAGTCCCTGGCCAGGGGCCTGGATAGCAACAGAGAGCACACTGTTACTCACATTCTTCTAGTTCAGGACATGCTTATGCACCTTGCTGGGAAGGAGACCTTGAAAAATCACCTATTCACCTACATTCCCAAGCATTCTGCAAATCCAATTCCAAAATTTCACTTAGGCACATGTCAACTTATTGATGACAGGAAATGTAGTTTTTTGCTTTTGTTATCTATATACCTGAGTTGAAAGACATCCATTTTTCATAGTGTGGTGCAGTGATATAAAGACAGAGATAGACAAAAAATGTGAACTACTTCAGCTAAAAATATATTAGATTTTAGGAAGGCAAAACTTTGTTAGAGTTTGATCAAAACTAACAAATTAACATCCCAGCTCCTTTGAAAAACGCATCATGGACAGCCTCTCAATCATAGGAAGGGCCAGCATCTCTTGGGTTATTTCCTTCATTCAGTCCTCACTATTACCCTTTAATTTTCATTTGGCTCAACCCAATTGCACATTAAATTAGGAACATTTCTGAGGCTCAAATGTGCTGTTTCACATTCTACGTACACAAGGTTTCCTTTTCAAGCTCTCCTGTACATCTTACAAACTGGATCTGTAAAATAACATACTTAGATCAAGTAACAATAAAATCTGTGATGTGCTATTCTATAGCCATGTTGTGTTGGAGAAAAACAAATAGCAGCTTGTGGGAGAAAAGACTGAGGAAAGGTCATAGTCCAGGTGCCACTGAATTCTGCCGGTGCCACCAGCAACCCTGTTTGTTCTTCAGCCCACCAAACCTGCAATTCTTCTCTGTAGGAAAACCTCTGGTTTTAGTCCTGAGCAAAGGGCTTCCACAGCAAGGAGACAAGCTGCATTTAAACATGTGTGGCAAAGACAAAGAACCAGTCAAACTGGGGCAGGTCCATGCCATCCACTGTACTTTACAGGAAAATGCCCAAACTGAAGGCAGGAATTAAAAAGGACATTGTTAATGGAAAAGCCAAACGCTACAGTATAAAATTTTAAATCTACCCTTTATGTAAAAAGGACAGCTTTATCCTGCTGTTGAGTGTGGCTCTTCTTTACAATATTAGGAAAAAGAAAAATCAGCAGAAAATAGCGGAAAGAAAGAACCGGAAATGCACTGCAATTCAAAAGCAGGCCTGGTAGAAAATCTCCTGTTAACACACTTCATCTACTTTATAACCCTTCTAGAGGAAGGCAGAGGTACTGTGATGGGGTTAAGCTGCAGAAGCAATGGAAAAGTTGAAATTTTACTCCAAATTCACATCAAAGGCTGCCTTCACTTGACCAGGCTATAAGCACGCAGCTGATCCTTTGGGACAGGTAATCACAGATGACTGAGCTTGATGGTAACTACACATTTCCCCTGTCAGCTACAAAACCTGATGACCTTTTAACTACCCCAATAAGGCATCAAGATTCAAGGGTCTTTGACTCTTCTTTGGCCTTTAGAAGTTGACTAGATTCTTAATTAAAAATTAATCCCTTTAACAACAGGAACAGTATCAATGGCTGTTACGGCCAAGGTAAAAGAAAATAACCTATGTTTATTTTGTTAATAACAAAATGCCTTAAAGCGCTTATAGTCAAATTCAATCTAAACGTCAAAAAAATTCTTACCTTTGCTGCATCAGATTCTTTAAAAATCATATAAGGTTCTGCACACTCCCCAATATCTCCCTGCTGTAATACTTTTTCCAGCTGAGAAGGGAAAATGAACCATTATAAGGACATGCACCCAGTAAGGATTGTTAAATTAAACAAACATTAGGAAGCAAAAACATTCTTTCAAAAGAGTTAAAGCTCGATTTTCCTTTGTGAGTCAGGGAACAAGCACTGCACTCAAGTTGTTAGAGCCATTAAGTTCCCACATCTCCAGCTATAACTGAATCACACATGTAAAATATAGGTTCAAAGGGAGCACACAACACTTCATTTTGGTTTGATCTGTTCTACAGTGACTTTCAGCTCATTTTTAAGATCTTAAAGACAACTTACACTGTCTTCAGTATCACCATTTTCAGAATTCTATTCTTATTTCTATTCTCCATATTAAGGACCTATTGCAGCAGCACAAAAAGGTGACTCAGATGCACTCAGCTAAAACAAGCACTATTTTAAATCAATGTTTTCAAATCAAAGAATGAAATAATCAAATAATTAATATTAGCCAAAGAGTAGGTGTTTGCTTCTGAAGTCTCCACGTAAGTCAATGCCTCTTGAACACAAAACTGCTTAACACTCAGTTTCCAGGAACAGAAGTATCTTCCCTATCACGTGCATGAAGACTGTTTCTTTCAGAAGCATCCTGGGCCTCCCTCCCACGCCTGCTACTGTGCACATGCTGTTACTAGGTTAGAATATCTTTAAACTTCTTCCATGCTTATAAAGTGCCATTCATACTTGTCTATAAGGCTACTACACTATAAAGAACAAAGCTACTTTCCATCAAATCTTGCACTCCCTGGTGAGTTTGTGCTAACAATACCAGCTGTCTGAAAAGCGGTTTCCCAGTGAATAAGACCCATGTGAAAATTCACCTGGTAAGACACGGTATGCATCTGCCTTATTTATCCCTGACTATATCCTTTTCATCATCAAATCAAAAAAAGCACCTAAGCCACCAGGTCCTCTTGGATCACTGGTTTTACAGGCACTAATGTGCAGGTCTTTCAGACAGAACTCCATCTCATAAAAATGGGGTTCTCTCTTCCTCATATCTTGTAAAAGTCAGAAGAGTGAATATGACTGCACAGGCAGAATATGATTTCCAGAAGGAATTCAGAGAATCATACAAAAAACTGGAGATCAGAATATGCTCCAACACTACTGAGAGCCTTATTCTCACCTGGGGCTGTTTTGTCATGCCACAAAGCCTTAATTCATTTTCGAAAGCTTACTCCTCATGTAAGTAGCAGTCCATGAAGAACTTGCACAAACCTCAGTCAACAGGGTTCTCAAAGCACAGCACTTAGCTAGCAAGCAATGTAACCACGGCCTGTGAACTGAAAGAATGTATTGAACTCCCCTTTTTACAACAGGATGATTTTTATGCAGAGACCAGCCAAAAAAAATCCTGATTCAAATGCCAATCTGAACTAGTAACATTTGTGCACTCATTGAATCAAATGAAAGAACAGAAAGTAACTTTTATCTTTGTGTACTTTATTCCAGGAGTGACCAATGTGGCATTTTATGTCAATTATGGATCTCTCTCTCTTAGCAGTTTCAATTCTTAAAGACATTTGAAAATCTGGCTTAAGGGCATATATCATTTTTGAAATGAGATTCAGATCAATATATATTTTTAAATCACCTATCATCTTAAGGAGTCAGCACATTGTTTCATATGAAAACCAAGGTCAAGCCCCAGAAAGCTGCTCTGTATCAAGCAAACCTTTGTGCTCTTTTCAGTTTTTCAATAATACAACGCATATCACCACTGAACTGTTTCTTTTACATAGGAACTTAACACACTAAGTGAGAATATTTGAAATTAAACAGAATTCTGTGGTGCTGCTGTTTATGCTTTTGAGAACAGAATTCTGCTCTCCAAATGTAAATAAAAAGTCAACTAGTCAGACAGAATTGTTTATATTTTATTTCAAATAGAAAACAAGAGACAATTTAAATTTCTCTGGCGTTTCTTACCTTTATTACCAGAAAGACATCTTGAGAGGGATAAGTGATAGAAAAGATGGCAGATCTGGCCAGCGTGGATATAGCAGCAGGGGGTACATGTGGACGAAGCATTCCCTTCATTTGTTCAGAGTTTAAATCAAAGTAGAAATTTTCTGAAATCTATGGAAAAAGTTGGGTGGCTTCAAGCATTAGTTATACTTTTTATTTTTGGTGAACTCTTCATAAACACAAATACAATTTCAAAACACAAGTAAAAAAAACTACCAACAGTGTCTCCTTTCAAACCATGTATAAAAAGAAAAACAAAAAGGCTTCTTCATTAGAGAATCAAGGCAGGATAGTGGGAAAGGAGAAAAGAAATGGAGCAAACAATACACACTACCTACAAAATTTCCTCCAGCTTCCATCACAGGACAAGGAATTACAACTGCTATCTGAATTGAAAATATCTAAGTATCAAAATCGGAAATGATCTGTAAGATCATTCACACAAAAAGAAAAAATAACATGTCTTGAAAGACAGAGAGTGATCTTCCTACACTGAAACACCAAATCCTCAACTGTATGAAGGCTTCAACACCAAAATGAATGTGAACTGGTTATCAACACCAGAGGTCACTAAAGAACTTACTACGTTAGAGAAAAAAAATGAGGTAATGAGATGATAAAATTGGCTTATGAAATGTGATTTAAATATTAAACAAAGTTCACATAATATTCCACATACTCTCATCTACATAACTTAAAACTCAATGCATTAAATTCAAGTCTTAAAGAGATAAATGTCAAAAATGTATATTTTAAACATTTTTCTCTCTACTACTGCTAATATCTTGAATTAGAAAAACTGAGAGACTCTTCAAACATTAAATACAGAACATAAATAGGGGAATAAATGTATTTTGCATTTCCTACAACTTAAATCTTGAAATGACTCCTCAGTTTTGATTTTAGCAATTTTGGCATGTATGGCTTTCTTGTGCGTTATTAAAGTGTTACTTGGACACATACCATGCTGAATCATGGAAAGAGATTAAGAAAGTCATAAAAACTTAATCTAAATAAAAGGTTTCAGTTACTTAAGTTCTCTCTGGGGAAGAGACTTTTGAAAGCCAAGATTGGACAATATACGTATTCTGATTTCAGGCACTCACATATTAGATAATATTTTTAGAAAAGTGGTTATACTTCAACTGTTTTATTAAGCAGAAGAAAACACAAGATGGTTCATGAAATGCCTTCATAATTCTTTCAACCACTACTATGTCACTGTCTGCATAAAGGTTTGTTTCCAGAATTAATTCCTCCATATTTTTTTTTTAAATACAGGTTTGTAATGCTTCGGTGGAAATGTCATCACTCAAGTAATTAAAACCTACCTTTTTCTTTTCTTTAACATCATACAAAGCCAAACTTGCAAATATGGGCTCAATTTCTATTTCAAATCTTGAAAGAAAGAAACACATAAAATCAGTTGACTTGCATTTTCTAAGAAAGACTGATCTACCCCCTCCCCAAATCCTTCCTGGGTAAGGCGATGGCTGAGCACTCTTAAGCTGAGATGTCAGGAACAGCTGAGCCAACCTATGGGCTTGCTCCTGCTTAAAAGGGAGGTATTGCTCCCCAATTTCCCCCCCACTCCTCTCCTGTCCTGCTTCCTCTACATCACTCCTGCTCCCTTCCACCAGGACGCACCGTGGTACTCCCTGGACCTTCTAAAAGCCATTTCAACTCATTGACCCAAAAGAAAGGTTAGGACTAGGGTCACAGGACATAAAGCATACTTCTATAAATGCTTTTAGCTTCTTGAAATGTCATTTGAAAGCTAAGTAAAGCAACCTAATAGCTTCCTTAAAGGCAGAGGAATTATTAATTGGGATAGCTGGACCACTAAGCTTCTCTGATTACCTTGAGAAGCTGCCCTATGTGCTATTTTATTCTGCTGACCTGTTGATATGGCTAAATTGCCAACCGCTCCTCTCATTACTGAGCATTACTGACCAGAAAGCTCCTTGCTCGAGAGCGTCAGGCCCAGCTATTTTGGCAATTTACAACATTTAACTTTTGTCAGAAAATACCAATATCTCAAATACTCTCTCAGAAAGGTGTTAGTTTTTCAGAGTAACTGTTATCAAGTATTTGTGCTAACTGAAACACTTCCAACGAAAACACTAACCTACTAAATAAAGCTAAACTTATAGTTAAATCACCTGGGAAGTTAAAGAAATTAAAAAACATTCAAAACCTGTCCCTACACCAAAATTAACAGGGGCTGAAATGCCACCCTCATGTCTGGACAGCCTCCCCATGAAATTAATGCCAAATCCATGGTGGGATACCCCCATGCACTCAGTCCTTGCACAGAGCTCTCAGCTTTTCAGCCTGGAACTCTTTCTGCCAACAGGGAAAATAACATACGGGGCTGCATCATCAAACAGGTATTTTCTCTAGTTTTGCACAAAGGTGAGATTTAACCTGAAAATGACTGTGCTTAGGTCATCTTAGCCTTCTCACTGGAGAAGAGGCTATGTACTTCTTTTTGTGCCACTAAGATACCATGATCTTGGATGCTTGCTATTACACCTGTAAGTACAGCTTCAGAGATTACTGTGGTACACAAATAAGCATGTACTTGGGCAGATTTGCTATAGATTTACAGTCAGTAAGAGATGCTTAAATAGCAGAAATTGTTAATTTCCAGCATCTAACTTATTTATGCTAAAGACACCATCCTTTGGAAAGGAAGCTCCACTGCTACAGCATATTATGATGTTCCAGCTCATAAAAGGCTGCAAAATCAGTTCATCGCTATGGCTGTATTAGGTCCTGGAGTACCCTACAAGGAGGAGATATGTCCCACACATATATCTCAGTTATGAGCGGCAATGTAGTCTAACTGGAGCTCTCTAATAAGAAGGGTTGACCTAACTGAGGACACAGAAGATGAATACAGCAGTGTGGAAAATCAGTTTTGTACTTTATTTCTCCAAGGGAATAACAGTAAAATTTTACCTTGTGTTATTAGAGAAGAGTTATAGGCAATGAACCAGCTGCAGGTAACCCTATATTCAGGAGCTCCACTTCATTAAACTTGTTTAACAGGTTTCTATTCCTCCAGTTAATGCTTGCTAAGTATATAAAGTCTTCACTCTTAAAGGGACACAGTCAAGGTTGTTGAGCCTAAACTTCAGCAAATCTTTGGTTGCTTTATGTTTTAAGGCTTAAGCATTTTAAATTTTTTTTCCCCCACTTAAACATCCTAGTTACAGAGCTGAACACCAATGACTAGCCAACTTCAGAGCCCTGAACAAGCACAATGAAGCATGCGTGCTAGTAACATGGAACAGGTATAGCTACAGAATGGCTGAAAAGCAACGCAGAGAAAAGCTAAGGAAGGTGAATACTTTCTGTATCACACCACTAAAGATAAAACTGTCTGACGCACAGTACTGTGTAACTTATCCTTTATAGAACTAACCTCTAAGCCTATAACCAATCAAACAATGTTACATCCCCTCAAGGGTAATAAAGGCAGCAGAGTTATTCCAGATGCATGTGGATATGACAGCAGATTTAAATTCTCAATTTCTGTCATGCAGCTGTCTGCTGGAGTGATACTTACTTAAGAGACAAACACTTCACCAGGAGCCTTTGTCCAAAGTGTTCTTTGGGTACTTCAGGAACACTAAGTCGTTCTATAGGCTCCTCCTGAAATTTGTCACAGGAACAGCAAATTAGAGACACAACACTGTACAAACCACTAATACCATTACAAAGTGAACATAGGTATCACTTCTTTTTCTAAGACACTAGCACCAATTTAATCGAAGGCTTACCAGCATGCTGCATTCATCAGCAGCTATAAATATGCTAAATTAAATCCTTTTAATATTTCTACATTATAGAAGATTGCATAACCATAAAGGAAAGGCAATCTTCAGAAAGTAATATCTATGGCAAGACAATATGCTAAAATACATGCGACCCCCAAAATACCTAAGGTTCTCATGGATATTAAACATAGGTGATCTTAAATCCTTTAAATCCACGGCAGACTGACAATTCTCATGTTCCCTATATCCTTCACTTTTTTTGTCTCACCCACAGGTATATACAAATACCTCATCTGGTGCAGGATGTAGCGCAAAAAGCTCCTTATGCCTACTGGACTTCCTCTGATCTTCATTGTGATGGTCAATCTCTTCATTTGGGGTTCGGTCCAGTAGGTTTGGGAGAAGGGCATCTGGAAGGGAGTTCTTCAGATCAAAAATACTGCATGCCCAGCTGCCCCGGGGAGTGTCATCAATCGACATTGAACGTCGTTTAAGGTCATCCTGAGATTCAACAAATTAAAAGCAACTTACAATGGGAAAGGGACTGCACTTTTAAAACGTGACTATAAATTATGTTTTATGCAGCAAGGTTTTAAAGGTACGTTACTTGTTCATCCTGGTAACTGTTGCCATCTGGAGCTTCGTCAGACTCAAAGATCTGTTTGGGGAGCCCCTTTTGCCTCTCCTTCTGTTTGTCTAAGGTGTTGGGATTAAACCCAGTTCCCAGCTTGTGATATCTGAAAACAAAAGTATTTCAAATGTATTTTTAGCATCCTTTTTGACCCCAAACCCAGAAGCAGAATTACAGAACAAACCCAGTATTATCATTATGGGTCCTCTCAAAATATAAGTTGCTCTCTGCAAACAGTATTTCCAGTCACCCTCCACTGTAGCTGGGTAATAATACAACAACCAGTATTCCAGTACTACAATGTGACTCTGTTCAACTATTAAGCAACCCTGGGTGATGTCAAAAGAAGTATTATCAAGGGCCTATTAAGGTCATCATAAAATGTGTGATTGTGATGCCAAGCTTAAAACAGGCCAAGAACATGGGGATGGAAGGCCAGCGGTTCTGCTAGAGCAAGAACTGACTTAGAGCAGACAATATTAATACCTTTAAAACCAAAACACCAACTTCAGGCAGGACTGCATGAAGTGCAGAACTCCTGAACATGTCTGGAAAATGTATGACTTTCTGACCCCAGCTAAAATGAGCCTCTTCCCATAGCATCTTTATAAGCAGAACTGGGTCCTTCAGAGCTTTCCAGGCTGTAAGAGTGCTTGCTAATAAACAGTCTGTCTGCTGTTGCTGACAAGATCAGATCTCTTTGACTAACAAATTTTTGGATACCAAACTGCACTATGTCTATATTTACACACACATATAGCCAGAGTCACAGTCTTCTTACAATACGCCCTCTAAGTCAGTTCCTGAAGTAGTGCTGGGGCCATGCCTAGAATTAATTGTTCTTATCCTGCCCTGTTACTAAAGTTACCACAGAAGGATGTACAGACATGCGAAAACCATGGATGTGCTAGCAGTGAATAATGAAAGGGAGGAGAAAAAGGACGAAAGCATTTTCCTCACTAGGTTATAATTTCCGAGAGCTGAACTATCTGGATAATCCTCACCTGGATGTCTGCATTTCAATCATAGCCCCACCAACAAGGTAAATTCATTCTAAATTATACTGACTTCAGAGATGTCTGTGGTCATTGCCACCATCGGTCTAGCATACAGAAATTATGCCATAAAGTTGAAATAAAAATATGCTATTGGTTTTTTTTCAGGCCAGTGAAGAAAATACCATTAAATAATCACTGAATGGATGGATTTGTCTGCTGCCAAAACCATTTTGGTTACAAAGAACTGTAGACAGAGACTGAAATAAAGATTATTTCCATTTGGATGAGGGAGAGAGAAGGATGGCACATGTCATAGAGTCATGATCTTCTAAAGCCAAAAGAGCTGGATTTTGTGCCCCCAGAGCTAGCCAAGGCACTTGTAACCATCCAATAGGGTGGATTGAGAGAAACTTGTTACCACCGTTACTTGAAAAACAATCCAGTCCTTCCCAGCCAGGCTTTCCAGCTCTTCCCCTGCACCAGCAGTAACCCTTCTGTTTCTACCCAGTTCACTGCCATGATTTTATCCAAGTAAAAACTGCCATGAATGTTTATGATAGTGCCTGTCCTCCTCTGTAGGGGCAAGAAAACCTTTGACTGTAGTTCAACGGTCACTCAGCACACCTTCAACCCACTTAGGCAACTTTGATGTCTTCAGCTTCATGCCTTCCCTGACACAGAATGCAACCTTTAGCTGATCTGCACAGGACAGAAAGTTCTACGACCGCCAACTAAACCTCCTCAGTGCAGGAACCACAGCCAGGTATTCCAGATACCAGTGAAAATTGCTGAGAAACCAAGAGGTGTGCTGGCTGGGTGGGTCACGCTGTGCCTTCTAGACCCTGCCCACAAAGGCTGGGAGTTAATAAAGCATGTGTCACTCTCTCGGGTTTCTTTCTGGGGTTTTGGTTTTTTTTGGTATGAGATTACAAACCACATTTTCATTAGGTCATCTAAGCACTGCAAAGCATACCTTCAGCACCCCTAAACTGGTTCTCTGGACAACATTAAACCAGTGGATTGTAGCAACCGCCATGAGGGCAGAGCAGCAGCTGTAGTCACGTCATTTGTAGGTGATGCATATCACATGGATCACTTACTTCTTGAAAGTAGCTCTTGAAGTTATCAGACTTTCAATCATCCAAGAGAGTGTATGTTCCAAGTAAAGCTACTCAGAAACCTTCCTACTAATTTGCATAAATTAATCAACGCACACACATTTGCACATCCTCTAAACTGTTAGCTCATTAGATAAATACTGTGATAGTTCAAATATTAACAATTATTTGTTTAAATTATGTACTTTCTCAAAGTCCCTTTGGGAACAAATGAATGCTGCAGAGAGCAGATTATCTATTAGGTAGTTGTGCGGGCACATAAATCTTACATCATTACAAAATTAATGCAACTTCTCTCTAAAAAGAGCTAAAAACATATGGAACAAAGAAAGAAATAAATGCTGAAAGTAATTTTACTTGTTCACATTCTCTAATTTCTCTGTCGTTCTAAAGGAGCAACTATTTACTAAAATGCCCTAGATTCTAACATACGCCCCAAGGGGTTTTGATGTGTGAGATGTACTTTTCAAAACACAAAGCATCATTTCAGCTAAACACAAAGCATCAGTTCAGCTGAGCTGGGCAACTAAAAGCAGGACACATGGAATCAGTAGCCAGGACAATAACTTTTGAGCCTCCTCATACCAGCTAGCCATCCTGCAAAAATTTAAATTGAAGTCAGGCTGACAAATACCACAGGGGAACTCACTTTCTGTTCACAATTGCCCAGTCTTCCGTGTAACTTCTTACACAGTCCCTTACGTGAGGGTCCATCTCACTATTAAAAGAATAAAAACAAACATGTTCAAAATCACAGACATGATAATGACTTCTTAAAAACAGGTTTGTATTTACTTTTTTGGGCATTTACAGACAAAAATTCCAGGCTTCAGCCTTGCAAATACTCTAATCCAGAACAATTAATTCCCTTGAGGCAGGTGTCACCCTGTCACCTCGTACCTCTCTTCAGGCACAGCCGACACAAGCGTTCGACATTCTCGGGGAGTGTACACAACCTCGATGTCATCGGGAGGAAACTCAAGCAAGTCTCTCAGGGGTCCGGACTCCACTACAATCGGATGTGTAATAAGGTAGTCCTCCAATTCAACCGGGTCCACTGCTTCTGTAAGTGGGACCTGGGAAAAGACAAGTGACGGAAGGGTCTTAGAACAGAGAGAAAGGGAAGAAAAAAAATCACATGCACATATTCCACTTTGGTTTTTAAACCAGCTTTTCTGCCTTGTTGAAGAAACTTCATCTAACATCAGATGATAATTAACCCTAGTGGTGTTAGCCTTAGCTCACACACATCTTAGAGCAATTTTTCATGCCTTTTATCTGGTATTTATCGGAATATTTCTATGATACATACCAAGATCACCTAAAAAAAAAAAAAAAAAAGAGCCATTCTCATCTACTTTCAAGAAATTAATCAGTTTGCATTAAAAAAAATTTACAATTTATTTCCCATGCATATGACTTTGGTTTTCTTTTTACCATGCTGCTGCTCTCATCACAAAGGGAACCTTCACCCTGATGCAAGACGCAAAGAACACTTTCACCCTCAGGCACCGCCCCCAGACAGGAATCCAGAGCATGGGCCGATTTACCAGGAATTCACAAAGCCACAGAACTCTAAAGACTAACATTATCTTGCATTAAATCACTTCTCTGGTGAACACAAAACACAATGTTTGTCCACCACAGGTACCAGTTTAACCACCTTTTCTCCCTGATATTGGAACCTTCGGAGCCATGATGACTCTGCCCATGCCAGGGAGGGACACTGCTTTAAATAAAATGGATGCTTAAAAAGCATTTTTACCGGACACAAAGCTTGCACCTGAAGCACAAAGAATGACTGAACAAACACACATGCAGGAAAACAGTAGATTTCACTGGCAGTACTGATCTTAACATACTGAAAAAAGTGAGATTTTTTTAGTTCATAAAAAAAATTGCATAAACTGGATAGATACTCACACTGCATTGTGTATTTTTACATATGTATATTATATTAATACATATCTATATTCTGATATGAGATCATTGTCCTATGAGGCTGTACATAAACACAGACATTCATTAAGAAAATGAAACACTGAAAACAAGTTTTAAGGAACTTGTTTCTACAGCAATTGCCAGTTTTCCTGGAATTCCCTGGCACATCCCAGTGAGGCTGAGCGGTTTAATGAGAGTCACAAAAACATACAAAATTCAGCAATTTTTCTCTAGTACTTCCTCTTTCCTGTCATCCAGACAATTTCTGTGGGACAGGGAACTATCCTGTAGCTTGTCTTCTGTTGGGGGTGACTTCAAAAAGAACACTTAGTACTTAAGTTTTAAATGTGCTTCTCAGAAAAACTGCTATACCAATCTCAAATTCCAGTTTTTTAACTTTTATTTCCAAAAAGTTGTGAAATTAATCCACTTTTTATTCAAGGAAAAAGAGCTGGCTAACACAGAGGGTATTGAAAGAATCTCTTCTACCCAGCCAACTTCAATGAATACTGTAATTTTCTTAAAATACAGAGGCAAACCCTTCAGCAGAAAAATGGCATGACTCCAATAAAGTCAGGTGAGTTGGACCAGATGACTTCATGCCAGATAAGAATCTAGTCCACAAAAAATATGGTGTCTAGAAACTCAGTGTTAAGTTTTGCCATTTAGGTAAAAGACATTAATTTCTGTGTAAAGTCATGTACCATCATCATCATATATTTATCTCTCACCCCACTACTTTTTTTCCCCTTCTAATCTTGAACTCTGGAAATAAACTTAAAGTATGTGATTTGGAGAACTTTTGTAAATAAAAACCAGATACTTTTCAGTGCTCTCCTCAAGGCCAAACTCACAATGAGCAGAACTTGTCATTGCTCTTTCCCACATTACAGTTAACATGTCATCACCTCACACTATCAGTTTCTTACATACAGATAGACCAGCTCCATTTGGCACTAGATAACTGACAAAACATACAGCAGTGAAGTGTGACAGTTTATTGTTGAGGAATTGCTAAAAGTACATGTTTTTTCAGAAGAGCTGCTGTGTAATAGTACTGTTACTTCGTGTGCATATAATGCTTTCCACTGATAAACCTCAAATCCAAAGAAGAGTAAGAACCCAGAAGCGGAGACTCCTTGCAAATGAAGATAAAAATAACAAAATCACTGGGCAAAAGCCACAGACACTGGGAAAAGGCCTTCCCTCAGGTCCTCTTGTTGCCAGTCCAGAGCCCCATCCATGCACTGATGCAGCTCTGTGCTGGACACTGAAAGCACTGCCGTGGGAAGAAGGCAAGAGGGTTAAGATAGCCTTGGAGGGTGACTTACAGCTGCTTAACTCACCCTGTTTTTAAGCCCCAACATTTTAAGACTTGACTTTTACTCCTCCTGTTGATCTCCCTTCCACACTGGCAGCTTCAAAGCTGAGGCACCTTCCAGTGCACTGTCTCAGCAAAACTGAGCTGACCATGCAACTCTTGTGTTTCAATCTGCACAAACTCATTTACCTATGCATCTCCCCAGGCTAACAAAGACAAACCTTTTCCTCATTCCCTCCAATCTTTCTAATCCACTCATCCTCATAAAGAAGAAAACTACAAACAGACACGGAAAAAACAGTTGATGGGGACATGCAAGATAAACCAGACACAGGGCAGAGATTGTCACTTCTCCAAACACACCATGTTTCCCCATTCCTGGCATTTTATATCTCAAATTTCACTTGTCCAACAAGAGCATTGTAACATATTGGACAAAAGATGAATGAACTGGCTATGCTAGTCAAAAAACACCTAATCCAGAAAGGCGGGCAGTGCTTAGCAGGCTATCCAACACCAGGTCTGGTATCTGTGCTCCGGAGGTTTCCAAACCCTTTGTATATCTCAGACTAGGCCCAAGGTTGCACTTCACAATCTTCCAGTTTGTCTTCAGATAACTATTGTACCATGAAGATGTAAACAAACATAAAAGTCAAACCCAGAAGCTTGTATTAGACTCACCATCTGTGAAGCCAGAAATACTGTCTAGCACCTGAGTAAACAGGCCAAACATAAATTCATGGTTATGAAGAGGAACTACTCTGTGTCAGACTATTGGCAGATAAAAGGCAAGCACATTATTTTAAGCTCTAGATATTTGTGGGGGAAGAAGTGATGAAAGAGGAGGAGGAAGAAATAAGGATGAACAAATGCACCAAAAGGAAAATGAACCCAAATGGTATCTCAGTGTCTGAACTGAGCCATGACAGCTCCTCTCATGGCTCTCACTGCTGATGCTTTAACTTTTCCTCCATCCTGCATTTCTTTGAAGTTGTGGATGAGACCAAGAACAGGCAGTACACAAGGGGCTATTCCTGTGTTATCTGCAACGTGGCTAAAGTCGCCTGAAATTGTCATACGAACCCATCAGATCGAACGTGCACAGTGAAAGAATTGAACGAGTTCACATAAAGACCAGGTTATCCAACCTCATCATCCCAGCCTCACCGCTGACTGAGGAGCAGAACCTGCTCAATCATCTCACCTCCGAATGTCCAGGCCCAGTTTACCTCTTCCTGGCACCACGAAAAATAACACAGCACCCAACAGCTGACTCCCCTGGCCTATTAGGATTGTGATACTTTCACAGTTTACAAAAGTTTCACCCTTATCCTTGTGCACCACTCTAGCATAAGGCTGATCTCCAGATTATCACAAGAATAGCAAGTCCTGCTTTGAGCTGCATATTAAAAGGCTTTGAAATCTGTTGCGGCAGAAATGGGGGAACAGCTGAGGAGCTATAAAGCTGTCTTCTCGCACAGCCCTGCTTGCTGACAGGCTGCAGGCAGCAATCTTCAACACAATCTTCATCCCGCTTACAGGAAAAGCCTTTCTGATTCCTCCCGACAGCTCCTAGGAAGCAACAGTAGGTGCCTCCTCCATGAAATGCAGCTGATTTTTCTTCATCTGACTTCCAAAGGCAGAGCGACAATTTCAGTCAAGTATGACCAAATGTGCAGTCCTTCTACCAACTGGCTAATAAACCTAATGGGGGAATACTGGAATGTTACTGTAAGAAATCATTGACAGAGCATCCGTTTCTTCCAAGGAGAGTTTATTAAGGCCCTCCAGAAACCGAAGCTGTACAGGGGCTCTGACCATCTCCCCAACCGGGGCTATGGAATAGTCTAAATTAATGGCAAATACGTGCTAATAATATGCAAAGGAAAGCCTGCTCTCAGAATCACGATTGCTGCTCTTTTAAAAAATACTCTTTGATTTTGTGCGAGCTGTAATTACAGATCAAATTTTGGACAACCTTTCAAACAATTCCTTAACACAGTTTTCACTCAGTCTTTATCCCAGGATCAGACAGTGCCACATCACTCAGGGTAAGCGCTATTCTGGTGCTATTAAAATGAATAGGACTATGCAGGGGGAAAGGGGCTGCTTGGTACGGTAAGAGGGGCATAACCTACTCCCTGCCAACGTAAAACCAAATACAATGTACTGATAAACTGAAAGTACAGAAGAAATCAATCGGGACTCTCTTTTTCAGACTCACACAGCCCAGTTACTCTGAATCAAACACATCACTTGCAAGTAACGATTCTGCATGTATATGTCCTTAACCTGACCATAGACACACGCTCTGTCAGCTTAACTAAGACAGCAGCCTGATTGATTTGGTTGATATAAACTGTTTAACACACACATTCCATAGGTGCACCTGTGTTGTTGCAGTTATAGCTCTCAGCAGTTGCATTACGAAACTCTGTTTCAGAGGTTTACAACTCTCCTGCAGCAGGGACAGTCAAGCCTTCTTCTTTAAGGCTGTGTTATTCTTCACTGTTATATCCCCTTAAAAGCTTGAAAATAAAATTTCGTTTCCTATCGACTTTGTCCTTCTCTAGACAGCAAACATTGTATTTTGCTGTAGTTTTAGTGCACTGCTAGCCAAAACATGTCTCTCTCCTATTTATTTCCTTCTTTTGAGCACCTAACCTGTATCATCATCATCAGTTACAAAAGAAGCATCTGCACAAATCTGGCAACAGGGGCAGAAGCCTCTGGCAGGGGATGTGGCATAACCCCATGGAGGGTAACACAAACCTCCATTTACTTCAGCCAAGCATCTCACCCAAGGACTACAGGAGCAGAGGGCTAACATGGAGGGAAAGCTAAACCCAGGGCACCACGCTGCAGACCTCATGTCTTATTCCACCCCACCAAGGAAGCAAAAAACAAAACGCAATGGGCAGATTTTTATTAGATCTGCTCTGTTGTGGCATTCCTGAGAACAGATGACTGCAATCAGCTCCCTTTTGCACAGAGCAGACCCCTCTCACAAGCAGGACCTGCCACGTGCCCCAGCGACCGGTGGCATTGGCTGTGTACCACTGACAGGGAAGGCAGCAGCCAACATGCTCAGAGGGAGCTCAGCAAGCAGAAGTGCGCAAGGCAAGGTGATTCAAAAAGCATCAGGGATGCCTCACTAACGAAGGCAATGGGGATACTTGCCATAGATGCACTTTTCCATTATGCTTAAGAAATGACCAAAGGATAAATGCTTAACTAGCATGCCATTTAATTAGCCATCATTATGTGCCTTTGACAGAACAGCCTCCCCATCCAGTCTGCTGCCTTACTGAACGAATTACACCTATACTAATACCTAAAGACTAAAGGCCTGCTCTCCTGGGCACTGCACAGAAGGTCATTAAGGGATCACAGTAGCAACTAGGAAAGAAAAAGGGACAATTATTATATCTATCTCACAGATACTGGTTGAAGCACAGAAATCCTGTGTAGATCACTGCTGTGTGCTCTGGTGTCTACAGGCATTCAGATTTTTGCCTGAAGGACTTTAACCTATGCTTTCACTAGACAAACAGCAGGGCAGAGGGGATATTTCTAGATCCCGTTCCAGAATTTTGTTGCCTAACTCACACGTGTTGTACTGACCATCACAAGTAGTCTTGTGAGATGTGCCATAAGCCATACACTGATCCCAGCTATGGTTTTGCAGACCCTTCCAGCCAGTGTATGTCAGCACAGCCATGAAAAGCACCCTTGCATTTCCTTCTCCCTCCCTCACCTCTGCCACCCAAGACACTCTCATGCGGGGAGGAGGACACACACAATGGCATTTTGAATGGTTATGATGTGATGGTTTAGCAGGATGCATCTGGCAGAACAGGGATTTGAACCCAAGTTGCCTGTGGCCCAACCCAAGGCCAATCTTCCTGTTATCTAAAATTAAATACATAATTCCCAAAGGCTGAGACCCAGTCTCTGGGCCCTGTAAAAATGACAGTGGCAAAGACTAGAAGGTTATACTTCCTGCCTCCTGTGTGGGAGTAAAATTCCCTGCGAGGATATGATAAGGGACCTTGAAAAATTAACCTTGCAGAGCACCTCATCACAGGGAGGATCCTGACTACTATTTTTACTTGGCAGCTAGGCACTTCTTCAAAATCAGGGTGCTATTTCTTGCCAATTTTGAAAGTAGGACAAAGTTCCATCTTAACTTCAATACCTCCTTAAATATTAAACAATTTATAATGTGCTAAAATTGTAACAGATTGCACCAAAGCTTCAAATTCTATATTAATACCAACTTCCCACCCACTGCCTCCCTGGGCAAAATCTTGGAAGGACAGAAGAAGCAGATTAACATTTCAAAGCTGAGCCTTAGCCTTCTCTTAGCTATCGCTAGGTCTCCAGGGCAAACAGTCACTTCGCTTGTTGAGCGTTCAGGAATGCAGATGGCGTGTTCTTGTTCTGGCAAAATCCTGTCACTCTTAAAGGGATACCAGTATCTGAGGGAACAGCAAAAGGAGTCAAATCTGATGTACCGTAGGACGGACTCACCGTAAATCTGAGACTACAGGAAATGTAACACACTAAAAAAAAAATCTGCAGGCAAGTTAAAGAAGGTAATAGTTTAAAGAAATATATTTGCTAAACAGAGGCAGCACATTTATTTTGAAGTGTGAACTACGGGCCATAGTCATTCTAAGACGTTTTGAAACGTGAGCAGTGCAATATTGATCACTGACAATGCTCAACTATTAAAAAATATTTTACTCACATAAATTACATTTTCTTTCACTTCAACACTTACTCCAGAAACGGTCATCACTGGATCCAAATTCTAAGAATCACATATTCCTATACTACCACTACTGCATACCAGAAAACCCATACCCCTAATTTCATACGCCTAATGACTGGTGAGCACAGAGACCTCCTCCATTTAATTTTCTGGCTGCATTTATAATACATGGAAATATTCAAATGAACCGAGGAGATTCCTAGGCAATCTCTGCTTTTCATCAACCACTGGCAGCTACCAACCCTCAACTAGGATGACACCTCCCCAGCCATAAAGTGCAGTCATTATCTCCACATATATGCATATTGCCTCTGGAATGTAGCTCTGTATCTCCTGCTTTGCTCTAGCTCTTATTATTTCTTTTGCGGAGCGTTTTGAAAGATGTAGCTACTATAGAGAAAAGCTGATAAAAGTCCTTCATTTCAAATTGTAAATGTGCCTCAAAAATTTCTATAAGCATTCTCTGTTCAGACAGAAAATGTTTTAGAAATAGTCTGAGGCCTCCATTTGTAAGATCTGAGAATATTTAGTATTAAGTTCTGGATTCTTTTTACAGACAAGCCCAATGATTGTGTCAAATTCATGTAATATCACAATGCTTGAGATAGAAAAAGCCTCTAAGGAAAGGAAATGTTTGTAAATACACCTACCTAAAGAAGGTTCTCATATATAACAAGGAACAGCCAGTCACAAAAACAGTGAGATGTTTTATGTACAAATATTGCTAAGTTATAATAGCAAATAACTGGTTGGTAATGTTAAGAAGCCATTTGGGTATAGAAATATTAATGTTAATCAGAGATTAATTAGTTATCTGGGAATACTAAAACAATATCTTACCAAACCCAGAAAGGTGAGAGTTATGCCGCCAAGGATGGGTAGGAAGAATGACAGTGTCATCTTTGATGACTAAGAATCATGTAATTTCACCAAGAGAATATTTCAAGAACACAAAGACTTCATTATGGAAAACATAAGTGCCGAGACCAATCTGAAAGAGCTACTCTCTGGTAAACTGTGCCAAAACCAAGAGCGCAGAGACTAAGACAAAGAAAACATCAGAACTTCATTATTAAAGAAATTAAAAAGCAAAGCAGTTTGACCACAGACTCTAGAAAAATCACAGACTTCCCACTTTTGGCAGAAACAATACATCAGCTAGCTGAGATGGATCCCTCTGGACCCTTAGGGTTCACACAGGCAAACCATGGTAGCTCTGAACTGTGCAAGCTGAACCGTGGTAACCACAAAGTGCATGCTCTTCTGAGTGGAAAATACTTGGCAGAGTCACGTCTCAATTATCAGTAGACAATTTATTCAGGGTATGGATTAACCAGGAGACACACAAAGACACTAGAGCCGGCGCCATGTGGAGCTGCCTATGCTATTAGCTCAGGAGCAGCACTAGAGTACTGCTGAAGTAGTTTATGTACGTGCCCAGCTGAAAAAATTACTGTGTCTGCCACATTCACAGGGAGCAATGCTTCACCTAACAAACCACGCAAGTCTGAGCCAGCTTTGGGCACAGGCAGTCCCAATGTGCACCTGAGCAGCCCTGCCTGGAGATGCCAGCAATAAGCCCCAGCACCCAGCTAACAGCAGCAGAGACATCACAGAGTAAGGCTCAGCCCACCAACCAAAGCCCTGGGAACCACAGTGGACCCCCAGCTTTGAATCCCCTTGCCTGCTGTTCAGAGCTGGCTCCGAAGAGCCACCAGTGTCCCTGTACAATGACAGCATTGGCCAGGTGTGTGCAAAACCTGAGTGCATCCACCCAACCCTGCTAGCCCGGATCATAGAGATTGGTCTCATTCAAATCAGCTTAACGCTAAAAAGGCTAAGAATGCATTTAAGCTGCCTTATGACTGCAAAAGACTGCAAGTGCGTATACACAAAGGAACTGTTGCAGTAGCGCATCTACACCTTACATGCTCACACATCCTCTGACACAGACTTACTCTTTCATGCACTCTCACAGCCAGTACTAAAGCATGCTCCACCTGCTCTCCTGAGCCTTCACAGGCAAGCAGGAGCAAGGCAGCTGAGGAGAAAGCAGCTGTAATTTAGCATCATGAAGCAGTGGTCTTCCAATCCACTGCTGCTTGCTGGGACCATGGCAGCATTAGCATGAAAGACTGCAAGCAGACCAACAGAGACTTAACCTGAAAATTTTTACATTGCAATTTGAATCCAATATTAAGAAATTTTTTTGCAGGTTAGGGTATTAGCGTATTTCCACTAAACATCAGTTTGTTTATGCATATTATTCCTGAAAAGAATGTGTTACAACTAACTTTAATAAACGAAGACTAGGATTTAATGGCATTTTTAGATTCTGAGTATTTATTAACAGGCCTGTCATGAATGTTTCATTTAAGTAACTGAATTTACTTGGTATAATAACATTTAGTTAAGGTTAGTTATCTCTGCTAACATATAAACTGCTTAAGTTATTGCAGATAAATGAGACTCACCAACTTAACATATAAAATTTTCATGACTTCTGCAACAGGACTCACTATTGATTTTAAAAATAGTATGTAACAGTTCTAATTTACTGAAGAAAGCACCTGCACCAGAGCAGAGTTAACTGTGAGTAATCCCAATGGGAGGAGTCAGGGAAGAGGATGTGGATGCCTCTCCCATCCTCCCCTGTCTGATGAGGATAGACCATTCAGCAAGGCAGGGCAAAACCTCCAGGAAATACATATAATGGGAATCACTATTAAGCCCTAATCGGCTTTGAGAGAGCATTAAAACTTGGCTCACTTTCCTTTTTGTGATTTTGGTGATAAAATTACTTGGCTCTGCACACTTCAAAACATCCTTTTCTATGCCACATAGGATACTGTCATGTTTTCCCTTGCAGTGTTTTCCATTAATTTGCACAAATTATCTTTTCTTTTAAATGATCCTAAAACAAACAATGAAAATATACAAAACAACCTATATTCTCGTATTGAATAATTAGATACTATCTTTGAATACACAACCAGTCTTACATCCAATAAATCCAAGACAAAGCTTCAGTTAGCCCAGATAACGTGCATAAACCTGGCAGTGCTTTACAAAGATAGTAAATGTCAGCACCTTTATTTTACATGGAGAAAATGGAGCACTGAGAGCAGACATGGCCAGATCACATCACATACAACAATCCAGACCCCTTTATTCCCAGACTAATTAGCATTTCTTAAACAGTGTTCCTCCTCATATTAACATTCAATTATGCCATAACATACACCATCAGACAGGAGATATTAACCCTAATCCTTTGGAAACAGCTGTGATTTTTCTGTAAAACAACTAAGTATACATTCATTCTGCTTATTTGCAAGTTCTGTGAAATGCGGCTCTTCTAATTAAAATATACCTCTAAAGATTAAAAAAAAATTTTAAAAATTTTATTTTCTTAGGGAAAAAAAAAAGTTTTGGACAACAACCAAAAATATTTCAACAACTATATTTGGCATTCAAAAGTGAAGTATTCAGAAATCCAAGATTTTATAAGTCTTTATCTGATTTGAAAAATATAAATATCATTAAGCAACAAAGGTTGCTGAAGGTAGAACAAGACACCAAAACAGCTAGGCTACAACTGAAGAGAGATCCAGATACACAGTGATTATTTTCTGTCCTTTGGTACCATTATCTGCCCTCATAAAAGGACAGCACACTTGGGGAAATAAACCAGACCTCGAGTCCATTTGCAGATGCAAACCAAAACTCTACTCTTCCTACATCAAAGCAGCATAACAAGAAGCCACTGAGCACCAAACCGAAGCATGTACACCAAGATTCAGAGAAAGCTTTGGTTCACTTCAACAGTAACTTGTGATAATCTCTGACAATCCACAATCCAGCTTCATCCAGGTAAAACTACCACAGAAATCCAGAGAGAGGAATCAGGCCTTTGCCACATTGCAGCATGTGAGTGAACGAGAAGAAATGACCAGTGCAACAGAGGGTGAGCAGACAGAGTTAACAAGCACCATAGCACAAGGAGTTGCTCAAGAGAAAAATAAACTTGGAAAGAAAAGAAAGTGGTTAGTCATGAGGGATTATAATAGCCCATAGTAAACAGTCCGGTTCATCAAATAAACAAAGCAAATACCCCATCCTGCAAGATGCTGAGGAATTATTTGAAAGGAAGTGCAAGCTTTCTGCTTTCAGTGCATGCAGTCAGTGAGTTTGGTGGTGATAAGCCCCAGCTACCACGAGGGAATACTGAACCTCTCAAGGCACTGAAGATGAGCACAGCACATGGCTTACAACCCAGAACATGAACTGCAAGGTGCAAACACACACTCAGTTTACCAGAGAGACTTGCAAAAGAAACTTCAAAAAATAAAATCTCCTTCATCTAACTCTAAGACCTTACCAGCTCCCATTTCTCAGTAACATACTGCCAGTGCCTTCTGTTCTGGATTTAAAAAATAAAAGCTCTATGCTGCAAGGACTGCATCCCACAAGGAGTCCCAGTCCAGCCCATTAGGTTATACAGGAAAAGCCTCTCAAAGCTTTGGACCTGTATCTGTGGTTTAAGGAATGTGCAGTTAAAATCAGCTGCTCTTAAAGTGGCAGAAGGGTGGAGGCTGAAAATAATAAACCACAAGCTCCTGTACAGTCATTTGAAAGCAGTGTCTTCTCCCCAGCTCTACCAGATACTAAATTAGAAACAGTTCTGGCAGCATTTTGCCTGCTGCTCGTGAAGGAAAAGGGAAGAGGTTTGCTAAAATTCAGCTGACAGGTTTTTGCATTTGTCCTAGGTTCAACCACATACAAGTCTGTTGAGTGTGAGAAGTCCCTGCACTGGCTTCAGTCAGCTAGAAGCAAAATGCCCAACCAAGCACGGTGCTGAGGGCCCTTCATTCCCAAAAGCAAACACTTCTCAAAGAAACATCTCCATTGGACTGTGTGTGATAAGACTCGCAGATGAATTACCATAAGCAGCTATTGTTGGCAACTGCCAACAGAGAATCAGTGCTGACCTTATCTAGATCATAACTATCTATGGAAGTGCTCAACATGATGAGCAAGATGCACTGGGAAGGAGAGACCACATCTGCATTACATTGAAAGACCTCCAGTTCCATGCTGTACACTCAACAGTGCAACTTGCTGCCAGTGTGGAGATACCCACATGAAATTCAATCACACAGCATTATTAAAATATCCATACATTTTAGCACAGATTTAATATTTAAACCCACACTATGCACCCTACACTAGGCTTTCAAATCAGTATGGCTACACAAAACTGCCATGCAGATTCAGGGCCTTCTATTTCTTCTGTAAAAGTGTAACAACACACAAACTTCTGAACTTTTCCAGAGCAAATAGCTCTTTCAGCTTCACAGCAGTAATGCTTTCTCCCAGCATAAGATTTTTTATCAAACTGGGACAGGCAGGTACAGAAGATTCTGACAGATGCCTAAGGGAGAGAAATTAACCCAAAATTCAGTACAAGCGAACCTCTGTCCTATTATGCAGCCTCAGGATATAGACTCATGACTTAACTAAATATACTTTTCCTACAAACTATTGCTCCATGTTAATCATGCTTCTGAAGAGCATCTCTGCTTAGCACAGAATTTAATATGACAAGCTAGGAGCTTATCACATCAACCATCATGCAATCCAGTTTGATAGGAAAGTCTTAGAGCCTGCTTCCAGTTAGCATGATCTTTTCCAGGATTTTTATACTCTTGCATATATTTACTAGAAAACAGAACAGCAACAGGATAATGAGGTACCAGAACTGAAGACAGGACTGGCAATACTGTGACCAACAAATATGATCCTGCATTTAAGAATTACATGTGAAGATCAACAGGACTGAAGCTTTGAGCATGCACACTTTGATGATGGCAGAATGGAAAAACTTCAGAAACAGGAAGAAAAAGTGGAAGAGACAACTCAGAGCAAAAGGAGGTGATACAAGGAAAAACAATTATCAAAAATATGGCTGGCTGAGGAACAGCTTGGAGAGGTACGCAGAAGAGATCTTGCTTAACACAGCAATGGGGAGTAGAAAGGCAATTTAGCCAACTTGTTCCAAGATGAAGCCACATGTGAGACAAGTGAGGCACAGAAGCTTGTGAGATGGACATCCAATGGGTCCTTCAAAGTAGGTGTCTATTCCTCAGCTATCCATTGCTGCAGGGAGTTAGATTAAATAACCCTGAGTGTTCCATCCACTGTGCGCCACTAATAGCAGGGGTCCCTCCCTATTGCCTAACACTGGATTATGCAAAAGACCATACAGAACTGCCAAGTCAGGGCTTTGCATTATCATTCCACACCCCTACAGAGATTGCTGTGATAAAGCATCAGCCCTGGACACACCACTCTCATTAACCCCTCCTCCTTCGTGCTCACTCACCATTAAGGCTGGGCACACAGCTGACAAAGCCAGCCTTCTGGTCTCCTGGTACTCACACAGCTGATGCAGAGGGAAATGACAGGAATTCCAGCCCTCTTCAATCCCCAGTGACAGTGGCACTGCCAGGTCTCCTTAAAAATGAACTTTCATCCTGCAGCAAAGTCATTCTTCTAAGCTAGGGGTCAACTTTGCCTTAGAGATCCCTTTTGAGATTATAGTAGCTCCAAGAACGCATTTGTGCTCTGTATGAGAAAGCTTTAATGCATTATATTGGACACAGAGCAGTACATGACCTGAGGAAACTCTACAGGACCCTACTCCAGAACAAGAGAAGAACTCTTCTAAACTCAGAACACTTGTACAGACTATCAAATTCAGGGCATATTTCCAGTACTGCCTGACCTAGTCAACCTTCTGTGAAGAAAAGATGATTCTATAATATTTGTTTTCTAAGAGTTGACTGCTGCAAAAGAAACTGATACGACCCAAAGCAACAACCCAAATCAAAGGAACACTTCCAAAAATACAGTTCTAGCCTGAAAAAGTCTGCTGAACTCTCAAAATATTTACCACCACACTGAATAAATTCTGAAGGTTACTTGTAGGCCATGCAAGAAAATCTAACTTCAGAAAGGGTGATTCTGACAACGTGGCCTACATTTCAGCCACTCTTAGAGGTGCACTTTAAACTTGTAAGTAAACACACATTCCTGAAGAATAACCATATTCAAATTCCACAATAACATTTAAAAATACCTTTGAAGAGTAGATGAGCCACTGTGGTCCCACTCTCAAGAGTGACAAAAAACACAAGGAAACTGCTAGTTGAAGTGCATGAGCTTGCAAAGAGCTCTGCATGGAGAGAACCACATGTGCACATGGAATTTAGTGCCCAGTCCAGGCAGTTCTGGGATAAAACAACTAACATCTGGTCAAGGGAGCCCCTTGTCCTACAAAGATTCTGCAGAAACACAAATTCCCAGCCACACCAACTGATTTACAAGATAGACACCTCCAAAACTAGCGGGTTTTGCATGGAATTATTTTCCTCAGTGTTATCAGGGCCGCTTAGGTCAACAATCTGTCAGCACTGCTATTTCTTTCCAACGGGTAATCAACATAACGGCACACCACCTTCAGTCTTCCATGTTCCAAGCATTACTTACAGTTGTATGATGAGAGACGCTGCCTCCAATATTGAGGTTTTTGAGAAGCTGGGGAGACCCTCCATACTGCCCTGAGATCTGCTTCCTGACTTCGGCAGCCACAGTTCTGAAACGAGACAATTACAATGAAGATGATACACCAAATACACTTTACCCTGCTGTTGGAATGAAACCAAATACTTAGTGCGCTGGTTGGAATAAAAGCATTACTGCCTGGTGAGAACAAACTTTGCAGATCAAATTCCTGGAGAATCACAAAATTCTTGCCTTCTTAACAGCAATTACAATTTTTTTCCTTTTGTGAACTGCTCTTTTGTGTACATCTATGGCAATAAAATGCATGTGACACTAGGCACAAATAAACTTGTTCCTGGCAGGATCTTTCCAGTTCCTACCAAGGAAAGCTCTCTTCCAGTGCCCTCTGCACCTCTCAGCAGTTCCAAGCCTGGTCACATATCTGCTCCTCTGCTCTGCTCTCTCATTTTCATCTCTTGCCTATTTTTGGTTTTTTCAGTCACAGAGATGAAGACCAGCAGCCACTTTCCACCCAATATCCAACCCCTTCAACACGCAGCTCAGCGGCAGAAAAGCAGTCCCATTCAGGACGGGTTGAAATGTCTAGGGAACGGCACACAGGAAACAACTGACTGGGTCAGAACAAAAAACTATTTCCCCTTTTACGTAGGAAAGGTTGCGGTGGGAATATGGTGACTAGCAGAGGGGACATATGACATATTAGCTAGCAGGGCACAATGCCTCATGGTCTCTGTCAGAGAGAAATCCCACCACTGGACAACTTTTCTCACAGGAAAGGAAAACACAGATCAATCCTTCCGTGCTTGGAGGGTAAAATACATGCTGTGCCCCTCTGGGGTTTTCTATTTTCACCAATAAGCCACGTTGTGACTGGGAAGCCTGAAAACACAACAGTTGGTAAACCCACCACGGGAACACCTCAGCAAAGGAAGGGAAGGAACAGAGAGGGAAATACCAATAGTCAAAGACTGTCTTAACAAACAGCCACGGGTCAAGCCCTAACACAACCATCCACAGTGCTCCATTCAGTAACCCAGCAGTAAGCTGCAGCTCACCTCAGCAGAAGAGCTGGGATAGCCAAGTTTTCAAGTGTGGTGGAAATGGTTTTGTTTCAAAAGCAAACCCAAAGCCCAGATTCTTCCTACAAAAATAACATTTTTCTGAAAAGCTGCTGACTAGCCCTGGTCTACAGGACCTCACCAACATGAGAGTGCTCTTCTCCAGGAGTCAATGACTATTTTATTATGGACAAACCCACTCCCAGCTGTCATTCACTGCACCAAAGCACTGCAGTCCACTCTGCCTCCCAGAACGAAGTCCCAGCTCCAAAGAGATGCTAACCAGCACACTAGACAGATGAAGAAGCTGTATCAGCAATCTTTGTGGGAACAGCATCCTGGCTAACAGACTCCCTCCGGATCTCACGCAGGGGAACATGCTGTGTATCAGCATGGTGCACAGGCTGCTAAAACCCTATCAAATAAAGATGGTTAAACCTCCCCTGAGCAAACCCTTGACATCAGGGTGTGCTCCTAGCTTTGCTACTGCTGTGTAAGGGAACACTGGTGGGCAGGAATGGGGGCGGGTGGAGGCAACTGATGTCAATGGAAAAGAAGGGAACTCTAAAAGGGAACTAGCTGGGACAACCAAGCCTACCATGGAGAGCAGATGTTTCCTCAGGCCAGAGGATGAGAGTAAGATTAGCTAGGGGAAGCATTATTTTGTCTTTTTAAAAAGTGGACTGCAGAAGGAAAAAAAAAAGTTTTATGTATTCTGGCTGCAAGAAGTCATTTGCATCATGTTTGCCTTTATCCACAGAAGACTATGCTTTCACTTCTGGAGCGTGGCTTCTGAAAGCAGACCAAACAGCTCCCGCTGGGGATGGACAACATTCAGGCTGTCTGATTGCCCTCAGAAGAACCACCTTCCCTGCTCCCACCATGCACATGCATACACTCACAGACACGCACACATGAGAACAAACCATGCACGCTGCTAGCATTTATAGGAAAATTTGGAATGTGTTAAAATGGCTGCTTGGCCCAGAAAACACTATGCGCCTGTGGCTGATGAGATTTAAGAGCTTGTCCCCAGGTTGCAGACAATCTCTGCTTTAATACCAATCTTTTACTCAGTGTGTGTTTTGTGTAATTCCTGACAATACGCAGAAGAGAGTCCTTTGCATGGCTGGCAGGAAAAATCAGAACCCACATTTCGCCATGCAGCACAACACAGGAAAAACTAAAAATCCTTCCCCGTTTTCAAGCGACATACATTGTTTCCAGATGGAAAGTATAGCCAGAGAAGGAAATCCATCCTTAACTATGAAACCACAGCCAATGCCTAGCCACATTACTCAGTGCTGCTCCTCCTGCGCGCAGTGGCTCCTTATGAAACTGAGCCATGCTTTGTGATAGACTCCAGATGGGTTCTCAGTCCTTTCTTCTTCTGCGTGTTGGCCTCAGCTGGGCGGCTCTGCAGCGGCTGGGAGCTGGGCTGTATTTGGACCACAGCCTGTCAATACACCCTGAACTCCAGCTACAATTGCACTTTACCCCAACTTGAAGCAAAAGGAAGCTTGGCTGCAATTACAGCATTACTTAGGGGCACTATGAGTTTGCATGGATGCTGTCACACTGCCCAACATCATTGCCGCTGAAAAGGTCATCTGATACAATAGGGGAAGAAACATTGTAAACAGAGGGTGGTACTGATCAGAATGGCTTCTGACTATGTGCTGTACATTGATGGCACTCCATGTTGCTGCCCCATTAATAACCTCAATGGATATTAAAAATTCCCCTGAAGTAGGATCACAGAAGTCAGAAGTGAACAACCTCCAATTGGTTTGACCAAGACACCATCATTACTTTCAAGTCTTAAGTGGTCCTACCTCTCTAGTTCTCACAGTTACCTATCAAACCTCTCCCCACATGAAGTAGTTTGCTGCTGTCTAGACCTCAGAATTCCTGAGTGGAGTCTACAGGACTTACTACTTCAAACCTACAGTCTAATCCATAGCTTTTGTTGGCTACCTTTTGGTAGCACTGCATTCACAAATGTATCGAACACCATTCTCCCTACTGGAAAGCATCATGCTTCTGACATTTAGAAACAATCTTCTAATGTAATCTGATCACCAAGTGTATTTATGGGTAATCTATACCCATCTGGTTTTGTGCCAACATCATCAGTTAGGTTCAATAGCCCTCCTCCCACTCCTTCCTACTTGCAGAGTATTCACAAAAATTAGTTGTATCCCCTCCCAGCCTTCCTTCTGCAAGGCCAAGCAAGGTCAGATCCCGCAACAGGCTTTCTGCTCCCTTGATCGCCCTAATGGTGCCAGATAAGGCATGACCAGGGCTATGTAGAGCCAAATGAGTATTTTCCTATCAAGAAAACACCCCAGCTGACTACTTGTTGGTCTGCTTTCTCACTGCTCCATCACAGAGGTTCAGAGTTTCCCTAAAACTGATAATACACTTGCCTTGTCTTCCTCCATTTCTAAAAGCTCTTTGTCCATGACAAACGCCATCTATTCATGACTAGCAAGTTCATGTTTCATTATAACCGTGAACACTATTTCTAATGAGAAACTATGCTTCCTAAACCAACTTAGGTTAAAAAGTGTATTACATCAAACCCAACCAGAAAAGAGAAATAAATCTCAAAATAGTCTTCAAATGGAGGGGAAAAAAAAACACCGCAAAAAACCACAACAAAACAAAACCCACCATTGGTAGAACAGAAGAGCCATTAAAAGGGCAAATTAAAAACTGCCTCTTTAACAACTATCTTATATTCAACATGTAACCTGGGATCCTTAGACAAACATTCCAGTTAATTACAACCCACGGCCTCATGTCTACATTTAAAGTACATCTTCCCTAGTCACTTCCTTTCTGACCTTCTGCACTGGTTAATTATTGTGTGTGCATGTGGTTCACACAGGGGAAAAAAAAAGACAAAGGAGAGGAAAAAAAATCCCCTTGGAACTGGCTTCTAAAGCAAAACAAGACAGGTCATTCTCAGAGCATTCTGAGCTGTAAATAACAAAATGAAACCATTTGTTTGCACTTCCATGTTGCTTTACTACACACAGAAATCATTCCTGTCTCTATGCAGCCCACCCGGTCAAAACCAAAAATTGTTCCTTTTTTCTTCTTTTTTTTTTTTTTAAGCTTCAGTAGCATACTGGAAATATCAGTTCTTCTTTTCGTCTTCCCAAGAAAAGGCTCACCAAGACCTGTCCCCAGGTACGCCAAGCAAGGTTAAGGACTCTTCCCTTTCACAGAAAAGGTGGGTCAGGATACACCTAGATCCTCTGCTGCAGTGATTTGAGGAAGTCCCTCTTTTCCACAGCCCTCCCCATTTTGCAAGAGCAATGCAAATTGTTTCTCCCCATCCCACTAATTACAAAACAGTTACTCCTGCCTGTTCTTCATCTTGTGTGTCACGTGCCGTGACTCTATGTTCAGTGAGCCTTTGCCTCTTGAGAAAGACAGCCTAGTACAGTGAGGCATCTGCGCCAAACCATAGCAAAGCTGCTTGTTCTCCCTCTGCAGCAGAGAAAATTGTATTTACATAGTTTACTTTTTAAAGTGAAAGCATCCTTCTTTGTTCACTTGCGTACAACTCTACATATGGCTGGAGGCATCTATCCTACTTTAGTCACCATGTTTGGGTTTGAATTCCCAAAGCCGAATGGCACTGGCCAGTCGCATCCATCTTGCTCCTGCAGTTGAGGTGACCTGTCACTCTGTGCCTGTGTGCTCTGCCTGGGCTCTTCTGCCTGCAGAACAGACGGCTCCATCCAGGCTTGAACCACCGTGTGAGTCACCAGGTATGCGTCTCAGTGGATGAGGGAAACAGCTGGAGGGGGAGCTCTGGCCTTGAACTACCCTGCCAGTTCAACCGTGCCTTGGACGCAGCCTTCCTCCTAAACCTGAGGTACTGTTTGCTTTGGAGTGAACTCCTTCCCCTTTGAGAGCAAGGGGTTTCAGTTACAGCCTGAAGCTGAGGAAATACCCAGCCTGATCCTGACTGCTGTGGGGTAAGTGTGCGTTCTTAAATTAACACAGAAGATGAGCAACATGTTCCCTTTTTCCTTACATTGATTAAAACAGAAAACACCACACAATGCTACCTGTGGTGTTCTTCTGATAACATTTGATTATTAAGGCTGAAGCATCACCCCTAGGCTGCAGCAAAGGGAATGAGCTCCCAAGATACCTTACTGTGAAAATCACCACAGGACTGGATTCTTCAGGAGAGATCAAAGTCACATCTCACATTAAAAAACCCAACCAAACAAGGAAGCCCTGTACAAAGAAGCAGCTTTGTAGCAGAGCCCTAGAGATGAACTGTTCTCCCTGCCTCCTCACTTGCTTTAAGCAGAGTTTTTTTTTATGCTTCCCAGAGCGCCGCGCCAACTCCTGCACGAGACATCCACAACGACTGAACAGGGGCAGACGATGTGACTTTTGGAGAACAGAAAAAAGCGGCTCTGAAGCTTCTGTTAAAAATACTCTCAATTATCCGTGATAGTTTTGACGATGCAAATGGCATCTGGATGTGGGAAGAGAATAAAGGGCAATGAATACCCTGCTGTGACCACTACATTTCTGGCCTGATTCAGTGCTGGTGGAAGCCAGTGACAGCTTTGCTATTGGTTTCTGTGGGTGCAGGCTTCACACCATCCCTGTTTACCCTGAGGCAGGGCAAAGGCGGCTGTCAGTCTCCCTGACACATCATTCAGGAAATGTGAAAAGGCCCTAAATGAACACAAATGCAAATTTAGTCTTCCCAAGTCACCATTTACAGTCCCCCATCAGTGTAAAGGGAGCTTCAGCAGAAATAAGATGCTAGTTCTGAATGTAGTTAACAGAAGTGTTTTTCCCTGGATGCAAAACCATAAAGACAACAAGCTGTGATTACTCCAGAAAGTTGTCCATATACAACGTAAGAGTCCTGGATGATGGGGAATTTCCAAATCACTGAATGTCCAAGAGCAAGGTCACTCCCCCTCGGCCAGGGCTCTGCTGAAGACCGCCCCAGCCAGCAGTGCCACATGGCACTGTGAGGTTCCCATTCACAAGGAAACACACCAGAAGGAGGGGCTGGACCCACAAGGGTGAAAACAATTTTCCCCAGACTCCTTCAAGAGCTTCAAGACTCCTTCAAGAGCCCCAGACTCCTTCAAGAGGGGAAACCTAAAATTCTTGGCACACAAGTAAAGACCAGTGGTAAAAATCACACTCTGGGTTTTGTGTGAGGCTGAAAGGCATGGCAAAATGGAGGGTATGACAGGTATGTTATTCCAAGTCAGAAGGATCCTCTTTAACTGTGGGAGTAGTAAAGAAGGAGCAAAAATCTTTCCAAGGAAAGACACCTTCAAAATGGTCATGGCCTGACCAAAGAAGCAGTTCTGGATTCCCTAGATAACCTAATCTCAGGATGGTCCAAGAGCAATGGCAAGGCACTGAGACAGGGGCTCTTGTGAAAGACTGTATGAGTTTGCCTGAAGCATGTATGTTGTGCGATGTTTAAAGGGTGGGTTTTTTTTCCTTTTTCGGTATTTGAACTCTACAAAACTTGCACTTTTTCTTCTGCCTGCCCCTGGAAAGACTGGAGTGCTGGGATACAATATGCTTCAATTACTGGGATATTTGGGAACTCAGAACCGACCCTTTTGGTGATGGAGCTTCCACATCCCATTTTTTTGCCGAGCAGCCCCATACCCAAAAAACGTACTGGGATAATGCAACTGGGAATCTGAGGCGCACACAGGTGAGAGGGCGAGGGCCTGGTGGGGAGGGTGCAGCACAACCCCAGAGGGGCCAGGCACAGCACTCAGCTTGGTCCGTACTGAACACCCAGCCCTGCTGAGAGTGAACAGGCAGCTTAGCTGGTTCCTCCAGAATAACGTATTGACTAGTTTTTATTGAGACATCTTAATGTCTGAACTTCATCTCTGCCGGTGTGGATCCTGCCTTCTGCTAACTCTCCTTTAGTCCCCCAACCACCGTACGAGCTGAATGGGGTACTAAATAGAAGTACATCTGTTCTTACACTGAGGTGGAAACAATAGCATACAAGCAGTTACAGAAGTATTATGATGCTGCAGAAGGACATGTTCCAATACAGTTTGAGTAAAAATTTATTACCAATATATTTCCAATTAAAAATTAACAATTGCAGGCAAGATTTCAGGTATTATTAACCCACTATCACAAGTTTAACTCAGGAATTTCTTCTGATGGAGTCAAGAAGAATTAGTAAGTACATGCAATGTCCGAAGTTCAGGTCAAAAATCTGTTCTAGTTTGAAGCCTTCCAACAAAAATGCCCCATGACCTGGTCAGAAAGATACCTTGTAACAGACAGTCTTAAAATGCTATTTTGAAACTGCTGTAGCAGTCACTGATAGCTGCTACTCCCAATATTTAAAGTGTCCAGCAGTAATAAATAGACACCGCATGCCACTGGAGTTCTGCATATACCCTTGAGGTGCACCGCACTGGTTGAAGAAAAGCACAGGCAGTAAATCAGGGCTGTGCAGACCACATCTGTGGTCTTTCTAAGAAACAGAACAGCTGTTCTCACATTTCTTTGTCTACCACTACTATAATAACAAACTTAGAAGCATGCACCTGTTTGGTAGGTAGCTCTTAAAGTAATTTACCTTCGTGAATCTGAATTACATCCCATTCGAATTGCACGCTATCAGGCAAACCAAGCGCAGCATGGCTATTTCCTGTGAGTAAGACAAATGCTACGTCTACCTCAACCAGTAAGCCAAACCGGAGGGCAGAGTGTGAAAATGTGATGGATCTATTCTTCTTTAAACAATGGAACTGGGGAGGGCTTCCAGCAGCCACCAACACAGCTTGTGGGACTTCCGTATGCTGCTTGCTTCAATCTCTCATCCTCTGAAATAGTAACATTCCCAGCCGCATATTCTGTGTCAGCACAAGAAGGGCTACAGCTCAGTCTGGGCACCTCTGGGTACAACATCTCTTCTGCCCACAAGTTTTTGCCTTCACAGGCACTGGATGTGCAGGCCATGAACCAGGAACTTTAGATTTCTCCAAGCCAACACTACAATACAGGAAATCCCAGAGAGAAACAGAGCAGTCTTACAAACAAGCATGAAAGAAAGAGTTGGAGAGGCAACAGCCCTGCTCACTGAAGACCACCTGGGTCCTTCTGCTGGCACAGGCTGCACGAATAGTAAATTCCACAAATGAATGTGACATGTTGAAAAGACCACCTTGGCCTGCACACACATACACTGCTGCCATTTGGCTGGTTTGAAAACACATCAGGCATATTAGATCAAAAGGTACGCAAGGGTGGCACATCCGTGCTGCTGCCTGATGAACTTATTGCACTGAGCTAGTGCTTGATGCAGGCAGAAACAAGCACCCACAGTGGTCACCCCAGGGCCATTTTATTTAACTTCCTGCCAGGGCTGCAGAACTCTAATGCTCTTACTTCTAGTATTTGTCTCGCATGTGACTATTCTATGACTACACTCAAGAACCAGGAAAAATGGTCTGGCAGCAAATCCAGCTCTCTCTTTTCCCAAAACCGTGACCCGTCACATTAACCCCTGGCTGGTGCCCACCAAAGTCTACAGAAAACCAAGAGAGGGAAGCAAAGTTTTCACCCTGTCTTCATGTTCTGAGTAGGGTAGGATTGATGCCACTTGTCTACCTCCTACCTAGCCTTATCCTTTGACCTCCTTGTTCTTTGTCCGTGACCCTTCTCAGTCATAGCTTCCATAACAACAACTATTTGTACCTACACTTTTCTCATTCTGTGGTATGAAACTAACGCTACTTTTCTCAGCCTCTTGAATAGCACCAGTGAAACTGATGGTTCCCCACTTTCACTCTGCTGCTAGTTACAGCTAGGAGAGGTACCATGGACACCAAAGGCTATCCCATCAGACCTGCAAACAAAAAAACTGTGGTTCCCACCTGGAACCGCATGCCTAACTTGGAATACAAATCTGAAGAAATTTGGTATGAGCAGGTAATTTCCTATAAATATTCCTCTTTAAAAAAACCCAAACCAAACCAACAAAAAAACTTCGAAAAATACAGGGGCGTTTAACTCTTCAAACATCAAATAGCTTTGCATGCCGAAGGAGCAGTGCTAACACGAACCAGCAGTTTATCACGCTCAAAAGGAAGGGAACTATTCTCTCCATTTTGCGGGCAGCAAGGAAGCGAGCAGGCAGGTTGGCTGCTCCCAGGTACGGCCCCGGTCGCTCCCGGCCGCGGGCACAGGGAAGGCGAGCTCGGCGCGGGGCCGCGGGGGCCGGGGCCGGCTCCGGCACCTCCACACCAGCAGCAAAACCCCCGCCGCGCTGCCGGGCGCGCTGGACCGCCCATTGTGCGGCGAGAGGGGGCTGCACGACGCGCCCGGCCGACCTTTGTTCGCAGGGAGGCGAATTAAACGGCCCTTATCCTCCTTTATTTTCCTTCCCCCCACCCCCTTCCCCAGGGAAGCGGCGCGGCGCGAGGCGGTCCCCGCGCGCGCACGGCCACGGCCGCGTCCCCCGCCCCTTTGTTGCGGACGGGGGGAGCCGCAGCCCCGCGGCGCCGGCCTGGGCGGACCCTGCTGGGCCGGGGGCTGCTGGCTGCAGGCCCAGCGCGACGGCCCGGCTCAGCCCGGCCCGCAGCCGCGCGGCCGCCCTGTCAACAATCCGAAGGCCGCGCCGGGCCCGTTCGCCCCCCGGGGCGCGGCGGCGGGCCCCCTCCTCCGCGCCGGCCGGGCCCGGCAGCCGCCCCTCCCCACGCCACTGGCCGCTTCCCCCCGCGCCGCGGAGCCCCGCGGCAGCGCTACCTGCTGATCTTCTGGGCGAAGGCGCGGCGCTCAGCCATGGCCGCGCTGCGGGGCTCCGCGCGGCCGCT
The DNA here is from genome assembly GCF_949628215.1 of Phalacrocorax aristotelis. NCBI lineage: Eukaryota > Metazoa > Chordata > Aves > Suliformes > Phalacrocoracidae > Phalacrocorax > Phalacrocorax aristotelis. The sequence continues at coordinate 42,118,256 of NC_134281.1, read as the reverse complement.
CCTCAGCGCTGGCGGAGCCGGGGAGCCGGGGACGGGCGCCGTAATGCTCCGCGGAGGCGCGCACCCGCGCGGCGCAGCCAGCCCCGCTCCCACCCTCGGCGCTGGCCGCGCCCGCCCGCCTCCTCCCCTTTCCCGGGGAGGGGAGGCTCCTCGCAGACATACGGCGGGGAGCGGCCCTCGCCGCTCCCCTGCCCGCCCTCGGTGCCGGGCCCTTGGGGCGGGCCGAGGCGGCCGGGCCGGGACCCGCACCGGCCGCCGGCAGCGATTCGGCCTCCGTTCCCAGGGCTCGGACAGACCTCTCACTGCCGTGGGGCAGAGAAGACGCCTCCGGTTCAGCTCGCCCTCCCTCCCGCCGTGGCGCTTTATTCCGTTTTAGAAACGCAGTGGGTTGGGGTTTTCAGTTGCAATAATGAAGATCCACTCATGGTTAGGGAAAATGGCTCCTCACCCGGCATCTCACCCCGGTGTCACGCAAGACCTGCAGAGTTCAGCTGGAGGGTGTGGGCGGCAGAGGCCATGGCGCAGAACCGCTGCCAGGGTCTGGTACACGCTAACCCTTGGCTGGGGCTGCCCCGCAGCTCTGAGCTGTCACGGGTCTGCGTGGTGTGGCCGGGTCCCCTGGCCACCCGTACCCCCACCCAGCATGGCACTGACGGACCCCACTGATCGCCATGCTCCCATCCGCTGCATCTGCTTGCATGGACAGGACTGGGCTCTTGGCTCTATCGTACCTGCTATGGTACCAACTTTTCCTTCAGAAAGGCTAAAAATCCTCCCTAATGGTGATTTAGAAGATGGCTGGAATAGTGTAACAACCATCTTTCCATCCCAACAGGTCATTACTACCAGTCCCTCCATAAATGTGTTGTATTTGAGGTGGTCATCCTACCGGGAAGAGAAGGTAGAGGCTGGGGAGTAAAAAAAAACCCATAAACTATTTTGGGACTTCAAACAAAGATTGAGCCTAGGACACATTCTAGCAGATAATTCAAAGTCAATGTTACACGACATATGCTGTGCATTAATCTAAACCAGGGAACTATTAATAGTAATCCAGGAAGTGTCCAAAAGTAGCGAGTGTTAATTCACCCGATTCCATCTGTTTGCATTGTGTGAATGTTTCCAGCACATCGCGACTGCAATCTGAGTATACCAATTTTTCCACTAGCAGAAGCCACTGATTCCCAGCTGCATATAATTATTCTGGATTTCTGTTTGTATGTGTTTACACAGGGAATGTCAGGCCCCAAAATCTGCAAATATATACATATGTAAGTAATCCCACTGGAGTTAATCAGACTCTGTGCATATATAAAGCCAATCCCATGTGGGTAAGATTGTGGCCTACTACAGAAATGTGCTGTCATGCGTTACACAGATGCACGCACACACGTGCGCACAGATGGAGATACTGCAAAGCAAAGACCTATTGTATACCACTGAGAAAGGGCTGCTCTTCTCGAAGGGGAGGAGAGAAAATATCCCGCAAACACGCAAAGACAATTTTGCTCTGGAACTACTGCCTGCGTGTAGAATTGCGCATGGGATAAGACCATCATGCAGAGTGGACAGGAGAAGCCAATGAGCTAGTTACCTTCCTACATCCTCGTGAGTTGTGGCTGCCCCATCCCTGGAAGGGTTCAAGGCCAGGCTGGATGGGGCTTTGAGCAACCTGGTCTAGTGGAAGGTGACCCTGCCCATGGCAGGGGGGTTGGACTGGGTGATCCTTAAAAGGTCCCCTCCAACCCAAACCATTCTACAATTCTATGATCTGAATAAATTCTTGTACATCATGTGTGTGCTTACAAGAACAGACCTAAGCATGAGGGACCACGAGAAATGTTTCCTCTTTCCCAACCCCCATCCCATATGGAGTTTCCTTTCCAAAATGTCATCAGTTTGAGATGCTGGAGGGCTAATTTAGTCCTGCCTTAAGGGAAAACATCACCACCTAACTCTTTTATACCGAAACCTGGAATCCTGCATTCCTGAAAAGGGAAATCCTTATCACTGCCAGAAGGTGCAAAGAGCAGTCCAGCCCCAGATACCCTGCTATACAGAGCACAAAGTATCTAAGGTCGATCAAGAGACCTCTCGGATTTTAGGTTTCATTTCCCCTCCTGTCAGTTAGTAACTGACAGAAGAACTTGATTAATTTGTAGGACACACAAAGTCGGCTCAGTATAATCCCCCAAAGCTACATATAGCTTATTTAAAAGCCTTCTATGACTGGTTTGTTAGCATGGGCTGTTTAAAGACCAAGGGTACACTTCAAAATGCAGTAATGACACGGGTGACTTTAGGTCTCGGTCTGATGAGCAGGAATGGCTTAGCTTGAAACAGCCACCCACCACCCATACTGCCTGCCTCACTCAGCACAGGCATCCAAGCTGTACGTCAGCTGCTTCCTGCATCTCCAAAGTCTATAGCACAAGGGCTTGAGGCAACTAGTTGCTGAGTTTTGATGTCGCCTTTGCTCATCCGTCAGTGCCCTGCGTTTCACTGACTTTTTCTGCAGCTTACAGCTTGGCCAGATGAGCTCTGTCAGGCTTGATTCCAGCCATCCACCCACCTCTGCGCTGCAGGTGACCGACAAAGAGCCGTTGGATGAGACGTGCCTGCACCTCAGCTGCGCCTGACAGATGTGCTCTGACATGTGAAACTGTGAGGAAGGAAAGACTGTGCATGAGTACCAGAGATTGAAACTGCTGGCTGAGGTGGGGGACACGTCCTGCTCTGCCACAGAGGCCACAGCCTCACTGGAAGAACAGGACAAAACTGGGAGCAATCAAGCTCTAAATTAAGGCAATAGCATCTTCTTGACAGTAAAGGGCCTTTGCACTAATTGCAGATCATCACTGCAGTTGGCTACAAAGTTCAAATGCAACAGGGGACAGGAGCCCACCTCTTTATGAATGATTTTTAAAATTTGTCTTGTTGAAGCATATAAGTGTACAAAAGTATCAACAAAGATGAAAAAAACCCTAACTCCACCCTATCTCATGTGGAATATCTATGTTCAAAAATAAAAACAAAATATGTATTTTCATTTCAAAGATACAAAATAGATATAAAATAGATCTCTATCAACTGCAGTATATATTATGTGTTCTCAATGGGAGGGTATTGTTTTGCAGATAAATAGGCTTTCTCCATATAATTGGTCTAAATATGAACAAATCCCCTCAATTCATTTAAAAGTCAACATCAACAAGTGAAATTCAGGAAAAATAACAGAAAGATTCCTCATTACATGTAGTAACAACCCAACAAAAGTCTGCAAAGTTGGCGCCAGTGACTTTAACTAGTAAGAGATCACTGAGGGTGGTAGTAATGTGCCCGTGACCTTGTAAAGAGAACCAAGAGCTTCTGTAGACTGACTAAATTTTGCAGTCTGTGTGGAGCATTAACTAAAAGAAGTCAAGGAAGAAGTGAAGAAATATGAGGGGAAAAAATGCAGTCCTTTACCATTATAATGCCAAACACTAAAATTCATGGTAACAACAAATCCTGCCTCCATGTCACTAGCAAGTCAGTATGATTGATGTTGTGGCATTGCTGTATTATTTTGAGTACTAAGGTGAGTGTTGCCACTGACAGGCACTGAAGTCACATAACCTTTCTGCCTCTTGTTTTCTCATCTTAAAAGTGAAGAGAATTGAAGGAAACGTTTTGTCTGAAGAAACAAACTCATGCTTTGCAAAGAGCAGAATGTGACCTATCAGACGCAGAGACCTGCTACACAGAATTTCAGTCTGCCAAAAAAATTTCTCCAGGCATCTCTTTAGAAGCTAGCAGTTTCCTCTGATTCAAAAACAACTGTTGTGTGGCAAAGTTTACCTGCAGTAGAAAACAGAGCTACTTTCTTTTAAGTTAGGGTGAAATAGTATGCTATATTTGCTATATTTGTATAGCAATAGTATATAGTATGCTATATTTGGAGTGTTAGGCTGCTTATTTTTCATGAAGCTATTTGTGCATATGTTTTGCCTTCAAGGGTGACTGGTATTTCAGAATGAGGGTGAAGACAAATCAAAACTAATTTCAGTGGAGGGACTGTGTACACTGCAATTAATACCTCCACACAGCCCAACTTAATTTAAATTAATGTTTGGATAGAGGTTACATGTTTCTAGTAACCAATTCAAAAGCTACAACTTTATCAGCACTATGAGGATACTGAATAGTTAATCTGCCTTAACACATTCTTCACCATGTTTTAGAAAGCAAAGATGAAACCCAGCTTGTTCTACACCTATTCTGACAGAATGCATCAGCCTTTGAAAGACATCACTGCCTCCAAAAAGGAGTTATCCTATGTACACAGCCACCATCAGTAAGCATCTGCTGCTCTGGGTAAGTGGTCTCTGAGAAGCTGGGGGGTGATCCTCACTTGTCCTGGGCACATTAGTACTCCATCACGACAAAGACTGAGCACAGACTACGCTGGGAGTTGAGGGACACTGTGAAAGGTGATGGTCTCCACTGCAGCTGCTGCATTTCCCTTCTAGTTAGCTTGCTAATTTGGGGGCTGGGGGAGAAGCCCAGCAATTTATCAAAACATGGACTGTCATGTTGAAAGTCACCTTTTAGTCTTCTCCAATAAATGTAACAAAAAGGTGATGAATGAACAGTGGAGTCTACCTCTGCGAGCTGTATTTGGGCTAAACACCCATCTAAAGTTCATGGCCTAGACACAGTACTCTATTCACCCACGTGTATACATGAAACGTCTCTCACACTGAAGGCATGTGAATGAAGAAGCATTTCAATCAATTCACCAGGGTACCTGTCCATAAACCACACGCATCCTTTAAAATACATAACTAAAATGCTTTTTTATTGAGAATGAATTTTACTCAGTTATAATCAAATTTGGTAAATGCATCTTGTGAACACAGATTTAACTCATTGAGCCTTATAATTATAGGATTAGGTCCTGCACAAGAAAAATCTTTTGGATTGTAGCCACAAAACATTTTGCAAAAAGTGAACCAATCCTGTGTCTTGCTTGTTAGTGGTCTGTTTACTCAAGTCCATTGCTTCCTTGTTCTTACGTAAATTTCCTCAAAGCAAACACACTGAAAACATTTTCCACTGAAAATGTGTCCAACATAATTGAATAAACAAGGTAGTAAATAAAGGACTGCAAATTCAGAGAGCCATCTGCTGGCAGCTAAGTGAAACAAATTCTTTAAGGGCCAAATCTTCTCTGCCTCTCTTTGCAAATCATGTATTTAAAGATAAGGAACTACACATGGGTAACATAAACTAAAAGCAAAATTATGTTCTCAAGACACGTATGGCAGGAGTGAAATGCTGGTGTTCTCAGAGCAAGAAGGAGCAGCCTTGTTTGCCCAGTGCCCAGATTCTGCAGGGCAAATGAGAAACTAAGAGAGTAAAGAAGGGACTATGACCCTCCAAGTGCTTGCAGCCTTCACTTCATCCCTCACATCCATGTTATTTCTTTTATAGATGGCTTAAGCCAGGTGTAGCAAAACCTAATGACAGCTGAGCTGGAAGTAAAGCCAAGGTGCCCTAAGTACAGTGTTTCAAAGGCCATTTTTATAGGGAATGGTGTTCTTCATCCCAGACATCAGCAGATCACAAGGGATCCTCACAGCAAGGAAAGGAGCTACTTTGTAGTTCTGGATACCAAATCAAATGATATCAACTACCACATGAAGCAAAACAGCTGTGTGTAAAACATTCTACCTGGAGCAAAGTTTCCCAGCCTGTGAGCCTGACCCACAGAAGGATCGTGATTCCTCTCCCAGGGAGGAGCACAGCAGTTCTTAGGCACCAGTGCTATTTGAAGATGGGAGAGGCAGCAGCAGCGCCTGGTTCCTCCCTTTCCCTTGGATGTACCTCCACCATTTTAGGTGGAGCAGCTGGGGAGACCAGCAGACGGTGCAGGAGGAATGGTGGCCAGACTCCTACAGCAGGAAGAGTTAGTTTTGAGGGAGAAATAGAAATTTGAATCCTCAACTGCACCCTTCTTCATATGGCAGTATTTGATGTCTGCTTCAGTTTTGCCTTTTTTCTTTGACTCATGGTATTATTGCTTTCAGATTTCTTCATTTCAATAGATGTGTTCATGAACGTCAGTCTCCTCAGATACGTACTTGCAGTCTTCCCAACTGAGCTTCCATTAATTTCTGCTCATGTTTATAATTTTCAGGTAGTTTATGTTTCTACTCTGAACACAGCTTTCAATCTCTCCCAGTTTAATACTCTGTAAATGCCACTAATATGCTCTTTATTTTCTCTTCCAGATACTTAACTACAATCTTAAATTAAGGGTAGCCTTGGCACAGATTCTTACAGGTATCCTACTGGAGCCTCCTCTTCCCTAGCCTAATCCTGGGATAGAGTAAGAAAACCTGGTTTTGGATGGAGCGACTGGTACGAGCAGAATGCCTCAAAAGCAATCAGCAGTCCAGGAGGGGGGTATGCTCAGAGTGTCCCTCTCATCCTGCATTACTGCCTGAAAGGATGGTGCACAAATTACTGCCCCAATGGCTTCCACAGGCAGATTGACATGCCAGGCAGATTGACATGCCAGGCACATGTGAGCAGATTCACACTTGGGTAGATAGGTGAGTCTAGTCTGGAGAAGGACCTTCGGGCCACCCTCAGCAGACAGCAGAGTCAGCGTCTGTGCATGCAGGTGGGAACATCTCAGGAAGCGACCTGGGAGAATCCTTTGTTCCCTGAAAGGATCCCTCAAGCATACACGCTTCTCAGTTCTTTACAGTGCACATGCATTGACTATTAACCCTGAAGATCCCCACTTCTTTGTGAAACCCATGACGTTTTAGAGTAATGGGTTTGCTTCAGAGACAAAATAGTTGTCATAGCTTTTAGTTTTTAAGCAATAATGGTTCTCATCTTTAGAAAGCTCTGTATCATTTATATAACCATTCTATTTCCAGTAGTGTTGCTAAGCACAAGCGACCCTTCCACAAGCACGTCTGAGGTTTTCTGTTCTTAAATGGCTGGGAGCAACATTGTCATAACCTATTTTAACAAGTAGTTCTGTGAGCAGCAGAATTAACACAGCCTGGAAGCCAGTGTTCTCCCTTTATCCTATTCCAGGGTGCCTTTTTACCTCAGCAGCTATTTCCTCAAAAACTGGAGGTATTTAGCAGCTCTGAGGCTCTGCAAACTTGATTAAATTGCACAGCAGTTTCAAAACTTTCCAGAGGGAAACAGATCACAGATGGCTTACTTCCCTAGGAAATCAAACTAAAAATAAATGAGGAAAAATTCCCTTCTTTATAGCTCCTTGACCCAAGGTCTACTCTATTTAGACAACAGAAAAAACGGGTGTTTTGGAAAGTACATACTGTCAGCCAAATGTTTAACCGGCTTTTCTAAATATATTGCAGATTATTGATGAACGCTTAGATGACTTCCCAGAGGCAATCTCGTAGGCTGGTGGCAGATACAGGAGTAGAAGCTTCATTCCCGTGACTGCCCAGCAATTCAGTGTTAGCTTTCTGCAGTATTTGGTGGGTAAATGTTGTGTAACCATGCTATCTCTAAGATCCATAAAGCTGAGAGAATATTCCCTAATTTTTAATCTTCCTGACATTGCCTCTTGGTGTTACCTGCTTGGTTTACCTATTAAAAAAGGCAAAGAGAAATTATATTTTCCATGAACACAGATTTTAAATATTTCCTTACTAGTACTATATTAATTTAGCACAAATGGAGCTCAAAGATGGTTTGCATGGCCTTTATGCCATTCAGATGTTCAAAGTATAAACTCTGTGGCATTTGTTACAAGTTTGTTGAATGCAATACGTTCTCTCCCACTCCCTCTGCAAATGTTTTCTACAGAAATAGGAATTAGTAAATGCGAAGAATACTCTCTCATTACAGATAGTTATTTATGGTAATTATTCTGCAGTCAAAGCTTTGTTTTGCATGATCTGACTGATGCGAAAAGCAGAAAATAAATATCTTCATTCTCATAACCTGATTGCCTGAGGGATTTACAATGTATATCCAGATGGCATATTGTGTGGCCTATCAAATCAGGGCATGGTTATTAAATTTCAGAGCAGGAAGGTGCAGGCAACTAATTTCAGGCAAGGGAACAGCCATTTCATTTGATCAACTGAATAATTCTTTGTTCAACATTTAGCCAAATCCAAGCCACGTAAGCTACTCAGCTCTCAATATTCAAGACCATACGCAAACAGACAAGCACATTCATCTTTGTCTTTGAGAATAAAAGCAAAGATGAAACTTTAAAGAACTATTATTCCTAAAACAGGTCATAAAATTCTGCAGGCAGAAGGTCTGTTTCCTTCTGCACTGACAGATTACCCACTATTGTGGGGCCACAGTCTTCATGAGTTTAGTACAAACAGCAACATGGTTTTTATTTTTAAATCTTTATCTTTGCTTGGAATATAAAGACATATATAATGCATGTGCCACTTTCTGTGTATCAGCTCTCCTTTTCAGTTTTGAAAAGGACCAGTAACTACATGTGACCATGCTTCAGGATTTTTAAAATTTTATCATGGTAGCGTTATTACTATAATTCTGCTATACAGAGATGCTCGCTGCTAGAGTCTGAAAGATTCCTGAAAGAGATGAGGATTGCTATGGCTGATTTATAGGAACACAGAAATTAAATGCTGTTAGCAAGGGCAAGCAGTGAGCTCAAAGGCGGGGGAAAGATTGGAAAAGTGACCTCCTACATCCCCACTCTAATTGCTAGACCTTTGGAACAAGATGTCTGTTTTGCACATAAATACCTAAGATTCTCTTTACTGATGGACCTTACTACGTAAAAAATACCCACGAGATTACATAACAAAAACCAACATGAAATACACAAAACATTCTTGGTATTTGTACTGAAGCTTAATTTTAGATCATGAGCTACAACCATGTGCTGATTATAAAAAATTAAACTCAGTCTGATCATCTTTGACCAGCAGAAGGCAGTAAAATCACAAAATGGAAAAAACCACCTTTCTTCATGAACCCAAACTTGTGCTGTTGAGTCCCGTGTACAGAGGGAATGCAGGGACATTGTCTTTCTAAAGGATGTTAAGCAGAAATGCTAGTTCCACACATTCAACAAATTCAAGTCACACCCTCCTCAAATCCTGCACTTTTTTTTGTTTGTTTGTTTTAAACCCTGGCTCCTGAAGGAGCTAATGATGATTTTTAGGCTACTTAAGAGAAACAGATTAATGAAGGACCTACTTTACTAAAGACTGAAAAATACCCCCAAAAAAACCTCAGCATGTCTAAGCTAGGAGAGGCGAGTTGCAATTACCCTGATGGACTTTTAGACATAAAGCAGCAAGTTGAACTGGAAAACACTCTTCGCATGTGAACAAAGACGTACGTTTAGGCTGGAGATTGAAGTATTACCAGTCTCCAGAGAATGTAGATATTTTGGAACCATTTTGCTGTAGCGGAGTCAAAAGATCAAAAGAAACAAGTTTAAAAAAAAAAAACCACCGCCTTGAAACGCCAGCTGGAGACTCCGCGAGCGCCCGGCGATGCAGCCGCCGCCAATGGCGGGGCCCTGCCGGAGCCTAAGGGCGAGGCTGGACTTCCCCCGCCACGCCTCCGGCCTCCCTCCCTGCGCCCGCCGTTCCGGGGGCTCATCCCCCGCTGCGGCCCGGCCCGCCTCGGCCCGGCCCGCCGCCCACCTCCCTCCCCCCCACCCTCGCAGGCGGCGGCCGCCTGCCGCTCTCCCGCCGGACTACAGCTCCCAGCAGACCCCGCGCGGGCTCGCCGCCCGGCCCTGCCCTCTCCCGCAGCGGCGCCTGCCGGGAGCTGTAGTCCCGCGGCGTTCCCCCACGGCTGGAGCCCCGGGAGGCCGCTCCCCACCCGGCTGCGCCACGGAGCTCACCGGGCGGGTAAGCGGCGGCCCCACCGCCCGTCCGCCTGCCGGCCGCGGGCTCACAGCGGGTCGCCGTGCCAGCGGCTCCTCCACCCCCTGTACGGCGGCCGCGGAGGGGGCGGCGGCGATGGCGCGAGCGGGGCGGCGTTAACCGCCCGCCGCCCCGCACTGGCGACAGCTCTGTGAGGGGTGAGCGGCTCGCGCCGGCGGCGGCCGGCGGGGGGGGGTGCAGGGCGGGGGAAGCGCGGCCCGCGGCGCCGGGCGAGCGGCGGGGCGGTGTAAAGCGCCTTACTGGTGACGGCGCCCAGGCGGCCGCTGCCGGGCGTGCCCGCAGGCGGCGTCCTGGGCCCGGGGCTGCGCGCCCGGCCAGCCCGCCTGTGTGAGCAGTGTGAGGTCGGGAGCGCGGCCGGGGCTCTCCCGCTTCCCCTGAGCCCCTCCCCGGGGGGTGGAGGGAGGGGGCGGGCGGGCTGTGCCCGCCGTGTGCCCGCACCGCCGGCGGGCGGCTGCGGTAACCGCGCTGCGGCCGACGGCTCGGTGGCGGTGAGGAGATCACCGGGGCCACTTTCGCTTCCCGCCGGGAGGCGGCTGGGGATCCATCCCCCCGCCGGCCGCCCGCTGACGCAGCCCGCGGGAGCCCTTGTGAAGATACAGGGACCTGCCTCCGCCGGCCCGGAGAGCCGGAGCGGCGACCAGCCGGTGGAGAGGTGGCGTCGCGCCAGCAGCTCTGGCTTGGCTCTAAGTCCTGGGTGGGTGAAGTGTGCGGTCTTCGCTATAGGAGTAAAAAAAAAAAAAAAAAGCTGTTTTTCTTCTCCTGCCCTTTACAAAGTATTATTTCTAACTGCCTGTGTTTACAGCCGGAAAGGGGTAACTTCTTAAAAATGACCTCTTGGTGTTACTCTCCGTCAGGGAGTTCTGTGTGGGTTTTGCTGTCATCGCTGCTCGTTCAGTTTCTTTCCAGGTAGAAAAAAAAAGTGAAGGGAGTCTTCATTCTTAATTAATAAAGATAGTCACATTTAGAATTAATTCGTCCCTTTTGCTTCCATTGCATCGGCAGGTTATGTTGCTTTTCTGTTGTTAATAAAAACAAATTCTGTTGTTAGGAAGTTTTTTCCATCACTGTTAACAAACAGCAGTTTTGCTGTAATCGTCCCCCCTCAAAGACTGGGCGATGGGGGCTCTGAGAGGACAGGATTTCATTTTTCATTCAGAGGTGTGTCCTGCTACTCTGTGAAGTAACATCGCTCTAGTAATGTACGTTCCAGATAACCTCTTAAATGAGACAACTTCGGTATGAAACCATTAGCTTTAGATTTAATAACGGGGGTTGCATTGTGCCCATCGGGCTTGAATCTATATTCCCTGTGACCTTCTCCTGATGCTGTTCCATTCATCTCAGTGGAGCTATTACTGATGCCTTCCTACATTGATGGGAAGAGCCTGCATTTTTCCAGTGGAATAAATGTGCCTGTTTTGTGTTAGCATTCTTCTTAGAAGTCCTATTCACATCTTTAGCATAATGCTAGGGAAGAAGTGTGACTGGATGAAAGAAAAATGTGCTGCGATGACCATTGTCTTTTAAAGGAAAATGAGCTTCTTTCTCATTTCAATAATTTTTCCTTCAGGCCCTTTTGGAACAGTAGAGTTTGTTCCATTTCTAATTTAGCCAGAGGGAGCTTTTATAGGTATTGGCTTTTAAGGCAATCAGTGGCCTCTGCATAAATGACTGTCGCTGATTGATCGTGTGAGGACAGGCTGGACCAAACACACCTTCTGAAGAAGTTCATCTCACTGGCTTTGCCAGCTAGAGTCAGTGACACATGTCTGTGCAGTCTTTCCTTTTTTCTCCTAAAGAAAAAAAAAGGGGGTGAGGGGAAGGGCAAGAAATAAAACCCCAACCTTAAGTTGTCTTTCTCTTCCCTCCCATATAAAACTCTGGTTTCACACAAGGCTAATCAAAGTAGGGTTGTAGCCATTTGTTATTTTCACTAGCAAAAAAATGTCAGTCTTCCCCCATGTTTGTGAGCTTGCATTGCCTCTTGTTTTGTCAAAAAGTTGGTGACAGACTTCCATGAAATAATACAATGCAATAGCAGAAAAATGTGCTAGGGATGGCTTGGGCAGTAGACTGCTGTTTTCCTTGCCCTACCTACCTAGGCAGATCCCAGAAACAGTGCATCTGTGTGAGTACCCTCAGGCTCTGAAGACATTGGCGCCCCAACATCTTCACACTCTTTTCAATTATACTATCAGTGGTTAAGTTTTACTTACTTAAAATATGCTCGCAGTGGAGAGAAGTTACATGGTTTAGTCTTCATCCTCCTTTTGATCCCAGTTCAGTGGAGAATAATAACACATGGAGGGGTAAATACAGTTCTAGATTCTCCTTTTAAAGCAAGGGGGTTATGTGTAGCTTCAGTGATGGTGCATACTCCTGGTCCAAGTTTATTAATTGAATAAGATAGTTCACTTTTGTTCACGTCATCATCTGATGTTATCAGAACTTAGCTAAAAATTTGGTGAGGGTTGCAGTGGCGCACCACTGTTGATCAACTTTTGATGTCCTACAAGAACTCCTGTTGAAGCAGGAGCTCTTAATTTTTCAGCTATCTGTGCAAGGGTTTGGGCTACCAAATAGCATCAAGAAAACCTCCTGTATCAGCTATTTTAAAACAAACCATTGACAGATTACATGCAGTGAAGGAAGCTCTATTAATTAATAGCAAAATTCCTGTTACAAATGATGCAGGTAGACTACAAAGGGAGTTCTGTCCCATTTTCTCGGTTTTCTTAGAAACAGTGATAAAGGTAGTAACCAGTTTAGGTTGCTTTTAAGGTGAAGTCCGTCTTGTCTCACAGTTCAGAAAGAGTCAGTAAAAATGCATTCCCTGCACTGTGGTGGGTTTTCCCACCATTTTACCACTCTCATTCTTGTAATACAGCTGGACTATTGTAGACAACATGATCAAATCTGAAGAGAGCCTTTTTTGCACTGCAAGTGATAATTAGATGTAAACACAGATTTTATGACAGTATTCTAACCATCTTTTGATGTTACCTCTCTATCAAGTTAATTCTGTACAAAATTATGTCACTGTTACTACACGCGTTTTCAGTACTACACTTTTTCTGCCTTGTACACGTACAGCAAAACATCTTGCACTTTGTCTTTCAATTCCTCCAATGCATGTAAACTTCAGCTTAGAAAATTCCTGATTAGAAATCTGAAACTAAGGCTCTTTTTAAAACCATGTATTGTTTATTGGTGCTAAGAACCCCTGTTGTGTGTGTGTGGAAGTGCTTATTGTATTCTATTCAGCAGGAAAGAATAGCGTCTATTCTATTTAGTGAAATCCATCATAGCTCTTTGTTTCACTACCAATTAGAATAAGCGTACTTATCTGTCGGCACGGGTTCATGCTCTAGGTCCATTTGTTGTGCAACAGAGAGCTGTTGGAGAACATTACATTTTATTTAGCTTTGTGTATTAATTTTACTGGTGTGTATTTGGAATTAAATGTTTTTATTACTTATTCATGTAACGTGTGATTGCTTCTTAGTCCCTGGTAGTGGAGGATTCTGCAAGTTTAGTACTGTTTCTAGTCATGTTAGGCTTAAGTACCTAAGTGGGCTGGTGGTGACGCTATACCCTGTGTTCTCAGTGTGTGTGGATATGTTTATATTTTTGTTTTTACAGTAGCAGAATTGAATGTCTTACAAGACAGCGATGGCTTTTTCTCTAGAATTTGAATATGGAGGCCACCGGGACAGATGAAGTAGAAAAGATAAAATCAAAGTTTATGTCTGCATGGCACAACATGAAATACAGTAAGTGGAACAGTGTGGTAAAATGCTGTCACCATTGAAATCAATGGTATGTTTCTTGTTGACATGAATGGGAATATCATTCAGAAACATAACTAATTAATAATGAAAATGCAACATGGCCCTTGAAACCATTTTTACTTTGATACTCTAAACAGCCTGAGTAAACAAACTTGTTTAGCTTTTCGTTTTTCAAATAAATTTGCATAATTCCTTTTTCAACAACCTATTTTGAAAACAGTAAATACATTATGTAAATGACACTAAATTTGCACAGACTTTTAAACAGGGATAATATGGAATCATCTGCATAAAGACTTTTATTTTTGTATGTACTTTTCTGGAAAAAAGAGGATGGTGTGGGAAATACAAACTTCACTGAAGAACCTACTTCACACATTTGAGTAACGTACTTTTCCACAGTTGAACATCAGTAATTTGTTTATAAGCAACTGCATTTTCAAGAGTGCTCTTCACTAATCTGTCCTTAACCTTAATTTTTCTACTTTCCCTCTAGGACTGAGGTTGCTCAGATTTACCACCAGGTTTCTGATAAATTTTGTTAATTATCGTAACTCACCCTTGGAGATGTCTGGCAAGATGGAAAGACACTTTTCTTCTACTTTCTTTAAGGCCATCACATGGCTGAGGGGGAATAGTAGTTGTTACACTGTATATGGGATAGGAAGAGTTCAAGAAATTCTACGAACTTACGATATAAAACACCATAGGATTTAGACTTAAGTGAAAAAGCTACTGTCTGGGGACATCATCAAAACCCAAAAACCGAATTCTGGCCCTTTGAATTTGTACAGCATATTATACTACCCTTTTTGTGTCTGAAACCTGCAGTTTCATTTTGTGATGAGGTATGTTTGTTTAATCCTGTGGGAAAAGCAGTAGTCTTCATGCATTTTCACCGGTCGTGTGAAGCTTTTTTATGTTATTATAGGAGTTGGAAACCTCACAGAATCCAACTATGCGGTAATGAATTCACAATAGAGACAAAGCAACTTAAGCTCAGCTTTGGCATTTCTGTATCCTAATGATTTCTGCGCAGCAGTACCAGTGTATTAACATTCAAATATTCATATACGGGCTTCATCGTTACTTCTGAATCAGAATTCTAATTTGTGTTTTGTAGAACTGTTAAACTATTTTTTTGTGTCTATTTTAGGTTGGGTGTTGAAAACAAAAACTTACTTCAGTAGAAACTCTCCAGTCTTTCTGCTGGGAAAATGTTACCACTTCAAAACTGATGGTGTGTACACAGCATTTAACTCATTTCAATCTTATTTGGCAGGAGCTCTGAGGATATATTTTTACTTTGCTAGAAAGACAGTTACCAAATCCAAAATGTGAATACGAAAAGCTAAGAAAGTACTAATTTAAATGTCCAACACCACCACTAATGCAACCCATCCTAAACTGCTTTATTCAGATTTTACACTGAAGTCTTGTTCTTTCTGTAAACATTAGTGCTGTAACTTGCAATTTACTTCATTTATGTATCAATTTGAGATTTTCTTCCTAAAAACTCCTGAATGAAATAGTGACAACACCTGTACAAAAAGTCACTACACCAACACCTTTGTTACCATTTTCCGGTATGCAGTTTTCTAAGAATCTCGATGTATTTGACAGTTTGCATTCAGGTGAATGAAGCAGTTGCTTACTTGCAAGTCAGTGAGTCCACTGGCACAGCAATGTGGCTGTGTTGCCTTCTCCCGCCCCTCCCCAGCTGGCACATTTCTATGTTTGCCTTCTACTTTTCCGTTCTTGTATTTGAAGCGATTGTTACTTTTTGCAAGTTTGCCCCATCTTTCTCATAGAATAGTTGTATGTTTTTACTTTCCTTCTAATAACAGAAGTACCATACCAAGTTATAACTTAATTTTGTGCTTTGCCTTACAGAATCTGGTGAACTCTCTACAGATGGGTCCAATTTTGATAAAATCAACACGGAGATTTCAGGAAACGTTGAGGAGTTTCGTAAAGATTTTATTTCTAGAATATGGCTGACTTACAGAGAGGAATTTCCTCAGATAAAGGGGTCTGCGTTAACAACAGACTGTGGTTGGGGTTGCACACTGAGAACTGGTCAGATGCTGCTGGCTCAAGGTCTTATGCTTCATTTTCTCGGTAGAGGTAAGTTACAAGAGATCTCCTCTGTATCAGCATGATAAGCATGAGTGTTCTGTAGGGAGTGTTCTGGCCTTTATGTAGCCAGAATCAAAAGTGCATGCTGGTTTTTGTTCTGGACTTCCTCTCATTAACATTGGAACTATTAGATGGCATCAGAGCAGTGATACAGCTGAGCGAGCTACTTTCCATTTCTGAAAAAGGGAATACCAAGGTGTGTCAAAGGAAGATGCTGGAAACTCCACAGAAGCTAACTGTGAAGTGAAATACCACAAAAACTTGTGATCCCATACCTGGGTATTGTTATTATCCATTCAAGTGTCCACTTCTCTTCAGTCTTGCTCATTTTGGGAACTCAAGGTGTGGAACTGAGTTCCACAGCCATAGCTGTGGGCTATGGCAAAAGTGATGTTCTTCTATCAGTTTTAAAGTTGTACATTATTCAGTTCTTCTAGTATTACTATATTGAGTTAATAGAACGATTCTAATCTAACTTCATTATATCATTCTTTGTGTTGAAATTTGCACTACTTAATTTCCTCCCCCCCCCGTACTTACAGAGGAATGTCCCTTTTTTTCTTATCGTTGCCTGTCTCAAAATACTCCCTCAGTCACAGCTGAAAGAAGTAGGTTTAGGAGACTTTGAACATGCTCTGCTTTCAAAGGCTAAGGGTGTGTGTCTTCCCCAGTCTTACAAGCTGAGCCATGTCCTCCATAGAGGTGGTTTTGCTTCTCATCGTTAACCACCTTTTCTTTTAATGCTTTTATCAATCCCTTTCATAGTCTACCACGTTGCCCCTTTCAAACAATCGGTCATGTCCCCTGTCACTACTGCTTGTTGTCAAAATGATCCAAGACAAGGGTCTGAAGCCACCCAGGTGTGTTAGAGAGAACACAGTGTGTTGTTTACTCAGCCATTTGCTGGACCCCAGGAATACTTTAGAAGATAGTTCTGAAAGCCTGTTTTGATAATACTTAGGACTTACTGTGCAAATATGATGTAAGCTGTGAACATAGTCCCAAACAAGCTGTGTCACAAAGTCCTCTTTCTTGGCAGTGTCATGACCGAACTGTCAGATTGGCTTACTGAATGTTCCTTTTGCTTTAGATATTTAAGTCATAAATCATTCATTATCCCTTTCAATTGACTGCACATATCACAACGTATGAAAATACTTCTGCTGAGAATACAAATCCCTTAAATATAACTTTTGTTATAAATACATTTAAAGACATTTTAAAAATCTGATCAGAAGACTGCCTGTGAGTAGGAATGCATAATGGCTCATTCTGAAGTAACCTGAAACAAAAAAGCCCCAGGTTTATGTCTTCAAAATCCATGGTTACAAAGAATTCCTTGCACTGTCCCCCATGCATCCTAATCTGGAAAGTGATTTGGTGATTCCAGAGTGCTAGTGTTTCTGTGGCAATCCAAATGCATAGAAAAATGGAATATGTATGGTCTTTCTGGGCTACTTTTCTCATCACCTAGTCTTCTGACAGCTGGTGAATTATCTTTTGAAAAGCTTTTTATGAGGTCTGGGTAGCTTTTGGAACAGATTTAAGTGTTTACGTGAAGTTCTTCATCGCTGTTTACTCTTTTCCCAGAGATGTTTTCATTATAGGTTAATGGTATTGTTTCTGTTACAAAGCAAAACTTGACTGCAGTTAGTAGCTGGAATACTTACACTTCCACTGCTATGTGGAATGTTCCAGATATTGCTGGATGATGTTGTAAATGAATTTTTATTTTAAGTATTAAGGTACTGGTAAGTTTTACTTTGAAATGGATGTGCTTGAGACACTGATGTATATTTGAAGCTCACAGCACAGGAATAGCAAGGCCTGTGATGTTGCTACGTTGAGCTTACGCGTGCATCTGCCTGGGTCTGCGGTGAAAATAAATTAACGTGAGGTTTCACAGAGGGGTGCTGCTTGTGCTAAGAGGCGTTGACACAGGGTGGTTGTCACACTGTCATAAGAGTGGGTGGCATGGAATACGGCCACTACCAGCAATACTTGTGACATTACTGGAGCGCCACTTTAGATTTTTAGAATTAAAATATAGTTGCCTCTGTGCTTCTTCTTTGTTTCTCAAAGACTTTTACATGGATACTTCAGTGAGAATTACGAGGAGGGCTGCAGTTCTTGCTCTCTGTCAGTATTAGTTTGGAATGGTTCCTCTTGCTGCTGTAATGGCAGCTTTCTGAACCTCCAGGAGCTTACCTGGATCCGGCTCACAGAGCAAAAGCACCCCGTCCGTAGGGTTTGTGGGGTGTGTTGCTTACTGGCATGTGGCAGCCTTCCCCACTGCCTTCTGGGATGTGTGTTGTAGACCTTCAGGGTATGTTCTGATCTAACAGTATGTTCGCTGTGTTTTGGAAGTTTCCTCACATGCTCTGTGTTGCAAGTAGTTGTTTGAACTTGTGGGAGAGACTTCCAGTCATCTGACAAGGCAAGCGTTACTGTTGTCTAGATACGCTGAACCACCATTATGCTACGAGAGGAACGTGTAGGAGGTTTAGAGAAACCTTTACCCAGAAATGCAGACTGTAGATACTGTGCTGAATAGTATTTAAACACATTATTGTAATCTAGGTAAAGAATTCACAAATACAGTGAATAAAGAAGTCTTGTCTATTTTTATGCTGCTCTCCTTTGAAAATTTGCCAGGAAGAAGTGTTTGTTTTTACACGAATAGTTCCTCAGGTTTGCCTAATTTTTTTAATAACTGACAAACCAGAAGAGTTAAAAACAGCTTCTGAAACTTCTTGTTTGACATGGATAAAACTTTTTAGATGGTACTGAATAGTTAACTTTCATATTTTTAATATGTAAGATAGTTCTAATCTGTGCCTTGTAATTGGGTTTGTCTTCTATATCTTAACTGACTGTTATCATGGAGTCTGACCTCAGCATAAATTGCTAACAAATATACAGTTAGTATTTTGTTTCACCTATCATTCAGCAGAAAATAAAAGCAAATCATATTTCACTCAAATTCTTTGTTTACATTTTAACGCTGACATTTGTATGTAAAGTGCATATTACTGGTCTGAGGAACGTGGGGGAGAAAGGGATGTTCTTTGTTAATTATTCCAAAAAGTTAATCTTAAGCCTAATATGGATCCTAAAATTTTTTGCTGCAGCCTGGGTCTGGCCAGATGCATTGGACATTGACAATTCGGATTCTGAATCATGGACAGCCCATACAGTGAAAAAGCTGACAGCGTCATTCGAAGCATCGCTTACAGCAGAAAGAGAACCCAAGATACTGTCAAATCATCATCAGGAAGCATTAAAGAGAAACTGTGATGGCAGTGAAATGAGAAATGAAGTTTATCATAGAAAAATAATTTCTTGGTTTGGCGACTCTCCGCTGGCAGCTTTTGGCTTACATCAGCTAATAGAATGTGGAAAGAAGTCTGGAAAAATTGCGGGAGATTGGTATGGGCCTGCAGTCGTTGCACACATTTTAAGGTAAAAATACCTTTATTCTTATTGTTACCATGCCTTATACATTGCAGGAGAAGCATTTCATAGTGCTATGAGTTTACTTCAGCTAAACTGAGCATCTCATCGTTCATTATTGGCTTTGTAAAATGTCCATATTTGTAGCAATCCTGGAGATTTTTCAGAGGCAGGAAGGGAAATAGCAGTGGGTGCAGGAACTGAACTCTGAGCCTTTGTTCAATCTTATTTCAGAAGAAAAACAAAAAACCCAAAAGACTCTTTTGCTGTACTTTGGGCAGTAGGAGTCCCAAGTATCTCTCCCAAACCTGGGCTTTTAAGTAGAGCTGCATTTAATGAAATGTTCTAAAAACTAACCACTCTTTCAACCTTGGAACATGCATAACATTATAGATTTTTTTTTTAATACTGTAACCTGGGGGCTGTAATGTACTGATAGTGTAATGAAATGTCAGAGCTAAAATTGATGTTTTCAGCATTTCTTTGCACACATCAAATTCTTGTGAAACTGTAAATGTATGGGACTATTAATATTATAATTATATCACAGTAAAAGTAAAGGGTCTGTGACATTCAGTGTGGTTAAAAAAAAGTCGAAAGTCAAATTTCTCTATACTATGTGCCTTTATACGTAATTTCTTTGAATATTACTGATTTTCTGTTTGGTTTGAATTTTTTTTTAAATACCCGTATATGCTTATGTTCTTGGTGGGTTCTAGTTTACCAATAAACTGAATCACTAATAAGTCATTTAAGCAGCAGAAGCTGAAGTTCATACATCTATGAATATGTGAATAGAAGAATTTAGTATAAAAGTATATAAATCTTAAATTAAACTCTACCGAAATAATCAGGTGTATATGTGTGCATACATGTAAATGCATACAATGATGTGAGGTCAGCGTTCTTTATGTGTTTTCTTCTGTTTTTTTCTGATGATAGAAACTGTCAGAATTCTTTTTGCTTGCTTTAAATTGCAGTAGTCTGTTTACCTAATGGGAGCAGGGCGGGCTTTGGTCCAAAATTACATTCAACACAAACCCACCAGTGATTTCCAACACTGCAAAGGTCTCCTTTCCTAGGTCTCCTTTCTCTCTTACAGCAGCACTAACAATGTATAGCGCTCTCATAACTTGAGAATGAGTGTATTAAACGATTCCTCAAAATATATTGTGAAATAAAGGGATAGTGACCATTTAATGCAAGCGTGTATTAAAGTCAAAGGCTAATCTTCTGTTTTGAACACTTTAATTTCTTTACAAATGCTGTCCTTGATTGATGATCATGCTTCAGAGTATCGACATTTATTTTCTTTTTAGTTTTTAGGTCCATTACTCTTACTCTTTTGAGAATAGCCTAATCTTGCAATTATCTTTTTGAAAGTTTTGGTGAAACCTTACAGCTTTATGTGCTAGCCTTTATTTCCATAGACATGAGGCACTAATTTGTGGCTCGTTACATGAACTGAGGTCAGCTAAAGAGATCTATCAAGCTGAACATAATATTTTTGTCAGCAAATTTAGCCTTTATTTTCCCAATACACATGGCAGAAAATTGTTACAAACAGAAAGAAATAAGGCAGTGAATATGAATTTGATTGTAACTTGATGCATTTCTTTGGGCTTTTTTTGGTGAGTTTCATTGTTTCTTCTAAATAGCCAGGCATTGTCGTCTTTGCTTGGGAAAAACATGTTACCATATACCCTGGATCTTGGCACGCAGTGTTTAAAATAAACAGACAACCACTCCCCACCCCAATCTGTATTTATCAGAAATGGAAGGTGTCTTTAATTAAAAAAACAAACAAACAAAAAACCAAACCAAACAGAAACTGCAAAAAAACCCCAAACAACAAATTAAAACCAACCTGTTTCTAAAAAAATCAAATAATTTGTCTATTTACTGTTAATTTCTTTAAAATCAGAGATGAGTTAAATAGTTTTGTGTTTGTACTTAGAAAAGCTGTTGAAGAAGCAAGAGACCCTGAGCTACAAGGAGTAACAGTCTATGTTGCTCAGGATTGTACAGGTAAATGTTGTGATTATGTAGATTTTGCAAACATTTTAGATGCTTTTTACGCCTTTCAGTAAGCACTTAACAATAGACCTCTAAAGGAAAAAAAACTCAAAAATGGATCCACAAAATTGAGATAATGTAGACAAAGGGGTTATATGCAGTTGTTTGTTCTCTTTGACAATCCGACATCACAACTTGAAAGCTTCGTGCTCTGCTTGTTTGGTATCTTGTAGTGGAAAATAGTGGCATTCCAAATCCAGCAAGGTAACTTTTTCTTACAGTCTGCCTGTTGTAACTTTTTATTTTGGATTTAAATCAGTTAATAATCTGTCTTATACTTGCTTCGATGTTGTTTTAGCAATAAGCTAGTAAGGACTTCCATATCTTACTAAAAATAACCCGAAAACCCCAACCAAACAACTGAAAAATACTTCAGTTCAGTTAGATTTGTTAGTTACATTTTATTTGTCTTTTCATCACAGGATTCTTTTACCTGTTTTTCTAGTGGGGAAAAAACCACACTGCACCAGTCTCATAGAATACTAAGAAGTAATTTTCGCTTGGAGTTCAGAGGTGTGAGCAGGATAGTGAACCCGAGTTGGTGGTAACCTTTCTGCTGCTCTAACGGGGCATTTTAAATAATCAATAACAGGCAGAGGAGCTTAGAGCTCTGGATGTTCAGGAGCAGAAAATGATGACAAGATGAACTAAACGTGCGGTGAAACTTTACACTAATGACTATAGTCTTTCAAATCTAAGCACAATGTATTACTTCAGTAGCCATGTTTAGCTGCCAGAAATTTTAGTTATGTCATAACTGATCTTGGGATAGGACAGACGAGACCGACATCCCTGGATAATCAGTCAAACTGGTTTTAAAGAGATACTGTTTAATCATACGGTGAAAACCAGTTTCACCTGACTTACAACGACAGTGGAAACTTTTAAAATTCTATTAATTTTTCGCTGCTTTGTTCTGGTGATGATTTTTCACATCTCTCTTAGTTTGGAGGGAGTAAGCAATACTGCATTAAGTTTTTTCACTCATTTTCAGTGACTGTGTTGTATTAACTTTAGGCAGCAAACGTGAGTTTTTATTAAAATCAGTTATTGTCTTTTTTCCCCTTTTACGTGTAGATGTTTCTGTTAGCTGTAGGCTTTCAATTTTTAAATTACTCCTTTTAGAGAAGTTTATATCAAGTGAATAAATATTTATTGGTTTTATCCTAACCTACCCCTTCTGCATTTTCCTGACAATATATCTTATTTCAGCAGCATCACATTACCGTTTTACAAAATATTGCTGAAAATAAGGAGGCATAATGCTGTTTTTCATCAGTCACTCAGAGTTATATTTCAGGACGACAGTAGTATTTTGGAGAACTGTAGTTTTAGTTTGTCAAACTAAGTGATGACATGTTGTAGGTGTGTCTTTGTAAAAGCTGGCAGTTATATTTTAAATATGAATATTTCTGGGTGTCTCCTTTCAGTCTACAGTTCAGATGTTATTGACAGACAGTGTTCTTTTGTGGATTCTGGAAAAGCAGTCACAAAAGCTGTAATTATATTAGTTCCTGTGAGACTCGGTGGAGAGAGAACAAACATGGACTACATAGAGTTTGTAAAGGTATGAAACTAGAGTTCAATCATTTTTCAAATAGTAGCACTAGGTGATATGAAAAGCGACTTCATGATGGTAATCTTCTACCTATTAAATGTGTGGTGGTGATTTTACAGTTGAAGGTTGTAAAGTTTGACTTTACAGATTTTAAATTTCCCTATTACAAGATCAGACATAATTGCAGAGCACATGATGTCCCTTGGTAAAGCAGCGATAACTGTCCTACTTCTAAAGTAGCTACCTGAAAAGACGTTAATGCAGTGGCTCAAATTACGAATGGTAATTTAGTTACATATGCTATTAGAGTTGTGCTATATTAAGTATCCATCAGCATTTTAAAGTATAAAGATACCATATTCCTTATTCTGTTTCTTATTTCTTTTCTTAAATGTCAAATGGTTTAGGGTTGTTGCTTCTCTGTTCTTCCCTTTTTCTTTTGTCTTTCTCTTCCCCGTAAGAGAGGGGTTAGAATTTTTTATATCTTTCGTCACTACTTCAAGAGTTTTTTCATTGTCTGGACATTAGGATGAATGTTTTTAAAGCCAGTGACAAGGAGTAGCAAGTAGTTACTACAAATAAAAATTAATATTAAAAGAAGTAAAACTCAATGAGAAAGCAGAGTGGAGGAAAGTCTATGCTGTCCTCTTCTTTTCAGCAGAGCTTCTGCTTATGGTGCAAACACCTGAAGATGTACTGTAATCCTACCTTGCGAGCACAAGAATACTTTTCATAGGGAAGAGATTGTTCTCTTAGCCCTGCTGCTTTATCATTTTCCATGCTGCTGTTTATCTGTCTTTTAAATTCTTGTTTTAATTTTTAAAATACCACAGTGTAGTAGCATGTACAAAATCTGAGAGTCTGGGGGTTTTTTTTGTTTTGTTTTTTGTGACTGTGTCTTCTCTGTAAAATTTTAGGAAATGTTTGGTTTTTTAATGGCATGAGGAGACAGAGTGATGAAGCCTTTTATTTAAGTGATGAACTAATAAATTGTTTTTCTTTCCTGATTCTTTTCCTTGTGTTTTCAGACAGTTGGTTTTGGAAGGTTTTAGTTCTTCTCTGATTAGTTCTGACAGAGCTGAGATAAGACTGTGGTTGCAGACATGATGTACGGCAACCTTACTTTACTTTCAATGTTAACTGCAAAAAATCCTTTGAATCAGTCATGTCCAGGAAAACACATAGTGCCTTCGTTTGTAAGCTAACAAACAGTTGGTTCTGCAACTTTCATATGGCTTTCTCAGCGAAAGAAAAGTGACTCCAGTTCTTTAATACTGGCTTTTATTATTGATGGATATCTCTGGCTAGTTTTACCCTGCACAGGCTTTCTCAATTTAGCTCTCAAAACCACTCTTTTGCCATAGTAAAATATGTTTGCATGGCACGAGGTTTCATAGCACAGTCACGTTGTCTAAGCTTGCCTGGTACAACCGGCTTTACCAGGGTGATTTCTGCTGCTCATTTACAAAGCCTGGTACTGCTTTTTGCAGTCTGTTATAACAGAGATTGTGATAAGAGGGCTTTCAATTGCATATATTAGTCACTCCAATGTCTATCTTGACTGTTCACAAGAAGTGACTAAATTTCTTGGGGTCTGGATTTAAGTTAAAAATGCAGATTTTAGAATGTAGTACAAGAGGTAATTTTTACAAAGGATTTTATATTTATGGATGAAAATTGATAAATATTTTATAATTCACTTTTACAAGAAAATTCCCATCGATTAAACAGTTATTCATTACTCTAAGTAGCTTTTCTCCCTTTCTGTTTCACTGGCAGAGGATGTGTCCTCCTTAGCTGTTTCAGACCTTTGCCTCTGATCTGCCAAAATGTTCTGTAATGCTCAGCCACCAAGGAGCATATTCTAAAAAAGCCTTCTCATTCGTATTTTAAGTAAGCAGCACTTTCTCTTAGCCCATATAAATGATGCTGAAGTTGTCTTTGTAGCATCTCAGGTGAGGAGTACAACAGTTTTTGTTATACGTTATTTTATCATTGTCTAAGCAGAGAAAATTTTATCTTGAGAAGTTTTGGTCTTAATAGTACACAAAATATCAGTCCTTTTGCTGAGAGAAATTTTGTCCACTTATACAATTATAATGTAATGGTTATACTTTTACTGGTTGATCTGTTAGAGGAGAGAATATGACTGCCAGCTAATGGGGATTTCACTTCAGGTCAGCCAATTGTCTTTTGGATTGTTGTCCCAGTTTGGGCCAGTGTCCAAGTTTTTGGACCCAACACTTGCCTAGTGCCTCAAGAAACCCACTGTGATTTATGGACATTTAAAGGCTGTTCAGTTTTCAGAGTATTTAATGGTTTTGGGCTTCAGTTGCATTAGAACATTTGGGCTCAGCTTTCCAAAGTGCTCAATGCTGGCAAAATTCAGCTCCCACTGGAGTTGGTGGTATAACTAATGGAGAGCCATGCTAAGCCAAGACTGAATATTCACAAAAATCCTGATGAGGCCTGGTAAGAAACAGAACCTCATGAAAACGAGAAGAGTAGAAATCTGTTGAAGAGAGAGTGAGGAAAGTCCTCCATGCCTTCTTCCATTCCTTTGCTAGGTACTTCTTTTAATAGAGAGATGATCAAGGGGAATTTCTTTGGTGTCCATTGCTCATGGCAACATCCAGACCTTGTGCATGATAGAGACATTTCAGTCAGTTATACTACTGAAATATTCTTACCTTGGCAAAACTGCATGTATACAGGTAAATCCTTCCTCCCCAGCACTAGAAGGTATATCCATAAAATCGACATTTTATTATGTAATGATAAGCCTGCTAGATTTGTGTGCCAGCACAGACATGTATATTACAGAACCCAACTTCTTTCAACCTGAATGAACAGAAATACACTGGCAGCACTGGTGTGACTGTAGCCCGCAGCTGATACCTCAACTCTTTCTGTCCTTGGTGGCTCCTAGCTTTGCCATGGGTGTAGTCCTTTCTTTACACCTCCAGACTGAAGTGATTCCTGTGTTTCACCCCATGTCCCTCTTTAAATCTCATTAGGTGTATGCATAATGACTCTTTCTCAAAGTTCCTACATACTATACTGATGGTTCTGATTCTTCTAGCCCCACAAACAGCATCCAGTAAGATTTATGGGGGTTGTCTGTTGTGTGTCTGTCCCTCCTCCCATGTTTTTGGCTGCTAATTTTAGAGCTGTATCTTTTAATTACTATGTAACTGTATGATGTGAAAGTTCATACTCTATCCAGACTTCTACATTTGAATGCAAAAAGAAGAGAGCCCCCAGGGCCACAGAACATAAATGTATATGAACTCTGTAAATCTGAATCCTTTGATACCTTTTGACTAAGCAACCTGTGCTCAACTTGTATGACATACATTTTGTCTCCTCACTCAAAATGACACTGCCAATTCTCTCAGTGTATGGGGATCTCATGAAAAGGGAGGACTTTCTCTAGAATATCCGATGGTATGTTTTCACTTTGGTCAGCTGTAAGCTTCTAAAAATTGAGTCAAGCCCCAGAAAATCATTAAGTCACTCTTAAAAAAGAAAGAAGAAAACAATTATTTTCCTGAAAACAGTAAAGAAAGAGCAGATTTTAATTCAGTTTAATATTTACTCTTTTTAACACTGTCCTAATTATTTAATGTTTTGCTTATAGGGCATTTTAAGCCTTGAGTATTGTGTTGGTATTATTGGTGGCAAACCCAAGCAGTCGTATTACTTTGCTGGATTTCAAGGTTAGTGTTTTAATATGGTACGTCTCTTCAATATTTTTCTTTAAGAGTTAGGAAGTTAATATTGAACCAGTGGGAAATAGCATGATTAAAATAGCAAAATGAGTACCTTATTAATTCATCATATCTACCCAAGTCCAGTCATTTGTCATTTACCCCATGTAGTAATTGGATTCTGTAAAATGTACATTTAATTTCCTTTGTTGCATAAACAAGGCATAATTTATCTGTTTCACCAAACTTCAGGAGCATTTGCTGTTACTGTCTGGCAGTTCTTATTTACGTATTTACTTTTTTACTAGTTCAAGTGGTGTTAGTTGATGCTTAAATGACAAGCAATATATTCTTCCTGTCAGGATGAAGTAGAACAATACATTTTTCATATGCAAACTCCAGAATATAATTGTGTGTTTGTAAAAGTAATTTTATCACCAAAAATTAAATGACAGTCTCATCACTTTATAAAAATTCTGCTTATACAAGCATATTTGATTATGCGAAAGTTAATCTGTCCTGCAAAAACCTATGCTTCAGTCAATGAATATCAGCCTGGCAAGCAGTTACTTGCTGGCTTTTTTTTCAGCTGTTCTGCATAGAAATTGGATTGTAAGCAGTGTAATAATAAGGTGTTTTTTGAATTACTTGTCTTCTGTTTTGTCCTTGTAGATGACAGTTTGATTTACATGGATCCTCATTACTGCCAATCTTTTGTAGATGTCAGCATAAAGGATTTCCCTCTTGAGGTAGTATGGATATAGACCTGGCACTGTTTTCTTCCCATATGAATCAAACACTAATTATTTAGAGATGTTCTAGCTAGCTGCATCTTTATGGGTTTACAGTTACATGTTATTTATCAAAGTTCTGCCCTTCTTTATAGGCCTATAATCAACAAAAATGACCAGAGGTTAAAAACTCAATATGGGGTTTTGATTTTTACTTCATTAATCTTTGTCTGTTTCTTTTTAATGATCAGAAAAGCTCAAAAACAGATGATAACTTCACTTAAGTAATTTTCCATCAAAGAAAATAGACAATATTTGTAGTACTTAGTGTAGTACTTGGATTTGGTTTTGCTGGTTTGTCTTTTTGGTCAGTTTTGGGTTATGTTATTTTAAATTCAAGTTGCAATCAACACCATGGAGAGAGTTACTGTAGTGTTCTATAGTAGGAGCCTGTTTTCAGGTTGGAACCAGAGTTCCTGCAGAATTACCCGCTGCTTCTTTATCCAGGAATCAGCAATATTTCTCTACTGGAGTAGGTGGTTATAATTTCAAATGTAACTTCTGCTCCTAACAACTTTGCAGGTGACTTGTTTAGCTTCATACAAGTGGAAGTTTTTGAGGCTTATCAGTGAGGTTTGTGGTTGACTAGATGAATTTTACTCGTCTGAACTGTTTCTTTCAATGAGTCTTGTTATTATGTTTAATCAAGCTGTTTTTATGATAGTAGTTTCCAAGAAACTGACATGTCTGAAAGTGTAGGTGCTGCATTTGTTCTTTCTTTTCTCCCCGACCCCTTTCTAGGCCACGACTTTCTGGGTGCATCTAGGTGTAGTGAATGCATCTTTTCAGGCTATGCCTAGGTCTTAAAAATCATGCTTGGTTTTTTTTTGTTGTTGTTGTTGTTTGGGTTTTGGTTTTTTTTACAATAGTGTGTTCCCTTTTCTTTAACCTCTTGCCAAATAACACGCATTGAAAATAGATAGAGCTAAAGGAGGTTATTAAAGAACTTAATTTACAAGTACCATGGGGAAACATTGTCAGTTGCAGAAGTAAGTGTTCAATAGCCACAGTACTCACAGT
The DNA here is from genome assembly GCF_949628215.1 of Phalacrocorax aristotelis. NCBI lineage: Eukaryota > Metazoa > Chordata > Aves > Suliformes > Phalacrocoracidae > Phalacrocorax > Phalacrocorax aristotelis. The sequence goes on along the minus strand of NC_134281.1, from coordinate 42,089,786 downwards.
AGACGTACTCGGTGCCATCCATACAAACTCTCCTTCTTGCCCTTGTGTCCAACTTCAACATGAACTTCCAGCCTCCTCAGAGCAACTCTTCATTCAGTGTAGGAACACTCTCTGGCTGCATCAAGTGCTTAGGACAGCATCAACTGCTCTAGAACAGAGTTGTTTAGTAGTAGTGCTTCCTCCTGCCACCGTGTTCTGTGAAATTAAGCACTCCTAAACATGGAAACACAGCTTCAGAAAAAACATACTCCATTTAAATAAGGAAGAGGAATATGTATTTATCTTCATCACCTTTAAAATACTAGCTACCTAATGTAGAATTCTTAAAGGTTTGCAGTGAAGTTCTGTAAACAATGGAAGCAAGCCATATGCAAATCTTAAACTCACACCTGAGGAACTGAGTAGGTGACCTTACATTTTAAGTGTAAACAGTCAACTTAAGTCAAATGGTATGTAATGAAGTTATGTATCATCATGGGTTCTGTTTTGTATGGCAGCTAAGAGTTAACTTAAACTGAGAACAGTGGAATGAACTGCAATTGTCCTGTCTGTTGTTATGAAAAGAAAGATCTGTTAACGTATGTTGAAGTTGATCACAATACCTTAATCAAAATACCATCAAATAGGATTTAGGAAAAGTACTTACATATATCAAAGGACTTACTCAGGGCTTATGTCAAATCCTAGGGCCGACTTAAAGCAAACACTACATATTTTTGAATATTTATGTTTAACAAGATGCTTTAATTAGCGTGACATGTAAGATAGAAGTATAAGATTCCCTAGAAAATGAAAAGGTTCTGAATTTAAAAAAGGAACATAGCAGCAAAACGTACCAGAAAATCCCCTAGACAGAAACCTTCATTGTTTTTAGAGATGCCTTTAGATTTATCCCATTGAGATATTTGGAAGAAGAGTTGGTGAGTCCCAGCCCTACCTATTTGTATTGTGGCAGCAGCCAGAGAGTTTAACCAAGATCCTTGCCACTTCATGCTAAGAACTGTAGTAAAATACAGAGCCTTCTCTGAAGATTTTACAGGATAATTGGGTAAGCTGGACAAAAGATGGGAAGAGCACACAGAAGCAGAGCTGAAGTGAATTCCTTAAGGTGACACTGTAGCTGAGTGGCCAAGCTACAAAAAATACTCATCTTTTTGGTTTCTGTTCCCATGCCTTATCCTCCAGATTGTGCTGCAGACTGGCATTAATGTGAAGTTCCAAATAATAATAAGGTTTAAAAATGTATTTTGAAGGTACGCGAGCTGCCAGCTTGGCTCGATCGCATCCTAATGCTTTTCTGCAGACGGAAAATATATTGCAATTTAATGCTTAGTGCATTTAATAGTATTATATCTTTGTCCAGAAATGTCAAAAGTAAACAGAAATTGCTTTCTTAGTGTGGATAGTTGCTTGTTAGATTTATCTGTAGGGAGTATTTTCAAAATTGACAAATTGTCCAGAATAAGTTGGAAATCAATCCACTCTGTATTGGCTTCCAGAATCCATTTGTTTGGAGGAGTAAAAAAAAAAAAAAAAAAAAGCATACCCGCTTCTCTTTGTTGTACAGTGATTTGTGTAGCATTAACGCTACTGCCCTGAACAGTACAGCACAACTGTAGTTGCAGTGTTGATGCTGAAATGTGATACGTAAGGCAGGGTTCAATTTATGTATTTGTTGACTTAGGAACGAATATTCAAAATACAATTTCTGCATGTAAAATTTGAACAGAATTAGGAGAAAAAACAGTGACTAAAGTCAATCTTGTAGAAAGAGCACTTCTCATCTTTGCGATATTTTTAAGCAGAGGATTAATAGAAATACCTCTCAGGTTTGTAATTTCAAGTAAAGAACAAAATACTCCAGTAAGTAAAACTATTACACTGACAGATACACTCAGATTAGGTAATCAGCGCTATCATCTTCTGTAGATTGACTTTTCTGACTGGCAAAAAGAAAAAAAAAAAAAAAAAAAAGAAAAGGATGAAATGCTTTCTAGTATGCAAGCTGCTTGATGTTAGATGCCAGGGGTTGCTGGTGCTATAGTCAAATTAGATTGTAGCAGTTTTCAGCTTTCCTTTACAGAGGAAACACAGTGGTGTTGGTAAGAAATCTGCATTACTCTGTCCTGGTGTTGCTGTTGTGTTAGTAGCTGTCCTGGTCCTGTGCTGATAAGCGCTGTGCCAAAAGAGCTGTGAGCTGTGCACAGCTTACATGTAAATGTGAAAGGAAATAGCACAGACTGTTCACTGGAGAATATTGATCACTGGGGGAAGTTAATAAAAAACAAAATCTGCATTTTAGGACAGTGGTATCTCCATTGCAGTGTGGTGCAGACATGGTGTGTTAGCGTTTGTTACTGAGCAGCTGTAGCAGGATTGGTAGTGGTTTAATAGACATAGAATGGTGGGGTAGTCCTGCATGTTAGGAGACTAGAGAGGACTGCCTTTGAGAGACGGTCAGGGGTGACCAAATAATTTCAGTTATTAGACAACAAGCTTCACCAAAACTACAGTTCCTGTAATAAACACACACATAATCAGGGTAGATAGCATATACTTCTCTTTTGTCCATAAACTGTGAATGAGGAGTGTGGGTAAGGGCTTTGTATATTTGTTTGGTTTTTTTTCTTATAGCGTGGCTGCTGGTAGTATCAGTTCACAGCACTGTCAGAGCATCATCTGTCATGAAAAGAGATTTCACATTAGGGAAAAAAAAACATTTATAAAGCAGGGCATGTTGTTTGGTTTTTTCCTGAATTGTGGATTACTGTAATAAGGTTTTGCTTTTGTGGGTTTTTTAACCAATTTAATTTACTAAAGGAAAATGCATGAGGTTGGTTTATTCCATTATGTCTCTTTTATAGAGGTTGGGGGAGGGAAAGGGGCAATGGGCAGTGGTAGTAAAGCAGTGATTGTAAGATAGCGCAAAAGCTGTTACAAATTCAATTTGCAGAAGAGCATTCACCTCCTCTGCCTTGGGAATATTCATAAAGTACTGCTCGGAGCGGCAGACCTTTGACAGATTTCAAACTACCATGGTGTTGTGTGCAAGTCTGGTGAATACAGTGTAAACAGCAGAAGGTTTTATACATGTGGGGAAGAGTGGATTTACTCGAATATTGGGGGTGGGGATGGGGTGTGTGTGAAAAAAATTACTTCAAAAGTGTGTGCTGGGTTTTAATTCAAGTGATCCAGGGGATTGTATGTTAAAGCTGTTGGTGGGGAAAAAAAGTAAATGCATTGGTCTATACCATTCTCAACCTTAACTAGGCACTTCATGTTTTTTAATCTTGGAACTTGCAGTCATTCCACTGTCCTTCTCCCAAAAAGATGTCATTCAAAAAAATGGATCCGAGCTGCACAATAGGATTTTATTGTAGAACTGTTCAGGACTTTGAGAAGGCTTCTGAAGAAATCACGAAGGTAGGTGTTGAAGTTACCGAATCGATTCCTCAGCCAGAGCGGTGTGTACTGTGTATGGATAAGGGGAGAGAATCAGCGTCGCTCTTCTGAATGGGCATCGTTCTTTTCTTGATATTTATTGCTGCTTTTATAATCATGAGAAATCTAGGTTGGTTTTCATTTCATCCGATTTTACCAATACGTAAAACCCGGGCAGACGCTGGGCCGCGTTGTGAGGCGGCCTGGGATGGAGCAGGCGGCGGAGTGGCGCCGGCGGGCCCACGAGGTGGCGCTCTTGAAATGGGAATATCCCTGCAGCCCGCCCGGCGAGCGCAGGGGTCGCCCCTGCCCGAGGGAGGGAACTGGGAGAGGCCGCCGGCCCCTCGGAGGTATTTCATCAAGCCAAAATTGTGTATTGTTTCTTGTTAGCATAAGCGCTCTTTCTGATGACATTTAAATGTAAAGCGCTGTGTTTATGATTTGGTAATAATGTTCTGAAGTCTATGGAGCAGGTATCACCCAGCAAATCTGTCTGATCATGCCCTTCCACTTTAAAAACACTGGTATGAGTTCATTTTGGTCCAAATGTCAATGTATTTTTTTTTTTCTTTCTTGATTATTACAGTAAGTGTGTGTGTGAAATACAGCATTATCAATATGTCGTATTAGCTGTGGTGGCAAATAACTATTTTGTGATTTTAAAAAAATAGTCTATGAAGGGATGCAGTGGCAGCAGAAGGTGGTCACGTTAATATTCTAACCACAGTAGTTATCACAACAGTGCAAAGAATTAATGTTTGTTCAGCATTTTGAATGTCCTGTTAAGTGGTTTTAGTATTATAGCCAAAAAAGTATTTTTAAACTTAATACTGTGTATAATCTTTAGTGGATACTGATTGATGCTGAAGGTGTTTCTTTGAATCTTGCACAGAGAGGTAGGAAGTAGATTTAAAGAAGTAGAAGTTCGTAAGCAATAGATATATGGAAAGTTTAAATAGTAAGGTTTCTAATCTTCCATGTTTTCCTGTTCTGTCCTGTATAAGGAACAATGTAATAACAGGTAAAAAGAAAATCTAATTACAAAATCAGATGCATTGGAAGTTCTCTTTCTATTTTTCCCTTCTTTCTTGTCTTTCAAGTTTGGTATTAAGTACATTTCTTTTTCTGAACATGTGTTGTGAAAATACTCATGGCCAACCTAAGTCTTGGAGCTATTATCCTGGTATTTTAGCTAGAATTTCTTTAATGTTAGTGACATTATTTTATATAAATGTATTTAAGGTACAGTAATTTTGAAATTAGAGGAAAGTTTGGCTGCAAATACAACTCGAGAAACATTCTATGGTCTTTCAATACTTCCTTCACATTCTTTGCTTTTTCCTGCTCTTCTGTTATTTTTTCCCTTTGCAATTTGAGGATGATAACTCCTGAACTATAAAGCACATATAATTGCGGTGTGCTGTATGTAGGCTAGACTAAAAAAATTAAGGTTCTTGCTGCTTTTGTGGGCAGTAAGAAGTGGGAGAAAAGATTTAGCTTTTATTACTTGAGGATAAACCTTCAGCCACATGTTCAGTGATGGAGAAGTTAAGGCATTGAAATCAAAGGCCCAAATGAAGTGACTGGAGAAACTCCATCCAAATCACATTCAAGTTACCCTTTTTTTCTGTACTTGCTAGTTAGGCAGCTATTGTTAAATAGTTTAATAATACCTGGAATTAAATAGCTGATTGGTTAAGGAGACCTGGAAACATCCAGACTTGAGAAGGATGGATTTACCGACTGGTTGTAGCCTTACTTCCAGCACAAGTACCAAGCAGGCACAGCATTTTCTGACTGGCTTCTCAATACCATGTGGCAGATCCAGGAGGTCAGCAAGAAGCTCTGGCCTCTGCACAGGACCTGCGAGGGTTCTGCCTTTTACTGGCCGCAGCCTCTGCTGCTACTTTGTTACTTAACTGGTACCCAGCTTGTCTTTCAGGTAACACAGTGAATTGTTTCCATGTCGAAACCCAGGATAGCAAATAAATAATCCACTTGGGCTACAACTGCATTTGCCTGTTTATAGCCCAGGTTCTTAGCAGAAATGAAAAGTTCTCTGAAGAACTGGACTGATTGAGTGTTGAACTTGGATGCAGTTCAGCACAAAGAATTAATTGTTGCAGTGACAACAGTGACAGTCTCAGTTTAGCACTGAAATACTAAAAAATATTGATTTTTGTGTATATTGAAAATAAATTTCTTTGCAGAAATCATCACAGTGGTATCTAAAGAGCTCTTTAGAGTTTCAAATTGTCTGTGATCACTGAGTGAGATGTAGCTTGATAGTAATTGCAGTACTCTTAACCAAATTCCACTCAACTCTTGTTTAGGCATTAGCCTGTCTCTCCAGTTTATGTTCTGTATTTCATATTTCATCATCTCCCTTAGTACACAGAGAGAGGTGTTACATGTGCCTGTAGAGAAGGAGGTTTTACGGGAAGTTGAACACAGACAATGGCAGTGGAGGTGCAGGTGTATTTCTGTCCTGATTTGGAGGGACCATCTTTCAAGGTGCAACGGTTGTTTGGTCACTATGTATTCCCTGAGATGCAGTATTTGGATGAGTTTTCCATCACAAACTTGCAATTAGGAGCTGGCCTAAGTCCACCCGTCCACTTCACAGACCAGCAAACAGCCTTCATGTGGCTATCAATTCCTGTTCCTACTAAGCCAGCTTGTATTCAGCCCTTGGAGATTAAAGGGTTTGCATCCAATTATATAGTTGTCTCAAGAAACAAAGCATTTGTACCTCTTACAAACATTTTTTCTTTCTAATGCTCATTTTTTACTCTTCCTTTTGCTTTTGCTGATTACTCTGTGTGTGTCTCTCCTGTATCTCCTTGCTTTTTAACCCAGGTTCCATATTACAATAGCCAAATGAAATGAAAATAGACAAGAGTAAAGTGGAACATTTCAGACCACAGTAAAAATCAAGGATTTTACTCTATATGACCTTTTTTTTAGAAACACCCCCTTCGTCCCCTTACTGCCTTTTTTTAAATAGTTCTTACTGGTTTTACTGTTTTAGATTAATTGTTCTCATGAAATTATGTTTAGTGATTTTAGTTCCACACAGTGTATACCTCTAGGCTAATGTGGTTCTGCATGTCACTGCACCACTGTGCTGTTTTTTCAAAGCAGGTAAGAAATCATTAAAAAAAAAAAAAAATCAGTGGAAAATTATGTGTCCAAAACAGCCTGAAAGGCTCAAATGTCTTTATGTCTTTCAGTATTTGGTGGATTTTTGTCTGCTATTAAAGGTATTTTGCTGATTGGTCTTAGTATTTGTCATTCCCCATCACCTGCTTTCTACATGCTCAGTTTTTTATTTATAAATGTAGATTTTTGGCACCCTAGTTACTGCAGCCTGTTACTGTCGTCAGTCTCTTTTTAGCTGTGTGCTCTTGATTGGCTTATTTACATAGGTGTATGTGTTTAAACTTTTAATAAAAGAATTGATGATTGTACATGCTGATTCTACAATAAAAATATCTCCCTGTGATGCTTAGTTGCCGCAGAATTCATACCTGTGCTTGAGGAGAGCGTTGTGACCGTTAACTATTTCGTAGAGTTTTTTATCTTCCTAGAAGAGCACCAGCTGCACTGAAACAAACAGCAGGTAGAGGTGATCTGTATGGAACAAGATGCAGGGTTAGACATAAAACTAGCAGCTACCTGAAGAAGAAATGGAAGTAAAGTTTAACGGGAGGAGGGGATGTTTAGATTATGCAATGCTTTTGTTTTAATAGGATGATAATAAAAATTTAAAATGCATTTTTTACTTTGCAGTCATCATCAGATAAATATCACTACTTAATATATTTCTTAATTTCCAATTAATGTTCTATCTGGTACATATTTTACCTTGTAGATGCTGAAATCTTCATCTAAGGAGAAATATCCCTTGTTTACTTTTGTAAAGGGTCATTCTAGAGACTATGACTTTGCTTCCAGTGCGCTCCATGACGAAAATGACCTTTTCTCTGAGGATGAAAAGAAAAGATTAAAAAGATTTAGTACAGAGGAGTTTGTCTTGCTTTAAGGACATTTTACACAAGATTATTGGCAGCTGTCCAGGAGAACACTTGCCTTTAAAAAAAAAGAAGTATGTGTCTTCTTCCCCAAAAAAGGCAAGCTTATGCTGAAATTGTTCTATAATTGTTCTATTTTCATAAAGATGATAATGTTTTATATGTTAATAGTCTTTAAAATGACATTTATAAATGTACTTATTAATTATTTTTGTTCACTATTAGTTGGATGGGTTTGATGTCACGTTGTGCTAGTGAGAATAGAAGGCATTGTTTAGAGCCAGGTATGCTGAAATGTGCCTACGTCCTGGTCTTGCCCTCTTAAAAAGCTTTGCTAGTCCCTAAAGCCTAACTTGTGACCCTGATGTCGTGTCAGTCCAGGACAAAGCCTGAGCAGAGGCTGCCAGGTACGTGTGGGGTTTGTGTCATGGATGCATATCCATAGGGTTTGAGACCACATTATTTCTGTTTGTAAGCAAAATTTTAGTTCTGTATTCATGTGGTGTGAGGTTAGAACTCTAATCTGTCTTGCATTGTAAGCCCAAATAATAGTTAATGCTGTAATCGTGACACACATCCTGAGCAGCACAGTGTAAGAAAGGTAAGTTTGATATATCAGTAGTAATTGTCAGTTGCAATACTGATATAATTATATAGGCCGAATTGTGAGTTAAGATACTACTTAGCAGTATGATTTTATAATGGTTTCTCATTAAGCTTGCTTTGGAGCCTTAATATGAGGAGTGAAGATAAAGTATTACCTTTCCCCACAATTTTTAAAGGTTATACTATTAATATTAACTGCAACCAATCAAAGCAGCTAAAGACAATTATTAGAAGAGAGTGGTGTTTGTTTCCTGTTTCAACTACTATAATGTTAAGGCTTCTGTCCTATTAGTGCAGCTTTTAAATCAAAGCAAATGGGGGAGTGGATGGTAAAAATTCTGGGTGGTGATTTATTTTTTTTTTTAAATGTTATTACTTTGCAAATGATTACTTGATGGTGTGTGTTCTCAGATTGCAAACAAATGTACATAAATAGCTTGATGTTTTAACAAAGTAAATGCAATATTGAAAATACATATTAACACTGCTTGGAAAATAAAAAAGGTGTGAAAACATTAAATGTATGTGCCTTTTATATTAATATTAGATCCTCTAAGAGTGAATATAATCCTGCATCTAAAACAATATTATAAGGTGTGAATACTCTGTTTATTTGCAATAAAGGCAATTTTTATTGTTGTGTTGTAAACCAAATGTTAACCTATTCTAAGTGCCGTTCAGGCACAGAAGGCACAAATGTTGCCGATCCAAATAATAAGCATCATGTGTATTCATTAAAGCACCTTTTTTTCCTTTTATGGGGAAGAAGTGACTAATAGATAGATTTCAGGCAGAGCTACATCAAGTATGTACATGTGTCAGGGCTGGAGTGTGCATTTGCACATGTTAATTGAGTTAATATTCCAAAAAGCCAAAATGAGATTGTGTTCACTGGTTTTCAGGAAAAAAAAGCCCCACACATCATTTGTCTAAATTAGTAACCTCTGCACTGTTGAATCCTACTAATAATTGGCAGAGTATTACTTTTAGATGCTGCATGTATGTGAGGATGTTTGGCTTGATCTTACTTAATATTTTTCGTTAATAGACCAGAAGAGGGAGTAAACAACATATTCATGGAATTTAGATGTCAAAATGAGGAGAATTGTGAATGTCAGTGAGAGCTAGAAAAGAGAAGATTCCTGTTTAGTGAAGCACAAGTTAATGTAGCTTTAGCAAAAATAATGCAAAACCATTGAGTTGTTCCTTTGGGTAACAGCGGACAGGAAATTAGACATGAAGTTGTACTTTGCTTTCGCATTAAAAAAAATGCAATCGTGTGCTGCATCATTAAAAGCTTCTCTCACAGAGCAGGGGGATGTAATCGGTATAATCTGGTTTCACCGATGCTCTCTTTTCTGCGTACCTTTCCACGAGGAAGGCATTAACTAATTGAAGTGCACAGAAGAACAGGAAAAATGATCAGGAGCCTGCAGGGTGGATTTAAGGAAGATTAACTTGTAGATACGTGGCTTTGTTACTCTATAGCTGAAGAGTGAGGGGAGGGAGGGAAGCACGACTGTTTACAAATATGTAGCGTCTGTGCACTCGTGAGGGGAGAGGAGTTAGAGGGAATGGCGAAAGGACAGACATCTTTGGGAAAGGGGAAGGTGCTCAAAGAAAAGCTTCCTGCGGGGGAATACAAGGCTGTGTAATATTCTCGCCCACATGTGTTGAAAGTCTTACTGTGTAAGGCTGTTAAAAACCAGGCAGGCCCAGAGGCTAACACATGCACGGCAAAGAACAATCTGCATTCAGCAGATTAGTTGAATCAATAACGTCTTTTCCATTTACAGCTTCTGTTGTTGTAGTAGTAATAATAAAATGTAATAAGCTTCAGAGGCTTTCATGCACAGCAGTCTGCAGTATTTCTGATGATGCTGAAAGCAGTGCTAAGGTGTGTGAAACAAAATATAGAGCTGTACAGCGGACTTTTTTCCCAATGATGTGTTGGGGTTTATTTTAATGAAAGTTGCTCTACAACATTGATATATGCCTCGAGTCATGTAGACAAAGACCCACATCTCTTTTGAAGATTTTACCCATCCTACCCCACTCCAGACGTCAACCTTCATAATGTTACTGGGAACAAGCCTGGCAATTGGGAAGGCGTCAAAGGAACGACTTCTTGTCTGCTCACCAAGTGCACTTACATTTTGAAACAGGCAGGGTGAAAACAGGCGGATGTTTCTGGATATGCACATGATAAAAACGGTAATGGCAGTACTTGGTGATTGCACTTTGTCATCAGACTACAACAAAACTGCTCAGACCTGATAATTCTGCAAGATTTCCACACCCAGGCCTTTGTACCTCTTGGTCTGCTGCATACTTGCAGGTACATCATGGGCCACTCGTCCTGCTGCAGTACTGGAACTAAAGGATGAATTTTCCTTCTTCCTGAACTCCCGTGGCTGAAGTTCAGGTACCTTAGAAAATCCCATGTGCCTGTACCAACCTAAGATAGCTGTGTCTCCAGAAATGAGCTGCTGTCCAAAAGACCTTTGGTTTGGTATTCTTGTAATAGAAATGGGCATAAGAGCTATAGTATGTAAGTGTTAAAAAGAAAAATTTAGTTCTGACATCCCAACAGTGAACTTCTCTGGAAGGGCAAAATAGTTTAGTCTTTTTGCAACTAGTTGATAAAGAAACATAATGGTTGAAACACCTCTGCTGAGTTTGTTTAAACGGTGGATTTTTTTTCCCCCTTTCTGACTAAAGGCAAGAAAGGCTTCAGTTCTGGAACAGCAGCTGGGTTTTGGTCCTTTAATCTGTTAGCAAATCCTTTAGTTTACCACAGTGGTGATTTACTTGAAGGCTGCTACAAATAGTTGTTAAAAACTAAAGGCTATTTTCAGGTTTTTTTCATGTTTCCCATACAAGCCTTAATCATAGACAAGCCCCTATGTTGCTCTGGTGCACTCGTGTACAGTGGTGACACAAGTTAAATTACCAAGTTACTAGAAATTAATGTTTTTCAGTAACTACAGGGGACTTTAATTGGAAACTATGTTAATCGCATAGTAATTCTCTTTACTTCGTCTGCATTATCTCTTGAAAACCGTGCAATTAATTTGTGTCATCACTGTTGCTGCTGCTGCCTTCAAACACAAACCAAATGAGCATTAGTTACTCACACACCCAGCAGTGGCCTATTTTCTTAAAGGACTTCCACAAATCACCGGCTGATTACTCGCTTGCCTGACAGAACCAGACTCTACGTACCACAGAGGTGGCAAATAGTAGCTTTTTTCAAAGCCTGAGCTTTTAATCACCTAATAACCTTTTCTTTTTTTTCTTTTCTGCCATTTCCCTTTTCCTTAGAAGGAATACTTCTTCGTGTGTTTATAATATTTAATACTAGCTTGGCACAACCTCAGGACTCTAAATTATTATCTGGGACTCTGCCTTCCCCTTCTACAAGGATACTGGCCTCATTCTTCAAACCAATATGAGACCTCAGGGTCCTCTTTGACTTGCCTCTGCCTGACCAGTAACCAAAACTCCGTCATGCTCAGAACTGATAGCAAAAGTGGTGTTTGTCCCTGCCAAGCAGCGCTGTAGCTGGGCCCAGAAGCTCGGGTAGCCCATGCAGTGTAAAGTAAAGGGCCTCTCCCTGTGACGTGGCTCTGCAGTTCCTCTGTGGAAAATACCCCCCCACTGCCACATCCCTTTCCCATTGGCGCTGTGGCCACTGGCATCTCAAGACAAATTTAGGACCTTTAAAAACGCCTTTGGCCAGCACTCGCCTTCCCTGCAGGCAATCATGAAAGGCCTGATTTCTGACCACTTTCAAACTCGAAGTCTTAGACTGGGCTGGAGACTGGTGGAGAAACAGAGTGCACTGGTTTAACTCTATGGGGAAGTAGCCTGCAGACCCTCAGGGATGTCTCTCAGGAAAGATGAGGCTGGAGAGCTCATAATGACTCATGAAATGGCAATTTCTCAAGCAGTGATTTAGGAGAGGGAGTTATTTACTCATGTAGAGACAACTGACCTCAGAGAGAAACAGGGTCTGGAGAACTGTAGACCAACTTCCAGAAGGCCTAGAAACAGAAAGATACTCAAGACTGTTATTGTTAGTGCCTATCTGTGGCTACCAGCAGAATTGCATGTTTGTGCTGCCTGTCTTTAAAGACCTGTTTTCCCTCTTGTCAGTCCCTCATGCTTCAGCAGAGCTGTAAAACTGAGGCCACCCTAATTTGTTACTGATGGTCTCCAAGCAGCTCTGCTCCTGTGAGAACAGCTAGGTGGGAGTCCCCCAAGGACGTCTCCCTTGGCAGTTATATTTCTCCCACAGTATTAATGAGATACCCCTAAAGGACAAGAACATGAGTAGGTAACTGTAAGAACTACATAAAGGTAGCTACTGTGTTTCCTTACGGGTGCAGTGGCAACTGGTGTTGAGGTGACACCATGCATACCCTCACCTGAATTTCGAAGCCAATGCTGGCTTCATGTTCTGAACAAAACCCACTCTGCCCTGACTCCTGTACAAGGCAAGACCATGTGAGTCTGGATCTGTTTGTGGTGAGTTGACTGGCTCTCAGAGGAGTCTACGTGGCCTTGCACTTTAAAAATGATGTGGTAAATACACCTGATTGACATTTAGCATGGTGACATGCTCCTTAGTTAAAGCAGTAACAGCAAACAGGTGGTTGGTTGCTCTATGTACATTAAACATCAGGTTCACTTATCTGCAATTGGCATGAAAATGCAGTTGGAAAATAGGGCATGTGGATGTGAAAGAAGGAATCCTCCTCTTCCTCTGAGTGCTGCCTGGCTGTGCAGTGGCCATGGGCAGAGTCTGCCACTGCCCAGCTGTGCTGGAGAGGCAATAATAGGCCCTGGTCTTGGTTTTTGCCCTTGTCTTGGCTTACAAATCTTTTACTGTAAGGAAAGTCTTTTGATTTGGTTTTTTTCTTTAACTTACCCCTCCAAACCTAGAAGCATTGGTAATGAGAAGCGGGTGAGCAGTTCAGTTATGCACAATGCAGCCAGAAGGACACAACAGAGCATTTGAGGAGGCAGGGAAGGGATCTCCTGTTTGCCATTAATTACAGTAAGAAAATGGACTTGCTCTGGAGACCTGATTTATTTCCAGAGTTATTGACTGTCTCTTAACTGGAATGATGGAATGAAAAGCAACCATCAGTGAATTTTGAAAGGTCAATAATGCCACAAATGAATACAAACAGCATATTTGAAATCCAGCCTGCCCTGTGTTCTGTTTATGCAACAATTTCATCCAAGGTGATATGGCTTTTTGGGGAGGCTGGAGCACCAGCTCCTCTTGTGCTACTAGGAGCCTCCAAGGGGGCAGAATATGCCAGATTACCTTATGGTCCTTAACCACCCTGCAGTTGCTTACTATGGGACTATGGATGCATTTCTTCTTCCTGGTTCGTGGAGTGCATTTCCCTAGATGTGTGTGGAAGGCTGTGGAGCACAGTCAGGTATAACACAGTATTTCAGCCTAACACTCCTTATGCGAATCCTACAGCTGGAGCCTCTGGTAGCCTGTAGCTGCTTTCTGGCAGCACGAAGGTGATACAGCCTCCCAACCGTCTTGGTTAGGCCATGCTGACATTATGGAAAAGGCCCTAAAATGCTGATAACTTATTTGCACTGCCAAAAAGATGTAAAGAGGCATTTGAGGGAGTCAGGATTGAGTCCCGAGTAATCACTGTTTGACCCTATGATTGGGTATCTTCATGAGATGGTTTCTGTTGCCTAACTGGAACCGAGCTTTATAAGCAGTTCCCTTCCCTGTTTGTAAGCAGTTCACGGGCAGCTGTAATTGTTTGAATCCATGGTGTGAATAGTAAAAAGGGCTTTACTTAACGACTGCAGAAGCCCTTCTTGTGTGAGAGCTCTCTGGTATTTATTCACACCAGAATTCACGACGCTTTTGTTTTCTGTGAACACTCCTGCAAATAAAAACTTGCTCGCTCTAATGTTTATGAATAAATGTGGTCGTAAATGCCATCAAAGCAAATCAGCAGGGTTTTATTTATGCAAGACGATGCACGAATAAATGTTTGCTGTTTCCGCCTAGCTCTAGTGGGTGTGTAGGCATGTGTTAAAACCAAGGCTTTGTGGGCTCTCCACTCAGCATTCACACGGTATTCTTATTTTCCATCTCCTCCTTTCCTACACTCTGCTCCTGCCAGTGAGTCCTTGTGCCCCAAGGGAACATTATTAAAGTCAATGTTTTAAGTATTTATCCACATCCAGCAGTTTGCTGGATCAGTAAGATCATGCAGGGTAGTAGGCTTAGTTGTAGGATGCCCAGGATTGAGGCCCTGGACTTAGGTGGACAAGAGGCAAGGGGGATTGTAATTGCAGCCTTGTGCTGTTTTCTGCGTGGCACACAGCAGACACCCACAACTGCTTTATTGGCATGTGCTGACTCGTGGAGTGGTGGCGTGGATTTTGTCTTACACAGAAGTGTGGGTAGTTATTGCCATCCTATCTCAACCAGTGCCTTAATTAAATATAGGAGAGGATTTTCTTTGTAAAATGTAAATGTCAAGCTTTGTTAAAGAAAATCAAAATGCACTGAAATTAATGTGGTAGGAACTGTGGAGGTGCTGAAGCTAGAGTATCTATATTTATAAGAAAAGGAACTAAAAAAGGAAGTATTTTCTGATCAGAGTTCAATCCTTAAACTGGGCCATTTGCAAGTTACAGAATATCAGGATGTTACGCAAATCTACAAATTTCTCTTTGAAATCTGCAGTTTCGGACTGGTTCCAGGGGTGAATTCTATGTCCCAGCCTCTAAAAACTATAAAGAAATGTAATCTGAGGCTCATCTCTTTCCAGGATTTATCTATAAATCCCCCTTCGCTTATCAAGATCATTCAGAATTTTGTGCTGGCCACAGTTTCAGGAGGTTGGACTTGAAGGCTCAGGTTGTTCCCTTCCATTCCCTTGTTCCCTTGAGTTCAGCAGAGCACAATAATACAGAATTTTAAAAATTTACTTTCAGCAATATGATAATCCCCATTTACAAATAACACTATATACAGGCACCTGACTACTTCCGAGAGCCTTAATCAGAAGTGTAAATCAGAACTTACAACCGTGAAAACCAAAGTCCTAGATATGAATGTGTGAGGATGGGGAGTTCAAACAGAAAACTGTCGTTTTTCAAAGGCTTATAGAGAAGAGCTTCAGCTGAGCACAGAGAGGTGCTTCAGCTCTGAACCATGATCTCAACCTGACCAAGGTCAAAACTTCAGTCGTGTTTATGCCTCCCCTGGAGCAGGTGAGAAGACATGCCATTTTACAGCAGCGCGGAAACCCAAAATACAGTATTTGTTAAATATAACAAGCTCATGTCTTTGCAAATATATGAAGTTCTTTGGCCTTCACAGTTCAACCAGTGGTTTGTTGTTTTCATGCTAATACAAATTCTTGTATTAATAGGAGCATGGCCTTGGGTTTCTCCATCCGTATGGGAAAAAGTTACTTGTCTGATGGTAAACAAAGAACAGAAGAATTGATTCACTGTCTTCACTTTTAAAAAGATGGTATGAAGCAATAGTGGAGCAATTTTAATTGTGACTGTGTAACACTTGTGATCAGTAAGATCATTTGTGTTCTGTTTTTAGGAATTGGGGTACTACAGAGTACATACAGCATTAGAAATGCAAAACATGACCGCATGTTCTCAGGATTTTGTCAGTGTTACATGAAAGAGCACTTGTGCTGGGATGGTCAACTCTGAGGGTATTCTCTGTTCAGTGTGTATTTACAGAGATGTATGAATATTTGATTAATGAGTCATGGTCTCTGGAGAAATTTAATAACTGTACTGCTGTACAAAGCCAGCTCCTTAACTGTTAACACAGCTGCCAATAGTGTCACTGACACTGAAGGCCTTTCTGCATCTAATATATTCTGTGGAGTAAATTCCTTTATTACAAGAGAATCCATGGGACACATTATTCAGTTATCTGTTTTGAACTGTTGCAGGCTCAATTTAAAGACCCTGATTTGTAAAGATTTTTCCAATGGAAACAAGCAGTGACACATGAGCAGCAGTTCCATGGGGCTATGTTGTTACAAAAGTTAGTTGGAAGGTCAGTTCTGAAGAAGAGTTGCTTAAAAATTCTTGCGTGATTGATAGTAAAATAGGTGTTCCTATTGTCCAAATTGCTACTTTTGTCAAATATTTTTATAATATACTGTAACAGTATATTCAATATGCAGGTGAAATAAAAAACACCAGAACTATCGGTTGTGCATGTGCCTGATATTTGTATAATCCAGTTTGTAAAACGTAAAATGAACCAATGGATGAAAATATTGATGTGTAGCAGGCTGATCTGGCAAATTCTCACCACCTTAAAAACTGTATTCAGTGGGACTGCTCAAGCGAGGAAAGGTTGTTCAGGGGTATATGATTTGCAGGATGGGGCAGAAGTTTTCTCCCCCACGTTACGCCAGACTAGAATTGTTCTTCATTTTTGCTGAGCAGTTTCCCAAGAATAATTCATTGCTAATTTTACCATTTCTCCATTTTTATTCCTAATACCTGTGAAGAGATCAATTTTCACTTATGAAGTTAGCTATATATTTTAGTGGTGTTACTCCAGTTCAACTGCTTTAAATAATGGGGGGGGGGGAATGTCAAAAAAAGATAAATTTAGTGCAGAGGCTTTCACTAGAAGCTTTAACTGCAGGTTAGAATTATACATGCTATGCAGAATTTCCTGCAACACTTCTCCTTTGGGCCACAATGCATTACAGCAGACGTATAATGAAGCTGCTATAAAATCCGTGGTAATTAAGGGGGATTTGACAGTAATTGCAACAGTGAATCAACTTAATTATTACCTGCTTCAAAGAGAGCTAACCTGATGTTATAATCTAACCTTTCCTACTTCTAAAATGAGAGATTAAACAAGTATATGTAGCATTTAAGAATTAAATCTGTTGAGACAGGATTATATTAATATACTTTTCACAGATATTTTATATATATGTATGTGTATTGGTACAAAGCAGCTAAACGAACAGGACCATAAGCTGACAAACTGCAGATACGCTGGCTGTATGCATTCATAAAATAAACAGAACCCCCTCTGCATCTGAGGTGAGCCAGCTTCACCGCTATTTGCTGAAAGCATGGGGACCTATAGAAAGACCATTGCTATAAAACGCTACGACACACACAAGCCTAGTTCCTTGAACAGCCTTGCAAAGGGGATGTGATGAATATATTGTCTTTCTGTGCTTAAATTTAAGCAAACTATTCTGAAATACATTTAAGGTAGGCTGTAAAGCTGCAAAAGAGAGAAGCTGCTTGAGGCGTTCAGAGCCCTGCTGCACACCACCCTGGTGTGGCTACTGTCATGATCCCTTAACAATGGATATGCAGTGTTGGAGGTTCCAGTGTTACACAGCATAGAGGAGATTCTCCTTTGTCCAGCACTGGTTTGCTGTTTGTCAGTGGCACGTGACTTGCCCTTGAACTAAAAAGAAGCCTCTGACAGTGTCTTCCAATTCCTTTGAAATTGGGACTTGGGCTAGAAAGCTGCAAGGATTATAGAGCAGCGATGTTCAAACCTCCAGGTGCTTTCTTACCCTGGCTTCAGACAGTCATCATAAACACCAGGAAGAAAGTAGCCTAACATAACTGGTCTAATCAATTCCAGCATGATTAATCCAGCTCTTTCACCTACTAAATCAGGTACACTGAACCCCATGCCACTCACTCAGGATGGATTGGCTGAGCTCTTAAATACCAGCACACCTTTTGCCTATGTTTTCAGAGCTTTTGAAATGTGTTACCTGAGAGCAGGGCCTTTTTGGAGGGTCAGTGATCCAAACCACTTCCCAAAACACTTCCCCAGTGTTGTACCTGGCTGGTACATGCAGTGCCATGTCTATAGCAGGTGCATCTCAGCAGTATTCTGAAATATAAGCGGTGCAATAACAAAGCATTAGCTTTGAAAAAAGAAAGGAGTGGGCATTATCATTGTCATCATCATGAAAACTTGCCACAGCAGATTTCACGTGAAGTTCATTTGCAAAATTGCCAAAATTAGCTTCAACTCTCCTCTGAGGAGGGGTTTGACCATTCAAGAGAGGCACCGAGGGACTGACTCATGCGTGCTCTTGAAGTAAATTTGCCAATGTTTACTTCTTCTTGTTATGTTGTGAAACAATAAACCAGAAAGGCTTCTTGTTTGTTTTTTCATCTTCTGGCCAATAGCATGCTACTATTAATAACTGATTTTTTATTACCATAGGCCACAGTTTTCAGGGAGTTAATCAAGCTGGCAATGTTGAATAGAAAAATAGGTTAAAGACAACACCTGCCATGGATATGTAATTTAGTTGTATGGCAAGAACAAAGTCTGAAATTGCATTAAGCCAAAACCATCTCATCTTAAGGCACACACCCTTAGAAGATTACAGCTGTTGAAGCTGCCTTAAAGTAAACTTGTAAGTCTGCCAGGCTTTGAATAGTGTTGTACAGTAAAAATGGTAGAAAAAGCCAATTCAGATTGGCAGTAATAAAAAAGTCTTACTCTACTGCTGGCCTTGTGATTGTAAATTAAGAATAAACATCTAACTTGCAAGGGAAAGCAGGCCGTGATTTCTCTTTAAGTACAGACAACGTAATCTTCATCAGTAATTACACCAGTGAACTACGGAAGCCTCAAGGTACCTGGCAACTCATCCCCAGACATGTGCCCTAAGTGCATCACACCTGTGCCTGGTACTGAGGCTTTTACTTAAGATGTCCCTTCCTGAAGCCATAGAGAGATCCTCTTCTACATCTATTACTCAGTAAAGAATAAGACACTTCAGGCTTAGCTTCTTTTATAGGATACACAAGCCAAATGCTTCAAACCTGCCCTCCATCATATGTGCATTTCTCTTATTCTTAGTGAAGCTGGCTGTGAGTGAAGACTTCTGGGAAGAGAATGCCCATGAACCTGCTGCTTATGATCATTAACTGCCTTCAGCTGCTGTAGACAACTAGCATTTAATATCCAGTTAAAGAATTGGACCTTCCCTTCAGAGTAAACCCTGAACAAGGGCATCCTGCTGAGAACAACCTGCTGTGGGGACCCAGGAAGCTTTCTGCTGGGAATTGACACCAGCATCGCTCCAGTCTCTGTTAAGTGGCAGTGGAGAAAACTATGATCCCTCCTGCAGTGAAGTCACACATTGAGAAAAGGCTAAGATACCTGAGAGATCTCAACAAACAGCTCCCCTCTGGACAGTTGCAACCTGAATCTCTGTAATTCTCACAACACTCACCCCCATTTGGTGTGTGCCTAATGTTGGGAGGACTACAGTAAATCCAGGGCTGTGCATGCACCCAGTGTGGTGTGATGTGCTCATAGCCCCATGCGTATGCATCCCCCTTTCTGGAAGCTGCTTGAGCGCAATGCGAGCAAAGCACATGTTATGAGGTACCGGGGCTGTCTTTCTGGTGGCAACAGTGGCTTTCTGTTCATAGGTAAGTAGAGGAAATGGCAGACTTTAAATAACAAATTTTCGCTGAAGCCTTTTGCTATTTTTACAATGCATTTTAAAATAAATGAGAGATTAGCACAGAAAAAAGTACTTAAGGTGCATGCTCACTAACTATTTTTTCATAACGTTTTAATGGATTCAGGGTTGAGCTCCACTAAAATCTGGATTTATTAGAAACGCTCCATGCATTTCAATGGAGTTTTTCTCATGAATCTAGATATTTTAAATTATTTCAATAGAGCTGACCCTCTGATTCATTTGAAATGCTCTAGTATAACCAATGGAGCATTTCTAATGATTCTGGTTTTACAGCAAATCCAAGGGTCAGCTGTACTGAAAACAATAGTGCTAACCTCTAGGTTTATTAGAAAAATGCTTTGTGTCTCAATGGAGCATTTCTAATAAATCAGATAAATAGGAGTCTCCCACAAAAATTCTCTACTTATGAAATGGCCAAATGGATTTGTTGTTACTGAGATCTTTTAAAAACAAAGATCGTTTAATGGACTTTTTTGTTGCTCGTTCTAGTATAATCCCCTCCTATCTAGGGTTCAGGTCTTCACCATTAAAAACTTGGTAAATATTCCTCATAATGCCGTCAGACTGAGAAACAAGCACAGCTATGTCAAACTGTCAAGCATTTTTCACTTTACTGAAGAAGATACTGTGGCACGGCCAACTTACATGATGTAGAAGCTGTAGTTGCTGGTTTAGTGCTGTGCCACTGGCTGGGATGGGTCCTTTCACACTCCGCTCACTGCCTCTGCTTCTGCTTCTGCTGTGGAAATGGGGAGAAAGGGTGAGTGTTATAACAGCTCAGCAGTGGGTATCACCATTGATCCACTATGGCGTGCACATGAAATTTAACTGCAGCAGATGGCACTGAGATTTTTTTAGACCTTTAAGCTAGATTTTTTTTCAAAGTTCTTCTAATTTCACCTGAAAAAATTGTCATAAAATGCATGGGTCATCGTGCCAGGCCACAAAAAAGGATAAAAAAGTAGCTCACACATACCATCTCAACAGGCCTCTCTCCACTCACCAGAGTGTCATGTCAGGCAGAAGTTACAACTGCTGGGCTGAAGCTGTAGAGACCCATCACCATCTCTCTTTGGATCATCCTCCAGTGGAACCGCTCTCCTCCTTATGTGTGTGCCTGCATACTAGTGAGTGGTTTTATGTACATATGCGCAGGCTCTTTGAAGGGTGTTGGAAATGTAGCCACATCAGCAGACCCTGTCTGCACGCAGGTAGGCTGGACGGCACATTGCAGGAGCAGCAGTGAGAGCCTGGCCAAGACACCTCCTCTGGAACATTGCTCCTTCTCAGCAGGAGGAGACTCTGCATCCCAGTGCCAGCAGGAACAGGGCATGCACTGCTCAATTCATGTGTTGATCCAGCCCAGGAGGAGTAAATGCCTGTGCTGTGTAATGCAAAAAAGCCTTGCTAAACTGAGACAAAGCTTTCTGTTTAAGAGAAAAGGCCAATGAGATAATTTCAATGACTCAAGATTTGGTTAGAATGTTCCATATTTATTGAGTATATTCTGTCCTGTCCAGATATTTCCCTGTGGTTCAAAACCACAGTTACTGTATTCGGATTCCCTGATCTCTTTGTATGAATTGCAAACCCTTGGCTGAAAGCCAGTTAGTCTCAATTTGAACAGTATTCCAGTCCTCTTCTCTGCACTCCCTAACAACTTCAAGAAATCTGCTGACCAGTTTCTCTGAAAACCTGAAAATAAAACATGCTGCAGTGCCGACAAATCCACAAAACCAGAAACTCCACTTTAAAAATTATTGGTGTGTCTGAGTGGGTCTTCTTTCTTTCTTTCTTCTTTCTTTCTTTCTTTCTTTCTTTCTTTCTTTCTTTCTTTCTTTCTTTCTTTCTTTCTTTCTTTCTTTCTTTCTTTCTTTCTTTCTTTCTTTCTTTCTTTCTTTCTTTCTTTCTTTCTTTCTTTCTTTCTTTCTTTCTTTCTTTCTTTCTTTCTTTCTTCTCTTCCTTCCTTCCTTCCTTCCTTCCTTCCTTCCTTCCTTCCTTCCTTCCTTCCTTCTTCCTTCCTTCCTTCCTTTCCTTTCTTTCTTTCTTTCTTTCTTTCTTTCTTCTTTCTTTCTTTCTTTCTTTCTTTCTTTCTTTCTTTCTTTCTTTCTTTCTTTCTCTTCTTTTTTCTTTCTTTCTTTCTTTCTTTCTTTCTTCTTTCTTTCTTCTTTCTTTCTTTCTTTTCTTCTTTCTTTCTTTCTTCTTTCTTATCAAGTTACATGATTTTACCAGCAGTGATAACTGAGAAATTCACAATGGAGTCAAACAAGAGGAATTTTACCTATGGGATGCTTGATGTCTGCCCTCCTGCCCGGTGCTTGAATATGGGATTGTTTCATTGCCTGAGTGTGGGAAGATGTTGAACCTGTCTGCTCAAGTTACTGAGAGTCCTTCATAAGGATTAAGTGTATGTGACCACCTCTGATTTCCCTGTCCCATGGTTTCTCCTGCACACAAGTTCATGCTGCCAGCACAGTTGGCCTCTAAATGATAAGCAAGTTCTTCAGCAAAAATTGCAGGTCAGGCTGGGAGCCTGCTTGGTCAGGGGGATTATAGCAAAGCCAGCGATAGGATTTCAAGGCTTTTCCTACCCCAGAGGCACTGGCAATGTCACCACCAGGCAACCTCCTCCCCCTACCCACTCAAATGAGATACAGCAGTTTATCATGTCAAGTCTTGCTGCTGAGTGCTGTGTCTAGGGCCTCTGGCTGTCAGAGGCAGGATTTCATCTCGGGGTCCCTAAGGCCATATAGAAAGCCTAAAATGTTCATTTATGTTTCTTATTGTCTGGCCAAATCTGTGTGTGCTTTAAAAATATCCAGAAGTTTAAAGGCTAATCCCTGATTATTGTGGTTTAGAAATTTATCCGGTATTTTTAAAAGTTAAATACATTTATTATTGTAAACAGCAATGCCTTTGTCAACTCTTAGTTTTTCTGCATAAACTGTTTATACATGAAATGTTTCCTTCTGTGATGTTACTTCCTGAGATCAATCTCTCTCATTACGTTTTTGCAAAGCAGTTCCATTAAAGATAAATATCACTATATAGGTCTAATTCATAGAGATATATGTAAAAGTGTATGTGTAGTGCACAAGTACTTATGCATATGGGAATTTGTACCTCAGTTTATCAGAATTTACATATGTTTTTGTGCATATATGCCATAGACAGTATTCCTATAATAATCAGTGTGGGCATATGTGTTTATAACGTGTAGATTTATGTGCTTTACATATATGCACTGTATCTCTGTAGCCATAACTTAATCTGCTGTTTAGAATTTATTTCAGCTTTCCACATGAGCTCTTTTAAACAACGTTAATTGTTTCGGAACCAAAATCATTGATGATAACTCTTTTCGGAATTGTCATGTTGTCTATAAATATTTAGCGACTGGATTGTATTTGCCAATGTATTCCTGTATTACAGATGAAAAGGTAGCATCTGCTGAAATTAAAAGTGGCCGCATTTTCACTGTAGCTTAATTAAATGCCAAAATTTATCTACATTAACAACAAAGTGGTGAAATTTATTGATCAATTCACATGATATAAGTTGACAAATGGCCTGAGCAATTTCCATAATTTTCTACACGTGTTAAAATTTGTAATGAAAAAAGAATACTATATTAACATTAAATGTGAAATGAAAGGGGGATTTTGTAATGGGAGCGGGTGCCCTGGGGCAGTAAGCTGTGTTTTTTGCATGCCCTGTCCAGGCGGAGGCTGTTTGAGCTGTGTACAGATGGGCCTTTGACAGTCCTACAGCTGTTCTCCTAATTGTCCATTAAGTGTTCTATTGATTCTCTGATTCAAAGTACATGTCTTTCAGCTCAAGCTATCGTGTGAAGTGGCAGACACATTCCTCCTAGAATGACAGAGCTGCTTGAAACCTAAAAATGTGGGCTGCCAGTTTCAATTGAGGATCCCGCTTTCAAAGGAGAAGGCTTGGTTAAAGGAGCTTTGTAATAGCTGGTTAGATTTTAGTTTCTAAACTTTTAGCATCAATCAATTAAAGCAGCAGCAGCATGAAAAGTTTTAATTCCTTGTTAAGCGTTATGGATTGCACCTGGCTGATAAAGTGCTGTCTGAGGATATCGGGTCACGATAATAAGGATTAGATCTTGTTTAGCTGTATGCAGATTTTTTTCTCAGACCCTTCTGACATATGTAATGATATTTTCATTTGACTTGCAAGTTCACTTTTAGCATTTTTTTAAAGGGAGATCATCTGCAATTCCAGATTATGCCAGTCAGAAGCCTGTTTAAAATCATCTTCCTTTAATCTGAAGAGTGAAAGATAAGATGCGTATCTGTTGCAAGGACCATAAATCTTCAAAGAAACAAATAGCCATAGATAAAACTGTAAAAGTTATTTAGTTCTCTTCCGAAAGAGGTTTATTAATCTAAAATTTCCAGTCCATTGTGTCATGATTTGGTTATCACACTGTATCTCATTTCTTGCACTTGTATAAGCCTTGTGTATCAAGGAAAGAGATGAGAGCCTCATAGCTTAAACTTGATCAGTCGTATTCAGATATATCACTAGAGCTAGGAATAAAAAAAAATAAAAATTTAAATATAAAAAATAGCCAGCTGAACAGAGATTTGGACTCTACACGCATTTTTATTCAGAATGTTTCTTCTTACTTTACTGAGATGTATGAAGTGATTCTATTATTAAATTTAAACTGAATTTTAAATTCTTGTTTGTCTTTTTAAAGCATAATTCCCAGTAGAAAGAATACAAACAAACTGTTTATAGACTTACTACTTGGGAACCATACACAGTAGTTGTGCACAAAATGAGCTTTTCCCATATACCATCAGTTCTATCTGCCTTCATATTTTTCTTTTTAAAAACCCCCATCATTTAAATGAGACATGAAACTGTTTCCGATAAAGCTTAAAATAAGGAGAATTATTTCTCTTCAAGAAGGTTTTTATCCTTTATAGTTAATGAAAAACCACTCTCCTGTGAACATTTAAGATCTGCTTATTCTTTAATCATCTCTCCTTATATCACTGCCCATGTTAGTTTTTGCACCACAGCTACCTTTGTATGGTTGTATTTCTGATAACCTTTACCTCCAGATCCCTATTGGTGGTGGTTCAGTAGTCAGATTTACCAACATGGAGGCTAGGAGATGACTTGGATCCATCAATCAAATTAGTTACAGCCTTTTAATTTAAACAAGAAGCTTGCTGATTTGAACAGAATTAGATTTTTTTTAACCTTAACCTATTTGTCTTTGGGACACCAAATCTCCAATCATCAGCAATGTTTAATCCTGAGAAGTAAATGCTCTGCTCTCACTAGATAAGAATTCTAAGAATACAAACAAAATTTCTACTCATGCATCAAAGGTAAACAGAGAAAAGAAGGGATAAAAAAGAAAAGGAAAAAAAGAAAAGCAATAGTATGTAAGGGGAGGCATTTGACATTTTATAACTAGAGTTTCTCTCTCTATTCCATAAAAAATAATATGTGTCAAATTAAAGAAGTAGTGTAAGAAGCTGTAGAATATGTTACAAGGCACCTTTTCTGATTTTAGGAATGTAAGTTTTGGGTTCGAGGCGCGGCGCCAAACACTAAAAGCCCCTTGCATCAAGGGAACAGTAAACCACCGATTTGTTTTCACCACCAAAAGAGCAAACTGAAGAGTGTCCTTAATATAATAAACCACTTATTGATACCTGCAAAACATTTTGTAAATCTACTTTGATTCCAGCGCTTTCAATTACATCGTTAGCCAGTTTTTAAAAAAGATTTTTAGAAGCTTTCAACTGTAGACTTTTGTCTTGTTGAATGAACTTCAGCTACACTAAATTTTGAGTAAATTTGTGATGACTGAGCAATATACATTGGCTGAGCTAGAATCCAATAACCCACAGGACAAATTAATTTTCAACAAAAAGGGCAGAAACCTCAAGTGCCATGAGTATATGGAATCTCAGTCTATCTCTCTGGAGCCATTTTTGCAAATCACTACAGCTATTCATAATCTAAATCAGTCTCCTTTAGCAGCAGAAAGATCTTTTTTCATGACAAAACAGAAGATGACATTCATTAGTGCCTAACTTGCATAAGCTACCTTAAATTTATTGGTGCTCTTATACTTATCTGGGTAAGAATTTCTTTGTCTACAGCTATAGGAAAATTCCGGATGTACTACTTAAAAATATAAATTGTCGCTTTTATCAGAACTTTTGGCAGTTTACTTTATTTTAGAAGTAAAACTGGTGGTTAAGGTTTTAAGACTTCCAATGGGCGTTGTTTCAATCATGGTTAATATGCACCCAGGATAGCAATACCAATATAAGTGTGCAGTTGTATAAAAATCTAGAGAACTGTCTCTGCCTAAAGCACTGGGTGCTAACTTTTCCCTGTATTTAAGTACAACTTATGGCATTGCAGAAGAATCCTATGATCTATGTGTGGATTCAGGCTGGAAAGACAAACCCTTGGCTGGCACAGTTGGTGGATTGCTATAGAATTGTCTGGACAGTGGCTCCCTCTTCTCATCTGATAGACCATTTCTTACATGGAAGGTCTACTAGACCATACCAATCCACGTGCAAATATCACATACCCTAGAGAAATGATTATTGTAAAAATGGACATTCAGGTCAGTATATAGGAAATAAAATATAAACAGATTTGCTTTAATGCGATGCAAGTGAATACTGGTCTTCATCCACCTGTTTTATAAACTCCATTTTCTGTCTTGGGTACAGGCTGTTAATTCTTAAATGGCTTCAGTTTGATGTCTCCTACTTGGGATAAAACTGCAGGAAGTATTGTGACGTAAAGATTGACATACGTGTCATTTGTATAAGTGCTCTTTATTTATTCATGCAGAAAAAAGTGGAATAAGCATCTGTGGCAGCATTTGTTAAAGCCTGGATAAAGCTAAATGATCACAGAGTCACTCTAGCTGCAAAACATATGAACGGATGCTTGCTTTCAATTACAGTTTCTTATATAGGGTGAAAGTGGACAGGGATGTTTGAATGACAAATGAGAGATATAAAATAATGAGAATGTTTGTGGCTAAGCCTGCTCTTTCTTTCTGGGGTGAATGACCTCTTGTGGTAGGTCCCACACTGTCAACAGAAGATGGTAAATCTACCTGAATGCAAGCAGCAGGTATCTCAGCTTCAGAAGGTGAAGACACAATCTCAGTCACAACTGCTGTTATGGAGCTCTAATGAGTAAGTTTCAAAAGGTCAAAGATCTGCTCTGTTGCTCAAAATGTTTTCTGGATTCTGTTTCTAGTTCTCAGTTTCCATTGCTGAGAACATCCCTGAAAAGTAACTACCGAACTATTTCCAGCCCAAGACAACAGAAGAAACAGTTCCCACAGTATTGCAGAGGCTGCTCTGATTCTTATTTCTACCAAGGAGTTTTCATCTAGCAGCTGCTTGGAAGCTTTATAACTTCTAGGGGATTGGTCAACACTGTTTGGGTCCCAAAAGGACTTGGAACCTAAAACATTTCAAAAGTCCTACGTTTAATTTATCCTCAGTTGTAGCCATAATCCTTTGCAATTGACTTCTTTTTCTTTAACTAGGAAATTCCTATAAATATTGTAGATTCATAATTTTGGATCTATTGCAGGCTGTTGTAATAGGTAAGTGAGACTAATACTTAGATACAGAAAACATATAAGAATTAACATTATTTGCATGTGTCCATATGTTTAGGAAATCAGGCTAAAAGAAAAAATAAAATTACTCATCAAAGACTCCTACCAGGAGCATAATATTCATTCATCAAGCACTGACAATGTCTCCGAATGAAAGCGTTCAGATTTGGGGCTGGAAAATGTAACAAGAGTTCTGATGGTGTAGAAAGGAAAATTCTTATTAATTGTTTTGCATATTTTTCCCCCAAATTTGAGTAAAAGTTCTGGTGAGGTTTTCTTTTGGGTCATCTTTCTTTGGAGAAAAGGCAGCTATGTAATTCTTGTTTTATCGCCTACATGCTATTCCTGGCTCTGCCTCAGTGGATGACCTTGGCTAGTCATTTCCTTTCTATAAAGTGGCAATTGGGCTATTTACTCCCTTCCCATAGGTGCTAGGAAGCTTAATTAATATCTGCTTTGAGATCCTCAAAAGGTGCTAAAGTGTTACTATATACTAAAAACAATCTTTGTAGCTCTAAACATAGAAGAGAAAAGGGACTATTAACTAGCTGTCAGTTTGCAGGGTGCTGTATGAAGCCTACAGGGCAAGTGCATAACGTACTACCTCTATTCCTCAAAGCAGAGACCTTTCTGCAATGACCCTTCCGTACCACTCTCAGCTCTGTAAAACAGTTTTCCCATCCAAGCTCCAAACACTACCAAATGACTCTCCTCTAGCATATTTTCTTCAGGAAACATGGGAGCACACTTGCAATGGAAGATGAACGTCACTTTATGGGAAGGAACACAACTTGCCTCATGAGATCTGAACATGGAACAGGAATCCTGTTGCAGGACCTTCCCTGATGCTCCTGTACACCTTGAATGTGCAATCTGCAGCTTTTTATCAAACCATAAGATTTATGAAATATGGATGGCTACACACCAATGCCTCAGCGCAGCTTGGCTATGCTCTGTGGTTCTCTCACCTGAAGAATGTGGATGACACTCATGGTTAGTCAAGAGAAGCTGCCAAGCATCCGCTGATATATAGTACAGAGATTGCAGCACACAGAACTTGTAAGAAGAACAAAATCAAGTTCTTGGCCTCCAGGCATTACCATGTATCTCAAACCAACCTTCAAAGAAAGTTATTACACCGGAGTGAGAGCAGATCGAATCAGACTGTAATGTTTGCTTATTATTGTCAGTTTTCAAACTGCAACCTATGCTATCTCCGAGCAATTTGTCCTTCGATTTGAAGCTGATTGAGAGCAGAACAAAATGGCTCAATTATAAAGTTACCATAGCTGGATCTCTTTAAAAGTGAGACTAACTTAATTTCAGCTCTGCCTCATTCTGAGGAAATCTCTGCTGTAATTTGGCAATCTTCTCAGGATGGTCCTGAGGGGGTAGCATAAAATAAGAAGGCAATTCACTTCCATCAGGCTTCTGGGTTTGCAGCTTAAGCTGATGGTATTGAAATGAAGGTGAGATTTGTTTAAAGCTCTTCTGGAGTGAAACAGCCATTTCCAGCTGCTGCCATATCTCAGCGTGGAGTGGCAGTAGGGAGGGGGGATGGAGTTTAGGTGCAGGTGGGATGAGATGATCCATACAAAAATTCAGCATGTTCTCCTGGCGAATGGTGAAGTTCTTGAAAACTGAAATCAGAGTGATTCAAACTGTCCTCTTTGGAGCATATAAAAATCATATGCTTTAAAAAAAAAAAAGAGAAAAAAGCACTCTAATAATGGAGGTGAGACTCTGCAAACTCTGTTGTGCTCACAAAGCCACCGAAACTGCTAAGCACAGTCCCAGCTAGATGGTTCAGGATCCTTGCCCCTTTCCTGAGGGTAATAGGAAGGGAGCTGCCACTAACTACTGGTGCTTGGGGAGTTTAACAATGTTGCTTCTAGTAGCCAAGATGCCCGGTGAGATTCCTGACAGGAAAGCTAACAGACATGCAATTACAGAGGTGCAAGCAGGAAACATGTAATTGTTAGAGAGCAACTACTGCAATGAATGTCTGAGAAGCCTGGCTTTTAGCCACCACTTGTGCTTGCTATATAATTGTTATAGCCTTTATACAACTGAGGTAGCCCACTCACTGTCTTCTCCCAAAAGATCTGGGGAAGTGACTCAAAACATTAGTTAAAAATTTTTAAAAAAGCATTAATAAAAAAACTAAAAATTAATCAAAGCATTAATAAAAGAAAGTTGTTTCATCTCCAACATTTATGTTAACCCAAAACAGAGCTCGAGTGTTTCCCAAACATGAAATACTTCAAATACTGCAGTGGGAAAACAAGGACTTAGCTTAGGAGGGTGCTACCAAGCACCGTCCAGGGTGTTACCAACTCAAGACTGCTGAGCTTGGAGACCGAGTGGCTTTTTTGGCCACCAAAGTAGTTACTTTTGGTTAAAGATGAGGCTTGTGAAGTGCAAAAGCTGATGCTGGGCTGCCTAGCTAATATAATGACATGCTGAGGGCTGCACTTGCTGCTGCAGGAGGAGGTATACAGAGTTTGGGGTCTGTGGTGCCAGTCAACCTTTCCAAGGGAAGCAATTCTTTCCCTTTGAATCATGTTTTTATAGGTTACCTTGCTTCCACCATACTTTGAAGTGGTTATTCTGTTGTCTTCTGGCACAATGGCAGTATCAGAGTGAAATAATTGCTCTGTAACGCTGCTCAGTCATCTGCAGGCAGCATGCTGCTGGGTTCTGTTGCCTGGCTTCTGTCCTCTCTGCACTGTTAGGGCTTTCCCCTACCAGAGGTTTCTCTCTCTCTGCTACAGCTGCTCACTTTCTCTCCCACTTTTTCCTAAGACTTTGCAAAGGCTTCAGAATCAAGGGACTGAGCATTATGAATTAATTAAAAAAAAACAAAACCAAAAACCAAAACCAAAACAACCCCACAACAAAAAACCCCAAACCTAAATAAACCACCACACACACCAAAATCAAGCCATGAAAACTCAGTGCCTAGGTTCCTCCGTGCTGCATCTCACCAGAATTACATGTGAGCAACAACAGCTTAGTTCTGGGTTTGGCTGAATCTTGCCAGCTTAAAATAAAAATAGATCCATTGTAATAACAAATTTCCACTGGGTCATTTTCTTAAGTAACATGGAGAGAAAAATACAAAGCCTGGAGTAAACACCAAAAAGAGGAGGTGATACCCACCAACACATACAGAGAAAGGTTTTGGCAAGAATTATTATGTGTGACCCAGTCTGTGTGTTACCTACGCGTAAGTTTATTTTCTTTTTTTACACTGCCATGTCAGAGCATCTAGAACTTGACATTAGATGTAGAACAAACCTTTGCTAAGAGGTGATCTTCTGCAAAAAGAAAAATAGTCCTTTTACCTTGTGACAATGGTTAACCTGCACATTTCCTTACACTTCACAAGTGGTGAATGAGAGGTCTGATTAAACATGATACAAAAAGAGCTTGCAAGTAGCACTGTTTACTAACATTTCAATTTCTATGCCTCATTTATTAGACTTAGAATAAAAAGGTTAGAGGGGTGTTTGGGATTGTCTTTAACCTTGATGATATTTCCACTGAAGCAGCATAATGGCTCTTAATTGCTTAAGTGAAGAGAACATGTTGACATGTCCTTCTTTGTGCTTAAAGCTCTGTGCCTAAACCATTATGCTAATTCAAGCATTATATACACCAAAGTATTTATGGGACTGACACAAGTGATGTTGCAGGTAAAGGGCTGTGAAATGGTCTGTAAACAGAGAGAATTGATTCCAGGCCCAAAGCAATGCTGTTAAAGTCACAGACATTGAACAGCCAGCCCTACAATTTCTATCCAGATTGTCAAACTGGGTCAGACAGTGTCAGCAGGGCTGCCGTTATAGATCAGATGGGTGGCTTTAATAATATGTAAACCAACCACATAAACGCAAATTAACATGGAAGCAATACGGACTTGACTCTGCCTTTTTTTTTTCCCTGCGCACGGTTTTGGTCACAGAATACTCAGTTGTAACATTTCCTGCAACATTTAGGTGTTAAAAAGAGAGAGAGAGAGAAGAATATCATCAGCACGACTTGTTACTGCATTTTTCCTAGTCAAGAGAGCACATTGCAATTTTAAGGGATCACAAAGACTACGTACATCATGTGAATCTCTGTAGAAAAATAAATAGTCCAGTTAAGGGTTTTCATTTGCTTATCCAACATATGAAGCTGGGCAGATTATTTGTAGTTTCCTCCTTGGGTCTAAGGCTAACAGTGCAGTTTTACATTAAGCTGAAATAAATTATAATATTGCTTCTTTTATTACTAATAACCCACAGTTTTTGGCACTGAATAGAATTTTGAAAATACAGTTTCTTTTAAACCCTGTATCTAATTTATTGTTTGCATTTCACTAATTTTAGACAGCTGAATGAGACTGATCAGCTCTGCCTTTATTTCTGCCTATTTTTATTTTTGGCTCTGGAGTTCTAGGACTGACACTTTTCTGATTTTTTTAAATGTCATGAGAATAGTGTCATTCATCCCAGACCTCACATGTCAAATGTAAACCTCAGAGGGAAGTCCTGTATTCATAGTAGTCTGTAAAATACTATCATACTTTGGTGATTATTTAAATGACAAAAGAATTTAAATAAGAAAAAAACCCCCAGATTTCATAACAACTCATTTTATGAAAGGAAAAACATAAATGTTTACCTTGTATTCACTTGAGTGTCCTTTGAAGCTGATTCTTCAATAAAAAAGAAATTTGAGATTCAACAGATCTGATTATAGATAAAAATCTAGAAAAATATGGAATAGTTTTACCTATTTCTTCATAGCAGAAAAGCTATGTATTTTCCAGCAGAGCGCACCTTGGTCACGCATCAGCATTTTCTCCTTTTTCCACCCTGGGATAGTTTTGATTTAATGTCATTTTGTAGATTGTTGCATCGCTAAAAGAGTTACACTGCAAAAACATTAACTGACCACGTTACTCAAAAAGATTTTGGAATTGTGCATCTGAGATGAGCATGCCCATCGAGATTACCAGTATATTCACTATATTCTGACATTTCTTGGATCAGACATATAATATCATAACAAAATATTTTGTAAGTGTGAAGAGATGTATTTTTAGTGTAGGTGTTGGAATAGCAGAAGGTGCTGGGGCCATTTAACCCCAGGAATTCCCTTCAGTGTTGAAGCGAGTAATTTTGCAATATTCAGAAAAGTCAAATAAATGAATGAAGGACTTGTAATAACTGAAGGGAAGGTTAGTTACATTAAGAGACTGAAATAGGATGCAGGACCCAAAGTGTTATCAGAGATTGCCTTTGTGAATTTGAGCAAGACACTTAATCTAAATCTCACTTTTCAGTCTGTAAAATGGGACTGACAGTATTTCCCCTCCTACTGAGATAGCTGGACAGACAGGGATCACCCTAGCTCCTTGTCCTGTAGATTCTCCCTCCTTTTACTACCATTCAAATATACATGGCTGTTAGCTACTTCTCACAAATATGTATGTATCACCCAAAACACCCTGTTTGGAAAATGGGTTTCCAAAATATGACAGAATATATTTTTGTCTGTGTTTATACTGAATGGCAGTATGTTCATTCCTTTTAAAATGCTGTTAAACTATTTAAGATTTATACGTTTACTGAGTGGTCACTATCAGGTTGAAAAATGATATGTATTATCTTCAAAAGCAAATTTTCTTGCCCAGTATGATCAACAGCCCTTGAACTGTTAGAATTCTACCAGACTAAAATATGTTGCAACATTTCTTTAAGATACTTACCTTCTGTGTTTGCCTCACATTCACTTATTCTGAATTTCAAGGGGTTTCAGCTTTTCTTGCCAGTATAAGATGCCAAATGGGGAAATGAAACAAAAACAATAAAACAAAACAATGTAAAGTGAAGCAGATTCTTTAAAAAGAATTAGTTCAGATCAGTTGGGTTTTTTAAACAGTAACATAATTTTCTGATTTTATATTTATTATTACATGACATATACTATGGTAACATGTAATGCGAC